>NC_085114.1:7500000-8750000 GCF_030269925.1 Bombyx mori
TATCCCTTGTGCTGCCCTTCAAACAGGAATACATTACTGATTCGCTACAGAAATAAGCAATATGGATTCGCCTATCCATGCGGGCTTACAATACGCCCTACCATTAGCTCAAATCCCTGCGGATAAGGGTCAAAATAAAAACCATCCAAGAGATTCCTGGTAGATAAACCGTCAAAAAGTTTGTTAACAACGGAATATTGTGTGATGTGGTAATTTATATTTGTATAATCTTTGATCTTAGTGATTCTCTTTTCGAGTTTGGGAATAGGCTATGTAAGGTATAAACTTCTTTCTGTATATCGACTGAATGTTCCTTTCTTTTTTTCCTACCTATGCTGATAGTCTTAGAGGCTATTTTAACTTCTCCTTGACGTGTAGGTGAGCTCAGGGGGCTCAAACCAGAAGTGTTGCTAACACTGGCCCTAGCAAGAGCAGTGTTTCGCAGAATCTACCACCGGATCGGAAACGCGACCCACTGAGAAGATCCGGCGAGAAACTCAGTGGGCTTTATTCTCTAGAAACTGAATTTGAAACTAGTTTAAAGTCTTACAGTTACCAAATACGGAATATTTCATTTTTCGAACGTAAAGTTCTTTCGAGACGCAACAAATCTTTGTCAGAGCTTACAAATGTACGACCTTGTGTGGCCAAAGGGTCAGGTGGTCGGATAACGAGCCGGTTTACGATCTTCAATCACTTTCGGTTTCATGCGCGTTCACAGTTTGAACTACATCTTGCTCAATATGAGATATAACTGTTTGTTTATTGATTTGTAACGTTCACTTCAATATGGTTCTGTTTTGTACGAATGATGATAGTTCATGATAATATTTAGTTTACATTGATTGATCATTTATTAACTCTTCAATTTACTATAGTCTTATGGCCAACATATTCTTAATATAGACGGAATGTAAATAAGAGTTTTTTTTGGAAGTAACAGTTTTTTTACTACCAAAAATGAACAGATTAGTTTTTGAACCATCTTATTTTAAGCGATGCAATCAAAGTCTACAATATATTATGCTACTAGACAGAAATAGACAGATTTATGGCACATCCCCGCGCGGGCTTCCAATGCAATCATGCTACTATTATGTTACTGCACGTTAACAACTAATAAACAAACAAAAAACTGTATTCAGTTCATACGCGGTAAAAGAGAAACCTGCAGAAGTATATTCAATCTCGGTTTTTCGTTAGCAAAATCCTATTGATACGGTTGTGTTTTTTCATTATTTCCTTTCGTTTCACCGAGCTTCAAATCATAACGGTTGGTATTTTTATTAATCTGACCAATTTCAGGGATGTCTAAGGTTTGAGTAAAATATACAATGAGCAGAAAATACAGTTATGATATTTACCAAAGTCTTATAATATATTGTGCAATGGATACGAAAATATATTATCTTTTTATCGGTAAAACCTTTCCTTTTATCTGACAGCTCCGCTGAAGAACGACCTTTGCGTAGAGTCAAGGCGTCTCAATAATACAACTCCCTGCCTTTATATAGTTTTGGCAATCCATCAGACTTTATATGGAACGAACTTTTGTGTATGTTTCGTAAATTATCTCAGCTCATAGCGACATTGGACATGAGAAGCATTGGTATAATTAACTTCCTGTTCCCACACTGTCTTATGTGTTTTTAATGTTTTACAATTATAAATGTTCATGAGTATTATGTTATCTTCGTACTGTGGTAGAGGAATAATCTACATGAAACTTTAACGACCTTTTTTTTCCAAAAAACGGCTAATTTTTATTGTTGTGCAGTACCAGTCAGTTTGTAATCTAGTAATAATTGAAAACAACGGTTTTTTTGACGAGTTTGTCTTATTATGTTTTTCTCTACATTTTTTATAACGTCAATATTTATGACGAATTAGTTAAGCCCGGCCCGTTTGCTAGCTGATCTTTGGTTTAACTTTGATCCGATCGGTACCAAGCTTCACAGGATTATCCTGCTAGGGCAATTTGAAGATTTCTTAAAAAAACGAATCAGCCGCTTCGGAATCTATGGGAAACATTCATCGACTTTAATACATAAAGGTGTCGATTTTCCATAACGATTTTCGTGGTTCATCGTAAACCAAATGTAGTCTTGCGCCCTAATATTTTATTTAAAAAAAATAGTTTATTTTCTAATGCCATTCGCATTAGTAACATTGCAAACAAGCTATCAAACTTCAGCACTCGTGAAGATACTAATAGGTACAGAAAACACAACCAGATAAAATGAAAACGAAAAGATTCTGTGACGAATTTTAAAGAGCTCACCTTTTATTTTAATCCGATTGGGATCACCTCGTCTGTCAATCAAGCTAATAAGAACATACGATTTAAGTCATTGTCATGGAAGCGAATTGAGTAATAAAAATGCTGGTGGCTAAGCTGCATCGATACAAGATAAGCAAAAATCTACACGCAAATTACACAGTAGATAGCTAATAGAGTATGATCGATCGTTTTAAGGCAGGTACACTATAACCTTGTCAATTCGAAACTTCTGTCGATATTTATGATGTGCACCGCCCTCGTTCCATTACATCGGTACACGTCGAGATCGGTGCCCGATAGCTGCTATTGTTTGACTCATACTTTATTAGGGCTGGTCGTTAGAGTATCTATACTAATATTATAAAGAGGAAAGATTTGTTTGTTTGTTTGTTTCGAATAGGCTCCGAAACTACTGGACCGATTTGAAAAAATCTTTTTCCATTAGAAGCCGACATTGTCCCTGATGAACATAGGCTACTTTTTTTAAAAAAAATTTTATTTTATTTTTTTGGTTTCATGTGTGTTTAAATGTTTCCGAAGCGAAGCGAGGGCGGGTCGCTAGTAAAATAATAAAATTCTGCCATCAAATTAACACTACGTCAGGTAGTTAGGTCTTTTTTTTTCTTAAAGAAAATAATGCAACGTCTGAATGTGTTCAACGATTTAGGGTGATGAGCATAATTTTAAAGCTTCTTAAGCCAATAAAATTTTCGGAGACAAAATCAAATGACTCAGTCGTAAAACGCGATTGTGTCAGCCCTAAATACAAGGCGAAGCTTCCATTATTGGCTGTCTAAATATTGTATTGTATGTGTATGAGGGTTCTAAACACTTCATTGTTTCACGGATCAGTGTCCGAATTCGATGGGCCGTACAGATAGGTCCCGATAGCCCCCGGGTAATGTAGTGCATAGACTATTAATCCACTCAATGAATATTTGCATGATGCAATTTACTCATTGGGCAGGATAAAAGTCATTTGTATAGTAACCTAACGTTGATTGTTATGGGAAATATCTAATAATAATAAAATTCTAATATCTAATAATAATAATAATAAAAATAAATATATGGGAAATTAATTCCTTATTTCCGCCACGACAGACGATTTTACAGATTTCAATGTTACTTAAAACACTTGAATACTAACATTTTTATCGCTTTGAAAATGTCGATTTTGTCCTGCTATTTGTTCTTTTAAATGGGGAGACAAGCTTATAGTCCACCCGTTATTCAGTGGTTACATGGAGTCGAAGTCTCAAGAACATCCCACAACAGCTGTCACACCCTTTTGATCGAAATCCCAGATCGCTTAGTTTACTTACGTTACTTAATGCGTCATATAAACATTCCTTGAAATGCCAACAAACTTATGTTTTAATCGGATTAACTTTTTTTTTTAAATCCTTTCTATGCCGATGCCTTGAGAGGCTATTTCAGCTTGTCCTTGACGTGTAGGTGAGCTCACGGGGCTCAAGCCGGAGTGTTGCTAATACTGGCCCTAGCAAGAGCAGTGCTTCGCAGAATCTACCACCGGATCGGAAACGCGACCCACTGAGAAGATCCGGCGAGAAACTCAGTGGGCTGTGTCTATGGGTTAATTCGCTCGTCGAGCCCTTCGTCGCAAGCGACGGGTTCGACGAGGACGGTGACTGGTGCTTGTGGTATCTAAAAGCACCGTTAATGGATCGGGAGGATCCGTAATGACGTGTTTTGAGCGACGTCGACTGCTTACCATTCGGTCTACAGGATCGGGTATGAATCGTCCTAATGAACTCGTAAAGACTTCCTGACAGCTAGTAATCTCTCCGTCCCATTACATTCCATCTCTAATTGAGAAAGTTCGACCTACGAGACAAGCCGTTTGCTTTGTGATACTTTAGAGAAGAAATGTAAATAAAACTAACATAATATCGTTAAAACAAAATAAGATACGGTCTTCGTGCTGACGGCGTTACATTGAAAATCAGTAAACACAATAGATTGCATGTACCTGATTTGAACAATAAAGTGGTGCATCCACTATGCACTGCGGGGTAGCCTTGGGCGTCTCACTGCGCTGAACATGCTAGTCTTGCATTGTTAATAATATAGAACAAACTAGAACACGGAATATATTATATTAAATTAGAATGAGAAAAGAATACGCACGCATGCTTATTTTGTTTGACGGCAGCCGTTCTGTGTGGCACGTGGGACGTGGTTAAACCAGAGTTCAAAATATAATTAAGATAGTGTCGTGGAATTTAAATTAAGTTAATAATATTGACTATGGTCATTCTGTGAAACTCTTGACGTGGTAAATTCCGCTTTTATATTAAATATATTATGCTAATATTTATAAGAAAAATATAAAATATGAAAATTACTAAAATGGTAAAGATTTCTTGACAAAATCGCAAATAAAAAATTGTATAATTTTTTTTTATTGCTTAGATCGTGGACGAGCTCACGGCCACGGACTGATGTCCTGATGTTAAGTGGATACCGGAGTCCATAGACATCTACAACGTAAATACTGCCACCCACCTTGAGATATGAGTTCTAAGGTCTCATTATAGTTACAACGGCTGCCCCAGCCTTCAAACCGAAACGCATTACTGCTTCACGTCCGAAATAGGCAGGGTGGCGGTACCTACCCGTGTGGACCCACAAGAGATCCTACCACCAGTATATACTTTATCACATAAAAACCTGGTCCAAATGTTTTACCACGAAGCGATCGTTCGAATCGATCGAAGCGTTGTTGTTGTATGTGTCATACTGTAATAGCCGAATGGTAAACCGTCGACGTCGCCCAAAGCGTCATCACGGATCCTCCTGATCCATTAACGGTGCTTTTAGGCACTACAACCACCGGTCACCGTCCTCGTCGAACCCGTCGCTTGCGACGAAGGGCTCGACGAGCGATTTAGCCCACAGACACGGCCCACTGAGTTTCTCGCCGGATCTTCTCAGTGGGTCGCATTTCCGATCCGGTGGTAGATTCTGCGAAGCACTGCTCTTGCTAGGGTCAGTGTTAGCAATTCTCCGGCTTGAGCCCCGTGAGCTCACCTACACACGCTAGGGTAAGCTGAAATAGCCTCTCAAGGCTATCAGCATAGGTAGGGAAAAAACTATAATAATTATTATTACAAGGAAATTGAGGTTTTGAATCCATGTCTCAAGCTCCACTCTTGTAATGCCAGGCTGTCAATTTAACCGCTAAACACTACTAGAGCCTTGAGCTGTTCCCAAAACAACGGAAAGCTTTCTCAAATCACGTTTTAGAAATCCTTGTGAGGATACAAGTTCATTCGTATTTCACATTGGCGACCAACGTGAAGTTACCAGTCGAACCGGGCGCATCGGCAGTGACTGCGGTCGACCTCACAGCGTCGCGCTGCGGTGACCACTGCAAGGCCGCGACCTTAGACATTGAAACTAAATCTAAGCTGTCTGTGCCCGTAGTAATTTTCCGTGACAAACGTCGATTTTTCTTTCTCTACATCATATATCATATCTTTTCTGTTGCAAATCTATTTATTAAAACACAAATAATGATTGGCAATATTAATATTAACACAAAATGTAACAATCATTATTTTAAATTAATTAATTAATTAAATTATCTCTTATGGAATGCTCCTAATGAAAAAAAAAAATTTTTTATTGTTTTTATTTTATTTTATAGATAGATGATTGAACGAGCTCATGATCCACTTGGTGTTAAATGGTGTTAACGGAACCCATCGCACTTCAAACCATAACGCATGAATGCTTCGCGACAGAAACAGGATGGTGATGCTTATCACTTCTGATGCACAGCATAATACGTTCTACTCACTAATATTTAGGTTTTATTCGTTTTTAATATCTTTGTTTTGATTTTATTTATAGTACTGGTTTTTTCTAAATATTTTTTTCTATAATGTGACGTTATCATTTTAACGCCAATGAAATAAAATTGTGTGATTTACTACTAAGAATACCTATACGTTAATGAGTTCATTGGCTTTTCTAGTTTCATTCGACTAAGGTCGCACCGATTAATACTAGTTTTGAAATATTTTATTCGCAGTATTTATTCATCAAAACGCCTGAATACAATTTTAGGAAAATGTGACTTCTTGTTCGATTCTATTTAAGATGAAGGGCGTTTTATTTTATTTTTACTTGACAATATTAACGACAACGAAAAATTGAGAAGTTGTTATCAGATGGGTCTTTCATTAAAAAATCAGATTTGCAATGTTACAAAATAGTGTATGGTAAAAAATGACGAAGCGAAGCAGTGAAGACGTCACTAGATAGAGTCAAGAATCGATAAAATCAGATTAACATATCGATAATATCCACACAAGCTACTGTCATTATAAATCATTCGGACGCAACGATCTGTCACTCGGCTGACATGCACTCAATTGTCTATGGTCAGGGGTGATTGACCGGATAAAGTTTTTTTACGTCACCTTTTTAGAACGACACAACTTAATAATTCGAGATATTTAATATGCTTTTTGGATCCTATGTTATTTGTGCAATTCAGAATATTTTTGGAGTTTACTCCTTTAGAATCGATTTACATATATAGGCCCGGGGTATGAAAATTATGGGGACCAAAATCGTACTAGCATGTCACACGAAATGCGTTATGCGCCTGATTGCGCATGTCACACGAAATGCGTTATCGCAGGTGACGCCGGGCTGCTGCGCCGGCAGTCCGCCACAAAGCCTCGTACTGATCGCGCGTTTCTCTCATTATTGTATTTTCATATATTTGTTAGTCGTTTGTTTTGTGTCTCGTTAATTTGTTAATAATCTGTAGTGTATCGTGTTGTCGTAATATAGAACTATTTCTCGTATTGTTTCGTTTAATTTTTTATATCCAGTAAACTCCAGTCGTGCGTCGGAGCGGACACACACACTTTTTTAAACTAATATCACGCGATATTACCGGTTGACTATCAACAATATTAAAGAGATTTAATAATTTATAAAATATTGACAATTGTTGTATGTAAATATTATAAATTACAATTATACTTCCTTAATAATGTCCCTGCATTTAAATTTTCCCGTAGGAGTTGACATAAGCGGAAATACTTTCCATTTCGTTTCAAATGAGTATGCAACAGCGCAGCCCTATTTGAACGAGACTAGGGTATCCATCATTTTATTTCCCTTTCATTTTTTCGTCACACAATTAATTATCATTTATAGCTTTATAACTCCAAGATTTCAGTTACAGAAGTAATAATATTACGTAGGCGACATATCTTCGCGATCCTTACTTTAGTCGTTTTTCACTAGGCAATAGATTATTTTCCTAAGGCTACTACGCTTAAATTCCTTTCTTAATTATAATTTTTATGTTTCTAAAAAAACTGTCCCGGAAAATACATTACTGAGATTCTTTACCGTTATATACTAACATAGTTATATTATATTTTACGGGTTCAACAGAACAGTGCAATCCCAGCGGAAGCAGAACCATACAAACTGAATACTCATCGGGTCACTACTGTATTGTGCGCCAAAAGAAAATGTTAATCTGCAATTAATAATTGAATTACTGCTAAGCCTTGATTTTCCTTCAGTCAGTTATCAGCGAGGGTATTGAACACACGATTTTCCACAGTTTTCGCGATTTCCCGAGTTTTTTTTTAACAAATCGTTTTTATATAATTGTATTAGGTGTTATATTAATACTAGATTCAATAATCATATTTTTTTATTAAGATTATGGTGATATTTAGTGTTATGATTTTAATAAGCAGTGATAATTAAGTGATAAATTATTTTATGAACTTACATGGTGACTGTATTTACGTTGAGTGAACATGGCGCCATCAAGCGACGGCCACGTGTACTATTACGATTTATTTCGCCAGCACCCGAACACGGGTACGAGTTTTATAGTTTAGGCTACTCGGTAAGAGATGGCGCTGCATTTTAAATTTAACTATGCGTTTTAAAAAAATATATTATTATTTATGTAAAAAGGCTTCAGTATTGTTAATTGTAAAAAATAATTATTTTACTGATTGTTATTATTTTTTACGGGCATTAAAGTTGATTTATTTTAGTTATTAATTTTATAGTGATTTTTGTTTTAATGATAGCAAATTATCCATACAACACGTCAGATTTAAATAATATTAGGTAGATCTAACAAAACAACGTTATTGTTTCAGGCTGAGCCCGGAGACACTATTGCTACAACCAAAGAAGGTTAGTTTTTTAATCTTTTTATAAAAAAAAGTTTTCACATTAAATAAGTTCTTGTCTTGTTGATGAACGCACCCTAAGAGTCCAAAAAGGGGATTGCCCACTCTCCATAGTGTGTTAGGCCCAAGATGGACATCAAATATTACTATAAAAATGTACTGATTCAAATTCTTAAATGTATTGGATATCTAAAAAATATATTGAAATTGACGCCACTATTATAAAAAATATAATAAAAATAAAAACTCGTTTTGAGGTTAATTTTCTATATAAATAAGTGTCGGATTGTGAGATACTTCAAGAACTTTTCTTTTCTTAATGTATAAGATGTTCCTAATATATTTTTATCCAATAGGGTATAAAAACACACTTAATTCTTTAAATATCTATATTTTCTTCATCTTCATACACAATTAGTATCATCTAAAAATAGCAGAGGAGAGCATATACACGGTTTTAAATCTCGGTCAGGGTAAAACCACAATTCACACAATGTTTTTTAGTCGTACTATGAAACGTTATTGATAAAAGTAAAATAAATCGAAGAAAAATCAAAACACATCCATTTTGTACGCAAGCACAACACCACAAGCAGCAAGCGAAGTGTCAGTCAGTCAGATTAAATTCAGTGTTGTCTGTATAAAGAAAAATAATTACATGAAATTCACATATCGATTATTTTTTTAAATAACCGATAATTGATTTATATCTTAATCTTTTTTTTACGAGTACACATTATTTTTTATGTTTTTGTTTTAGTTGTACATATTTAAATAACAATACTAGTAAAGTTTTTTTTATTGCTTAGATGGGTGGGCGAGTTCACAGCCACCCTGGTGTTGCTAAGTGGTTACTCGAGCCCACATACATCTACAACGTAAATGCGCCACCCACCTTGAGATATAAGTTCTAAGGTCTCAAGTATAGTTACAAGTTAAAGTCCAATGGGTATGTCTTCGATGTTATTTTATGTGCATAAAATCCATTAAAATCGTTTGATTAATGATAATACTTAAAATGATTTATTTATATGTTTTATTTATATACTCAAAATATTTACTACATACGTAAAAGGATTTGAAGCTGGCAATATTTTTCCCGCAAAAATAAAAATCCTTGTTTTTTCAATAGAGTTACTTTTTTTAAACTACTTATTGTAAACTATAGTGGCGCTTATTTGCAAGAAAGTAAATGCATATTTATTTATGACAAAATTAATGCACTAAGTATTTTTTCTATAATCTATTGTCCGCTTTGGGCCTAAAATGGGCCATCCCCTTTGTGACGTCTAGAGCAAGATGTACTTAAATTACGGATAAATTTACAGAAGAATGGGTGACTCGTAAAACAAGTGAAGTCACAACGACCCGGCAGATAGAGACAAGGGTCAAACGTGAACTAATATTAGAAGACGGACGCATCCTGAGTGATTCTGGGCCGAAGATATCTACGTCAGTCAACGAGGACACGCACACCACTAATTTACAACAGACTGAAGTGAGTCTTACAACTTGTTTCTAGAAAGTACATTAATGTATTCATGACTTATCGAGAACACTTTTTCTTGAAATGTAAATCAATATTGTCATTAACATTAAATGATTTCTTTTCAGCAATTTAAATGCAACTAACATCCTCTCCGTTACTTTTTTTTTTCCTACCTAAGTTGATAGCCTTGAGAGGCTAGTTATTAATACTCAACTATGATTTTTATAACATTAAATCGGCTATATAAAGTCAGCAGCTTAGTAATTGAACGGAATTAATTTTGAGATTCAATTTAATTTAGTAAAACGCCACGGTTCGTAATAAATGTAAAAAAAAATTGTCGATAAATAGAATTGAAATCCATAAATTTGTTAAGGTTTGCGCATCATATATTAATGGTACTCGGCTGAAGCCTCTCTTGAAGTACTAACAATACCATAAACGTTGTGTGCGACACATTCATGTGACATAAAAAAAAACACGACTTATTACGATTATTCACTTATTACGTCAAATTTAAGGTATTCTCTTTACATTTTTGAAGGAATCTGGAATAGGCGTTTCTTGGGCTTTTTTGGTTTTCGGAGTGTTGACTCAGAACACAGAAACAGAGATTTGACGCTATTTCGATGTTTCTCGAAGAAATCTTTGATATATTCTTCCCCGACTTGTGGCAGCACGAACGTTGTTTTAAGAACAATCATTCAAATGATATCATTGATCATTTATTTTATTTTAGCATCGCGTTCCAGAAGGCCAAAATGATAATGCCGCTTCAACAACAAAGATTGATGGAGCTATTGGAGCACCCGCTGATGGTAAATATTTTATTAAATTAAGAGCTGCATTTCTGTTTAAAGTATGTTTACTGGTTGTGGGATTTCCTAAAGCAGTTAATTTTTATTTCTAACATATGGGCAGGCAAGCTTACGATTGATCTGATGCTAAGCGGTTACCAAATGTAATACCGATGCTAAGTTTCAACCCTGAAGAATTCTTAATTGAAAAACGGCCTATTTTAAATATCAAATGAGATCGCACAAAAAAATAGGTTGGCTATATGCATATGTCTTATAGACAACTTAATAGATTTTATGGTAACTGGTATTAATTCAATATTAATATTAATACCATAGGGTTGACGATATCTTATTAAAATTTGAAAAAAAAAATCTATATTAAAGCTCCAGATTTATTATCAATATAATTGGAAGAAAATATTGAAATATATTTTTTAGAAGTGGACGGACTTCAAACGATCGTCGGTGAAGTGTCACCCGCTGGAGCAAAAGTCTTGGTTTCGTCGAGCGTTGTTGCTAACCCTGATGGTAAGGTCAGGGAGAGCCATGACCTTCGCGTGCTCACGAGGAACATAACCGAACGAGTGAAAGAGACGGAAGAGCGGATACACAAAGGGGATACAACACATGAGGTAAGTTTAAAATTAATTGCATTATAGTAATGCAGAGTAAATTACGTTTCATTGTACCGCTGTATAAATGACTAGCTGACCCGGCAGACTTCGTAGTGCCTCAATCGATAAATAAAAGACCTAAAATTTTGTATAAAATAAACTTAAAACAAACAAAAGGAATCCGTCCGACGGGATACACATCCAAGGGAAAACAAAATTGCTATTTTTATTTCATTCCGAGCATTTTCATGTTTATCTACCTTTTAAACCTTCTCTGGACTTCCACAAATAATTCAAGACCAAAATTAGCCAAATCGGTCCAGCCTTTCTCGAGTTTTAGCGAGACTAACGAACAGCAATTCATTTTTATATAATATATTGATATTGAATTTCTCGAATATGTAATTTTTATGTTTGGATATTAAAACACGCAACCGTTGGAGGGATTGGAATGAAATTTCGCACTAAGATAGTTTATTATAAGCTGGATTACACATAGAATACTTTTTATAATGGTAAAAGATATGAAGTGAACAGCGCCGGGTATATTTACGATATTAAATACGACAGTGTGTTCTTGGTTCGAAGTTTTACATAAGTCCACTGATAGTTAATGGCCCAGAGAGAAAAACAAGTAACTTTTTATTCTTAGCAAACGCATTGTGTTTCATTATTTCTAAACACATCTAGTATCAAAGGATAAACTAACAAAGTAAAGTTTTCTTTACTATGTACAAAATCCATTGTGTCTCTCCGTGTACGATTTTACAACTTTGAGTTAAACTTGTTTCAGACGAGTGTTATTTCAGAAATTATTCAGTTCTACCATCTAAAACACTTATATTATCCTATATTAATGTATCAAAGACATAGAGTAGACATAGATATCGACATTGACATAGAATATATGTAAATGTATCAATTAGAGTTTAGCTTCCTATGGCTGTATTTTATATGATAATTGTATATAACTGCGTACAGGACGTAGTTAAGAAATATAGTTTACAAATTCCACTTTGAGTCCCAATACAGTTTAAAATTATGTTCAGATAATCTTCGAGATGCTTGTAGCATATCTAAGAGACATTCATTTACAAGTGTGTTCATTAATGTAGGAATAATTTAATCTTGTTTTCCCTGTCATAAATTATTTTCACATAGAGGAATATTCTATAAGGCGTCAGTCTTCGTGATGGCTGCTATTTGCAGGCTATTTAGGAATGCTTTTAAAGCAGTATTTATATCTTGAGATTCAAGGGACGCGCTCGATAAGTTTTCGTCGTTTGAGTCTTGTAAGTGATATCGAGTTTGATGCATGGTAATGGATCCGATGCTGTGACCTTTTTCGAATCGCCGTTATTTAACTGGGTGTTTTAAGAATTTATAAAAGATTAACGATCTATATCTAGCGATTATATAGCTTCTTAATATCGTCGATTGATGGACTTGTTCATTGCTCATCTAATTTTAAGTTATGGGAGTCCATAATGTTAGTGCTTTTGAGGATATGGCCCGCTTGATAATGAGTGGTCGTCGTCGCTTGTAGATAACAGTAGCGCCAAGGATAAAACCAAATTGCTGCCTATAATTTTGGACTCTTTTCAAATCTCGCTTGGAGAATAACGTGTCACAGCTCATCGCACCCAAGAGACGCCGCGACAGAGAGCTCATTCTAGAGCCGGAGTGGTAAAAACACGTGTGGCACTTGGGGACTGTCACGGTAATGCTATTGCATAGCATTTTTTTATCAACTTATGCAATTATAATTAGACAATAATAATTTAATATTAAAACAATAATAAAATAAGACCACGCTATATTTATAAACATTAACTAAAGCAAAACATTAACTGTCCCCTTCACACTCATAAGCTAGACTGCGCGAGAGAGAGATGGGCAGACTTTTCATGATGCGCATGCAGTGCGACGTCACGCCGCGCGCTTATTCACAAACACTACACAAGCGCAACGTGTAAATGTATTGAACGCGAGCTACATGGTAGGCGGAGAGCCCGCGATAAAATCTATGCAAAAGCTTAAAAAAATTATCATTCACCTTTTTATATTATTGAAGCAAAGGCTATCGGTCGCTCTTCGGATTGGAATGCGTGTATCTTTGCAACAGAAATCGCCAGAGTAGTAACCAGACGATGGGACTGTTTCAAGTGTAACGATATATATCATAGAACACATGATATTTAACAGATGCCTGAATCGCGCCAGCGACATTTGCAATATATGTTTGTATAAATACAAGTTCTGAAGAATAAAATTTGGATCGTGACACAGTAATGTCACTCGCTCCACGGAGTATGTTCCATTTTTCGAAATTTCAAGAGAGTTGATTAAAATTTTCAAAAATTACAACTAGTCTTAAAATTTACCTATGTTTGATGGTACATCAGCAGATTAAACTTTTAAAGAACGTTATTAAGTTATTGTAAAATAAAAGTGGCATCTTCACTATTCACTAATGACTTTCGGAAACTCAGCCAATAAATCTTGAAAGACTAAATTGCCGTTAATCCGCGTTTAATATAGGTCAATCGTGTGCAGTATGCAGTGCGGATAGCGTGATTTCCGCACAGCAAGGTTGTGCAATGAAGGCAAACATGAAGCCAATTAGAAGGAGGTTCCCCGTTTTAACAGTTGATGTATGGTCAAATTGAAGTTTTAATTAAAACAGTTTCAAGCTTGGCAGGTTGTACATTATCCCGGAATTAATTATTTTCTTAATTAAATCAGTGCTGTCTTTGTTAGGCTTAAGGGTTAGTTAGTGTTTGTGCTGTGTTGAATTGCTACGAGGCACGCTTTTGATTAATTTGAGTTTATACAGAAAAATCATTGGTTACATTTTCTGAGGACTTTTTGTACTGGTGGTGGGACCTCTTGTGAGTCCGCGCGGGTAGGTACCACCACCCTGCCTATTTCTGCCGTGAAACAGTAATGCGTTTCGGTTTGAAGGGTGGGGCAGCCGTTGTAACTATACTTGATACTTTAGAACTTATATCTCAAGGTTGTAGATGTCTATGGGCTCCAGTAACCACTTAACAGCAGGTGGTTTGTGAGCTCGTCCACCTATCTAAGGAATAAAAAATATACTATACATACACGAAAAAAGTACACTCGTAAATTTATGTTTCTGTAATTGAGAAATATATAAATTGTGACTTCGACCGGGCCTCAATAGAAAACAGTTTGATTCCAATCCAATTTTCCAGTCAACCAACCAGTCACGTTCAAGGTGGGAGATAACATTCCCGTTTCAATATCTGCAGACTGAATGGTGATTTATTCACTCATCTATGCTAAACGCATGAATAAAACGTTAAATACTGGTAAAACTTAAGTTTTTTCTTGCTAATAATAATCACATTACTACTAGGATAAGTTCGAATATAGGTCTTAGCGATTTCAATGAAGGAGACACTAACAAAAAAAGATTTTAATTTTCGAGAACAAGAAGTAATACAGTTCAACATACAAACAGCAAGGCAAGGCAAGAGAGTTGGCCTTCTCATAACTAGTATTAGCACTGATAACTGGTTGCTAACGTGAACACATCTCACGTCATGTCCAATCTATTCAAGCTTAATGTATTCATTGATGTAATGATTTAAGCAAACTGTTGTTGATTGGTTTTTTTTCTTTGACTTTGTTATGTAACGTTACCGTTTATATTTAACTATAACTATAATAATTTTATCCGATTGAGTGCGTATAGTGTTGTCGACAGGAGCTTAAGGAAAAAGTTCTGTCGTAGTATCATTAAAGTAAGACAGTTTTCGCGCTTCCGTGCCAGAAGATTTAAGCTATTACATAGCTTTTATTGTGGCTTTGAGCGCGGCGACCGAATCAAGAAATTCCGTAACGAAAATAAAACCTAACACCCCCCCCCACTTCGCCTACAATTTTTCGAATATATTGTTATGGACGAAATCGAATTTTATAATCAGTATCGACTGAAAATTAAAAAATATATATATCTTGACAGTACTTACTGTTGTTATTATTTTACATAATTTCTTTTGAACTCTTTTGAGCGTTTTATCCAGATTTACTATTATACTTTAAATACGCGAAACAATAATGAAAGCAATAAAATGAAACTGCTTTATATCCAGAGGAGCGTCCACATAAATCGAGGTAGATTTTGAAATTATAATTTGTTCACTGAGATAGGAGGCCGCGGGCGCCGCGCCCACACTTCTTACAACTTTAGACTCCATACACTTGCTAAGGCTCTGCCACCACTAATAAATATAAAACAGCTGATGTAGTATATTATTTCTTAAGTTATCACATAGAGTTTAAGCCGTAAAAGTTTAATATTGTACCGTCCGTTACAAGGCTAATAAAATACATACGTTGGAACCTTACCTCAATGCGGACATTTCCAACTAAAATGTAGATATTGACAGCAGGCGGTCTTCCAGGCTCATAGAACCTGGGAAATCACGGAGAAATCTTCATAAAGACTGTGCACCGCTTCGAGGCTCAATCTTTTAATAAGACCGACGAGTATACTTGCTGATAACAAGGCGCATATTAAGCTTGCACCATCATGCTTCTTTCTGCCGCGAATCAGTGCGATATTCGCGCGTTTGAGATGTCCATAATGCAACGTAGTTGAGACTTCTATTTCATGTCTAAAGATGGGTGGCGGCATTCACGTTGCGATACCCTTAGACTCCGATAGCCCCCGGTGGTTACTGGAGTTAATAAAAGTAGGATGGGGTCATAAGTTAGTCATCCACTTATAATTTAGGTGACTTCCACGGTGAAGGAATAGCATCGTGTAATAAATCAAACCCGCAAAATTATTATTTGCATAATTACTTGGGGTAGGACCTCTTGTGAGTCCGCACGGGTTGGTACCACCGCCCTGCCTATTTCTGCCGTGAAGCAGTAATGCGTTTCGGTTTGAAGGGTGGGGCGGCCATTGTAACAGTACTGAGACCTTAGAACTTATATCTCAAGGTGGGTGGCGGCGTTTACGTTGTAGATGTCTATGGGCTCCAGTACTCACTTAACACCAGGTGGGCTGTGACCTTGTCCATCCGTCTAAGCAATAAAAAAAAACAACTCAACAACTTATGTAATCGACTCGACTCGTCTGCAGCCCTATAGGTAACAAATTGAAAATATAGCTAGCACCTTGACTGGATGCATTACCTAAAGACTTAAAGCGCTACAGTTTACCGATTTATTTATGTGCGAACGTAAATTTGTTTGAAACCGAAAGTGCTTATGCGTTTTATAGCGCGGATTCTCTTTGTTAAATCAAAGTGCAAGTGTACATACAGTTCAAGTACAAGGTTATATTTTATGTTGATGCTGTGTTTGTAATATGAAAGACGATATGGGTAAGAGGGGAGTGAGCGAAGAAATGGTATATGATAGAAGAGTATGGAAGGAGAAAACATGTTGCGCCGACCCCAGGTGACTGGGAGAAGGGCAGGATAATGATACTGTGTCTGTAATATTATATGACGATAGTTCTCGTTAATCTTATACCTTTAAACGGGCAATTCTTGCATATTAATATATGTATATAATCTGAATCTCGGAAACGGCTCCAACGATATTCATAAAATTTAGTATACAGGGGATTTCGGGGGCGATAAATCGATCTAGCTACGATTTATTTTCAGAAAATGTTGTTTTATTCGTGTTTTCAATAATCAACTTTATCGATAATCAACTTTATGACTCTCCTCGACATCTATTGGTAAATAATAATACCATTTTTACTGCTTTAAAGACACAACAAGATGGCGTTATAAAAAAAAAGCCGAGCAAAGCTCGGTCATCATCTAGTCTCGATAAAGCACGATACTGATTTATTTTAAGAAAATGCCTTTAA
This sequence comes from Bombyx mori, assembly GCF_030269925.1. NCBI lineage: Eukaryota > Metazoa > Arthropoda > Insecta > Lepidoptera > Bombycidae > Bombyx > Bombyx mori. The sequence continues at coordinate 7,517,260 of NC_085114.1, forward strand.
TATTTTTTTGTGTGTTGAAATCCTAACCTATAGACAAATTATTAGATTTATTATTTAAACAAAGGTGCACGAAGTTATAGACAGCTAATTCAGCAGCTAATCAGCAGTTCTCGACAGCTAATTTATAAAAATGCCATGTTTTTATGCCATTAAGTCGCATTCGTGCTCAATAATTTTCACAATAGTTAAATGTCGAAATAACACTTTGCTAGTCCGCAGCCAGACTCGTTGGTCCGATCAGATCCGCACCGCTTTGGACAGTACAGTGTACAGCGCGCTGCATGACGCCGTGGACAGGGGAAAGTGGAAAAACATCTTAAGATTGAAGCTCATGGGTGATGGTGGTCACGACCCTCAGACATGAGGAACACGACTCGAGGAGGAGGAGTCCGTAAATATGAAAGCTGTAAAGTGTTCGTCGAAAATCGGAAATATTTAACGCGAGATCGATCCGTAAAAGTACTTTTAATTATGTCTAAATTTTTTTTTTGCTTAGATTGGTGAACGAACTCACAGCACTCTTGGTGTTAAGTGGTTACTGGAGCCCATAGACAGCTACAACGTAAATACGCCACCCACCTTGAGATATAAGTTCTAAGGTCTCAGTATAGTTACACTTATATAGTAATATACTATAATATATTTAGCAGATGACACATCACTATCCCTAGCCCGGTGACGCTGATATGGTCTCTCTAAACCATCAGCTTAGGTAGGGAAAAAACATCACTATCGATATAGACCGAGATTATTATTTTACAAAACAAAACAAGAAAGCTTGCGGTAATAATGAACATGAATTCTTCGATGTTTGAAGAGTCCTTGGGCAATATCCCTGTTTCGGATACAAATTATCCTTGAGCGCCAATAATGAGCTAAGATCCAATAGGCACTAGCTTAGTCTACATTCGATGGCAGTATTTTTAAAATTCAAATATTTGGCCTTGTAAGTGTGTTTGTAATATACGCTATTCACATTTGGGTCGTCTGCTGGTTTATTATTCACTTATTACTACTTGCTTGAAATTCGTAGCAATGAGTTTTTATTTAAAAGTCAAATTTATGTTTCGTAACGCACGTAATTTTTGGCAAAGCGTAGCGTTAAATCGTGAAGAGCTTAGTAAATTCATTTGTGATGTTGCATCTCGAATGCAGTTGGAAAAAAATACGAGAGATTTTGACCTATTTTATTTATTTATTTAGTGTATATATTTAGATTCTGTGAAAACAATTTGTCGGTACTGTCAATATTGTAGCTAGTTTTTGACATAAAATACCATCGAATTCAAAATTCGAATAAAAAAAAAATGGCCATGACACCAAAAAGACTTTGGGTATGAAAATAGATAGTATTATGAGGATTGAGCGTCCTAAAAGTATCTACATACTAGGATGGAATGAGTGAAAGAGGATATGCGAGAAAAGGGTGTGAATGCAGATATGTTGTATGATAGCCCTGAATGGAAAAAGAGGACACACTGCGGCGACGCCACATATGTATTTGTATGAGGGTAGAAGATGAAAAAATAATTAAATTTGAAATAAGTTTTTCCTTCCCTTGAAACTTGATAAAAAAAAATTTTATTGCTTAGATCGGTGGACGAACTCACAGCTCACCTGGTGTTAAGTGGTTGCTGGAGCCCATAGACATTTACAACGTAAATGCGCCACCCACCTTGAGATATAAGTTCTAAGGTCTCAAGTATAGTTACAACGGCTGCCCCACCCCTCAAACCGAAACGCATTACTGCTTCACGGCAGAAATAGGCAGGGTGGTGGTACCTACCCGCGCGGACTCTCAAGAGGTCCTCCCACTAGTAAATGTACATAAAGCGACCTTAATTTTCACACAGACATTCAAATACATCTAAAGAACTTGTTAACATTTTTACATGACAATGACGAAAGTTAGACTGCTTAGAATTTCTTGTCCTGTATTTGTGCATGTCGCAATCACTCGTGCAAGTGCACTTGCTCGATAACGGTCAAGCGTTTGTACAGCAGCGCGCTGTACCCCTGAAGATTTATGACTTCACTAGTACTATGACATTTACTTATTGTTCACGACACTGTTTATTGCTACTAATTTGAATTTAAGCATGCATTGTTGTTGAGTTGTAATATTACTTTTAAAGGGACATAATCATTCACATTTCACAAGTCGTAGACATGATTAAAAACGAGTCATCATAACGCTGAACTTTATTTATTTATTTATTTATAGTTAAGCCATAGTACAGAGTAATAGGAAAATTATGTACAAAGGCACTGCTTATTTCTTTAAGAAATCTCTTCCAGCAGACCTGCGAGAGGATTATGAGAATAATAATTAAAAGTGATGAGTATGTGTAGAACAAATAACATATAACTCAAATAACAAATACAACATGAGAATTATAGTAATGCACATACACATAGAAAATGTTGTTAAACTTGAATACAAAATATTATAACTATTATAACTTTGCCTATGTTTTAATCATTTGACGATTTTAGTAATTTCAAATATATTACATTCACCACGGATAAGTAAAAAAGATGTGTGGTATCGTGGGACACCGGATAGGAACGAAGTTCCCAATTATAAAAATATTAATTTAAAGTTCTATTCGAGGTTTGAAGAAAGAGAGAGAGAGACAGAGAGAGAGAGACAGACAGACAGACAGAGAAACATGCGACGCCGCACAGCTTACAATAGCTTACTATAGCAAAAAGTGTCGTGACAACTTTTCGTAAGAATTTATAGCAAAAAGTGTCGTGACAACTTTTCGTAAGAATTTTTTCCGTCTAAGCCCCCTTTCACAACGCGCGATAAGGAACTTCGTTCCAAAAATAACTTCGTCTCGATCGAGTGATATATTTACTGTGTAAAATCAATGACACAAAGCATGACTTGGGTTTCGATAGCACATTTGCCACTCTTGTACAGTCATCTTCAGTAAAAACATTACTATCGCTTTTTTCATTCGGTGAATGTTTGGTAGAGATTGTTTTTTTTTATTATAAATATTATGATTCTCCCATTTATAGTTGTCATATTTTATCTGGTTATTAATAACTGTGTTATAAGGGAAACGATTTTCGTATTACCATATAATATGAGGCCGTCAGCGCAAAAGTGGCCTAGCCTAGCGATGGACGATATACATCGATTTATTTAAAATACTCGATGTATAGTAACGATGCATCGTCTTGAACCGATGTATTGTAAATACTTCAACATCGAATATATATCGATGTTTTTCATTCGATGCATCGATTAGGTACGCAAATTATGAGATTACTATACTATGAGTGAAAAGAGAAACGAAACGTTATAATCAGTGCTGCCAATATTAATTAAACCAAAACAACAATATGGCCGACCGAGTTTCTGCTGTGTAAATGTATATTGTGTTTTTGTTACGATACGAGTTTTTGCCTTGTTTAAATCTAAAAAAGAAACTAATTTATGAACAGGTATGTCAGGTATGTGTATTAATAAATAGAATAATGTATTTAGTGATAATGATAATGGTTTTGCTAGTGAAACTTTACTGGAAATGACACATTGTTTTGTTGTCAAAAAGTACAAAGCAATTATTATATTTTACGTTTTATATTGCGCGTGCTTATAACTAAGATATAAAAGAGAAGATTATGTACCTACTTTACGACGAATGCATTAATTTCGCAATATGATACGATTTGATTGAAAGGTTATATTTTTTACCGTGAAATAATAATACTATCTATTGTAGTGATGCCAAGTTATCGATAATTACTATATTAATATTAACGATTAAAATGCGGCTTATACTTATTTGTATTCTACTAGGCAGTTAATAGGTATTATTATAAATTCCCTGTAAACAGTCCTATATAGTTTTGTTTTTTACTTTCAGTTATAATGGGACCTAAGAAAAAAAGTTCCGTTTGGCAGTTCTTTAACAAAATTGACGATAAGAAAACGAAATGCAAACTATGTCACAAGGAAATTAAGTCTGCTGGAAACACTACGAACTTAATTGGACATATTCGTAATGTTCATAAGGCTGCTTATCTCGAAATTCAGCCGAAACAAACTACATTCAATGCAGTAACTACTACAGACGAAATATCGAATCCTCTGGATCTGGATACCAAAGTTACGCCTTATAATAAAATGGATGATGGAGTACTTCAGTTTCAACCTGTTCCAAGTTGCAGTGGCAGTCAAAGATCCGGTGCACCGTTACCAAAAACCGTAAATGAAACCATTGATTCAGACTTAGACGAAAACGTTACACCTTTAAAACGCCAAAGAACAATACAGGCCGCTTTTAAAGATATTTCCTCTTACTCAGAATCTGGAGTGAAGACAAGGAAACTGAACAACTGTTTGTTATTCATGATTTGCAAAGACCATCAGCCATTCTCAATCGTTGAAAACGAAGGCTTCAAAACTCTAATGAAAACAGTTGCTCCTCAATATAAGCTCCCGAGTAGAACAACTCTAAGACGCTGGCTGGACGATAAATATGAAGTAATTTCAGAAACAATTAAGAAAATGTTGTCCTCTATAGAAGATATAACCCTAACAACAGATATTTGGTCGGATACCTTGAATATGAAAAGTTTTTTGGGCATCACAGCACATTTCGGAATAGACATTGAACTATATTCAGTCACCTTAGGTGTGTACGAATTGGATGAAAGACATACATCAGATTATCTTTCTGAAATTCTCTTAAAGGTATGTCAAGACTGGAAAATCGATCAAGAGAATGTAACAGCTGTTGTTACTGACAACGCAGCCAATATAGTTAAGGCGATCGAATTAGCGTTTGGTAGAAGGAAACACATCCCATGTTTTGCCCATACTCTGAATTTGGTGGCTGAAGGCACAATGATATGTATTGAGTGGAGAAACATTGTTTCTAAAGTAAAATCAATAGTGACTTGGTTTAAACAGAGTTGCATTGCTAGTGATGAATTACGTAAAGCTACTGCTGCGGCTACGGAGTCTTCTGCTGGAGCAGCTGAGGTAAAATTAATACAAAGCGTGGATACTCGCTGGAACAGTACATATTATATGTTACAAAGATTTCTAGAACTCCGTAGTGTCATAAATGATATTCTCTTCCGCCACCCTAGAGCACCTGCAATGCTGAGTGCATCGGAAATATCTACTGTATCGTCTGTCATCATGGTATTGCGACCCTTAGAAGCGGCTACAAAAGAAATTTCAGGTGATAAATACTGCACAAGTAGTAAAATTATTCCCTTAGTTCGTTGCATGCTCTCTAAAATAACTTCAGCTGTTATAGAAGATCCCGTAGCGAAAGAGGTGCAGAAACTTGCTATTAATGAAATAAATAAAAGAATGGGTTCAATAGAACATGTGAATGCTCTGGCTATCGCAAGTATTTTAGATCCACGGTTTAAAAGAATGCATTTCAATGATCCGATAGCTTGTTCGAATGCTGTTACGAAAATTAAAGATTTAATGAAGAAGAATTTGCATAGCAATGAAGAACCTGAGTCCGATTCTGACAAGTCCGATAAAAATGAAGAGGCCTTTTCATTATGGACTGATCACCATAAGTTAGTGCATCGTAACTGGAAAATTAACAAATCTGAAGACGTTTTGTCTGACGAACTTTCCGTTTATCTCCGAACTCCTGTTGGAAGACTTAAAGAAAATCCGTTAGAAATTTGGAGAGATTACAAAATACAATTCCCGAAGCTGTACAAAATAGCTTTTAAGTATTTAACAATAGTTGGCACGTCAGTCCCTTCAGAAAGACTTTTTTCACAGGCAGGGCTAGTTATGACTGAACAAAGAAACCGGCTGAAGGGGAAGAGATTAAGCAAACTTTTGTTTTTACATAGCATTGACAAAAAATATTGGAATATGTAAAAAAAATGTGTTTTCTCGGTGATTTTTAATTTTAATACATATATTTCCTGATTAATACATATTTTTGTTTTAATTAATGCCTAACCTAAAACAATCGATATATAAGAAACATCGATGTATTTCCCAATACATCGTATTACCATCGATGTGACCGATCGATGCATCACATCGAAAAAAACATCGATGTATATTTTAAACGTCCATCCCTAGCCTAGCCCACAATTCATATTCGTGCTTATGTATTGCAATTTATTTAAAACATAATAAATTTTCATGCAAAATCGTCCTATCCCTAGTTTCATCTATGGAAAACAGATGACTTTGTAAACATCATTTTAGTGCGTACTTTTTTGCCTAGGAAGTATTTGTAAAGTTAAATTCGAACCTCATTATCTCCATATTAACTATGGTAAGGTTAGGACACTTTTGCGCTGACGGCCTCATATACATATAGCTCATATTTAAAAAAAATACTTTACGGCGGTTAACACAGCTTTTAATGTGCCTGAATTCCTAATGTGTATCCTGACTTCCAGACAGTTGTAACATTAATACTTTTGTCAAAAGTAAAAGTTACGTAATTTAAAAAAAAAGAAAAAGTTTCATCGTAATGTAAGCTTCTTGAACATAACACACAAGCATAAATATTAATAATAAAACTCATGCAAGATTAAAAACAGTATTTGCCGAAACAAAAGTAATTTTGTTTATTTGTCACTGTGATTGATTTATATCTCCCTGATCGCGTCATCAACAGATGACTGCGTATTTCCATAATGTTACATAAATAATAAATTTAGTCACATGTTATCTGTATTACCGTTACAGACTTCTCGTAACGAGACCCTCAAATTGTCCGGTTCATTTCTAGTTGCGTTACAAAACTGTGTTTGCTTAATCGCAAGATCAATGGTCGTGCAATCACGTATGCAAAGTGCCAACAATTTAGGCATTGCTCAGCAAATCCGACCCCGATTACATGACACACTGGAGGCGTAAGTTGCGACACAGATAACGATGCTTCAGCGAAAGTGATCGCCATTTCTTGCCTCTTCGATTTAGGGTTTGTGCTCAACAAAATAACGATTAACTGGACGAATACTTGAGGTATTCGAGAGGTATTTCATTTTCAACAAAAATATTATGTTTAGAAATTGTAAAACATATCGTGAAAATATGACAAATCCATTTTATATAAGTATATAACTTCTATATATTGAAGAAAAATGTACTCAATTAACTGTCAATTAAAAAATAATCTATACTGTCATGTAGAGCTATTTTTGAATATGCATATTTATGCATAAAAATAGCAACAAAATAGCGAGCAAATTGCAATCGTTAACTAGGTATTCTAAATTTAAAGTAAACAAAAAAGGTGTCAAGAGAACACATTTTTTGCTCAAAGCCAGTCACCGAAGAGCTAATTTTCCAATTATACTTAAACATTTCAATAAATAGCAGCCCTACCTTCGCTTGTCGCTCGCAGCGGAACATGCTACAACTCTTGGCATTTTATGAACACAGGATTGCGAGTTCTGAAGCGGGATGGGCTAATGGGTACGGTTTTGCTCACTCATATTAATAACCAGCCACAATTATATTTAATAAAATAAAATTATTGTAAATCAATACTAGGAATATGTTGATTTCGAATTACGACGAGGAATTCTAAAATATAATTCCGAAATAATAATTTTGTAATTTAATAAATAGTTTGCTATTTTCGTCGTACATTTTCACGATCGACGAAAGCATTCGTGACTTGTAATAATTCCATTAACATAGAAGCGGTTTGTTGAAATCGAAAATATGTATTTACAGCAAATTGCTGCTTAGAAGGCAGCGTTTACGTTCACTCGACATAACTTCTATTCGAAACACTTGCAATCGTAGTAACTTTATTTTTTTATATCGTGCAATTTGACTTGAGCTAATCTATGTACTCGGCTCGGTATAGGTCCGTAATTTGACCTTCCGATGAGCATAAGTTGAAGCGCGCGGTGAGCTTTCAACGTGTTTTGCAATAAAGGAACTAAATACAGGCTGCTTACGGAATGTACGTAGTTTCTTGGACATGACCTTTTTTCGCTTACAAGCTACTGAGTTCGTGAATAAATGACGTCATGTATATTGTTATTTTATCCTTCTGCGGCTAAGTTTTGTAGATCTCGACACTAATTTAAAACGCTTTTTCTGTCAAATATCCTTTTGTGGTGAGATTAACAACTTTATAATTGTTTTACTTTTTGAGATGCTAAGTTGTTATTTTCACTTACCTATTATTTAATCAAAGCAAAACAAAAAAAAAAAAATTCAACATAAATGAAAGTACATACTTGTTGAACGTCAAAAGAACTACCGCCAATTCACAAGAACTAGCCTCCGTCCTGAGAAGAATTGGCAAGAAACTCAGCGGGCATGTCTTTTTTTTTAATATTAGTTTTTTTTTTTAATATAAGTTTTTTGTTAAATATTCATTTTTATAATGAGTATTATAACATAACAATTATTACAGTATTGAAATGCCCGGAACGAGCAACGCATTCCCACTTTGTGCAATCTTCTAATGAAGTCAAAAGTCAATTGAGGAATAATAAAAAGACACCTCAATTAAACTGAGTGCACCAGTAGAAACAAAGCACTTCCATTACCCTATCTTCATATTTGTAAACAAGTTCATGTAGATAAATTGAATAGATAGGCTTCATTAGATTTTCAACGCCAACATTGCAGATTGCCTCATCCACTTTCATATGTGCACTTGTATTATGCAGTAGACGATTTAAGTTATTTAAGATGTTCAGATTATATCTACAAGCATGTTCGGGCTCAAGAATTCATGTAGTCACCTCATAGATTCAATATGAGATACATTGGCCGATGATGTTTATTGAAAATTATTTATATTCTATTACAAGCTAGCGGCCTGGGCTACGTTTATTTTCAATATTTTGTTTCTGTTTGGTACTTTGGTGTTTATAACAGATTATAGGAAAATAGTCTGTGTTGCCATAAACTGATAAGGTTTGGAAATCGTCATTATAAAAGCGAACGCAAAAGGTGTATCAATATAGATAGCCTAATAAATTTTCGGAGTACCGCAATGTTGACTATAGTTGTTTAATATGTAGTTATAGCATTTTATTCCGAAGTTACATTAGTTTTTAAGAACAAGATTAAACCGTAAAAGTAGTTTCAAACCTTTTGCCGTTGCCAAATTATTAGGCCATAACATCACCAAGTTCTTTATTGCAATTTTAGGACTATCATCTCCTGTAGTCTTAGAAGACATGATTTAGTAGCGTTTTTTCTTTTAGAGTTTCATTTTTAATATTCATACCGAATTTGAAGATCGCCTGTGAGACCAGAAACGAAAATCTGTAGTCTTCACACTTTGAAAAGTTGTTGAATTTTTTTGCCATTTAGTACTTTGATTTTATCTTTAAATAAATGAACCACCTTGATAAGCACGGCACTCGATGTATTCGTAGACATTTTGATTATACCATGGAACTACTCTTGCGCAGAAACAACTCACATCAATATAAACCCGCAAAATTTCTAAATTTGCGTTATTACGGGCGTTGGGGCACCCTGGGAGTCAACAAGGGCAAAGAAAATATATTTTATAAATACGCGCAACTAGTGGTTTTTGGTATCGACCGCACGGGTCTTCTCTATTTTTATCGCGAAGCAGTCATGCCGGTTTGAAAGGTTTTCTCCGATGACGTTAAAACTTTGAACTTGTGTCTTTTGTCTGTCAGTGAATTTGTCTTTTCACATCCCCATCAGCATTTCCGCAAATCGAAAATCTTTAAATTAGAGGGATAACTATTTAAATAATAGATTTAAAACTTATAATCGAGTAGATATAAGCTCCAGATACCAAGAAGAAATTTAAAAGTAAATAGGTACACATGAATTTGTGAAAAGTGATTTTTGTAAAACGTGTATCGAGATAATATGTACTTTAGTACCCACTGGATTGATACATGAGGCGGTTGGTAAGTAATCTTATTGCAGTCGTTGTAGCACGAAGTTGATTTATGGCTTGCAATCAACTTGCCCATTGTTTTTAGTTGGTACAGTCGGCAACATTAATTGATTTTGAAAATAATCCTTTTGACGGTCAATAAAAGGCCAAATAGTTATAATTTTTTAGAATACATTATAATTAAATACATTCTATGCGTGCTATATTCCATGTTACGAGTATTTTAAGTTTATGTTTATACAGAAATTGTTATTTTATTCATTATACTGCTTCTAATATTTATACTATTTATCTATGCTAATTTTTATATTATGTATTGATTGATCTATAGCATCATAAATTATATATTATTTTTAAATGTTTGCGATTGTACCTCGTTTACCGGGCTTTGTTCCGCCATTGTTTTGTTTTCAATTATCAATGAATGAAAAGTATTTTTGGGTGCACCTTAGGACCTTGACATTAACGAACAAAAGGGTACGTTTTACTTCGATTTTTAAATATAAATCAAAATCTTTGATAGTCCCTTACAATGAATCATTAAAGTTAATTATATGGACGCTGCTGGATTCGATTTATAGGTTTCATTTTATTGAACTCACGAGTTATAATTAAATTTAATCAAAACCACACCGTGATAGTTCGCAAATGTATGTAGTATATTTAGTTCGCGGCATTGTGAATGCTCAATGGATATTCAGCCAATGCTAGAATGCCCAAAAGAAAAAAAATCGCTAAAACGCATGCTGCTGTAATTCAAATTAATAAAAAATATCAATATAGCAAAATGATAAATATTGAACAGAGAAAGCCAAGACAAAGTTTCATCAAAATGAAAATAATTTTTATTTAATAAATTCAAAACTTTTCTAATTTTTGTATGCATATCAATTCATTGTGATGCTCACTAATATAAAATTGTTTAAATATTCACTTGTTAGATTGTATATGTTTTATTTCCTTGACATTTACAAAGCAACAGTAATGTGCTAGAGAAGGTCGTATAAGGTTAAATACCTACTTGTAATCCGGATTTCGAATTAATACGATAGTTGAAGTACCATAGAAAAACATATAAATTAATTAAATAAGAAAGAAAATAATTATTTATGATTATTATAAATTTTGTTTATGGTTTTTGATTTTTATTAGGGTATGTTAATAATCTTGAGAGTCATTTGTGAACATAAGTTAAGTACGTATCTCATAAGAAAAGCTGGTAGCTGCCAGCGGGATTTGAACACAGGCAAACTCGCATCCCTTGATATGAGCAGACGAGGCACCTTATCCTTAAGGCCACGACGCGGCGACGACTCATTCCTCACTTGAAGTTTCTAAATAAGCATCGATCGTTCTAACCATCTCCAGTTATCACACCGCATAATTACAATTCGAGTAATAATAATTTAGGTATCTATAAAGAATCCTATTACGTAAAATTAATAACTCTCACTCGAGTGATTTCCACTTTCAATTTCTATTCATAACTCGATTAATGATTATCAGCTGATAGGTCAACGTTTTGAATACGTAAAAATACATTTTTACCAAACTACCGTGGTTGTATCTGTTTATGTAGATATGCACTTATGCATATTTATTAAGGCATAAGAGGCATGTCAGGGGTTAAAAAATAAAGGCTATCATTTATTTTATACATTCAATCATTATACAATAAAATTGATATAATAGTTGTAATATATGTGTAATATAATTATATATTGTTATTTTTTTCATAGAATAGTAATTTAAAATGTATTCATGTTTATATTCTCAAAATGCTTCTCACAATATACTAAAAAGTATAAGAGTCTTATCGTTTTTATTGTAGGTGAAAAAAAACCACTATCATATAATATGTATTAAATAATTCCTCTATGTGCTAGGTTGCTCGGAACAGGTGGCTTTAGGCGATGAGGTTTCCCAATGTACTAGTAATACTCTAGTTTATTAGCTACCTACCACATAGCTTTTTGCTCTTTGTATCAAAATAGCTTTCCATGTTATTCTATTTTACAATGAGTTTTTCGATGAGTTTTTCGCATATAATTTTTGTTTTTCATGTTAGGATTGTTTACGCACCGACAATCATGTTTTTAAAAAAAAAAAAAAAAAAAAAAAAAAAAAAAAAAAAAAAAAAAAAAAAAAAAAAAAAAAAAAAAAAAAAAAAAAAAAAAAAAAAAAAAAAAAAAAAAAAAAAAACCGACAATCATGTAAGTTAACTATAAGATTATTCGTTTGGTCCGTCAGTTGACATTTTGCGCTTCGAATGAATTCAACATTCTCGCTCACGACTCGGTCGTGCGCGGACGTGCTTTCCGATCCGTGGCCCGCTTGCGAGCCGCGTCTCTGAACTCACAGTTGTGCTCGACAGTGTAGTGACCGTGAATACATCGTGCGTACAATTCGGTAGTGCGGACGTGCCGATCCGTTGGTCGCTTGCGATCTGCGTATCGAGGTCCATTTTTGTGCGCTAAAGTTTTGTAACCGCGAACCCACCCTTACCAACTGCCTTTTTCAAGGCAACCAATCGCTACGTTCAGCTTCCTGTGGCACTCACAGGCTAGCGATTTCCTAACCCTTCCCAAAAACAACAGTCTTTTTCAAGACTAGACCCCCGCTCGCGATTCTGCCTGCTGTAGCACTATACAGCCCGAGCGGGTTCCTTTCCTTTTCCCCGCCGATTGCCGTTTTCACGGCATAGGCATTCCCCCCCCCTGCTCCTTGCTGTCCTGCAGCACAGGGGGGTTACAAATCCTATCCGGGGCCTCGCCTTTCGGCGAGTTCAAACAAAAGTCCCGGGGCCGCCCCCCCCGGGCAAGAAGACCGAAGATGAGCGAAGATTTTGTGTGTGACAGTGAAAGTGCTAGGGACATTGTCGGGTTCCTCCGGGATAGGTACCCGTCAATTAGGGCCGAGTATCTCAGCTATAGGGCCGCTCGTGGCAATCCCTCCCCCCCCGCGTCCGTCGCCGCGTTTCTCAACCGTGCCTCGGAGGCACGCCGCGCGCCCCCCGCCGCCGCGTCAAGTTCGAGCGCACGTTCCCACGATGCGGCTCACATAGCGCCTAACGCTACCCCCACCCCCGCGCCCGCGTCGTTTACGTCATCGCGCGCTTCGTCCGTCGCGACCTCGATCGTTTCGAGTTCAGGCTCCGATACCGAATCGGAGATGGATTTCGAATCCGCGTCAAGCCCTCAGCCTGGAACTTCGGATGGGTTCCAAACCGTAACGCGCGGCAAAAAGCGTACTCGCGCCGTGGAGTCCCGGAGCTCCACGACGAAACAGACTAAATCCGCGACCGCCTCTCGACCAAAAGTAGTAGTTACACCGGAGTCGGACTCCGCGCGCCGCGTAACCCCACCGCCGCGTCCCAAGCCCGCGCCCGCTCCCAAAGTAGCTGCCCCGCCCCCGCTGATACTTCAAGAGAAGACAGCGTGGAATCGCGTGTCCCAGGCCCTTCAGGCAAATAAAATTAACTACACCCATGCGCGTAACGTCGCGCATGGGATTCAGATCAAGGTCGCAACGCCGGGCGACCATAGGGCCCTCTCAGCATACCTCCGAAAGGAGAACATAGGTTTCCACACCTATGCTCTTCAGGAGGACCGCGAGCTCCGCGTAGTAATACGCGGAGTCCCTAAGGAGCTAGAAATAGACTACATTAAGGAGGATCTGACCGCTCAGGCCCTCCCGATAGTTAGTGTGCACCGGATGCACAGCGGGCGGGGCAAACAGCCCTATAATATGATACTCGTGGCGTTAGAACCCACCCCGGAGGCCAAAAAGAAGATCGCATGTCTCACGACAATTTGCGGCCTATCCGGGATCTCGATCGAAGCCCCCCATAAGCGTGGCACTCCCGGGCAGTGCTACAGGTGCCAACTCTATGGCCACTCAGCGCGTAATTGCCACGCGCGCCCCCGCTGCGTGAAATGCCTCGGCGATCACGCTACGTTAGATTGCGTTAGAGATAGGGAAACCGCGACCGAACCTCCCAGCTGTGTCCTATGCCTTAAGCAAGGGCACCCCGCGAACTACCGTGGATGTCCCAGGGCTCCGCGGAAACGTCCAACCCACCCAGCTCCGCGAACCGTCGGCCCAAAGACTTCGGCACCTTCAGTGCCGAAACCCGCCTTCGTGCCGGCTGCAGTTCCCACGGTCTCGGCGTGGAAAAAGCCGCTGCCGTATACGAAGGCGGGAACGGAAACCGCACCCCCGCCCCCGCTCGCGACACGCCCCGCGCCTCAGCCCCTGCTCGCACCTCGCCCCGCGCCCGCGTTCCGTCCCCCGCAACCCTCTGCCGCCAACGACTTCGCGCTCGTGCGCGACTTCGTCACCGCGGTGAACTTCGACCGTCTGCGATCGTTCGCTGACGCTATCCGTAGGTCGACAACCCCCGAACAGCGGCTCGCGGCCGCGTTCGATCACATGGACGTTTACGAGTCCGTGTCGCGTACGTTATAAAATCTTTACCGGTAATCAATGGCGCAAAAAGGTAGAGAAAAACCGTATTCCCTTACGTTAGCATTCTATAATGCTAACGGACTCGCGCGGCAACGCGATCAAATTTTTGAATTCCTCCGCGATAATCTTGTAGATATTCTATTAGTGCAGGAAACCTGTCTGAAGCCCTCGCGTCGCGACCCGAAAGTCGCGAACTACGTCATGGTTAGGAATGACAGACTCACCGCCTCCAAAGGCGGGACTGCCATTTACTATAGGCGGGCCCTGCACGTTGTCCCTCTCGATACTCCCTCGCTCTCACATATCGAGGCGTCAGTGTGCCGTATCTCGCTGACGGGACACCAGCCGATCGTCATCGCATCCGTTTATCTCCCCCCGGACAAGCCCCTTCTGAGCAGTGACATCGAGTCACTGTTCGGCATGGGAGACTCCGTCATCCTGGCAGGCGATTTAAATTGCCACCACACTAGGTGGAACTGCCATCGTACTAACGTTAACGGTAGGCGTCTCGACGCGTTTATAGACGACCTCACCTTTGAAATAGTCGGTCCCCCAACTCCAACATGTTATCCGTATAACATCGCGCTCCGTCCGAGCACTATAGACCTGGCATTGCTTAGGAACGTAACTCTGCGCTTGCGTTCCATCGAAGCAATGTCAGAGCTCGACTCAGACCACCGACCTGTCGTTATGCAGCTCGGTCGCCCCCACAACCCAGTCACTGTTACGAGGACCATGGTGGATTGGAATAAGCTGGGCACGTGCCTAGCCGACACCGCTCCGCCAATCCTCCCTTACGGCCCGGATTCGAATCTATCCCCCGAGGACACCGTCGAATCCGTAAACATCATTACCGATCACATCTCTTCCGCGATCATTAGATCTTCTAAAGAAGTCGATGTGGAGGACAGCTTCCACCGCATCAGACTGTCTCCCGATCTTAGGAATCTCTTAAGAGTTAGGAACGCGGCAATCCGGGCCTACGATCGTCTTCCCACGCATTCAAACCGGATTCAGATGCGTCGTCTACAACGCGAAGTCCACTCCCGCTTAAGCGACGCGCGTAACGATAATTGGCATAGTTATTTAGAACAACTCGCGCCCTCCCACCAAGCATACTGGCGACTAGCTAGGACTCTCAAATCCGAAACTACCGCTACTATGCCTCCCCTCGTACGCCCTTCAGGCCAACCACCGGCATTCGATGACGAAGACAAGGCTGAGCTGCTGGCTGATGCACTGCAAGAGCAGTGCACCACCAGCACTCAACACGCGGACCCCGAACACACCGAGTTAGTCGACAGGGAGGTCGAGCGCAGAGCTTCCCTGCCGCCCTCGGACGCGTTACCCCCCATTACCACCGACGAAGTTAGAGACGCGATCCACAACCTACAACCTAGGAAGGCACCCGGCTCCGACGGCATCCACAACCGCGCGCTTAAACTCTTGCCAGTCCAACTGATAGCAATGTTGGCTACAATTTTAAATGCCGCTATGACGCACTGCATCTTTCCCGCGGTGTGGAAAGAAGCGGACGTTATCGGTATACATAAGCCGGGCAAACCGACAAACGAAACTTCTAGTTACCGTCCGATTAGTCTCCTCTCGACGATAGGAAAAATTTACGAACGGCTCCTTAGGAAACGCCTCTGGGATTTTGTTACCGCGAACAAAATTCTCATAGACGAACAGTTCGGATTCCGCTCAAAACACTCGTGCGTACAACAAGTGCACCGCCTCACGGAGCACATTCTGATAGGACTAAATAGGCGTAAACAAATCCCGACCGGCGCCCTCTTCTTCGACATCGCGAAGGCGTTCGACAAAGTCTGGCACAACGGTTTAATTTATAAACTGTACAACATGGGAGTGCCAGACAGACTCGTGCTCATCATACGAGACTTCTTGTCGAACCGTTCGTTTCGATATCGAGTAGAGGGAACTCGTTCTCGTCCCCGTCAACTGACCGCCGGAGTCCCGCAAGGCTCCGCGCTCTCCCCGTTATTATTTAGTTTGTATATCAATGATATACCCCGGTCTCCGGAGACCCATCTAGCGCTCTTCGCCGATGACACGGCTATCTACTACTCGTGTAGGAAGATGTCGCTGCTTCATCGGCGACTCCAGATCGCAGTAGCCACCCTGGGACAGTGGTTCCGGAAGTGGCGAATAGACATCAACCCCACGAAAAGCGCAGCGGTGCTCTTCAAAAGGGGTCGCCCTCCGAACATCACTTCGAGCATCCCACTCCGTAATAGGCGCGCAAACACCTCCGCCGTTAGTCCCATCACTCTCTTTGGCCAGCCCATTCCGTGGGTCTCGAAGGTCAAATATCTAGGCGTCACCCTCGACAGAGGGATGACATTCCGTCCCCATATAAAAACGGTACGCGACCGCGCCGCGTTTATTCTAGGACGACTCTATCCAATGCTTTGTAGTCGAAGCAAACTGTCCCTCCGTAATAAGGTAACTCTCTACAAAACTTGTATACGCCCCGTCATGACGTATGCAAGCGTAGTGTTCGCTCACGCAGCCCGCACCAACTTGAAATCCCTTCAGGTTATTCAATCACGATTCTGCAGGATAGCCGTCGGAGCGCCTTGGTTCCTTAGGAATGTGGATCTCCACGACGACCTGGAGCTCGACTCTTTTAGTAAGTATCTACAGTCGGCATCGCTGCGCCATTTTGAGAAGGCGGCACGACATGAGAACCCTCTCATCGTAGCCGCTGGAAATTACATACCCGACCCAGTAGACCGAATGGTAAACCGTCGACGTCGCCCAAAGCACGTCATTACGGATCCTCCTGATCCATTAACGGTGCTTTTAGGCACCACAAGCACCGGTCACCGTCCTCGTCGAACCCGTCGCTTGCGACGAAGGGCTCGACGAGCGAACTAACCCATAGACACAGCCCACTGAGTTTCTCGCCGGATCTTCTCAGTGGGTCGCGTTTCCGATCCGGTGGTAGATTCAGCGAAGCACTGCTCTTGCTAGGGTCAGTGTTAGCAACTCTCCGGTTGAGCCCCGCGAGCTCACCTACTAACGTTAGGGTGAAGCTGAAATAGCCTCTCAAGGCTATCAGCATAGGTAGGAAAAAAAAAAAAATGAATTCAATTGACGCTTGAAAGAAGTTCTAAGCACCGCGTACAGCCACTATGAAAGAACGTGGGCTCCTGGTTTCAACCTATTTCGTTACTCAAACCTTACAGCATTAGTAGTTAATGTGTTGTGTATAAAATAAGGGTTCGTTACATAAACGTTATTTGAAATATTCAACTATAATCACATCAGTCGTGGATTTGTTAGTAGTTGTCGTATATATGTGTCGTATATATTTCGTGGCTCGTTTTTTAGTATATTCAATAATGCCCACTCGAAATTTTAACTGTAACTTTCATTATACAAAGTTTGTTAAAAAACAATACAATTTTGTAACGGTAATTCTAAGTAAGCAGCTATGCGTTTTGGTTTGAAGGGTAGGGCAGCCTTTGTACTGTTACAACTGAGACTTTAGAACTGTTGTCTCAAGGTGAGTTGCGGCATTTACGTTGTAGTTGTCTATGGGCTCCGGTAATCACTTAACAACAGAAGAGGGCTGTGAGCATGTCCACTCATCTAAGCAATAAATAAAAAGGGGTTTTATATTATAATATAGTCTAATAATATAATATAATATAATATAATATAGTCTGTGAATATATATTGTGTTAATTCGTAAATCACTGCTGTTAATAAGAATTATATTTTTAAATGTGCCTTTCCAATACACAATCAAAAATAAAGATAAAAATATAAATCGTAGAATCGCGTGCGTAAAGTAATTTGGTCTCTGTTCAAATGATAAGATGATGGATGTATCGAAGGAATTGCTTAGAATTTTCGTACAAAAAGCCCTTGTACATAATAATTATCCGTCTGGATTTCGTTGAAACGCAGGCGGCTTTCAATTTTTTTATTGAATAGTTTAGTTTATTCAAGTATCTTATTATGTTTAGGTATTTAGAAGATAATTAATATGGGTGTTATATCACTTTACTAGCCGTACTCGTCCGCTTCGCTGGGCATTTAAAATTAACATTATTATTTATTGTCATTATTATTATGGAGTCCTTCACTCATATAAATATTAACCTATCCATTAAGTACATGTATTTTCTACATAGATACCAAGTTTCAAGTCAATCGGATGCATGGTTCAGTAGTTATAACGGAACATCCGAACCACTGTAGATTTATATATTAGTATGGGTTAGCTTACCAAGGCTCATAGAAAGCTTAGAATAATTTATTAAACATTGTTCGGTTCCTAAAGTTCATAGAGACAATAATGCGAATAATAGTGAATATCACCGAGATACATTAATGTTTTACAGAAAAAATAGATTTTTATTGATATGCCTAAGCAATTGGTGTGATTTGATTTTATTACGTATAGATTTACTTTACGAATATCTGCCGCTATATTCTCGATACGACTCGATTTCTGGTATCTTTTCTATAAGGCGGTGACTTTTAAATTAACTTCATTTAAAAAATTTATATGGCGGAAAAGAGAATCAGTTACAATACTGTGTGCTTTAGTCCAGAAAACATTAAATATTATAACACTGAGCTCAGATTCCGTGGCACGTGACATGTGATGACATTGGAGTGATATGCTTTTTGGGGCCGTCATTTGAAGTGTTTGAATGAGATAATAGGCGGTCGTAGTCGTGCTTGCGTGCTTAAGCTTTTATATTTTTAGCGAAATTATCTCACGAGCAAGTTTTCAGATTAAGCTGGTATTTTTTCAATATAGTTAATCTAGTTGTGAATCTGGTTAATTAAACAGTTATTATTTGCATGTATTCAGCAAATCTTTATTATATGTGATTTAACTTTTTATTTGCGGATTATAAGGCTATGCTTGAAAGCGATTTAAAATATGTTTTGTGAATACCCGCTCACAGACTTTAGCGTAAAGTTGAAAATCCTATAACAAATGTTTTGATGCTGCACCTGAGGTTGTATTCATTTTTATTTTATTGAAATACTAGATATCTATGAATCAATTTAAAATTGAGGTAGTTTTGATATTTTGCATATTTTACCGTTTGTTTTAGAGTATAGTTCCAAGAATGTATTGTGCTATTAATATTATTATAATCTTATTGCTGTTCCGAGATTGTGTAGGTATGTTTACATTTGGTGTGTCAGTGAGTTGGTAAAGCGATGGTATGATTAAATTGGTAAGATTTTGTAGTCGTCGTGGCCTAAATGATAAGACGTCCGGTGCATTCGTATCGAGCGATGCAACGGTGTTCGAATCCCGCAGGCGGGTACCAATTTTTCTAATGAAATACGTACTTGTAGGCTTGAGGGTAGACATTATCTTGTTGAACACCAAGTAAAACGATGTCACTTTTTGATTCCTGATTTAATCAACAATATGTTATCTTAACAATTCACTTTAACACTTGTCCAACTTTAACCAGTACGTACAACAGTCACTGAATCACACAACGTAACAAGGATATAGTAAGTGCACCAGGCAAGCGCAGTCCAACGAATGTTCATTTCAAGGCGCGTTCCGCCTTTTTATACTAGCCGGCGCAGCTGGCTTATTTATGAGTCACTTCTGTTGCACCTGTTGTTTATGAGTCGAACGACACGGCCGGCGCACCTGGCTTGTGTGAGTCACTCCTATTGCACGTGCTAAATAGAAATATCGTTAACGCCGTCACGGCCATACTGACGTGCGCTCGTCCTCGTGCGCGCATTCTTATGGTATGTCTGTGAACAACAAACGTGTTCGTTCATCCTGACATTTAACGGATGCAACTTAAAACGTGGTCTATGATATTAACAATCTAGTACGGTTCGGTTCGCATAATTCTTCAGAAAATCCTATACTGGCTATAAATAACCTTCAGACTGCTTACATACCTGGGCCAGTTCAAAAACTCTTCAGGTATGTAAGTATGTCCCTTTTAACTTAGACCGGAATTGTTATCCCTTCAGTTTTTCGAACTGGACCGGATAATGCTAGACCGAATCGCAATCCCTGTAGCTAATTGTTGTGGCTAATCTGGACGAAAATCCCTATAGCCAAGCCATTGGACCGGACAGACCCTTCAATGACTTCACACTTTCTTTTTTTTTTCTCTTTTTTTTTTGCTAGTCCGGATTAACATCTCTCTAGCCACATACAATTCTCTTTTTTTTTTAATCTGCGTATACGGTAGCGTTTGTTAAAACATTTCTTAAACCAGAACATTTATACGGAATTTCTTCAGAAATAGTGCGAGACCGACCATCGTTTTCTACATTTCCAACACCTGCACCTGAGGTGCCTGAGCTTACAGACATTGTATCACTACCCACAGATTATGTTTGCTGTATCGCTATTTGCGGACAAAAATGTCGCTTCTATTGTCAGTGATAGAGTCGTCATCATTAAGATCAGTTTCATGAACAAGATTAATTAACCCATCTGTGTACGCCGTCACGTCATCGTCACTATAATTTTCAGAAATTTCTAGTAGGCCTGACGGGCCTCGAGGTACTTCGCGTAAGTTTTCATGGGGAACTTTGTACACTAGAACCATTTACATGTCTCAACTTATACCTATCGTTTTCCAAAACTGCAGATGATTGAAAAATTACTGGTGGCCCGGAGGCCTTTCCCGCTTCACCAGGACGGGTGGGCGAGCAAAGGCTCAGCCAAGAGGGGTGGGATTTGCTAACAACTGCCCGAGCGCCTCCGCAGGAGACCTAACAACTCAAGAGCAATTGCTTCGCGAATGAATCTACTACCGGATCGGAATCGCGACCCACTGAGAAGATCCGGCGAGAAACTCAGTGGGCTGATGCATGGGTTAGGTTGCACGTCGACCTCTTTGTCGAGTTCGACGAGTACGATTACTGGGGTTCCTCAGCCTGCTCCTAGTGTTAGAGCTGAAGGTATCTAATGCAAGAGTTATTGGATCTGATGGATCCGTAAGGACGTGTCTAGGGTGACTTGTTCATGAAACCGCTTACCATTGAATAAATTACTATGGCTTTGTTTTATAAGACTACATTCTGACCCTGAATGGAATATAAAGGGGGAGCCAAAACCACTTATCTGTAACACACTGAAGCTCTGGAACACACGTTGACGTCTCTGGTTGGACCTGCCACAGCACCTGGAGCTGTGTCGTTTTTCTTCTTGTAGCGCATGGAACACCCAGAAGCTACATGGCTCGCATCACCGCACACGTAACAGCCGACTTGCAGGCGAGAGCCGGGCGCCCACGGATGAGGAGGTTGTTCAGGTTTTGCAGGCTGTATTTTTGTGAGGCAAGTAGTAGCTCGAGCCTTAAGCGAATGTGTGAGAGTCAAAATTAAATCGACACCATCCAATACTTCAACTACTTTAAACGGCCCTTTAAACTTCGTATCTAATTTCGTTTGATTATGCTCTTCGTATTAATGTGTGGACGAGCTCACAGCCCACCTTGTGTTAAGTGGTTACTGGAACCCATAGACATCCACAGCGCAAACGCACCACACACCTTGAGATAGAAGTTCTAAGGTCTCAGTATAGTTACAACCGCTGCCCCACCCTTCAAACCGAAATACACCACTGCTTCACGGCAGAAATAGGCAGGGTGATGGTACCCGTGCGGTCGATGGCACTATACGGAGCACCCGTCTGGTGCCACGAACTTACCCACGAGAACGTCGCCGCGCTGCGACGCCGGCAGCGCGCGATCGCAGTTATTCAATGATACCTCACAGTCTCCTACGAGGCGGCGCGCCCTAGCGCAAGTGCAGCCGGAGCGCGGGGGCTCCAATATCGGCAGTCCGTGCTGGAGGCGTGATCTCGTCGTTTGGCGGACCCGTCGGCCGGCCTCCGTACCGTCGAGGCGATCTGCCCGGTTCTCGCGGACTGGGTGGGCCGCGACCGCGGAAGTCTCACCTCCGGCTACCTGTGCAGACTCACAAGACATTTTACCACCATGCAAACTTCTTACCGCAACAAATCTTACCAGCCACCACGCAAACTACAATTTTACGGGTTCCACCTCTCTTACACGATGTTACTCCCACACTGAGGAAGCCAACCGCGAACACTTGTCAAGCACGCACAAGCACGCACTTCACCGGAAAAACCTGCATCCGCCAGCGGAACCCGAACACCGCCGCCTCGCCAGGCACGAACGCACCGGACGTCTTATCTTACAGGTCACGACGACTTCAGATTTTCTTCCCCACGGAAACTTGCTTGCTTTCTTGTTTGCTTGCTTGCTGGAGCCCGAAGTCATCGAACGTGTAGTGTTATTGATATTGAATCGAGTAGATTCTAAAATTTCAGCGACAATTCACAGTCTCATGTCCTGGTTTACTGTACTAGTGCCATGTAACTCTAGCAGTAGTCATTGGCTTAAAAAACGATTCGTGTCGGAACTACCCACTCGTCATGACAGATCCATTATTGCGATCGAAGTTTCACTTGAGATTTGCAGTTGCCTTAATTTCTTGCAATAGCTTGTTACGTGTTGTATTTCCGTTAGTAAATGCCATGTGATGAAGTCGACAGTCAAACTGGGCAACATGAGCCAGAACGTAAGATGTGACGATTTCTTCGTGGCTCAGATCTTCCATCGAGGTAACAGAGACGTTATTACACGACTTACGTATGATGCATTCACGCTCTTGTGGCGTACCACTACTAGTATTCTGATCTGCATCATGTTTTTTTTTGCTGTACTTCGAACATGTTCAAACACGTCACGCCAGTGAGAGTAGAGTCCTGATCTCACTTCTGATGTAAGCTTGAGGGTAGACATTATCTTGTTGAACACCAAGTAAAACGATGTCACTTTTTGATTCCTGATTTAATCAACAATATGTTATCTTAACAATTCACTTTAACACTTGTCCAACTTTAACCAGTACGTACAACAGTCACTGAATCACACAACGTAACAAGGATATAGTAAGTGCACCAGGCAAGCGCAGTCCAACGAATGTTCATTTCAAGGCGCGTTCCGCCTTTTTATACTAGCCGGCGCAGCTGGCTTATTTATGAGTCACTTCTGTTGCACCTGTTGTTTATGAGTCGAACGACACGGCCGGCGCACCTGGCTTGTGTGAGTCACTCCTATTGCACGTGCTAAATAGAAATATCGTTAACGCCGTCATACTCAACAAATGTTCACGATTGACTTCCACGCTGAAGGAATAACATCGTGTAATAAAAATCGAACCCTCAAAGTTATAATTTTCATAATTACTGGTGGTAGGATCTCTTGTGAGTCCACACGGGTAGGTGGCACCACCCTGCTTATATCTGCCGTGAAGCAGTAATGCGTTTCGGTTTGAAGAGTAAGGCAGCCGTTGTAACTATACTGAGACCTTAGAACTTATATCTCAAGGTGGGTGACGCATTTACGTTGTAGATGTCTATGGACTCCAGTAACCACTAAACTCCAGGTGGGCTGTGAGCTCGTCCACACATCTAAGCAATAAAAAAAACCTTAGTATGTATTTGTTTCGTATGTATATTTCCGAGGCTCATAACAGAGGAGAAAATCCTATCCGTGGTCCATTGAATTTGGAATGCTTAACGCTTATTGTGTCCATATTATAAGCAAGGCTGAAACTAATTTTAATATTAATGTGAGGCAAATAACGGAGTCCTGACCTGTACTAGAAATAGCGACCACGCCTCAAAGGAACGTGCTTCAGAAATGTTTTCCGTGTATGCGCAGTACTTAGTTAAATGTAAGACCTTTGTGTTGTTAAAAATGTGAAAATCACCGTAGGGTCAAGTTACAGTTGATAAGGCGATTGAGTTTTAAAGCCAAATAATAGGCGATGTAATATATAATGGGAATCTATACTAACTTTTTTTTATTTATAGATGAGATAAAGAGCTCACAGCCGATTTGGTGTTAGATTATTTATCGGAGCGTCTAGATTATATGACGTGAATGTCGTTATCTATCTTGAGACATGAGGTCGAGGGAGTCTCAATTTAATTATGTAACTGGCGTCTTAGCCTTCAAGCCAGAATGCATGAATGCTTCACTATAGAAATAGATAGGTAGTTGTTTACATTACAACGTTGGACCACTAGTGACATTTACATTGTTCTAGCTAGGAACTCGGATATAATCATTTTTCTCCTACCTATTCGGTAGTAGCCCAAGGGCGTATTCCAGCTAAACTGTGACCGGTAGGTGAACCAACGGGGCTCAACCTGATAGAATGTGCTAACACTGGCCCTAGCAAGAGCAGGGGTTCGCAAAATCCACCACCGGATCGGAATCACGACTGACTGAGAAGATCCGGGGAGAAACTAAGTGGATTGATATAATCAATCAATAGGTGCGACTGTTTATTTAGCAATAAAATCATCACTAATACCGGAAGCCCGAGGAAGCGGATGTCGGATATTCTACTATCAGCGGTAGGCAGCGGCTAGGCTCTGTCCCTGGCATTGCTGAAGTCCATGGGCGACGGTAACCACTCACCATCAGGGCCGTGTGCTCGTTTGCCTACAAGGGCAATAAAAAAAATATTAGGTTGATAAAATTCACTAGTATAAAAAGATTTAAAATGTAATAAAATTCTGTTTAAAATAGAACTATATGGTTCGCGTCTATCGATTTCGTGTTCCGAAATTCTTAAATTAACAACAACACAGCCTAAAATATTTTTCTTACAATCGACAGATTTGTTGTAAACTCTCACACTTTAACGTTGTTGGTTTTAATAGTAGATATTGGTGATTCGCATGTATAGACGTTTAATAGTTGATAACGTCTTACAATTCATTGTTGTTGTTGTTGTTGTATGTAGCTAGAGTGTTCTCTTCAGTTATAGAGAGAGCTAGTCGTAGAGACAATTAAAATTACTTTTACGGTTTTTATTTCGTCTTTATGATTGTCGTTGATCGTTGAAGACGTTTTTTTTTTATTGCTTACATGGGTGGACGAGCTCACAGCCCACCTGTTGTTAAGTGGTTATTGGAGCCCATAGACATCCACAACGTAAATGCGCCACCCACCTTGAGATATAAGTTCTAGGTATACTTTACAGTTTTCGTGGTGACATTTTACACGTGATCGCAGTTTGTGGTAAAACTAGTTTTATTAATAGCTACAATACAGTTTAGAACGAATGTCAATGTCAATGTCAATGCAGTTCAACCAAGCTGTAATTAAACTATTAAATAACACATTGAATACCTTCGCAAGTGGTCGATGCTGCATACTGGGACGTGAAATCAGATTTATATCAATATATAATTTTATTTACTAGTGCATTTTTTTTTTGTTTATTGCTTAGATAGGTGGACGAGCTCACAGGCCACCTGGTGTTAAGTGGTTACTGGAGCCCATAGACATCTACAACGTAAATGCGCCACCCACCTTGAGAAATAAGTTCTAAAGATCTAGTATAGTTAGCTAGTTTTAGCAAAATTTTCGTTAAATCGTTTAAAATAATAAATAAATAAATATTTACTAACAATCACGCCACGTTAACTGGTCCCGTGATAAGTTCGTAAAGAACTTGTGTTACAGGTACCAGATAACGTTTATAAATGTAAGATTTTTATTATATACATACATATATTTAATATTTTTAATATACATCCATAACCCTGGAAAAGACATTTATATTTATCATACAAATATCTTGCCTTGGCGGGATTCGAACCCGCGACCCCCTTGTGTAGTGATCATGTCACTTACCACTACAGCAGACGGCCGTTAAAAGACAGCGAATTAAAACTTTGAATAATCTATTTTTGTTTCCTTTACCTGTTAATTATATCATTATCATCTTCATCCTTCGGCTTAATGTATAACACCCACGGTAAGGTAGCGTAAGTAATTTATGACTATAACCCGGGGATAAATCTGCCGCAGTGTCGATATTAAACGAGATAACGAATAACGTACTTGACATGCTAGTATAAAGTGTATGCCAGTATTATTATTATTTTTTATTGCCCTTGTAGGCAGACGAGCATAAGGCCCGCCTAGTGGTGAGGTAGGTGACCGTCGCCCATGGATTTCAGCAATGCCAGGGGTTGAGTCAAGCCACTACCTACCTTATTACTCGTATAGAGAATAACTCTGTGGGTTTGAATGCTTGACGATAATTTTTAGCATATTAGTAATTAAATACTCAGAGCAACTGTTTGTTTTTCCTCGTGCCATTGTAGGCGAATTAGGACAGCGCCCCTGATGGTGAATGGTTACCGTTGCTGTTGGATGTAAGCAATGCCAAGGCATACTGGCAGAGCTACCTGCCCAATGTTCTATATATATATATTCTGTATATATATTTTTTTTATTTTTGATGTTAATGCACTGTCGATTGCACCTATAATTGAGGTGACATCTGCCATGAACTTTTGTCAATTTGTCAATGTTTTGTATTGATGATCACTTTGTTGGTGCAACTTATTAAATAAATAAATAAATAAACAGGTTTGTGATAATAACAGATTTAAGCTCTTGGGACAGTTACTTTTTTAATAAATAGTAAGACTTATGTCGTACCTATAGTAGGTATCAGAGGAAGTGTGAAAGTAGCCCCAGTAATCAACAAATTAAAGAGCAGACGGTTAGCGTGGTATAGACATGTGATGCGTAGAGAGAGGATGCATGTGACTAGGAGATGTATGGAAATGGTAGAGCAAGGTAGAGGGGTAAGATGTCGACCGAAGAAGACATGGTTGGAGAGTGTCAAGGACGATATGAGAGAGAAAGGAGTGAGTGTTGAGATGACGGCTGATAGCAGAGAATGGAAGAGAAAAATTAGCTGTGCCGACCCCACTTATTGGGATAAGGTGGAGAAAAAGAAGAGTAGGTAAATTTTAATGTTCACGATCAAGTTATACGTAGAAGGAACACAATGCAAAACATATATATGTATAAACGTACATATAAAATGTGTTTTAATTACGCACATGCAAATTGAAGTATACGTTTTCATAATTCGTTTTTCGAGTCCCACAAAATGTGGCAAATTTTGTAAATAATCAAGTACATGAAAATAGATTCGAGAAACTCTAGAGTGTGTTACGTTATACAAAAATAATTTAGAAACCGTTAAAAAACCAGCAAAAATTAACACATGTTGATTAAATTTAAATGAAGTTATTACATAACGCGAAAGCAAATTAAATAATCAAAGAACTAGTATTGAATTAATTTCCCTCGAGCAATTATATTTTGGAATAAATCTTCGAACGTTGCGATTTCTTAAGAAATATTTTATAGTTTATACTAAGCGAATAAAATGTCACGATGCTATCTTCCACGAACCCGAACTACGTTGGTTGAAATAGTACTCATGAATATATTATAAATGACTAGCGATCCGCCCTCGCTTCGCTTCGGAAACATTAAATTTTATTATTGATAGCTGAGTCTTGCGATGCTATCCGCGGTTATTGTCGTACCGCGGGTGACGCCGCGGAGCCAAGCTAGTCTAAAAAAATTTACCTAAGTTGTTCCTTATATCATCAGCTACCTATCAGTGAAAATCTTGTCACAATCGGTCCGGTCGTTTCAGAGATTAGCCGGAACAAACAGACAGACAGCAGACAAACATTGTAAAAAATGTATTTTGGTGTATGTACCGTATATAAATAAATATATTAAGATGCATGTAGTAAAATGCGGTTATTTCAATATTACAAACAGACACTCCAATTTTATTTATATGTATAGATGAGTTATGATTATTATTGTTCACCCAATGCTGACAGGTCATAGATTGTTGAGATATAGACAACCGTCATAAAATAGCATGAGGTCTTATTAAAATTACTTTACGTTTGATATGTTATGCGTAAACTAACTTAAAACATAAACCTTTATTAATAATTTATGTAATATTTTATACACTTAAACAATGAACAGATAAAAATTTGAATTTTATGGTGAGCGTTGAAGACGTCATCATCATACTTGCCACTTCTAGATTTAAAACTACATATAACTATATAACATATATCTATAGAAATGAAATGTTTTGCTCTATGGATGGAAATCGTGGATTAATACAAATTAGAAATCAATGTGCTTTACTCTTAATACCCATTAATGTTGTCATTCCGAAATAATTATGTTACATAAAATCGAATGATTTATTCCCAAAATAACACCAACGTTTAAAAAATTTACACATAATATTTTGGTCGGTAAGTATACTGAATTGGATTTTTGTGACATGTTATCATAACTTGAATTTTTTTACTCAGATTAAGATAGTGTGGTAGTTAGTCCATTAGTATGGATACGACGCCCGGTTTACTCACATTTAACGATGCGACTATTCTAGTGTTTAGATTCCGGAGGAAAGTACCAAGTTTTCTAATAAAATACGTATTTGACATATTTCGTTGAGGTACATAACGCGATATCATTGCATTACCTTGAAATTCGTTCGTGAATACGCATTAACTTACTAGGGGTGTTCAAAAAAAAGTGATAACGTATACGATCAAATTATCTTTTATTAAATGTCATTTTATTTTTCGACGTGTTACCTTTCCAGTTTATTACATTTTGTATATATTTTTTCTGAAGCTAAAATTGAAAAATAAATCTTCTTCCTGATCATTTATAAATCGAGTATCGTGGCGACTACTGCGTTATCATCTTCAAATTTATGGCACCTGAGATATTGCATTAACCCCGGAAATAAGTAGAAATCTCTAGGGGCTAGGTCCTATAATATAGGTCCTAATATGGAGAATTTTCCATCAATTCGAGGCCAGCTTCTTGAATGGCAGCCATCGCAAGTCTGGACTTGTGGGCGGGGGCTTTATCTTGGTGAAATAAAACAACCTCCATGATTAAGCTATTCAGTTAATACCACCCCTTAGCTGTCCATGAAAAATCAATCCATGATCTTACCGGCGATTGGAATCGCCTTAGGCTTCTTCGTAGTTGAAGATGACAGTCTCTTCCAAGTCATGGACTGTTGTTTCGTTTCCGGGTCATATTGGTGAAGCCATGTTTCGTCCAGAGTTATAATTGGACCCGAAAATTGGTTAAGATCTTGTTATAACAAAACTAAACAGCTTCGTGAAATTCTCAGTCTCCTTTATTTCTGCGCGTCAGAAAGCATTCTTCATTCTTTATTCATTCATTCATTCATTCATTCATTCAATCATTCATTCATTCACCCAGCGCGCTGACACTTTCTCGTACCGAAATGGCTGTGTATATGTATGGGATACTTCCTGTAGAAATTTTTATTTCTTGTGTTATAAAACAAACAGTAAAACGACGATCCGTCAAGACAATGTCGACAATTTTTTTTTAAAATTGTTCAGTCATTACCGATGTAGGGCATCTCGTGTGGAGGTCGTCGTTAATGGAAGTTCTTCCTTGCTTGAACTTAGCACCCCAACGCGGCAACCGTAGAATATGGAGGAGAATGCACCCCTATTATTGATCGCATGTTTTAATTTACCAGCTCGGTAGTAAAATTTTCAAGCCGAGATATTTTATTACCACGCGAATTTCAATATTATCCATTTTTAAGAACACGTTCCGACACAAGGCAAACAACTGACTTCTATTTTTAAGTAATAAAAGCGTATTAAAAATAAAAGAGAACTGATTGCTTTTTATTATTATTCGTATATCTTATGTCTGGGTTATGCCTGCTAGTTAACAGTAAAAAATAGTTATTTTTTTTTCTTTCCAAGGAGAATTTATCGTATTATCACTAGATATGAATACCCCGGCTTTTCGACTAGGTTATGAATGGCCGAAATTCAAACATCAATATTATGCTTATTTTAATGAAAGTGACTGAAATCTTTTATGTCAAAACTAATTGCGCTTAAAGTCAGTAGTGAAAATCTCGTGTATTTTATTAATTTAAAGCAAAAGTTCTGAGCACAATGGTCGACCCCGATGTGTCGTGGAAACTGTCACGCAGAGCACGGCTGCTTTCCATAGATAACGTTCTAACGATCTAAGCCTCTTCGTTTTACTGACAGCCAAGCTTTGTAGATCAACTGTCAAATACTATCTTGGGTATTCTCGATTTATAATCCTTATTAAATAACTATCAATATATTAAAAGTATTCATTTCTAAAAGGTTACGAAGAGTCTAATTATGTCTAATATTTAGTCTTATGAAGAATCTGACGCAAATTGTATTTGTGTTCCATTTGGTCAAAGGTTTTTTTTATTGCTTAGATGGGTGGAAGAGCTCACAGCCCAACTGGTGTTAAGTGGTTACTGGAGCCCATAGACATCTACAACGTAAATGCGCTACCCACCTTGAGATATGAGTTCTATGGTCTCAGTATAGTTACAACGGCTGCACCACCCTTCAAACCGAAACGCATTACAGCTTCACTGCAGAAATAGGCAGGGTGGTGGACCTACCCGTGTGGACTCACAAGACGTCCTCTCACCAGTAATTACGCAAATTATAATTTTGCAGGTTTGATTGTTCGAAGTATCGTATCTAGTGATGCGACTACGTCCGCTTCAAGTTTAGGCAGGAATGGGAAATGAGAAGTAGGCATCAGCTTATATGTTAAACCTACATAAGTTGTACCTAAATTAAGGAATAATATGTGTGTTTAAAATGAAGGTCATAAGGCTCAGATGTCTACTTTATAGTGGGTGAGTCAACTCTTATGTCCATTTACGCTAATAAACAAAGTCCGGCCCTGTAAAGCAATTACAATGCCGCCACCGATTTTAAGATATTGTCTCGAAGTCTGCATTGTATTGCACATTGGTAGTCCGTCACCTTTGAAGCTGGAACACATGCCTGCTTCGGAATAGAAACAAGTAGAGTGATAGGTCGCGAGCACGCATGGTTAGATACTATCGCCCTGCATATTTCTGTCGTGAAGCAGTAATGTAGTTCAGTTTGAAGGGGCAGCTATTGCATTATTAAACTGAATCTTAAAATTCATGCTTCAAGGTAGGTGGCATTTACGTTCTTGATGTATATGGGCTCCAGGAACCGCTTAACATTGGGTGGGTCGCGAGCTCGTTCACTCAAATAAGCAACAAAAAATACCCGTACAGTATTTTAATTGATTATTACGTAAGATCTTTTTGTCAAATCTGGTGAAATATAACTAAAGTGTTGACAGTCATTTTTAGGTATGTATGAAGTTTATAAGACTTTAAAATGGAGTTTACTTAAATTGCCTATTTGTATATTAAATTTAATAGAGTTATAAATATTAAATCATTGAATTTCATTATCTATAATGGCTTTTGAAATTCGACATAAATTTTACTAATATCTTGCCTTTTACTCCATAAGCTTGACGTAATGCTAAGTCATGTTGATTAGTTATTTGTTAATAATTTAGAATGTTGTAAAAATTTGAAGCAATTTCATTGGAATTTTGTTACTGTAATTAAATGTAACATGATATGACGAATTAATATAAAAAGGTCAATGACTCTCCTACGAATGAAATAAGTTTCAAGTATCAAACAAATATTTTTAATTATTTGAATACATTTCAAAAGGTTTAAAAAAATACAATTACAATTTATTTTCTTTTTTTAAATGTCATGAGCGTCCCTTTGATATTAAGTGAAAATCTTTTTAGTGAAAATTCACTTATAGTTTTCTTAAATAATTTATCTGTAATTGATGTGAAATATTGCAAAGTTTATTTTAACAATAACTACTGCTTACATTATTTAGTATCCGTCATCATTGCCATGGGTTCCAAGTTTTATCAAAGTCTTACAGATGGTATTGATAATTATTAATAATTATTCTTCACATTTTTGTTCTTATGTTTGCAATGTTTCAAGTCATGAAATTAGTTAAATCAGTTGTGAAATTTGTTTGTAAATTATATTCAAGACAGCGACTTCATTAAGTTCCAATCAAGTTTTCTAGATGAAGTCGTAGTTGCCAATTAAAAGGACAACAACTATCTAGTTGCATTAAGTAATAGGTGGTAAATAAGTAGGTAGTTATAATGAACAGAGATTCTCCTGAGTGGAACGAAACAAATAATTGCCCACCGGTAGTGATAGGTAGTCCGCTGGAGTCAAGCGCCTCTCCGGATTCACAAGTGCTCACCGGTAGTAATAAAGGAGGATGAAGTTTAATTTTATAGAGGTCGTATTTTAGACAATAGTGCAATTTTAAAGTTACGCCATGTGTATTTTAGAAATTATTTTATTAAACAATAAATAGAAATATTATTGGCATTTTGTCATTAAGGCACGAAATCAAAATGTTAAGAAATCACACTTTTTTTTTTTGTTTCTTGATTTAATTCGTATTCGCTAATCGGAATGAATTCACTTTGTAATCAAAGCGATACAATTTACGCTAATTATCGCTATAGCTCATTTCTTGGTCCAAGCCCGACAACGCTTCCTCTGTTTCATTACGGAGCTACCTCTCTAGGTAACGGTATTGACCGTGGGACCGAAGCAGTGCGCGTCTTTTAATTGTAACACTGCTGTTAATTTATTGCTCTAAGTATCAATGTACGCAAAAAATGAGCCGCTAGTATCAAATGCCTTAAGCGACATACAAAAACTGGCTTGGGAATCGGTCGCTGGAAATAGTGCGGAATTGATTTATTGTTTTCTAATATTAAACGCGCGTTTATGTGAAGGAATACATCAAGGACCGTAATTAAGATACGGGGTAAAAAGTAACGTTTCTCTCAAGCGCCTCTCATATGTCCCTGTGACTGCACATATTTTATGAGATAATATTATGTATGTTGATCACGATAAAGTTGAATCATTGTGTATTTATATTGCAACATTATGTTTTGCGTTGTGTGTCGTTGTTCATAAGGAGTTTATCATAAAGATGAAGCGTATAGCATATCGTTACTTTGAGACGGTAATAATTGAAGATATAACATAACCGGCAGAGTTTCTCGCCTTATCTTCTAGTTTCGCGATTCCGTTTCGGTATAGTTACGATAAGTCTCCTTCGAAAGCGCTCACACAACTCTTAGCTAATTCCACCCCTCCTGGCAGAGCCCGTGCTCGCTCACCTGTCCTGGTAAACTGGAGAGGCCCTCGAGTCACCAATAATTCCTCTCGTCCAACCAAAAACAAATTGGCGATACAATACTAAATCTTAAATATATATGTACCTTTGATTGTAATCGGTGTGCGTCATTGAACTGCTTGAAGTAAGTTTAGACAGTTATTGTCGGCACTCCAGATGATGTTTCAGAAATTAGCACCATTGACATACAGCATACGAACTATTAAAGCACTATATGTGTTTATACCTTAAGAGATCACTTCGAGCATCCCACTCCGTAGTAGGCGCGCAAACACCTCCGCCGTTAGTCCCATCACTCTCTTTGGCCAACCCATACCGTGGGTCTCAAAGGTCAAATATCTAGGCGTCACCCTCGACAGAGGGATGACATTCCGTCCCCATATAAAAACGGTACGCGACCGCGCCGCGTTTATACTAGGACGACTCTATCCAATGCTTTGTAGTCGAAGCAAACTGTCCCTCCGCAATAAGGTAACTCTCTACAAAACTTGTATACGCCCCGTCATGACGTATGCAAGCGTAGTGTTCGCTCACTCAGCCCGCACCCACTTGAAATCCCTTCAGGTTATTCAATCACGATTCTGCAGGATAGCCGTCGGAGCGCCATGGTTCCTTAGGAATGTGGATCTCCACGATGACCTGGAGCTCGACTCTCTTAGTAAGTATCTACAGTCGGCATCGCTGCGCCATTTTGAGAAGGCGGCACGACATGAGAACCCTCTCATCGTAGCCGCTGGAAATTACATACCCGACCCAGTAGACCGAATGGTAAACCGTCGACGTCGCCCAAAGCACGTCATTACGGATCCTCCTGATCCATTAACGGTGCTTTTAGGCACCACAAGCACCGGTCACCGTCCTCGTCGAACCCGTCGCTTGCGACGAAGGGCTCGACGAGTGAACTAACCCATAGACACAGCCCACTGAGTTTCTCGCCGGATCTTCTCAGTGGGTCGCGTTTCCGATCCGGTGGTAGATTCTGCGAAGCACTGCTCTTGCTAGGGTCAGTGTTAGCAACTCTCCGGTTGAGCCCCGCGAGCTCACCTACTAACGTTAGGGCGAAGCTGAAATAGCCTCTCAAGGCTATCAGCATAGGTAGGGAAAAAAAGAAAAAAAAAAAAAAATCCTTAAGAGATAATAATAAACATGTTAAATAATTTCGGCAATATTTTTTGCACCCACAACAACGAAAACAGATCTCTCTACTAAACACTGAATTTTAATGGTCGTTTAAAACAAAAAGAAAGGCTGTTCGTTTTAATAAAAATAAAATTAATCACCTTTCTGTAGTACTAAGTCGTCGAGATAAAACCATAGATAGTATCGGCCGCGTTTTCTCCGTAAGCGCCGAGATAAACGCATTCGTTTTAATTATAAAATTGTCCTTTAAAAAACGTATAAAAAATGATGTAAAAAGCACGCGTTATAGTGGCAAAAAAGGGGTACAGCCACGCACCTGCCAATGCCGTGTCGAGATACGCCGGGTATATTTAGAAACCACTTTATTTAATTCGCCGCCTCTCGTGCTTTTCCTATCGTGTCGATGGCGTATTTTTTGTTTTTTTTTTTGTTTTTTAATACATACACATGTTATTTAAAAGTATGACTTGCAAATGTGATTGTCCGATTTGTGCCAATGTTATAGTTGTTCATTCCATCTGACACATAAGCTCCAGTTAGTGAATTGTAATTTCATTAGAATGGAAATTGTTGTCATATTAACCTTTGTTTTTTTTTATTCGTTTCTTTTGGATTACATTATCTACTAGCGACCCGCCCTCGCTTCGCTTCGGAAACTGTAATTTATTATTGATTTTTCCACTGTTTAATGGATGTTATTATACATATAAACCTTCCTCTTCAATCACTCTATCTATTAAAAAAAAACGCATCAAAATCCGTTGCGTAGTTTTAAAGATTTAAGCATACATAGGGACAGACAGATATAGGGACAGAGAAAGCGACTTTGTTTTAAACTATTATTTACTAGTTTTGGCCTTTGATTCCTTATAATTTTTGAGACAATTTAACACTGATAATTTTTAAAAATGAAGCAGGTAACTACAAATTGAAGATGGTGGTTCATTTAATTAAAAAGTGTTGTGCATGATAATATTATAATATCATCGTGCGCCTGTACAAAAATCTGTATTAATGAACAAAAAATCTAAGATGCCTCGGTATGCGTTATCAACGTTAACTTATATGGGGAGATAGTGCGCTGGCCACGAAGGCTTCAAAGACAAGTTCAGTACTCTCCGGACAAGCGCGGTGATCGCGCGCTTCGGAAGCCGAAGCAGTTGAACTCCTGTGAACCCGAGCACGCTTCAGCTTTTACAAACATTTTTAATGACTCGTATGGACTGTATATTAATTTATATGCAAGAAATTTCTATCGGATTAACGTGTTTGTGAGGTGTTATGAATATTTTGTTGAATTGAAATTCTGTTGACGCTTCTGAAGTGGTCGTCGGGTGAGTAAATTTTTGTATAAGCTTTACGAAACAGCTTTTTCGAATTGTTCGGTTAGGTGAACTTTATTTAGTTCGTCATTAGTTGCTAGATGTTTTACAAAATATGCATTGGTTCTATTAAATTTTGCATATTTTAATCCCAAATATTTCAATCCCAAATTGAAGTTGTATAACATTTTAATTTACAAACGATGATTTATGACCCCAAATCGAACTTAAAACATTCTGCTTTTTTAAGTAAATTTTAGTAATGAATATTTTTTAAATATATATTAAATACTTTTCAGTACGCTAGTTCGAAGACAAATGAAACTACAAGTAAAAGATAGAATTAACTAAATAAATAAATAATGGATGCCGCATCACCCGCAGTCAGTAGTAGCTCCAAACTAGAATAACTATTAAAAATTATAATTTACTGATGAAAATGATTACTTACTGTTGTACATGGTCACTTTCATTCTATTTTTAAATAAAGCTTCTAATATCATAAATACATATTTTTTGACGATTAATTATTTTAAAAAAAAATATGTTTTCTGAATAATTTTTGTGAATATATATTTTTTTATTGCTTAGATGGGTGGACTAGCTCACAGTTCACCTGGTGTGAAGTGGTTACTGGAGCCCATAGACATCCACAACGTAAATGCGCCACCCACCTTGAGATATAAGTTCTAAAGTCTCAAGTATAGTTACAACGGCTGCCCTACCCTTCAAATCGTATCTCGTAAAAGTCCGAGACCGAAAAACCGAATATTGTAAAAGTCGTGATATTCCATAACCAAACATGAAAGCTTCGTTTTTATCATAGAGATCGCCGATCAAGTTCTTGTACGGATTCTCGGAATCTCGCAGAACTTAAGTATCATTGCAACATTATGTCGATTACCTACGTCTTTAATACGACGTGCATTAAATACGCAATAAACATATTAATATAGAATTTTCTCATTTGCTTTTATTATCGAGTGCTAGACCAAGTATATGAGTGTAATTCGCGTTTAATTAAAAACTCTTTTAGCCCTCATGTACACAGTACAGAGTTGATGCTTTAAGTTCATATTTATATGGGAAAAATGGGTGCCGCGTTCATAGTCAGATCTATATGAAAAATGTGTATCATTTACTGGTAGTAGAATTTTATGAGAACATAGATATCTATCACGAAGCCATGATTAGTTACGGTTTGAAGGAATAGAGCAAATATTATTGAAATCCAATGAAATTTAGACTTCGAGCTCATGTCTCAAGATGTGTTCATGTTACAGGCTCTGGGCTCTGGTAAGCATTTAACATCAGGTACGCTATGGACTCATCCATGCTAACAAAAAATAAGTAAAGTATTTCATATGAGTATAAATGTGGCGATAGGAGGACTAAAGGATACAATAATGTATTTTTTTGCTCTGCTTGATGAAAAGTGATTGACGCAACTAGGAACACAATTCTTGAAGAGCGAAAAGTATATTATATTAGTATTATTACATTATTGTTCCTCTACTCGAGCTCTAGGCTCGGTTTACTGAGCTCCCGCCCCGAGACCCTCAGGGAAAGGGTGGCTCAGTTTCCCCTCCTACGAAGACCGTATCCCCCAAGTTAGTATTATTATAGTATATTGTAGTATATAGTAGTATAGTATATTATATTAGTATATTATTAATTCCAAACATACGGCTAAGGAAAGATATTTGGAAATGGTTTACCGTACTTATGACTCATTGTATATAATAAAATGTTTGCGATGGAAATAGATTGATGGAATAATTATTTGAGCGAAATATAACGTGTTAATGTAATTATAATCTATTCCCTGAACTGAGGTCCTCTATTTTCTGAGCCGAACCTCGATTATAACCTCAAATGACGAATAATGTTAAAGGAAATATTATTATTTTTCCTACCTATGCTGATAGCCTTGAGAGGCTATTTCAGCTTCGCCCTAACGTTTGTATGTGAAGCTCACGGGGCTCAAACCGAAGAATTGCTAACACTGACCCTAGCAAGAGCAGTGCTTCGCAAAATCTACAACCGGATCGGAAACGCGACTCACTGAGAAGATCCGGCGAGAAACTCAGTGGGCTGTGTCTGTGGGTTAATTCGCTCGTCGAGCCCTTCGTCGCAAGCGACGGGTTCGACGAGGACGGTGACCGGTGCTTGTGGTGCCTAAAAGCACCGTTAATGGATCAGGAGGGATCCGTAATGACGTGCTTTGGGCGACGTCGACGGTTTACCATTCGGTCTACAGGGTCGGGTATGTAGTTTCCAGCGGCCACGATGAGAGGGTTCTCATGTCGTGCCGCCTTTTCAAAATGGCGCAAGGAACTACTGCTAAGGCATAAATATATTAACATAGCACTGCTATATGCCTTAGCAGTGCTATGTTAATATTTTAAATTTAATAGGGATTTTTATGTTTAATGCAAGTAAAATGCAGAACAATTAAAATTGGAGCTTCAACATGAACTATAATCTTATTTTTAATTACTAATTGTAGTAATAGTAAAAACTAATTGCTGATTATGGAGAACTAAAATTTCTGTTGTAAAAACAACAAATTAAACTAGACAATAAAATCTTTTCACTGAAAACGAGAAATCAAGAACGTGCGAAATTGTTACTCACAAAAATGCTTCAATGGACAATTTAACACAATTTTATTCCGGAACTAAATTTATAGTGCTTACAGGAAAATATGGCGTAGAAATATTTGTTTTCTTGTTAGTTGATGGTGGTGGGACCGCTTGTGAGTCCGCGCGGGTAGGTACCACCACCCTGCCTATTTCTGTCGTGAAGCAATAATGCGTTTCGGTTTGAAGGGTGGGGCAGCCGTTGTAGCTATACTGAGATCTTAGAACTTATATCTCAAAGTGGGTGGCGCATTTACGTTGTGGATGTCTATGGGCTTAAGTAACCACTTAACACCAGGTGGGCTGTGAGCTCGTCCACCCGGCTAGCTAAGCAATAAAAAGCAATAAAAAAAAAAAACTTAAATTGTTTTTCTGATATGCTCCTTACTTTTAAAGCTTTAATAAGTTTTCCGTAACAATTATAAAGTAGTTGCTTTTATTTCAAGTATTTTAAAGATATTTTGTGTTTTGATCTTTTAATTTTTTTGCATGTCGACATTTTTAGCCTACGGTAGGATAAATCAACTTCAATCTTATCAATTTCAATAAATATGAAGCTGTTTTATTCTACAATTATGTTTATATATTACTTTATTATTTTGTATTAATGTAGTAACTATTGTGATTATTTATTTAACCGAATATTTTTGTAGATTACTAAATTCTCTATTTTGTGCTTCTGCTATTTTGTTCCTTTATTGCACAAGAAATACAACAGTTGAGTATAATACATACAATAAATTTTTAGTTCGAATTCAAAGGAGTTAAACCAAATAAATTTTGTAGTTGATTATCGTTCACCACTGACATTAACACGATCGTCCATCTTGGTTACTTCAGATTATAATTTATTTGCTTTGCTATTTTAAATTACAGCTTTAATCAGGAACAACAACGATCGTATCTTATAAAATTAAATTAACTAGAGGTCCCGCAGTAGTCGAAATTCGACTATAATTAATTGGAATTGTAAGTTTGTACACTGTTATGATTGTATTTTATACTTCTATAATCACAAATTTCGTCAAGACTACACTATAAAAAATATTAACAAAGACAAACAATATTTAATCTATTCTCAAGTTGACCACAGACGTCAAGAACAAAAGTTTGCAATAAATAGTATGCATGCGTGTGTGCGTCAAATACATAGTATGTAGTGTGTGTAATGTTTTCTTTATTGATTTAAAGTATCTTTTACGCATTATTTAAAAAAAAATATTAGCATTGTGCACTTCTTCTCTATATTCTCTATAAGTGTGGGAAATTTCATATTCCTCCGTCCGCGCAATTTTCGTAAAAAGGGATACAAAGTTTTTGCTTCACGTATTAATATATAGATATTTGAATGAAATGAAATTCATTTCAACCGTAACGTCATCATAACACTTTGTTATAATATGTCAAAATACTATTATGTTAACTATCAGGTCTCTAACAGCTCAATCCTGGAAGAGCCGGCGAAAGAAACTAAGCGGGATTGTCTTTTTAATAGGTACGCTTTTATTAGCTTTTATTAGCTAACTATACTGAGACCTTAGAACTTATATCTCGAGGTGGGTGGCGCATTTACGTTGTAGATGTCTATGGGCTCCAGTAACCACTTAACATCAGGTGGGCTGTGAGCTCGTCCATCTATCTAAGCAGTAAAAAAAAAAAAAAGCTTCAGACGTACTATGTGTGTTTGTAACGGTATCTTTGAACATGATTTTGACCCCCTTCAAAACGTCGGATTAACTCGAAATTTGGTATACTTATTGAGGACCAATGAAAATTCGATATTAAAAAAAATCGAAAGAAAAATATTGAAAAAATTGAAATTAAAATGAAATATAAATAATAATTTAAAAAAACTAATAAAATACGCTTTTATAGAAATTTCCACTACAAAATTGAATATAATTTTGGATACATTTGAAATAAACTTGAAATAAATTTACAATAAAATTATTTTTTCTTACACTATTTTTAATTCAAATTTATTAAACATTATTTTCTATTTTTTAGTTGGGTTTTCTATAAAAGCGTATTTTGTTAGTTTTTTTAAACTATTATTTATTTTGGCATCACTTTAAATAGTAAGCACTTATTTTAATTTAAAGTTTTGAGCAACAGGCCAAAATTAAGTCGCTTATTGTGAGTTGATACGTTTTTTAATAAAAACACGATTATTTCTCGCGTGATTTTATAGTAATGGCATTGAAATTAGATTGCTTTTTGAACTGACATTATTCTCCAATTCCGCCTATATCACGGCTCAATGCGATAAAAAGTAATTTTCATTAAGATTAGATGCCGGGTCACTTATATTTAAATAGGTAATTTGACAAAAAGAAAAAATCTAGTTGAAAAGTGAATAATAAAGCAACACTCATATTAAATAAAATCAAAAAGGTTTCAATGACCCTATTATGGACAGTGTTATTACTCATGAAATTTGTTATCTCGCCATCTGTCCAAATTCAGCCATGCACGCGTATGTACATAACCAGGTTAAACTAAAAAGTTATAAAAACAGAATCCAAGTTGCCGTTGAAGAATGCGTGGCTTCCATTGTAATGAAACAAGCGTGACCGTCGTAATGAAAGATTTTAATTAGACCGAAAGTATCAAATTCGTTATTGACATCTGCTCTAGTATTACAGTTACGTTTCGATCTGAATAATTGCGATTGTTTTTTGCGAATTTTCATAAAAAGAAAATTGCACGGACGGAGAAGTATGAAATTTCTCGCACTTATAGAGAATATAGAGAAGGAGTGCACAATGCTAATATTTTTTTTTAAATAATACATAAGAGATACTTTAAATCAATAAAGAAAACATTACACACACTACCATGTATTTGACACAACATATACATAAAAATATACACTTTGTTTACTGTCAACTGAGAAACTTTGATTATTGTTTAAAGTCTGTGGTCGAATTGAAAATAGTTTAATATTGTTTGTCTTTAATATTATTGATCTATACTGCAGTTTTGGCGAATACTGTGATTATATTATCGAAATATAATAGTGTTTGACAATAGAACCATAATAGTGTTTAAACTTATAATTTCAATTAATTATAGTCGAATCTCGACTACTGCGGGGCCACTAGTATACTATAAAAGGGCTTAAAATTTACTAAATTAAATTAAAAATTTACTAAGATATCTTGCTGTGATAGATATATGCAAATTTTACTACGGCCTGTTGTCAATTCTATTAATATTCGTTTAATATACGTAATTGGTGGTAGAGCGTATTGTGAGCCCACATGAGTAAACAACCACATCCTGGCTTTTTCTGATCCGAAGCGGTCATGATATTCTGTTTAAAGACTGGTGACAGCTTTTATATAGTACAATATTTATGAAGTCCGATAATCACTTAACACCAAGGGGGGCATGAGTTTGTCTGTCCAACTAGGAGGGTATTTTGAAAAGAAAAAAAAAACTTTTTTTCATACTAAAATGTATTGCTTTCAAAAAACAAAACTTACAAAGTAAGTGTAAATTTTCTATTGCTAAAGTTTTCACAGCATTTCAACATCGGCTGAGACTAAATCAAATATTTGAGGTACTTTATCAAGATTTGAGAGCGAGATTGTCCAGCTTAGTTCGGTTATCAGCAGTCTCACAATTTCATAATGTATTTATTATACGTCCACAAACCGCTTCCGTACAAACAGATTTACGACTGTCTCATTAAATCACTACATAGTTAACGTACATACTTGTTGGTATAACTGCGAAAAAGCTGTTTGAGACATTAATTAGGCAGAAATAGCGGATAGATATTAATTGCTGTTACTGTTATTCGTTTACACTTAAATAAAATGGTACAATCTAATTCAAGTCATGCGTACCGGTTTTAAGAATTAGACAGTTGTTATACAATACATTTGAAACTTCCGCTTCATTCCTTATGATAGTTGGTATTGATTTGGCGATGTGCTTGTCCGATACTCACTTAGCAACATGTGAGCCATGAGCTCATTGACTAATTACGGCTATAAAAAGTTCTAGATAGTCGTAGTTGGAGCTGTTGTGCTCGAATTTTAATCTATATATTAATACGTGAACGAAAAACTTGGTATCCCTTTTTACGAAAATTGCGCGGACGGAGTATGAAATTTTCCACACTTATAGAGAGTATAGAGAAGAAGTGCACAATGCTAATATTTTTTTAAAATAATGCATAAAAGATACATTAAATCAATAAAGAAAACATTAAACACACTACCATGTATTTGACACAACACATATATATGTATATAAACATACTCTTTGTTTATTGTCAATTGTCAAACTTTTGTTAGTGTTTAAAGTCTGTGGTCAAATTGAGAATAGATGAATATTGTTTGTCTTTAATATTATTTATGTATAGTGTAGTTTTGGCGAAATCTGTGATTATATTAGATAAGTATAATAGTATTTGACAATAGAACCATAATAATGTTTAAACATAAAATTTCAATTGATTAAAGTCGAATTTCGACTACTGCGGGACCACTAGTGTAACTAAATTCGCCCAGCGATATTTAGCTTACGGCTTAATTATTAAATCTCGGCAGAATCTTTACAATGTTTATAAGTTTTTTTTAACAAATTACCTGTCATAAAGCTTAAAGCAGTTACGTTTTAATTGATTTGTAAAAAACTATATATTAATATATATATCACTTTCGCTGTACCTAAAAAGCTGGGTAAGAACGTTTTACGTTAAAGCAAGCGACCATAATCGTGCCTTAACGTAAGCATAAATTTATAAAAATTCAATTCAGTATTTTAATATTTTTTAACTTTAAATGTAACATAATGAGATATCGTATGGTTTATAAAAATAATCGCATTCAGCGCTGTAAGTATATTGAAAAGTGATTTATGTATTGATCAAGATTAAGATAAAATTTGCCCTTGGGTGGGGTACTTTATGCAGTAAAACAATGTTGTAATGTCTACTGTGTAAAGCTAGCTATATCTTTAAATATTTTTGAAAGCGATTGTTCTAAATTGTGAAGTTTCGATTCCATGTTCGGTTACATGGCATTATGAATAATTAACTATGTTCTTTTTTTAAATTTTATTCAATTAGAATTTTGATTTATTTGTGTCGTTGGTCCAGTTATTAGTGACGTTTTCAGCAAAGGCTGAATTTGGTTCCTATTTAATACTTTGCTCCGGATTTCCCGTTCTAATTATTCGACCATCATCGCACAGCCTGCCACCGAAACAGAGTTCACATTTGCCACCTAGAACAGTCTCGCTCAATTTAGTTACTACTCTGGGCACGTACCATCCG
Source organism: Bombyx mori (assembly GCF_030269925.1). NCBI lineage: Eukaryota > Metazoa > Arthropoda > Insecta > Lepidoptera > Bombycidae > Bombyx > Bombyx mori. Next base: position 7,561,041 of record NC_085114.1, read on the forward strand.
GCTGGGAATAAGCTCTCCTCCTTCTATGATGACTTGATGATATAATTTGATATTTATAAAATTGAATTTGAAGTTAAAAGCCTATATTAAAGCTAATTAAAAGACGGAAATAATTAAAAATGCAAAAGTCCATATGAATAATATTCTAGGGCCATATTATTATAACGGGCTTACAAACCTCCGATAACACTTAAATAAGATCTGAACTGAACCTAAAATGATATAGCGATAGCGGAATTATTACAACAGATGCGAGTTATTTCGAAAAGCTCGCTTCTGCATTCTTGTGGAGCTTGTCTGACCGGCGCGCCCAGTGTTTCTAACGCTCGAGAGATGCTTGAGATCACCATAATATTACGCTTCAAATATCTTACATACGAAATTAATTCTCTGTTTGTTATTTGTTGAATACTGCCGTGAAGCAGTAATGCGTTTCGGTTTGAAGGGTGGGGCAGCCGTTGTAACTATACTGAGACCTTAGAACTTATATCTCAAGGTGTGTGGCGCATTTACGTTGTAGATGTCTATGGGTTCCAGTAACCACTTAACACCAAGTGGGCTGTGAGATCGTCCACATAGCTAGGCAATAAAAAAAAAGAATAAACCTTTTAACTCCTATGGAATCAACAAAAGTTATGTCTCAATCGATTTAAAAAAATGCTTTACATCAGAAAAATTTACACTTCTCTCTTTCTCTCTCCTCTTTACTTATTTTTGCGGTATATTATTTTTCTGCTTTAAAATTGTGTCTATTAAAACATTTGTACAGTTAAAATCGAATAATTAAGGTTGCGGTCAATCATCAAAATTTAGAATTACATAAAACATCAAAATACAGAATAAATAATGTAGTTTTATCTTTTGGTATATTCCCAAATACAATCCTATAACAAAAAACAGCTGAAGTAAAAGAAAGGCTAAAAGAAGAAACAGAAAAACTCCTTCCGTTTGGCACGTTACAATGGTTATATGGAGATATAACCCAAGGAGGATTGAGGACAGGCAGGTAGCGTCGTAAAACTTATGCCAAATCCCTATGCAGTATGATAATACAACGTGCTGCACCGACCCCATATAATGTGGGATGAGGCCAAGAAGAAGATTCAATTATTGGTAACCTCTGATCTCTGTTCAAATCGTTCATGATTTTCGAATTTGGTCCTCAAATAAATATATCTTTTAGTATTATTACGGAAATAAATATTCGATCACCACTAAATGCCGGGGACCACTCCTTAATGGCGCAGATTATACAAAGTGAACCTATTGACATTCGAAAAAATATACATTTGCATAATGTCCTAAAAACCAAAATCGCCGAATTTGTTCGAAGAAAAACAATCAAAGACGATGTTCTTTTTTTAATTCAAACAAGGACCGTTGGACTGGCATTTGTTATGCAACAATGAATCATCTATGGAATAACAGTCTGTAAACAAATTTTCTTGTAACTTCACATTCAACGTCATTGTACGAGTAATACTACAAATACTATAACAGCCAATTAGTTTTAAGTATGAATTTTAATACGTAATAGGTTGCGCAAGTTGGTATTGTTTTTTTTTATTTTAGGCTTAATTACGTATCAAATAGCCAATGAAGGCAGACGCTGTCTGTATCTTATTATTTTAGCAGCGAATCATTATAAATTATCCTTATTGATATGTATTTTTTAGTTTTGCTTATTCAACTTAAATTAAATTGTGTAATTTAATGTTTTTATTATTGTTCCCACTAAATAGAGGTAATTATACCAAGTTTCATTTCATTTTCGTGTCGGAAATATTTACTTATGGATTTGAATCGAATCTGGTACAATGCGAAAAGCTTACAAGTCTACATTTGGTCAGTCCGCAGTGCCTCCGTAATCAGGTGGCGCTGTGATAATGACCGCACTCGACGTTGTTACGTAAGCGTGGAGCAAAAAGGCGAAGTAAATAGACACGATCTTGGTTTTGTGGACATTGGCCATCGAACCGTAGGTCAACGAAGATGGCTGTCAGAAAGTGGCCAGGTGTTACGAAATCTTTGGTAATCGATAAAAAATAGAAATTTCAATGAAAGTTGAGTTTTATTTTACAATGCATAGCGTTTCTTATTAGTATTTTCCTGTTTGATTGTTGTGAGCTAGCAATCTAGTTTATTTGCGACTTGGCTGATGCTAAAGTTTAGCGAGAATGCTTGTAACCGTGAGGCTAGTCTTAACCGATTTTTTTTTTCAATTATGCCTAGATTAGTGAAAAGGAATATTATTAAAAAAAAATCCGTGCTTAATTAATACGCGTTTATTATTTTGTATAATATTTTTATATTTAAAGATATTTTGATGTTAGTCCGCATTCCAGTGTTTTATGATAATCTGTTTAAGACTGATTTTTGAAAATCGAACAATTTATTTTCCTTTTAAAAAATAGCAGATTCCATTGACATAATTCAGTCACTCGCATTATTCATCAGAGTATTTGAATATCACTTTACGAAAATAAATTTTATTGTAGAGACATTTGCAGAACGTAAGATAATAGAAAGTTTAAACTTTGGAGCGAACTATTAAATCTATTACAAACCATGATGTCGTCGTAAAGAGCTTGAATGAAAATGTTATATAACGTAAAAGCGAATCTCGAATATGCTGGCTTGTTAAGCATTTATATTGACCACTGACCACCACTTAGATTAATGATAATATCCTGAAACGCCCACAGCAGATGGACAAAGTTTCAACTTAATCGGAAAAATCATGTTTAAATGCATAGAATACAACCAAACGAACCTAGCCGTATACTTATATGAAAATAAATATCAGATTACATGAATAAAAGATGTTATCGCGAGGAGTATAATTCAAAATATGTTATACGAAGAAGGTAGGTCTTGAATATTAAACACAACTTTTGTGTATATAAAATTTAATACGTGATTGACATGTGAATGAGTCTTTATATTTTTGGAAGGTTTTCATTTTGATCAAATTTAATGGAAAACTTCAATTCTTTGTTTTTATTGGAATGTGAATCTTGTAACCGTGGAACTGTTACTGATCTAATATCAACAACAACACAAACAATGCCTTTAGTTTTTTATTTCATTATATGTAGTTGTGATAGACGTTGCAATGACCCACGCTCTGAGATGTTCTTTAAAAAGTATTTTAATTTTATTACATTTATTGTTAGACAATTAATAATTTAAATTACAGTATATCAAAAACAGGTAGCTTAGTTTATCTATATATGTATATAAAAATGAATTGCTGTTCGTTAGTCTCGCTAAAACTCGAGAACGGCTGGACCGATTTGGCTAATTTTGGTCTTGAATTATTCGTGGAAGTCCAGAGAAGGTTTAAAAGGTTAAAGGAAAAATATGAAAATGCTCGGAATTATATAAAAACAAACAATTTTGTTTTTCCTTTGATGTTTATTTTATACAAAAGTTTAGGTCTTTTATTTATCTATTGAGGCACTACGAAGTCTGCCGGGTCAGCTAGTTAATAATATAAATTACAGTATATCAAAAGCAGAAAGCACAGTTTATGAACAAATAAAAATATATGTTTTCCCAACAGTTGAGTTTATATTTTTATCGACGTTCACACGTTATTTGACTTCACCTTTATTAACAGACTATTAAGTGTTTAAAGCGTATAAACACATAAGCACACAGTCTTGTAATCTAAGCGCAATTTTCATCCATTAAACTAAGTAGGCTTTAGAAAAAAAAAAAACTTATCCGTCCGCTTCCATTATGTGGATCATTTGCTTCGTACGTGTCTAATAATGGAATGTGATTTTATGAACAAAAAGTTGTACCCGGGGTCTGTTGATATCAAAAATAAAAGTAGCGAACATTTTTGTAGTTGTTTTGCTTTTTACTTGGATTAGATTCATGATAAAATATTGTTTGTGAATTTAAGTGGATTCAAAGATTATCATCGTTCCGTATGCTATTTTTTACTGTCATCTTACATATCCTTAGATGTCTGGAGTTGAATGGATTCGAGCAGAGTCATTGAGATCTTTGTTGTATTCTATAAATTAGAAAAACTAAATTGTTTAAAGAAAATGCTATATCTTATGTAATTAATAAATAAAAAAGTTTATATGACGTAATTTCATATCAAATATAAATTTAGGAAACTATAATATTTTTTTTAAACTAACTCATTTATTATACCTATAGTATAGTTGACGTTTCACAGTTCACTCAATACTTAAAAAATTGTTAAGTCTAATATTTCCTTGTACATTTTTACGTCAATCACCGTTTTTTTTCAAACGTTCAATGAAAGTTCATTGCGTAAACTGCCATGGTAACTAACGTGACATAGCACAACTAACATTGTAAAGTCATCGAATAAAATTTCACTTCTTAAGTTGTCTCTACTAAGCATTTACGTTCACGATAAAAGTCACAATTCAACATAGTGAGTTGTTAATATCGGTTGGTTGTTGTGTACATAAAAAAAGGGTGCGTGTATTTATGTACGCGCGTAAGAAGTTATACTTTATTTTTATTAAATTTATTTCTTTTTTTTTAAATATTAAATAATTAATAATAAATATTTAACGTTAATAATTTAATAATATTTAGTATGATTTATATTAAATAATAATTTTGTCATTTATATTACAAAATAATACATACGGATAGTTAGCCTCAATTGTATTGGAGCACTCAGGAAGGTTGATGAGCACAGTTTTTTCACAAATATTTTCTAATATTAATTAGTATTGATTTAAATATTCTGTTGACGCAATCTCATCAATTTTTCATAACGCGCCTAAAGAAGTATAACTTCAAAAGAAATTGATACAAAATATGTTTTTCGGGATGAAATTGTACACCAAACATTTACAGTTGTTTAAAAAAAAAAAAAACTGCTTCACGATCCAGGAATATCGTCATAGATTCAAATCGTGAATTTCTCCACACGCTTTAATCGACGTTTTAGTGTGGTACTCTGACCGATTTTACTTTTTTTTATTGCTTAATTGTGTGGATGAGCTCACAGTCCACCTGGTGTTAAATGGCTACTGGAGCCCATAGACATCTACAACGTAAATGCGAACCTTGAGATATAAGCTCTAAGATATCAAGTATAGTTACGTCTGCCCCACCCTTCAAACCGACCCGCATTACTGCTTCACGGCAGAAACAGACAGGGTGGTTGATACCTACCCGTGCGGACTCACAAGAGGTCCTACCACAAAAAATTACGCAAATTATGATTTTGCGGCTTTGATTTTTATCACACGATGTTATTCCTTCAGCGTGGAAGTCAATCGTGAACATTTGTTAAGTACGTATTTTATTAGAAAAATTGGTACCCGCTTGCGGGATTCGAACATCGTTTCATCGCTAGATACGAATGCACCGGACGTCTTATCCTTTAGGTCACGACGAATCTATTGGCCTGCTGTTCTATTTAACTGCGACTAAGACAAAACGAAAGAGTTTTCAAACCTACAACCAATCTTTACTAGCAGTAGAAGCAGTAACAATAAAATCATGGGATCTATTAAAGCAACGGTGTTATAAAACGTAATTAAAAACATCATGTCATCAAACTATTATTTGTATGATCTTTTAAATTGATTGAAATCTAGGAGATTTTGTGAATACCACGGCTTTGTTTTCACCGTCTATAATCTATCTTATCTTATGTTTTTATCTCTCATCTTATTTTTTGGTCTACTTATGCTATATTTTATTTAGTTTCCGGTAACCATCTAAAGCTTTAAAGCCATGAGCTTGTTTTTCCATAGACGATAATAAAAGATGAGGGTTCGATTAAAAATCACAAAGCGGCTTTGTTTCACAGTCTATAATCTATCTTATCTTATATTCTTATCTCTCATCTTATTTTTTGGTCTACTTATGCTATATTTTATTTAGTTTCCGGTAACCATCTAAAGCTTTAAAGCCATGAGCTCGTTTTTCCATAGACGATAATAAAAGATGAGGGTTCGATTAAAAATCACAATGCGAAAGATTACAACAGCTAACAAATCAACCGTGTGTACAAACTGGCACGTGAAAGTAATTCTCTGAGATCGTTATCAGAGTGGGTGTCTTAGCTAAATGCTGTTAGAATAAGCTAGATGTAGTTGCACTTCCATCATTGATCATGTTTCGTAACTTATTCGAGATAAAGTTTCTTTTAACATGTCTATTATATCAATTCATTACAATAGTAGCCGTGTTATGTAATGCAGATCAGTTTGGGTGAGTATTATACATACTTATAGAAGAGGGTGACTGTGAGCGAAATCATGTTCTACGGTAATCTTTCCGTTAGAATAGACGATTTTACGATTCAACTGTTATATTGCGGTTATTGGAGTATATCTATAGATATAAATCACGTGAATGCCTTTTCCAAGCCCATATGAGACGTATTACGGTTTTGCGGCAGAATTAATTATGTTGATGGTTCTCAAATGCTTCTACAACACACCAGTACCATTTATACCAGTACCATTTATGATATGACTATTTTTTAAGTACTTACACATTTTTTTGTGGAATTTAAAATCACCTCCAAATCGGATAAATCTTTGTCCACAGCCACAGTTACGGTAAAGTATTCCAAACGTTGATAACTGTAAAATGCAATTGAAAATTGTAAAATAGCCTCGAAATTAAGCCGGAACTCTTTTCGATGGACGTAAGTTTTGGTCATAATGTCATTATGTTAGGATATACCAATTTAAGACCAATATACCAAGACCAGCATAGGACCAATATAAGAGTTACTTTAATAGTCAAATAATGTATGTAAATTTAGTTTCAAAATGACTTTTTCAATCACTTTGTATATTACTGAATTAAAATCGTTGAATTGTTTTCTGGAAATCGTTGAAAGCGAGCGATTTTAACTATAAATTATCGGACTTGAAAATGTTATTCCTTTAGGCGTAATCCACAAGCTTATAGACTATGAATTTATATTGTAAATTGAATAACATTGTGTACAATTTTAGAGCGTGTTCATGATCTAATTTGTAGCTTTCACTTAATTTAATTAACAGTAATTTCTTATATCGGAGATTTCTTATTCGTTGAGTTAATTTATGCAAAAAATGATAGATTTCGGTTATTTTATGCTTCAATTCAGAATGACGTTACCTTAAGCATCTTTGCGCATAGATTTTTTAGATTTAAGTGTACAATTTTTTAATATCATGAAGGTTTTTCCTGTCAACTATTGATATTTTGGAGATGTGTCAAAATTAGATTTGTTACTTCTGTTGAATCTGTTCTCTGTAAAAATCAGTTCTATAATTACAGATCCTAACGCAGGCTATAAAAACATTGAAAACATTATTTAGTTTTCAATATTGTTAAATTATAACATTCGTTCTTTAATCGATATGGAGCATATATATTTTAAATTACTAGTGGTTATTTTATTTTTGTTATATTATTTTTTATTGTGGTTATATATTTTTTTCAGTAGTTTTACGGTCGTACGGAGTGTCATCGTAGCTGTGGTGTTTTTATTACCACTTAAAACCAGGTGGGACGTGAATCATCTGTCCATGTAGGGTAATGAAAAAAACATTCATTGTATTTCGCCTTGCCGGCTTAGCATGTGTAAACCAATTTCATAGCGTTATACAAAAGCACCGCAACTGATTAGACCCTGAAGCGATAAACCAATGTTAACTGTTCTACATAAGCTATTGCCTTTGCCGGATATTCAATTTTCTCGTGTTTTGAAGTATTGCTAGTAATATTATAGGCACGTTTTTATGTATAGGCTTAGTTTTTGTGGCATGATTGCGTTGCCTTAACCCATAAATGAAAACAGGGTTGTTACTGTGATCTTTATAGAATAATTTCTAATTATTTTGGGTACTTCTAGGACGATTTTTATTATAGTACTAGCGACGTATAGGTGATGGTATTGACCCGTTATAAATTATTTCATAACAGCAATAAAATTATGAAAAGTCCCATCTATCAAACCAGATCATATTATTATTATTATTGTTTCATAGTTAGAATTATCGTACTCAAATATGCCATTAGTAAATAGTTGTTAGCGATCAAAGTGTGCTGGTATAATGCTCAGAGAATGCCCTTCCTTTAGTAAATCTCTTAGTCGATTTTTACCGTTTACGATTCCCCCGTATTGTAAAAATTGCCGTACAGAACCGAATTGTCTTCCGTAAATAATATTTTTTGTTAAATCTATTCACGTACGTTATAATTAAACAGGTGGTTATCACCGGTTACGCAACAATAGTCTACTATTGACAGAAGGCTTTCCAAGCTCTTTTAATTATGTAGTTTTTTATTGTTCTATCTTGATTGAATAACAGCCCTGCTGTGACTTAGCAAGATTTTTTTCGTTTTTTAAAGTAGCTGGGTACGATTAATTCGAGAACTCGCATTAAATCTTCGTTTCTTAATGTTTCTACCACAGAGGTCCAGACTAGCTTTCCGCCAAAGAGTAGCTACAAGAATGTAGAGACATTATGATTTCAATACCATGAGACATTAGTCGTCTGCATTAGAATCAGAGAGGATGCCTTTTTTTTTTTTTTTTTTTCGGGTAGAGGGCCGAACCTCCTACGAGGTCCCCGCGCAAAAGGGGCGCGCGGGGTATGTGAGACTCAACGATCTGCATGGTGTTGTGAGCAGACCGCGGGCCCAAGGATTTTAGAGCCCACCCACTAAACGACTCCTCTGCACTCTTACACCCGACGTCCGATCCCCTCCGAGGTCAGAACCCGGATGAGGTAGGGGGGCTACCGCGGTCAACACTACAACCAGACGGCGCGGCTCACCCCAAGGACGCCCAGCCGACGGAGCCTTCGAGGCGAATCGAAGGCTCTGAAACGTCGGCCGTCTCGGTACGGCAGCCCGTCGGGCCGCCCAGACGGTGCCGCTGGTGTCCCGGAATACCCCGCTGGACCAGAACCAGCCTGCCGGGTCGGGACGCGATACACCGTCGACCGGTCGCTCTAATCACTCCACGGCAGCGCGCTAGAGTGCTGGTAGCGCGCCGCGCGGCCTCACCCCCTCAGGTCGCCCCTTGACCTTCACCGGGGGGAGGCCGCCACCTACAGGGGCCGGGACGTACGGGCGTATTCCCGCCTCCGGCCCCCGGCTCGACGGCGACGGATCGGTGCGGAAAGGGAAGAGCTCTCCCTCTCTCGCTCCGCCGCCTCCTTCTGCGATATGGTGGACTCGCAGAAGTCGAGCATCGCCTTCCAGGACGCGTCGCTGCCGAGCATCGTAGCCACGACGCGCGGCAGCGAGAGGTCCTCTCCAATGACCGCGACGAGGGCGGCGCGTTGCTCGTCGAATCCAGAGCAACGCGCCAATGTATGTTCCGCTGTGTCTTCCTCGTCGCGGTCCGCGCAGTGGTGGCACTGCGCCGTCGGTTCCCTTCCGGCTATCTTGTGCAAGTACCGGCCGAAACAACCATGGCCGGTAAGCATCTGCGTTAGCCGGAAGGTGAGGCATCCGCGGTCGCGGCCCACCCAGTCCGCGAGAACCGGGCGGACCGCCTCGACGGTTCGGAGGCCGGCCGACGGGTCCGCCAAGCGGCGAGACCACGCCTCCAGCACGGACCGCCGAGAGTGGAGCCTCCGCGCTCGAACTACACCTTCGCCGGGGCGCCCTTCCCCCCTAGAGCGAAGGTCGCTACGCCACCGGTAATCGGCAGCGAGCGCCTCCGCCTCCAGGTCCCAGGGTGGCGCCCCGGCGAGCAAGCACGCCGCCTCGAAGGAGACGGTGCGGTATCCTCGGATCGCCCTGACCGCGATCGCGCGCTGCGGACGTCGCAGCGCCGCGACGTTCTCGCGGGTCAGGGCGTGGCACCATACGGGAGCGCCGTATAGTGCCATCGACCGCACCACCCCCATGTAGAGGCGGCGCGCCACCTGATCGGGACCCCCGACGTTTGGAAGAAGCCGGCTCAGAGAGCCGGCCGTCGCCATCAGCCGAGGGCCCAATTTTTCGAAGTGAGCGCGGAAGCTCCACCGACCGTCCAGTTCGAGGCCGAGGTACCGAAGACCGGTCACCCCGACCCCGACGCGGACACCTCCGATCACGAGGTGGGCACCCAGAGGCGGCGCTCGTCCCGGCCCGTGAAATAACAGGGCCTGGGTTTTGTCGAGCGCCACCTCGAGCCCCAACCGTCGGATCCTGGTGACGACGTGTGCCACGCCTGCGCACGCCAGACGGGCAGACTCCCGGTAGTCCCTCCCCGGAGCTACGACCAACGTGTCGTCAGCGTAACAAATTACGCTGAGCCCGGGGAGGGGTCCCCGAATGACGCCCCGCAGGACCCAGTCGTAGCCGATGTTCCACAGCAGGGGGCCCAGGACGGACCCCTGCGGAACACCGCGCTCGACGGGGAAGCGGTACATCGCCCCACCGTGTCCGATGCACTGGATCGACCTGCCCTCGAGGTAGGAGCCGATCAGTCGGCGGAGGTATGCGGGGACGCCGTGATACTCCAGCGCCCCCGCGATCACCGACCAGGGCAGGGTGTTGAAGGCGTTCCTTACATCTAAGGATAACGCCATCGCCACCCCGCCCCGGGATACGGCTTCATCGGAGAGGGCCCGCACGCGCAGAATTGCGTCGATAGTCGAGCGGCCCTCTCTGAAGCCGTATTGCTCCGCCGAAAGATCGGGACCCGTCTCGGTCAGGTGCCGGACGATGCGGGCCGCGACGATCCTCTCGAGCATCTTGCCCGCCTCGTCCAGCAACACGATGGGGCGATAGCCCGCGGGTGAGTCCGCAGGGCGCCCGTCCTTCCGCAGAAGGACCAGTCTGCCCGTCTTCCATTTCGACGGGAACCGTCCCGACTCGAGGCACGCTTCGAAAAGCCCCCCGAGCCGGTCCCCTAGGGCCTCGAAGGCCAAGCTCCAGACCCGGCCGTGAACACCGTCAGGGCCGGGGGCCGCGTCCTTCGCTCTCATTCTGGACACGGCCGCATGGATCTCCGCCCCCGTGATAGGGGGAGGGGGCTCCTCGGCAGCGGGAACGCTGGGGCGACGCGGAGGCGTGCCCCACGTGGCGTCCATCTGGGGGGGCTCAAAGTCCCCCCCCTCTGCCGGCGGGAAAAGCGCGGAAACTATTTCCCGCAGCTGCCGAGGCTGGAGCCGCTCGGTCACCGGGAGCGCCCACGGCTGCAGTTTCCTGCGAACCATCTTGTATGGGCGCCCCCAGGGATCTTCGTCGAGCGACTCCAGGAGAGTCTTCATGCTCTGCTTCTTGGCCTCGCCGATGGCCAGCTGCAGCGCCGTCTGCTTTTGACGACAGTCAGCGTGCAGCCGGGCCGCCGTCTCCGCGAACGTAGCGTCGCGACGACGGCGGCGGCGGTGGCGTGCGCTCCGGCGGCGCGCCCTCACGCACTCCTCGCGGAGTCTTGCGATCTCGGGCGACCACCAGAACGCACCCCCACGTGGTGCTCGGGGGCCGACCCGGGGCATGGCGGCATCACAAATGTTTGCCATGGTGCCCCGGAACCAGTCGACCTCCGCATCCACGTCCGCGAGCCGCGCGGGTTTTGGCGCCCACGCAGCAACAGCGGCCGCCTCCATCAGCAACTCCTTGTTCATTCGTTTCAAGGCCCACCTGGGGAACGAACGGGGCGCACCTTGCGGGAGCTCCTCCTCACCGCGGGCGCCCGCGGCTGACGACGACGACAAGGAGGAGGCGGAGAGCTCAAATCGGACGTATCTGTGGTCCGAGAGCGTCTCCGCCCCCTCGAGTACGCGCCAGCCGCGGGTGCGGCGCACGGCGGACGGGGACGCGAACGTCACGTCCACGTGGGATTCCCCGTTCCACCGCACGCAAGTCGCGACCGTGCCTCTGTTTAGGAGACAGAGGCCGGTCGCGATCGCCCACTCCGAAAGGGCCTCGCCTCGCGCATCCGTGCGGGGGGAACCCCAAGCCGTGCACTTGGCATTGAAGTCCCCCGCGACGATGACAGGGCGGGACCCGAGGCGGTGTAAAAGCGTCTCGAGCCCGCCCAGAAACCGCTCGAACTCGGCGAGGCTCCTGTTCGGAGAAAAGTACGCCCCGATCACGACGGTCCCGTCGATCCTAGCCGCGACGTACCCGGGTCCCCTGGCCACCATATCCAAGGGGGGTAACGCCGCGGACTGTCTCAGTACGATGGCCACGGAGCCGTCGACGTCCCCCACAGAGAGGATGCCTCCAGAATCCTTTTTTTTTCCTACCTATGCTGATAGTCTTGAGAGGCTATTTCGCTTCACCCTAACGTGTGTAGGTGAGCTCACGGGGCTCGAACCGGAGTGTTGCTAACACTGACCCTAGCAAGAGCAGTGCTTCGCAGAATCTACCACCGGATCGGAAACGCGAACCACTTAGAAGATCCGGCGAGAAACTCAGTGGGCTGTATCTATGGTTAATTCGCTCGTCAAGTCCTTCGTCGCAAGCGACGGGTTCGACGAGAACGATGACCGGTGCTTGAGGTACCTAAAAGCACCGTTAATGGATCGGGAAAGAATCCTCTGGATGCGTGCAGCAGCAGGATCGCGGTAGCATCCTCTCTGATTGTAACGAACAAAGGAAAAGGAAGTTAAGCAAGGAAATAAGTTGAGGGATTACTACAACCATCTTTTGCCCGTTTCTATCGCGAACCTGTGCAGGGTAGTACAACCATTGTACTAAAATATATTGATCACATGTTTTGGTGTGAGTTATATTTTTATTTTTTTTTTTTTTTTTATTGCTTAGATGGGTGGACGAGCTCACAGCCCACCTGGTGTTAAGTGGTTACTGGAGCCCATAGACATCTACAATGTAAATGCGCCACCCACCTTGAGATATAAGTTCTAAGGTCTCAGTATAGTTACAACGGCTACCCCACCCTTCAAACCGAAACGCATTACTGCTTCACGGCAGAAAATAGGCAGGGCGGTGGTACCTACCCGTGCGGACTCACAAGAGGTCCTACCACCAGTAAATATAACACATGATGAGGATATAGCGACAGTAGCTCGAGGATGCCAGAGTCACATATGATTAATAGCTACACACTATTGTATAATCATAGGATGATTTACCATTAAACGTACTAAATAGCTTAGAAATACGAGTGGTACTTCGATCATATTCATAAGTTTTATCTGAGGTATTACCGCGTGGAATCTGCATTTTTGATCGTATATTTTCAAAACTAGTTGGACTCGACTGTTTGACATTTGATGACATCGCGTTAGTGTTTTACGATTGACATCTAAAAAATATATTTCTACGTAAAATACACGACTATCTGTGATTCTCTTAACTTAAATTTAGAATATAACAGATGTTGTGAATGTGTTTGAAACGGGAGCTCGCTTAATAGTCGGTGGTATTCAATTGCGAAGTTTGCGTTTTCAAGTACATATTTCTCATTGTAATTTTTTTATTGGAGTTTACTCCTTTAGAATCGATTTACATATATAGGCCCGGGGTATGAAAATTATGGGGACCAAAATCGTACTAGCATGTCACACGAAATGCGTTATGCGCCTGATTGCGCATGTCACACGAAATGCGTTATCGCAGGTGACGCCGGGCTGCTGCGCCGGCAGTCCGCCACAAAGCCTCGTACTGATCGCGCGTTTCTCTCATTATTGTATTTTCATATATTTGTTAGTCGTTTGTTTTGTGTCTCGTTAATTTGTTAATAATCTGTAGTGTATCGTGTTGTCGTAATATAGAACTATTTCTCGTATTGTTTCGTTTAATTTTTTATATCCAGTAAACTCCAGTCGTGCGTCGGAGCGGACACACACACTTTTTTTTTTATTTTAATGTGCATACACTTTTGTTATAATTTCGTGATTGCATTTATGGATATATGGAAAGTCTATAAAAGTATTAGTTAACAACAGTCTGTTATTAGCACACTTTTAACGGGATCTTTGTACGTTATTTACACCAATTTTAAGACATCAACAGTACGAAAAAGACGAAATTCGATTGGGTCGAAGTTCAGTTCGGTTCAGTTCGGTTTTCTATTCAAGAGTGTTTTTTTTAGTTTTTAAGCTAATTAGAATATTTTCTTTTATTTCACATTTATGTTTTAAAATATGACGTATAATGTATTATAAATGTTGAGGTTTCAATAAAATGAGACCAGTAGTGTTATTAGACAATTATATTAACGGAAAGAGGAAAAAGGAACCATGACAGACATTTTTAAACAAGTGACCATAGATTAGTATAAATCAGTATTATAAAATTACCATAGATTACAATTGAATTGATTATTGAAAGTTGACAGTACTTGTTAGCAATTCCGAACGATTTTCTGCGTTCCAAACATAAAAGAATAATGTTGTGCTAGAATAATGGACACGGACGAGTGGCTTCGTGGTCATCAGGATCGAAAGTCTGTCCGTGGGTAGCGGTGTCACTTTTTTGTGTTATTTTTCGGTAACAGTACCCGACATTGTAAAAATACTTTGAATTTTACTATTGACTATTTATAATTGTGAAATAATTTAACGAAATAACTTTTTAGCTGTGCTTACCCTATTTTTTCTCAAACTAAAGCCTCCCTTATATTGGAACTAGCTTTTGCCCGCGACTCCGTCCGCGTGGAATAGTTACTTTGGCATAACGTTAAATTTTACCCCCACTTCAATTACGTAGAAAGTGAAAATATTTTTGAATTATAGAATGTTAAGGAGCTATTTAAACCCCTATTTTGAAACATTCTTTATTGGTGCTCCACTTGTATTGGCCTTACCGTGATGTTATATAGCGTAAAGTCTTCCTCAATAAATGGGTTATCTAACACTGAAAGAATTTTTTAAATCGGACCAGTAGTTCCTGAAATTAGCGCGTTCAAACAAACAAACTCTATAGCTTTATAATAATATTAGTATAGATAACTGCTATGTATTAACTTGAAAATTACAAAACCAAGAATAAGAACATATTTTGGACACGAGATATTATTATTCAAAAACCTATTTACGTAACTCGCGTTCAAAAAAATACGTCCGCGAACATTAGTAATACTTTTCGGATGCTAATTGAAATGTGAACAAACAGTACACAGACGGGTGAAAGTGCTCTTACGTAACTTAATTTAGACTATGACCATGGAATTTATGCATTGATAGACCACTATACTTGTGATTGGTTGAGTTATAAATAATAAATAAATAAATAAATATTTACTAACAATCACGCCACGTTAACTGGTCCCGTGATAAGTTCGTAAAGAACTTGTGTTACAGGTACCAGGTAACGGATATAAATGTAAGATTTTTATTATACACATACATATATTTAATAGACAGCCATAACCCTGGAAAAGACATTTATATTTATCATACAAATATCTTCCCTTGGCGGGATTCGAACCCGCGAGCCCCCTGTGTAGTGACCATGTCACTTACCACTACACCAGACGGCCGTTACGTTCTTAAATTACTGTTAGCTGTTTGGTTCACGTTACAAATTCGTAAAGTCAAAACACAAGTCTGTGTTGCGAGGTTCACGTCTTTTGTGGGGTATTTACGGGCTTTATCACAACCCTATGTGGTTACTTAAGTCTGGTTCACGTTCTACTCGGGACATGAGTTAGTAGTCTTCATAAATGTGCTGCCTCACGAGTACACATTAAGCTTCACATTTAACGTATCTGCATAATTAACAAACTAATTCATAATGTAACCATTATAAAGATATGTGTAAGAGCACAAAAAACCAGGTTACAAAAATTTCATTTTATTAACATTTTTTGTAGTGCACGCTGTAAAATAATTAAAATAATAATTTATTTCAGACCATATTTTAGCCCATTACTATTTGGAAATACAATAATAATACATTTTTTATGCTATGACGCACAAATAAAAATCAACTGATGCGCGGGATGCCATGATGATAGAAGGGAACGCTTCTGCCAGCTCCCTTCGTGTTACGTTACATAACGTGTTCGCTATTATAGTTGAATCCCGTAGAATAACACTTATATACGCCTACTGTCTTAGAGAATTAATTCAGTTAATTAAAGACTTGTAGTTTATCTTCATTTCGGAATATAAGAACTTCAAAAGCTGTCTGTTAGCAATCTGTATGTATACCTATGCTTACATTAATACTATTTTACATGGTTTTACTGGTGGTAGGACCTCTTGTGAGTCCACGCGGGTAGGTACCACCGCCCTGCCTATTTCTGCCGTGAAGCAGTTAAGCGATTCGGTTTGAAGGGTGGGGCAGCCGTTGTAACTATACTGAGATCTTAGAACTTATATCTCAAGGTGGGTGGCGCATTTACGTTGTAGATGTCTATGGGCTCCAGTAACCACTTAACACCAGGTGGGCTGTGAGCTCGAAAAAGATTAAAAAAAGCGTATTAATTAAATTTCTCAGATCTTAATATCGTATTAATGATTTTTATTTAACGATATCCAACAGTTCGAATACTTTAATACCCCTTTTTATAAATAACACTTTTATCTATAAAAAGGGGGGGTAATCGACCGTGGTATCATAAGATTATGCATATTTGAAAGAGATGGTTTCCTAATTGAATCGTATAGTCTAAAAAATAAACAAGTTTATGCATTTTCAAGCATCGTGTTAAAATAAAACAAGTTTTTTTGGCGTTTCACTGAAATCACCCAAAAAAGCCATTCTAGTTACTATTTTCAAATCAATTACTAAAGCAGCTCACCTCGAATTCATATTTCGGTTTTAAATAGTATAATCAAATAAAAACGAATTTTGTACGCTTATTTGTTTCCAATCAAACCATAAAGAACAGTAATAACGGGACTATATCAGGTGTGAATATATCACGAACACAACATACGAATATAAACTACATTTTTAAACTGTTTACTTTTCGTGTGTTTTGAGGACACGCTTCGGTATATTTCACGAGTTTGTTTATTTTTATTACTTTAAAAAACGAAAAAGTCTTGCTACGTCACAGGGCTGTTATTCAATCAAGATAGAACAATAAAAAAACTAGGTAATTAAAAGAGCTTGGAAAGCCTTCTGTCAATAGTAGACTATTGTTGCGTAACCGGTGATAACCACCTGTTTAATTATAATGTACGTGAATAGATTTAAAAAAAAAACTATTTACGGAAGACAATTCGGTTCGGTACGGCAATTTTTACAATACGGGGGAATCGTCATCGGTAAAAATAGAATAAGAGATTCAATAAAGAATGGTCAACAGAATTCTCTGAGCATTGTACCAGCGCAATGTGTATTTTTTCTTTTTTATTGCCCTTGTAGGCAGACGAGCTAACGGCCCACCTGATGGTGAGTGGTTACCGTCGCCCATGGACTTCAGCAATGCCAGGGGCAGAGCCAAGCCGCTGCCTAAAATGAGTATTCGAACGCGGATTTTTTTAAAATATGCGCTTGTACATAATCAATACGCGATGTCCACATGGCTCATAATGAGACATAACAATATGATCAAAATTTAAATTCTTTGGCCATAATTGCTGCCCGATCCTTTAAACCGCAACCCATGAATGTTTCGTGACAGAAATTGTCGGTTTTATAAACATAGGTGTGTTAAACATTATTAGTAATTACAGATAGACATTAGAGTTCGATAAACATTATTACAGATAAATATTAGATAAACTTTATTACAAACGGTTTAAGTTGTAGTACATAACCCGCCTCTTGATTTGCAAGAAAAGCCGATATCTAGATTAATCTAGAAGCGATATTTATTTTAGTACACTCCTTTTAAATAATCAGTTTTTTTTATTAAATTAATAAATTTTATTTTTATGGAACAAAAAACAAAGTACTGATTTGAAATAAAACATTAAATCATAATTTATTTGTTCTCGTGTTCTGCGTTTGCCTGTGTATAAAGCAAATCGATGTTATGTCTAAAGACATTTCATTTCTGGAAATGTTACAATGAAAATTGGTATGTAATGTACTTTTCTTTTAATAATAATCTTTTAATAATTAATAATAATAATTCTTTTAATAATTAATAATAATAATGGTAGAAGGACCTCTTGTGAGTCCGCACGGGTAGGTACCACCACCCCGCCTATTTCCGCCGTGAAGCAGTAATGTGTTTCGGTTCGAAGGGTGGGGTAGCCGTTGTAACTATACTGAGACCTTAGAACTTATATCTCGAGGTGGGTGGCGCATTTACGTTCTAGATATCTATGGGCTCCAGTAACCACTTAACACCAGGTGGGCTGTGAGCTCGTCCATCCATCTAAGACTGCCTTACTCTATGTACAGAAACGCATGCCACTGGCTCAAAATACGCACTATCACAATCATATCGATCGTGTAATAAAAAGAAAACTTTGAAAAAATATATTTGGCAATTTTTGTAATACTGCGAAAAGGGTATTGTAACCCTTCGAACGTACCATCCTGCATATTTCTGTTGCGAAGCAGTCATGTGGCGGTGGCTGTATTCTTATTATTATGTGTATGTGTCACCTCTTCTTCTTTTTTTCCACTTTATCCCACTAGGTGGGGTCGGCACAGCTAACTTTTCTTTTTCATTCTCTTCTATCAGCTGTCATCTCAACACTGACTCCTCTCTCTCTCATGATTCTCTCTCTCGTCATTCACACACTCCATACATGTCTTCTTCGGTCGACCTCTTCCCCCTCTACCTTGCACTACCATTTCCATACATCTCCATCGTCTATGTGTCACCAGTTACAATTTAACTCACCTACCTAGCTCACCCGCTTATGCTAATCGAGTACAATAAAAAAAATTAAAAAAGATATTTAAATTAACTGTAATGTAAATTTGTTCGTAATCAAAAGGTCAACCCGAAATATTTTTCGACCGCTTCAAAGCTTCATCGGATATTTAACACTTTTATCGTCATGCAACGAGCAACCACACGCACACAAAATAAACAAAGACGAATCGGTAATTATGGTTAAGATAGAACAAGTATTAAACGGGTTTTGTTATGTCATAACATGGTGAAGACTTCCCGAGAGGGACTGCAATAATAACAAGGTAAGTTTTTTGAAGCATCTCACGGCTAATAAGTTAACAGGCTAGGAGATTGCTCTGTAGTGTTTAGGATAATCTGGTCACCTATGTTTTAATACTTGTCACACCTTTACAGTAAATAGGCACAGCTTGATAATTTTGATATGATGTAGTAGCCTATTTACTGCACAATCGCGTTCCGAGTGAAGTTCATTGTTATCTGCTAGAACCACTGCGTTCCTACACAGTGTTGTTCAAGATTGTTTTTATTGTCTTCTATGACGTTTTCGAAGGAACTCTGCCTAAAGAACTCAAAAATTGATTTAAAAATGGTTTATAGCGGTATAACCTTTTTTTTTTTAAACTCGTGACTCGGTATATTATTTCTTGATTTGACTGTATAATTTTAAAAGTGGAGATGACAAGTAATTTTTACATTACCATTGTACTCGAATAGGTGTCGGTGAACAAAGAAAAAAGTTTAACATGATATTTTGTGAAAGTCGAGATTTTCTCGAGACCTTGATATGTGTAGAATAGAAATTTAATTTAAAAACATAACATTATACGGTTAAAATTACTTTTAATATGTCTTTTAATTGATCACGATTTTGAGCGTGTATGAGTACAGTTTTATTAGATTTCATCTACTTCATAGCATCAACATCAATATATAAGATACCGAGATTCTATTCTTTCCAAAAGATTCTATTCTTATTCTAGAAAAATTCTAGTTCTAATTCCTATTAAGGAATATAACGGAATAGGAAGGTCAGCACTATATTATGTAGGTAAGGCGTATTATTTGTATGTGTCTTCTGTGAAGGATAGGATAGTTACAGCCGTTACAGTTGAGAAAAGAATTGAGGCATCGATGTAATATTTCAGGGCTGTCGCGTTAATTTACTTGTGATGTTTATAGATTCTGTTAATCATTTAACATCAGATAAGGCCCGGGTGAAACCAGTATGCCCATTAGGTAAAAGCATCAAAAGGTAGTAAATTCAATGCCATTATTTAAAACATTATTGAATTTTTAATTTTATTGGTGGTAAGACCTGTTGTGAGTCCGCACGGGTAGGTACCACCGCCATTCCTATTTCTGCCGTGAAGCAGTAATGCGTTTCGGTTTTAAGGGTGAACACCAGTGGGCTGTGAGCTCGCCCGCGTATCTAAGCAATAAAAAAATACATGATTGCTACTTGTGGAATGTACATATAGCCCTAGTAACTTGTGGCTAGAGCTCCTGGATGCTCACGATATGCGCCTTGACAAAAATCGGTAATTTTATCGTAGATGTAAGGAAGAGAGGAATTGAATTGCGCGCTTTAGATTTATGCTTCAAAAACCTCCCAAAAATTTGTTTAACCCATTGAAACTGGTAAAACAGAGTTCATTGAACTCATTCATACATATTAACATGCAACTTTCAGAACTGGTAACACGTAGCGGTCGTGTTTGCGGATGCTGCGTATGTTTTGAATAAAAGTTATTCTTAATCAACGAATTTATAAAATATTCGTTCAAAATCGAGGCTGTTACCGAATAACGTGAGGAATTAACCAAATAACCATATGCAATTAACCTCTAATTGACAGTAACTGTAATCAAATATTGAATTTGTACAATCCTACACGTCAAAATCGAGTTCTGATTGTGAAATGTTTCGGAGGAAATTCTTTGAATTCATGCTGTATTAAAACCAGAAATCAAATCGTTTCGTTGTCTCTTCTGCTCTTAGCACGTGGATTCAATACGCACGGAACATACTAAAGGTATTTGTTAAATAAGTTGTGATGAAGGATTCCTTGCAGCAAATACTTGGAACATTTCTGTATTTAATTTTTTTATTATCTTATTATTATCTTTTTATTATCTTATTCGGTATTTAAATTTTGTCTGGGAATAGGTTTTTTTTGAGATAAATTGTAAAAAGTGCTTAAAGTTCCCTAGTTTTTGAAATATTCGAGTGCATGGTCTGAAAAGCAATAATTTTGTTTAAGAGAGTGGGGGGACGATGAATCTCGTAAAAAAAATCTGTCGAAATTATAGTTGTAGCATGAGTGCGCACTATTTCGTTATCAAATTAAAACACTGAACACACCGAGAGCAAATGAATAATAAATTTCGTTTATTGACATACCGTTGTCTCTATGGTTGGAAGTCAGCAAGGTCACCTTGATCAAGGGACTGGTTGCCGACCGGTAACTTGTTCGTCTCGTTTTGGCTGCGTATGCCAATCACGACAGTCTGAGAAGAATACACGAAGATATGAAATCCTGGAACACGTTTATTTTTTTATTTCATAATTTTACACCTAAAAACCTTATAAATTTTTGAGGAAAAGCAAAGATAGAAACGAACTTTTATTGAACAACATTAACAACATTTCAACATAGTGTTAACACCTAATTAAACCTACCAATGTTGCTAAAATTAACCGTTTTCTAACTTTAGTAACCATTTAAGCATTATAACAATGTAATCAAAGTATAAGATATTTCTTAGAATACACCGTTGAAATCTTTTCTCGACTCTTCACTTCCGGTTATTACTTTTCTAATATTGAGATATTAATTACATATTTAAATAAAATTGTAGAAAATTATAAATGATAAATAGACAAGTCAACGAATCAGTTCGTTTAATCTATTCCGCTATACTTAGAATTTATTTTTCTTCGAATTTACTTAATTCCCCTTAGCATTAATTATATTATACATTTTTAATCTACATTAACATAATATTAAATTTATTATGTACTTTAGGAAAAGAGAAAAAATAAAAGCAGCTTTTAATGTTGATGCTTATTTATTAATACCTATTTAACATTTATGGTAATACAAAAAAAAAAAAAAAACATTTGGAATGTTGTTCTTAATTACATTACGAAAAAACGAAAGCTATTATTTGAATAGGTAGGCAGCGGCTTGGCTCGGTAGGCAGCGGCTTGGCTCTGCCCCTGGCATTGCTGAAGTCCATGGGCGACGGTAACCACTCACCATCAGGTGGGCCGTATGCTCGTCTGCCTACAAGGGCAATAAAAAAAAAAAAAAAAAGAATATTGATTTTTACGCATATTACAATTGAATGCTTGCAACGCGGCATAAATTTCTGAGGTCCTAAAAGAGTTAACCAGCTAATTTTCAGTACCACAATACTTATTGTTAACAGAGTAAGTACTATTTTATCAAATCTATAATTTTTATGTAGTTTAGTTGTAAAACCAGTACGATACTTCATGACAGTATGTAGGTATTTAAAACTATCGATAATGTTCATAAAGAGTAAAATTCTTCTCTAGCTGTTTAATACACGAATGAGCCGCGAAAGTAACAATTTATTGTTCAACAATTACAATAGGACTCAACTAGAACTTATAATGCCCCTTTGTTCAATAACCCTGAAGAGAGCCTGTCAATTCAGTACAATTGCGCACAATAAACAGTGTCAGTACAATATAGAACACAAGTTAATTGACTAAAATATCCTATTTAAATGTATCCTAGATACATCTCCTATTTAAATGCTTTTTTTTATTCGATGACGAGTTGGAAACACAATTTAAATGTTTTTATGAAACAAAAATCATCTATTCTGGTGTTTTAACAAAAAAGTGGTGTTTTGACAAAAAAGTGTGTGTGCTCCAATGTTCCGATTGTAATTTATTATTCAAAGGTTCTGTCCTCTTACATCAGGTTTTGTCCTCATATATTAATTACTATGTTATGGAACGTTATTTAACTTTAAAATATACTGTTTAAAAGTGCTAACAGTAATAATTTAACTAATTTATGTAAAATTAACATTAAAATACCAAGTATTCATGCATTATATCCAATCACTGCCTCAATGCCAAAATTTAGTTCAATTGACAATGAATTATTCATAGACATTTTACTGATTAACACTAGATAGGGTGTGACAATTGAATATAATAATACACTTTGACGTTAACTTGTTGCGCAATTAAAATCATTACGCAACAAAAAGTATATATTTTTGTAATGACTAATTTCGCACTAATCAAAAAAAATTACGCTCTTGGAGCTTTAAATTAAATCGAATCTTAAAAAGTAAACTCCAAATTCATTGTATGTGAAATGTAACTAAATGTACCTCAATCCTGATAAAGCACAATTGCTTCTAAATTCTAAATTTAAATCATTCATCAATCAATTCTAAATTTAAATCATTTAGCTAGTTGCTTTTCAATAAAAGGAACTAGCTAAATGATTTAAATTTAGAATACAATTCAAAATAAATGTTTTAAAACTTTTTCACTTGAATGTACATGTAGTATACAGGAAAACCCTCGAGAATGAACTGACAACTGGATACAGTCGAGAACAGTACCCGTCGTCGGAGATACAATCAGGAAGCGGCGAGTTGTCGCGCCCCCGGCCTCGGCCCGTGCACTCGATAGTCGAATTAATCACCCGTTGTACCACCTCCGATAAGCATGTTTAAATACTGACTTTGTTTTGCACGAGTTCTTGTTCCTTAGAAGTCATTTGGTTCTAAAGATTACCTGCTATTGGATATATATACATGTTTTTTTTCCTACCTATGCTAATAGCCTTGAGAGGCAATTTCAGCTTCGCCCTAACATGTAGATGAGCTCACGGGGCTCGAACCGGAGTGTTGCTAACGCAGGCCCTAACAAGAGCAGTGCTTCGCAGAATCTACCACCGGATCGGAAACGCGATCCACTGAGAAGATTCGGCGAGAAACTCGGTGGGCTGTGTCTATGGGTTAATTCGCTTGTCGAACCCTTTTCTAATTTCAAAATAAATTAAAGACAGAAACACAGTAAGCCAATTTTGAGTTCTACTTGGAAGGGTGAAAGTTAACATTGGAGCTTCGCTAAAAATTATATTTACTTTTACATATGTACATTTGCAATTTTTAAGCTCTATTTAAAATATGACACCAAAATAGTATTTATCTATCTAAATCAGTTCTGTTCTGTACCATTACTGTATTATAAGTTAAAGTCTATCAGGAGTGTTCACAATTTCGATAATTAATTGCAGATAAGTTTATTAAAATTTGTATGATTCAATATATTACATTTTTTAAAGTTTCAAATGCTTAAAATACTCCCTTATGAAAACAC
Source organism: Bombyx mori (assembly GCF_030269925.1). NCBI lineage: Eukaryota > Metazoa > Arthropoda > Insecta > Lepidoptera > Bombycidae > Bombyx > Bombyx mori. The sequence goes on from NC_085114.1 coordinate 7,585,117, forward strand.
ATTTTGTAACAACTAAGAGTAAAAGACGTAATGTCTCATTCGTAATATTAGTTCCAAATTCAACGAGGGTAAGTGACAAACGCTTTTCTAATTTTACGCAATATTACAAAATTTATAGTTTGTTTGAAATTTAAACATTCGGATCTAATTTATTAGACAGTAAATAGGACTGAAAATTATTCCTTCTTTTGCAATAGGCTCAGTACTAGTGATTGCGTAACATTTGGAAGTATTTCCAATGTAACTGGATTAGTGATGTAAATAAATTAGACAGGTTGTTTGACAGTGCTTCGTATGAAATTTCGTAACAGTGGTACAACATCCTGTTCAGACTTACTACTGCGATAAGTTCATTAGTATAAATTACGAAAATATACTTCTTGATTTCAGATGCAATGGTTTGTATCTATTTTTTCAAAAAGTTATGCAGATTATCGTTATAAGGTATTTTATGTGTTAATTCAATAAATTAAGCTGAAACACCCAAGTCTTTACAATATTAATATAGATGGGTCAGGGGTAATAGCAATTTGAATGATGATTTTCAATTCGAAATTGAAAACATGCATTTAACGTTATTCATGTTTAGTATATGTTTAAGATCTAGAAGTTTTGGTGTTTTTATTTTACTTTGTAGAAAGTTTTCATTATATGTCAGATTTAAGTTTAGAATTAGGGTCACACTATTACTACTTTATCAACGGTTTGACGAGTTTAATAATCTAATAATTTAATATTAACACAGTTGTCGTTAAAGATGTCTGTGTTTTGTTTAAAAGCCGAGAGGATATTTCGTGTAAACGTTTTATTTAAAGCCATGGCTTGTTCGAGTACTATTATGCCATTATTATCCATTGTGTGCATAATACGGCAACATTAAATCTTCGACTGTTGTATTAACTTCTGATTATATTAAGATAACTAGAGGTCCCGCAGTAGTCGAAATTCGACTATAATTAATTGGAATTGTAAGTTTGTACTCTATTATGATTGTATTTTATACTTCTATAATCACAAATTTCGCCAAGACTACACTATAAAAAATATTAACAAAGACAAACAATATTTAATCTCAATTTGACAATAGAGGTCAAGAACAAAAGTTTGACAATAAATAGCATGCGTGCGTGTGTTGTGTTAAATACATACATGGTAGTGTGTGTAATGTTTTCTTTATTGATTTAATATGTATCTTTTATGCATTATTTAAAAAAAATATTAGTATTGTGCATTTCTTCTGTATATTCTCTATAAGTGTGGAAAATTTCGTACTCCTCCGTCCGCGCAATTTTCGTAAAAAGGGATACAGAGTTTTTGCTTCACGTATTAATATATAGATCTCGGCTACCGAATTGCTTATTAGATTCAAGTATCTTTCATAATAGAGTTTAAGTATATATTATTACTTATTCTAATTAAAATGCACAACGTAAGACCACATGGGTAGGTAAGGTACCGTAATCATGTCACGGGTTCCGGTTTAAAAATGAAGGCCAGTCGGTATTCCAATAAAATTCAGCATTAACGTGGTAGTGGGTTTGGTAGGTAGCCAAGCAAAGTTAAAGCAAGAATCAGCGATTTAAAGTATCGAGTCGACTACTAAACCAAGATCCATTCAGTTACATTGTTACAGTAATAGATGCTGAATTATGTCTAGTAGACATTGAATTGTGGACATATGGTACTAATCGCTAAATATGCCAAATTAGATTAATTTGTTCACTAATTCGTCTTCTTTTTTCGTTTTGCTAATCTTTTCATTTTACTAATATTTAATTGCAATAAAATTTAAAGATCAATTGAAAGTAAAAAGAAAATACCTACTTTACGAAATAGCCACGGGTGTTGTTATCTGTTAATTTGTTACGATTAGTTACAGAACCCAAAATAAGATTCTTACAATTTTTATTTCGTTTATTTGAGTTCGATAACCTGTCGAATTGCATCCTTTCGCAGAATGAGACGCGAAATGGGAAATTAAGCGCTTTTTGTTATCGTCAGTTACAGTTTATTACACGGTGCCGCTTCAGCAGTTCACAGCGGCTTGTAAAAACTCACAAGACTCAAAAGTATTACATCATTTGGACAAAGTTCAATAAAATGATTCAATAATAGTAAATTAAGCGGCTAGTATAGAACAAACTTCCGTGCTATAATGAGTAAGGGATCTGCTGTATCGAGTGATGTACTAGGCCTAGGTTCAGAAATAAATAGTATCCAATAGCTTCTGAAGTCGACGTGGCCTAAAGGATACGACGTCCGGTGTATTCGTATGTAGCGATGCATCGGTGTTCGAATCCCGCCGGCTGGTAACATTTCTCCAATGAAATACGTACTTAACAAATGTTCACGATTAATCTAGAAGTTTTGGAATTTCGAAATTTTGAAATTTTCGATGTTTTGAAATTTTCACGGTGAAGGAATAACATCGTGTAATAAAAATTAAGCCTGCAAAATTATAATTTTCGTAATGACTGGTGGTAGGAGGTTTTGTGTGTCCGCACGTGTAGGTACCACCACACTGCCCATTTTTGCCGTGAAGCAGTAATGCGTTTCAGCTTGAAGGCTGGGGCAGCCGTTGTACTGTAAAAACTGATACCTTAGAACTCATATCATAAGATAGGTGGCGGCATTTACATTGTAGATGTCTATGGGCTCCGGTAACCTCTTATCACATATAAGCAGTAAATAAAAAAAATATTATTAATAATTGCAGCTTATTAGACATTCCTGTCGGTGTAACAGTGTGATTGTTTTAATTATACTTTAGAATTCTCAGTGTCACGGCCACCGACGCCGATAACGTGTCCAGTCTCTGGAAAATTGTAAACATGCGATTTAAATCCGATAAACAGATCATAATATTGTTTAAGCACATTAGTAACGCTATTTAAGCAGTAATTGCTTTGTGAATTTTCTTCAATCAGTTTTTATAGATACACTATTCTTCAAAACACACACTAGCTTATGGTATATTACATTTGGTGGTGCATGTGTGATATTTTTTGTTGCAATAAAAAAAAAAAAAAACATGTTTGCAATTCACACGTGGTAGAAGTGAAACCTTCCAAAATTAAAATACAATTATCCTAAACGTCTTAAGTATATGTAAAATTTTGTCATTAGTAAATAATTGTAAGGTAGCGCCCTCTGTGAATTGATATTTTAATTTCACATATAATCCTAAATTAAAATTCACTACAAGAGCTTTCATACACACGTTAGTATTAAAAAATCTCACAGATGGCGCTGTATTAAATAGTATGTATATTTCTGTCTCATTCTTTGCTGGCTTCATCCTACACATTTTTGTATTTGTGTCTCTTACCTGTCGTTTTTTCCGTTGCATCCGGTTTGAAATCACAACGACTCTAAAGAAGTTTTCACTTCAAAATATTGGGAATGATCATGAATAAAACATACGAATGTTTAATTAAGACAAGAGAAATGCTCTTCTAGATTAATTAAGATTTTAATATTTAAATTATGCCTACTAAGAGAGCAATACAAATTAAGTCAAGGTCATAATATTAAAACAAAGAACCCGGTAATAATAGAAAGCCATAAAATTAAACACATCTAATTTGAAACGGCTGTAACGACACCTCAACATGCTATTAATAGAATAGAGCAGTGTAATAGGCCAATTAAGCGTAATGACCATTGAAATATCACCTACGCGATGATTGACTGTAAAAAAGCCTTATATAACTGCATGTTATATTGACACACAAAAGATGGCATTTTGAGTACCTGGCTAGCTCTAGTATTATTCCACAGTTCCAAAACATCCATGCACTGCCGAGGTGTATTTCAGATAAACACAAATCTAGACATGAACAAAATGAATAAAAGCAGATATCGAACGTCTTAAATTTTCAAACTATAATCCTCGCTTTCAAAAGCCTAATGTAAGAACTGCCTGGCATTGCTGACGTCCATGGGCGACACGATCAATAAAATATGCTATAAAAAATACAAGATCAATAACCTGTATATATTCAAAATTTCAAAATTTACTTAAATTCCTGGTACCTGGTAATATAATATTGTGAAAAAGAAAGTTTTATAAAATTTAATTTCCTTTCGTTATAAGTACACCTCTTGCACAGGAATATATACTTATATATGGTAATAATCTGTTTCATTGCTCAGATATAGGTTTAATTGTAATGTTGTAAAAATTGTAATTCAGTAATTACTTGACAATAACAGTAACAAATTTCAAGAATATTTTTTTATTTAAAATTTTTTGAAAGCTCTCATAATGAAATAAAATTAATCAAACAATTTCACTTATGACATAATGCTCTTTCTCTACTAAAATTTAAGCTACTTATAAAAGGCACGCGTAATATAAAGCTTGTAAGGTTGATCTTTAAATGCCTCTACAACGAAAAAGTTTCTTCCGTATTAATTAATCGGAAACGACAATCAATAAAGGTAAGAAGAGTTCCTCAACACCTTAGCAACTTCCTTGGGAAGTTTCGCCTTTAAAATAATTGATTTACATACTACACTTTAATGTGCTGTTGAATGAATCAACACTAAAACAATAGATCGTAATTTACGTGGCGAATCTTTATAATGACGGGTTGTGGAAAAGAAAGGTGAAATTTTTCGGTGTTAATTTTATATATAGTACGTTGAATGTGCAGTGGAGATTGTTCAACAAATAAGTTAGAAGAATTAATTTTGAAACTTAATTAATTGTCAAATGAATAGAATGATCGGCACCATGAATCGCTTACACGGTTCCCTAAAATAAATTGGTGTATAAATTTTACTAAACGTTATACAGTAATCAAAATAAGCCATAGCTCCATCCGCATACCCACTACTAAAGAAGAACATAAAATCAGGTACTTTTATTTTATTAAAAAAATCGTCTTTTCTGTTTCTTCTATAGATACATATTTAATATCCGCGTAATATTATTTGTTTTGTGTTCACGTACATAAAAATACTAGTAATAAATCTGAATAAATACTTTTCTAACATGTGTCCGACGAACGACATTGCTGAATTCAATAATTTGTAGGACAGAGCCCACATAGGTCCCATCATTTTGCTTATTCCGAGGCGAGAAACTCAGTGGGTCGCGATTTAGCCCCTTAGCGTACCAGTGAATAGCTAGGGAAAAAACTTATTCCTCCCGCAAGTAATCATGCGTTCCGGTTTCATGGGTTGGGGCAACTATAATGCAATTAAACTAAGACTTTGACCTCATGTTTCAACCACTCAGTTTGTAATATCTATGTCCTATATGGTCTCCAGTAATCACGTAAAGCATCTACAGCAATAAAATTACCGAAACAAACCTCTATGATTCGATAATTCGAATGAAAATGTTTCTAAGCTGAATAAAATCTCAGAGCATTGTTTATATGACAATGTCTTCTTTGTGTCGAAGTGAATTTATCACATATAGTGTCCGATGCACGGCTTAAACACGACTGAAATAACGAGTGGCTTCTAGAGGCGTGCTCCGTGAATATAAAATATTCATTTGGTATTCACAAGTTTGAGAATTCCATGACCGGTTCTCATTGAAGGATACATCACACATTACTTTTATTAAAAAAATACTTGTAGCTCATCCTGGATTCGCGAAGCGTTTTTTATATTAAATAGTCATGTTTTGGCATCTTTATATGCCCTTTGATTCTTCGATTTGAAAACTGGAAGGGTAGTTTTCAAATTACAAAAGTTTTCTAGTTATGTATAATTCACAGATCTGCATTAACATATTGCAATTATGTATGAATTAGTAACATGCCTAGGGCTATGTTTAGTGTTAAAACAAAACATTACAAAATAAGGACACTAAGATTGATTTTAAAACTCACCTTTAAAATCTATGTAGTTTCAAAGAATTGTTTTAATGTGTATGCGCGTATCCTTTCTCTTCTACAGCGCGTAACATTTAAGCTTGTATACAGGAAGAACTAAATCCAAAACCAACATCTGTATGCGGTGCCTATGTGACTTGAATACGCGTAACGGGAGTTAAACGTAATCATACTTCCTTTGGGACGTGTTAGCAGACAAAGAGATCATCGCTTCATTGTATGAAATGTTCACTGAGCGCATGGGAAAGTTCTAGTTATGAGTTTTTCATTGTACGTATTAATGTTTGTAACGGTTAATCTCATTAAATTACTAAAATAAAAAAACAGTCTTAATTCGTTCTTTAAAAAATTACACAATTTATTTAATTTGAATTGTTGGTCCAATTGGTTGGTCGAGATTTTTTAGATAAGCAATAGAAATTAACTACTATAACTTTAAATTTGTTTAAGATCAGAAGTACAAAGCTTTTATTTAAACTACTCATAATACGTGTGTAGTTTTTTTAAAGATAAAATTGGGAATTTTACATAAATTATTCAAGACAATATTCCACTAAATTTAATATGTCGTTAACAATAGAACCAATTTCATTTTGATATGGTTTTAATTTTGATTTTAATAAGGCTAAGAATTTTAATAAGGTTTCAACGGTGTGGCAGCCGTTGTAACTATATTTGAGACCTTAGAACTTATATCTCAAGGTGGGTGGCGCATTTACGTTGTAGACGTCTATGGGCTCCAGTTACCACTTAACACCAGGTGGGCTGTGAGCTCGTCCACCCAACTAAGCAATAAAAAAAAATACCATTGAAGTTATGTTTAAGTACAATATTATGCTGTGAACTGTACTTAATAATATATCGCTGTAAAATGGAAATCACGTAAAACACAGTTCGTTAATGCACATTCGCTTATGTTGTCTTTATTTTTAATTGATCAACGTCTACCTAAAGTTCTAGAGAATCGTTTAATCTAATTATTGTGGCGCCAAGCCTGACTGACTATCTCAATGAACGTGCAGTTATTCCAAAACGCCTTGACTACAAGAAAACAGAACTTGTACGTCATGTCACTGTACTAAATTTTACTTAAGAAATTTCTTGTTATTCATACCTGTGATAGAGTATAATATCGAGACTGATAGATAGAATACGTAAAGAAGAAAACAGTGTATCTTAAAACATTGTAATTTAGAGCAAATAGCTCTTGAGTACCGCAGCGGTAGAAGGTAGAGGAGTTTTTATAATACTATTCTTGCAATTCTAATATTGAATTTTAATTCTAATATTTTCAGGGTTTTACGCAAACGGATCCCTTTTAATTTTGACGGAGAATCGTTGCGGAATTGTGGACTAAAATTTATTTGAAACAAAGTATTTTTTTTTAGAAAGATTATATGTTCGTAGACATCCTGTTTAGAATTTAGAACCTGGGAATGTTTTAAAATTTTAAAATTTATTTTAATTGAAATCAGAATTACGAAACTATTCATTTACGCAAGCATATGGACGTTTATTTATATAGCGATGATGCCATTGTGATCATATAATTTTGATAGGAAAAAATGACATGTGAAAATACTGACAATAATACAGTTTACAATAACGTTCTGTTAAATTGTTATAACTAACTCACAGTTACTTTTGCGAAACGGCATATTCCGTCCCCAACAATCGCCAATAATCGGCCGGTATAGCGTCGGTACGTTCGATTATGGATTAATATTATTCCGCTTATTCTAATGTTAAATGCAACATCGTAAAACATTACGTAGTCGCAGCCATTGAATACAAATGAAATTTTATGGCCTGCTCTGTACGGATCCCGCCAAGAATGCATTCGCGAGCGTTCAAAGAACATACGTGGGGCTCCGATGCCAAACGGTGCTTGAATACAGATTATTACCATTCACTTTTGAGAATTTGAAATTACAATCTTTATTTAACGTTTGACGATCGTCAATGAGGATTATTAACTAGCTCTTTAATTGCATTCATCCGCAAGATATCGTAGTTTGGTATGAGAATTGTGTTAGAATTAAACATTTTTGATATGAAGCTTGTGTAGGATCATTGCGGGTAACTAAACAAGCAAAATAACAGCGTCACCTTTGACTTCGTCCTTCCATTAGTATGTTGCTGTAGTGTTTTTTATTGTCTCAGCAATGAGATGAGTATGTAATACATATGATGGAAAGTGGACACGTTCGCCTATTGGCTTTAATATCATTTACGTATTTAGATATGCATGTGCACAGCTCTGTTTAAGCACGTGCTCATCGTGTTTGTTTGCTTAATTTGTACGCTGTAAAATTTTCATTTCATCATAATCATACTATTATATTAAACATAAGATGAGAAAGAAAGTTAAAAACTGGTACTGGTTAAAAAACGGTCACTGGTGGTAGGACTTCTTGTGAGTCCGCACGGGTAGGTACCACCGCCCCGCCTATTTCTGCCGTGAAGCAGTAATGCGTTTCGGTTTGAAGGGTGGGGCAGCCGTTGTAACTATACTGACACCTTAGAAGTTATGTCTCAAGGTGTGTGGCGCAGTAACCACTTGACACCAGGTGGGCTGTGAGCTCGTTCAGACATCTAAGCAATAAGAAAAAAAATACATGTGTGCAATTCACACGTGGTAGAAGTGAAACCTTCCAAAATTAAAATACAATTATCCTAAACGTCTTAAGTATATGTAAAATTTTGTCATTAGTTAATAATTGTAAGGTAGCGCCCTCTGTGAATTGATATTTTAATTTCACGTATAATCCTAAATTAAAATTCACTACAAGAGCTTTCATACACACGTTAGTATTAAAAAATCTCACAGATGGCGCTGTATTAAATAGTATGTATATTTCTGTCTCATTCTTTGCTGGCTTCATCCTACACATTTTTGTATTTGTGTCTCTTACCTGTCGTTTCTTCCGTTGCATCCGGTTTGAAATCACAACGATTCTAAAGAAGTTTTCACTTCAAAAAAAAAAAAATAGAAATTTATAAAGATTGCGGTCTAATCTGTTTTTCTCGAAGTTGTTATGTCGCATGATGACCATGACCACCCTGCCAAAAGAGTGGCGACGAAGTGGAAGGTCACGTCGGACCTTGGTGGGTTAGTTTCAAACGAAAGAATAGTGACATACCGTAATTGGTATCACATATAAAACATCGTTAACCTGTTGATCATTATGATTCGTTTTAACAAATCGTTTTGACTTATTCGGTATTTTCACTTATCTGTTTGTAAATAATTAGTGTATCTTCGTAATATGCGTCAATGTTAAATTTATATTGCTCAACCGAATGCTAAGTGATAGTCAGCTGAGATTGACGTCTGTTTATCAAGTAATAACTTTCACGGACCATACCTGTGAGTCGTTCGCCTTGCAAACTCCCCCGGACAAGTAATTTCTCTGCTAACTTATCGCGCAGAGGCCCTTGTGTTTTCTTTTCTTCGCAATTTAAGTAGGCTACCGGTAATGAGCGGTTTCACTCTATTCAAGTTTGATAAAATTACACGCTGCCAAAGACGATTGTAAAGTTATGGCACGTCTAAAGACCGGACGACTGAACCAGTCGAGTTTGTTTCGACGCTATAAAATATAGTCTTGGAAATTGAAATCGGAGTCTTCGGACTTAACTGCGGACAGAACTTCCGCGTTTTCTATGTTTATTTTCGTTTTATAGCTGTAACGTGTCTTATAGTAAATAAACGTTTTGCCGATAAAACGTCTCTGCTTTCACAACCAGTACAAAGTTGAAAGTTGATAGGAAATCTTGAGAAGTACGGACAAGACTATAGAACGGCGGCGGGAAAGGGCGACGCTGTTTACCGGCTCGTTCCAGAACATTCTTTAGATAATCGGCATAATAAATGTAAACTATAACGGGATTCAGAGACAATTCAATTGAATTTAATTACGTAATAAATTCGCGTTAAATATATGCTGTCTAGTCTTTTCGACGAGAGCGCTAAGGTTAACCAGAAAACGGCATACCTAGTGATCAATAGACTGGATTCGTTGCAGGCTTCTAACAAATACGTCTTCGATTACTTTTTTATGATCAAAGAACTGCACCCTTTATTGCGTATTCAAAAGTCGTCGGTAATTCGATATAAGTATTTTATGATAGTTGTTAAATTGATTAAATAGTTAGCCAATCTAACTGGCTTAGAGTGGGTCAGTGAGATTGAGAAATTACGCCGACAAAGTTTCAGGGTGTGGGTTATGTGTGATTAATGTTAATGTGCACCTCCATTTTATTTATCAGATCTTAGTTAATTTAGACATTGAGAAATAATCAACATAGCGCCTGAACAATACGTGGCTTAATACGTACTCGTATTCTCATACATAATTACGGTTCAATCCTTGCACGATGAATGGGACAACATTTGTAGTAAACTCAAGCTCACAGGATTTATGGTGAGAATAAAAAGAGACATATTTAACATTTTAGCTTACTTCAAAAATGGAGGAGATTCTCAATTCGATTTTTAATTAATTGTTAAGATTTTGAAGATTTTTTGTAATTGAAAGCTAATGCTTCTTGTGAGCTTCCATTTTATATGGTTCACTATTATAAAGATCTGTCCCTGTGTAGTTTTTTAATTACCCTTAATGATGCATATTTAATTGACTTGAACTACATGGATGATCATGTAATTTTATTTAAAGTCGGTTTTTTTTTTTTTTAAGTTGTAATAATTTTTTTTACATATAATATTTCCTTAGATTAAATGTGTGTTGGGAAATAATTAAGTATTTATCCTTTCAGGAAATTGACAAGAGTTGAATAGATAGAACAAAACCGCTACACATGATTTCTTGGATTCTTCCCAAATCATAAAAAACCTCAGTAATGTCTCGCTATATGATGGGGGTTTTTGATTGAAAATGCTTAAAATAACTGGCCGTTGGATAACTTCAAATAATGAAACCCACAAAATATATTTGACACACACGCGCATGCATACTATTTGTATAATGTCAAACTTTTCTTATTGCTTATAGTCTGTCGTCAAATTGAGAATAGATTAAATATTGTTTGTCTTTAATAATATTAAAATTTGTCTAAAGTGTAGTCTTGGCGAAATCCGTGGTTATAGAAGTATAATAGTCTTTGACAATAGAACTACATATAATAATGTTCAAACTTATAATTTCAATTAATTATAGTCGAATTTCGACTACTGCGGGACCACTAGTATAGGTAATTACGTGAATGCTATTTTTTGCTAAGAATTAATAACCTTACATTGCTTTTTGCCACTGACATTTCGTTCGTTTTGTATAGTCCTTAGTATACGGATGTTCGCGGATACAGCGGATTTATCACGGGGCTCGTGGTAATAAATAAAACCGGGAGAGGAGAGGAAAGGTCAGCGCGCGAGCGGCAAGCGCCTCGCTCAAGGCCGATGCACAACTTAGATATCGCTATTCGTGGTCGGGTCGACCCCACCTGTATAGGTACTTGTCGATTATGCTTTGGAAAATAATGATGAGGCTACATTACATTTTTTATAGTGAGTTCTTCTCAGTGGCCCAAGTTAAATAATTTGAGTTAAATGAGATCTTCTCAGTGGGTCGCGTTTCCGATCCGGTGGTAGATTTTGCGAAGCACTGCTCTTGCTAGGGCCAGTGTTAGCATTACTCCGGTTTGAGCCCCGTGAGCTCACCTACTAGTTAAGGTTACGCTGAAATAGCCTTTCAAGGCTATCAGCTTAGGTAGGAGAAAAAGAAAAAAATTTACTTGCCTTGTACATTGCGAACGGTTTGGGCAAGATACACAAAACACGCGTAGTCTTTCCACTTTGGTAATATAAATATTTGTAAGTACTATAAGGCATGGTTGTCCCAAAAATACCACCGTATCAATAAATTTATTTCAAACTTCGCAAACTTTAACATCATACTGCAAAATGTTCGAAAGTGAATGTTTCAAATGTTTAAGCTTGTTCCATAGACTAAAGCTGTAACGTTAAATGAAATAATTCATTTATTACATAAGTTTACTCAAACTTAAGTTTTTAATTTAGTGAAAATAGGTCATAAGTAAGCAGCATACACTGCGCTGATTTATCTACCTTGGACAGATTTGGACTTCGATATGATTAAAACTACTTTTACGGCTTAATCTCGCGTGTTTTATTGTCATTATATTATTTCTGACTTTTCGAATAGATTACAGTTTTCGCGATCACGAACGACCTAGGTGTTAATTGTCGACATTTGAATATTTGTACTAACTAGGGTCTATTGTTCTATAAAATTGACTTCTAGACTTTTGCGTTTCGGTAGGCAGCGGCTTGGCTCTGCCCCTGGCATTGCTGAAGTCCATGGGCGACGGTAACCACTCACCATCAGGTGGGCCGTATGCTCGTCTGTCTACAAAAGCAAAAAAAAAAATTGAACTCAGGCTTGTTGTTGTTAATAGTAAATTTTCGATATATTGATTTTAATTCAAATAGCCATATTGTCTTACACTGTATTTTAAATTCAAAGTTAAATTGAAACTAAACAAATTAACTCCTGCCTCGTGGAAACAACAAAAGAATTGTATGAATGACTCGTAAGGCGAGAACAAGCAAATATCTCAAGACAGTTATTTGCCTGGCGTAAACAACATAGGCACGCCTATGGACCTGCATGCATTTATTTACTTTACAAAAAAAAACGAACGAAACTGCACTTTAATAAATTGCTTTCGATTCTCGTATAAGCCTTGCAGGTTCGTGAAGGTCGGTCGTTGCAGCCTCTCTAGGGCTACCAATAGTTTTAAATTTAAAATAGCAATTAGTTTGATTGAAAACGATTTCGAAAACATTACACTAATCTTCTATCTTCTATATATTATTATATAAAAATGAATTGCTATTCGTTAGTCTGGCTAAAACTCGAGAACGGCTGGACCGATTTGGCTAATTTTGGTCTGGAATTATTTGTGGAAGTCCAGAGAAGGTTTGAAAGGTAGATAAATATGAAAATGCTCGAATGAAATAAAAATAACAATTTTGTTTTTCTTTTGACGTGTCCCCCGTCGGACGGATTCCTTTTGTTTGTTTTAAGTTTATTTATACAAAAGCTTAGGTCTTTTATTTATCGATTGAGGCACTACGAAGTCTGCCGGGTCAGCTAGTACGTTTATAAATAGTAATCATCAATTGTTTGAATCCGGAACATCAAAAGTGTCAACGAGCGACGTCCGCTATGACGCATTACCCTTTTTCAATTCCAGCCGCCAAGGGCGACATATCGATTTAATATTTCATATATTCATATATCTTTAATTTGTCACTTATGAACTAATAAAAATATTAAACTAATTGCACAATCCACTCTCATTCACCACAACGCAACATCAAGACTAATCTAATGAGGCCAAGTGAGATTACGACTGCTAGAAATGCTCCATAGTAGCTAGCTCCATTCCTCCATTTTCCCCCTCTTGGTGTCGGAAAGGGAGGCTAGCGGATTCACCAGTGAATAGACTGAATTATTCTTTATACCAGTGCACGATTTATTGTAAACGCGGCATAAGCTTCCTGTTTAATTCTGCCGCAAAGTTGTCTTGCGTACCAGCTTAAAGGGGGGGACAGACGTTATAAGAGACAACTAAGATCCACATTATGTTGTCTTTAAACTTTAACTACTTAACACTGGTTGATCCATTACTCTAGTACCTATCTGAACAATGAATAACAAAAAACATCAGACAGCAAGCAGCCCTCCATTGCAACTACGAAACTTCATATTGGTTTTAAGGCTGAATATTTTAATAGGATACTGGGTATTGAATTTCTTAAAGCGATTGATACTTGACTACACTTAACTACAGACAGGTGTGAATTTAGTACATGTTATTTTTATTATGGTAGTATTTGAGTATATTTTTTTAAATATTTATTCTGTTAACATTTGACGTTGTGAATCCTTCCGAATACCGAAAATTATTTTATTTTTGATGAAGTATTGATGAAGCTTGAGTTCGACTGTGTAAAGATTTTGAATTCGTCATGGCCTAAAGGAAAAAGGGGCCCGGTGCATTGGTGCAGTGATGCAATTGCGCCGGTGTTCAAATTCGACAGGAAAGTGCTTAATTTTGCTAATAAAATACGTACTTAACACATGCTCACGAATAATTACCACGATGAAGGAATAATTACGTGCAACAACAATCAAACACGTAAAAAACTCATAATTTGCGTCATTGCTGGTGGCAGAACGTGTTATGAGTCGGTACGTCCATCCTGCCTATTTCTACTGTGAAGCAGTAATTAAAACGTTTCGACTTCAGGTGTACAGGCAACCTTTGTACCGTAAAACTGTGACTTATAACTCATGTTTCAATATGGGTGGCGGCATTTACGTTGTTGATGCCTAAAGAATCCTTAACTTAACACCAGGTGGGCAGTGGGTTCGTCTATCTATATAATATCTATAAGAAAATAAGAAAAATTGTGATTCACATTTTGTATTAAAAAAAATTCTCATAACTATACAGGAGTCCAGATGGGTGAACTTATTTAAGCTTCAATCTCTTAACAAGCCATATGCTCGGCTAATAAACCTGCTAATTACAATATATTTTATAACTAAAAAAATAACACAAAAAGTAAACGCCTAGATATGAAATCTAAACTATATTTAGACAAGCATACGACCAATATTATCGTATTTAAGAATTTAGTTACAAAGAATGCTATAATAGCGACATAATTCAGTTCGCGGCTAATGATGAGGTATCTTCAGATATTATCGGTACGGAGAACTCTCATGCGCGACACAAAAAGACCATAGGTAGTTGAATGATTGTGAATTTCCAAGATTTCGCTTCACGTATCGCCTGTTCCATCTCCGGGCCGGGCAGATGTCGCGAGAAAGTTTAGACTCAATGAGATAAACTCAGATCCTTATTAAATAGCAAATAGATTTCAAAAATATCTATGAAAGTGAATAAAAATGAATAACATCTTGGTACAAAAAGCGAGTGTAATCAAGAAGTTCATTGTTTTTTTTTATGATTGAAAGATTACTGGTGGCCCGAAGGCCTTTCCTGTTTCACCAGGACAGGTGGGCGAGCAGAGGCTCAGCCAGGAGGGGTGGGATTTGCTAACAACTGCCCGAGCGCCTCCGAAGGAGACCTAACAACTCAAGAGCAATTGCTTCGCGAATGAATCTACTACCGGATCGGAATCGAAACCCGCTGAGAAGATCCGGCGAGAAACTCAGCGGGCTGATGCGTGGGTTAGGTTGCACGTCGACCTCTTTGTCGAGTTCGACGAGTACGGTTACTGGGGTCTCTAAGCCTGCTCCTAGTGTTAGAGCTGAAGGCGTCTAATGCAAAGGTTATTGGATCTGATGGATTCGTAAGGACGTGAATTGATCGTTAATTGTTACTAAACCTACCTTGCTTATTGTTTTTAAAATGCTTTCATGGTGGTTTGGATGTTAGCGAAATAGAAATAAATTTGAGTACTAGCACAAAGTTTTCCTTAAAATTCCTGAGAGGATAGTTAAAAAATATTATATCAGAAATCAGAATATGATCAAACAATGATAATATAACATAATGAAAAACAACAAACAAAATCACAGATCAATATCGTATGTTGTTTTATTTATTTAATAACAATTATTAAATAAATTGTCACCACAGTTTTTCAAACGAATATATGTATCTATGTTGAGCAGGCATATTGTTATACAGATACATTTTATTTTACGAGTATTAACACTTCATAACTTTAGCAGATAAGTGAAACAACAATGCAGACCAAGTTGAAACTGAGGTTTAATGTTAGATTTATTGCTGATTGCCTATCATAAAAATAAAACCCGATAGTATATAGATAGTATCGAGTATCTGACACATAATTTGACGCAGTTAACGCTATCTAGAAATTTCTTGTAAGTGCATTTTATGTTCGATTCACCGGACGCGGCTTAGTGTGAGTTTTGTTTATGAGAACTTCAGCGAAATGCTAGTCAACTTTAGAGAACATTGAATAAAGGAGAATATTGAATGAATGAGAATATTAAATAAAGGAGGATATTGAAAAAAAAAAAAAGATAATAAAAGAGATCTTTGTAATATTGTGGACGAAATAACGACGGAACCCAAAATGATTTATGAAATAGGTTTCGAAAATAGTGAGGGCACAAATGTCACGACATGTAGTTTTTTTTTTAAATTAACTTGGAAGGTCAGATGCTGTTGCTTTAATATGAAATTTTATGTTTTTTTATTTAAATCTTTATAATGTTTTACCTAAACAGTTCATAAAATATATCTGAAACACGATAAATCTGGAAATAATTAAGAATCATACAAAGACAATGTCATTTCATTCAAGTTTATAGGTATTCTAAGATGGAAACATTTTAACTTGCCTGACTTTCTAATTAAACGAGAATATCCGATAAACGACAACCGTTGCCCTAATTACTAATATTAGCCACTAAACGACAAACTGTTCACAAAAAAAAATAGGATTTCGTTACGTATTTAAGATCAAAAATGAAATTTTTGGTTTTAATTAGCTTCTGCAAACCGAATCCTTTGTCGGCATTTTACTCTCTTGTTGGAAAGTTGTAAAGTTGAATTCCATTGGAATAATTATTCTTGTAATTCAATGTGCTGGTTGCACAAAGAAGCCGTGTATGTTTTAATTATAAAAATGCCTTTCTTCGCAATGTCAGCTTAAAGTATTACTTCTGCATTGTAAATAATAGTCACATTTTTGTCCTGCATGTAAATAAATCTTAAATACATTTCAAGCCGCTTTTAATGGCGAAAAAAAAAGAAAATATACATATAAAGCCACGATAACAACTAACTTTAAAGTAAGGCTTTTAATGTTAATATTTTAATTTTTGATAAATGTGAATGTGCATTGCAGCTGTTTATCGGTATATCTGGACGTGTACTTTCTTATTTTAACGAAATACGAGGAGTTATTGAATAAATTGTCAATTAATTACGTTGTTAGTCTCTCATTTAATTCACATTAACAAATATATGAGATGACATTTAGTGCTGTCTACGAATTTGAAAATATTGTTTATATTATATGTATTATAGGATATTTTCCTTTAAGACCAGGGCTTTTAATAAAGCGCTCTGTCACATAGCGACAAATATTTCGCGTAGGAAAGAAGTCCGACGTAAAATAATTAACTGGTGCGACGTCTTAAAAAAGTGTGTCCCAAAAAAAGCAAAGATTTTACGTGCTATTTATAAAAGTACCTATTGTATTTTGTTTGGTCCGTGATAGGGGGGGCACTGGAGAGGCATGGAGTGCCCCTCTACCTCCGCCGGCTGGTTGGCTCCTATTTGGAGGCCAGGTCGGTCGAATGTACCGGGTACGGTGGGACCCTTCACCGTTTTCCGGTCGTGCGGGGTGTTCCGCAGGGGTCGGTTCTCGGACCCCTCTTGTGGAACATCGGGTACGACTGGGTGCTGAGGGGTGCCCTCCTCCCGGGCCTCCGCGTTATTTGTTACGCGGACGACACGTTGGTCGTGGCCCGGGGGGATGATTATAGAGAGTCTGCCCGTCTCGCCACAGCGGGGGTGGCCCTCGTTGTCGGGAGGATAAGGAGACTGGGCCTCGACGTGGCGCTCAGTAAATCCGAGGCCTTGTGGTTTCACGGGCCACGGAGAGCGCCACCTGTCGACGCCCACATCGTGGTTGGAGGCGTCCGAATAGGGGTCGGGGTGCAGTTGAGGTACCTCGGCCTCGTGTTGGACAGCCGGTGGGCTTTTCGTGCTCACTTTGCGGAGCTGGTCCCCCGATTGATGAGGACAGCCGGTTCTTTGAGCCGACTGCTCCCGAATTTCGGGGGGCCGGATCAGGCTGTGCGCCGCCTCTACGCAGGGGTGGTGCGATCGATGGCCCTGTACGGTGCGCCTGTATGGGCTGAGCCACGCAACCGGGCCGCTATGGCTCGGTTCCTGCGCCGGCCGCAGCGCACCGTTGCTATCAGGGTCATCCGTGGATATCGCACCGTCTCCTTCGAGGCGGCGTGTGTGTTGGCGGGGACGCCGCCATGGGAGCTGGAGGCGGAGTCGCTCGCTGCCGACTATCGGTGGCGCAGCGAGCTTCGTGCTCTGGGCGTGGTGCGTCCCTCCAAAAGTGAGCTGCGGGCGCGGAAGGCCCATTCTCGGCGGTCCGTGCTCGAATCGTGGTCGAGGCGGTTGGCCAACCCCACGTGGGGTCTACGGACCGTTGAGGCGGTTTACCCAGTCTTTGATGACTGGGTGAATCGTGGCCGAGGACGCCTCACCTTCCGTCTGGTGCAGGTGCTGACTGGGCACGGATGCTTCGGAAAGTATCTGCACCGGATAGGAGCTGAGCCGACGACGAGGTGCCACCATTGTGGACACGACCTGGACACGGCGGAGCATACGCTCGCTGTCTGCCCCGCTTGGGAGGTGCAGCGCCGTGTCCTGGTCGCAAAGATAGGACCGGACTTGTCGCTGCCTGGCGTCGTGGCGTCGATGCTTGGCGGTGACGAGTCCTGGAAGGCTATGCTCGACTTCTGCGAGTGCACCATCTCGCAGAAGGAGGCGGCGGGGCGAGTGAGGCAAAGCTCTCCTCACTACGCAGAAACCCGCCGCCGCCGAGCAGGGGGTCGGGACCGGGGTCTCGTCCGTAACCCGGCCCCCTAAGAGCTTCGGGCTCCACCCGCTTTGTGCGGGGAGGAGCTTAGGCGTGGGGCGGCGTGGTAGGTCGCGTTCCCCCGACCGCTCCGGGGGAAGGTGTAGCGCGGCGCTATCAATCGGGCTCTTGGCCCGTCGACCGAGGGAACCGGCGGTCATGTTGCTGGCGGCCGCCGGTCCGGCGTCTGGGGGACGGCGGGATGGATGTAATGTGCTCTGCGTAAACCCTGTCCCGCCGTCTCAATAACTCCGACTGGGTTCCCACCCGGTCCGGGGTAGGGCGCCGGCTGTGAGCGGCAGGAGTTTTTAGTGAGGTTCGACTCCCACATACCCCACCTGCCGTGCGGGTGGGGATCCGGCGATTTTCTCCTGTGGAAAAAAAAAAAAAAAAAAAAAAATTGTATTTTGTTTGTAATATTTATGATTTGTTTTGTACGAAAAACCATTCCAAGATGTGTAAAATTCCAGTTACGGCGGGTAATGATAGAAATAGCTGTAGCAGTGACGGTATTCCTGAATCGATCTATTCCCCGGAAGCTGAGACCCCAAACGCTGCTTCGATGATAAAAAAGGTCATCAGAAAATATGTAAACTTGTTTCGTCGTTGGACTCTATCAGCGGTCCCTATATAATTATGTATGTAGGTAAAGTTTTTTAATGAAATCAGAGCGATAGACAGATCTTTATTCGGCTAACCACATTGAGGTAACTGCTAAGTGAATACCCATGTCCTAGATGTCGTAAAGTTTAATGCACAACAAACCGTGTTTAGATTTTATTTTTTCTATTACTTCCGACTATTTTCATTCCCGTTATCTAATCACTCTGGTTTTCATTTTTATACGTATTTATTGGTATTTTTTTTTTGATTCTTCTATGTATTTCATTCGAAAATTCGTACCTGCCATCGAGATTCTAATACCGGCATACTTAGTCGTATATTTAAAAAGTATTATATATTTTTTATTATAAAATAAAAACTGACATTTTTGCAATATTTCAATGAACAATTAGCAATAGATCAGTTTAATTATTTTAATTCTAATTAAATAAATGTTGTTAACCAGTAAAGGGTTGTTAAAACGTAATTTTGTTATATAAATTTGACTGATTATTTTGCTATGAGGTCGTTTCATTCAGCAATTTGATTGCAATTTCGTATTATAAAATAAACCTATAAACTTTATTATTTGTTTACTGAATGGAAGATAGAAAAGAACTTAAATTAATGAAAATAAGCTCTGTTCTAAGAAACATTAGATTCATCTTTAAATGATAATTGCTTAAGCTTTGATGTAAATGACGACAAATTATACGAAACTTGTAACCATTACAATATCTCATCTGGTTATATTATGTTTAGATTATTTCACAACATAATTAACACAGGAAAAGGCTATTAATAACCGGGTTATTTTACTTCTTATTATCCATTTGATTGTGAATAAATAGCGGCTGCTTTTTTGGCCAATACAAAATCTCTGAAAGTATAACATAGAAAAAAGTGATGTATCTAGAAATTACAACATTTCAACTATCACACAAAGGCTGACAAAAGATATTTGCTAGGAACCGAAAAAACTCATTGTCAAGTTATCTACTCATGAACTGGCGATATCGACGTAAATTAAAAATAGAAGAAAAACATTTAAATCTTTATCACGAATCCGACATATTGCACTTCTATTAAAAGCGGTACTTACTGGTGGTAGGACCTCTTGTGAGTCCGCGCGGGTGGGTACCACCGCCCTGCCTATTTCTACCGTGAAGCAGTAATGCGTTTCGGTTTGAAGGGTGGGGCAGCCGTTGTAACTATACTGAGACCTTAGAACTTATATCTAAAGGTGGGTGGCGCATTTACGTTGTAGATGTCTATGGGCTCCAGTAACCACTTAACACCAGGTGGGCTGTGTGCTCGTCCACCCATATAAGCAAAAAAAAAAAGCGGATCTACTTACGCTTCTGATGTCAAGACATACTTTTCACAAAGTGTCTATTAAAATCTGTATCTTCTCAGAACTTTCGAGTGTGACATATTAAGGCACCTTTCACAAAAATTTATTCTCGCACGCTCGCTTTGATTTAATTCGAGAATTTTAACCGGCGTTGCAAATTATGATATCCATGACTAAACGTAACGCCCGATTTACCAGAAACTACGAATTTTATCAATTAAGCATAGTCTTTTCTTCGATAAACATCTACGCCATCTATTGTATAATTAAGTTCATTGCTGGATCCATGACAAATTAATTAATTCTCGGATAGTTAGAGTCTCATGGTTCAGGAAATTTTCGTATGGTATTTTGGTACATTAAATCCTGGATATACAACAGTTACTATAGTTCATATGAGCGGACAAATTATCTGTTTCCATCCACGGAAAACATAGACAGTTATGGGATCACAATTTGACGAGAACCATCCAAAGTGAACCACCACTTTGATAGTTCGCGTTATCACCATTTATCGAATCGTATTGAATCCAGAAGTGATCGGATCAATCAAACAATAATATTTAGTATGAAAAGCTAATTTATAAACAATTTAGCTATCTTATATTGTCTCAAAACTGCAATGGACTATAAAAATTCGAGTCCGTTCTTCAGTGTCCTTTATAACAGTGCTTAGTTCGAGTACTTTAACGTTCTCGATAGCGTAAAAGTTTGCCCAATTTTGTATGGAATTGGAACAGCGCCCCTAGCGGCAAACACAGGCAAACGATCCCATTCCATACAAATATGAGCTAACTTTTATGCTATCGAGAACCTTAAAAAACTCGCACTAAGCACACTGTAGTGAACACGACTCTTCACGCGAGTGTGTACAAAGGTGCTTTAGGATAGATATCGGCCTAAAATACAATCGAGTTGGGAATTAGACATCTCTCGGAATTTACCAGCAAAAACGATCCACATTACAAAATTTAAGTACACGATTCGAGCCTAAATAATATGTCAGTTTTGATATGTCTATGCGCATGTAAGCTGGACTCTGGAAATGAACAGATCAATGTCGAAAAACTTCGTTTCCTGACACTTTTGCATCTTAGGATGATATAATAAGCATTACTAAATTAAGTTGATTGAAATTGATGAACAGTTTCTCACAGTACGGCTTAAAATTCGACCTCGTGTCCATGTATTCACTTAGCACGAGACGGTACTGCAGACCTTCAGCGCTAAAACAAAAACACATCCTGTGCAAGCTGTGGCAATAGTCACAATAATAAGTTATTGTGTTTTTTTCTAAAACCCAATAACTTTCAAACACGTTAAAATCTGTGAAACTTGAATTTCACATTCAAAGCGCATACGAACATTTAATAGGCGAGTAAACGTGAAAAGGCATTTCCATTTGCAGTAAAATTTCTCGTGAACTTACAAAGGCCGCACGTGCTCTGCCTCACCACGGTAGCAAAACTCACAAGTGGTACTCGTTCTTGGATCATTCAGACAGAACATTTGCAAAACACGTAGCACCTCTTTTCCTAACCTAGTCACGTCCAAGCTTTGTTTATCTCCAAATTTCGTAGCAACAATCCGCTAATTTTTTTACGAAACTCAAGTTGGCTCAAGCAATTAGGATTCAAGATAAAGACGAGAGGTTTTGCAAAAGTCTTTTCTGTATGGCGTCGTGTCTACAATTTGGACAAACACGCCGAAATATTTCGTTATGGTTTGATCTTCCAAGATGACCGTACGATGTAATTGTGTTAGTGTGTGTGGCTTATAATAATTTCGTAAAACCGTCAAGAGTACCGACTGATATCACTCGCAAATGTTTTGGCCAATGACCTGTCGCGAAAAATTCTAACGATCTAAATAAGCTGCAGCAAATGAAGCCAATATTATTACTATACCTTTGTGGATTCGTTTTTTTTTGTGCCCGTAAATAGCAATACGAATATACTGCTATTCGTGACTGGCGGATATCTAGCTACTCTTAATACAAATAACACCAAAGTAACGTTACATTTTAACGACACTACGTGAAAAGAAATTGTAAACCTACGTTCGTACCTCTGTTCGTAATGTTTGATGTTTATTTATTTTTAAAGTTCACATTCGTATTTCTCATTTGGTCATCGACAAAAATAAAGAAACATGCAATAGGTGCGGTTGACATTTCTGAATTCGATTGTATTTGCTTTTTTCATTGAATACGAGGCCAATGCATGATACCACAATTCAAACACTTCATGGTCTTCATCGAAAATCTATATATTAATACGTGAAGCAAAAACTTTGTATCCATTTTTACGAAAATTGCGTGGACGGAGGAGTATGAAATTTTCCACACTTATACAGAATATAGAGAAGAAGTGCACAATGCTAATATTTTTATAAAATAATGCATAAAAGATACATTAAATCAATAAAGAAAATATTACACACACTACATACCATGTATTTGACGCACACACGCATGCATACTATTTACTGTTAAACTTTTGTTCTTGACGTCTGTGGTCAAATTGAGAATAGATTAAATATTTTTGTCTTTATTAATATTTTTTATAGTGTAGCCTTGGCGAAATTTGTGATTATAGAAGTACAAAATACCATCATAATAGTGTACAAACTTACAATTCCAATTAATTATTAAAGTCGAATTTCGACTACTGTGGGACCTCTAGTAATAAATTAATATTCGGAAGCGACTTACGAGCTAAAGATAATTAAGTTTGATGGGTTACAACCGTGTAACTGCAACATAAGATTACTAGCCATACCGTGCTATTGACGAAGCCCTAATAATGGGGCACAGTGCGATATTCATCTGTAACTGTTGTCTGATTGAATATCGAATGTAGGTACTTTCAAAATCGTTTTTGTTAATTATTATCTCAGCGACGTCGAAATTGAAGGAGAATGAATTCCAAGTGAAATTATTTTATTTTTAATGAAATAATTTGTATTTTAATATTTATTAACTACTAGCGGCCCACTCCGGCTCCGCTCAGGTCTTTAACAAAAATTTCAACGATATTTGACGTTGTTTTATTTTTTAAAATAAAAGAACACTTATTGCGGCATAATTATAATAGTTAGACATACGCTGTCGCGACACTTTTTGTAAATAATAATGTGTTACAAAGTCGTAGTAGGTATGTTATTTTATTCTATCATCAATAGTTTTCGTAGGGCGCGCGATGTAAAGAATATTTTAGGTAATTTTTTTACACCTTGGGTTACATTATTGGAGTTTTAGTAAGGATGCCTAATTTTTAAAAAAAAAGATTTTATCACTCGGGAATTGTGTAGCTTCCAAACAGTGAAAGAATTATGCAAATCGGTTCAGTAGTTTCGGAGCCTATTCAATACAAACAAACAAACAAACCTTTCCTCTTGATAATATTAGTATAGATATTTGAGATTGTAACGGTTCCATCTCGCGGTTATTGTTTTCCGACTTCGATCGCTATAGTTTTCGTAGTCACGGACGACGGAAATCTAAATTTCTACAAAACCTATCCGTTGCGATTTACGTTTCTCTGCACGCAGAGAGTACTACATATGCGGTAGTATTATGTATGAGAGGTCGAGCAGTTTGTTCGATTTGGGTATTCATCTTCACGACAAGAGGCTCCCAAGTGTTAGATACGCGGTAACCATCTTCTCAATCAAAGGTAGGGTATTTTTAATTTGAATGGCCTCGCCTAGAGTGCTTGGGTTAAACTCTATTTTTAAATCTAGTAGGTATTTTTCTCTGGTATGTTGATAAACCGCAGACTTGTGTGCTCGGTTGCCCTTGACATCCACAATATGTTCCTTAATTCTGACTTAATTGTGACACAGTCATAGTTCAATTTATCAATAAGAAGCATGGACAAGTATTTTAAATTCTTTTTCTATTTACTTATAATAACTGGTCAAAGTTCTTGGCTCCGTTTTTTTTATGTCGTCCATAAGACAATTTAATAGACGCACGCAAGAAAATATTGTGATGTTACAGCTGATAATTTGAACAGCAATTTTATTCCTCAGACCTAGTTTAAAGTAAAGCTCAAGACGTCAAATTCCGTCAGTTCCTA
Source organism: Bombyx mori (assembly GCF_030269925.1). NCBI lineage: Eukaryota > Metazoa > Arthropoda > Insecta > Lepidoptera > Bombycidae > Bombyx > Bombyx mori. The sequence continues at coordinate 7,609,669 of NC_085114.1, forward strand.
CAATAGGTCTATAGGCTGATTATGTTGCGCTATCCTTGCGGTTTCTGCGCCAAGAATTTCGTAACAAAACACTAAAACGGTGAATGCACTTGCGGATCTTGTTGCGACGCCACGCTGCGCCCGGGATCCTACTTTATTTAACGACATCATCACGAATCCCGGCCACGACTTGCCACTTCATCAAAGTAAATACAGCAACCTTAAAAAAAAATGAGAAGATTTCAAATCATAAATGTTTAAACGTAAAATTTATTGCACCGGAGATAAAGCGAAGCAATGTATTGGGTAAATGTCTTCTGGAAAGCCATACTGTATATCGGAATGAATTATTCGAAGGTTAACTTGATCAAAAATTTTCGTCATCAGTTCAAGTGGTCGTGTCATAGATGAATCATCTTCGTCGTATTCAACTTCTTTAGATGTTGTTATATTTTCTTTAATAATTATTAAACCATTTTTGGATAGTGCTTCTTTGCTTCGGCTTAAGAACTTTATGAGATCGGAGTCATTTAAATGTCCAAGCACCCATTGGCACCAGATAACGTCATAGTTTTTGTGCGGTCTAAAGTTTTGAAGTCCAGTCTGGTACAGGGTTCCTAGCTTCGTAACGTCATCACCGATATTAATCTTAGCTTCGGTAATGAACTTTAAATCCGGTTCCACGAGGTCTATTTTTTCGAAATAATGAATCAGCAAGTGTTTTGTTACCCGCCCAATACCAGCCCCGCAATCGAGAGCAAGTTTTGTGGCCGGCGGATTAGCGGAACTTAGCACTTTGTTTAAAAACGCCCTAGATCCATCAATGTCAATGTCGGAGAAGTTACCAAAGCCACCGAGTACTCCATCTATTGTTGCCGGCACATTAGCCCAATATATAGCGGCTTTTTTATAAAAATCTTTCTCGGTCATTATTCCACATTTTTGACAGCGTCGTGAGACGTCATACAATTATAAGAGAAATTGAATGAAATCACGAAATTAGGCACCAACCTTTTTGCTTGCCACATTAAGAGTAGTTAATAACTCTGTGAGATTATTGATATATATATTTTTCTTTTTGTTAAAGGCACTGATAGCAGCAGTCAATGAAACTAAAGAAGAGGACATCCGAGATGCTTTGAAGTTGCAGACCGAGCAGCAATTGGCTCTGGTGCCACGAGGTCCTATAATCATTAAGGATACTGTGGCGTACAATACTACAATCAACACTGATGACACGGTACGTAAACGAATACACCCTGGAAGAGTAAATTATAAAAGAAAGGTGATGAAATATTCAAGAAGACTTTTTAAACGTTACTGGTTTATTTTACCTAATAATTACGACGTAGATAAGTTGAAAAAAAAAACGCGTGAAAATGATGTAGCTTAGTAAAATTAAGTGCTATTACAGAATTCTACATAGTCATCCAACATAGACTGTGTTATATCTCTATCTATTGTGTAACTCAGTTTGAGTCAATATTTGAGGCTGAGTAAGCCCGTAAAACTTTGACAAAAAAGACTTTTTCGTTCCATTTTGTGATATTTTGATGCTATGTTTACTTTTACGCAATATTAGATTAATGGTCAAGTAATTATGAAAAAGTGAATTCAGAAATGTTATTTACCATTTATAAAATTCTTTTGAACAGAAAGAACTGCGTGCGTTGGGTCCTGATGGGACGATTGTGACACAAACATTTCACACGAAAGAACAAGAAAGAGTCTGCGACGAGGAACTATCCAAGAACGAGGTAAATTATGAACACTGCCTTAGTTCAAAAAAACTTACTTTTTTAAATACATTTTGTACTACAACTGAATATTAAACAATAGGATCAAATTACTCCGAATGTAAATAGATAATGCAAATAGATCTTGGTTCGTATTCTGTAAAATTTACTGGTGGTAGGACCTCTTGTGAGTCCGCACGGGTAGGTACCACCACGCCGCCTATTTCTGCCGTGAAGCAGTAATGCGTTTCGGTTTGAAGGGTGGGGTAGCCGTTGTAACTATACTGAGACCTAAGAACTTATATCTCAAGGTAGGTGGCGCATTTACGTTGTAGATGTCTATGGGCTCCACTAACCACTTAACACCAGGTGGGCTGTGAGCTCATCTATCCATGTAAGCAATAAAAAAAATTGTTCGTTTAGGTGCATACACTTCTTTTTGATTTTTAAAAAACCTGAAAGAATTTCAATTATAGGTGAAGTCACTGGCGAGCGACGCGAGCCTGGTGGAAGAGGTAGGAGGTACAGAACGGCGCAAAAGGGTCGAGCTTGAGAAGAGTACCGACCTCATGGCGGGAGGACTGCGAGTCCCTCATACTGTACATTCAAAAAATCGCATTGAAGAAGGTAATTTAATAAAATATTTAATAAAAGAATTAGAAAGAAAAAGAATAATTTAATAAAAGATTTATGTAAATAGACGGATTGTACAAATTTTTTAAACATTTGTCGTTTTCGCAGTTGAAAGAGAAGGGCAACCAAACATGGATGACGATTGGGATAGTTTGTCAGTGAGATTGCGACGCCAGCGACGCCTTCGTCACAATGGTAAGGAAGAGAATAATGTTTTACAACCGAGACAACAGATGGCGCTGTTAGTTAGCTTATGCTATTCGCCACTAGATGGTGCTTGAGGAACTTAGTTCACAAAATTTCTATAGATGGCAGTGTTTTAAAAATTATAAATCGTAGTTAGAAATGCCCTTTGCGTTAAAAAACGCGTGGATTCGATTAGTTTATGATGGTTATTTACAAGTTCTTGCTTTCTCGTCTCACATTACTAGTATTATTACTATCTAAGAATAATTCGTTAAATGTCATCAGTATCTAAGGGAGTTAGGAGTTAGGTACCAATTCGGTAGTTAGGTAGGAAAATAGTTGTGAGCATTACGGATGAAAATATTATAAGGTAGTCGTCGCCCGAAACATCTTTTGTCGGATCCCCCGGATCCACTCACTGTGCTTTTAGACCTCACAAGCACCGGTCACCATCGTCGAATACGACGAAGAGTTCGACGAGCGAACTAACCCATAGACACAGCCCACTGAGTTTCTCGCCGGATCTTCTCAGTGGGTCGCGACTCCGATCCGGTGGTAGATTCTGCGAAGCACTGCTCTTGTTAGGGCCAGTGCTAGCAAATTCTCTCAGGTTGAGCCCGTGAGCTTACCTACCGGTCCGGGCGTAGCTGGAATAAACCTCTTAGGTTACCAGCGAATAGGTAGAAATAAAAAAAGGTAGCGGTTGTAGTTGGTCAGGACGAATTAAGTGTTCTTGCCTTAATTGATAATATATTCGATATGTTGGTATCAAGTTGGTTGGTTGGTATCAAGTGATGCGACGATACCGGCTCTCAAATTTGGAAGGCAGCTGCGAATTTTTCAAGAAAATCGTACCTCGCAGTCCCAACACGCCTTCACTAACAATGAAGGAAGACGTCGTGTCATAAAAATCAACCTGAAGACGTACGAATAGATATATCGCTTCGGGTCTAAAGAAGGGTATAAATGAAAGTTCGAACTCATCTATGAAGATGGTGTGGTGTCTATGATCTTCGGTTGCCCCCTAATACGCTTTAAGCTCGTTCGTCCATAACCAACATTTACGAAAAGTAAAGGTTACAAAGTCTTTTTTTTTATTGCCTAGATGGGTGGACGAGCATGTGCATGTACACAAACAAATCAACAAAAAAAATACATTCAATAATATTAAAATACCATCGTCACCAATAAAGCATTTTGTAGGAAGTAACTGAATGAGATATTGAAAATTTTCATGTTGGCCGTTGGCGTCATACCGTCGCCTCGAGGGCAAAGAATATCATGCGAAGCTATAACATTACGAAACGAGGTTTACCAAATCAGTTCATTCAAAGTATCGCACCAAAATAGGAGTGTAGTACCTGTATCTTTAGTTTGAAATCGTTATGTTAATAATTCGACATTGTGGCCATTTTAGTGTCAAGTCGACGGCCTTGGTCGAGAGTCTGTTCCGTATAACTTGTCCAAGTGCTCATAGATATACATCGTAACGATTTCTACAAGACATTTAATTTCAAACATCGTAAAATTTAATTGTGAAGTGAACGAAAACAAAAAAAAAGTGTGGTAGGTACGTACGCAATTTTTTGTAAGTCAATTTAAAATTTCGAAAATGTACGCGATTTGCATGAATTTGCTCTTTAACGATAATGAAAACAAGCTTTAACGCTTTCAAATAATAATGTAACTTATGATTCAACTTATGAGACGAAAAAAAAACATTTGTCCAATCACACAGTTTTCTATTAGATTTACGATTATCTCAACGCAATGGTAACATATTATTGTTTTCTTAACAACATTATATGTATTTAAAAAAATCAAATCGAGAAGTATTACTAGATTGATATTGTATTTTTTTAATTATAAAGCCACCCGCTGCCTTTCGCTGAAGACTCCGCTAACTTCATTCGAAGAAGGACATCTTATATTAAACAGATTTACTAACATGTCTCTAGTATTATATGCATAGTAATATATGGTAACAAGAAAATAAAAAGTGCGTAAAAGGATGTCTTTGTATCATATTAAAGAACAGCTGAAATTTGACAGGGTAGACCAATACTATGTGTGTCTGACGTGATACAGTTATGCGGTCCGCACTAAATAATGTGTCAGTCGATACAATCTAGACTTTGTCCTCGTGTCTCAAAGTACGTAATCGTATATACGTTTCACGTCTATGGATTGTAAGCACAATCCATAGACGGCAGCTTGACTGTATTATAAAAAAAAAAAACATTTCGCATATATTAGAATCAAATAGGCATTATATTATGATAATTCTATACTAGGATTGTCTGGTATGCGTCGTGTGTGTTCAAATTCGTTTTTAATACGCTTTTATTAGCTTTAGATGTAACATGTATGTTTGTAAAGGAATCTTTGAACATGGTTTTGACTCCCTTCAAAACGTCGGATTAACTCGAAATTTGGTATACTTATTCAGGAGTAAAGACAAATAAATTTTAAAAAAAAATTGAAAATTAATGACTATTGAAAAAATTGAAATTCAACCACAAAATGAAAAATAAATAATAGTATAAAAAAAACTATTATAACAAAATACGCTTTTATAGAAAATCCAACTAAAAAATATAAAATAAATTTTAATATAAATGAATTAAAAATAGTGTAAGAAAAAATGAATTTATTGTAATAAAAGCGTGGGGTTGCTCACTTAATACAAAATAGGTAAACAAGTTTTTTCGGGACACTAGTTATAGGAATGGTACATAGCAAACTTATCGTAGTAATTAATTAATTTTGTTGTTAACTTCACTAAAACACGTTCGTGAACAATAAATAGGTCGTATTGTCTCTATTTGAACAAACAAACTAAAAATCAGACATGTTACCCAATTTCACAGAAATCATTATTAATCTCTGAATTGCGAATCATCTCGTAAATAAATTTGCTTCATACCTTAAAGCACGTTTACTTTATTTTATGAATTTCATTACCACGAATAAAATTCAATAGAACAATAACTGTGAGTATAAAAACAAAACGTTTTGATAGTGTACAATAATAGAGTATTGCTGAAATAAATGACGGCTGGTAAACACCAAGGCAATTGTTTTTAACATGTAATCACGTGCGGGCTTGAGGTCATTAAAAACATTATTTAGATCGAATCGAGATATTAGCGTAAGCTATCATTTCATATAACGTGTATGTTGCAAGCTCGTATGCGACTCATTAACTACCCTACCAGTAATGAAGCAAAGTTATAAAATTTTGCGGATGTCACTTTAATTATCCTTAGCTATTTCTTCAATGTGGAAGTCGCTGATGTACACGAACTCTCAGACACAGCCCACCGAGTTTGTAGCCGGATCTTCTCAGTGGGTCGTGTTTCCGGATCGGTGGTAGATTCTGCGAAGCACGACTCTTGCTAGGGTTCGTGTTAGCATCGTCGTCAGGTTTGAGCCCCGTGAGCTCACCTACTAGTTACGGTTACGCTGGAATAGCCGCTCTAGGCTACCAGCTTAGGTAGGAAAAAAAAATGTACACGTGTTAAATCCTTATTTTCTTAGATGGGTTGGCCCTGGCGGCATTGGAACTTCGTTATTGTGGCATCGTTTGATAGGAATACATTTAAGCACTCTAAGCAATAAAAAAAAAAAAAACTAGGATTAGGATTAGGGACCCCGGTAACCGTACTCGTCGAACTCGACAAAGAGTTCGACGTACAACCTAACCCATGAATCAGCTCGCTGAGTTTCTCGCCGGATCTCAGCGGGTCGCGATTGCGATACGGTAGTAGATTCATTCGCGGAGCAGCTGCTCTTGAGTTGTTAGGTCTCCGTCGGAGGCGCTCGGGCAGCTGTTAGCAAATCCCACCCCTCCTGGCTGAGCCTTTGCTCGCCCACCTGTCCGGGTGAAACTGGAAAGGTCTCCGGTGCCAGCAGTAATCCTTCAATCCTAGAAAAAAAAAGTATACACCAGGCGTCTTATTCTTAAAGGGAACTATGCTACAATTACGTTTAAGTCGCTTTTGAAATAGGTTCATTCTGAAATCAGACAAACCACACAGATCGGCAAAACGATAACAGTACAAAAGCATATCATAAATCAGTACGCCTCCGCGTAAGATCGCACACTTTCTCTATTAAATTTGGCGAGGTTCTGTTTCTGCTAGCAATTAAGTAGTACGTAAACAAACGTACGATGTTCCAAGGAGGTTATAAGTTGGCAATTTGAGATACACGTCCGTCGGACCGCATATGGGAGCTGAGCCTACGCAGCAAAGTCGACGAGACTTCAGAACGGATAGTAGTGATGCGCATTTGTTTTATTTTAATCGATTGTTTATTTCGCGATGGGTCCAATACTTCGGAATCGATTCTCAAATGTAATCGATCAATTATTTAAAAGTGGTAAAGTTATTATCCTCGTCAATTGTAGTTAAGTCAAGAGTATTGAGCGCTGGTGGCCTCACAAATGAGGGTGAGTAGTCACCGTCGTCTATGGACATCAGCAATGCTTGGGGCATATTCAAGCTGTTTCCTACTGTTTTAGACTTTATTCTACTGAACGGAAGTTTGGTAAGCACCACCACTCTGCCTATTTTTACCGTGAAGCAGTAATACGTTTCCATTTGAAAAGCAGGGCAACCGTTGTACTGTAAAAGTGAGACTTAGAGAAGCTCATGTCTCAAGGTGGGTTTCAGAATTAACGTTGTTAACGTCTATGGGCTACGGTTACCACTTAACACAAGAAGGCCCGTGAGATCGTGCACCCATCTCAGAAAAAGCAAATAAAAAAAGAGACCGTGGTTACGAGCTACCGAATAAATAAAATAATCAAAGTATTTAACATACAATATCGATAGTATTCTAATTCTTAATATTTCTTCAATTGCGAGTTGCGACTATCTACTTACTACATACATATTTAGATATGCGAGTCAATACCATTTTAGTTTTTATGTTGTTATAATTTGCGTTACCTTTTATAACCATGATTTAGGTAAATTTGAATATATTCATTACTTTATGGTTTTTTTTAAATTTTTTTATTGCTTTAGTTGAGTGGACGAGCTCACAGCCCACCTGGTGTTAAGTGGTTACTGGAGTCCATAGACATCTACAACGTAAATGTGCCACCCACCTTGAGATATAAGTTCTAAGGTCTCAATTATAGTTACAACGGCTGCCTCACCCTTCAAACCGAAACGCATTACTGCTTCACGGCAGAAATAGGCAGGGTGGTGGTACCTACCCGTGCGGACTCACAAGAGGTCCTACCACCAGTAAATAATAAATAATATAAGTATCCATTGATAAATAATATAATGGTGTGTGTTATTAAATATGAAATAGATTCGTGTGCTGGTGCTCAGACAAAGCTAACTGAAAATCACTGATCTAAAGAAGCCCATACAACTCGAATCGTCGTCAAATTCATCGATAAAAATCGATATTATATCAAATCGGTATCGTACTCTTGAATCGATATTCATAAACTATTTAAAAGTGATGTGCATATCTATTTAGAAATCAAGATGCATAATCAACTTCTGATAAATTATTATACAAGTATGTATATAATTTTTTTGTTGTAGGCAGCAGCTTGATTGTGTCTCTGGTATCGCCATGGAGTCCATGAGGGATAGTGACTACTTACCATTAAACTTACCAGAAAATGAATACAATTTTTAATTTAATTTAAATTTAATTCACTCCGAAAATACATCTTAATATATTTAGTGGTTATTGTAGAACAGTGATAAGATTATAATTGCGATTTACACCTTTAATGGATAAGCACAATGTCACAAACAAACATTCTGTTGAGTGTATTCAACAGGGACATGAATTCAGACCAGGGTAAAATGAAAGAATTAATTGCTTTTGCTGTGTTGATTCTAGCAATAATTGAAAAAGTATATTCCAAACGATCTTTCTAGATTGTTGGGCTCCGTACCGTAAATTAGTTTAATGTCAATTTCAACAAATTGCGCATAAAATATTAAAAAATATACTATTATAATTATTACCAGTGTTCAAAGTAAGGACATTAATTACGAAATAAAGTTACATAACTTAATCACGATGCCATGCGTGGACCCTTCCAAGAAAATGATTCACATTAAAGTCAGTACATTTTGGATAAGGCATACATTCTTGTAGGTAATACCAGTATTTTATAATTAAAAGTTTTTGACAAATATATTGTTCATACAAATTTACTATAATTATTATATAAATACTTCTTAATTAAATACTTTTTAGTAATTACATAATTTAAAAACTTACTATTTGTTCGAAATATTCTAAACTTAAAACTTTATAATCAATTACACGAAAAAATTATGAAGCTCCTTGTAAGTAAACTTGACTTGAGTCTTATAACATGAAAAGACGTTTAAAAGTCATGCGATCAATAATAATGACCTAGAAATTATAATTCAGTCAATAATTTACCGCGCTTGTTTTATGGCGGTTAAGTAAAGATGTCTCGAGTTTGTGCCGCATTGACCTTCGGTAGTTTGGCAAACTTATGTGTTTACCGAACGATTACGCCATAACATGTGTGCGAGAGGACGCGCAGTCGCTTGCCACTTGCCACCACTTCGTAGCGAGATCGAACGCGAGTGCTCGTGCACACAAGCATCCTTAATTTATTATTTATTTACTTCCAGACCACGACAAGGATTACAAAAGGCCGGTTGATTTCGACATCGAGGAAGAGACCAGAAAAAAGGAAACCTCCAAATGGCTTGAAAGTCATTTCGGTAGTGACTCGCGATCCTCGCACGATTCCATTGCCGAAGAGATAGGTCGACCGCCAGAGCCGTTTTTTAAGAAAAAAACAATTGAGGACGAGGGCTACTTTGGTAAGTCTTCGACCGGACCACCGCCGCCAGTTTATGGAGATCGTGTACTGAGGAAAACGAAATCGTCGACGCCTTCGGACGAAAGGCCTCAGGCCAACAGGACTACGGGCTATTTTAAAGGCGTCGCTGATTGGTCACAAAGAAGAGCCACAAAGCCTAGAATGCCAGAACCGCGCAGTTCGTCGCCATCGCCGCCAACTGCTCGCTCGCCATACGCTAGTAATGATCGCTTAAATGGCTCATCACCTCGGCACGTGTATGGAAAACGCGATTCGCCTCAGGGTCGGTCGTCGCCGATCGGCCGCCGCCATCCGCCTTCACGAGACGATTCCGCCTACGTGTCGTCGTCAACTATGCACAGTCCCCCACGTGGATCACCATTCCGGCCATTAGAAACTGATCGGTCATTCCGAGAGCCGTCGGTGGAAGAGGATTATCGCCCGATCGCCCCAGAGCGTAAGCGTCAACCAAAGCTGCGAGTATCAGAAGAGCATCGTTATGACAGTGGTTACAGAAGTTCCTCTAGAAACGAGAATTCTGGAAGGTCTCGTGACAGCCGTGAGGAAGGCGCGACTGAGCCTCCACCTGATTATTCGCCTCCGCGGGAGAGACGCGAGAGCTCGGATAGGGACCGCACCCCGCCGCGGCGACGTGATCGTGACGAGCGCAAACAAAATCAGAAAACTCGCTTTGCCGACAGCGGGCGACGTCCGTCACCGGCAAGGAAGTCCGTCGGGTCCGCAATTGGGAATTCCATCCGGAAGTTAGTTGGTAAAATTCGCTCGGCTTCAGCAGAGCGGCGGGGTCGCTGGCGAAGCTCTCGGTCGCCGTCTCCGGAGCACTCGTCGCGGACGTACAAGCAGTACGGTGGCGAGCTGGCGCCCCCCACAGCGCCCCCGCACCGCTACTATCTCGGGGAGGACCCCTTCGCGCCCAGCATCTACGGCCGCGAGCACAAGTACGAGGGCAGTTCGAAACGCACCGCCGGACACGACGCCCGTGAACACCGAGACAGGTATGAAATTTATTTATTTACGACAAATTTGCTTTGTTGTTTTAATACCACTGTTAGAACGATACGATCTGCGTGATGGTGAGTGGTAATTGTCGCTCATGGTGAAGCCCGGGAAACACATACCGCTGCCTATCGTTCAGGACTCGTTTAATATTTCCTTCAAAGAAGGACATGTCTATGTAGCACTTAAATCTGCTAAAATCACTTCACTTAATTATTTTCTGTATCTAACTTTATTTAAATCGAAATTCTAGATTACAAAACACACCAAATTTAATCAAAACAACATTTAACATTCAATTTCGCCTAAGGGACATCAAATTAAGACTCCTTCGCTTTTGTTCGGCTCAATCGTTTACACGTGACAAATCAAATTCACTATGTTGAAAATTAACGATACAATATAATTTGAATATAAAAATCTACTCAACGGCCTTAAAAAGCATCTGGTTCCACGACCGATCCGTGCCCACCTACATCGACAGATGCCAAACATAAAATTTAATTAATGCGTTTGTTGTTTATTATCATATAGTTACGGCGATCTGATAGGGCCGGAGAATAATGTGGACGTACGTGGGCTTAACTAGCTTGATTTACTAATATATAATGCTTTGTTTCAATGCACGCATCAAATTACTTGTATAATAATAGAGTATTGCGGTGTTTAGTTCTTCGTCCTTTTTATAAATAGCGATAGGTATTTATTTAAATGGGTTCGATGGGATTGATCGAGCCCTGTGCAGTTTTGAGAAGTTACCGGAGTATGTAGGTGACAAAACGTGAATATCACTTGAGGTTGAAGTCTTTATTTTATTGTATCACACTAACTCACAGACACAACCCATTGAGTTTCTCGCCGGTTCTTCTCAGTGGGTCGCGATTCCCATCCAGTGGTAAATGCTCCGAAGCACTGATTGCTAGGAGTAGTATTAGCAAATTCTCTCAGGTTGAGCCCGTGAGCTCACCTACCCCTTCGCGGGTAGTTCGAACAGCCCTATCAGCTATCAGCGAATAGGTAGGGAAAAATGTATCAGTCCTACCACGCCTATCAAACAGGAACGCATGACTGTTTAACGGGAGAAATAGGCAACACGGTATTATCAATATGTGGGGACTCACAATACGCTAAAATTTTGTCCACGACAAACGCTGCTAGCTTTGAATAACTTATTTTGTACAGTCTTCCCAAAATATGACAATAGAGTACAAGATATCTAAACTAACTAAATCTAAACTAATAAAAATAAAAGAATCGGCACAGGGAGATAGCATTTTGATTACTTATGCCGCGTAGTCATTATGCTTGTTGGTTTGAAATGTGGGAGAGCCATTACTATAATGTTTAAAGATTTCGAAAATAAATTCCAACATCATAATTGCATTTATTATTAAAATACAAAAATAATCCATTCGCCCTATAAAAATAATCGAAACATCTCTTTGCTTTGTTAGTAGCAATTCAGTTTATTTATAAAATGTAGATTTATAAAATATAAATGACATTTTGTTAATTTCCTTCGAACATTTTTTATTATTATTTTTCATATTTGTTTGTATGGGTCTACGCACAAAGTTAAATAAGTAAAATCAAAAGCTTGTGAATTGGTATAAGCTTGAGCTTTGAAGTATTTAGTTGTATGTCACCTAACATTTACCTTGAGGCTACATTCTAGGTTAGACCGTAACTATAATTAAAAGACCTTCTAAACAAGAATTCCCTTCCTTTACTACATTACATCTAAACTATGCTATTTATTATAACCCTGTCTTACAAGCAGTTAACAATAAAACGATAAGTTGTATAAGTGAATCTATTAACTTAATCTGGTCGTCTTAATCCATGGTGCACTATACAATACAATAAAACTTTGGTCTAACTTATAGTTTCTAACGTCTAGTCCCTTACTTATATTTGTATATTCGTGGTAGAGCGTGTTGAGAGGCTAAAATTCCTTGTTTCCAATTTTAGATATCTTAATGAAACGGGAAAATTAAATTTATCATGTATCTTGATAGCTTGATACGAATTAAAATAAATACGAAAAACAATTGCACAAGAAACTCAAATGATTTCAATTTACGTGACATGAAAATAAATGTAAGCATTTCAGTAGAAACTAGGTTTACTCATCCGATGGATTCTAAGAAACTTCGGAGTATCAGAAACAATAAATGAGTCGTCTATTATCAAAGGTGGCAATCTGTGCATTTGGACAAAAAAATGTTATTGATATGTCAATACAGATTGATTTGGAATATAATCGTCTCCGTCAAAGAATACGGTTCAAAACCTGCATTAAATAAAGGTTAATACTTAACCTGTTATTTATCTAAGATGTCGTTCAGAAGAGTTTTGTGACTGCCAATGGAATACAAAGTCAATAATTCGTTTTTCTGATTTACCAATAATTGTCCAAAAGTCACATTGCCGGCTTTGATAATAGTCGACTCAAATGTGAAGTAACTCGGAACTATGGTATTTGTAATCTGTAATAAGGAATACTCAGTTCCATAGGTTTAGTTTGGCAAATAGTAGGTCAACTTGCATACTAATTTGATTCGCTTCGATCTGAATAGGCACGCGTAATGAAGAAACTGTATGGTCATAATTGTGTAGAAAGTATTGGTTTCACATTTCCTTCTTTGGGGAATTTTGCATAATCGTTTCGCTATGGAGTGAAATTTGAAAATCGTGAAACTATTTTATCTATTATTACGTTATATTTGGTTTTGTAGATCCATAGTTTTTTTTTTTTTTTCAAAACTATGTATGCGGTCTGACTGTAGTCATTGAGTTAATACGCAAATATATCTATTTTTTGAAAATTCTATCTGTTTGTGGTCATATATCATGTTCTAAATGAAGAAAAGGTGCTGCAAATTGTCATTGAGATTGGTTGCTTTTGATAACTAGAATTCCAAACCGAGTGGAAGCATTTTAAATGTTTTTTTTTTTTATTGTTTAGATGGGTGGACGAGCTCACAGCCCACCTGGTGTTAAGTGGTTACTGGAGCCCATAGGCATCTACAACGTAAAGGCTCCACCCACCTTGAGATATAAGTTCTAAAGTCTCAAGTATAGTTACAACGGCTGCCCCACTCTTCAAACCGAAACACATTACTACTTCACGGCAGAAATAGGCGGGCGGTGGTACCTACCCGTGCGGACCCACAAGAGGTCCTACCCCCAGTAATTACGCAAATTATAATATTTGCAGGTTTTGATTTTTATTACACGATGTTATTCCTTCATCGTGGAAATCAATCGTGAACATTTGTTGAGTACGTATTTCATTAGAAAAATTGGTACCCGCCTGAGATTCGAACACCGGTGCATCGCTCAACACGAATGCACTGGACGTCTTATCCGTTAGGCCACGACTACTTACTGTGCTACTAAATGTGCATTCAACTGGTGGCAGTGCGTCTTGTAAGCCCACACGGGTATGTTAAATCGCCCTGCCTATTTCTGTCGTGAAGCAGTAATGCATTTCGGTATGAAGAGCGGGACAGCCGTTGTACAATAAAAACTGAGACTTAGAAGTCAAATTTCTAGGTAGTGGCAATTTCTGTTGATGTCTATAAATTCTGGTGGCCGCTTAATGCTAGGCGAACGATATTATTGTACATGTAGTTTAAAATGGTCAACGAAGCTCCTAGACTCTGTAATTACTGCCGCACATCGACATGAGTTCGAAGCCTGAAATTTTAGTATACAATGGTAACTGATTGTTCAAAACCAACGCGCTCCTCGTCGAACTCGTCAATTACGACGAAGAGTTCGACGAGCCAACTAGCCCATGGACACAGCTCATTGAGTTTCTCGCCGGATCTTCTCATTGGGTCGCGATTCCGATCCGGTGGTAGATTCTGCGAAGCATTGCTCTTGCTAGGGCTAGTGTTAGCTCAGGACGGGTACCGGCGACGGCGAGCCTTCGGCGCGCACTGTGCGGTACCGTAGGTTTCGTGGAGTCGGAGTGGTGGAGCTCGATGGGGTTTAGTTCGACCGGGTATAAGTAAACGGATTCCCCAGCGTTAAAAAAAAAAGGGCTAGTGTTAGCAAATTCTCTCAGGTTGAGCCCGTGAGCTCAGCTATCCGTCCGCACGGAGCTGGAAGAGCCTTTTAGGCTTACAGTGAATAAGTGGGAGAAAAAAAAATCAACTCATCACTGCTTCGAGACAGAAATTTGCAACATAGTAGTTTTTAAGCGTGCGGGCTTGCAATAAGTCCTACTAGTAGTAATTAAATAAAATTAAATGCGGGTTTGATTTTTATTACATGTCTAAACGTGTCCCGCAATTTTTCCCTGCGTTATTGCGAATTTATAATTTCGATATAATGGATAAAGACTGGATTAATGTCTGGTCCGTGAATCACCAATCGATTCGTAAATCAGTTGGCACGTAAAATCATTGTTAAAATTATTTTGTCCGATATGCCTAGCCTTGCCCGGGTTCTGTCATTTAGCACGATAAAAATTAGTATACGTATTAAAATATGTATTTTAGTGTAGTATGTATTCGTTATATCCAAGTTATCATATAAACTATCTTTGTGCGAAAGTTCATTCAAATCTCTTCCAAAAGATCTAAATCTAAATAAGATATAAAACTGCACTAAAGTTAACACTGTAATAAACTCACAAACTTCTTAATTCAGTAGTTTAACAATTAATGTATTTAAATGTTATAGTTGACAAAGTTATCATCCTAATTATATTCGTATTGCGAAAAAAGATTGTCTTTAAATGTCGTAAAAAAAAAACAAGAGTACTTAAATGGGTCATACCGTTTGCCTTAAAAATTTGACACTTAAAAAGTAAACGTTGTTTGCATTAAAGTGTAAAATTGCGGTAGTCCATCAATATTGGCATCTGACGTAACGTACCGCTATGTAAATATATTTTCTCATCTATGTCTGTCGTTCTCTGCGCTCATATTTTCGTAACAGTTTAGTCAAAACTAAACTTTAACTTTCTACTAGAGGTCCCGCAGTAGTCGAAATTCGACTATAATTAATTGGAATTGTAAGTTTGTACACTATTATGATTGTATTTTATACTTCTATAATCACAAATTTTGCCAAGACTACACTATACAAAATATTAGCAAAGACAAACAATATTTAATCTCAATTTGACAACAGACGTCAAGAACAAAAGTTTGACAATAAATAGTATGCATGCGTGTGTGCGTCAAATACATGGTATGTAGTTTGTGTGATGTTTTCTTTATTGATTTAATGTATCTTTTACACATTATTTTAAAAAAATATTAGCATTGTGCACTTCTTCTCTATATTCTCTATAAGTGTGGAAAATTTCATACTCCTCCGTCCGCGCAAATTTCGTAAAAAGGGATACAAAGTTTTTACTTCACGTATTAATATATAGATTGCTATAAATTGACGCGCTGAGGTCGTAGTTTGAACTGTGGTAACGTTGTCCTACGTATCAAAAGGGACTGATCTAATGCTTTGCCACGAAAATGAGCTACTATTGCTTGCGGATTCACAATACATTCAACCTCTCGCAATTCTTACGTATTATTGGTTTATATTTAAGTATTAAATAGATAAAAAACTAAAGCGAGAAACATATCAAAATATAATAAAAAACGAATTAGTATAATTTACGCAACTTTTGGTACATATCTTAAGCTTCTGTCGGTATTAAATTCAGTACAAAAAAGTAACGTTTTCAAAGAATCTGAGACTTGAAAGAACGTCAATCAAGACGGCGTTCCGGCATAGCTCACCATTTTAGTACATGTCCCGTGTTTTCCTAATAGGGGGTAAATAATTTACAAAGAAACCCTTTTAAGTAGTATTGAATCACTCGTGTTTGTAGAATGAAACAGTTTTAAAGTAAGGTCGGCAATGTCAAATGACTCATACAGTGCTATAATACTGATGTGTGTTTAGGTGGATGTAGATAATGGAAATTAGTCGTATGATATAATTATTATTGCAGATCGATTTACGCTTCCGTGTGTTTAGCATACTCGATCATTAAAATTAAAACGCATCGCCATGTTGGTATCTAGAATAATTAATGCTGTTAAAAATTAGCATTAATTAAGACGTAGTTCACTTTATTGATTCATTATTAAAACTAATTGAACATTTTAATTATGTCTACGATTCGCTAATACTGAATAAAATACTTTATCAATTCAATTTGGTGAAATTCTTTTCAAAAATTTTCATTAAACTCGATCATTCCTCGACATTGGCCCGATCTTAGTCTTTATTATATACCTGTAAAGAAAACGTTCGTGCTGTTAATAAGCATTGCGAATTAATGTGAAATGTCAACGAGGCAACGGTGACATGGATGAAAAAATATGAAGATATAAAATTAATTTCTATGTAGAATTGTGAACGGATTTACTACGAGAATATTAAATGTCGTTTCTTTCTTATTACAGAGCAACATACTTAAGTCATACTTAAAACTATATCATTAAGTAAACTGTCAATAAATAATTACTGGTGGTAGGACCTCTTGTGAGTCCGCGCGGGTGGGTACCCCCACCCTGCCTATTTCTGCCGTGAAGCAGTAATGCGTTTCGGTTTGAAGGGTGGGGCAGCCGTTGTAACTATACGTGAGAACTTAGAACTTATATTTCAAGGTGGGTGGCGCATTTACGTTGTGGATGTCTATGGGCTCCAGTAACCACTTAACACCAGGTGGGCTGTGAGTTCGTCCACCTATATACGCAATAAAAAAAAAGTAGAGTTAGAAGTTCAAAGGTCTTACTTATAATATAAAGAATGAGCTTTTAAACAATAAAGTGCCCCCTTGTTAAGTAAGTTAAAGCGCAAGAAACGCATAAGTCATGTAAACAAAGCACTGTCGTTAAGCGCGTAGGAGTATTATATTCCCCATTGAATCCAATTACCACGGTATTAATATCATTATATATTTTTTGTGCTACACAATAACAATTGAAATACGTGGGTCTAAGTTATTAAGCCGTCACGCACACCACCAATGAAGTCATCTGATAGATCTTACTAGATCAGATAAAACAAAATCACTTAAATTGTCTCTATATCATTTTTCAGGGGGCAGTTTTCGAGTACGCTAGGTCGATTCAGTCACTCGACTAGTCGATTGAATCCGAACAGCGAAACTGAAGAAGATTACAAGCGCAGTGTTCAGACACTACCGCGGAAACTACACGACCGGAAGGAAAAAGCCACCGAAAAGCCGAGTTCAAACAAATATTGGCACCGACTCACACCAAATAAACGTGCAGCAAGCTCTGCTAACATCTCCAATAACGCCAATGCAACTTTAGACGTTAAAATAAACGGTTACCCACCAGGACCTGCTAAGCCAGCGCGGACGTACAAAGCTTTGAATAGAAGCAAGAGTTTTGCTATGGGAGCACCCGAACAACAGACCCATCCTCGTTACATATCGTCAATGAACCGAAACTATTCTACAATGTACAAGTCTAATCCCCACCTAAGCAAACTTGATGAAACACCAGAGCAATTGAAGAGCCCAGGAATCGTGTCTATCATAAATCGTAGCCAACGAGACCTCGCTGATGCTGTTTCCCGTGAAACTGAAAGGAGAAGGGATGGTCTGTTTGGAGCCCGATATGGAAAAACTGTACCCCATACTAATGGACACACGAATGGCTATAGCAAGTCTTTTGATGACACAGATAAGAAGAAGATATTTTTAAAAGGATTGAAAGAACGTGCGCCAGAATTGTATCAAACATTGCATGCTGATGAAGAATCAGACGGCAGTAGACTCTCGTCACGATATGGAACTCCTTCGCCGCATTACAAAGAGCGTCTCTCAGAAGAAAGAATAACTAAAACACCTTTGTATAAAACTGAATCATTGAATAGGGAAACGAGCCCTTTCGTGTCGCGGCTGGATTCAAGAATGAAATCTCCGGCCATCAGACGAGGAAGCAACAGCAGCGATAATTACTCTGAAACATATAGATACACTACAAGGTCCGGCGATCCTGAAAGACCAAGTGTAACGGATACAGTGGAGATAGTTAGCAAGAAGGTCGTACCTTCAAGAGACGGACGTTCAAAAGAAATAATTGAATCGAGAGAAATCAATTCAGTAACAAAAAGTAGGGGCTTTAAACAGGAACCATTGCCCAGTGTCAAACACGTAGAGAATGGAAAACGATCTAACTTTGGATTTGAAAAACACGGACCGTATACTGAACGAAAATCTAGCACATACAAAGTGTCCGAGAAATTAAGAGAATATTGAAAGCCATGAGATGTGAATATATATGAATCGGTGACGAAGGATTTTTTGACAATAAACATATAAATCATAAATGCCATATTATTCAATTGTATTGAATCGAAGTCAAAGCAGACTGAATCTTGGAATCACATTAGATTTACAATATGTAGTGTTAAATTTTAATCTAACATTGTTTAACTATTAATTATAAACGCTTTATCATGTAAAAAGACATAAAGCTTTACTAAAATTGTAATATACGTATTAATCGTTCAATTCCGTCCTCTTAAATGAATCTGACATTCGGGTATTTTAAAATTTATTAATTTTTTGTGAATATTATATTATACATTACATGTAATAGAAATTTATTTTTATAAAAATGTAATGAAATAACTATAATTCTATTCAAATGTATCAATAAAATAAAGTGTATTAATACGCACTAAAATTATTTTTACTGTTTATTGATGACTCGATTTCAAATAACACTTTTTCATTACAACCATTTTACGTCACACAAAGTTAAAACTATGATTCTTATGATTAGAATTCTAGAGTCGTGTTTGAGACTTTGGTATTTTGCTAAAGTACCAGTGTACCTACTGGTCTGAGATTTGCATTCATGACATCTTTTAGTAAAAATAAAATTTGATGGATAAAAGTTTATACTTTTATCCATCCATATATTGACTATTTATATAGTCAATATAGTCCTGTGAAATACATACAACCAAGTTTTCTCCATATTTCGGGATTTGCAATTTTCATTAAACCACTTTTACGGTAATTCTTCTTTTTGTTATCATAATGTCTTGTTCACGGACGACTGAGGTGTCGTTCGGGGAATTGAATTCATAAGCAAAATACCTCTACAGGATTCTGTTGTTTAGCATCATCTCGGATATAACATAAAAAATGTCCGTTTTCACCGACACTTAACTAAAATTATTATCACTATATTTTTTAAGTTATAAAGAACTTAAATCTTAAGAAAGCACTTTTTCTTACTTTTTCAAAACGATTATTTGAGGTTTGAGGCCTAGAAGTTATTGATAGATCCAAGATCTCACAACAGTATGGTCATAACTAATTTGAGGCTAGCTTGCTGCCTGTAAGGAAGCCTGCAAGGAATTCTATTACACTATTCAGACTAATTTCATACCGAATTTCATGAAAAATTATCAAATAAACATGTTTATTTTAATATGTAAAATATAAGAGAATTGTTTTTTTTATTTTTTTTTTACATAACAATTTTTCACGAAATCTGTTTATAACGAAACTAGGCCTATGTTCTGATACAAATTAACTCTGTTTACACCTGAAAAATACGTTCAGCAGCTTCAGGAATGAAGCCAATAAACTAACAGATACACAGAAACAGAGACAGAAAATAATTTTAAAATTCTCCAGTTTGAAGCTAATTATTTAATAAGGTGGTAACCCTATTTCTTTTTTCAATATACAGACAGATACACTGGACTCTATTATTATATTCCATAATCATATTAGTTTATTAATTATATTATTACGATGATAAGAGTAACCCAGCATGATATCTTCTAGATTAACGGACTAAATATTATTGAGAGGGCGCTGTAATCCAAATGTAGCCAGAAAAATTATATAAATTTTTAATGATACTAATAAAACTAAAGTACGCCAAACGCCACTTTATTAACTCCTGAGCTGCTTAAAATTTTATTCTTATCAGAATTACTTTATGCGTTTTTTCTTGTTTTGCATAGAATATCATTTTATTCTAAAACAATAAAACTGATAGAAGCTACACTTTTTAGTAATTCTATTTTGTTGAAGTTAATTTTCACGGTACGGATACGAAAAATAGTAGTCGTAATAGATTAAGTAAATTTGTATTTTAATTAAAGTTTAAATGAAGATAATAATTTGAATAAACATTATGGTTGTTTGATGGCACTATAAATTTAAGTTTTAGTTCGTCAAACGACATTTCACTTCAGGTATTAACACAGAATACCTGCATAGGTAGACAAAATAATGTTATGGAATATTACGATTTGTTTTTTTATTTTCGTAAAACTACACGAAGCGGCAAACATATTGGTCGTTATTCCTTATGCGGTCACTTCTCATTACAAAATGCAGAGGCCGATTGGATTAGAATTAGCTCGAAGGGGCCACAATGTTACGGTTATAACACCGTACTTAGAACTAGATTGTCCACCGACGTATCATCAGGTGAAAGTTAGCGAAAAAAAAATATGGACGGTTATTGGTAAGTTTTTAAAATTGAAAATTATTAAATAAATATATTTTTTTTATTACCCTTGTAGGCAGACGAGCATACGGCCAACCTGATGGTGAGTGGTTACCGTCGCCCATGGACTTCAGCAATGCCATGGGCAGAGCCAAGGCGCTGCCTACCGCGATCTAAATCTTTTTGGTTTAAATGGATAGACGAAGATCAGGGTTTTTTTTTGAGATTGAAGGATTTCTGCTGGCCCGGAAGCAGACCGCATCTTTACCAAGATGAATGGCCGGCCTTAGGTTCAGCCACGAGAGATTTTTTCGTTCTAATAACTGCCCGAGCCCCTCTGAAGGAAGTTCATTATTTTGGGAAGATCTGACTAGAAACTTAGCGGATTGATGTACTGTGTTGGACTTCATCGTGTCAAACTCTTTGCTGTCTTCACACGGTGAAGTGTATTGTGCTACTACTACTAGTACTAGAATAAAAGCGACCAACTGTAAGAGTAGTTCGGGTGGACTTATCAGCACAACGCATCGAAATGTCGACGTTGTCTAACTGCTGCACAAGCCAGGCCAGGAGTGTAGTTAGTAGCGGCGACTAAAAAGGGATATAGCTGGGGTCGCTGTTTTGAAGTAGCGTTCCGACGCTGACTTACTTACATACAGATGTGTCCACGATAAATATGTATTTTTTATTGCTTTTGTAGGCAGAAGAGCGTACGACCAACCTAATTCTAAGTGGTTAAAGTCATTCATGGGCGTCATTAACACCAGGGGCACAGTCAAGTCAAGCCTCGTTTGAAGAATTACAAGTCATAGAGCTCGGGAAACACCGTGCAGGGGACTTCATTCCAAAGTCGGATGACAAAAAATATCTCTGGTAATGCACTGTCAATTAACGCATCGGATTCAGATAGTATAGGTCAATAGAACTTACAATAGTGGGATTGTAATATTTGTAAGGAGTTAATAGGAGCACGGACCGCGTGATCGAACATCAAACTTGAATGCAAATACATACAAGTTTGCAGAGCAGAGTTCAAAAATATTATCTGGAATCGCTGCTTTGATTGACAGTCCGTTTCCACAGATCTTTTTTGCCACGTACCATCCGGCTTTACAATGAACTCCCCTCGTCGGTGTTACCCCAGTGCTATGAAATCTCCTTCTTCAAACGAGGCTTGCGGAGAGTATTAAATGGAAGCAGCGGCCTGGCTCTGCCCCTGGAGTTGCTGACGTCCACGAGGGGCAGTAACCATCAGGTGGGCCCTAAGCTCGTCTGCCTACAAAGACAGTAAAAAAAATGTCACCTTACTATGAAGGGACAGTTTACTCCATTTGCAGATTGTCCACTCAATCTGTTTGGCCCGTCGAGGACGCACATGGACAGAAAACGTGAGGTTGAAGTCAATTCAATATAACGGATAACTCACTTTTCAAACTGGTTGGCAAGAATGCGTCGTGGCACAAACGAACCGAATAACTATCGATGTGGACTCAAAATATGCTGAGTTCACTACCCTATTGGTGTTAAGAAGTTACCGAAGCCTTACCTTAATCGTGGAAGTCATTCGTGACGTGATGACGCACTTGACACGTGTCGTATCTATATATATATAATATATTTATATTAATAAATAACATAATATATAAAGCTACAGTGGTTTTTATGGATGTTCCGTTATAACTACTGAACCATGCATCCGATTGACTTGAAACTTGGTATCCATGTACAAAATACAAATGAATTGGCTAATATTTATGAATGTTCGACTACCTAACAATAATGACAATAAAAAATAATGTTAATTTTAAATACCCAGCAAAGCAGGCGAGTACGGCTAGTATTTCCTACATATATATACAAGTAAAAAGCCATTAAAATACTTACAGATAAACGGTGGGAAGATCTATCTAACGTAGTTAAAGTTACATCCGTAGACTTTCACAGTAATATCCTTTGGACAGGCGGATTGGCTTTAACGAAGACGACTCTAAAGAATCCAGATGTACAGAAATTCCTAACTAACAATCAGACTTTTGATGCCGTTATTAGCGAACAATTTTATCAAGAAGCTACATACATTTTTGCTCATAAATATAAAGCTCCTTTAATTCTTATCACTACTTTTGGAAGTTCGATAAAGCATAATGTGGCAACTAGAAATCCTTTACAATTGGCTACGTTAGTCAACGAATTTGTGGAAATAAAATCACCAAATTTTTTTAAGGGGAGACTTTGGAATTTGTTATTTTCATGCTACGAATACATTTGGTGGAGATTCTGGTTTTTGAAGAAGCAAGAGGAACTAGTAGAAAAATACGTTCCAAATTTGCCTCAGCCATCTCCGAGCCTTTATGAACTACAGCAGAATGTTTCTTTGTATCTTATGAACACACATTTTAGTTTCGATCCTCCTGCTGCTTATTTGCCCAATTTTATTGAAATCGGCGGTATTCATCTGAATGAAGAAGTCGAAAAACTACCACAAGTGAATAATTTACTCGCTTTTATATTAGCTTTATTACTCGAAGAGTTTGATAAAAATAGTAACAATCGTAACCAATTATTTTGTAGGACATCCAAAGAATATTAGACGAAGCAAGCAATGGAGTTGTGTATGTAAATTTTGGATCTAATATTAAGAGTTCAGAATTGCCTATTGAAAAGAAGAATGCGCTAATCAACGTATTTAAGAGCTTAAACCAAACGGTGCTATGGAAATGGGAAGACGACAATTTTGGCAACCAAACTGCTAACATTAAGACGCGAAAATGGCTGCCACAAAACGAAATCTTAGGTATGTGTGGATGCCACCTGTAAAAAGCTTTATAATGAAAAGCCTTGTATAAGAAGTATATATTGGAAAGATGTAGTCAAAATTAATAGTTTCCCTTATTAATTAATTTAGGAGTCACTCGAACAAAAATAGTATAGTTGCCTAAGGGTGCAGCGTAATTTGTGAATGAACTAACAACATCTTGTGAATAAACAAAGTTGACGGGGATGAGAGAACGTTTTTAACTACTTATGGGCCAGTTTGCATTTTTTAGAATCTGTAAAAATTCGAAACCCATTCTGCACTAATAAATCAACATCCTTAAAGATCATTCCTCTGCAAGGGAAGATAGTTAGGTCTACTACAGATTTCTAAAAATTTCGTGCCGTTACTGTTATTTAACATTAATTTTGATTTTCATACTGAATGTGTTGTATGCTTTTAATTTTTATTTCAGCTCACCAAAATGTGAGAATATTTATATCACACGGTGGTTTAATGGGAACCATTGAAGCAATTTTCCACGGAGTTCCCATTATTGGCATTCCATTGTTCGGAGATCAATACAATAACCTACTACAAGTAGAAAATGCAGGATCTGGTATCATTCTTGAATATCACAACTTAAATGAAAACAATATGCGTTCTCTGATAAACCATGTTCTCAGTGATGAAAAGTACAAAAATAATGCTAGAGAACTATCGATAAGGTTTAGAGATAGACCAATTAAGGCTCTAGACGCTGCAATGTATTGGATCGAATACGTTATAAGACACAAAGGCGCTCATTTCATGAAAAATCCCGCATTAAAATTGAATTGGTTTGCCTACAACATGTATGATGTTTATCTTTTCATTTTATGTGTACTTATAATTAGCGTGTACGTAAGTTATAGATGTTTAAAGGTTTTAGTTTATTTTCGTATAAATACAAAGTTCGATAGAAAATTGTGTGGGAAAGTTAAATTTCAATAAACAGAATAAAAGTTTGAAATCTAATTACGACATTTTGTTTTTTTTTTGCCATTAAGTTTGTTTAGGTTTAAAAAAAACAAGAAATAGGTCACGAGTTCGCATGATTGATTGGTAGTCGGCATTGAAGGGAAATAAACAATTTTCGAAAACAAAAATAGGCAGTGTGTTTTGTGCCTTTGCCTACGTTTGGCGCTAGGGGCACTGTTCGAACTCTATATAAATTAGAGTTAACTTTCACGCTATCGAGAACGTTAAAAACTCACACTAAGCGCACTGAAGTGACGGCAAAACGAATCTCGGCTGCGCGAAATGTATGATACCGTATCTAACATAAATCTAAAAAAAGATATATTTAATTTCAATTAAAAACGTAATCATTATAAGGATATAATAAAAATACTATAAAAAATTATACACTTTTGAAAATATGTATTGTTTTTTAATTTTTCGGCAAGACCTCAAAACCTGTCAGAATATCAGATATTTGTAATTTTAACACATATATAATATTGCATTTGTTATTGTCCTCTCTTGAAGAAGTAAATGAAGGGTTTACAAAAAAATATAAAAAAGTTTGAAATTTTATTGTCGTCGAAATGTTTCTACATTATTTTTAGCATAAGCGCGCCACCTGTTGTAGTATTTGAGAACAACGAATGCCAAACTGGAAATCGTTCAACAGAACAAATTCAAAAAAAACAAATAGTTCAATTTGTACGTTTTAGTCGTACAGTATATCACTAGATGTCGCGGAATTAAAAAAACTGAACTGGTACTCCTTTTTGGGCCGGCCTTTTTTTTTATTCCCCTTTTAGGCTGACGAGGGTATGCCGTATGGCCCACCTGATGGTGAGTGGTTACCGTCGCCCATGGACTTCAGCAATGCCAGGGGCAGAGCCAAGCCGCTGCCTACCGCTTAATACTCTCCACAAGCCTCGTTTGAAGAAGGACTGGTCATAGCGCTCGGGAAACACCGTATCCACGAGTATCCGTGTCACCGCGTAGGCGTAGGGATTCTAATTAACGGACCCACTAAACAGCACTGAGTATCCTAGCCCCAACCGAGACAGGACTGGGAATGGCAGGACGGGCAATTGCGGTCAATACTACAACAAGCAGCGTGGTACCCTAAAGCCTCTAAAGACCGGCGGAGTCGTCACATAAAACGACTTTACATCGGCTATCATTGTTGACGACGAGTCAGGCCACCGAAAAAAAAAAAAAAAAAAAAAAAAAAAAAGGCCACCCAAGTAGCGCGGCTGTTGCTCCGGAATATCCTTTTGGACCAGAACCAGCCGAAAGGTCGGAATGCTATACGTATCCGCCTGTTGCTCTTTAATACCAACTTTGAGGTGTGTTAATTTTCCTTTTTTATTCTTTCGAACTCTAGATTTCAGTCGTCATATTAACACATATTTTTCGTAAATAAAGTATTTTCTTCAAGTTCTTCAAGATCAATTGAATAGAATTTGAGAATGGTGTAGGTTAATTCTGAGAGAGGTATACCGATGCTCTAATGTTATTTTATTGATCATTTTGAATTGTCTTATCTGCTCTGTTTTTTTTAATATTAGTAATTTGTTTCCTAATGTCCACATTCTCTTGACGGTCATGGACTTGTTAATAATTTGCTGTTTCCGCTTAGAATTTTATTAATTTGACAAGAATAATATTTAATATTATTAATTATGCGGGGTGTAGCGATGGCTCTTCGAGTGACGTAAGCATAATAAAAATCAAACCCGCAAAATTATAATTTGCGTAATAACTGGTGGTTGGACCTCTTGGGAGTCCGCACGGGTAGGTACCACCACCCCGCCTATTATCGCCGTGAAGCAGTAATGCGTTTCGGTTCGAAGGGTGGGGTAGCCATTGTAACTATACTGAGACCTTAGAACTTATATCTCGAGGTGGGTGGCGCATTTACGTTGCAGATGTCTATGGGCTCCAGTAACCACTTAACACCAGGTGGGCCTTGAGCTCCTCCATCGATCTAAGCAACAAAAAAAGCATTTTCTGAGAAATTTTTCATACTTGTCCATTTGTGTTTCGAAAGCTAGCAGAGCGTCTGGCACCAATCCTCTTACCGTGTCCGAACGGCAAATGTAGCGAAGACAGCGATGTAGCATTGAAAGCAACATCTTGTATTTTCTTCGATGTTCATAAAAATTGTGAAAGCAGACGTGTGAAGTGTTAGGTAGGTAATGTGAGGAGTTAGCTAGCTAAAAATACTTGGATGGACTGTGTGAAAAAGGATATACGAGAAGAGGATGTGGATACAGAGATGTGACGTTTGTTAGACCCGAAGGGAGACAGAGGAAAAGCTGTCCAACTCTTAACGGGATAAGGGTAAGAAGAAGAAGGTCAGCAATTCGTATTCGAAACACAGAAATATAATGGCAAGTAAGTATCAGTTGAATGGAATATTTGAAATGTATTCAACTGATAATTATTTTTAATAAATGTATCTTTTTTATTTGATTTGTTTTGGTAATTTTAAGTATGTTTAAATAATACTATGTACACATATGGACTTGTTGTTGTCTGAAATAAAATAAATCATTCATTCATTCATTCATTCATTCATTCATTCATTATTATTTTTATTTGGTCAAAATTTATAATCACGCAACAAGGCATTGATTCGTAGAGATTCTAATAGTTTTTTTAAAGTCAATATTGTGGAATTATAATATTATAACCATTCCAATCGGTTACGCATTATGACATGACTGATCGATTTTTACTCGAGCTGTCACAAGTAAAATAAATGGTTATAAGGAGATTAATATTATACGTATTGCCGCCCATGAAACAAATAGCTTAAAACCTTTGAAATACATTTCTAAGTCCTTTGTATCCGAATTGAATATTACGTTTCCTTAATCGTCTGTACAAATAGTATTACTATTGTTAAAGGGCTTTCTCGGACACAATACAATAATAGAAGTAGTCGGGTAAGGCAATTAAAGACAATGGGTAATAGTTTCAGGAAATTCATATCGTGAATCCTTTCCTGTATGCGATCAAATTAGTATTAGCCGAATTATTACAGTTACCAATAAATTTAAATTTTAGCAGATGTTTATTTAATTTAGTACATAACACTTGATTGCTAGAACATGACTTAATGACTACATAGGGATATTTAATAGGAAAGGTCAGTTTTATATTTTACGCACGTGTAAAGAAAACACTGAAATATTGTGGTCTAAAATTTTAATTTAATTTTCAATACCGTTTTGACCACTGGATGTAACACAATACAAGTACCACGGCCGACATTTGGGGTCTACGATTTGACTCAAGAGCTGTCCAAACACTGCCACGCACGTCAGATTGAGTGAGTCTTATGCGGGTTTTTTTATATATTTTTTATTGCTTAGATGGGTGGACGAGCTCACAGCCCACCTGGTGTTATGTGGTTACTGGAGCCCATAGACATCTACAACGTAAATGTGCCACCCGCCTTAAGATATAAGTTCTAAAGTCTCAGTATAGTTACAACGGCTGCCCCACCCTTTAAACCGAGTGTTGACTCCTGATTATTAAACATGTTCATTCTAGAGCTTAGCTAGCTTACCAATTCCATAACAAAAGGTATTTAGGTCTCAAGATTGTACAATACAATTGAACCTTGAATCTAATGTCTCATTGTGTTGTGAGTAATATTGAAGAGACAATAACAACATCAGGTACTACATTAAGTTGTGACGACACAGACAGCATTACGTGAATTTCACACATTCACACTGAAAGGTGAAGTTGAATTCTTATTATTGTTAGTAGCGGCTGTTCCATCCAGATAATATATCATAATGTCCGTACCTTCTCATACGTGCTCACATTGCACTCAATCCCCAGTAATTACGTAAATTCCAAAATTATTTGATGTACTTCCTTTCGGGTCTATAATTCTGTTTTTTTTTTTTTTTATTGATTAGATGGGTGGCCGAGTTTACAGCCCACCTGGTGTTAAGTGGTTTCTGGAGCCCATAGACATCTACAACGTAAATGCGCCACCCTCCTTGAAATATAAGTTCTCAATAAAATTACAATGGCTGCCCCACCCTTCAAACCGAAACGCAATACTGCTTCACGGCAGAAATAGGCGGGGTGGTGGCACCTACCCGTGCGGACTCACAAGAGGTCCTACCACCAGTAAAATCCCTTCCTATCATAATGAAGAAAACTCTTACTTGTACCTTTAAATGTTGAATTTTGGACTTTGATTCAACTGTAGATGAAGAGGTTCTTAGATAAAACTTTCAAATTTAAGAGAGTACTGCCCTCCTCTATTTTCGATGTCGCATCACGGTTCAATTAATAAGCGTTACAAACATATCTCATATTTATTGTGTTGATGTAAGATACAAAGTGTTTGGACTTGCCGTTCATCTGGTGTAAAGTCACCGGACATCTATGCTTCCCAACCTCCAACAAGCGGTCGTGAGAAGTTAAATATAATCGCGAGAAGAATAAATTATTGTATGTATATGTGTATATATTTATGTATATGTATTTATTTAAGTATGAGTATTTGTATCTATAAATATTATGTATGTTATATATACACATATGTTTAAGTAATATCGATATCACACTACACCTACCAAGGTTCATCTCTACACCCCCCTAAGGTAGACTGTCAGAGAATGCCTATGGCATTAAGTCCGCCTTTATACTGTCTAGTATATAAAGTTATAAATAAATAATTATTTCAAAAAAATTAATTAACGTAATATAATATGTGTAGTCAGTATTTATTTGTCTTAATTACGTAATCTCAGCGCTGTCCAATACTTCGGAATATTAAAATCGGACCGATATTCTAGTCTAGTTGGAAGGCTATAATACATAAACCATACTTAGAACGACCTTCATTAGCGAGGTCTGCGACGCACAGTACAGATATAATATAATTATTTATTTGTCAAGACGTATATTCAAGTTCAACAAGAACGGCTATGTTTTAAAAGAAGACCTTGCTTTTGTGTTAGTTCTAAATAAAAAAATCAACCCAAAAAACTGCGTGTCGAACACGCACTGTCAGTATGAACGTTCATTATTAAATTAGAAGTTTTTTTTGCTCAATTAAAATAGCGTTTTTATCATCCTCTAATTCACATAAAATCTACCATGCCAATTTAAATAACTAATGAATAAGTTAAACTTTTTAATGGTGGTAGGACGTCTTGTGAGTCTGCACGGGTAGGTACCACCACCCTGCCTATTTCTGCCGTGAAACAGTAATACGTTTCGGTTTGAACGGTGGATCAGCCGTTGTACTATACTGAGACCTGAGAACTCATATAACAAGCTAGGTGGCGGCATTTACGTTTTAGATGTCTATGGGCTCTTGTAACCACTTAACTTCAGACGGGTCGTGAGCTCGTCCACCCACATATACTATAATGAAAAAAAATAAAAACCGTTTTCGTTGAAAGTTTATTTTTGTTTTCAATGGATAATATAACGGAAATATTTTTACGACTTCACAAGCGCATAGATATCTCGCACGTCATAAATAAAAAACTGATTACAGCTTATATGCAATGATGCATTTTTATCCGCTTATGTATCGTCAAACGTTCATCACACTTTTGATACACTGTTAACAAACTACACTTATCTTCTAAATTGCATTCACTTAAGAATTATGAAGCTTAACTTAGTCTCTGAATTTAAAAAAACTATGACGCACGGACAGAATGAGCTGTGACTATGAATGTTTCGCTTTTAGGCATTAGCAGCGGAACCCAAAAAATAAGTACCGTTTTACTATATTATACTTGGTCTAAAAGAAGAATCTTTGCCATGCTACTAACGTGAATAATTTCAAATCGCGATCGTTAAGTTTTTCAAATAAAATTCTGATCGACTTGATTTATATCCTTCTTAGAGTTCTACGTAGTATATTATTTATAGTATTAATTATATTATATTTGTAGTATAGTATAGGTATTATTTTTACTGGTGGTAGGACCTCTTGTGAGTCCGCACGGGTAGGTACCACCACCATCCTGCCTATTTCTGCCGTAAAACAGTATTGCGTTTCGGTCTGAAGGGTAGGGTAGCCGTTGTAACTATACTGATACTTTTGAGCTTATATCAAGGCGGGTGGCGCAGTTACGTTGTAGATGTCTATGGGCTCCAGTAACCACTTAACACCAGGTGGGCTGTGAGCTCGTCGAACCATCTATGCAATAAAAATTAAAAAAAACTTATCATGTCTTCTTGCGGTAATTACGTTTTTAAGTTTATGAGCTCAAGTACTACTTTATAAGAGATTGTGTGTGTTTGTGTGCTTAATGGCTGTACTTATACATTGTTATACATACTTCTTTACTTGAATCCTGGGTATTATGAGCTGGGTATGATGAGTAGATTTATAATGGCTACTTATTTATATAATATTTAAACACTAAACTAATGAAGCTCTATCCAATTATTGTGGAATCAAATAAAGCTATTTTATTATTATTAATGTCTATAGCTATAAAAATACGAAACATAATATGTACATATATAATATACTGATCGGTTTCACAAATGGTTTGAACTTGAAACCACTATTCTTAAATTACTCTATAGATTAAACACTTTTAAATTCATTAATCTAGTAGATGAGCTAGCGCTTCATACGCAATTCTCACTCGCTCTTTTATTTTACTTTATTGCTTAGATTTTTGTTGTTTACAAAAACCACCATACCAATATCAACCGTAAATGTTACAACGAGAATCCACTCCGGGATGTGACACGTGAGGTCTAAATCACAATGAATTGTCTATCGTAAATAAACGTTGTCCTAAGTATATATTATTATCCTTTCAGAGAAACTAATTTGAAATCGCTATTACGTTTGTTCACTGATAGCGTTTATGTTTCTAAAGGATCTAAAAGTGACGGTGCCTTTGAAAAACTGCTCTATCCTTCTTTAGAATAAATACCAAAAGAGAAAATGCAACCGTGCAACTAACGAAGTACAACATATATTTAAATGGTATATTTTAGGTATTTTAATAATATGCCCTGTGGCAATTTACTGCGGGACAGCGTTAAATCGATTTTCATTCTGAAGAAGAGAGCTATTCGTGCGATTTATATCGGTCACTCAAGGGAATCCTTGAGAAAAGTAAATTAAAATTCAAACTAAGCGTCTCAATACATTTTTTATAATTTGATTCTCCAGTTTTTGATATACACGACGTGTACACTAGAGAAATAAGGCTTCTTAAATCTATTATAAGTATATTATGCAAAATAACTACTAAACTAATATTTAAGTAATATTTAGTATATTGTAGTTAGTATTATTGTCTTATTTTTTGCTTTTCGCTAGGTAGATTTCAATTAAGAATTTATTTTCATTTCAAACTTCTTAGTTATTACATTATTGTTTTTTGCGGATAATATATGTATTGAAATAATATCACCAGGTATTAACTAGTTACATGAGCCCATGATCTAAATCAGCGTGAATGTCTCCACTCACCTAAAACTCATCTGTTCTAATATCTTTTATTATTATTGCATAAACGAGTGATTAACCTCATGGCTCATCTAATGTTAAATGGCTATCAAAGTACATATACTTCACAATATGAGTGTTATGAGCCTGAGACATATGATCTAGGTCTCAATTGTATAGTATCGTCGTTATTTCTGAAAACCTGAACGTATTACTGCTTCGCGGAAAGGTTGCGATATCTATCCTTTCGGACTCAGTAGAGGCCTTTAGGTGATTTTAAATACACAGAAGTTAATAGATATACGGTTGAAAAACATTCACCTTCATCGTAAACAGTCGACGTCACCCTAAGCACGTCATTTCGGATCCTCCCGATCCACTAACGTTACTTTTAGGTACCTCAAGCACCGGTCATCGTTTTCGTCGCACCCGTCGCTTGCGACAAAGGGCTCGGCGAGTAAATTAACCCACAGACACAGCCTCCAACAGTTTCTCGCCGGATCTTCTCAGTGGGTTGCATTTCCGATTCAGTGGTATTATAATAATATATTCTCTATTTGTTAGCTCAGCTATTTGTTAGGTTAAGCTAACATCTCAAGGCTACCACCACAAGCTTAGATAGTAAAAAAAACCTGCTTTGTGAGTCGGGTAAAAAAGAATATCTGCCCGAGTTTGCTTCGATTTTTATTTTCAGGACTGTGTCTATCTTTTATGGCCGTACATAGAGATAACATTCTTTGACATTCAATTATTATGCTTTAATGTTTATCCAATTTGAAATAAATGATTTGAAGTGCGGTTATGAACACAAACTGGTCCACATCTTTGTACCTAATTTTATTAGCTAACTGATAAAAAATATGTGAAGGGGCCTGTATCTATCTAGCTCAGTCGTCAGAATTCATTTCGATTTGCTTATTTATACATAGCAAGCTGATGTGAGCAGTCGCTGTTGTTTTTTGTTAATTGCTTAGTGTAACGTATTCGTTATAAATCAATTTAATAAAATGTTCAACAGTTTCATATTTTTGTTTGTTGTAGTGACGGGCTTATGTGAGTCTGCCAATATTTTGTATGTGATGCCTTTTACTTCTAAATCTCACCATATTATGTTGAAGCCGATTGGATTAGAATTAGCTAGAAGGGGTCACAATGTGACCGTCATCACTGGGTTTCGAGATAAGAATGCTCCTGCAAATTACCGTCAGATACAAGTTGATCAGAAAGAAATATGGGACGTCATAGGTAAGCTATGTTTACACAAATATCATATTTGTCATAAAATATGTTGGTGATTGTTGTTGGTCCGATGTTTAAGAATTTGAACTTTTTTCATCCTGACTAATATGCATAAAATAAATATCTAATAAAGTGAGCGACATTGGGCTGATGGTGATGATGAAAATGACTATAAATCATAAAATATCTAGTAGATAATACAACAAAAAATGCTCACGTGAGAAAGATCAAAACATTTGATGATTTAATTTAAAATAAATAATTATAAATTCAATTTGCATAAAATTGAATTTAAAATAATTTCGTATCTCTCATTATTTAAGTGCTGTAAAGTAATGCCCATATTAATTATAATATTCTAGAAATAAACTGGAATAAATCGCATATGCATGAATTGCTAATTTTAATAATTAACTGAACCTCGAAAAATGCTTTGATTTAATATTTTGTTTTATGTATCTCATTTAATTTATAAGAATGACTAATTTTATTCAATTCCAATATTTGTTATGAAATATTTGACGATTGACTTCCACGGTGAAGGAATAACATCGTGTAGTAAAAATCAAACCCGCATAGTTTGCGTAATTACTTGTGGTAGGGCTTTTTGTGAGTCCGCATGGGTGGGTACCACCGCCCTGCCTATTTCTGCCGTGAAGCAGTAATGCGTTTCGGTTTGAAGGGTGGGGCAGCCGTTGTAACTATACTGAGACGTTAGAACTTACATCTCAAGGTGGGTGGCGCATTTACGTTGTAGATGTCTATGGGCTCCAGTAGCCACTTAACACCGGGTGGGCGGTGAGCTCGTCCGCCCATTTAAGCAAAAAAAAATTTTATTATATATATTTAGGCGATTTTGATTAAATGTATAGTAAATATTCCAAATTAATTTTTAACTACTTTCTGTTTTAGGAACCAAAAGACCGAACGTTTTCGACATGGTCGGGGTATCAACTGAAGAATTTCACAATATGATTCTCTGGAGAGGGGGACTAGGATTCACAAATCTAACTTTAAATTCAGCTGAAGTGAAGAGTTTTTTAGCTGAAGACAACAAATTCGATTTAGTCATTTGCGAGCAGTTTTTCCAAGAAGCGATGAACATATTAGCACATAAATACAAAGCTCCTTTAGTTCTAGTTACCACATTCGGAAACTGTATGAGACATAACATCATGATAAGAAACCCATTGCAGCTAGCCACTGTGATCAGTGAATTTTTGGAAGTGAGGAACCCGACCAGTTTCTTCGCAAGGTTAAGAAATGTATACTTCACCGTTTACGAATACGTTTGGTGGCGATATTGGTACTTAGAAGAACAAGAGAAATTGGTCAAGAAGTACATTCCAAATTTAGAAGAACCAGTGCCCACTTTGCTTGAGATGCAAAAGAATGCCTCCCTGATACTAATTAACGGACATTTTAGTTTTGATACTCCAGCTGCGTATCTTCCCAATATTATTGAAATTGGCGGAGTGCATCTTTCCAAGAGTGACACTAAGCTGCCCGCGGTAAGTATTTTCAACCTCGGCATGTCTGAGAAGTACATCAGCTGGTATCTTTTAATTCCCCCACTTTGAAGTCGATCGTTAAATTAACTATAAGCCTTGGGATAAAGAAGTTAGAATTTACTTTTATTGCGACGCATTGCTTTGCTATATTTACTATTTTAGCTCTGGTGGTATTTCGACACTGGGATATTTTTTATTATTTGATAATGACCATGTACGGTTAATAGTGCATACGGACCATGGACGGTTAAATGCGCATCACTTATTAGACTCAAGGTAGTAGGACGTAGGACATGTAGGTTTTCTACATAATCGTTGATATCCTAAGGGGTTATTCCAACTACGCGCGGACTAGTAGGTGAGATCACGGGGCTTAACCTGGGAGGACTTGCTACACCAGCCCTAGCAAGAGCAGTGCTTCGCTGATTTTTACAACGCGATTGGAATCGCGACCCACTGAGAAGATTCGACCAGAAACTCAGTGGGTGGAAAACTCAGTATAATGTAGGACGTCAGTTCGTCACCCAAAAAATAATACCGTCATTCTGCTTATTACCACGAAGCAGTCATGTTTATAGACACGAAGATCACTGATACGATTTTTTTATTACTTATAGGTCGAACGAACTCACGGCCCACCTTGTGTTATCCGGTTACTGGAGCTCATAGATATTAACAACGTGAATGAGATCACCCATCCATACATCCATCCACCCCCACCCATCTTGAGACATGAGTTCTAAGTTCCAGTTCTGTAGTACAGCAGTTGCCCCAACTTTCAGCTACCTGTGTCGGCTTACACGAAGTCCTACAACCGGTATTAAAATGCTATTGGCACTTACACATCTTGTCTCAGACGGAATACTGCAATTTACTTAATAATCTGTTTTGGCAAAATAAAAAAATTAACTTCTCAGAGGGAATTATTAAAATTATGATGTTTTGACGAAACTGATTGTTTTAAATTGAATCACGTGATTGGTTTGTGGGAGAAATTTACGAGGCGGTTCAAATTTAACACACCACACCAATTATTTTAATCAAATTTAATAAAAGTCACGACTCCAACTACCAATACTCTTTATCGTATGTTCGTACAGATTCCTATGAGAATACGTTGAAGTTTTAAAATCTAGAATTTTTGTTTGGTAAGCCGATACGGAGGAGGTGACGTTTGGCAATACTCCTTTTTTAAAATTGAATAACTTCTTAATTAGCATATCGAGAATAATTAGCCTGCAATAAAAGCTTAATTTTATAGAGCAAAAGCAAATTAGGGACTGTATGACTTAATTATTTTCATTTTATTTCAAGTATAATAACAGAATGTATAAACAATAATTTCCCATTGTCGTTAGCCGAGATTATAAATACGTTTCGTGGTGGGATATTATTTAAATTACTGTAATTTACAAAATTTGTCACGTCATGATTATACGACAATGAAGTACATGGTATATTCGTCTGAATAATAGAATGAACAGGATGGCTAATACTTAATAGTTGTACTTCGCACGTTCGTATTATGTTCTTGGCGGAAAATATTTATTTTTAAATTAGACCTAATTTATAAAAAAAATTATTTAAAAGTAGTCGTCTGTCTGGCTTTACTCGATAGTGCAATGGTATCCTGTATTTATATTCTCGCGTATTAGATAATCGATGACATCGGCAACTCGAATGCAAATCCAATCAATGACCATTTTAACCGTAATTAAGGGTTATTATGATTATTATAAAGTTATTAATTTAAGGGTTATTTTTCGATGGAGACTAAAATTTGACGCCGCCGCATTTTTCACTTTAATATTAACTTTATATTTTTTTACTACAAAGGAATCAATGCACTCAACTGAATATACCATGAATTAAGTATAAAATTAAACTTTAAAAATTATTATATTTTCAGGATTTGCAAAACATTTTAGACGAAGCAAAGCATGGAGTCATTTACATTAACTTTGGATCGAACGTGCGTAGTGCTGAACTACCGTTAGAAAAAAGAAATGTATTTTTGAATGTAATTAAGAAACTGAAGCAGACTGTGGTGTGGAAATGGGAAGATGACAGTCTAGATAAAATGGATAATTTAGTCGTGAGAAAATGGCTACCACAAAAAGAAATATTATGTAAGTTGTTTTAATACAATTATTCGTGTAAAGAAACATATTTAATTAATCTCATAAAAATGCCAAATTTACTTTTATTATCACAAGCTTACAATAGCGTGGTAATTTAAAAATATAATAATATTGAATAATTGTTTTAGTTTTATGATATGTATAATGCCAGGCACAGGAGGAGGATTTTTTTATTAGCTTGAATTGGCGAAAAACTCAGTGGCCTAATGTTAAGCGATTGTTACGACCCAGAAATACCCCTAGGCGAATTACGGCTCATAACTTAACTTAACATAACGGCTATGATTAACACTCACCACTGATACCATTCACATAAATTTTACACCATTCTATACTTTAATTTCAGCCCACCCAAATATCAAAGTATTCATATCGCATGGTGGATTGATCGGAACACAGGAAGCCATATTCCACGGCGTGCCTATAATTGGAGTTCCTATTTACGCTGACCAATACAATAATTTATTACAAGCAGAAGAAATTGGATTTGGGAAAATACTCGAATTCAAAGATATCAGAGAACAAAACTTAGATAATTACTTGAGAGAGCTTCTTACAAACAATACTTACAGAGACAAAGCTAAAGAGATGTCTATTAGGTTTAAAGATAGACCGACGACTGCTTTAGATACAGCTATGTATTGGATTGAATATATTATAAGGCATAATGGGGCTAGTTTTATGAAAAATCCAGCCAGAAAATTGCACTGGATCCAATACGCAATGCTAGATGTTTATGGTTTTATATTAGCAGTAGTGTTAACTATTTTTTACACTATTTACAAACTAAGCAGTTTCATATTGCATAAATTGAAAGCTCCTGAGAGACTTATTAGAAAAAAGTTTGATTGATATTTGTTATACTGTTGTTATTTAACATTAGTCTTTATTATAGCATAGAAAAGTGATAAATATAATTAAGATATAGTGGAAAACTGTAAGAAACTCATTGATATTGACTTGAAGATCTTAAGTCAAATATTTAGGTAGTTTTAATGATGCGAAATATTTGTTTTTTTCTGATCTCTCTGTTTAACTGTTTGTTTTTTTTTTGTTTTGTAATTTTATAATCATGGATAGTTAAATACTTTTTTAAAACTGTTAATATTTCAAATCTTTCAATTAGACTTAATATGTGATGGTAGTTATATTATACTATGTATTTTATCCCACACAATATGGGCTTTAATGAAAATTGAAGGCGTATTATTATTGTGCACCAATAAAACCAGTTAATAAATGGTTTATCGGATATTTTTTCTTCCTATCTAATTGTTAGTAGCCTAAGTGGCTATTCCATCTATTTAAGGACCAGTAGGTAAGCTCATGAGCTCGACTAGAGATAATTTCTAACACTGACCATAGCAAGAGCAATTCTTCTCTGAATTTACCACCGGATCTAATTAGGTTAAATTGGAGAACGCTGCTATCCATCGGTTACGCAAATTTTCTATAAAACTGGTAGTCGCGTCACATGACATTCAAGGAAAAATAATAGGGTGGTGCTGTTTTATGTCGTAATCACATTGGCCGTGTGATATATAGTACATTTATTTAGCTAAATATATATACAAACATAGTTTTGGCTGTGTATTGGGAACATTAGGTGGCGTTTAAATGTTGTGCGGCGTATTGTAATACCGCACGCGTGGGAGGGGCCTATACCAGCTTATATGTGCGAATCTCCTGTTTAGGCGTTCTTATTAGAAATGTAGGACAGCCATTGGATAGCAATGGTCAATTTAGGCTCAAATCTAAAAGTAGGCCATGAGCTCGTTCGCGGTCTCACTATCAGAATTTACAATCAATCGAATAAGGAATGCGCCAATTAATAAAGAAAACAACAACAAAAAAACCTACAATTATACATTGTTTATTTGACACATTTTCATTTTTTCATTGCATAGTTTATTTGATACATTACATTTATATCTCGTTTCTAAATTTAGCGAAACCCTCTACTCGTCTGGGCAAGGGTTTTGTTACTCGAAAGACCGCTTTTGTCCCAACTCAGCTTGGGTCGCTGTGAGTCCAAAGTAAAGTCTGTCTGGCTTATGAATTTAGAATGATCTGGCTTTCAGCAGGTATATGCGTCCACATTCCCTCATTCTATTGAAGTGTCTGGTGCTGTTCATGCCTATTTGTCTTACTGTTCGTAATATACAAACTGTAAAATAATGAAAAAAGCTAGTCACACTGGCCAGATGTCCCTTTTTAATGCGCTTTTATTAGTTCCCTACGTATCTTAGTATTGCCTATTGTACAAATGTATCTGCTTTTTTTTGATTGTTTTTGAATGTAAATTGTGTTTTGGTGTGCAGTAAAGTGTATTCTCTCTTTCTCTCTTAGTATCTATGTTAGTATGTAACGTAATCTTTGAACATGATTTTGACCCCTTCAAAATGTCGTATTAACTCGAAATTTCGCATACCTATCAAGGACCGATGACAATTCAATATTTTAAACAGTCAGACCCTTTATTTACTTTCGGCAGTTATAATAACAAATTCTTTTAAGCGCCTTCTTTTTTCACTTAGCAAATTATAAAACTATAGTATTTGCCTGAATGTACATTAATGAACAGCTTATGATACATAATGCTAATTAAACTAAAAAAAATAAAAAAATAAAATAGTTTAAAAAAAACTAAAAAACACGCTTTTATAGAAAATCCAATTAAAAAATAAAAAATTAATTTATTGTAAAAAAAGCGTGCTTTTTAAGATACTACGAGTATTAAAATGATAAGACCTAGGTACTCATATCTGTAAAATATTTAAACTATTGACACCGCGCACCTCACGCTTTTTTTACAATTAATTAATTTTTATTCTTAGTTGAATTTTCTATAAAAAAAATGTTTTTAACTTTTTCTTTTTAAACTAGAATTTATTGTAAGCTTAATCGATTACACTATTCAATATAGTACAGAAAACTGAGACATCACACGATCTCCGTCAGAATTAAAGTTTTTTATTATGAAAAAAGCATTTTTATTCAAAAAGTTTTATTTCATTCTTAAGTAAAATGTTTAACTGTTTTAATGATTTGATATAAAATAGTCGAAATTAAAATTATTACGGTTTAATATTAGAATTATTTTACTCAATCGGATTTATGAAAAAAAAAAAAAAAATTATAAATTAATTAATAATTATTATTATAGGCAGGGTAATAAATGCAGACCAATTTTTTTAATAACACAACAGGAAACTCTTTTGTTGTTTTTACCTATCTACCTATGCTGATAGCCTTGATAGGCTATTTTAGCTTCTCCTTGACGTGTAGGTGAGTTCACGGGGCTCAAACCAGAGTGTTGCTAACACTGGCCCTAGCAAGGGCAGTGCTTTGCTGAATCTACCACCGGATCGGAAACGCGACCCACTGAGAAGATCTGGCGAGAAACATTGAGTTTACTCGTCGAGCCCTTCGTCGCAAGCGACGGGTTCGGTCAAGACGATGACCGGTGCTTGAGGTACTTAAAAGTACCGTTAATGGTTCGGGAGGATCCGTAATGACGTGTTTAGGGCAATGTCGATTGTTTACCATTCGGTCCACAGGATCGGATATGACACTTCTTCATAATCTTGATAGAAGGTAGACGAAGTCTGAAATCTGACCACGAATAGGTAATTTTTATTTTCTAATTTAAAAAAATAAAATGCTTTTTTTTTCAGAAGAAAAACTAATTACCTGCTAAACTCGAATTCCAACTAAATAATTGGAACAGTATTCGCTATTTTAAGGTACGTAGTATCCCGGACTTGCTCATTAGGGGCACGCAATTAAAACTTGTAGTTGGGCAAGTCTCACACTGGGGATTACTGCCAATGCGAAACAGTTGGAAAATCGAGATCAATCTCGGAATTATGCAGTTCCGAATATTGTCTACGAAGTTCTGACTTCGGCAGATCTCGAGTCTCAATGAAATATTATTTGAGTCATTTACGTAGTTTAATAATATTAATTAGGTAATACAACGTTGTAATCTCTATATATAAAAATGAATTGCTGTTTGTTAGTCTCGCTAAAACTCGAGAACGGCTGGACCGATTTGGCTAATTTTGGTCTTGAATTATTTGTGGAAGTCCAGAGATTGTTTAAAAAGTAGATAAATTTGAAAATGCTCGGAATTAAATATAAATAATTTTGTTGTTCCTTTTTTTGTTTTAAGTTTATTTTATACAAAAGTTTAGGTCTTTTGTCTATCGATTGAGGCACTACTAAGTCTGCCGGGTCGGCTAGTTTTATATATATTTTTTTCATTTTTTCCTTAGTAAATTTCTCACTATTGACTTTATTTCGATTTTCATATGTTTAGAGCCTGTTCCTTACCTTAGCTTACCTTAATCGAAGTAAAGTTAAAATATTTTGAAAAAAAGTAGAAAATTCGTCAAAATTTAATTAATCAATAAATTTAATTTACATTCATCATGTCTTTAGCTCAATTTCCCTGGTAAAACGCCATGTTGCGATACGCAATGGATCTTTTCGGTTTGAATTAATCAATTATAGTCGACTTGGGGAAGCAATCTCTGGATGTAGACTAATTATAACAGATTACATTAATCTCTGACGATGTAGCGGAACCGACTTCAGGTGAGACTACGTTGAAGGCGGAGAGCGATTAGCGTGTCATCGATAAAAAATAGATCAAAATCGTCGGAAAACACAAATTATATGTACACCTCAATCGTTTCAAAAATGTTTATATTAAAAGCGAATAGGCATGTCATCTGAAGCTTCCATTACTAATTTTATCAAAAATCGTTGTTATTTTACTTATTAGCTTAAAAATCTATATACTTTTTCTTTCATTTGTTCATTATTAGAAATGGCACTAATGTTAAGCATTTTAGCAGCATTTTATAAACCTTATAAATCTTATGTTTGTCTAAAATTTACTACATATTGTACTAATTGATTGTAGCATACATATTTGATTTTAATTTAACATACATAGTATGTATACTTTTATATAGTAATACCCCTTATCCAGTGTTACAATCTGCTATCCCACTAGTTTCGGTTGCTATTTGTGAGAAAGCAAGAGAGGCTAGTCTCTATGCACAGGATTTTCAGATAACTGTAACATGGTTTTGAGTCCAATATTTTAATTTAATATTGCTCTGAATTGTCTTTTCGGGCGCTAATATTTTCTTAACATTTCTTGTAACACCATTCCCGAAAAATGTTGACAAAGTCCGAAGTCCATCGTAAAACTAATAAAATTAAGTATTACAGGATGGTATGTTGTGCAGACTTCGCCTAGTGGAGCAAAAACAGGAGAAGAAGGAGATTTCTCGTTATTTGTAGGTTTTGTTAGTGAGTATCACAATCGCCTCGTTAGCCAATTAGTTAGTGAAGCTATAACATGAGGTCGAGTTTGATTCTCTGTCGAAGCTCACTGTAAAATATGGTCTGAGTGGTTTCTTATTAAAATATTTTTGGTGGTGCACTGTTTGAAGAAATACAGATTCTTTACAAAGCCAGCTGCCTTTGTTTGACTCCAAGGGACTTTAGTTCTCTCCCTATTTTGTACCGTATATCTTTAAGGACCCATAAAAACTGAAATTGGTTGAGATCGTGTCTCTTCTATTTTAGCACCGCTCTACTTGGTACTGAAATAGAACTCATCTATGCTATCTGACAATCGCGTTTATCAACCATCCTTTTTCAAAAATCGTTTTTCATGCACTACATAACTGGAGTTACATATCGTTTTACAAACTAGATTTGAAATAAGTCTAAGCTATGTTTTATATGTTCTGCTTTGCTGATGTCTGTGAGAATTCGTGACCAAGCACCGTGAGTCGGTTAAGGCAAAAAAAAATGTTTCTTCTACTTGTTCATTAATTGTTTTACGTTTCATAAAACACAAATAGATGTTTAGTTCGTAATGTAATTTAGTAATGTGCTTTTTTTTTAAATTCAAATCGCTTCAGGCTGTCAATATTGTTAATTTCAAAGTTTGGCAGATAAGCGTACCTTCTAAGATTACCTCGTATTACTGGGCTTCTCAGCTACATGACTATTCCATTTATGTTTGCAGGGGTTCCGCGTTCGATACTAATTTTGGAAACGTCAGACTCCATCGAATTTCGTCTATGCACTTTGAATCGACGGAAAGTTTCATTAGTTTTAATATTTAAGAAGCTTTCTGAAAAGCTCTGTGCGAAATTAACGTACTTCGTATGTAATAAGGTATGCGATCAGTTTTGGTGAACTTACTTACTGATTTATCGTGTTCATAAAATAATTCAGTAGGGAATGTAAATAATTTTCTTTTAGACTTTAATTAACTTGGAGAATATAAGGCCGCAGCCAAGTTATATCCATCAAGCAATTAGTGTTGTTAATGTCGTAGCCGTTTTTGTCCACTTATAAGCGAAGCT
Source organism: Bombyx mori (assembly GCF_030269925.1). Lineage (NCBI taxonomy): Eukaryota > Metazoa > Arthropoda > Insecta > Lepidoptera > Bombycidae > Bombyx > Bombyx mori. Next base: position 7,653,053 of record NC_085114.1, read on the forward strand.
ACCAAAAAATATGCTAATCTAACATTTGCATGTGACTGGTAAAATCACTGGCCCATTAAAGGCACTCTTTAGTCTGCTTAGTGTAAAAGGATAGAGTAGGTAAAATACTGTTAACAAGGGACGTTGAGGTGCCATTAAAGGTCTTAGGGCTTCCTTGCTTTCTCCGTCGTTTGTCACGCAAATAGAGAGTGAATAATTTATAGACGATTCACCCTCACCGCACTACGTCGGACCATGAGGTTAGAAAACGGGACCCCTGACTTTTTTGATGAAATTTTATAAAATACAACTACCTGGTATTAAATTAAGAACCGAACATTAACCAACTGCCAATGTTGATCTTAATATTTTATTTATCTATTTACTACAAAAGCTTCATTTCGCTTTCGATTATAAATTTAAAAGTGCATTTTATATACATATGTAATAGTTTTTATAAAATACATTTTACATTTACCAGAAGCTTGTAAGCAAATTTGCATGTAATCTGTGCTGTGCCGGTGTTCGAAGCCCGTGAACCAGTATCGATTTTTCTGATGAAATACGTACTTAAGACATTTTTACGAATGACGGATCGTCGAGGCGGTTCGGCTGGTCTTCTCGGACTGGATGAATTGCGACCTCACTTTCCGGGTGACGTAGGTGCTCCACGCCACCACTGCACTGCAGTGCAATGAGGACATGGTGGAGCACACGCTCGCGTACTGCCCCGCTTTCGCGGAGCAGCACCGTGTCCTCGTTGCAAAAATAGGACCGGACCTGTCGCTTCCGACTCTCGTGGTTACGATACTTGACAGTAACAAGTCCTGGCAGGTGATGCTCGACTTCTGCGAGTCCACCATCTCGCAGAAGGAGGCGGCGGAACGGGAGAGGGAGAGCTCTTCTTCCCTCTCGGCGCCGTGCCGCCGCCGCCGAGCCGGGGGTCGGAGGAGGGCGTCCGTTCAGCTACGGCCCCTGTGAGGAGATAGCCTCCTTCAATGATGGTCACGGGGTGACCTGAGGGTGTTGACGCTGCGCCGCGCGCTACCGTCACTCTAGCGCGCTGGCACCAGAAGGACGGGACAATACGTCAGCGGCTGCGGCCTGCGTAGCGGTCCGCGTTGTCGTCGTCGCTTCATCGCCAAACATAGGTACTGTGGAAGAGCAACCCGGTCGGCGGTGGATGGCGTTCCGACCCGGGAGGCTGTTCTGGCCCAGCGGGCTATCCCGGTAGGTCCTCGACTATCACCTCGATGACCTGTCGGTCGGGCGTCCTAGGGGTGACGCCGCGAGTCTGGTTGTAGTGTTGACCGCGGGACCCCCCCTACTCTGACCGGGTCCTGCCCCGGACGGAGATCGGACGTCGTGTGTAAGAGTGCCAGTCGTTTATTACGGTAGGGCCCTAACACTACTTGGGCTTGCGGTCTGCTTCCATCATCTGCAGATCGTCAAGTGAAGGAATAACATTATGTAATAAAAAATCATACCTGCGACATTTATAATCAGGAAAATTACTAGGTTCGATGGGTAGGGTAGCCGTTGTACTGTAAAAATTGAGGCTAAGACCCCAGTCTCAAGGTGGGTGGCGAAATTTACGTAGTACATGACTACAGGCTACGGTGACCACTTAACATTGAGTGGGCCATGAGGTCGTCCACCAATTTAGATTGCTTAGGCAATAACAAACATACAGCGGAGGTCTAATATGTATCGAGGCTTAAATTCGTAAATTTTTAAATTAATTAATTTCGGTAGGCAGCGGCTTGGCTCTGCCCCTGGCATTGCTGAAGTCCATGGGCGACGGTAACCACTCACCATCAGGTGGGCCGTATGCCCGTCTGCCTACAAAGGCAATAAAAAAAAAAAAAAAAAAAAGAACAAAATAAATGAAAATAATAATAAAATAAACTCGGAATTAATATGTACTAATTATAATTACAAATTTATGTGGCCACTATTACAAGGTGTTTTTAGGAAATGAAATTAGATATGATTGCTTTGTGTAAGATTACCTACAACTCAATGTACTAATTTATATTCAAACGAACATTGCTTTAATATTTTAAAAGGAGTTGCAAGGGCTTTATGTCAGATAATAATATGAAAACAAGAATGTAAGATACTAGCGTTTTATTCAATATTTAAACCTTAATTACATAATAAAGTAAATAGCAAAAACAAGAGACAAGAAAACAAGAGAGAGAGAGAGAGATAGAGGAAAATTTGAAATAACATTTTAAATCACAACATTTTAAGCCCGTCATCAAATAGACGTAAAATTACGTTTAACAATTCAAACAACTTACCTCCAAATAAAAATCCATCGCCTAACTTCATTAGCTTATTTCCAAGATTTGCTAGAACAAGTACTTCCTATAAAAATGGACTGCACTGCACGAACTGTTTAACCTAGCCACGGCCCTAGAAAAAGTTCAGCTGTTTCTGTAGCAAATTTGCTTTGCGTGACATTCTGCAAATTTTTAAATGCATTCAACTTAATTTTGCGGCTGCGTTTTTAGTGGTTGTTGCTTTTTATTATAATGCTAATAATCTGGTAATAAAATGGGTTTTTATCATGGAAACTTCAAAGGTTTCTATTTTATTTTTAAATCTGAATATACTGCTATCATTTCGTAGATCAAATCGCTGTGAGGTTAGTAGCCTTGACTATTGCAATACCTTCTGGCACTAAATAATACCAGAATAAATCCCACATTTAAAAACAAAGTCGTGACTTATAAGCTAGTATGAAATAAAGTGGGCGAAAGGGCAAGTAATAATAAACATTTTAATGGAAAACAACTTCACATTGACTGAAACGTGATCAAAATAATCAAAATATACAAAAAAGCTAATCTGGAACTCCCTAGCAGTGCATTTTATCTTATCATTTAACAAACTTATCATTTATGTTACTAGCACGATAAATAGTTTACTGAATATGTAATACTTAAAACTTATCCAAACAGAAAACAATTCTAAAGCTAATATTGATATGAAATAATTCAAAGAAAATTAAAACCTATGAAGGAGACATAGCAATGAAAATTGAATTGAATATAGATTGACAGACGAATTACGAAATAGATAAGAATGCACACATAGAAAAGCATGACGTGCGAAGAAACAGATGTGAAGTTAGCAGCAGTAATATTTAGTTTAGCCTGTGAAGATCGTGAATTTGTTGTTGTCATTGGGTCAGTGGCGAGGTTATCGAAGTGTTTTGTTAAAATCTGTTAGTGTAAGGTCGAAAAAAGTGAAGCATAAAGTATTCTGAAGTAAAAAGTAGTTAGTTGACTTATAAGTAATATTTAAATTACGAGTGAAATTAGTTGAAGAGGAATTGATAATTAAATGCTATTTGTCGAGGAATAATTTATAATTAAAGGGAAGAAATATTGTATATGTGTAATAATGGTGTCGTTAACTTCTAAATATATACTTTCAACGATATGTAAATCAAATAGCATTAGGGCATTATCTACAACGTATTCAAGAAATGCGAAAGTGACTTTCGATTGGGTGGACCCATTCAATTTAGATGGACAACTCCATGACGACGAAAAAGCAGTGCGAGATTCATTCAGGGCCTACTGTAATGAAAAGTTATTACCTCGTGTGGTTGAGGCAAATAGGAATGAGGTGTTCCATAGAGAAATCTATAATGAACTCGGTGAATTAGGCGCTCTGGGTTGTACCATTAAAGGTTACGGATGCGCTGGAGTTTCTTACGTTACGTATGGTCTCATTACAAGAGAACTAGATGGCGTTGACTCCTCTTATAGATCAGCGATGAGTGTGCAGAGTAGTTTGGCAATGGGTTCGATTTATATGTACGGAACTGAAGACCAGAAACAGAAATACTTACCACGCATGGCTACAGGTGAATTAATTGGTTGTTTTGGGTTAACGGAACCCAATTTCGGAAGTGATGCTGGAGGCTTAGTTACCAGAGCGAAGCACGATGCAAAAAATAAATGTTATGTTTTATCTGGATCAAAAACTTGGATAACCAATGCACCAATCGCTGACATTATTATCGTTTGGGCAAAAGACGACGAAGGTAAAGTACGCGGTTTTATAGTCGAACGAGCCGAGGTAAAGAAAGGTTTAGATACGCCCAAAATCAATGGGAAATTTTCTTTGCGGGCATCGGCAACCGGAATGATATTGCTCGACGAAGTGGTTATACCGGAGGAGAATTTATTGCCGAATGTAGTGGGCCTGAAGGGGCCGTTCGGATGTCTCAATAACGCGCGATACGGTATCGCCTGGGGCGCTCTCGGATCCGCAGAGACGTGTTTGCGAATAGCCCGGCAGTACACATTAGATAGGAAACAATTCGGGCGGCCTTTAGCTTCGAATCAACTTGTACAGAAGAAGCTGGCTGATATGCTGACGGAAATAAATATTGGCTACCAGGCCTGTTTGCGTGTTGGACGTTTAAAAGACGAAGATAAAGCAGCTCCAGAGATGATATCTTTAATTAAGAGAAATAGTTGCGGTAAAGCATTAGAGATTGCCAGAGTAGCAAGAGACATGCTTGGAGGTAATGGGATTTCTGACGAGTATCACATCATACGGCATGTTATGAATTTAGAAGCAGTCAACACTTATGAAGGAACGCACGATATTCATGCGCTTATATTAGGAAGGGCTATTACTGGACTACAAGCTTTTTCTTAAAAAACATCAAATAAAAGCTTTTTGTTATGTTGTTATTTTTTTATCAAATTTGTATATTAAATTATTTATGAAAAAGATACGTTGATAAATAAATTGTTTATTATTTTTTACCTCACAATGCTTATTAAAAGAAATACGACAGTTGCTTTGTTGAATATTTAAGTGTAATAAGTAGTTTAAATTGAGCTAGTTAATATGTTAATTTCATATGGTGGTAGGACCTTTTGTGAGTCCGCGCGGGTAGGTACCACCACCCTGCCTATTTCTGCCGTGAAGCAGTAATGCGTTTCGGTTTGAAGGGTGGGCCAGCCGTTGTAACTATACTGAGATCTTAGAACTTATATCTCAAGGTGGGTGGCGCATTTACGTTGTAGATGTCCATGGGCTCCAGTAACCACTTTACACCAGGTGGGCTCTGAGCTCGTCCACCCATCAAAGCAATAAAAAAAAAAATGTATTTTTCTTTAAAGTTCGAAAATTTACAAATTTTACCTTAAAAAGATAACAGGATAATTGAAAACAGATAGAAACTATTAAAAAAATTAAGCAACGTTTGAGAATATTCAAAAAACAGAATGGAACTGCAAAAAGACTTGGAGGCGCCGGGTATCGATCCCGGTACCTCTCGCATGCTAAGCGAGCGCTCTACCATCTGAGCTACGCCCCCCTCGTACAATGTGTTAAAATTTGTATTTATAAAGCACTATTGTAATTTACCGCTGCATCCTTGATACGTGTGTAACGTGTATTAAGCTGCTTTCAGACTACGCTATACTATAGTGCCATATAGTATAGCAGCCTATACTTAGCCAATAATATAGTTATATAGTACAGTCCCCGGTCATCGTCCTTGTCGAACCCGTCGCTCGTGACGAAGGGCTCGACGAGTGAATTAACTCATAGACACAGCCCACTGAGTTTCTCGCCGGATCTTCTCAGTGGGTCGCGTTTCCGATCCGGTGGTAGATTCTGCGAAGCACTGCTCTTGCCAGGGTCAGTGTTAGCAACACTCCCAGTTAGAGCCTCGTGAGCTCACCTACATGTTAGGTACAGTGTGAACGTGTCTATAACAAGGTATGGTGTGCGATATTGTTGCGCTATATACTATATGTTATATACTATAAGCTATTATTTTATATTATAACATAGTCTGAAAGCGGCTTTATTGTAACTAAGTAATATGTAAATATGACTAACATAATTTGCTCAGCGCTCAAACAGTAAATAAAAAATAAGAATAATTTATTTCCAAGAAAGTTTCGATTTACATTTTCTCAGTCGTGTCTGCATTAAGGGTTGCTTGTATCGCAGCCAACATAGTTAAGTCTTACCTACCGTTCTGTGTTCTGATTTGAAACAACTGGGACTTTGACCTGCTTTTGCATTCGGCTCCTGTAACCTCTTAATATCAAAAATACCTTATTATAATACGAAAATCAGTCCTTAGCTTGTGGAAAATTAAGGCTGGTTGTCACATGTAAACTGAAAAGATGTTCTTACTGCTATGTTAAGGCAAGAGCGTAATGAATGGCGGCCTGGTAGGACCGCGCACCGCGGAGAACCGTCGGTCGGGCGTCCTCGGTGTGGCGCTGCGTGTCTGGTTGTAGTTTTGACCGCGGGAATCCCCCTACTCTGACCGAGTTCTGACCCCGGACAGAGATCGGTCGTCAGGTGTAAGAGTGCAGGGGAGTTGCTTAGTGTGGTAGTGGTGGTTAGGCTCTCGTAGGGCGTTCGAACTACGGCCCGAAAAAAAAACAGGGTAATGAATAGAATAATTAATTCAAAGAAACCGGAACTCATTTGTCTATTTAGTAACTGAACATTACAGTACTTACGTGTTCTGTCACCGTAAAAAAATACTGTTCGCATTCTGTGGTAGCGCTTCCGTAGAAGCATTTAATATTTTTACGACTGATGGTTACATCTCCACAATAATCGTACGTCCCGCCGCGCTGTTTATGATAATCTCAAACGAGAACAGAGAGAACTCTTTGAATACAAAATGAGTTTACGCTAAGCGATTCATAAAACACTTATGACTACTTATGTGGCATGTTATATGTTAACATTTCTCAGAATCAAATGCCTTCAGCGTTATTTTGGAAGTGTTATTTTCTTTGTAACGTCTGAATTTTGATATCCACTTTACAATGGTACAATGAAAGCGAAAATTATTTAATGTCAAAAGCCATGTATATTATTATACTAGTGTTAAGAATTCTTGTACGTGTTTGCATTTTAAGAGGCTTGAATAAATATTATTATTATATTCTTGTATTGTGTTTCTCGAAATACTTAAGATATTTCGGTATAATGAAGATCACGGGCCTATGCCAAGTGAGCTTCATTTTCTACTTGCAGAATATTTAAGTCATCGTGCATGAATTGACGGACTATACGGCATATGTTTAATATTGCGGCTTTTTGCATGGTCATGTACGCGTTTTCTGCTATGTCTAATATTTTTAAAGATTGGAGTATTATTATTATTATTATTATTAATGTGTAACATCCAAACATTTCAATTTTTATTGTTAATTGTTTATTGTTAAAAACGAAAGAACATGGAACACTATACGTATAATGATATATACTGTAGGTGTTTTTTTTTTTTTTTTGGTCAGGACGAAATCGCCGGACTCCCACCCTCCACTCCTCCACTGGGGATGGAGGGTGGGGCATGTCGGAGTCGAACCGACTAAAACCTCCTGTCGTTCAACAACCAACGTCCAACCCTCGCATGAGACAGAACTCATGAAAAGGCAAGGGGAGGAGAGTGAAGCGTTTAGTGTGGAGCACATCTCTCCCATCAACCTCCCCCTCGGGACGCCGGGCCAGCGATCGTCGGCGCCACGACCACCAGCCCTCTCGGTCGGCAGGCCGTCCGAAGCCCGCCTAGATGGCGCCGGTTTGAATATGTTATCCTACGAAATACCCCGCTGGGTCAGAACCAGCGTGGGTCGAGGATAGCCGGCCTTCCATCACCCGGATGCTCTTGCGTAAAACGCGTGCAGAGCAGCTTGCACGTCGTCTTCTTAGGCCCCCTTCGCCGGGCCCCAGACCGACATATGAGGGGGACCCGAAACACTTAGAGGGCCAGGGCTAGGGCGACATCCGCCTCCCTGGCCCCCGCTCGACGGCGGCGGGCTTGTGCGAGGTACTATTTATAGGAGTTGTCATCATTAGTTGTTTAAAAATTGTAATTTAGCGTTTAACTCGTAACTTTTATAATAATATAATTATGAGAATATAAATCTGCTAAATGATGTTTTTTGGTCGATGGTCGAAAAGGTGTTAGTTGTGGAACCCATGGAAATTACGTGGATAGTTTCACAGTCGACCTTGGAACATGAGGTTGAAATTTCATTTTTGGTACCTAACGGCTGCTCCACTCTTCTTACCGTAATGGATTTTTTTACTAGTGTTAGGTACCACTACTCATTTCTATTTCTGTCGTGAAGCAGTAATGCGTTTCGGTTTGAAGCGTGGAGCAGCCATACTATAAAACTGAGACATAGAACTCATGTCTCGAATTGGGTAGCGCAATGTAGTTACACATAAAACACGTAGGTGTTCTAACATTTGTTTACAAATAAATCATAATAATATATCTTATATATAAAATTCTTGTGTCACAATGTTAGTTACCATACTCCTCTGAAACAGTTAGACCGATTTTTATGAAATTTTATATGGATGCTTAGTAGGTCTCAGAATCGGCTACTATCTATTTTTCATACCCTTAAGTGATAAGGGTTGTTCACCCCTAACATTTATTTTTTGGACAATTTTTTTTGTTATAATGAGGCATTATGTGGTTGAATGAGGTTTTGTTATTTTTATATTCTCTCATTGCTTACAGCGCTTCATGGTTCTTTCACTCATTTACCACATCCTTACACTGTGTGTACACAGTTTTTTTTCTACACTAGAAATCCTATATATGGCAAAACAACGTTTGCCGGGTCAGCTATGTAAATTTCGCGATTAATATTATAAAAATAAAAATAAAATGTAATTTTCGCGATTAAATTTTTTTTCTAATAAGTATTAAGTAAACAAGCCAGTGCGTTTCTTGCTCATTCTTTTCACGATAAATGTAACATAAATAATAGGGCGTAAACCATACAACCGCTTGCCCTTATAGGTACTGCGGTTCAGAGTGAAACTAAGCCACAGCATAATCGGGCAACCGACCGAACCATATATTATACAATTTAGCATAGACTGTAGATTACTATTTAATAAAATTCATGTTAATATAAAGAACACTAGCTTGTTTATTTTCCAAACTGTATATTATTTTCATAGACAGATTCATCCTCATTTGGTTTTGAAACAATTATGGTTTTCTGACCGCCGCCGCCGAGCAGGGGGTCGGAACCGGGGTCGTATCCGTGGCCTGGCCCCCTAAGAGCTAGGGGTCCCACCCGTTTTGTGCGGGGAGAGACCAAGCCGTGGGGTGGCGTGCTTTGCACGCTCACTCGCAGTAGGAAGCCTGGTGATGGTAGACCGCGTTCCCCCGACCGCTCTGGGGGAAGGTGTAACGCGGCGCCATCAAGGCGGGCTCTCCGCCCGCTGAACGAGGGTGAACCGGTGGTCGTGTCGCTGGCGGCCGCCGGTTCGGCGTCCGTGGGACGGTGGGATGGATGTAATGTGCTCTGCGTCAACCCTGTCCCGCCGTCTCAATAGCCCCGACTGGGCTCCGGCCCGGTCCGAGGTAGGGCGCCGGTTGTGAGCGGCAGGACTTTTTAGTGAGGTCAACTCCCACATACCCCACCTGCCGCACGGGTGGGGATCCGGCGATTTTCTCCTGTGGAAAAAAAAAAATTAAAAAAAAATGGTTTTCTGAGACCCTCTGTTCATGTTCAATGAACTCAACTTTAAAATACATGCTTAGATTATTTTATCTATAAGCTGAATTCATTTTTTAAACTAACGTTAACTTTCGTTTGTAATTAGATACGAATCATGAATGTTTAGTACGTTTATTTTCATTTTGACTCTTATTTTACATAACCAGTCACGAAAATAATGATACATCGTATTCATTTTTCTTCGGCGGCACAATTAAGCGCTGTTAGAATGTTTCATAGGATTTGCAAACGGAGACGTGATATCGTCGCGTCTCAGGATATTTATTTTAATAAGACGATAAGAGAATAGGTGGAATAGGGTGCACGTATTTATTCGACAAACGGTTAATGTGGATATTCCTTTGAGCAATTGGTTGATTTATTTTTATCATTTATTTGTATGTTCATGATATGTACAACGAAAATTTGTAATACATTCATGTGTCAACAAATATATTATTTTAATTAATTAACTTATGACATTATTTGTACGACTTTTCTAGGGGTGTCAAAAAGAACCACAGGTTTAATTTAATCAGTTGAATAACCACAATATAAAAACTCAAAGAGGGCTAATGAAGGTATGAAGCAAAATTAATTTTGTATATTAAACTACAGTGAATATAATATCGACATTTTTTTTTTGACAAATTAAACTTCAAATATGTGAATAACGTTGCTACGGAAAATAAGTAGGTATAATGTGCATGTAAGCTTATGATGGATGGTTAAAAATTCAAATTCCAGTTGAAACCATGTAAACTCTTTATAAAATAGAAGAGTTTTAACGAACAGCTTTTTTAATTGAATTAGTATTCTTGAAAAATCATATAGCTTAAAGCAATTGCACAATCGTCGCTAAAATTTTAAGTTAAAAAATATTGCTAGGTTTTGATGTTCGTCACTTCATTATTAAAAAACAAAACTTCACCGACAGCCCAATTCATTATACTTTATTTTACAACTAGAATATCCACGTTCATCTTACTTGTACCGGGACGAACAAAAGAAAACACATAAGCGTAGTATTGTGAAAACGGGCCGTTTCGTCATGATACACCTACTGAAATATCACTTTATGTGCGCTATGATCACTGTTATTGTTTATTACGCAAATAATAAGACTGCCTTTGGTTCCGCATGGGAATCACCGTTTTATGTACTGGGATATGTGTATTCGCTACAGTGATGTTTACATTCATGAGAGCGTGATTTTAGGCATCAACAGAATTCCAATTTTTATTTTGGCTAGAAATAAAGTGTGTTCTGAATATGCATCTAAATTTTTTTTGCGTCTTATTTGCGGTGACGTTTAATAATCTTTACAAATGATTAAAGTCACTAAATATGCTAGCTTAGATGATTTTTTTAATTTAAAAATCAGCGATGTCTAAATATTCCAGTGACATTCTTTTTTTTTTTTTATGATTGAAAGTTTACTGGTGGCCCGAAGGCCTTTCCAGTTTCGCCAGGACAGGTGGGCGAGCAAAGGCTCAGCCAAGAGGGGCGGGATTTGCTAACAACTGCCCGAGCGCCTCCGAAGGAGACCTAACAACTCAAGAGTAGCTGCTTCGCAAATGAATCTACTACCGGATCGGAATCCAGTGACATTCATTTCGCTGTGATTGATACTAAAAATATCAAATACGAATAAATTAAATCGTTCAAACGACTCGATACTACCTTGACCGCGGTTTGTCACTTTTATTTCTGGATGAAGTTATATTCGTAGCGTAATCGAACTTAACTATAGCAAAACTGTAACTAAAGTTAAGACGATTGAGGCTCTAGAGAGATTTATACAACGGCCCCGAAGAGTTGACAACAATTGTACAAAGATAATGCTGAAACTTGATTGAGTAAGAGAAGGATACGCAACACAACTGGTCGTACAAATATACAATTGTATATCCCTTAATAGACATTAAAGAAAAGGGAACATAACTCATATAATGAGTTATTTAGTTGCGTGAACATCTTTGTTTTTCCTGTTAGAAGTGAACGCAGCTTGCGGAATGAGAAACAAACAAACCGGCCGGCGTAGAAACAAACAGGCGTTCCGTCCCACGGCTCTGTAGTCGATTTCTACATCCCGTGTAATTCCAACAGCCGTGCAAATTATGAATAACGGCTGCAGCACAACCATAGTTACCAATAAAATATCACGAGTCAGTGAAACATTTACGTATTCATTCGTTGGAACTCCCGCTGGAATCGGATGACGTAAAACCAATCCGGTGAATTTCGCTAATTAAGTTTTCGTTCGATCACTGTGTAGTTTTTCGATGAATATTTTGCATATAGGCTGCGCTTTCATAGTTTTTCACCGAGTGCCTCATCAAAAGCTTACAGTTATTTACTGCTTTACATACATATATTTCGTCTTGAGACACTGTGGTATTTGTGATGAGAAGATTTTACGTAGCTTTCCGAACGCTGCCCATCCGAGCTGGATTCGACGGTTGACCTCTTTTTCGAAGTTGGACTTACCTAGCTGGACAGTGTGTCCCAGGTAAATATACTCGTCAACAACTTCGAGCGTAGAGCCTCCGATCTTTACTAGTGTGTGTTGCCAGTGATGACATATGGCACTGAGACGTGGTCGCTCACAATGGGCCTTATGAGAAGGCTCAAGGTCACCCAAAGAGCAATGGAGAGGGCTATGCTCGGAGTTTCCCTGCGAGACCAAATCAGAAATGAGGAGATTCGCAGGAAAACCATGGTAACCGACATAGCCCAAAGGATTGCGGCACTGAAGTGGCAGTGGGCAGGACACATTGCTCGCGGAACAGATGACCGTTGGGGCCAGAAGGTTCTTGAGTGGCGACCGCGTACTGGGAGACGTAGCGTGGGTAGGCCTCCCACAAGGTAGGCCGACGACCTATTGAGGTTCGCGGGGATCCGCTGGATGCAGGCAGCGCAGGACCGGTCTTTGTGGCGAGGCTTGGGGGAGGCCTATGTCCAGCAGTGGACGTCCATGGGCTGATAGAATAGAATACATATATTATTTGATAGTCTTCCAATGCAAACGGCGTTTAGGCAAATTTCATAAAATTTTATAATTGCCACCAAAAGGTGTTACTAAAAGCATAATAACGTTTATAATAACTCTTACTATAATTATTTTGATTTTTTTTCCATTCATTTAGATTTTTGTCTAATTACAAATTATACGGTGCTATTATTACAAATCTAACTCGATAGAAACAGGATTGTGTGACTAGTCTGTGGGTTAGTTGAAATATTTCACAATTTCAATTCAATTTTTATTACTGGTGGTAGGACCTCTTGTGAGTCCGCACGGGTAGGTACCACCACCCTGCCTATTTCTGCCGTGAAGCAGTAATGCGCTTCGGTTTGAAGGGTGGGGCAGCCGTTGTAACTATAATTGAGACCTTAGAACTTATATCTCAAGGTGGGTGGCGCATTTACGTTGTAGATGTCTATGAGCTCCAGTAACCACTTAACACCAAGTGGGCTGTGAGCTCGTCCACTCATCTAAGCAATAAAAAAAAAACTGTCATTTAAACACAAGTACGTCCAAATGTGTCGTTTAGTTTTTACACCTTTTAAATTTTAGTTGTGTAAGTTTGATTTCCTCTCTAGTTTTCATGTTTGTTAATTTGCTATGGTGGCTTTCCTCATTTTCCTGTTCTTTGGATAATATGCTTTTCTGATATTGTGCATACAAAAATATTTGTTGAAATACAACATAGTGCTACGGAAATACCGTTGGGGAAATAAATTTCAGAGTCTTAAATTGAAAAGCTTTTTCAAATTAGCGTTAATTATTTAAAAAAAGGTAGTTTGTATAAAAGTAAAATAAATACCAGTAATTTGGCGCATAAAGAAGCAAATCATTACATCTTATATTTATATTATTTAATTTAATCAAACTGTCGAAAATCTAGAACATCATCATCATCATCATCATCAACAGCCCACAGTCGTCCACTGCTGGACATAGGCCTCTCCCAATCTACACCACTGAGCCCGGTCTGCGGCTCTCCTCATCCACTTCTTGCCGGCCACCGTGCGGAGGTCATCGCACCATCTAGCCAGGGGGCGTCCCACGTTACGTCTTCCGCTGCGCGGTCTCCACTTATTTATACCTCGGGCAGATGCAGAAATCTAGAATAGCATTAAATAATTTTGATTTTCTTTTTCTTTTCTTTCCTACCTATGCTGATAACCTTGAGAAGCTATTTCAGCTTCGTCTTGACGTGTAGGTGAGCTTACGGGGCTCAAAACGGAGTGTTGCTAACACTGGCCCTAGCAAGAGCAGTGCTTCGCAGAATCTACCACCGGATCGGAAACGCGACCCACTGAGAAGATCCGGCGAGAAACTCAGTGAGCTATTTGATTTTCCAATATAAATCTTAATTTTATATATTGTTTCTGTTTCTGATACTTCTTTTTAGTTCAAAAGAGTATGTTTGAAAACTCAAAGTTGTATGGTTTTAAACTTGCATTCGAACAACTAGTTTAATATTTATTATTTGTTGCATGAGATTTTGGGAATATACGACGAAAGGAAAGGTCTTCCACCGAGCGGGTGATAATGTTCGGTAGACCGACGGTCCAAATGTTGTTGTTCGGAACTTGTATATATGCGCTTTATCTTGAAAATGTCGTAAGCGAGATTCAGGCATCTGTCAATTATCTTGCGTTGTATGATGGCTACCCGCCACAAGATTATAGTTCTCGCTCATAGCAGGCTGATGACAGGGACTCACTCAGAGTAGAAGACTATGACAACTTTAAAAAAAGCGTGAAGCGTTCTCAACGTCGATTATTATTATTTTTTCAGGCGCGATATTGCAAGGTACCAAGCGCAAATGCAGTATGGTCGAATGTAAAAGTTTTTTTTTTTTTTTTTTTAATTGCTTAGATGGGTGGACGAGCTCACAGCCCACCTGGTGTAAAGTGGTTACTGGAGCCCATGGACATCTACAACGTAAATGCGCCACCCACCTTGAGATATAAGTTCTAAGATCTCAGTATAGTTACAACGGCTGCCCCACCCTTCAAACCGAAACGGATTACTGCTTCACGGCAGACATAGGCAGGGTGGTGGTACCTACCCGCGCGGACTCACAAGAGGTCCTACCACCAGTAACCAGTACATAGTCAAGTAACGAACGGCACGAATGTTGTTTTTATTTCACGAAACTTTCCACATTTCCGTTAGAAAAGTGAAACGGTCGAGAAGTTTAGCGTAATTTGCATCTCACTTCTAGAGATCTGAATTACAATGAGCCACGAAAAGCAATTAATACTTGAAGTTGCCCGATTCCGGAGTAAAACTAAGTGCTCTTTTGAATTTTCCTCTTCATTTATATTTATAGGAAATATAGATTCGATAAGTGTATTTTTTTAACTGATATCCTTTGTCTCTTTCTTAATAACAACCATAAGATATTTTTCTAAGACTTGTCGATTTCAAGCGAAAGTCACAATGCGTTCCATTGATAATTTGTCACTTAATTAATTACCTTATTAATCATCATTATCATCATTGTAATCATCTTAATTCTTAATAAAAACCACCAATCATATAGCCCAGCTAATATGTAGTAAGCATTTGTATAAAGAGGAACAGAAATGTCAAAAATAAACGAAGACTACTTACTGCTTTGCTACTTTCGTTATAACTCGTTTGAAGAGAGAAACGTCATCATACTGAAATTTTCCTGGAAACACTCCCTGGAAACAGGGACGTCTTAAACAAGGATGGGGCCCTTGGGCACACAAGAATTTGAGGCCCTTTTGGAAAGTAAAAAAAGCGAATTATAATAGCATTTTTTTACTGAGGGACGATATAATATGTCATTAATGATATTAGAATGCTGCTGGTTTTTTGGTTACGATTTCGATAATGGTTTCTTTCGGGATGTCTGTTGAGCAAAATCTTCTATTATAGGCATAGTATATGCCTTGTAAATACCTTCTGATTACTGATTTATGAAAAAAGTGTAATGTGCCCGACAAAAATGTTTTGAAAATAAGCGTGTGAGAGAAATTGTCGGTCTTTCGGGCCCCCCTGAGAATGGGGGCCCTGGGCACGGGCTCCGTGTGCCCTTATGGTAAAGACGGTATTGCCTGGAAAATACATATTATGTGTGCATAACCACAATGTGAACGAATTTACACAAATAAAAATTAACAGATAACAGAAGTTAAATTTGATATTCAAATTTAACTTGAATCTGTGATGTCGTCACGGTCTTCAGTGTGAATGTCCGCATTTATACTTAATGGACTTGGTTTCACGTCAAGCCGTCTGGGGAGGCTTACCATTCATCGTCGTTGCCATATCTCAAACGCAACTATCCTTTGTCTGCCGGCTTTCAAGGGTCTGGCCTGCGAGCTTCAAAGAAAAATGGAAAACGGCAATGCGTCTGATGTCGACGCGAGAATATGTTATAGAGACAGGTTCGGACAAAGCTTCAGGGACAGTTCAGTAGCTTCCTGCGTGCTTCTGTTTGACTCTCGTCACAAATCAGCGTTACTTAACTAGTTAGGTGAAGGGTTGTGATTTTTGTAATTACATTGAAGTTTTCTGTATCTGTTTTTCAATATTATCTGCGAGTTATCTGGTTCAATCGGGCATTTTCAAAATAGTTTTCTTGTTATTTCATAAAATGAAATTAACAATGTTGCCTTCATTTTTCTTATAAATGTCAACTATTTCAGCCTATCACGTATTTTTCAACATAGCACCAAGTTAAAATTTTTGAGTAAATCATCAATACAAAACTAATTAATACTAGTTCCTTTTAAATTATTAAAAACCGGCCTAAACAAACTTTGATTTTTGCGCCCACTCAACGATTAACTGCAGATTTTCTTCTGTACTAAAAGGGGTAAGCAAACAGATGCTAACCTAAAAATATGGTAATTGTTAAAATTAAACAGGCAATCTCATTGTGTACAGAGCGAGGATTGGATGGCGTTTCGTGGAAATGGGCTATTGGCTCTAAATGTACCAAGTTTAAACAATGATTACAATCAGGATTTATATTTATAGTAATTTGAAATGGAAAGCCTAATGGAATCGGTTTATGACTTTCATAATAGTTATCCTTTTTCAAGTACGATCGTTCTAATGGGGCAAAAAAGGACTAAACAATTTCAATCGTGTCTAGTTCTGCAACGAGTTTGTATCAGTTGGTGACAGCAATCATATATGTGTGCGTGTGTCTTTTTTTTGGTAGTAATGCGAATCGTTTTCCAGATTTGCACTCGAACCACACTCCACTCGATTTTAATTATATAAGCTACTAGCTGTACCCGTCCGCTTCGCTGGGCATTTAAAATTAGCATTATTATTTCTCACTTCCACAAAGATTCTCATCATCAACGCCCCCGTAACTGGTGTAGGGAGTCCAACACTCCTATATATATTAGCCTATCCATTAAGTACATGTGTTTTCTACATGGATACCAAGTTTCAAGTCAAACGGATGCATGGTTCAGTAGTTATAACGGAACATCCATGGTTTCTTACTAGTGGTAGGACCTCTTGTGAGTCCGCGCGGGTAGGTACCACCGCCCTGCCTATTTCTGCCGTGAAGCAGTAATGCGTTTCGGCTTGAAGGGTAGGGCAGCCGTTGTAAGTATACTGAGATCTTAGAACTTATATCTCAAGGTGGGTGGCGCATTTACGTTGTAGATGTCCATGGGCTCCAGTAACCACTTAACACCAGGTGGGCTGTGACTAGCAAAATAATTACGATAATAACTTCAAATTTAATTCTATTTCAGGCTTCGTCTGAAAGAAATTTATTCATTATTATTACTTCTCTCCTGTAACAGAAGTGTGTGGCGAGCATTAAATAAAAAAAATACAATGTCGTATTCAGCTGTGCCAGAACTATCAATTTATTTACCTTTTTGTTGTATCTGACGGAAATTGTTTGAAATTACTAAACTGATTGAATAAAATTTCTGTTTCCAAAAACAATAGGCTTACATACCTACGAATAAACAAATAAGATTTCCGAAATACTTACACTAAATCACACTATCGTTGGAACTGTAAGCTTCGAGATTTCAACAAATATTGTGTTAAGTTTAACAGCTAGAGCTCAGTGCGACCGTGACAAATTGTGGTAGAGTTAAAAGGCTTTTGCGAAAACGTATTTGGAACATAATATTGTAGACGTCTCGCTTTTGTCACATGGGATTATAATTTTAAATTAGAGGTCCCGCAGTAGTCGAAATTTGACTATAATTAATTAGAATTGTAAGTTTGTATACTATTATGATTGTATTTTATACTTCTATAATAAAAAAATTCGCCAAGACTACACTATAAAAAATATTAACAAAGACAAACAATATTTAATCTCAATTTGACAACAGACGTCAAGAACAAAAGTTTGACAATAAATAGTATGCATGCGTGTGTGCGTCAAACACATGGTATGTAGTGTGTGTAATGTTTTCTTTATTGATTTAATGTATCTTTTACGCATTATTTAAAAAAAAATATTAGCATTGTGCACTTCTTCTCTATATTCTCTATAAGTGTGGAAAATTTCATACTCCTCCGTCCGCGCAATTTTCGTAAAAAGGGATACAAAGTTTTTGCTTCACGTATTAATATACAGATAATTAGTATTTGTGTGACACCATAAAATTTACGAATTATTTTGTAAAAAAATTTGGTTAAAACGTGAACGAACTCACGGCCTACTTGATTCTAAGCCGGAGCCAAGAGACATCAACAAAGCAAATGAGGGGATTTTCATTGTTAATGTCCATCGGCTTATAGTCACCTTGAAAAATAGTCTCAGTTCTATAGTACATCGGCAGAAGGGTGGGGGATTACTACTGAATACTGTATTTATGTCTCGGAATAGGTTTACCTCACAATGACTAGTAAACTGAAAAGAAACTGTAAAAATACTTAAATATTAATCGTGAAAATAATTTACACAATACTGTACACAATACACAATAATATGTACATAATATTATATCCATTTAATATTGAAAGAAAACAAAATTACTGTTGTTCTGTGTATTATGAATAAATTAATTCTATTTTGTGAGGTTGATATTTTGATAACCTTTATCTAATTATTAAATATATATAATATGCTTAGTAAAATCTTTTCCTTTGCTGTGTAGTGTAGTGTAGAGACATTTTGTTTCTTTCGGACATTTTAATTGAATACGTACGTTTGTATTGAAGATTAGATATGTACAGTAAAGGATGAAAATGGTTGATGTAATAATCGTAACAGTTCCCAGATAGACTCCCGTGAGGAATTTGTAGCTTACTAGATTTACGAAACTAATAAGGCGTGGTTTGAATTGCTGGATCTTTTCGTGTTCTATTCTCTGAGGACTAGTCCGTAGATGTACTGAGGTAGCGTGTAATAATGTCTGCGAAAATCAAACAGCATTATATAAATATATTAAATAAACATATGATACGTTTTTGGACCTATTATGACCTATAGTTGGTATTTTGTTACCACCGATATACCTATTTATGCCACGAAGCAGTCAGAAAAGAATTCAAAGTTCGATGCCTGAAAATGACACTACCACTAGTCTTTAAACTAAATGCATTAAATGTTATTTGTTATCTGAATATGTTTGAAAAAATATGTAATTATTAACTTTGTGTTAATACTTATAAACTACCTACTTATATTTATTACTCAAGAAGATTGTTAAATCTAAGTTTTTTTTTCTATAAATATATATTTGCATATAATCTACTGGTTTATTTTAAAGAAATTCCTCATAAGAACTAAAAATTACCGTCCGAAAAAATAGGCGTTCATATATGAAATGGTAGTTTCACGTATTCGTTGTCCTTTTGTTATACGGAAACCACATTCTCTTCTTTGTTTTTTGTTACCGCACACACAGCTCTTAACAGGGCCCGATTTAGGGGAGGGCAATCGGGGGCGAAAGTCCCGGGGACTCCACAAACAGAGGGCCCCCACATTAGAGACTTTGGAAAAAATATCTTTCAAATTCCGACAAGTAAACACTAGCAAACATCTTTTCCATTCTCCGAATTTTAATTTCAGATAATTCTTGTCTCCGATTATATTTATGTAGGTTTGTTAAATACTAAAATAATATATGTGGTTACACAACAAATTATGTATTGGAAAACTTGACTGAAAAAAAATGTTCATTTTATTTGGAAAATAATTTGGGGCCAGGGGGCCTCTGCTCCTCTGTTGCCCCGAGGCCTCCAGACCTCTGAATCCGGCCCTGGCCCTTAATACATGTGTGTAATCATATATTATACAAGTTTTATTGTGGACGAGCTGTTAACAGGGTTCGGTTTTTATAAAGCCAGGCTATTGCGCGCTGCGTTTCCTACGTGATCTGTTTTCTAGCTGTAGTTTTTCCTGGAACACAACGTTGGGTGTCTGTAGTGTAAAATTGATTTACAACACCGCGTTCCTATGGTTTATAATTGAGTCTCATATGAATTTTCCAGGTAAAATATCATGAGTATTTAGTTTTGTATGTTGTGAAATACGGCTTGTTATCATGGATATGTTTGGTTTGCCGTGAGTTCGCTGCGCGTTCTGACTTCAGGCGTAATAAAATAAGAAAATTCAGGTGTAAATGAGAAATGTATTTCACGACTGAATAGTGACAGTATTTACATTTTAGTGCTTGTGGAGTGACGTAATCTCTGAGTACATGATGATCGTGAGCTCATGCGCTTATCTATGTAATTTTATTTAGGAAAATCCAACTTTACTGTGAGTTAGATTTTATAATGATTATCAAACGTAACAAGGCTATTAAACAACTTCTTTATTTATGAGTAATTCAAACAGTCTTTTGAGTTTACTGGTGGTAGGACCTCTTGTGAGTCCGAGCGGATAGGTGCCACCGCTCTGCCAATTTCTGCCGTGAAGCAGTCATGCGTTTCGGTTTGAAGGGTGGGCTGCCGTTGTAACAATAATGAGACCTTAGAACTTATATCTCAAGGTAGGTAGGCGCATTTACGTTGTGGATGTCCATAGGCTCCAGTAACCACTTAACACCAGGTGGGCTGAGAGCTCGTCCACCCATCTAAGCAATAAAAAATAACCTACCTAAATTATCATCACGAATGTTATGTATTATGAAATATTTTAAAATGTTAACAACGAAAAAAAAGTTGAGTAAAAGAGAAGCGAATACCGATAACAGGAAAAAACCCGATACTTGGTAATATACGTTTTCCTACCTCGTAGTACAGCGTTGGTCCGAACTTTTTGCGGCCAAGTAATGCCAACAGTGTCGTTGAAAAAGTTTTGGTTCATGTGAAAACATCGTGCTGGAAACCGGCCAGCAGAGGCGACGGTGCCGGCACCGCTGTCCGGCTGAGTTTCCTCACTACGCTCAAAATTATGTCAATGACCTGATTGCTAGTTGGCGAGAACGGTTGCTACAGAAATGAAATGTCAAACGTGTTTTCGAGGAAGTTTCTGACAGTAGTTTGTTTATTCTTAAAATTCAAATTAAGTTTCATTTTGTGTCAAATTGCTTCTGAGACAAATATATAATTTAACTTCGTTGTCAAACCACAATCTGCTAAGTGCACTTTTTGAGATTTTTACTTTTTGACCTTTTCGTAGGTATATTTCACAGATCTACCGTATAAAGAAAAACTGTTATGTGTCTATTGCTTTTATATTTATCTATAGCTTTCATTTGATATAAGTTCTTAAAAATTCACCTTCATCTAACATTTTATACGAAAATGTTTTTCAAAATAGTGTTTTTGCACATAGCAAGCAGATTTTGGTTTGACAGCGACGATATACAAAATATTTTTATTTTCCGTAGGCATCAAAGACTCGGTTTTTATTACTAAATATTTAGTTACAACTTGGTTTTGTCAAATCATTACGCTGGACATGTTGTTAATATCCGTAAAATTACTAAAGAAACAATATAATTCTTTTGAGTACAGACTGTAGCAATTCCACTATACCAGAATGCGTGGCAAAATAGGGGGCTTAGACAGTTTATATGAGTTTTTCTGACCATTGAATTAGCCAAGGAAAATCCGTTCGTCAATGTTGAGCATTAAACAAAACCAAAATGTATCTGAAACAGCGAGTTCGTTCGGTGTCAAGTACGAGTGAGAGCGTCGTTAGTCGAAGAGTATTCTTTTGTCTCAAGAGCTCTGACGCTTGTTACAAGCTTTTGTTGGTGAACCCGTGCCCTTCTTCTAACTTATTCATTGAGCCAGCATTAATTTTTCAGTTGCGACCAACCTGAATTGTGAAAGACGCATTTTGCGATTTCGATATTTTGAATTAAAAATTGTAATAAACTACTTTTACTATTAAATTCGTGCACTAAAATGTGCACTGCCACCGTTAACCACAAATTTATATATTTTGATTTCATTTGTAACTACACAATTTTATTTTTAGTATAATGGATAGCGTCCGTGAATACTAGCTGGATACAATGACATTAAAGGCAAATTTGTTTACTATGGTGTGGTTTAATCCTATAGTGGTTGAGATAATTAAACAGTCTCAATGGTGGTCAATAAGGCTCAAGTTAATCGACCTCAAATTGTGAGTCAGTCATAATTAAACAGTCTCAAGGGTGGTCAATAAGGCTCAAGTTAATCGACCTCAAATTGTGAGTCAGTCATAATTAAACAGTCTCAAGGGTGGTCAACAAGGCTCAAGTTAATCGACCTCGAATTGTGAGTCAGTCATAATTAAACAGTCTCAAGGGTGGTCAATAAGGCTCAAGTTAATCGACCTCAAATTGTGAGTCAGTCAAGTCACGGAACTGCCTAACTGTCTAATTCATTTTATAGTGCAGGATAGAAAATGCAGCTATTTATAAACATAATATAGTTCTGTTGAAACCATTTTAACGAAAGCCATCATGTACAAATGTCACTCTATTCCGGGACTCACAAATTTGAAACAAATGACACCCGCCAGCGGCCATCAGTTATGGATGTGAAATTTTCATAAAACACCTGCGCGGACCGCCCTGTCTCAATTTGAAAACGTTGCTTTACGACTGACTGTGAAACTGGCACACCGGAACACACTGTGGGTCTTTGCTTAAAAATTCAATATAGGTAAGCGCAGGTCCTCGGATATATCACGTGGAAGCAATTTGAGCACCTTCGTTGAGCACTAAACGTTATTTATGGTAAGCTCGAGGCACGAGGCACTCAGTAGATAGTCCACATTGGGTTGAGCACGGGATTTTTCGTGGAAACGACCGTGTGATACTGGCCGCGTGATTAAAATTTTTACGATCTAATATTATCGTAATAATTATTTAGATGATTTTATTTATACATACTTATATACTTTTCATCAAGATGATCGTGATCTAGTTCTTTAGTAGTAGTACCATACGACGTATTCAGACCATTTTGTTATGCATACTTTTCACGTGAGCGTCTAAATTTGAAACATTAGACTTTTCATCGCTGCGATTATCGTTAATGAAACGGATAAAAAATCCCCAGTGTTTAAAAAAAAAAACACTTTAGTACAAACTTTACCTGACAATTACGAACACAACGAAAAATAAATCAAAAAACCGGCCGAACCGTTTTCGAATAACATTGATTTTTAAACCACTTCTCTTAACAGATTTAATTTTTTGGAACAAATACCAAAATCTAAGTTAATTACACCGAAAATCGTTTATGCAGATTAAAGGTAAAATTTAATTCGACCTCGTGTCTGAAGGCGAGTGGTGACATTGACGTTGTCAAGGCAATGAATTGGTTATTAGATACTGCTGGTGCAGATGAGCTAAGGATTGTGCAAAATAGTAGGTATCTGTGACCGAGATTGTCTAAAGACTACCCTTACTCTAGGTACCTATAACAAACAAATTTAGACGCGAAATGAAAAACCAATTTCAACTCAAGCTAACACTAATTACAGTAATCGAAAGAAGCCGGAATATACAGGGTGTCAATTTAAATAATCAACGTAGGCGCGACATTATAATTACGTTTTACATTATGAGACAGACAAAAGCCATTCAGAAGTTAAAGAAATGAAGAACAACCCTTTATTTTGATTTAGCCCTTTGTTCCGTTAAATGAAACGTCATTTGTAGATTTCTATCTCAGAGAAGGGGCAATGGAACGGATCTCCTGAAATTATTTCACATTAACATATTTTTAAAAGCATTTGATTTCAGTTACTTCACCTATTCAATTTTTTTTTATTATCAATTGAAAATCTTAATTTCCATTCAATTTATATTTAATATAAATTTAAAGAACGAGGATAAATTAAAAAAAAAAACCATAAATATTTCCTACAATTCCTAATTTGAATTAAATCAAAGGTTCCATTAGTTGAGTAAAATTCATTTGAGATAATATCGGGTCACTGCTTCGTTCATCAAAACTCAAGAGTCTACGTTCACAGTTCAACGACAGCATTGATACAAGCAATTTTTCTAATGCGCCGACATGTTGGCCATATCGTGATTAAGCTTTTCCTGTAGACGAGAACGCTGTTTGAGCCAAATGTTTAAAAGATTTACAATTTTGCTCAACGATATTTTTGGGTTGAAAAAGTGTGGACTGCAATTGTGCTCGGAAATTTCGAGATGTGGACCTTAATGCGTTTGTGATAGCTTTGAGCTTTTGAACTTTAAGATTATTATGATATTTAAATTTTGATGCAGCTTTTAAGGCCGATTTTATACAAATCAAATCCGCATAATAATAATTTAATTTAGATATAACTGGTTTTAAGATACACACAATATTGGTACAATGCTGAAGATTTTCTAAAATTTTTCAAATATTTATGTTTCATTTTACCACTTTAGTTATGAAATGATTTAATGAATACTGACCAAAAATTCTTGATGCCAAATGAAACTTTTATTTAGACAGGCCGGATAGTTTCATAATTATTTCCATCACAAATCGACGTTGGGTGACAAAAACGCCAATCGTTTATACCATAGTACCGTGGAACAGTCGATAAATTACACGCCAAACGAATACTAAGTAGATTTCAGTATTGGAATCACTCCCCACATAAATTAAATTTATAATCAAACCGAAGCTCCCCAAACGAAATTGAATTAAACCCGGCATACACAGGTACAAACAGTAAAATATTTATGTTTCTTTTTAAATAAAATATACTTAATTACACGTCTGCAGTAATTGGACAATCAATATCGGTTTGAGTAGTAAATTAATCAATAATTTCCTAGAATTCGCTACGAAAACTAGTTCATACTAGTTCATACAGTCATGCTTTTTTTCGTACAAGTTTCATGTGTTTTAGTTTGAAGAGTTGAGTGGCAATTATTCGAAGTATTTTTTTATTAGTTAGTCCACCTTCATTACACCAACAGAAAAGTTTGTAAGTCTCAAGTGCGATGCCTTAGACATATCTGTGGCTAGCCTAACGAATATTCAACATGGTGTACTTATAAAGCTGAAGAGTTTGTTTGTTTGAACGCGCTAATCTCAGGAACTACTGGTCCGATTTGAAAAATTATTTCAGTGTTAGATAGCCTATTTATTGAGAAAGGCTATAGGTTATATAACATCACGCTAAGACTAATACAAGCGGAGCACCAATAAAGATGTTCCATAGTCGGGGTTTCCCTTTAAAATATCTAAAAGAAGTCCACGACAGCATATGTCTATTTTTTTTTATTTTTTTTAGTTTTTTATTCTAATCAAATTTGTTCTAAAATAAAGCATTATTTGTGAACTATTCCATGCGGACGATGTCGCGGGCAAAAGCTAGTATGATATATAAATGAAATGCAAAATTATTTCAAATAACCAAACAGCATAAGCGGGTAGCACTTTACTACCGATTTTTATAGCGATGCTTTACGGTTTCAAGAGTAGAGGAACTGTTATGCAACAATTTTTTGTCTTCGACCCCCTGATTCATGTTGAGTAGCGACGTTCAAGTTGTGGTTCTAGTTAATGAGTTCAGTGATCATGAGATAAAATGCTCGTCAAAGTAATAAACAAAATAAATCATTTTGCTTGACAATGCATTGTAATTATTAAAAATCAATCTTCTTCAAGAAAGACTGAACTTAAAAAAAGTTAAAAAAATAACATCATTAGCTTTTGATATTATGAGTGCAACGGTATTTCAAACAAGTTTTTACGATGCAATTAAAATCGGTACAATATGCTGCAGTGGCAATAATATTATTCTGTCTGCGAATTAAATAACAATAAAACACAGTACAATACTGATTTATGCTGCAATGCTTTATAAAGTAGTAAAGTTTATAACTTTGCGAAATACACGCCTTTCTTGCGACTTGTTTTGAAATAATATTATTCCTAATATAAAATTTATAGCCGTCGTAGCTAATCTGATTTAAAAATTAGATACATATTTCTTGTTTCTTTATTATTAAAGCAATACCGTATTAGGTAACAAGGCTTATGTAACGATTAGCTATAAGCAGGCTACATATTTTTCTCAAAGTTTCGATAGATTATTTTAATCCGAAAAAGCATTTTTTGTAATAACAATAAACAACTTAACTTTAAAATTTAAAAAAATACTAGGAATCAATTTTGAATGACACATA
This sequence comes from Bombyx mori, assembly GCF_030269925.1. Classification (NCBI taxonomy): domain Eukaryota; kingdom Metazoa; phylum Arthropoda; class Insecta; order Lepidoptera; family Bombycidae; genus Bombyx; species Bombyx mori. The sequence goes on from NC_085114.1 coordinate 7,679,152, forward strand.
ATATTGATGATGTTCTTTTATGTACATTATTTTTTAATAAGTGAATAAGCTGGAGCCAATAATCCGGTTGGTGTAAAGTAGGTACTTGAGCTCATAGATATTGTTTTTATTTAATTTTGATACTCTATATAAAATGTTATTGTTAATGAATGTAATGGATGCAAAATCTGAAGTAAATGGAATCATTTACATCCATTACATTACATCATCATCATCAACAGCCCATAGTCGTCCACTGCGGGACATAGGCCTCTCCCAAGCCACACCACTGATTATTATTATTATCCACATTACATTACATTGCATTACATTACATTACATTACGAATAAAAATAAAGTAGACACATACAACGTGAATGCTACTCCCAATTTCAGGCATAAAGTCATCTTTAATTCGACGCTTGAAAGGCAAACGTGACTAAGCGACAATGCGTGAACTTTACAGTAGACTTATTTAAAGTTGAAATACCTGAAAATAACCTATTTTAACGAATCTAGCTGTAGGATTGAAATGATTTTAATAGACCTAGAAATATAATTAATTTTTTTGCGCATCGAATATGGTTATTGCCTATCATTTATGTACCAAGCAGTTATTGTCGCTTAGTCACGTTTGCCTTTCAAGCGTTGAATTGTATTTTGTAGCGTATTGCCGCACTCTTCAAACCGGTGCCCATGACTGAATAGTGGAAGAAGTAGGCGTAGGAATGGTGACAGTTACTTGTAAGAGTTTACAATATGTCTTAGAATATCAGTGTGTACTTACTGGTTGGTGATCGTAATACAACGGAATGATAGTCAGAGTACAGAGAGTAAATCCTTTTGCCGCATTTTGCGATACAAACCAGGGAGATTCTATATTACGCCGTAAACATATAGCAAATATGCAAACAACTGTATTTGATGGTGTTGATGGTCTTATCATGTTAGCGGATACTATACATTGCTTGACGCTGTTGAAATATTGAGTCGTCTACTTGGAAGTAAGACTAACATTACTATAATTTACAAACAAACTAATAATTAAAATTAAATATCATTGCTTCTCGTACGTAATATTGTATTTTTCCATTTTCTCCATTAGATGTTAGTGTATAGTTCTGACTGAAACTCACTGACAGACATACATTGTTGATACACTAAATTCATAGTCCAATTGTTTTCCAAGAGAATATAGAGGTTCGTAAACATCATACCGTGGATGCCGCCACCCATTTTGAGACATGAGGTTAAAGTCTCAATGGTACTGTATAGTAAAGGTTGTTCTATCTTGAACTATATGCTTTACGACAGAAATAGGACTATGGAAGCTAGCGAGCTCACTATATGGTATATAAGACTAGTAAGCACTTTGTTAAAATACCGGCATAAAGTAAAAAAAAAAAAAAAAAAAACTCAATTTTAACTTAAATGTATTTATTTTATTTCCATGAATAAAATGTTTCCAACAGATACAGCGGCTGAGTATGCGAAACTTCACAAACATGAATTTCTGATAAGAGTTGTTACGAAGACGCATGACTGAGTACTCAGATAGTTTCACAATGTTAATAAATCAAGAAGTTTGTGAGTTCCTTCCATTTTAGCCGCTTCGAGTGTCTTTTACATTTTGCATAGTAATGTTCCTCGAATTTTAATAACATTATTACTTGCGGCACGATGCAGTCGAGACATACTTTAAGAATATCGACCCGACTGCTGAAACTGAATAAAACTACTAATTGCGTCCATTTGTGTGTAAGCCCGTGTAAATGTACTTATAATTTAGTACTGCAACATTTTCGGGAAAGACTCTGGCCCTAAGAATGTTGAACAGCTGATGTGTAGTCCGTTAACTGCACCCACCCCTCACCCGTCGCCAATGCTATTATTGGAGGTGAAAAGTGGTTACAATGAAATTCCCTTTAACACTGGCTGTAGCGAATCGCAGCCATGCTATTGTTACGCCAGTAATAGTAACACCATCAATCGCTGAATAGTCGAACGAATATCGAAGGATCTAGTAGCACCTAGAACGCTCGAAAAGTACAACGCCATCTATTGTCAGATAGCGGAAACACAATACTAGAGATGTGCGGAATATTCTCGATAATTCTAGGGACGTGGTATCGGCTATAAAAGCGTTGCAGAGGTGGCACGCAGTCAGTTAGTAATCGGAACGACTCGAAGCGAAACAGCAAACGGATCACCTGAAGCGAAGCGGAAGAAGCGAATTGAGACTTTTAAGCTGTTTTTGAAGTGTTTTAAGTGCTAATACAGTGTTAACTTGTAATTGGGTAGAATTTTTTATTTTTCCTGAGCCCCAGCGCGTAACACTATTAATAAGTAGGATGCTAATTTAATAATCTTTAACTGATACAACATGAGAACATAATATTATGCACAAGGTGGATGCACAAGAACTATGAAATGCAATATTATCAGAGCGAACTGCAGAGATCGAATTTCCAATTTGTTACTATGATCCAGAACATAAGTCGTGGTTGTTAATACGAATTTCGAAGTGGGGCTGGACTTGATATGCTCTTCTTGCTTTCTGGCCGAAATTATTTCGATGCTGCATTCGTGTGTTCATATTTTTTTGTAGTTTGCTGTGCCTTTAAAATAATTTACAAAATCAATCATAATTAACGCAGCGCGAGTGGTTTTATTTTATATTACATTATATAGATTCATAGCTGACTAACTAGGCAATCAAAGACTTTAACTGTTAAACTGCTTAACTGCGTTTGTTCGACAGACTCCATAGAGTATTTTTTATTTCTTTTAACCATAGACACAATTTTATGTTTCTAACATATTCCCCCACAAGAGATGAGGTGACAATATTCATTTTAAACAAAGTATACAAGTACAATAATTGAGTTTAACTTTAATGTATTTTATTAACTGCATGATATCTGCTTCTAGAGTGGACTGTAAATTTTATCGTAATACCTATTGCAAATATATTAAGTGTATAATCTATGCCTATTGCATCCGCATGATTATTGTATAATATCTCATCAAGTAATTGTCGTTCTTATTTATTATAATATTGAACAAAATTTATTACGAGACAGTATCATTTATAGAACCTACGTTATGAACATGCTATTGAATAGAACTTGTCTGGGATATAAAACCGAAAGCATGTTTCTTCCTCCGAATAAAATCATAAAAGAAATTTAATTCACACAGAAACAACGAACTCTCACAGTTGAAATGAAGTTGAACGGAAGTCGTCTGACTACAGAAGATCCCCCCGACCATGATATTCTTTTAAATATTAAGAGTTAAATTTTTAATTAAAAGACTCTTTGCGTGGCACGAAACGACTCCAATTAAAACTATGTCTTAGTCCGTTGAAGAACGTAAAAGAGTCGCGGAGGACGATGGCGAAAAGCCGGCAGATAATTGCTGCCCGTTCTGTTTAATTATTGCGGCCTTGTCTGTTTGAAGAACTATTACGATGGATAAAGGATTATTTAGAGAAGCGTTTTCGATATGGCATTAAAGAATTTTCGGCTACAGAGTTTTAGATCCGTTGCCTTTTACTGAGTAGTATATGTACTGTCAAGTAAGAAAGTAGATAATAATATGTAGTTATCAACAAGTCCGATGATGAAGGAATGAAATTATAGGGTAATAGGTAAAATCTTGTAAAATAAAAAGCTTGTATTTTTTTATGGAGCTCTGGACTGTTCTAAAATACTATTATTTAAACAGCCATACCAAAAGTAATGCAAATTTTTACCGTTGCTCGGGGACTTGACAATTTTCTCTAAACAAAAGGTCGAACGTCTGTTTTCGAAACGGCTTTTCATTAAGCGTTAGTAGTCGAGAGACTGAGTGCTCAAAGCTTGTCTGAGTCTGCCGACTATTACAAAGTACTGGGAGTGGCAATTGTCGTTGTATTGGCACCGTTGTTTTCAGTTGTTACGGTTGTTTTATGTCTGATTTCTCACATCGTATTTTGTACATCCATGGAATTATATGGTGCTATATTAAATTCATCTTTAGATGATTTGGATAGGAGTTTTTCTGTTGAACACATTTTTTAAACTCCAGAAGCATTTTAGTGCTCTTTGATTAAGTAAAAAGTGGTAGGTAATGGTTTTTACTTCCTTGGTAAATTGCACAATGTAAACTAATTTCTCATTAGTTTTTATCTACTTAAAAGCCTGCGATTCTGATTCTGTTCATTAAAATTGTTAATCCAATCCTTTTGAACTTCTATTGCCATTAAGGTTCGATTGTTCAAGTAATAAAATTATTATAATATTTATTAAAATAAATTATTACAATAGATACAAGTGCTCGTACAGTCATTTCTTAAAAAATTCGGTGCTTGTCATCGTCAAATCCTTTAGTAGCGAACAACGTAGTAACGGAAATGTGGGCTTAAAATTATGCAAAAAAACTTTACAGCATTCGACGTTATCTTCTGCTAAAATCAACGAACGAACCATGAAAATTTTACGTGTTTCCTGTGAGAAATTCTACTCTATAATTACTTATACATTTGGTACTTCAATTTTAATTATTAGTTTCACAAGACACTAAATTAAAAAATGTGACGCGTAACCGAAAAATGTGACGGTAAATTTTTTTCCAACGCCGATAAGGAAGTTTCACTTCAAATATTAAAATAGTAATAGTAACACGTGTTACAATAATATTAACTCTTTGATGTCCAGAGTCTACATGTATTATACACCTGTTTTTTTACTGGCAGGTCCACTGTCTACAACGGGTAAAAATTCACTAAAATAACTAGGACTTGGTATAAGATTTTTAATATAAAAAATCTAAGGACCGCAAAGGGTTTATAAACATTAATCACCTTACCACAATTTAAAATTAAAGTGAAGTCCCACCTATTCCATCTCTCTGAGATCCTTTTCTTAACGGGACTCAGAAGCTCGGGTGAAGTGTATGTGAGTTGTTCAGTGATCTAAGCCACTAACCCAAGAAGCTTGACACCTCAACGAAAAAAAAGATTCAGCCAAAAAGACCCAAACGCGTGAAATATATTTTACTAAGTTAGGCATACACAATTACTGTTTTAAGTTATTATTAATAGAGTCCGTATGTTAAAGGAACAGAGATGGAATAAACTCTGCCTACGAGTCTCATGAATACGTACATAGAGCGATTCTACACAGATAAACACAAAAAAAAAATACTTGTTCATCCAATTTTAAAGTTATCAGAAATAGATAGAAGCCTCATTGCTTATATTCGGCATCGGTTTTTCGATTTCCAGTATTAAATGAAACTTTTCAATCGATTGTTTAATGATAAATATGAGTATTGATTAGCTCAATCAACTACTACATATTACAGTTATTACGGTATGCAAAGTATGTGATTTGCGTTTCAATAAATTTAGTCTGTTGCGTAGTATGTTAACGGATGCAATGCAAATGGAATATCCGTGTATTCAGCGATTAGATGTGGCCCAGATCGGACCGGATCTTGTTGCTCGGATAAGCCGAGTTTGTGCTCCACTTACAGTCGAATCTGGGCTGATTTAGGTGCGGTTTGAAATACGTTCGGCAATCATTGGACTGTGTAATGATAAGCGTATCATTGAAGTGAATAGATGGAGGTAGATTTCAGAAAAGTTGTAATAACTGTGGAAATGTATTTAAAAATACTTTACAGCGCCAAAGTCGATTTCTGATATCCGTAACTTAAATTCATGTTTTATTTCCACCTAAGCTGATGGTCTTGATTTCATTTCAGCGTAACCAGGCGAGTAGGTCAGCTCACGCGGCTCAAGCCTGATGTTGTTGCTAACACGAACCCTAGCAAGAATCTACCACCAGATCGGAAACGCGACCCACTGAGAAGATCCGGCGAGAAAGTCAGTGGTCTGTGTCTGTGGGTTAATTTATTCGTCGAGCCCTTCGTCGCAAGCGACGGGTTCGACCAGAGCGATGACCGGTGCTTGAGGTACCTAAAAGCATCGTTAGTGGACCGGGAGGATCCGAAATGACGTGTTTTGGGCTTAAATTAATTTCTGCGTCGTTTTATAAATTAAATTTCTAGTAGGCTGAAAGCTAAACTAGAAAAATAATTAAAGTTTGCAAGACTATGATCATTACACTCTTAAACACTACACGTAATTAAGCCTAGTGAGTTTGTCTAAAACGTCATAGTTACACAGTTTTGAGAGACAATGTAGGGGAATAACACTTAAGTTTCAGCCATAATAGCTTACATAACTCAGCAGATCAGCTAATTAAAAACTGTCTAGAAACATTTCCAACGAAGCTTTTTACGCGTGAAGTTGAACAAAGCTCTGACAAACTTGATAAAAAATCTAATTTAGTTTTAAGTGTTCATAAAATATTGAAGTCTCGACCTGCTTGCGCGAGTTTCGCCTTGTCTTGGGATATTAAAAATTTCATATTCGGGTATATATTTAGTGAGTGCAAGACTTGAACAAAATAAAATTTATTAGATGCGCCACCGGAAAAAATATGTAAATTTAATAATAAAACCAGTCTACCGTCAGTCAGTACGCTAATTTTTAAGATACTTCCAGAGAATGTTCTGTTTTTTTAAATAAACAGATATTATATGACGTATATTCCTGGCAGCGCAGATTGTTCATTAATTTCTTGTTCGTTTTTCGGCTCGATGTAGCTGCATCCGTAGTTTTTTTACAAATGCAATACCCACATTACTCTCAAAGGCGGGTTGTATCACCGGATTGAATTCGTTTCCTGCTTTGAGGATTACAAAAATTGTCCTCTGACGACGGCACCGTATGAAAACGCTGGTTTTTAGATGGAAAAGATTTTTAGTTCTTATTATAATGTTTTCGACAAAATTGTTATAATAATTTACGTAGAATTCTAAACTATTTATTTTTTTGTATCTCCACTCTTACTGCTGTAAATAGGCTTACTTGATATATATGACTAAGGCTTACATCATAAAGTGAATTGTGTTGTTCACTTAAGAGATATAAAATTGAAGTTAACTCTTGTGATATCATTGTTCACTTCAAAAATCTTATTAATGATACAAAAAAAACCCGTGTGTGCAATTCACACGTGGTAGAAGTGAGATCTTAAAAATTTTTAGCTTCAAGATAATGAGACAAATGTAATATACATTTGTCTCATTATCTTGAAGCTAAAAATTTTTCGGGTAGAGGATAATTGTAGGTTTTAGTAAAGATCATAGTGATACAAAGCTTAGACAGATATTTATTCAGAATGTCTTAAGTGCGAATATTAGGCACGAAGCAGGGCACAAAGAGAACCACGAATATAACAAACACTGTATAATAGGAAGCATTTCATTTTCTTCTACTTTAAATCATATGAATTAAATTTTTTTTTTTATGATTGAAGGATTACTGGTGGCCCGGAGGCCTTTCCAGTTTCACCAGGACAGGTGGGCGAGCAAAGGCTCAGCCAGAAGGGGTGGGATTTGCTAACAGCTGCCCGAGCGCCTCCGAACGAGAGACCTAACAGCTCAAGAGCAGCTGCTTCGCGAATGAATCTACTACCGGATCGGAATCGCGACCCACTGAGAAGATCCGGCGAGAAACTCAGCAAGCTGATTCATGGGTTAGGATGAATTTATGTATCTGTATCATTTTACGGTAATTATTTCATTTCATCGGTTTTCGACAATGCTACAACAACGATGCTAAAGAAGTTTTCACTTCAAAAGCCTTGTTTAAAATAATTTTGCACCTACACAATTATCTAAGGATATTTGAATCAACATGCCATGTTGTGTCCATGACTAAAATATATTTTATAAATTAATTCTTTCAAGGTTAACAACGTTGTCGTGATGAGGAATTTCAGTGTTTGTAGAACTACAAATTCATAGGTTAAAATTTATTATTTACTAGATGACCCGGCAGACTTCGTAATGCTTCAATCTATAAATAAAAAACTTAAGCTTTTGTATAAAATAAACGTAAAACAAACAAAAGGAATCCGTCCGACGGGGACACATCAAAAGAAAAACAAAATTATTATTTTTATTTAATTCCGAGCATTTTCATATTTACCTTTTAAACCTTCTCTGGACTTCCACAAATAATTCAAGACCAAAATTAGCCAAATCGGTCCAGCCGTTCTCGAGTTTTAGCGAGACTAACGAACAGCAATTCATTTTTATATATTGAGATTATTTTGAAGCCTTTTCCCACTTGAACTGCAGGTCTGGGTCACGAAACGACTGAGAACGAGAATCTCAAGGAAAATTTGGAATATCTGTATACACTAGTGACAATTGAGTTCCTTTAGTTTTATTGTTGACGATTTATATTAAAACAAAGCGCTGTGCAATATGTATTAGAATTTGGCTATGACTTTAGTGACTCCTACGACTATGAGAATCATAAACTGTAGATGTTTCCGTAAAGTGGTTATTTTTAAAATGAGTAGTAATTACTTTGGGAGTGCTTAGACGACGAAAGGAAAGATCTTTCACCGAGCGGGTGATATTTGCTCGGTAGACCGACGGTCCAAATGTTGTTGTTCGGAACTTGTATATATGCAAGCTTATCTTGAAAATGTCGTAAGCGAGATTCAAGCATCTGTCAAATATCTTGTGTTCTGTGATTGCTACCGCCACAATCACTTAATTTTTCTGTTTTGATTGCTCTTATAATATAATCTGACAATACTGTGGTGCTTAAGAGGATAGCTTTAGTTTCTGTTTTGTTTGTGTACCTACATAATATTTTGTGTAATATTGTAAAGTCTCTTCGAACCGGTATCTCCCACGTCAATTTTGAATACTCATGCTCTTAGTTCTTAACTAGTGTCTTCATCACGCTCTGACACCTCGATTAAGAGACGGGAAATTATATATAGTTCTTTTAATAATGTTTGAAAAACATGTCTCTTGTAGTTTTTATATTTATTTTTTTATTGCTTAGATGGGTGGACGAGCTCACAACCCACCCGGTGTTAAGTGGTTTCTGAATCCTATAGACATCTACAACGTAAATGCGCCACCCAGCCTGAAATATAAGTTCTAAGGTCTCAAGTATAGTTATATAGCCCCACCCTTCAAACCGAAAAGCATTACTGTTTCACGGCAGAATAGGCAGGGTGGTGGTACCTACCCGTTCGGACTCACAAGAAGTCCTACCACCAGTAATTACGCAAATTATAATTTTGCGGGTTTGATTTTTATTACATGATACCGTGGAACTCAATCGTGAACGTTTGTCGAGTATTTACGTATTTCATTAGAAAAATTAGTACTCGCCTGGGATTCGAACACCGGCGCATCAATACGAATGCACCGGACGTCTTATCCTTTAGGCCACGACGACTTCAAAGTATGATGCAGTATGACGTAAGAGCCTGATATTTTTATTACATCCTGAAACAATATATTCTGCGGTTTGTATCTCATCAAAAATATCCGAAACTTACCACGTACTACACTTTTAAGGCCATGTTTTGTTAATTGCTTATATCTATAAAATTTTCATCAAATCTGTTCTTTATAGTTGATCATTTTGGATATATTACATTAAGAATGACCTAAATGTTGGTAGCTTTAAGACGCCCCACCGAACGTGGTCTCGCCTTGTCGCGGCGGTGGGGCTTAAGCGTGCACCCCGATACCGTGGAGCAGCGTTGTCTGCACAGGGGTGCCGTGAACAAAGAAGACTGCACACAGCGTTCCCTTTTCCCACCTTTGCTGGACAAAGGGTGCGTGAAGCGGGAGAGGGCTCCCTTCTGGAGACCTCTTGGATGCTAGGCCATGTCCCCGGCAGCCCTTTGGCTGTTAAAGGGGAAGGCCCTCCAGAGGAGGGTACCGGCACGCCGGCGTGGTCACGCCGTGGTCAGACGTGTGGGTCTGTCAGTAATGGTAGACCCCACGTGGATGAGAAGTGAACCGGAGGGCACTCCCTTCCGGTCGCTGGTTGCCATGTCCCCGGCTGCCTCTTGGCAGCTAAAGGGGAAGGCCCTCCAAAGGGGGGTACCGGTTTACCGGCGTGGCTTCGAAGAAGCATACCGTAATCCCTACCGAGTAGGGGACGGGGGTCGCTGCCTAGCAGGGGCCGCGAGGATGCGAACCTCTATAAAAAATGCCCTAATCCTAAGCCTGTGACGTGCCCGGTGATGGGATGAGTGGCTGGAGGGAGTCCAGTCGTGAGGGCCGTCCCAGGGGACCGACCCCTGGTTAAATATCAAAGGAAAAAATTAATGATGGCAAAGTTTGTAAAAAATTTACCCCAGGAGGGTACCACCTTAGGTGGAGAATCCCTCCGTGCTTCCACATTGGTGGAAGCATGCAGCCCCGCGTATTCTGGGGGGGGCAAAGCTTGCCATGACGAAGGGGGCTGTATGACGGGCAGCGGAAAACCCGTCGAACAGAGACACGCCAGCGCTGACTTGACGCACTCTGGGCTCGTCAGTGACAGCGAGGCGGCTGGCTCGAAAGAGACAACCGCCAAAAAGATAAGGCGGAAAAGGAAGACCCAGCGAGTTTCCTCACGCGAGGGGGGAGGGGAGCCAACGTCATCCTCTGGCGCAGATGCCCCGCCGGAGAAGGTACTGGTAGTCTCCGATGCGGCCTCTGCTGCGGAGGAGATGCCACCCCCGAAAGGAAGACCCGCCCGGAGGAGGGGCGCACCGTCACCGGCGCAGTCATCGGCGTCGATGTCTGTCGCCTCACTGGACGGGCGAACGACAGAGGAGGAAGAAGGCGGCCTTCAGGACCCTGCCTTGGTCATAGACAGGGCCATGAGGACCGTCAAATCATATGCGGCCAACGGCACTAAGACCAAAGCCGCTGGCCGTAAACTGCGAGAGGTGGTCTCGCAGGTCTCGAAGGTTCTGCCTTCGGTTGCTTCCGCCAATGACCAGGTGGTACAGCTGATGGCGGAAAATTCGAGGCTTCGAGTACTACTTCAAGCCCAACAGCAGCCTGATGATGAGGCTGCTGCTTCGAAGAGGACAGCGACAGCGACGGCGTCACCTGCGGTACCCCGGGCCACTGGGTTGCGGACTCCTCCGGCTCCTGTACCGATTGCGACGTCGTGTATCACTGGGGCCCCTCGGAGCCGCCGTTCCCCAGCGCTGACTGGCGACAGTTGGCCTGTGCTGCCACCACCGCGCGCGGCAGAGCAGCGTCCACGTCTCCCATCGCCGCGCACTAGGGAGATGACCGCTACCAAGAGGCAGCAGGCACTCGTGGGGCCACGGGAGCTGGCTGGAAACTTCAGCCTGGACGAGGTCATCACTCGCACCGTCCAGGTTGTATTGGAAAGGCTGGACGGCAGGCTGGCGGCCCTCGAGGCGCAACTCATTGCCCCGGCTGACGCACGGCGACCGGCACATGCAGCAGTGTTGGGTGCTCCAGCCGCCCACCCCGCCTCCGTACGGACTCCAGCCACTAGGTTGGGCCCGGGACGGGATAGAACAAAGCGGGGGGGCGGCGCCAACGCGAAACGCCCATCGCAAGCACCCCAGCCCCGTCCGCTGCCTCCGCCCCCATCCAACATGGACGAGGGGTGGAACGTGGTGGCCCGGCGGGGTGCCAAGAAGGTCCCACTGGCAGCTCCACAAGTGGGTGAAGCGCCGGCGGCCACGGCGGCTCAGGCTGCTCCCCAACAGGGTCGAGCGCCTGTAGCCGCCAAAAAGAAAAACAAGAAAACAAAGAAGCCACCGCGCGCGCCGCGGTCGGCGGCAGTGGTCCTAACGCTGCTGCCGGCTGCCAAAGCCAAGGGCATGACATACGGAGATGTCATTGCTCGGGCGCGCGCGGCAGTCGATCTGAATGAGATCGGGGCGGGGGAGGGTCTCCGCTCTAGGCAGACAGCCAATGGGGCCAAACTGCTAGAGTGTTCCGGTGCCGATAGTCCCGGCATCGCAGAGCGTCTGGCCGCAAGGCTCCGCGCGGTCCTGCCTGAAGAGGAGGTGCGGGTGCATAGGCCGGTCAAGATGGCCGAATTGAAAGTGACCGGCCTGGACGAATGCACCACCAGGGATGAGGTGGTGGCGGCCGTCGCTTCCCAAGGCAACTGTGCCCTGCAGAATATAACCGTAGGCGAGCTGCGTCCCGGTTATAGCGGGTCCAGCTCCGTGTGGGTACGTTGCCCGGTGGAGGCGGCCGTCGCCCTGGCTGCTCCTCCGCCTGGGAGACCTTTGGGGGATCCGGGTAGGTTGCGCGTGGGCTGGATAGCAGCCCACGTGCGCCTGCTAGAACCACGCGCCTGGCGGTGCCTAAAGTGCTTCAGCACTGGGCACTGCCTCGCCAGGTGCGTAAGTGCGGTTGACCGCAGCGGACTGTGTTTCCGCTGTGGTCAGCCTGGACACAAGGCGGCCGTGTGCTCGGCTGCGCCGCATTGCTTATTGTGTGCGGCGGCCGGACGCAGGGCTGACCACCGGACCGGGGGCAAGGCATGCCCCCCAGCCGGCAAAAACGCAATCAGAAATTGGCGCCGCCAAGCTAAGCGGCGCCAAAAGAAGCTGTCGGCCGGGGGAGCACCGGCCGGCACTTTGGCCCCCGCTGAGGCGTTCGCGCCCGATAGCGGGGACAATGGAGTAAGGGAGGGGGCGATGGATGTGGTCCAGTCTTAATGGATCACACCTATCGCTTCCTCCAAGGAAACTTGAACCACTCCGCCGGAGCTCAGGACATGCTGCTCCAGACTATGGCGGAGTGGTCAATTGACGTGGCTGTGGTCGCCGAGCCGTACTTCGTTCCCCCAGCAGACGACTGCTGGTTTGGGGACGTTGATGGCTTGGCGGCCATACATATAAGAAGATCCGCGATGATTCCCCCCCTGGCGATGGTGACCAGGGGTCCCGGGATCGTCGCGGTACAATTAGAAAATACCGTCGTGATCGGGGTGTACTTCTCTCCGAATCGGCCTACCGTCGAGTTCGAGCGGTTCCTGGACGGGCTAGAGGTGATCGCTCGTCACCTCTCTCCCCGTTCCGTGATACTGGCGGGGGACTTCAATGCGAAGTCTGTCTCTTGGGGTTCCCCATCTACGGACGCTCGTGGTAGGCTGTTGGAGGAGTGGGCGGTCGCGGCCGATCTCTGTATCGTTAACAGGGGCTCAGTCGCGACATGCGTGCGGTGGACAGGAGAGTCTATTGTGGACTTGACGTTCGCGAGCTCGTCCGTCGCACAGCGCATCCTCGGCTGGGGCGTGGTGGTGGGGGCGGAATCGTTGTCAGATCACCGGTATATCCGGTTCGATCTTTCCGCTCCCACGCCAACACCAGCCGCAGGCGCTCGCGGGGTTAACCCCCCGCGGAGTGCATCCCGGTCATTCCCTAGGTGGGCATTGAAGCTCCTGAAGAAGGAGCTCCTGGTGGAGGCCTCTATGGTGGCGGCGTGGACGCCCACGCGCCCACACCCTTTCGACGTGGAGGCCGAGGCCGAATGGTTCCGCGGCGCGATGCACCGCATATGCGATGCCTCGATGCCCCGGGTCGGCTCTCGGCATTGCGGACGGCGGCAGTCTCCCTGGTGGTCGCCTGAAATTGCGAGACTGCGCGCGGTCTCCATTCGGGCGAGCCGCCAATGCGCTAGACACCGCCGTCGCCGCCACCTGCGGCGCGACGACCCCGTCGCGTTTGCGGAGGAGGAAACCCGGCTGCACGGCGAATATCGCGCTGCGAAGGACGCCCTGCGGCTGGCCATCAGGCGGGCCAAGGAGCAGAACATGGAGAGACTCTTGGAGGCGCTCGAAGCGGATCCATGGGGGAGCCCGTACAGGTTAGTGCGCGGCAAGCTGCGCCCGTGGGCCCCCCCTATGACTGAGCGACTCCAGCCTCAACAGCTGCGGGACATCGTTTCGGCGTTGTTCCCGCAGGAGCGGGAGGGTTTTGTTCCCCCCGCTATGGGTGAGCCGTCGGACGCCATCGACGGTGAAGCCCCTGCTGAGGTGCCCCGTATTACTGGGGCAGAGCTCCGTGTGGCGGTTGTAAGGATGACTGCAAAGGACACGGCCCCCGGCCCGGACGGAGTCCATGGCCGGGTGCTGGCCTTGGCCCTCGATGCCCTAGGGGACCGGCTCCTGGAGCTATTTAATAGTTGCCTGGAGTCGGGACGGTTCCCGTTGCTCTGGCGGACGGGCAGACTTGTGTTGTTGCGGAAGGAGGGGCGCCCGGTGGATACAGCCGCCGGGTATCGTCCTATCGTACTGCTGGACGAGGCGGGAAAATTGCTGGAGCGTATTCTGGCTGCCCGCATCGTTCAGCACCTGGTCGGGGTTGGACCTGACCTGTCGGCGGAGCAGTTCGGCTTCCGGGAGGGCCGTTCGACCGTGGATGCAATACTTCGGGTGCGGGCCCTCTCGGACGAGGCTGTCTCACGGGGTGGGGTGGCGCTGGCGGTGTCTCTTGACATCGCCAACGCATTTAACACCCTGCCCTGGTCCGTGATAGGGGGGGCACTGGAGAGGCATGGAGTGCCCCTCTACCTCCGCCGGCTGGTTGGCTCCTATTTGGAGGCCAGGTCGGTCGAATGTACCGGGTACGGTGGGACCCTTCACCGTTTTCCGGTCGTGCGGGGTGTTCCGCAGGGGTCGGTTCTCGGACCCCTCTTGTGGAACATCGGGTACGACTGGGTGCTGAGGGGTGCCCTCCTCCCGGGCCTCCGCGTTATTTGTTACGCGGACGACACGTTGGTCGTGGCCCGGGGGGATGATTATAGAGAGTCTGCCCGTCTCGCCACAGCGGGGGTGGCCCTCGTTGTCGGGAGGATAAGGAGACTGGGCCTCGACGTGGCGCTCAGTAAATCCGAGGCCTTGTGGTTTCACGGGCCACGGAGAGCGCCACCTGTCGACGCCCACATCGTGGTTGGAGGCGTCCGAATAGGGGTCGGGGTGCAGTTGAGGTACCTCGGCCTCGTGTTGGACAGCCGGTGGGCTTTTCGTGCTCACTTTGCGGAGCTGGTCCCCCGATTGATGAGGACAGCCGGTTCTTTGAGCCGACTGCTCCCGAATATCGGGGGGCCGGATCAGGCTGTGCGCCGCCTCTACGCAGGGGTGGTGCGATCGATGGCCCTGTACGGTGCGCCTGTATGGGCTGAGCCACGCAACCGGGCCGCTATGGCTCGGTTCCTGCGCCGGCCGCAGCGCACCGTTGCTATCAGGGTCATCCGTGGATATCGCACCGTCTCCTTCGAGGCGGCGTGTGTGTTGGCGGGGACGCCGCCATGGGAGCTGGAGGCGGAGTCGCTCGCTGCCGACTATCGGTGGCGCAGCGAGCTTCGTGCTCTGGGCGTGGTGCGTCCCTCCAAAAGTGAGCTGCGGGCGCGGAAGGCCCATTCTCGGCGGTCCGTGCTCGAATCGTGGTCGAGGCGGTTGGCCAACCCCACGTGGGGTCTACGGACCGTTGAGGCGGTTTACCCAGTCTTTGATGACTGGGTGAATCGTGGCCGAGGACGCCTCACCTTCCGTCTGGTGCAGGTGCTGACTGGGCACGGATGCTTCGGAAAGTATCTGCACCGGATAGGAGCTGAGCCGACGACGAGGTGCCACCATTGTGGACACGACCTGGACACGGCGGAGCATACGCTCGCTGTCTGCCCCGCTTGGGAGGTGCAGCGCCGTGTCCTGGTCGCAAAGATAGGACCGGACTTGTCGCTGCCTGGCGTCGTGGCGTCGATGCTTGGCGGTGACGAGTCCTGGAAGGCTATGCTCGACTTCTGCGAGTGCACCATCTCGCAGAAGGAGGCGGCGGGGCGAGTGAGGCAAAGCTCTCCTCACTACGCAGAAACCCGCAGCCGCCGAGCAGGGGGTCGGGACCGGGGTCTCGTCCGTAACCCGGCCCCCTAAGAGCTTCGGGCTCCACCCGCTTTGTGCGGAGAGGAGCTTAGGCGTGGGGCGGCGTGGTAGGTCGCGTTCCCCCGACCGCTCCGGGGGAAGGTGTAGCGCGGCGCTATCAATCGGGCTCTTGGCCCGTCGACCGAGGGAACCGGCGGTCATGTTGCTGGCGGCCGCCGGTCCGGCGTCTGGGGGACGGCGGGATGGATGTAATGTGCTCTGCGTAAACCCTGTCCCGCCGTCTCAATAACTCCGACTGGGTTCCCACCCGGTCCGGGGTAGGGCGCCGGCTGTGAGCGGCAGGAGTTTTTAGTGAGGTTCGACTCCCACATACCCCACCTGCCGTGCGGGTGGGGATCCGGCGATTTTCTCCTGTGGAAAAAAAAAAAAAAAAGCTTTAAGACGTATAAAATAATTTTTAAAGTTAATTGTTGTAAAATCTTAATTTGTGATACGGTAGTTTAATATTTCAGACTGGAATATACGATTGCTTCACAGCAGAAATATACATTTGTATGGTTATAGACAATATAGACGCTTATAACTACACCTACGAACTTCCTACAAAATAGCCTTTTTTGTTTTCATTATTTCATAAAAATAATATAAAGTCATAGAGGTTAATATCATTTTTAATCATATACGGACAAACTATTTGTTTCATAATGATCTCGGGGTCAGACCTGGATATAAGGTCAACTTAATAGGTCGAATATAGCTGTATTTAAATTAATATAATTTTTATGTTAGAGCGTTTTTTAAAGTCTGCGCGCTTAGATACGACTAATCCTTTTATATATATATCTGTTATGGGTTTTAGTGCCTAGGGATACCTAGACTTCGCCCCCACACGTGTCACGTTCAAGTGGATGAGGGCATTCAATTTCTGATGTGTGGTGATCTACTTAAAACAACGTTAGTTATCTGTAATAAAAAAAAAATCCATAGTAAAAAGAAGTTGTTTTTTTTTAATATAATTTCTCAGAATAGATGCGTTATGGCGGGTTTCAAATATAATAATTTCGGTAATAAAAAAAAAGGTTCCAATAAATACGCTAGCACCTGAAACTGGTTAGTAAATAATGAGTAATTACTTATCATTACTTAAGTACAGATCACTTGAGAAAGATTCAATGTAAGTCATTCGTCGAAATCCGTCGCAAAATCTTATGTGCGCGAGATTAAGAACGAACAAGCACTCGATACAAATTATCCTTAGCATTAACGAGCCCTAATAAGTCTATTAGTTTTATACACGCGCCAAATTTTGTCATGGATTGGACAACAAAAAAATGTGTTGGATTGTTTAGAATCAGCAATTTTGAAAACAAGTTTATTGCAGACCACGTATATTTTTAAAGCGTATTTAAAACGACCATGATTGCAAGGTGAACTCTAAAGTTCACTATATAAGGTTCACATTATCTTAGTATAATGAAATTTTTTCCCTTAACATTACAAAGCCATTAGATAGATAAATAATCAAAATCGACAATATTCTTAAACTATGTGGTATTTATTAGCTTTTTTGCTAATCATCGAGGCTGTTTGTTAGATTGTCACTAACGAGTGTTAGATTGTCACTAAGATTTATATTATTTATTTAGTTTTATCATTGAATACCAGGCTGGTAAGGGTGTGGAAAAATTTATATAATTTATTATTATTTTGAATAGATAGGACTAAAACTCGTCATTAGTAAGTAAAAATAAATCGACTTTGAAACATGAGAAAAAGGTACTATACTAACCGCTATTATGGTAAGCATTTATCGGAAATTGGGCCATGGCTCGGCCTCATCCATGTGAACAAAAATACAGTGTGTTTATTAAAAATACGTTAGAATATAGGGTATCTGATTTTATTAAAATTTTAGGATAAATAGCGTAATTAGGGTGAAAATAAATAATAGTTTAAAAAAACTAACAAAATACGCTTTTATAGAATATCCAACTAAAAAATAGAAAATGAATGATGTAATTAAGGTTCAATTTGGTTTGCGTACTATCCGTAAAGAGAAACTGTGTGGTTGCAACGACATTTATTGTGCGACTGACTTAAATTTTGACAAGTAAAAATATCGTAATTAGCAAAGAGTATAAGGTTAGTAACAATATACCGCCCACCAAAGGACTACTAAGTTCTTTCTAAATCTATTGCACTAATTACAACCTCAAGGTGACTTCAAAACAATATTCTACAAAACGAAATAAAGGTTGCTTAAATACTAGACATCATAATACAATATGCTTAACTTGCGACTTAGTATAATATTGCTACAGTGACATTGGTAGAGAATCTTGACAAAATTACAAGATGACCTTTCACCGAGTGGAATCCACCGGCAAACGACATAATTTTGTTATTGATTTTGCCCTTAGGATCCAATATTTTGATCTGAGACAACATAGCATTAACTGAACCCCTCCATGTAGTGTCTTGATATGGGCATCAGCAACGATCAAGTGTACTAGGGTGTTGTTATTTCGAATAATAATTGGGTGTTTTCGGTCATCAGGTAAGTTAGTATGTTTAAGGCGACCGCCCACCCTGAGGATATGATTCTCATCCAGGTATGGGTTTAGCGATCGTAATTTACTTTTTCTTCTAACTTGTTTCTTATCTCTTAGCCGATCTATTTCTTCTTTGAATTCTTGTTGTACTAACTTAATGCATGTGATAAGCGCGTCTTCTAATTCTTGTGTAGTTATTTCCTTGCTCGTACTTAAATTACTTTTGTATCTTAGAAATCTTTTACAGTAAATAATAGTTTTTAGTAATTCTGGTAACGTATCAAAATCTTCAAACTGAGCGGTTAAAGGTTTTAGTTCTTCTGCATTGTGGTAAGTATTTAATTTTATTGTTTTCATTTCTAATTCTGTTTCTGTTATTCCTGGCTTACTGTATATTATTTCTTTTTTGCATAACCACTTGGGCCCTGTCCACCATAACTCTTTCTGTTTCAAGTCCGCCAGCAGCATGCCCCGCGACCCGATGTCTGCAGGATTCTCTTCCGAAGCTACATGGAACCATCGGTGTGTGTTTACATTTTCTACAATTTCTACGACCCGGTTCGCCACGAATGTCTTCCATCTATGAGGATCACCAGATAGCCATGCAAGAACAATTGATGAATCTGTCCATGCATAGATGTTAGAAGTAGGTATACGCATTGCATTTTCTATTTGCTTAAGTAACCTTGCTAATAACAGCGCCCCACATAACTCCAGGCGTGGTAGAGACACGGTACGGAGTGGTGCCACTCTAGTACGGGCAGCTAATAGATTGGTGAATACTGAACCATCTTCCCTCTTCACACGAATGTAAGCCACCGCGGCATAGGCTTTCATGGAAGCATCACTGAAACCATGAACCTCGATGTTTTCCATCTGTGTGCTTACTGTGTTTAGCCATCTTGGAATACCTATCTCTTTTACATGTTCAAAGTCTTCTCTAATTGTCAGCCAATCGTGTAACAGCGATTGGTTAATCTCGTCATCCCAGCCAATCGGTTCTAGCCATAGCCTTTGTATGAGTATCTTAGCCAAAATTAAGCTAGGGGCGATCCATCCCAGTGGGTCAAAAAGTCTTTGAATATCAGATAGTATGCCTCTCTTTGTAATACTGCTTGACTTTGCTGGTAAGTTAACCTTGTACTGAAACTGATCCGTGCCCAGGTTCCAGATCAAACCTAGAGCTTGTACTTTTCCATCCAATTTAAAATCCAACTGTGCTCGAGATGTCCTTTTGTTTGGTTCGATAGATTTCAAAAATTCAGCAGAATTGGATGACCATTTTGATAATACAAATCCACCTTTCTGTAGAATATTATCTACTTCTTGTGCTCTCTTTATGGTTTCAGGAGCACTGCTCTCCCCCGACATTAGATCGTCCATGTAAAAATCTTCTTTAATAATTCGAACAGCCATTGGATGATTTCGACCCTCATCGTCAGCTACCTGGTGAAGCGTTCTTACAGCCAGGTGAGGGGCCGCCGCTGTACCAAATGTAACACGAAGCATACGATATTCTTTAATCGGGTCTGAATCATTCTCTCTCCACAAAAGGCGTTGATATCGATCGGCGTCTTCTTCATAAAGTAATATTTGCAGGTACATCTTTTGTATATCACTTGCATAGCAAACACGATGTAATCTCGATCTCATAAGTATGTTCCTTAAGTCCTCTTGCAGTTGCGGACCTACAAGCAATTCATCGTTTAGAGAAACGCAGTTAGAGCCCTTCGCTGAAGCATCAAATACTACGCGTGTCTTAGAAGTTTCTCTGTCTGCGTGTACCACGGCGTGATGAGGTAAGTATACTGATTTTTTCTTGTTTATTTCATTCTTAGGTATTTCTTCCATGTAGTTAGCTTTTATGTATTCTTGCATGACCTTTGTATAATCTTCTTTCAGTTTAGTTTCTTTCTTAAATCTTCTTTCTAGTTGAAGTAACCTTTTTCTAGCTATTTCTTTCGTATTTCCTTCAGTCGAAATTGGATTATTTGTATTAAATGGCAGCCTTACTAGATATCTTCCTTCACTATTTCTCGTATGTGTTTTTTCATATATTGTTTCACATAGCTTTTCTTCCTTTGTTAATATTCTCTTTTTATCATTGTCAATTTCCCAGAGGGATTTCAACATATGATCTATATGGACTTGATGATGAAGGACCAGAAATGATTCATTTTCACGGTTATTATCGATTTCCCCGAAGAGGATCCACCCCAGGTTAGTTTCTTGGGCACACGGAGAACCTGGAGGGCCCTTAATAAGTGTTGGTTGCACAATCTGTGCATACTCTTTAACACCAAGAAGTAAGTCTATAGAACCTGGTTGGAAGTAGTCTGGATCTGCCAGGTTGAGTCCTTCTAGATGTGGCCAATGTGTGACAGTTACAGCTTTGGAGGGGATCTTCGTGGTCAACTGTTTACTCATAACATATGCTTGTATGTTGATTTCGAAGCTTGGATTCCAGCGGGAGCCAATCTTAAGTTGAACCATGTGATCAACGTTAGTCCTAGTAGATCCTACCCCGATGATACTTCCTCTTGCTGGTTGCCTGTTAAGTTTGAGCATTTGAGCCGCCTTCTCGCTTAAAAATGAAGCCTGCGAACCTTGGTCTACTAGCGCACGAAGAACAACGGTTTGGTTATGCTCGTTCCTCGCTAAAACCATCGCTGTGGCTAGTAGTGCTGTGCTTTGTTTAGTACTGTGATGTGACGCCACCATGCTATTTATAACCTCTTCTTTCTCTTCTACCCCGTGGTGAGATGCACTCGGTTGATTCCTTTCCTCAGTTTGTGCCGAGTCTTGATGGCGGTGGAGAAGAGTGTGATGTCGTCTTCTACATAGGCGACAGGACATTTGTAACTTACACTGGTAAGCAGAATGCCCAGGCACCAAACAGTTAAAACACAGATTTTTGGTCTTGACATAATCAGCTCTTTTTGTAGGTTGCAGTGTGGTAAAATTCTTACAATGACATAATGTATGCTTTTCTTTACAGAGCACGCAAGTTCTTTCATTTGGCTGTGACGTGGTAGCTGTGGCAGTGACTAAGTGTGAACGTTCTCTTACAGGTTTGTCACGGCTGCTACAAGTCCCTGACACGGACAATACAAGTTCTAAGGTACGGTATCTTGACTGCAGGAAATCTTTTAAATTCTCCCAAGTTGGTAGTTCGTCCTCTGATTTTGAATAAGCTGTCTGCTCCCATTCTTTGTGAGACTCCGGGTCCAACTTCTGTATCACAAGGAATATAATTATAGGATCCCAGGAGCTCGTAGCTATATTTAAATTTTCTAAATTATTCAAACAATCTGTCGTGACGTCTAATAAATTTTTTAATTGATTTGCAGACTGAGAACTAATTTTCTTCTGATTAAATAATTTCTTCAAAACTGAGTTAATTATTAATCTTTTATTTCCATACCTTGACTTCAAAATATTCCATGCTTTTTTATAATTGTTTTCCGTGACTTGAACAGGTTTTAATAATGTTTCTGCCTCGCAGCTGACTGTACTCTTAAGATAATGTAACTTTTGTACGTCACTTAAAGCCGGGTTCTTATCCACTAAGGAGGTAAATAGGTCTTGAAACGTAGGCCAATCTTCATAGTTTCCAGTGAATTTAGGTAATTCGATTCTCGGTAACCGAACAAGGTTTTCGGTATCCGCAATAATCTTAGAAATATTTGGTGAGGACGTTAAAGTACTCGGCGCGGCTGCTTGTGTGAAAGATTGCAAAAGATCTTTTAAATCGGCTAACAAGACGAGATACAAATCTTCGAACACGAAGTAATCTTCATTTTGAAAATATGGTAACTCTTGTCTTTGTTCTTTCGGTGTTATTTTTACCAATTGTAGATGCGTTTGCTTAAATGTAGTCCAATATTCTTCGATACATTTGATTCTTGCTTCTACATAACCTCTTGTCAATCTAGCTTTTGGACATTTCTTTAAATTAATTTGAGTTTTGTTTAAGAGCGCAGCGGTATCTTCTAAAACATTCAAAAGTTCATCCATAGTACCGTCCAACCAGAAAACGGAATAAAATTGTAATATTTATAAATTATTTGTCTTTAAATCACTGGAATGTGGTTTACGGCTTACTGGAAAACAATATTTTCACTGACCGGCGTCCATCTTCGATAGCTTGTACGTTCAAAAAAATCCGCTCGAATTTGACCAATATGAATGATGTAATTAAGGTTCAATTTGGTTTGCGTACTATCCGTAAAGAGAAACTGTGTGGTTGCAACGACATTTATTGTGCGACTGACTTAAATTTTGACAAGTAAAAATATCGTAATTAGCAAAGAGTATAAGGTTAGTAACAACAGAAAATAAATTTGAAATACAAATAGTGTAAGAAAAAAGGATTTTATTGTAAAAAAGCGTGGGGTGCTTTTCAGGATATTATCAAAATAGCTCTTCTACCCATATCTGTTCATAAAATATTTATAACTACTGATACCATGCACCCCACGCTTTTTTTACAATAAAATCATTTTTTTACCCTATTTTTAATTCAAATTTATTAAAATTTATTTTCAATATTTTTAGTTAGATTTTCTATAAAGCGTATTTTGTTAGTTTTTTAAACAATTTTTTTTTTCCATTTTTATTTAATATTAAATTATTATCGGTCCTCAATAAGTAAGTATACCAAATTTCGAGTTAATCCGACGTTTTAAAGGGGTCAAAATCATGTTCAAAGATTCCGTTACATACTAACATATTTTATATACGTCTGAAGCTAATAAAAACGTTTCAAAAGGGGAAGAACTGATTTAATATGTAGTAAGAAGATGCTCGTCTAGAACATACCCGTGAGTAGAGGGGAGCTTTCATTCGCCTTTACTAAACTTTTTCCTGAGGCACTGTCAAGTTCTACAAAATGATATTTCACCCTACAAATATATGTTCGACAACCCTAATTGGCACGTACAGCCGAGCCGCGTAATTCCATTAATGTCCAGAATACATCACGGTACACCTCCACTTTCCTAGATTTACTGCGAGCGCCAGACGAAAGGGCTAGGTCGACTCCGTAGGCTGCCTCGTTTATTAGCACGGTTATACGAGAGAAAAGATTTATTATGTTTTCTATAAGAATTTTCCTCCTTTCTGTGAAATGTGTATGTGAGGTCGTGACACTTCAGCTGAAATGTTGACAAGAATGTGGGTAACATAAATTACCTCCACGAAGATTTACTAAGAGATCCACTCGTGATAAACCTATTTGCGTTGAGATAAATTTATTATTGTAGCTGTGTAGAATTTAAGATGAAACATTATACAGAAATGTGGAAAAAATCTTTTTTCTTGATACGGATATTGTAATAATTCTATTTTTATTTTATTTCTAGTTACGTCATTGTTAATCATTCTATCTTATGTTAAATTAAGTACCTTTATATTTATTAAACATTTCAATTTACCGTATTGTAACCTCCATAAAGAGGACGGATAACAAATAATTCCAATAGGAAAATAGGGAAACCCTGGTTTGGCAATTGTTTTTTATGTGTAACTCACGACTTAACTATATAATAACTTTAATTTTAATGCTTGTTAAAACTTACAATTTGTTAATATTTTTAATATTTTTAACGTCAATGAGTTCTGCCCTTATTTATGAAATATAAATTATTTTACAATTTCACCCTATATTTTCTTTATATTTGTTATATAATATATAATATAAAGCACTAGTCTACGAAAAGTGCAATTATTAAATTGATTGATGTCTATACAAAATATAAAATATTCTTTAACAACAAAATATACTTAATTTAAGAAAGCATGCGTTCAATTTTACCTAAAAATAATCTAAATTGCTTTCAGATATCACATTTTAACAACGAACGATTTTAATATAAAAATAAAAACTAAAATAATATCGAATAACTCGACTATTAAAATCTTAGAGTGGATTTTCTTCAATGGAATTGTATTTCATTTTTATTATTATTATAGATAGGTAGCGAATGCCACCACCCAACTTCAGATACGTGTTTGAAGTATTTTTTCCATAACGGTTGTCAGGTATATTAAAGCAGGACGCCTGTTGACTTTGCAACAAAAACGAACCAACAATTTTGTAAATTCTGTAAGCGGATTATCGTTCTTCATTTATAAAAAACAATTTGATTCTGTATATAATAATATACATATATATACTTTATTGCTTTTGTAGGCAGACGAGCATACGGCCCACCTGATGGTAAGTGGTCACCGTCGCTCATGGACGTCAGCAATGCCAGGGGCAGAGCCAAGCCGCTGCCTACCATAAAGTACTCTCCGCAAGCCTCGTTTGAAGAAGGACATGTCATAGCGCTCGGAAAACACCGTGGAGGGGAGTTCATTCCAAGGTCGAATGGTACGTGGCAAAAAAGATCTTTGGATTGATTGATCTACATAACATAAGCGCACAAGAGACTTTTATACGATAAGTATTGAGACTTTAAGGCAATTTAAAATGTGATTTGATGTGAAATTGAGCATCAACATAGATGTAACAAGCGCACGCGAACGAAATAACGATCAGGGGAATACGCCCCTTATAGGATATGAAGTCGCCCTTCAGAACAAAAAAAATGAATTATTTTATAACATGTAGTTCACTTTGACGTCAAAAATGAAGGAAAGAACGGTGCTCGTTTAAAATAATTTCATTGAAGCATCGTATCTGCAGAGCAGAAAACGTATTTGGCATGAAATCTGTAGGTTCTTGAAATCGGATACCTTTATTATTATAAAGTTAAGGATTATTTACTAGATGGCACTACGTGGGAATGAGGCGTTCGCTCCTGGCCTTTTCATTTTTCATTATTATTATTATTATTATTATTATTATTTTAATTGTATTTTTTGACTTGTTTTTTCCTTTATTGTAAATATTTTTATTTATTAAAAAAAAAGGAAATATTTTGAGAAAAAACAAAAAACAAACAAAAAGCCCGCCGAGTTTGTTTCGCCGGTTCTTCTCAGGACTGTGGCTTTTTTTGGAACCGGTGGTAGAGTTAATATTGTTATTTTTATTTTGACATTCAACAAGTGTGTCATACTGACATCTAAGTTGAAATAAATGATTTTGAATTTGAATTTGAATTTATTCTAGAAAAAGTGTTTTACTAATTCTTTAATAACTTTTGCTTTTAATTTCTTTTTATATGACAATTTTTGAAGCAACCGTATTTCTAACATTGCTTAGAACCATAAATAAAAGCGTACAACAGATATCTGTTGTTTTAAATAGTTGATGTTGAAATTTATTTGTAGGAAAATTCGGAAAAAACAGAAAGCTATTTTCCATTTCATCTTTCACTAACTGTCAGTCGGGTAATCTTCTTATCCGTCCTTTTCTTTGTTTTGAAGTATTTCTAGGGTACGGTCTCGATAAAGGCTTTGTAGCCGGGGCTAAGGGTTGATAATCTATATCAGTTTGTGTGCGAGCAAAGGGATCGTTAAGATATCTTACATACATACGCAGATAATGTTCGAATGTTTTCATGGATTCGACCCAAACAGAGCAAAATTTAGTCTTATTGATTTCGTATTGCCATTTGCAATTTGTTCTTTTCACAGATTTCGCAGATAACAATGAATTGTACAATAACTTTATATAGAATACCTTTGACCTATGTGATAACGTAAAATCTGAGAAAAAGCTTCAATAAAATAGAGTAACTGTAGTAGTATCCTTAAAATCAAGTATTTTTTAGATAAACTAGAAATTTTCTAAAAACAATTTGGATTTTATATATTAAACATTATTTTTTGTGGTTCTAAATTCAAGCGTTCAAATTGTAATGGTTCCTCGAAAGTATAATTACGAAAGTTAATATTAAGCTGTGTTTTCAGAAAAAAAAAATTTGGTTATTTTGTGGATAAATTTCTTTTATGATATTCGAGACAGCTGAGTCTAATTTTGCTGGGTCTCGTATTCAAACTAGGCGCGTAAGTCCATTAATTTAGTGTTATTAGGAACTCAACTTCTGGCCAAAGTCCATAAACTCTATTAAAATGATTCCATAAGAAATATGTTCTAAAGTACAACGAAGAGGTTGTGCTTTACTGACTGAACAATTTGCAATGAGCAACTCCTCTTAGGCTGAACCCACCAAATGAGGTGATGCGAGAATAACCTCTCAAGGCTACTGGCGATTGGATAGAAAAAAAATACTAGAATAATATTATACAAACTGATATATAGAAATAACGTCAACTTTTTAAATGGATGTTTGTCAACCTAAACTTAGAAATAACTCAAAGTGCTGAATAAAAAGTTGCTCTTTTAGAATTATTTGACAATTCTTTAGAAAAAAAGGAATGTTGTGATAAGAAATTTAAAAATTCACATCCACAGTGCGATTCCAGAGGTCTTTTTGCCACGTACCATCCGGCTATGGAATGAGCTTCCCTCCACGGTGTTTCCCGAGGGCTATGATATGTCCTTCTTGACATGTCTATGAGGCTAGTGGAGAGTATTAAGCGGTAGGGAGCGGCTTGGCTCTGCCCCTGGTATTGCTGAAGTCCATGGGCGACGGTAACCACTCATCATCAGGTGGGCCGTAAGCTCGTCTGCCTACACGGGCAATAAAAAAATTTAAAAAGATTTTACTATATATTCGACTCCACCGGTACACCACATAGTGAAATGCAAGCAAAATATTAGTTAAAAAGTGATACATGTTGTTGTCTAATCACTTGGAGCAATTTTTCCAGGTAACCCTGTACAAAGATAAAACTTCTAATATAAAAAGCACAATATATAAAGAATGGAATTCAATACTGAAAATACGATGGTTACTACTTACATAACTATAAATATAACAAAAATATGTGTAATTTATATTTTATATAAATTATGAAATGAAACGTCCACTAAACATCGTACATGAATTATATAATGTATCCTATACTATACTACACAAGACTATCCGATATAAATTTAGATTATTAGTTGGACTAGAAATAATGTCTTTAGTAATTATTAGTATTCCAAAGCCGTAGGTAGCTCCACGATAGTATTGTCCATATCGTACATACCGTAGTTCGAGCTCTTCAACTCTTAACATAATATTTTTGCTTATAAGGAATAAAAACAGCGTCAGCTTCGATTCTTTGAATCAATATCCTTGAGTGATATCACGGTGCGTGGAAATGAAAATTCAAACACAATTTTTCTTTGAGGCATGTCGAATGAATCATGCCGTTGGTCCCCATCCCGTGATTTCCCTTAAGAGAAGGCATCAAGTTTGAAGTAAATCTGCGATATCTCCTGTAATGTCTCCCCTGGCGTGCCAACCGAACTCGCTGACCGTAAAATTGTAAAAACTACCATAAATCTTTGCCGTTTTACTGGTTTGTTTTACACTAAAGACAAAGTTAAGGGTTACGTATATTAAGCTTCTTTTTGAAGTATACCCGTAGTGATGTCAATTATAAATTTGAATCAAAAAAATGATATTACATATTTTATCTATTATTAAATATTCAAAAGGTAGATAAGATCCTATCACTCATGCATATCATCTAATGTACATCCTATACAATGTCTAATATTGAGAGAGGGGCGTTCTAAAAAGACTTGTATGGCCTGTGTGAAAGAGGATAGCCGTGAGAATGTGAGTGTAGAGAAAACGTATGGCCCTGAAAAACAAATAGAGGATATACTGCATAAAGCACCTATAGTGAGATAAGGCCAAGAAGAAGATTGTTTAATACTGAGAATATTTGCTAATCTTTTTTGTAGAGAATAATATAAGTGTAGAGAAGAAGTATGCTAGTCTTGCAAAACAAATAGAGGACATACTGCATAAAACACCTATAGTAAGAGAAGGCCAAGAAGTAGATTGTTTAATACTGAGAATATTTGCTAATCTTCTTTGAAGACAAACCCGTGGACGAGATGGGAGCTTATTCTTGAAATTAATCATTTACCAAATTAGACAGTAGGTTTTATAATACAAAATGCTTGCTTAGCTGCGCCTTTTCCCAAATAAATGGTGATGGGAAAAACATTAACAGGGAAAGCGGACAGAACAAACAATATTGTTGGTAAAATGTCGAAAATGCCATGCGCACTAGATTTGAATTATATATGTGTTGAACATATTCAATATTTTATCAAAAACTTAACACTCATTTCTAATTATTGCACTGAAACAGTCGAAAATAGCTCGGTTTTCATTTGAGAATGCCATAAAAATTATTAATTAGGCGCCGCGCTAATCTCTGTAATATTTAATTACATTGCAACCACGTCGCGTAGCGTTCGTCTGCTTAATTAAGCCTCATTATTGTTTTTAAAATTATGAAATACAATTTTTTTTACCGTAAAGCCAATCTAGTCCTCACTAATGGTAAAGTATAATAATGTTTGGCTAACTTATCCTTTGTGTATTTTGTCGAAGCAAGTTTTCTATTAATTTAGTTAGGTTTAAGTAAGGCTTGCGCCATTCCTGCTAATTTAGTTGTTATAGCTTCGTTAAGCTTTTGACGCAGCTACTTTTTCAATTTACGTTACTGTTAACTGTTAATTAACTTACTTTATATTACTCGGAAAAATATTATTTGCGATGTGACTTTAGTTTGGGAAAGAGTATGTTTTTTTTATATCGTTATGTAAATTGCCAATTATAATTGGAAATGAATTCAGAATTATATTGAGATTTTACAATGATAATTATTGAGTTTTTTTTAAATTTACTAATTAAAATAATTGTATGTTAGGCGTGACGTTAAAAGACCGTAAAAGAGCAGCAGACATTAGATGTACAACAAAGGTGGAAGATGTACTAAAGAAAATAAGACAGTTAAAATGGCGATGGACAGGACATATGACAAAGGAAAGCAGAATTAAATGGACTAAAATTATAACAGAATGGCAGCCACGTGATGGCAAAAGAAAAAGAGGTAGGAAAGCTAGAAGATGGACAGATAATATAAAAAGGATTGGAGGGACAATCTGGTCCAGAAAAGCTACCAATAGAGAAGAATGGAAGCAGCTGGAAGAGGCCTATGTGTCACAGGACACGCTGATCATTGAACCGGGAAACCCGATGTATTAGATTTAAGTTAAAACAATTTGCTACTGTGTGTAAATATCATTGTTTAGTATCAGCAATAAAGGCTTACAAAAAAAAAGTTACAATAATTGTACTTTGTAGGGTTTAAGATGATTAAAAAAGAGAAAACCTGTAGTAGACACGACTATAAGCCATAGTACAAATGAAAAGTAATTTTAATAGCACATCACCTGAATAGAAAGTTGATTATTTTAAACGAGAGCTAAGAAAATAGTTCAGAGATTATCTTCAAGTAACGCAAAAAAAACTCCGATGTCATCATTTGTTGGAATTAAAATTTCGTTTGTCGTAGAAGCTTCGTCAAAAGAAAAGACCAGTTTTAGGTTCACTAGATGTTTGATTTCGTATACAAGAAACATGACTTCTGCTTATCTTTAGAAAGATATAATAGATGTACCTACCTATCTTACCAATATTATAAAATGTAGACTTTAGATTTATTGATGAGATCTCAGGCGTTAGGATTATTGACGTGAATTAATGTAAGTCTAGTTCTTGGCCGCAAAGAAAAAGCGTCAATGCCGTTAGCAATTCTGTCGTCGTAATTGAAAGTTGCCCAATCACTTTGAATATTAGTTGAAAACTTTTTAATGAAACCAGGACTCAACCGAAAAATACTCCAAACCTCAAACACGCAAAGCTGTAGAACTACGAGACTGGAATAATGTTATGAACAGGCACGAAATCAGCTGCCATTTATTAGTCTAACCGCCCGTTTCGATGGTGATAAGTTGATGAACTAGAAAAAACTCTTTGGCTCATTGCTTGGAGTTCAGATGCGAATCGCTTGAATATCTTGAATATTCTCAATATCATTTGTGCGCTAGCATTAAATAGTTCACTTAGTTATAGCTAACATTCTTAAAAATTCACACATCTTCTCAGTTTCCAGTAATATGAATAATTAAATTACATACGACGTTCTGCGGAGAATTCGCCAGAATTTCTGGATGGTTGGTTGCCTTATCCTTCGATTTGGAAAAAAGTCGTAAGACAGAGCTTTGATGTTGACAGTACTGAAATTATTGAAACGTAAATTAATTCTATATTTTTTGTGTAAATTGTATGTATCTGTAAAATATATATTATACCACCTTTTATGAGTCGAAGATACGATTAAAACTAATTTTGTGGCTTGATTTAGCTTTTCTTATTTTTATTTCATTTAATGAATATTTTATTATTCAATATTAAATTTCCGTGGTTAAAGACCACTAAAATATACCATTCATTACTTTGATATCACTAAAAAAATGCGGGATTTAACTGTAAAAGTAGTTTGTAAAAGCAAATATACAACAATCATGTCGAGCATCTCTCTGGAATGACGGATAGTGACATTGGGTACAATAACACAGTCATCGTCCTCTTGATCTACCATACTTTGTTAAATATTTTGAAATTGCGGTATGGGTAAAGATGTTATTTTCTTGCATGTGTGTGATTTGCCGTACTCACAAGATAATCGTAACCAGGTGCCATTGAGAGTAGATTATATTTGTTTTTACAAGACACATCATGAAATCAACGTGTTCATCTCTAATCGAATGGAACTGGACCGCCGCTACATTATATTAATTTTAACGATCACCACTGATGATAATAATTTCTCGGCACATCGGACGTTAGCTATTGGTTACATTTTTTCGTGCCTTACAGCCTGTAAACAGTTTGGCTTTGGCGCAATACAGTTAGTTATACACATGCGGGAAAATGAATGAACTCAACAATACTATTAATCTTCCATCTTATTATGTACATCATTTCGTAAATAATCGCTCATAAAAGTAGATATGTATGTAAATAACTTAAACCAACAAACGTTTTTCTTAACTGAATCCTGAAACGATTGCTAATGTATGTAGGTTTTATTTTACTTCCGCCCCAATTTACTATGACTGATCTTTCAAGTACACCC
This sequence comes from Bombyx mori, assembly GCF_030269925.1. Taxonomy (NCBI): domain Eukaryota; kingdom Metazoa; phylum Arthropoda; class Insecta; order Lepidoptera; family Bombycidae; genus Bombyx; species Bombyx mori. Next base: position 7,710,442 of record NC_085114.1, read on the forward strand.
CTGGTCTGGGGCAGAAAAAGTTTACGCTTTGAACCCTAGCCGGGTAAGTGTTTTGCATTTCGACCCACGCAGCCTGCATACCAATGCGTAAAGGATTGATGTTTGCACAAGACTATCAAAAAATATACCTTTTCTAGCCAAATACCTTTTAGTGACTCAGATAGTGAATAAAACGAACCGAATTGAACATGAATAAAACGTTTTATATGTTTCGTTAATTTACTTTGGATTTTTGTTCAGGTGAATTATTAGATATTTCTTGTATTATAATTTTCAATGCTTTGCCTATACAATATATAAAAAATAAACGTCCAAATTTAACAGCTTCAAGTCATATGTAGTAAAAGCAGATATGTATCTAGTGCCAATAGCAATTCACTCGGTTTGTTGCCGGACCTCCTCGGTGGGACGCGATTCCGATCCGGTCATAGATTCGAAAAGTATTGTTCATGTTAGGGCACATGTTAGCAAAGTCCCAGGCTGAGCCTCGCAAGCTCGCCTACAAACCCGGTGAAGCCAGAATGGCCCTTCGAGGGTACTTGTATGCAAAGAAAAAAAAAACACTAGAATTACTAGATTAAGAAACTAAACTAGATTAAGATTTAGTTTAAATATATACCAATATAATTTTGAATTTTTTTATATCTGTTACTCAATCCCATAAAAATAACTTTTCGAGTTGTCTTTCGTCCTGACAAAACCAATCAGTGTACTGAAATCAATTCGGGAATAAAGAAAACACTCAAGTGTCTAATATTTAAATCGAATAATTACGGCCTAAGATAGAAGCAAAAATTCTTTTTCCAATATATAACGAGGAAAAACGGCTATTATTAAAGCTCGAAGAAGCGAAAGTTTAAGCCAAGTTCTTTTATAGGAAGATTGGAAGCTTTACATATCTTTGAAAAAAAGTTTCAGGATTTCGTGTGATAAAATGTTTTGTGTGCGTGTAATCCTCAAATACTGTGTGATTTGTCTTTGCCGAGATAAAGAAAGTGTTTGGGATTCTCAAGCACACTTAAGTCCGGCTGCTTTAAGTCAAAGACTCAACTTTTAGAAGCAATGAGTCAGATTACAAAGGATTTTCTCAAATGCAATAGGAATGAGAAAATACACCAATTTTAACTTCTATTTTATTAAATTAATTATCGTGAGAACTAATCAAATTATTACATTGTGGTATCAAAAAGTCTTTGACTGGAATATAAAACTTCTATTTACTAGATTACGAAAAGAAACATAGAAATGTACGAGATTGTCATTCTTTGTAGCATCTAAAATCGGAGAAATTAGTACTTCAATAAGGAAACTTTTAATTCAAGTATAAATATTTCTAGGAAACCATTTCCGGCATATACTATTACAGATTTCTAGGAAACCTTTCAAGGAAATTAGTTCAGAAGCAAACCAGTCGTGCACTGCACCACATGCATATGAACGCAACTGGATAGATTTATTCTCTTCTCTTCTCTTCTTATTCTTAAATAGATTAATTGGATCCTCAAATACCGAAAATGTAAAATTTTAGGAAATGAAGATTTAAGGTTTTCTTCTTTATTTTATTATAGTATTCGGTTTTAATTGGATTTCTACTGCTATGAAAGCTATTGTAGTTCCATATTAATATCATGCAGGCATCGAAAATTTTAAAACGGCATACGTTTTTTTTTAGTTAAAAATTTCAAACTTGAATGAAACAATGGGTAGATTATTTATTTCTCAGAAACGTACGCCATCTTCAAACTCAGTCTTTGATGTCATTAATTATTACACAGGTCTTATGCTCGGTGAAAGCTCGAGAAATAATTAAGGCTTTTTCCATTTGCATTACAAATTTTAAGGTTTTTTATATATTGTCGGTACATTTTTTTGACAAATCACTCAACCTCCAGATTTAGGTTGTATTCATTATTTTTTAACCGTTCGCTTTTTCGTTTTTCGCTTATATGTTTTTTCGTTTTTTATAAATATTTTCTAACACAGTCTTCTTCAACTTGGCTCGAACACATTTACGCAATAAAAGTCTCCATTATCTAATCTCTTTGTTTGGCTTAATTAAAAAAGAATATATCTACACATTAGTAACCAAACTGCAATAATATATCTTATAAAGTAAGATCTTAACAAAATTCTATATTTTGTGCTTGCACTACTTAGAATCATAACAATTATCCACCCAACCTTGATGAATGAACTGTAGCCCTTGTTGGTCAATGTTTGCAGATATTGGCCCCATAAATAAACAAGAGATTGTGTTGTACATGTCGTTGTCATGTTCTATTCGAAGTGCCCCTGTCTAGTAAGACCGCCTTGTCCGTGAAGTTGACAAATGCCTCCGGCACGTTAGCTGTTTGTCTACGCCACTTAACATAAGGACCTGAGGCTATCTGATACACCTAGAGATGCAGTCGAATGCTTCGAGTGCGCATCACAAATATGTTTGCTTTCTTTGAAAAGAATCACTAAGCTTAGGATTTTTTTTTAAATCTCTCATCTTAGTTGGAAATATTTTTGTAGTATCAAAAAAAAAAATTATGCAATTACATTATTTTATTAAAATATGAACAATTTTAGTCTAAAATAGTTTAGAATTTTAGTCTAAAATAGTTTAGATTAAAATAGACTAATAGACTAACCAACTTGAAACTTCGCTTCAGACAATGATAAATTGACTTTGAATGCTTAATGATGATACGGTTTATGTCAGGCCAAAATATCCGTAGACATCCTGCCCAATTTTGCGGCAATGCAGTTATGTTATTTGTTTTAAGGGTAATAATTCGTACGCAATAAAATTTAGAATTTCATATCACGTGAGATAATTTGGGGTCAGCTAAATATTTTATCCATTTGCAAGCCACTTGGATTTTACATCCAGTCACCTGCCGATGTCAAGTTTCGTTGGGAATAGACCTTGAACTGTCGAATTAAGACAAGGTATAATAGAAAATGTTAAAATAAATAAGAAGCAGGAAGGCAAAGTATTTATAGTAGGTTGAGACTCATGCGATCTACAATATGCAACACCAAAAATAACACAGCTCAGACAATATTTCAATGACAACGTCTATATACGTCGTCTCAAGAGATCACGTTGTGACGAAACAAAGAATAGGTGTCATGTTAAAACTCAAGCGAAATGTATTATTCAGGTCCCGACTCACACAGACAATTCGGCTTTGTTCGAAAGCACCATGTAACTGAGTTCATACATATGAGCTGCGATATGGAATTGCTTTACCCGTACTATAGAAAGGTATGTGATGTAAACATAAATACCCAATTTTACGAGTTGAATTTAGTACTGGTTTGGTCCAAAGAGCGTCGTAAAAATGAATTGAATTAAAATTGATTCTGAATTCGGAACTATATTAATTGAATATTAATTTTATGTGAGTTAACCCAAGACTGATTGTTTTTGTGTACCTATAGCATAACCAACACACGAATTAGCACTTTTTATGTCTTTTTTTACAAAGTCACAGGTTATTTTGATTAATCATATGAATTGATAAAATTAAATTAGTGATTCCTATCGCTCTCAACAACTTAAAGCAAAATTTTTAATATTAGAGGTGTACGAATAAGGGATATTGATTTTTCAAATTTAACTGTTCATATTGTTATAACATATTGATACATCAAATATATGTTTATCAAGCAATTGTAGGATGCTATTGATGAAATATGTACAAATTATTGAATTATAAATTATGAATTATAAATTGACAAATAAATACGGAAAGCTTTCCGTTTACATGACATCATGTAAAAAAACAAACTTGATCTTTAGTATTTGAAAGTTAATATTTACAACTAAAAAATTATCGTGTGACTCTGTTTTTTGGTTTTCTTTTAGGATTCCTTAGGGCTGTACAAAAAGTTCTTAGCTACAAAATAGGAAAAGAAGGTATAAGAAGTTGTAGTAAATATATTTTTAAAGCTGTTAGTTGTTTTTTAAAACTGGGGTGAATTGAACTTGGTTTAACTCAACCTTAACTTAAACACGGGTTTGCGCGTTTACTGTGAAGAAGGACCTCTTTGTCATGGTGCCTCAATTCCAAGGAGTATTCCTGTAACCTTTCAAGAGTATTGGGATACTCTATCTACTATTTGGGTCGATATTTCGAGTGATGTCCAATTTCGGAGTAATTTGAAAGGTACAGTCAAGCTGGCGTTCAAAATGCTGGGAATCCTCAACAGAGCGAAACGGTACTTCCTAGACCTGGACAAATACTTTTACTTTTTAAAGCACAAGTCTGGCCTTGCGTGGAGTACTGCTCCCACCTCTGGGCCGGAGTTCCCAAATACTAGCTACTTCCATTTGACTTCTTACAGAAGAGGGACGTTCGGATAGTCAATAATCCCATTCTCACGGATCGTTTGGGACCTCTAGGTCTGCAGAGAGACTTTGCTTCTCTCTGTAATTTATACCATATGTTCCATGGGGAGTGCTCTGAGGAATTGTTTGAGATGATTTCATCACCTTGCTTTTACCATCGCACTATCCGCCACCGGAGTAGAGTTCATCCATGCGGAGCCACTGCGTTCAACTTCAAAAAAGATCTCTGGAAACAGTGCGTTTTCTTTTTTGTCACGTACCATCTGGATTTGGAGTGAGTTCCCCTCCACGGTGTTTTCCGGGCGCTGACATGCCCTTCTTCAAACGAGCTTGTGGAGAGTACTTAATAGTAGGCAGTGGCTTGGCTTCGCTCCAGGCATTGCTGAAGTCTATGGGCAACGGTAACTACTCACCATCAAGTGGGCCATATGCTCGTCCACCTACAAAGGCAATAAATAAAAAATGATGCACAAGATGGATGCACGAGAACTATGAAATGCAATATTATCAGTGAGATCAGCAAATATCGCATTTCCAATTTGTTACTCGGAATTTCGAAATGGGCTGGACATGACATGTTTTTCTTGCTTTCTCGCCGGTATTGCTGCAAAAAAAAACTTTCAGCATTTAATTATAATCTGAAAATACTTTATTTGTTTCTTCTTGTTCAATTGCCAATACAACGGAACGATAGTGAATTAATGCGTCTTCAGAAATTTAATTCTAAAATGATTTAATTGAGGTCCTTTACGGCTTAAAATCTCGAAAATAAAAGAGAGATCCCATTCTACGAAGCCCTTCATGCGGTCAATGATCGGAGGCGCTGGAGGGACATTACAAGAAGTAAAATCCTGTCAAAATTTGATGGCCACCCTCAGCAGTGAAGAAACGACGTGAGGAGATGGTTTCAAAATATTTGTGAACGTCTCTCTTTAATAGGTTTAGTGACTTATTCATATGATGCACCTTGGATACGTATTCAAGAAGCTTGCACGATTGAAAATGGCTTCCTTATTTTACACACATAAGTGAAATTTCAGCATGAAACTCAATTCCTATTCAAATAATACATTTTTATTAATATTATTAGAGACGATCAAAATATAATGATAAATTTTAAAGGTTAAAATGGAACCCTTTTTCTTGCTTAAATATTTAGCTATTTTATTTGCTTCTTAACCAGTCTCGACGTAAGACCAGTAGAGATAATATCTAATTCCGTATATCCGATTCGAACGCCAATAAGAGTTTTAATTAAAACACCACAAAGCAGTCCATTTTCTAAATGATTTCCGTCACACATTCGATCGAAATAAAACATCGAATAACGACAGTTTTTTGTTTCTGTAAAATTTTCAAACAAGTCCCAACTTCAATATTAGCCTGTGAATTATCGCGGTCTCGTCGGTGTCATTTGTGAACTTTGAGATCCGGCTCTCGTGGGCCGGTTCTTTACAAGTTCGTACCAGACTTTAACCAAACTCCTTTTTATAAAATGGTCAGTTTTTTGCAAGCAGCAGCTGCCGCATTTATTTTAATTGATTGAGTCAGCCCAAGAATGGGCACGTTAGCATTTTTAGATAAAATTTATCTCTTGTCTCACCTATATACCACTATATAATCAGTGGTCTATAGATCACTGATTTCATAGACTTTCAGTGATATAAGATTTACATGAAAATTTTTATTAGCATAAACTTAAGTAATTTTTGTTTTTTACATAAGAGAACAAAGTTGAAAACTTGTAAAAGAGAAAAAAATATTTAATTATACACGAGTTAATGTAAATGGTTTTGTATGCGCAAAAATATACATCCATGCATACACTATTGATCATAGAATTATATCAGAAATCGTTTTTAAGAAAAGTAATAAATAAAATTAGCATACAATCTATTACCAAATAACCAAACATGAAATAAATAAATAAAAACAGATTAAAGGTAATTATAACAAACTGAAATGAAAGAAAGAATTTGAATGAAACAGTTCAACGCATAGTTACGTATTAGGGAAGTTTTAATTGAGTTTTTGCGGCTCGCGTTCGTGACCTTTTGTGTCTAGTTTCTGACAACTTTGCAGAGATTATTTATAAAGTACATGACTAGTTTTATCTATTTCATGAGTTTTTTGGCTAATTATATTTTCTCAGTGTGTCGATTTTTATTGGAGTGAAATATTATAAACAATAAAGTATACTTAAATGATCTTATTTAATTCGATAAACGCCTATCACGGGTGTTCATACTGTTTTACCTACTTTTTCATCTTAGTTTATTATTATAACTACCTATTAGCTCCACTGTATAGCTATGCCAGTATTGATCAATTAAATTAATTTATTTAATCATGTCTGTGAAATTTAGTCAATCATATACAGAAGGATGATTTCAAAAAATGAGACATATGTATGAGCGAGCATATCGACGCTTGAAAGGCAAACATGACTAAGCGACAATAACTTCTTTGTACATAAATGATAGGCAATAACCATATTCGATGCGCAAAAAAAAAAACTTCTAGATCTATTAAAATAATTTCAATCCTACAGCTACTAGCTAGATTCGTTAAAATAAATTTTGTTTTCAGGTATTTCAACTTTAAATTAGTCTACTGTAAAATTCACGCATTGTCGCTTAGTCACGTTTGCCTTTCAAGCGTCGATATGCATATCATAAAATTAAGATCTCGACCTCAAATTTCAAGGTGCTAGCTTTATTCTTGTTATGATGTTTGTAGTCTTCGGTGAAAACTGAACACCATGTGCTTATATAGAGTAATAAAACACTATTATACGATTTAAACAGGAATAATTTAAAATCTCATCTATAAAGTGTTCGCCAGTAAATTTAGGAAAATAAACATTTAGTAATAACGGTTTGAGAAACTATCATGTTTCCGAAAGCAACTTGAAACAAAATTAAAATTCGGAAAAAATGTAGAAATTGAAACAACAGCAATGCCCGTCGGTTAATGAGAAACTCTTGAATGTTTATCAAATTACTCTCATCTTCTAAACGAAGAGCTATTTTTTTAAATCAAGGACCTTATCGACTGCCTTTAAAAAGTAAAAAGATTAAAGATCCTTCAGAACCTTTTTTTAATTGAAAGGCTTATTAGGCTTTGTTTAGGTTACTTTTCCTGATAATTAATTATTATAATAATTGTATAAATGTTGGTATTATGACAAAATGACAATTAAATATTTATTGGCAACACATTTCGAGCTAGTCACACTCAACGACCGGCTTAGCCTCTTGTGGTTACTGTCGCCAACGGATATATAACGGATATAATATAGGTTAGAAGTTGCCGAATATTAGCTACCTTATTCTGAAAAAAGGTACAACCCAATCATTTACGTAGAACCGCAATTTCAGGCAATGCAAAAGATCTAAAAGTTTTTTTGGTTTACAGAAAAATGTTTCCAATTAAATTTGATTTTTTTCATTAAAATTGGTGTTTATTTTGCGCATATTTTTAATCAAAGATATTCTTTATTTCACTTAATTAATTCCTTTTCGATAAATCACCTTTTGGCCTGTAACAAACAACAATCAATGTTTTGGAAATAAATTTCATTATGCCTTACTTATTTGGAAACTAATTATAGCATTTTATTTAGAACGAAGTGATACGCCAGATGCTATTCTTAGCTAATTTACATGTACTTGGATGCTTTATGAATTATTTGGCGGAAAACATTTAAAATTACCCAATCCAATTCAGCTCAGCTGTTCTGAAATATTGTGTTCAGAAGAAATTGTCAAAAATTCCGAATGAAACAGCACCCAACCGAGGTAGGCACCGTCAATTCGTGCTGACAGCGCCATGTCGGTAAGATTCTGGATATCCCGCTTAATCGAAATCTGTTTAGGTCAGAGAGTGCGGTGATCCGTAATCGGCTGATTCTTTCGAAAAAGACGTGTGGAGCATCGTCTTCATTGCCGTTCTCTTAAACTTTACCGTATCACACGGAAAAGGCCCGGATCATCGACTACAATTTGGGCATGTTTTACTGAACATCGCATTGAGGATGCGTAATGGTTGAAAGGCCATATTATAGACCAGTACTTCCCCGCTTCTTCCTTCTTGACTGCCACCTTATATTATACTTTCTAAAAACACGCGTTAACCAACAATTAGTATTTAATACTTCCTTTGGTTTTCGCGAGTTGTAAATACAATTAACACTTCTTTTACACAAACGACTTCTACGATGAAAGTATAGCATTGAGTATTCTAAATCAAAGCTGAAAAGTTAATTTACTAACTTCTAATGGTAGGACGTATAATGAGCGCACTCCACACTTTGGCATCTTCTGCATGGAAGCAATCATGTGTTCTAGTTTAAAAGGCGAGACTGCAGCTTTATAAAGCGATTGAGAATTTAACCTGACATTTCATGGTGGGTGACAGAGTTCACGTTGTTGTCTACGGCTCCGGTAACAAATTTATACAAGGTCGTATGTCCACATTAAACATTTTCCAGTGCCTCTTCAATCCTGAAGGTTGGCCGTTAGCTTCCTGTATTCATCCCTATCAGCAGCCAGCCGGAACAGCGGTTCGACGGAGGCAATACCGGTCCAGTCGCGGATATTCCGGAGCCACGACTTCTTTCTTGACTCAGCACGTCTCTTTCCGTCCATTTTGCCCATCATTATCAATTGCAGCAGCATGTATCTATCGTTCCTGAGCACGTGGCCGAGATATTCTATCTTGCGCTTTTTGATAGAAAGCCACATTTTCCGGGACATATGAACGCGCTGAGAAATGTAGCAATTAAATTCAGAATTAAAAAAACAAACCGGCTGTTCTTTTATTTTATGACGTAATCGAAAATTATGACAAAATCAAGTTAAATTTTAAGAAGGACGGCAACGAAACAATTCGCCCTCGATGTAAATTGCCTACTTGACCGTGCGGTAATTAGAATTTCTTTGATTTAGGTACGTCAAAAACACGGCCTATTCAATTACTGAGACTCGTTCAACTGTAAATGTAATGAACTCAGTTACTTAATATGAAATAAATAACTCGACGACGTAAAAAAAATATAAAATATAAAAGCACCTTTTGTCTGATCTCGAATGAAAAAGACGAGAATAAATAAATTCAATAATCTCCAAGTTGTTGAGACTTTGATGTTTGAGTGCGTGTTTACCGTTTACTTTTGAGTGTTTTTATTTAATGGTGCCAGTATTTTGGATAATAACAATTCAAGAACTAATGATATGATCTTGTGAAGTGAAATAAAAAAAAAACAATTATGATTATATAAATTACTCCAAGGGGAGCAGAAAAATATAACCATTTACAATAATAATTGGTCTTGTAAATGTCGGTACCTGTCGTTTTAAAGTCTAGAAAAAGTTTCTGCGCCTCAATTGGGTTTTTAATTTTTGAGAAAATGCAATGAACGTTGCTTACATAAAAATTATCAAACGTGATTTCTTTTCACACACTGCGAACCACCAACACGCGATGAATTGCTTTAATTTTCCTACGTAAAAGAAAAACTTGAATATGAAACTTAAATTTTACTTCTAAGGTGTAAATGTAGTCGTTTGGACGAAACAATTGATTTGTCTTACGCAGACAGAAAACAATAATACATGTACATTTTTTTTTTTCTAAGTATAAATAATTTTCGTTTTGTGTTATTTGAAGTCCTAATCAAATAACAAGGTCGTTTTCGGACAAACCTTTTGTCACATGAGAATATGAACTAATAGCAAGAAGGTTTATTATTATGGCGTTTTGTGCTAGAAACTGTAACAAAATAAGCCAAGGTGTTTCTAAATGCACCAGGAATTACTAGCTTTTTTTCCCCTACATATGCTGATAGCCTTGAGAGGCTATTTCAGCTTCACCCTAACGTGTGTAGGTGAGCTCACGGGGCTCAAACCGGAGTGTTGCTAACATTGACCCTAGCAAGAGTAGTGCTTCACAGAATCTACCACCGGATCGGAAACGCGACCCACTGAGAAGATCCGGCGAGAAACTCAGTGGGCTTAATTACTAGCACTACACGTCTTTCTCCTTGCAAAACCATTTTTGATACATCACGAATGCATGCAGGTACATATTACTGATAAGTGTTATTAAATTTTATTATCATTTTAAATGGATTGAAGAGAGTCGATCGTAAAATCTTAACGGTGTACTTCAAGTCGATAAATTTTTAATAAATTCTATACATAAAGAGTTCAACATCAAAACAACGGACATGTTACGTGACTTATCCACGGCGTTTCCTTTCGGAATGGCTCTCATAAAAAGTTCGTTGCCGATATAAATCTGACGTAAAACTTCGCAGAAAGAAGTGGGTATAATTGAAAAAGCTGATCTCTCATTAAAATCTTTCGCCTCCGTCCGCAGTAGAATTAAACACGGGGCATATCGCAGTCACGTCGCTGTTCCTACCCGTTTTTAATGAAAACGTCCAGGAATTACGACTGCGGCTTATAAAATATGTGGACGTTTATTTTGAAACATAAGTATACTGAACGTGGATATAAATAAAAAATATTTTCAATCATAATTCGAATTCTCACAGATTTCTGTTCACGATCTGTTGTATATAGGCGGGCTTCGGACAGCCTGCCAACCGAGAGGGCTGGTGGTCGTGGCGCCGACGACCGCCGGTCCGGCGTCCCGAGGGTGAGGGTGATGGGACTGATGTGCTCCGCACTAAACGCTTCACTTTCCCCCCTTTGCCTTTTCATGAGTTCTGCCTCATGCGAGGTTTGGACGTTGGTTGTTGAGCGACAGGAGGTTTTATTCTGTTCGACTCTGACATATCCCGCCCACCATCCCCAGTGAAGGGCGGAAGTCGTCCGGCAATTTCCTCCTGACCAAAAAAAAAGCTTAAACGAAATTAAAATTACTTTGAGCATAACGTGTATTAGTATGAAAAGGCCGATACCAATCGCTAAAGAGGCAGTAGGACGCAGTAAGAAAACATCGTTTCTATTTAATAGAAAAACACACGGTCGGAATTGAAAGTCTCTGGAAGTCGATTAATTAGTTTTTTTTATTGCTTAGATGGGTGAACGGGCTTACCTGTTGTTAAGTGGTTACTGGAGCCCATAGACATCTATAATGTAAATGCGCCACCCACCTTGACATATAAGTTCTAAGGTCTCAGTATAGTTACAGCGGCTGCCCCACCCTTCAAACCGAAACGCATTACTGCTTCACGGCAGAAAAAGGCATTACGCAAATTATAATTTTGCAGGTTTGATTTGTATTACACGATGTTATTCCTTCACCGTGGAAGTCAATCGTGAATATTTGTTGAGTACGTATTTCATTAGAAAAATTGGTATGCGCCTGGGATTCGAACACCGGTGCATCGCTCAACACGAATGCACCGGACGTCTTATCCTTTAGGCCACGATGACTTCAAAAAGTTAGATAAATGTATTGTAAAGTAGTCTAGTCTAAATCTAGTCAAGCTTCACTGTTGCTATTTCGAAAAGTGTATCTGTGCCATCTATTTACTGAAATCATTGAAACATTACCTCTGAAATAAAGCTTCTGTGAGCATCAAACACTTTGCAAAGTTTCAACGTGCTAGGAAAACCGCGAGGATAACAATCATATTGAAGTCGTAGCCTAAAGGATAAGATGCCCGGTGCATTCGTATCGAGTAATTCCGGACGTGAAGACAGTGCTGGTGTTCGAATCTCACAGGCAGATACTAATTTTTGTACTGAAATACGTACTTTTAACAAATATTGACGAATGACTTCCAGGGTGAAGCAAAAAAAAAATCGGTTACCTCTAAAGTCGGTTTACTGACGACAGTTGAACGTGACAACGTCATAAGAAAATACTGATGGAATGGTTTTCAATTATCGCAATTATCGTTGCTATAAACAATTGACACCACATTCACTTTTCACTGAACTTCATACTTGACGAAAACATGTAAATGTATTATTGTATAGCAGCTGTCCACGCGGATGCATCGCTCACTCAAGTAAGAGAGAGACAGATGTCGAACGCTGCCGAATGCGGAGGCCAATTGTGCCTCTTTGTCGCTCGTTGCGCGCTCTCGCTTGCATTTCAAGCCTTAAATGGAACGCCTCAAAGCGAGGTAACGCCGCATGAGTCATGTTTTTTCGTGCGTGCAGCCGTCTCCATCGAATTATAAGACGTTGTCACGTTAAAACAGGATACGCGGATTGCGTGCTGGGCTCGCACTGGATTTGCAATATATCGGCCAGCAGCTATGCTTTTACGTAATCATCGAACGCCAAAAGTCAGTCTGAGGGTCGAATTTTAGTGCACAGCAGAAACCGGAACGCATCATTGCTTTTTCGCAATGTTGACAGAATGGTAGAGGACTCACAATGATCTATTAGCAGTAAAAAGTTTTTAATAGAGTTCTAGCATCACAGACACTACTAAAATTTTCGTCAATAGAAAATGTCAATATTACGAATTTATAGCTCCGATAAAATAATTCAATTCATTCATTTTAATTTAGATTCAACGAAATATCATGGCTTTATTCGACCTAGAATCGACTAGAATTATTAGCCTGAAAACGTCTAATCGCCTAAGAATCCTTTGCGAATAAAAATGATTAAATTAATAAAATATATAAATATAAAATGCGATGACATTTTTTGTAGTTATTGATCACGCGGATCAGGTTGCACCTTACAAATATTGTGTTAGCTTTAATGTTATTATGGCGTGTTAAGAAAAACTTTTAAAGATTCGGTTCGCCGATAAATAATCGGTGTTAGTGCGATTTCTGTCGTGTTCTTCAACTTCAGCGTTGCATGCCAGCCGTTTTATGGAAAAAATACGAAAAGGTAATTATTGCCTTATTAATAACGTCAACTATATGACGTAATCAGTTATTGCATGCCATTTTTATATGCTTAAACAGTTGAGTTCAGTTTTATTTTGATTCTTTTAATTCATAATTACTTGTATATGTATATCCAAGCAATAAAAAAGTACCGAGAAATTTCCAAACATTACCATTACAAAATAAATAATGGTAATTGATCAGGCAACTGTTGTTTTTCTTTTATAACCAACGTATTTTGTGAAGATCAAAAACAATTTTAATAAACTTTAACATTTACGCTTCACAGCACACATGGCTCTTTAATTGGTGACCCGTTATAAATCGTTTAAATAAGGACAAACAATTGTACAAAATAAACCTAACTTTGGCAATAACAATGAAATATCGGCTTTGCCCACTGAAGTAATTTTAGCAGTTTATGTTAAATGAAAACGATACTGCATTTATAAATTGTCGGAGCGTACACATAATATATATAACCCAACTGTCCGTATGTAACATTCAAGAGCAAATAATAATTTTTTGAAAACAAAAATATTATATAGTCCGTTTTATTACATTTTAATTATGGGTTAAAATACCTGTTATATTTGTATATTTTCCACAATTTCTGTAAATTAAGCGGTTGTATGTCTGGAAGAGATCGCTTTTAGCGATAAGACCGCCTATTGTACAAATGTATCTGCTTTTTGAATGTTTTTTTGAACGTAAATGTGTGCAATAAAGTCTATTCTCTCTCTCTCTAAAAACGAAAAAAAAAGGATTAGTTCGCGATTTTTTTTATACATTGCTGGCAGAAAATTTATGTCTTCTCGTAAAGACAACGTCAACGTCAGCATCTTATAATGTGGGGTGATGTCTATCACAGTGGAATCTTTGCAAACCCGTTTGAAGATGGTCGAGTCACGCTCACAATACGCCCGGACAGCGTTCCGCGTGTTGATTTTCATGTTTTTTTTAATTTTTTTTATTGCCTTTGTAGGCAGACGAGCATACGGCCCACCTGATGGTAAGTGGTAACCGTCGCTCATGGACGTCAGTAATGCCAGGGGCAGAGCCAAGCCGGTGCCTACCGTAAAGTACTCTCCGCAAGCCTCGTTTGAAGAAGAACATGTCATAGCGCTCGGAAAACACCGTGGAGGGGAGTTCATTCCAAATTTGTAATGATGGAATAAAGACTTAATGAAATGAGAGAATAATACATATTTACTTTATAAATCCTATAAACGCGTGTGCTCCCTACCTAACAAATCGACTAACGTTCTAAACAAAGTTACACTTTCTGTTTGATTTAAGAACCCGGGCACAGTTAACGGAACTCCGGCTAGTTAACAAATCGTAACTCTCTGTGTGTAGCGAATTCAATTTGTTTCTATGTGAAATCGACTGATAAAGTTTGCGTTTACTACGGAATTGTACAACCTCGTTGACCTACGCCTCGTACGTCTTAAGCATTTTGAAATCTCATTTATTTTGGGTACCCTTTATTCTAATCGGTTAATTTGGAACAGTTTGAAAACGAATATGAGGGTTTGTTCTATAATATTTATTATATTACCAACCTCAACAATTATCTTCACATCGTGTTACCGTGTACGAGTAACCTATATATTTAATATAATCATAATGTATCTATAATATATATATATATATATATTAATACGTGAAGCAAAAACTTTGTATCCCTTTTTACGAAAATTGCGCGGACGGAGGAGTATGAAATTTTCCACACTTATAGAGAATATAGAGAAGAAGTGCACAATGCTAATATTTTTTTTAAAATAATGCATAAAAGATACATTAAATCAATAAAGAAAACATTACACGCACTACATACCATGTAGTTGACGCACACACGCATGCATACTATTTTTTGTCAAACTTTTGTTCTTGACGTCTGTTGTCAAATTGAGATTAAATATTGTTTGTCTTTGTTAATATTTTTTATAGTGTAGTCTTGGCGAAATTTGTGATTATAGAAGTATAAAATACAATCATAATAGTGTACAAACTTACAATTCCAATTAATTATAGTCGAATTTCGACTACTGCGGGACCTCTAGTATTTATAAATCTGTGAAAAGAGCGTTGAACCAAAAATATTTACCGTTACATACAATTCTTTATAAGAACTAAAGAACTATTATGTAATAATATATCTTTAAACTTTAATTATATTATTTTGACACATAATATTGCCAGGTAAAATAAACAAATCAGGTTGTCGTTACAGTTTTGCTCCAAAAAAAAATGCGGCATAGTTAGTTTTTAGTTTTTAAATCAGAGATTTCTTTCAAGCAATATAATAATATATATTATTTTTATCGCTAGAAAGCTATATTCCAGCCATCTGAGGAAGTGTGGTCCTGTCACTCTTACGCTCATAGCAGATCCAACAAAGGTATGAAAAAGTGCCCCGTGAATGGGATAAAAGGTGTCTCTTATCTGTCGGAAGATTCCAAATGTGAAAATCCTCTACGATTCAAAAACTTTTTTCACGTCTCAAGCATAGAAAAGTGTTTGGGATGCGCTGAATGTGTCTGGTCTTTGAAGCAATAGGCTTAAGTAGCATTGCGATAAGAAAAACTGCTGCTTTATCATTTTCGAGCTAAATAGGAGGGTCGCTATGTTGAAAATTGAGATTTTTCTTGTCCTTTCACGATATATGAGAAAGTTCTTTATGACATACGGAACAAAGCGCAATTTTGATTAGAAGAAAATGTTTTGAAATAAAATAAAACCAACTCAAGAACATACCGAAGTCCAAAAGCCATTAACGAAACCCCTATACAAATATAATTTTCTTGTCCGAATCATAGCAGTCAACGTTTGATTAATTAAAGTGAAGTACACACAGAAGTGTAGTGAACTTTGATCGTTTTTGTCCTTATTAACATCGATCGCGTGATCGGTAGCGTGTATATTAACAGACATTATAAAATTTCCCAATAATATCCCCGGCGCAACATTAGCCGCCGTCCGCCACACGAAAACAGAATTAATAACGATCCAACTTTGCGGTTAATTCACCACGCCATCTGCTCGAAATGTCGGGAGAAAAATTTTACATTCCATTCCTCCCATGTAATCCGTAAATATGACGTCATTAAGGCGCCGACGATGCAAACTGGCTTTATTAAATCCTGAACTTTTTCTTTGCGTTTCGTTGCATAGGGTTGGGTGTATTCATCAATGTGTCCATTAAATGGGACTGTATGTGTCGCCGGCTGGGGAATCATCCTTTCATTATAGAAATACTATGACAGAGCACCGTATTTAACTTACTGATATTTGGGCATGTATGTAGAGCTGCTTTTCGTTATAATTTTATAGGTTCGATCGTATGGGTATTGATCTACGGGTATAATAATATTATAGTCATCAATTCATTTTATAAGTTACCTAAATAGTAAATTCTCAAAAAGGCATGGAGCTGTACTCAAAATTAAGTAATTTTATTATTTATTTTTATTTTTATTGCATAGATGGATGAACAAACTCACGAACCACCTGGTATTAATTGGATACCGTATCCCATAGACATTACAAAGCAATGCCGCCCACTCACCTTGAAACATGAGTTCTAAGGTCTCAGTTTTTACAGTTGAACGGCTATTTCACCCTTCGAACCGTAACATATTAATGCTTCACGGTAGAAATAGGCAGGGTGGTTGCGGACTCTCAAGACGCCCTAACACCAGTAATTACTTGAATTAAAATTTTTAGCGGGTTTGATTTTTATTACACGATCTTATTTTTTCACCGTGGAATTCATTCGTTAACATTTCTTAAGTACTAATAATATTTAGAAAAATTGGTGCCAGCCTGCGGGATTTGAACACAGGCGCAGTCGAATCGTTCGTACGAGTAATTCAGGTATCTTTATTCTTTACGCCGCGATGATTTCGAATGGTAATGATTTTTTTAAATATTTATTTGGGTTTTTAGCATAAATATCATCAGCGGCATTATTTAGTGAGGGTTCAGTTAAAAATTTTTTGTACATTGACGCCTTTGGGCTGGTGAATTACTGTCTGTCGAAACAAATGCTTACAATGGCTAATTGAGGCCGTTAACGCAAAAGTGGCCTAAGCTTACCATAGTTAGTATGGAGGCAATTAGGTTTGAATTTTCATGAATTTGAATTTGAGTAAGCAAAAAATAATACGCGCAAAAATAATATTTACAAAGCTATCTATTATATGTATATGGGTGAAACTATGGATAGGCCGGTTTTGCATCAAAATTTATTATATTTTAAATGAATTCGAATATACGTCATATAAGCATGAATATAAAAAAAACATGGGTTAGGATACTTTTGCGCTGATGGCCTCAATTATGGACCATTCTAGTACTATTAAAAAAAAATACTTGGATTGCAAAGGAGAAGTCAATTCTGTCCGCTCATAGTAAAAAATTATTGTAATGTATATATGTAAAAATGATAAGTAATATAAAATGATTTAATACATATAATTTGATAGCACTAAGCAAACGTAGCTACGTAAATAAGCCGGAAGAAGCATTTCTAATCAAATAAGCGAATCTCAAATATCTACGAACAGAGAAAAATACTCTTATTATTATGAAATTTAATAACATCAACGTGAAGGAATCCAGGAAATATGATAACGTTGTAAATACAAAGAAAATAAATCTCTCAGCACGGATTGTTTCACATAAAGAAAATTGGTTCCACGCAATTTCAGTAATGCACGAGTTGGCTAGCCCGAGCCTGAATTCCCGAGGATTTTGATTGAGGGCTGTATGTAATGCAACCAGACGTGGACAGAGGTGTCGGGATTAAGTTTAATCAGGGTATACTAATAGCTATCTTTATTATCTTGTGTTATCGGATTAAGTGTATGATTTGGATGTTTCACAAATCCAGCAAGCTAAAATTAAAATGATAAAATCATTTCCAATCTCATAGATCATTTGGAACGTGTATATTTACGGAAGGACTTCGGTTCTCTTTGTTTTTGGTACTACTATACACTGGTGGTAGGACCTCTTGAGAGTCCGCACGGGTAGGTACCACCATCCTGCCTATTTCTGCCGTCAAACAGTAATGCGTTTCGGTTTGAAGGGTGGGGCTGCCGTTGTAACTATACTTGAGACCTTAGAACTTATATCTCAAGGTGCGCGGCGGCATTTACGTCGTAGATGTCTATGGGCTCCAGTAACCACTTACAACGGCTGCCCCACCCTTCAAACCGAAACGCATTACTGCTTCACAGCGGAAATAGGCACGGTGGTGGTACCCACCCGTGCGGACTCACAAGAGGTCCTACCACCAGTAATATGGGAAGTGCTTTGAGGAATTAGTTGAAATGATCCCGCCGTCTGTGCCATGTGCTTTTACCATCACATTGCCCACCACTGGAGCAGGGTTCATACTACTTAGACCCACTGCTTTTATCCAAGGGGGTAATTCCAGAGATCTTTTTTACCACGGACTATCCGACTTTGGAATTAATTTCCCTCCTCGGTTTTTCATACGCACTACTTCTTTCTTCAAACAAGGTCAGAGTACCCAGCTGTGGACATCGGCTTAGCTGTGCAACGATAACAGCTCATCATCAGCTATGTCGTATTCTTGTCTACCTACAATGGCAATAAAATATTTGTAATTTACAGACTAATAAAATCCGTATATCAACTAATATTAGTTGGTAACGAAACAGTTTTGCCTAAAATCCCCGAATCATCAGATAAATAGTACCTATTATGTGTAACAACTAAAGTAATAAAGTAATGTTAATTTGCAGTGTTTCGACTCATGGACTACTGAAGATTGAATGCTTGAATCCTAAATTAGCATTAGCAGCTATGAGAACTTATAGGCTCAGGCAACCATTTAATACCAGGTCCCATATAAGTAATAAATAAAGAAAATAGTTTACCAAGGCCACTAGAATTAAGAATATATCGCCTTATAGCACATAATTGACTCATCTCCCACAAAATAGAAAAATCATATTATGATTGTCCAAGCGAGGTTAATCGAATCTCTAAATTAAATTTCCTCTAATCAAACACGAAGAGGGTTATGACTTCTATTTGATATCACTAATTTCACAGCTCTGCGCTGCCGCCGCAATAAATTACTGCAGAGGAAATGAGCTTGGCACGCCGGAAAGAGGAAAAAATGCTAATAAAATTGTACCTTGCCCGTTAATCTTAACCCTCGCCCTCACAAAGGCAGTTTTGTTCAGATTTCAGATGCCTAGGTAACCGGGAAATTAATATATTCTAAGAGGAGCCGAGACACGTGCTTCGACGAAATTTAATTAACGGGAGCATGCTTGTGGGCTTTTTATCGGTGTCTTTATCTCTAAGGATAGGTAAGGTAGGTATCCAAAACAAACATAACATAGGTGACCGATTTAGCCTTTCCAAAAATATATATTATGCTTAATTTTTCAGAGGTCTTGATTTTTGAGGAGCACACTTTTATTAGGTTGGTATGTATCTATAAAATGGAATAATTGAACTTGATTTTCAACCCACCCGTTTTTACGAAAAAAATGCTGTTTTTTTTAATGAATCTTTTATTTGTAAAATTGTTTATTATCTTTATTTTAGATCAAATACTTATTTTAATCCATTGTTGTTTGCTGCTTACATTTGTTGTTGCTTATTTTAATCCATTATTTTTATAAGCAGAGTTTGCTTGTCATGATTGCGTTCCATCTTTTCTGAGAAGAGCATCATCATATTTTTATTTTGTTTTCATATCGATATATACTTTTTAGTTAGAAATGTAACAGCAATGAAAAATTACCAATACGAAAGTCACAAAGTTAAGTCAAAAATATGTTTCCGTTCAATGCGTAAGATATATAACTGAACGGTAACGAAATAATACTGAGCATAAGCTTAAGTCGCGAGATCAAAGATTAATAAAAACGAAAGAGATGCAAACTTGGCAAATAATTTCACATTTACAATTATATGCTACATAGCTTTGATTTTTCATTTGAACCATTCAAGTACGTAAAGGACTGCACATTCACGGTTCATGGCACATAATCTCATTTGAAAAGCTAAACTACTTTTTTTAAAGTGAATTGTACCGTAGTGGACGAACTCCATTTCGTGACTGAGTTTCTAGTTTAATTAAATAGAAACAAGCGGATTGTGGGTCTTTTCGTCCCAGAAATTTAATAGACGACTTTTTTTATTTTAATTGGAAGGAAGGTTTTGAAACATTTTCTGTCGAATCTTGAAATGAATTTAAATAACGAATGGAGTAACTGTAGCGTATTGATTTGAGACACGTAAAAATCCGATGAAAGTGTGGGCTTTAGCCTAAAAAACTATTCCAACTACGAACGGTTTCGTAGATGAGTTCACGGGGCTTACCCTGGGACGACTTGATAACACTAGCTCTAGCAAGACCAGTGCTTCACTGAATCTACCACTGGATCGGAATGACGACCCATTGAGAAGATCCGGCGAGAAAGTCAGTGGGTCGTGTCTATGTGCTAGGTTTCACTTCCAGCTGTTGGAGTGCCTAAAAGCACCGAGATTGAATCGGGAGGATCCGATAGAATGCGCTTGGGGGCTTCTCGTTGCTTCGTCGTGTGTGTCCGGTATTCAATTAAGAGTGGTAACGATAAAAGGCTTATCGTGTCGCACCGCTTTTTCGATGAAGCGTTCTGACGCAGTCTTTAGGCCCTTACATATCTCGATGTCGTGAACGTCATTAAATTTTGACAATTAATAAACATATTCTTGCATTTAGATTATTAGATGTGTTTAAACATAATTATGAAGTGCCACGAACAAAAGAACAATTTATTTACGTATTAGATTACCAAACTTAGTTTAACTAAGACATTCAAGACTTCTACATCCTCGTTCATATGCATATAAGATGGCTCGCGGTTATTATTTGAGATTCTCTTACCGTGAAGCTAAAATTACATTGACAGATTGGATTCTGTCGATGCCAATACATAGATATAGTCAATATATGAATAAATACTTATAGATAAATATAAACATAATAAAATTGTAGAATTCGATATATCTGTACATGAATTATAAGTAAAAATAGAAACAGAGAAATATATTTATCTTCTTAGATAGGTAGCGATTTTTAGAAATATTTTATGTTTGTCTGTGTGTTCGGGCACATTTCTGGAATTGGCTTACGAGCAGTTTTCATAGATAGACAGATATTGATTTCGAACAGAATATGAAATTTTTTTCTTAAAAATCGGAAGTCGAATTTACATAGCAAATAATTTTATTTAATACGATAGTAACTCTGCTAAGTTTACACGTTTAAATAATTGCAACGGTTTTGGTGAAGCTCGGTATGAACGTAGTTTGGGTTCGTGGGAAAGAATATAGGCCACCTTTCGTCGTACTTCCCAGAACGAGTTTCCATCTACTGGATATAAAGCGTCATCTACGCATACAAAGCTGCGAGTGACAAGCTGATTCACAAATTTTCGGTCAAAGCCGGGAAAACCTTAGGAAATGCTCTATTCACGTTCCACAGCATCAAATATTAAAGCTAACTTTAAAACCTTGCGGAATACCAAACTTAGCCGCCAACCACTGTTTATTTTTATTCCAAATCAGTTTCTGGACGACGTTCGGTTTTTCGGGAAATTCAGCGGTAAATCCGACCCTGGCTTTGGCTGTCGAGCCGTCCCGATGTCAATTAGCTAACAGGTAGCAGAACAGCGGGTGTCAAGTCATGGTAATTAACTAAGAGATACACCGAGTCCGAATGCGGTCTTGTACATACATATGCAACGACAATAGATTCTTGTAAAAAAAAATACATTCACTAAGATTTAGTATGTTGTTTTTGGAAACTGAATTAAAGTAATCTTAAAACATTCATCGATATTAATCCTAAGATTTGAGTAAGATTTGTACTTTTTGCAGATTTTAGTGGATGTGTTTTTTTTTTAAACTTGAGATAATAATTGGACATGGATATCATTTGAAACTTTTTTAAATTGTGCTTTATAAGTACTGATCAGGTTTTTGGCAAGTGCTCAGAGATGCTGTTCTATTTCGTCTAGCTATAGACAAACTAACTGAGTTTCTCGCCGGATCTTCGTAATGGATTGCGATTCCGATACAACGGTAGGTTCTGCGAAGCACTGCTCTCGCTAGGGCTACTGTTAGCAAATTCTTTTTGGTTAAGCCTACGAGCTCCCCTACCCGTCCACGCGTAGCTGGTATAGCCTCTTAGGCTACCAGCGAATAAGGAAGGAAAATAGCTATAGACATTTTATGTACTGACTGAAGAATTCACTAATTTTCCGACTTTCTTTGTTTTAATTTACAAATATTATATTTTGTAAAAAGAATGCACTGAGTTTCTTGCCGATTCTTATTGAATCGGTGATATGACTATGTAAAAGCGTTTGTGAAGGTGTATTTTAATGAAATATTATTTATCTTTTTAAAACCCTTTGTGGATGAAGGTTGCGTTTAAGCTAGTAATACTTATTTTAGACACCGCGATAATCAATCACATTATGGGAATAAAGCACCGATTTGTCAAGATTGTTTTTTTTTTCACTGGACTTTGTCTAAACATAATATTTATATTACACATAATGTTAAGAATGGGGTTTGTGGCCTAACTTCTCTATTTTTTGTGTCAGCGCAGTAAAAATAAAATTGAGTGTTTAACTTCAGTCCGATTCAAATTATTTCTGTACACGAGTCACTTCATGTAACCGTCTGAATTTAAAATAAAGTTATTCAATCAAAAAGTAAGAACACACAATTACAAAACGGAATCGTGAAACAGTCTGACGCAGATAGTTCGGCCATAGAAATTAATCAGTAACTATGAAGCTCTAAGCTCCAATAGTTTAAATTGATCTCTAGGTTCAGTAAAATAATGTTTTCCTTCATAGAATCGAACTTAATTCCTAAGAAGCCGCTCAACAAGAAATATTGGTATTGAACCAATTCCGAGAGGTTACTGATGAAATTTGCTATATTTTATTTTATTGTTATATTTAATATTTAACTTCACAAATATTTAAGGTCGCTTATAATTTTTCGGAAAATAATAAACGTATTTCATCTCCTAATAGCATATTAAGGGATGCAACGCGTTCAAGAGATTTCTTTATAAGGATACTGTCAGATTTGAGTGGTTTTATTGAAAAATGTTGGATTTAAATACAAGATTTTAGAGCAAATCTTACATGAAAGTTTTACTGGGTATTATATTTTTGAATTATATTCTGTGTATCTAAAAATGCTATTATACAGTTATAATAATACCTTTTTAGAAAATACGGGTATGCGACCTCTTAAAACTGTTGTTTGACTTGACATATTTCTTTCGTTGAGTTCAATAACTCTAATATTTTTTGTCCTCATGTAAAAAAGCTATTGAAAACCACTGTTCTAGTGAATTGAAGTCAACCTGCTAAAAAGCTGCGATCTTATTACCAAAGCTGCTTCAAGATGCTGCGACAAGCTGTTTCATGACGCGACAAGCTTTTCGACGCACGTTCAGGCACGTTTTAGGCGGCGGCTCGGTTCTGCCCCTGACATTGCTGAAGTCCATGGGCGACGGTAACCACTCACCATCAGGTGGGCTGTATGCTCATCTGCCTACAAGGGTAATAAAAAAAACGTTCGTTTTTTACGAAATCGATATTTGAACACTGCGTTTCAGTGATAAGTAGATATTAAACGAAAAGTCTCATTATTTCTTGAACATGAAAGCTCCCAATTAAAGTATTCCGATATCCTTACATTGAATTAATTCCCCCTTCAACTTTTTTTTCTTTAATCCGAAACACAATATTTTTAGGGGAAGGGTAACAAACAGAAAAAAAATGTAACGAAGTACCATTGAACCCTCTCTGTTGCTCTGTCGATCTCTGAATCTAATCAGAGTTGAGAATATTATGAAGAGAAAGGAAAAAAGGAATATTAAATTTGCTAAATATATTCTTTTGCAGATTATAACAGTAAAATTCACAACTCGTAACCTCTGCCGACTAACAACTTGCCACATCTTGCTATATGCCTCCCACGGATAACAGCAATGCAAGACAGAACAAGGTAAATACCCTAAAATGCTATCTTACATTCTAAAAAGCAAAAATTGGACCGTTGATCTATGATGCGCCATCGAAAAAAGACCTTCTCTTTGTAATTCTTTACTACGCTATCCATTCATAATAATTTTAGGTTTATGATATTTTCTGTCTAATTCTCCCCATATTTTTTTTTTATTCTGTACTTGTGGTAGGTAGAAATAATATTTAGTACTACCATTTCACCTATATTCACTGCAAACGAATTCTTCTTTTTAATTTGAATAGTATGATAGTCATTATCTCACTAGACTAGCCTCGAAATTCAGAATGAACAGATACAAACTTTCACCACGAAAAGGAAGATTGAGCATTTATATGTCGTACACAAATAAACACAGTCTTTTGTTTAAAATACTCAATTCGTATTTATCTAACCTCACACGGTAATAATCGTTCACGGTACATTCTCGGAATTGCTCCCCAGACCTGAACGATATTTCCGTCACACGGAACTGAGAGTCCAATAAATTTGTACCCACGGCTTCCGAAAAACATTGACGCCAACTCGGGTAGCACCTGCTAAAATTTTTATGCAAGGTGTATGTTGTTGACAAATTCACTGTTTTAAAATATTTACATACGGTCCGTTATTTGTGTGCAATGGAAATCACAGAAACAAATACAGTTTAAACAATACAGTTTAAATCAATTTGTTGAAAATCTTGAAAGACTTAATGATGAAAAAAGATGTACTGTATTCCCATAAAACATGGGAATAAGCTTAGAGAAAATTAAATTTACAAAACTAAAAGCTATCTATCTATTTTAGATGTTCGATAGATGGAAAATTTATCACATAAAATTATAATTTCTTTCTGCGGTTCTAATTCCGTAAGCTATGACCACTTTTGCCGCCCTTAGTATCCTAATCATCACTTGGATCAAGTTTGGATTCACGTCGGGGGATGATGGTTAGAGTGGACTTAAATATAACCGATATTACAAGGTAAATCGTGCTCAAATTAAGTAATTATTCCAACCAATTGCTTATATTAATGTAAGTGTAAGTAATGTGAATGCATTTGTTTAATTTTTTATCTATTCTCTTGCACTATTTTCAAAGTGGAATATACGTGGTAAATATGGGAATGATCGTGGTACAATGCAATTCAACAATATGCAATTTACAATTTACCCTAAGGTAAATCATAGATTTTTCTTGTTTGATTTTTATATATGATATTAAGTTTTAATGTGGATGTCCTTCGTGAGAACGCGTTGATTATATATTTATTTACAAATAAATGTTTTTTTTTATTGCTTAGATGGGTGGATGAGCTCACAGCCCACTTGGTGTTCAGTGGTGTTGCAGCCCATAGACATTTACAACGCAAATGCGCCACCCACCTTGAGATATAGGTTTTAAGGTCTCAGTATAGTTACATGTACAATGTATCGACTTGAATAAATTAACAGTACTCGCTTGGTACGAGTACATTCGCTTTTATATCTGGAAAACGTATAACGTTTCGTACACGCTACAAATAAATCTAAAATAGAACATTTGTAACTACTGATAGATATTCAAGAGAGATTCACCCCGGGAGTGGGTCACTGAGCAATCAACTTTGTATAAGTTTTAGTAGTAGTTTCGCTGACCCAAGAAATCTACGTAAACTATCTGTGCCATTTTTCTGAACGCTTAGGAATTTATCTAAACCAAAGTTTGTGTACTTACTATTTGTAAAGGGAACTTTTTGAAATGAAATGATAATTTACGTTTTACCATTGAATTGAATTGTTGGAGACAATAATGACGTTTATTTAATCTAGTTTCGTGAAGTATTTCCACAATGCAAAATTTTGTTTAGAATAATATTGTATTATGCAATGATGATGCAATTTGAACTGTAATGAACAATCCGGTAATTACTGAACACCAAGCAAGGAGCAAAAATTTATCGTCATCATCTTTATTATCATAACCCTTAGTCCTTCACTGCTGGTACCTCTCAAAATTGTAATATTTGTATCATATTCATCTAGTTCAGATAAGAAACGTTAATGGGCCAAAATAGAAACAACTGAGAACACTGGGTTTCTCCAAAAAAAATAACGTTCAATATTTTCCTGTATTTTATATTAAAAAGATTACTAATATTTTATAAGTAATTTGCTATTTCTTGCGCCACACGATTTTTATATTATGATATTCAGATTGGGTTCATATAATATCTATATCCTATATAACTATGAGTTACCCACAAAGTACGTACTGTAAATTGTACGGAGCATGTTGGTAAGACAATACCATTTTGCCTCCTTGAAATGCGAAACGTAGGGAAAAATCATACTTCGATCGAATTTTGAGCTAATTTAATATCATTTTGTGTTTATTAAATATATTTTATAAGCACCAAAATTTATTTTATTGCGTAAATTAAGAGAACGAGCTCGCCTGTTGTGTGATTACGGGAGCTCATAATATATATGTACAATCTATCTATCTACCTAGTCAGGTCATAAATTCTGTCACATGTTTAATGTAAAATGATTGAAACAAGTTTATTCATTATGCAACCATTCATATACCAAAATGAACTTAACAAAACATAGATTCTTATGACACTAAAGTTTACTCAAAATGACCTCCGTGATTTTGAATACAGGCCTTCAATCTGCGCGGCCAGTCGTCTATCGCAGCACGAACGAAGTCCATGTCAATATCGGCGGCTGCCTTAATCAAGGATGTCTTGAGTGACTCCAAATTGGGATGAAGCTTTGAGCACGCCTTTTCCTCCAAGTGATGCCATATCTTGTAATCTAACGGATTCAAATCTGGACTGGAGGAGGGCCAGTCTTCGTGCCGGATGAAGTCGATTTCACGCGCCGCCAGCCAGTCTTGTGTGCTCTTCGCTCTATGAGCTGGCGCCGAATCTTGTTGGAATACCCAGTGCCTGTTATTGAACATGGTATGAGAAACAGGTTCCACAAGTTTCGTCAGGACTGTATTTTGATACACAACTGCATTCGTTTTTACACCTTTCTCACAAAAATGTACCTCTGTTAAGCCCCAATAAGAAACTCCCAACCATACCATGAGCGAGGATGGAAAATGACCTCGTTGGACACGGGGAATACGGTTGCTCGCTTCTTCACTACTGTGTGCGTACACCTTATCATTTTGTTTGTTGTAGCTCTCTTTTACGGTAAAATTTTTTTCATCCGAAAAAAGATTTTCCAGATATTTTTTTCCCGCGTACCGCTTCAACAAAGCGCGGCATCTCTTCAGTCTCAGGTCCATTAGACGAGCATTCAAACGACGTCCTGTTTTTCTTCGATATGCCCGAAGCCCTAAGTCTTCATTTAACACCCTTTTCACCGTGGTTCTGCTTAACCCCATCTGAAGAGCCAACAGTTTCTGCTTACGTTTGGGATTTCTTTGAATTCGCGCCTTCACAGCTTTTATCACTGCTGGAGTCCTAGCAGACCGAGGGCGACCACTTCTTGACCTGTCATCTACACTAGAGTCTTCATTGTATCGTTTGATGGTACGATAAACGAATCTTTTGGTTATATTCAAATTTTTCAGTATGTTAAAAATTTGAATTGGCGCGTAACCGCAACGATGCAACGCAATAACTGCAACACGGTCTTCTTTAAGCGTCCACTCCATATTTAAAAATGAGTAAAATTCTAAAAGTATACATTTTTAATTTTATGAACAATTCGAAATTCGAATTCAATAAACTTTTTTGTGGCCAGCATTCTAAAAGAAAAGTTTTTACTGTGTGACAATACTTATGACCTGACTAGTTATATATAAAATGAATTGCTGTTCGTTAGTCTCGCTAAAACTCGAGAACGGCTGGACCGATTTGACAAATTTTAGTCTTGAATTATTTGTGGAAGTCCAGAGAAGGTTTAATAGGTAGATAAATATGAAAAAATACTCGAAATTAAATTAAAAATAACAATTTTGTTTTTCTTTTGTCCCCCGTCGGACGGATTCCTTGTTTGTTTTAAGTTTATTTTATACAAAAGTTTAGGTCTTTTATTTATCGATTGAGACACTACGAAGTCTGTCGGGTCAGCTAGTATTAAATAAATGTAGCCTCTTACCTTGATATTTGAGATCGAAGTTTTTTTATAACGACTGCCTTACCATCCACAACAAAACACATTATTATTTACACTTATTCAAATAAACGGTCACTACCTGTAACTGTTGTACAACAATCAATATACGTTATGAATGAGAATCAGTTTTTGTTGCCACAGTAAGCTATGTAATATCGCGTGCAAAACCTTTTATTAATTGTATCAGGCCTTTAACTGGGTCATCGCAAAATTGCGAATAACTATGTCATGTAAGAAGGTTGAACTCCAGACGCGAAGAATGTAACATAAACATTGCTTAAGCTAACAACTTGGGACCGTCTTAATAGAATTCTGGCTGTGTGGTTACCTTCACTTACAAAGATACTTTAGTTAGTTTGACATTGTTAACCGACGTGATTTATTTTGTTATTTATTTATTATTTTTCGTCATATAGTATGTATAAGAGAAGTAGTTTTTCGTATGGTATTTCCATAGATTTTTGCGACTCGTATGTACCTATGTAAAATTATTCCTTAAGTTTAATCTCGCGTTTATTTTTTTTATTTTATTATTTAAGATATTTAAATAATTTCATTTTAAGACGATAAGGTAGTCCTTAGCGCCTTATTGAATGCTATGACGAATAGCACTTCAGTCATTCATTACAACAAAAAGTTTATTCGAATAAATAATGAATAAAACATTAAGCTGTGAAGTGATTTTAATTACTTTTTTAAATACCTAAGATAAACGAGCCATCGGCCCCTCCAGTGTTCGAATCTTATAAGCTTAAACCAATATTTCAACAATAATACATGTTCGACCGATTTCCCCGGCTGGGTACTGCTATACTTTTTTTAAATCCTTCCCAGCTATTTTTTCATGGCACCTCGTTCTAAAGCTAACCTTTGCAATACAATATGACACATGTCTCGAATTTGGGGGCGGCTTCTTAAGAGTTTTTGATGATTAAATTGTTGCTGAATAAACAACATTGACTGTGTCATTCAACCGTGATGATGAAAAAAGTACAGTACCTATTCGAAACGCTAGAAATAATATAATGACGATTAAAAAAAACCACGATATTAAACCGTAAAAGTAGTTTTAATTATGTTTCTTTCTTGCGAAAACCGAAAAGATATATTAAAAAAAAATCTAAAATAATAAGAAAATATAAGTATAAAAACTTTAACCCTAAACCCGCTGCATTACTCAGAATTATTCACTTGACTGACGACAAAATGATTAAATTTATTAATCCCGCTAATAATAATATCTTCAGGCGTAACGATATTCACTAAATAATATCGTACTGAACTTTTTTGACTTTTCCAATTTTTGAGACGTTGATCAGTACAAAAAAATGTCAATTTTATTATCAAATGAAAGACGAAGAATACTTCAAACGTGA
Source organism: Bombyx mori (assembly GCF_030269925.1). Taxonomy (NCBI): domain Eukaryota; kingdom Metazoa; phylum Arthropoda; class Insecta; order Lepidoptera; family Bombycidae; genus Bombyx; species Bombyx mori. The sequence continues at coordinate 7,740,181 of NC_085114.1, forward strand.
CGAATTTAAGGATCCTAGTCGCATACGGCACTTTACTTTTTAATGGAACATTGACCTGTTTTGGCAACTTTAGAGTTAATTTAGAATACTACAAATGAACAATAAATTAATCGGAAAATTTCATTATGGTAGCTGAAAATAACTAAAGCCATTGATGATGTCTACTAAAGATCGTATCTATAAACTACCATTACCTTATTCCACACAATACACAATTATCTAATGTACTTAGCTTAATATGTGTGTTCATAAAGGCACTTTCTTGATCAAACCAGCTTCTAATCAGGTCAATCATTTTACATTGATTAATTTGAATGTAGGTAATTAAATCATCAAAGACCTTAATACGAATATTGAATGAATATGATTGGTATAATCATTATTAGTGTTAGTATTTTTATTGCTTATGTAAGCAGACGACCTTACGGCCTATCTGACGGTAAATGGTTACTGTCGCTCGTGGACGTCAGCAATGCTAGGAGTAAGGCCAACACTAATGAGATTTTTCAGTACTTTCGATTACTTTTCACTACTTCACTAGCGGTACTCATCCCGGTCCCGGTCGGCGGTGTATTGCGTTCCGACCCGGCAGGCTGGTTCTGGCCCAGCGGGGTATCCCGGAACACCAGCGGCATCGCCCGGGCGGCCTGGTAGGGCCGCCTAACCGCGGAGGCCGACGTCGTTGGTCGTCGACTATCGCCTCGACGACCCGTCGGTCGGGCGTCCTCGGGGTGGCACCGCGTTTCTGGTTGTAGTGTTGACCGCGGGAACCCCTCTACTCTAACCGGGTTCTGACGGAGATCGGACGTCGGGTGTAAGAGTGCAGGGGAGTTTTTTAGTGGGTGGGCCCTAAAATTCCTTGGGCCCGCGGTCTGCTCCCAACACCTGCAGATCATCAAATCCCACATACACCATATCACTATGATAAAGTATACACACAGTAATTAAGATCTCATTAAGCCCATGGCACACAAATTAAGATGCATATAAATACATTTTTACGTTATTTAGGGCTGACCTTTCATTATCAGATGAAAGTTATTCAAACTTTAAAACACAACACACAAAAAGCAAAAGAACATAGCTGACGAATGTTTAACTAATCGAGTAATTTATATATTTTAGTGATAAAGAAATTTTGAGGCTGCTCAAGTACGACTACTTATGCTACTTCCAAATATTATAATGTTTTAGCATCTAAGCTACAGAAGAAGCTATTTAACAGAATATTACTGTAGATAAATTTTAATAATACATAAATACTTGCAGGCTAAAATCCTTCCTACCACCGCCGGTAGTGAGGTGAGCCTGAATTTCGTTAATGGCATTATAAGAGAATACTTGTGATCAAACAAAGGTATTTCAAATCATGTTGATCAGTAATAAGCTAAAAACACCTTTTAGATAAGGACAATACAATACATAATCTAATAATGGCTGAAATCCTCGATGATCCATAGTGATTGCTAGGATCGGAGGTGTATCTGATCAAATATCAATTCAAACGGTAATCTAGCGATTAATGTGCATCTGCATTGTACTATAACGCTATCAGACTCGACGTCGACCTCGAAATAATATGTTCCAGGAATCATAATCGCCGGAGTGACTGAATGATCAATTGAAATCACTATATTTCACTACATATGAATATGTTTTTTTAGGTTTTAAATCGTGTGCATGTCTTTTACAATTAACCTTTCTTCTTTTCTTACTTTTGTTGTGCGATACACAATTTTTCGTATTTTTTATAAATATAACTCAACGATAACGAACTACTTTAAGTTTTTTTTAAATATACATTGATTCATTAGAAATATGTATTATCCGTAAAAAGCAAACTTAGAAACAAAATTCCGCAAAAGATCTCTGTTACCTAAAGCATTGGCTATCTGAAGTCCAGAAATTATGCAAAAGTAAACTTTTCCAAATAACTTCAAATAATATAATACTATGTGAAAAACAGGGCTACAGTTTCCGATTCAATTACATTAATTCAGTGTGAAACAATGACAACAGCGATCTTAGAATTTTCAAATAACATCAAGAAGTGACAAAACGAGACCATTAGAATGTTTAAAGCGAGCCAAATTCCATTAATTTTAACAAAAGCCTTCTTTGATCACGAGTAAATAAGACTTTGACTTTGCTGATGTTCACAATGGGAATTTAAATTTAACAAGAACCTCTCGACAAACTAAAGCAGATAAGGAAATATTTACATGATCACCAATGGAGATTAATTTCGTAACTAACGCACAATGGGTATCGATTTTTTTTAAATCCAATGTTTGTATAAAAATCAAGGAGTGTGGGTACTGTTTTTCTGTTTATCACTCTCAAAGTTTGTATATGTAAACTAATAACAATGAAATAATGGGAACATTACCTAATTATTTATACAATTGGAATAAGTCTTCTGAAAGCCAACTTGGAGGTAAATTTTATCTAGCTGATATACTTTAACAAGAAGGGATAATATCTCTCTGTCAGCCATCGCAATCTATTTAGACAGGAACAAATATCGGCAAATGCTTCTTGTAATGTTGCGTTGATCTCAAAATATATCAGCTTTCGTTCACAATTTCGTGTGGAGTTGAAAATGTCTAGAGTTAAAAATTTGTGCAGACATTATTATTGAATTACATTTCATTTGAAATAATATAATAGGAGTTATTGATCTTTAATGATATATTCTAGGAACTTGGTTCAATCTCTGTTGATTATGCTCTTTATTAGAAACATAGCATCAATGTCGAGTTTTATATAAAATAGACAGCTAGAGCTAGAACCATGTAAACTATACGAGTGTCTGCTCTACAATCTTCTCAGAAACATCGTCTTATTTAAAGAGTGCCGCCTCGTGAAGCATATTCTCTTAAAGTTTATCCAACCCAAACTGTTAAACATAAAAGTCTTCTTCTAAAAAAGCTCTAAAAAGCTCTAAAAAAGCATTCTTCGACGTCTTCAAAGAGTACTCGCCCCGCTATTATTCGGTGTCTACATAAACGACGTCCTGCGATAGTCCCAGACTCATTGGCTCTGTTCGCCGTTGACACGGCCGTCTACTACTCTAGTAGTTTTTTTATTGCCCTTGTAGGCAGACGAGCATAGGGCCCACCGGATAGTGAGTGGTAACCGTCGCCCATCAGCGTCAGCAATGCCAGGGGCAGAGCTAAGCCGCTGCCTACCGTTAAGTACTGTCCACAAGCCTCGTTTGAAGAAGGACAACAGTAACTGATAGCGCTCGGGAAACACCGTAGAGGGGAGCTCATTCCGAAACCGGATGGTAAGTGGTGGTGCGGTGGTGAAAACGAGGTGATGGGACATTCCAAATAATTCCTCATGGAACATACGCTACAAAATACAAAGAGAACCAAAGTCCCTCCGCAGACCCAGAGGTTCCAAACGATCCGTGAGAATGGGATTAACGACTATTCGAACAGCCCTCTTCCGTGTGGAGTCAAAATATGGAAGTAGCTAGAGCCGGGGCTCTCAAGCCAAGCCCTGGCTTATTTGATTTGTTGAAGCCTTTTTTGGCAAAATCTTGTCCTGCGTAGACACGTCATTACGAAAATTCTTTTTGTAAGGGATACTTTTAAATTTGATTAATGAAAGGGTACGTCGGAATGGTGAAGAGTATGTAATTTTTGAGCAAGGACTGCAAGGTTCGATGATTCCAACCTTTGATGTCCGAAATGCGGACGGATCGGACCAGTCATGTGTGCCTTTACAATTAATAGGTTTTCGATTTACAAAGAGTTTTCCATCGACCGAAGCTTTTAAGTGTTCAATTATACAACGTGGTTAACTTTAGTAGCTTCACTTTAATTCAAAAAGTTTGGCTTTCAGTTAAATGAATTATGAAATGATTTATTAAATAAGTATTGTGAAATGATTTCTTTGTTTAAGGGGTTAATATATTGTTAAGGCAGGAAAGCTTTTTTTGCGACGAACCATCGAGGCAATCCACCAGGTGATTTCGGACTTGGTGAATCGCGACCGAGGACGTCTCACCTTCCGGGCGACGCAGATGCTCACGGGACACGGCTGTTTTGGCCACTACTTGCACCTCGTCCTTTCGGGTGAAAGGAGCCGACGCTGAAGTGTCACCATTGCAGTGGATGTAACGAGGACACGGCGGAGCACACGCTCGCGATCTGTCCGTAGATTAGTGCCACATTTTGTTGCAAAAAAAGGACCGGGTTTGTGGCTTCCGACCGTCGTGGCTAAGATGCATGTTCATCCAGCTCCGGCTTCTGTGAAGAGGCAGTCTCCTAATGGTGATAGTGGAGGATGGGACGGCGCGTCGTCGGCTGCAGTCCGCATTGACGTCATCGCTGTAGTCGCTGACCATACTGTGGAAGAGCAAGCCGGTCGGCGGTGTATCGCATTCCGACCCGGCAGGCTGGTTCTGAGCCAACGGGCTATCCCAGAACACCAGCGGCATCGCTCGGGCGGCCTGGTAGGGCTGCCGTTCCGCGGACACCGGCGTCATAGGTCGTCGACTACCACCTCAACGACCCGTTGTTCGGCATCCTGATCGGGTTCTAACCTCGGGCGGAGATCAGACGTCGGGTGTAAGAGTGCAGGGGAATCGTTTAGTGCGGTAGGGCGCTAAAAACATCCTTGGGCCCGCAGTTCGCAGTCGCGGAACAATCCCACATACCCCGCGCGCCCACCAGGCGCAGCGACCTAGTAGGAGTTCCAGCCCTCGGCCCAAAAAAAAAGGATGGCTTCTTTGATATATTTCATAAATATAGTGTCTAACAATAACCTTTGCGTGCTAGCTAAAATAAGACTGGAAGTTTTGAACTAAGCCATGTAGTTTTAATAATCAAACACTTTTAGGCCCTATTAGAGAAAGTTACCGTCTATGAGTCCTTTTCGGCTTAAATGCAAGCCGCAATATGGTAGTGGGTGCCAGCATTTACTTTCAGGTGTTTTAATACTACCTACGTAAGCTGTAAGTCGACAGACAATTTGCACCGACTGCAAAATAATAAAAATAAGGGTTCATAAAGGTACATAAAATCTGTTCAGCTGAATAACTTCACGATTACAATTTTTGAAACCACTTAATTGTTCTATAGACAACTAAACGCATTTTAAAAATTACTTGAAAGAATGTTTGGAAAGATAAATATCAAATTTGTAAAACCAATAACAAAGTTTATTTAAAAGCAAAAAAAAAAGAAACTATGAAAACCACAATTGAATCAATTTTATTGATAAACAGCCACAAACTGGGACACCGGTCGCGAAGCGCATCCGCCAACTATGAACTTTTACTTAAAACATGTATGCAGCACTCACAATACTGGTTCTATTTTTATTAGCATTGTTTATTGGAATAGTTTCTCATGTTATGAGATAGTTCAACAGTTACCCCAGTTAAATCGCATCTTCTCGTGCATGCTTAATTAGAGAATTCGTATTTAGTTTAAGAATTTCTCTTTTTTATTAACTTCCAGGACACTTAATATGTTTATACTGTAACTTAGAATCACGTACATGCGTTCGGATTAAGGGATCTTCCATTCACGTTCATCACAGTGAATAATAGCCAGCTCTGTTGTATTGTACGTTGTCTGCCTTGCACTGTGGGCCGGCCGGGTGAGCCGCAAATGTAGGCTTGAAATAGCCGTAAGCTTTGGTGGAAACTCATGCCTATAAACTATGGAAATTGAAAACAATGCGCAAAGCCTAATGCATGGGCCTACAAAACAGTTGCACAGTGTGAGTGGTATAATTTATTACGTTATTGAGTGGAATGTTAACAGAAAAATTATTTGGCGTATTATCTTCTTTAGGAGGTCTGTAGATAGATTCTTTTTTTGCTGTAGCAAATTCTCTTACAAATTGTGTACCTACCTACAATCCAACATGTTTATTTTAAATTAAAGTAAACTATATCATCAGTTTTTAAAAAGTGGCTCTTTCTGAAAGAAATCGGCGAAACAAACGTAGCATCATCATCATCATGCTTTCCTATTACCCTCTACTGGGGTGTAGGGCTCGAATCAAATTTTTCCATTTATATCGGTCTTGGGCAGTCTGTTCTAGCTCCTCCCACGTCATGCCCAAGACCCCTAGCTCCTGCTACACCGAGCGACGCCAAGTTGTTCTGGGGCGGCCTCTCTTCCTTTTACCAGACACTTTCCAGGTCAGTGCTCTCTTTGATAGGTGTGTATCGGGCTCTCTCAAAGTGTGACCAATCCAATGCCACTTCCGCGTAAGGATCTCCTTCTCCATTGGTGTCTGCTTAGTGATCCTCCACAGCTCTTTGTTAGTGATCTTCTCAGGCCAAAAGATTTTCAAAACAAACGTAGCAATGATGCCTATTTTTATCTACATTTTTTTATCACTAAAAAGTAAGATCATTAATTATAAACCTAAATTGCAAAACTATAATAATATAAAGAAAATGAAAAGGGCGGGACCGAGCTTCACGTTCCCACGAAGATTCATAGTCATCTAGTGGATAGCTTTAAGCTGTATTAACCGATTTCAGAAATTAAGGAGGTGGCTCTCAATTCGCACCGTATACTTATTTATCTCAAATACCTTTTATTTCTCGGCTGTAACACAAAACATCTGCAAACGACTTTCTATCATGCACACAAGATGTAAGTGTACTATTTATTTTTTAATGTATTCGAGTAAAATATGTTTAAATTTGAATTTGGTTTTAATTTTTATTAATAATTTTTTATGCCTTTGTACACAAACGTTATTTTAGTAATATATGAAATATATGAACAGGTAGTAGGTAATTGATCATTTTAGGAAGCTTATTGAAAACGTGCAAAGTCTTCTATAAGATTTTTTTTTTTTTAAGTGATCACTTTCGCTCATACTGTAGTTATCAGCATATGTCAAAGGCATAGATCAATTAGCTATCCGCTGCGGAGAACTTGTTAGCAATCTATGTCATAGTGACAGAGATACAACGTGAAGGGTAGTTCATACTGCTACAATTTCGGGTGTCGCCGTGTTAAATAAAATACGACGGAATCATCATGCAATGAGCACTCTCCGAGAACTCAGTATGGGACTTAGAAAATACAGGAAACGAAAGTCTACGTAAACCACAAAGATCTCAAATGATAACAGATCATCAGCTGTGAGTCAGAAAGAATATCAATACACTGGATGCCTTTAAAGACATTGTCCTAAATTTGATAATCTTTGATGTTAATACAATAATAATTTTAGCAATACATCTAACAATAAATCTTGCTATTGTCCCGAACTGCAAGATCGTGCTTGACACTATTGATTCACAAACATCTTAGTTTGGTCGTTTAAATAGCATTTTGTAAACACAAATTTAATCTGAAAGCGACATCTAAATTTTTATTCAGATTAATTTTTAATTAGATTTAATTAGATTTTTAATTAGATTTTAAGATTAATTTTATTCAGATTAATTAAGTTTACTTTGGAAACTATATCTTATAAAAATCCTTTTTTTTTATATCGGCATTGTCCATTAGAAATCATAGTTTCCCATCGTTAGCGTCAAAAGGTATCTCTAAACGGTCCTGTTAACGAGTGCACAAGAAGGGCCGCGGTACGCCAGGAATGGCGACATCTGGTGAAGCGCACCACCACTCTTGGGACAGTGGTCGTGGTCATCACCCATGACCACTCTGCCAAGAGTGAATACGACTGAAAAGAAGAATCATTAGCTTTAAGAATTGATTCTCGGAGAGTCTCATCAAACTCTAACGTCGTATGATGACATTAGATGAACAAGTCCAGTAATGTATCCGTTTCACAATACGCATCCTTAGCGTTCTGTGTACAAGCACTAGAGCATTACACAAACAGCACTCGATTTCGTTATTGGCTGGCTTGCCAGATCGAATCAGTTGCAACTTGCGTGGTACATATGTACATACATCGGTACCAACGGAATACGTATTTGGAGTGCTTCGGACAAAGGAAATTGCTTAAATAATTCGGTTTTGGTTATTGTTTTTTGAAGAGCTGACGTAGTTTGCGATTTATTTATCGAATAATTTAGTTCCCTATTTACTCTATGAGACAACGTACACATATTTCTTTTTTAGAAAATGCTTATTAATTATCTTATTGATATATTAATGTTTTAAAAATGAATAAATGCTAAATATTTATTGAGCACTTGGTTGGCAAGCAAAAAGCTGGTTGGCAAGCTTGTCCGGGTCCAATGGGTAATTTTTTAATGGTTTAGATGCCCTCAAACCGAAACGCATTACTGCTTCACGGCAGAAATAGGCGGGGCGGTGGTACCTACCCGTGCGGTCTCACATGAGGTCCTACCTTTTTATTACACGATGTTATTCCTTCACCGTGGAAGTCAATCGTGAACATTTGTTAAGTACGTATTTCATTAGAAAAATTGGTAACCGCCTGCGGGATTCGAACACCGTTTCATAGCTAGCTACGAATGCACCGGACGTCTTATTCTTTAGGCCACGACGACTTCAAAATAGCATTTATTCCACTTCTTAAGCTGCAACGCATGCCTAACTACTTCGTGGCACAAAAAGGACAGAATGATGCAACCTAGCCTAGCCGATAAGCAATACGCTCTACTATTACCATTATTGAAAAGACTATTCATTTGTAAAGATTGGATTCATTACGTAGATGGTGGTAGTATTGGTTGAGTTAAACCTCTCAGCTTTGAACAGTTTGCGTAGCCCAGACCGATCACAAATGAGAAACACCTGTCAGTACCTACACAGTTTTTATGTTTGACGCCAAAGTAGCGTATTTAAGGTATCTGTAAGTATTTATAAAAAAAATAACGTTCCGTTCGGGGAATTTTTGATGTTTTGTTCCGAAAACTAAGCGTCTACAAGTAGTCGTTTGTAGTCCAACAAACAAAAACGAACACCGTATTCACTAAATGATTATTTGTTCTTGATAAGGAGGCAACGGAGACGAGAAATATCTTTTAACATCTAGAGCGGATGCTTCGTTGGACATCCAGCACTGTATATACGGAGTATTTATTTTAACGTCCTGTCTATAACATCCGGGAAACAATCGCTTGCTACGATCTGCGTTCTTATTTATGTTGTTTTGTAAGCGCAGATTGTTTAGATTGTCTTGAGTTATGATATAAGTAATCTTAAAATCAAAATAAATTTCTGTACCTACCTAATCTTTATTCTTAGATATTATTATAATTATAATTATAATTAGGAATTCTCTTATAAAGAGGAAAGATTTGTTTGTTTGTTTGTATCGAATAGGCTCCGAAACTACTGAACCAATTTGAATAATTCTTTCACTGTTTGGAAGCTACGCTATTGCCGAGTGACATAGGCTATAATCTTTTTGAAAAAAATTAGGGATACTCCAATAATGTAACCCACCAATTTGAAGAATTCTTTCACTGTTTGGAAGCTACGCTATTGCCGAGTGGCATAGGTTATACTCTTTTTGAAAAAAATTAGGGATACTCCAATAATGTAAAAAAATAAAACACCGTCATATATCGTTGAAATTTTTGTTAAAGACCCGAGCGGAGCCGGAGCGGGCAGCTTGTTCTTACATATGCAGAAAAGGTTCACACCTGTGTATGTGTAATTAGGATTTTGAAGTATGTAGATCTTGAAATGTTTTAGTCGAAATTTCGTCCTTCAGATCTGATTTTCGATTTTCGCAATAAATTAGCTGGTAGTATTTGTGAGCCTAGCCAGAAAGAAATAGAAAAAATTAATACTGGTAATGGTAGTAAGTTTTCGTCGAAAGTTTGTTACGGTAGCAAATCTTGCAACTATCTTCTGATAGATAAGCGATCATACGATTATAATTTATTTATTTATTTATTGCTTAGACGTATGGACAAGCTACCCACTTGGTGTTAAGTGGTTACCAAAGCGCGTTAGACCTCAACAGCGTAAATGCCGCCACCCATTTTGAGACCTTGAGTCTGTTTTTACAGCACAACGGCAGAAATAGATAGGGTGGTTGCATCTAACCGCGTGGACTCATAAGACCTCTTATCACCAGTAATGTCCTCATCTAAAATTCCCTGGTAAAATTCGATTTATGGCAATGGCGATAATTTTCATTACAATCACAGTCACGACGTGAGACAATAATTCGCAAATGCCCGTGATAAAATTCGCGTGCGTAATTTACGCGGCGGGACACTGGAAGCTCTGGCGTTAAGTGACATCCGTCGAGATGTCAATTAGGCAGTCCTTACACAATCTTTTACCCACCCATGTATGCAACACGTGGAGCATATTATTATGTAGTATATTTCGCAAGAAAGGAACGAATAACCAAGTTAACTAAACTTGAGACCTTAGAACTTATATCTCAAGGTGGGTGGCGCATTTACGTTGTGAATGTCTATGGGCTCCAGTAACCACTTAACATCAGGTGGGTAGCTTTTCCATACATCTAAGCAATAAATAAATAAAAAGATTATAATAGTATGATCGCTTATCTATCAGAAGATAGCTACAAGATTTGCTACCGTAACAACCTTTCGACGAGCGTGTGGGAGCGCGTCCACCCATCTAAGCAATTAAAAAAAAAAAAAAAAAACGTTATGTATTCTGTATCTAGGTTGACGAGTTAATTGGTTGAAATCACGGAGTTGGTAGAAATCACAATGCGAACGTGAATACTATCATAATGAAAAGCATTTTATTTTAATTCAATTTAATTAAAAGTATTTTAGTAAATCGGCTTGATGGACTATCAAATATCAAGACAGGAGCTGTACTCATTCCGATAGAGGCACCCGTCACGTGCGGACGTGCTCATCGTCCACTCGATCGCCCGGTCTTTGTTCGCCCGGCTTTTGTTAGCCCGGCCATTGTTCGCGCGGCCTGTGTTTGTGGTACATCTGCCGACTAAGTGCTCTTTCTGGAAGTTTTTATTTGTTTTGTTTCCTTTTGTTGTTTCTGTGTTCGTGGTACATCTGCCGACAAAGTGGTTTCCTGCAAGTATTTATTTGTTTTGTTTCTTTTCGTAATTTCTGTTTTGTTGTGCTTTTTCTTTGTCCTGTAGTAATCGCGCCGCATTGCCACCTGTGTTCAATAGAACCGCTCAGGTCCGAGAAGTTGGGGCCTCGCCGCAAGGCGAGTGTTTTCAAGACCCGGGGCCGCCCCACCTGGGTACTCAGCGATCATGGACGCTGTATTCGCGGAATTCCTCCGACTTCGCCACCCACAGCTCGCCTCGGAGTTTTTGGCCTTCAAGGCCAATCACACTGCGAGCCCTCTCGAGGACTCCGCCGCGCTCGCTGCTCCTGCGTCGCCTGTACCTGCGTGCAGAGCTTCTGCATTGAGCACCGCAGCCTCTGTCGTGCCTGCCGCTCCCGTGTCGCCTATACTGGCGAGAAAAGCTGCTGCGTCGTCCGCCGTGACCATCGTTTCAGCTGAGCGATCATCCGCGGCCTCCGTCGCGCCCTCTAAAACACCTACACTTGCTCGTAGGTCGCCTGCACCCGCCTCCTCGTGCTCCGACTCTGACTCGGACATGGAGGTTGACCTCGCCCCCGCCTCATCGACGGATGGATTCACCCTGGTACAGAAGGGTAAGAAGCGTGCCGCGGAGTCTCGAGCTCCCGCGGCCGCTAAAATTAGCAAAGCCGTGAACGCGTCGCGCCCCCGCCCTCAGACTCCCGTTGCGCCCCCAGCCCGTGCCACTCCGTCGCCGCGTCCGGTGGCACAAAATAAAACCCAGACCCCTCCCCCGGTTATCCTTCAGGAGAAGGCAGCTTGGGATCGAGTTTGCCTGGCCCTTAAGGCCAAAAATATAAATTTCACGAATGCCCGTAACCTCGCGAACGGCATTCAAATTAAGGTTCAAACACCCGACGACCATAGGGCCCTCTCTTCTTACCTCCGTAAGGAGCGTATAAGTTTCCATACGTATACGCTCCAGGAGGAGCGCGAACTCCGCGTTGTAATACGCGGAATCCCTAAAGAGTTAGATGTAGAGCTCGTAAAAGCCGACCTGTTAGAACAAGGCCTACCAGTGAATTCTGTGCACCGTATGCACACCGGTCGCGGTAGGGAGCCATATAATATGGTTCTAGTCGCTCTCCAGCCTACCCCCGAGGGTAAGAAAATCTTTAACACACAGACCGTCTGTAGGCTCTCTGGTATCGCTGTCGAAGCCCCCCATAAAAAAGGCACTCCTAGCCAGTGCCATAACTGTCAATTGTACGGGCACTCTTCCCGTAACTGTCACGCGCGCCCCCGATGTGTTAAGTGTTTGGGCGATCACGCCACGGCCCTCTGCGCTCGCGACCAAAAAACCGCGACGGAACCGCCTAGCTGCGTCCTGTGTCGAACACAGGGTCACCCCGCGAATTACCGTGGTTGCCCCCGAGCCCCTAAAATAAATCGCCGCGTCGCCCGCCAAAACCGCCTCCGAGCTTCTGGCCCAGACATCAAAGCCTCGGCACCCTCTGCGTCGCAGGCTAAGCCAGCGTTCGTTCCGGCGGCGGTGCCCAGTGTCTCGGCCTGGGCAAAACCGCTGCCGTACACGAACACGGCTACAACTCCCTCCTCCGCGATTCGTCCCGCCCCCGCGACTCGTCCCTCTCCCGCGACTTGCCCTCCGACCGCGTCCGACAATCTCGCTTTAGCGATCGACTTCTTTCAGTCGATCAACTTTGAGCGCGTTAACGCTTTGGGCGACGCCATTCGCGCTGCCTCCACTGCACAACACTTTATCGCCGTTGTGCAGGAATACGCCGACGTATACGCGTCATTAAATACGTACGTCCTCCCCTCACTCCGCCGGTAATCAATGGCGTATATAAGTAGAATAAAGCCCCTATCCGTAACGATAGGATTTTTTAACGCTTACGGTCTCGCAAATCAACGTGATCAGGTTTCTGACTTTTTGCGTGACCACCAAATTGATATCTTTTTAGTGCAGGAGACCCTACTTAAGCCCGCGCGCCGTGACCCTAAAATCGCGAACTATAACATGGTCAGGAACGACAGGCTCTCTGCCCGTGGTGGTGGTACCGTCATTTACTATAGAAGAGCCCTGCATTGCGTCCCGCTCGATCCTCCCGCGCTCGCTAATATCGAAGCATCAGTGTGCCGAATCTCACTGACGGGACACGCGCCGATCGTTATCGCGTCCGTTTATCTTCCACCGGATAAGATCGTTCTAAGCAGTGATATCGAGGCGCTGCTCGGTATGGGGAGCTCTGTCATTCTGGCGGGCGACCTAAATTGTAAACACATCAGGTGGAACTCACACACCACAACCCCGAATGGCAGGCGGCTTGACGCGTTAGTCGATGATCTCGCCTTCGATATCGTCGCTCCGCTAACCCCGACTCACTACCCGCTAAATATCGCGCATCGCCCGGATATACTCGACATAGCGTTATTAAAAAACGTAACTCTGCGCTTACACTCGATCGAAGTAGTTTCAGAGTTAGATTCAGACCACCGTCCCGTCGTTATGAAGCTCGGTCGCGCTCCCGATTCCGTTCCCGTCACGAGGACTGTGGTGGATTGGCACACGCTGGGCATCAGCCTGGCTGAATCTGATCCACCATCGCTTCCGTTTAGTCCGGACTCTATCCCGTCTCCTCAGGATACCGCTGAAGCCATAGACATCGTAACGTCACACATCACCTCGACATTAGATAGGTCATCGAAGCAAGTTGTAGCGGAGGACTTCCTTCACCGCTTCAAATTGCCCGACGATATTAGGGAACTCCTTAGAGCTAAGAACGCCTCGATCCGTGCGTACGATAGGTATCCTACCGCGGAAAATCGTATTCGAATGCGTGCCCTACAACGCGACGTAAAGTCTCGCATCACCGAAGTCCGAGATGCCAGATGGTCTGATTTCTTAGAAGGACTCGCGCCCTCTCAAAGGTCTTACTACCGCTTAGCTCGTACTCTCAAATCGGATACGGTAGTAACTATGCCCCCCCTCGTAGGCCCCTCAGGCCGACTCGCGGCGTTCGATGATGACGAAAAAGCAGAGCTGCTGGCCGATACATTGCAAACCCAGTGCACGCCCAGCACTCAATCCGTGGACCCTGTTCATGTAGAATTAGTAGACAGTGAGGTAGAACGCAGAGCCTCCTTGCCACCCTCTGATGCGTTACCACCCGTCACCCCGATGGAAGTTAAAGACTTGATCAAAGACCTACGTCCTCGCAAGGCTCCCGGTTCCGACGGTATATCCAACCGCGTTATTAAACTTCTACCCGTCCAACTCATCGTGATGTTGGCATCTATTTTCAATGCCGCTATGGCGAACTGTATCTTTCCCGCGGTGTGGAAAGAAGCGGACGTTATCGGCATACATAAACCCGGTAAACCAAAAAATCATCCGACGAGCTACCGCCCGATTAGCCTCCTCATGTCTCTAGGCAAACTGTATGAGCGTCTGCTCTACAAACGCCTCAGAGACTTCGTCTCATCCAAGGGCATTCTTATCGATGAACAATTCGGATTCCGTACAAATCACTCATGCGTTCAACAGGTGCACCGCCTCACGGAGCACATTCTTGTGGGGCTTAATCGACCAAAACCGTTATACACGGGAGCTCTCTTCTTCGACGTCGCAAAAGCGTTCGACAAAGTCTGGCACAATGGTTTGATTTTCAAACTATTCAACATGGGCGTGCCGGATAGTCTCGTGCTCATCATACGGGACTTCTTGTCGAACCGCTCTTTTCGATATCGAGTCGAGGGAACCCGCTCCTCCCCACGACCTCTCACAGCTGGAGTCCCGCAAGGCTCTGTCCTCTCACCCCTCCTATTTAGCTTATTCGTCAACGATATTCCCCGGTCGCCGCCGACCCATTTAGCTTTATTCGCCGACGACACGACTGTTTACTATTCTAGTAGAAATAAGTCCCTAATCGCGAAGAAGCTTCAGAGCGCAGCCCTAGCCCTAGGACAGTGGTTCCGAAAATGGCGCATAGACATCAACCCAGCGAAAAGTACTGCGGTGCTATTTCAGAGGGGAAGCTCCACACGGATTTCCTCCCGGATTAGGAGGAGGAATCTCACACCCCCGATTACTCTCTTTAGACAACCCATACCCTGGGCCAGGAAGGTCAAGTACCTGGGCGTTACCCTGGATGCATCGATGACATTCCGCCCGCATATAAAATCAGTCCGTGACCGTGCCGCGTTTATTCTCGGTAGACTCTACCCCATGATCTGTAAGCGGAGTAAAATGTCCCTTCGGAACAAGGTGACACTTTACAAAACTTGCATAAGGCCCGTCATGACTTACGCGAGTGTGGTGTTCGCTCACGCGGCCCGCACACACATAGACACCCTCCAATCCCTACAATCCCGCTTTTGCAGGTTAGCTGTCGGGGCTCCGTGGTTCGTGAGGAACGTTGACCTACACGACGACCTGGGCCTCGAATCAATTCGGAAATACATGAAGTCAGCGTCGGAACGATACTTCGATAAGGCTATGCGTCATGATAATCGCCTTATCGTTGCCGCCGCTGACTACTCCCCGAATCCTGATCATGCAGGAGCCAGTCACCGTCGACGCCCTAGACACGTCCTTACGGATCCATCAGATCCAATAACCTTTGCATTAGATGCCTTCAGCTCTAATACTAGGGGCAGGCTTAGGGACCCCGGTAACCGTACTCGTCGAACTCGACAAAGAGGTCGACGTGCAACCTAACCCATGCATCAGCCCGCTGAGTTTCTCGCCGGATCTTCTCAGCGGGTCGCGATTCCGATCCGGTAGTAGATTCATTCGCGAAACAATTGCTCTTGAGTTGTTAGGTCTCCTTCGGAGGCGCTCGGGCAGTTGTTAGCAAATCCCACCCCTCTTGGCTGAGCCTTTGCTCGCCCACCTGTCCTGGTGAAACTGGAAAGGCCTTCGGGCCAGCAGTAAACTTTCAATCATAAAAAAAAAAAAAAAAAAAAAAAAAAAGGAGCTGTACATTTATGTAACGTAGATGGACAGTGTCTTCAGTAGTGAAATATAAGTCTTGATGCGTCTCTGAAAATATCAGCCTATGGTGATGTCAAAATTTGACTACTGTAATCCGCTGTGAGAATTGAGATTAAAGTTTCAATTGTGTTTTATAATAACTATTTCACTCTTCAAATAACGCATGAATTAGCGGTAGATATAGACAAGATGATCGGATCGTAAAAACTATAATAATCTATATATAATGAATTGCTGTTAGTTAGTCTCGCTAAAACTCGAGAGTGGCTGGGCTGATTTGGCTAATTTTGGTCTTGAATTATTTATTTGTGGAAGTCCAGATTTTAGATAAATATGAAAATGCTCGGAATGAAATAAAAATAACAATTTTGTTTTCCCTTTGATGTGTCCTCCGTCGGACGGATTCCTTTTGTTTGTTTTAAGTTTATTTTATACAAAAGTTTAGGTTTTTTATTTATCGATTGAGGCACTACGAAGTCTGCCGGGTCAACTAGTTGTTATTAAATATTCTAGGTAAATAAAAAAATAAAGTACGTGCCAGCATTGTAGATATTTTAAATGGAAATTATTGTTAGTTTGAAAGATTCGCGATCAAGAAAATACAACTTTAATTTGGATAGTATATCTATAGGTATATATTTATAAGCAAGCGGTTCTAGTAATTACTGCTAAATGAAAAGTTTTAATGTGAAATTTTAAATTTATTACTGTTAGTTTTATCACCCCAACCACACGTATAAAACTTATCTTAAGAGCGCATTAATATTAAATAATATGCTCGTATGTTACTTGAGCAAGTTGGTAAGTATATAAATATTTAAATAACGTCCAAGTGCAAATAAAGGCGATGTTTGAGTTTCGAACAGTTTACATTAAAAACTTGTCACGGCTACCATTAGACGGTCTTACACAAAACTTCAGAAATTATACCTCTGGGCAACGATAATTTCCTTTCTAATGCTCAAGTTTGGAACTTCTCAAAAAGTTTCCGAAACTTTTGGTGAAATTCCTTTTTATTTCTTATAAATCTAAAAGAAAATAGAATTTATGGCATCTACTTAACTTTTTAAGGAAGGTTAAATGTAAGTTAATGACGAAGAATTTTGCCTTTTGTCTCGTGAAAGAGCAACATTTAAGATGCTTGTTACGTTCAAAATTACCTTGTTTAATTGGACTTTTAGAAAATTATTCATTTTTTCTGTGATATTGTTTCTAGTTAATGTTTTTATCTCTTTTAAGAAAATAAAAATAAAAAAAACATCTCGTATATACAAAACACGACGGCTGTGAAATATCAAAACCCAGTATCTGCATAAAACTAAATTTTACAGGAGAGCCGAAAAACAATTTCATATCTTTGACAGCGTGCCGTTTCAATAATATTAGTCGTACCTTCTTGAGAGTGATTGCAAAATTTGAGGTACATAACAGGCTTTATAAAAAAGTAGATTTCATGCGTCTATCACAAAAGATGTGCGTAGAGGAGCAGTTACTAATAAAAAGATTGTTCTCTTAGATCAAACTTTTTGAGTGTGACAATTTCAAAACCTAGTAAGATCACTTGCTTTGTTTTCATCTAGTTCTAAAATATAATGAGTGGGGATAAACGCAAATTAATAGACTTAGTAAGATCACTTGCTTTGTTTTCATTTAGGTCTGAATTTACTGAGTAGGAACTAAATGCAATTTTATAAACATAGTAAGAAAAAACAGAATAAAACAACATAAATATGGGCAGAAATAAGCAGTTTTAATGAAAAAGAAAAAAAAAAACACATAATCGGAAACCAAACACTATTTGTTTACAGTAAAAAATCAAAAAATAATCACTCAAAATATTTGAAAACAATCAAATAAAAATAAATTATTCGGTTATTAATAATTGTCCACTAGAAACTAAATTAACTGGATTATTATTAATCGGTACACTTAGCCAAAACTTCTTCTCCAAAACTTCTGTTCATTGGCATAAGCTAAATAAAGTTGTTACTATGCCTTCCTTTTTATTTTCGTTAATGCCTCTTGGAATATTTTTTAAGGTTGGCATGATCAAGGGATAGTGTTTTTTAATAAGAAAATCCAACTCGGAATACGGAGATTCAAAATCATTCCTATAAAACATATTACGGCACCCATTTACAAATATTACTTCAACCAAAGAACTAAGCAACAAATTATTAATGGGAACAAGGTCATCATTGCGTCGCAGTATGCGTTTCTTTTTTACCCACTCATACGATTTTTGGAATTCGATAACTTCAATATGCGATCTGCAACCCAAAATTACATTCTTATAGTCTTCAAAATCGTACACAGCATCTTTTGTTTTTAATCTGCCTCTCCATATTGCCATGAACTCCATCAGCTAACATACGTGTGTGATCTTTAGTTAGGTAGGTATTACAAAGTCAAACTTTCTAAATTGAAAAACTCAGAGATTATTACTATAGTAGATATTACTATAGTAACAAGTGATGTAAAGAGGATCCAATTTTTATTTTGAGCTGTGCAATTATCACATCACAATGTCAAATGATTCAAATCTCTTTCTTTTTCGATCATTGCTGCAATTGCATTAACAATGTCATGAGCATCTCGTCCAGAATAGGCTTCATGCCATAGAATACAAATATTATTAACATTAGTTTTCTTTCTGATTGGTGCAAATGTCAAGTTGAAAGTTATCATTCTACTCAAGAAAAACGATTCCTTGACTTTAGGCATGTCGGGTAACAACATAACTTTTTGTAAATCCATCGAATAGTATCTCACAGAGGAAGTATTTTCTAAGGAGGCATCTTCTTGATACTTTTGTATTGCTTTACTTGCTTTAGCTTTGTGATCCCCGTATGCAGTTTTAACATCCTCTGGAATATTTGCACCTTCATTTGCTTTATGTGTCGTAGTAGGTTGCAATTTTGGAAAACAAAAAACCTTGACAATAATAAATCACACTGAAGCGTACTTACATTTTACCATTTTGTTCTTTTAAAGCATTCAAGATCAATTTCGACCTACAAAACTGATTTTTACTCATTTTATAGACAAAAACACGAACGACGTGCAACGATTTTCTCACTTACTAAAGTTTCGCGAGAGTTTTGACGTTTATTTCAACAATTTCATTGACTTAGTATCTGCATGAACCATTTTAAATCCAAGTAACTACAAGCACTTATTAGGTTTTTAAAATGGTTGATGTTATATACTATGTTCTAATCTTGTAATTTTTGCATTTTGAAAACCTTTACTGTAGATACTAGGTTTCCGACTTTGTGTAACTTCGTTTTTTACAAATTTTTGGGGGTTTTTGCTATCCTAATATGTGGAGAATGGTCTACAAGGTCGAAAAATGCAAAAACACACTTTTTTTAAATTTGTCAGATACTAGGTTTTGAAATTGGACAGCCGACGAGCTCTGTATTAATTGAGCTCGGGATCAAGCGATAACATTGTGCCTCTATTTAAAAAGTAACAGTCGCTAGACTGAAGATAGATCACCATATTTTTTGATTGCTGAAAAAAATACTGATGCAATGGTAATTCAGTTCATAGATGCTCATGATCGTGAATCTATTAGCTATAACATAAATTGGAGAGTTTACATTGATCACAAGACACAGATGTTACCTGCGGGATTCGAACACCAGCACAGTCGTATCGCTAGATACGAATACACATGGGCGTCTTATTTAGGCCACGATAGCTTCAAGCAGGCTACGACCAATTCTTAATTTTTGTTTCGTAAGGAAGGATTACTTGTGGCCCGGAGGCCTTTCACCAAGATAGGTTGGCGAGCAGGGGCTCAGCTAGAAGGGGTGGAATTTGCTAACAGCTGCCCGAACGTCTTCGAAGGAGACCTAACAGCTCAAGAGCTCAATACTTCGCGAATCCATCTACTACCGTATCGAAATCGTGATCCGCTAAGGATATCTAGCGAGAAACTCAGCAGGCTGATATATGGGCTAAGTTCCACGGCTACCACGGTCCTTAAGTATGTAGTAGTGTTAGGAGGTACAGGCATCTAGTGATTTAGTGTAGCTGATGGATCCGTAAGGACATGTCTAAGGCGACGACGGTTACTGACTCTTGCGTGAGTCAGAGTGGGGGAGTAGTCAGCGGCGGCAACGATTGTCATGACGTATGGCCGTGTCGAGGTACCGCTCTGACCGCTGACTTTAGGTGTTTCCTGATCCATTCAAAGTATAGATCGTCGCGGAGATCCACATTATTTGTGAACCACGGTGATCCGACGGCTAATTTGCAAAAACGAGATTGGAGGATGTCTATGTGGATGCGGCCCGCTTGATCGAGCAGTACACTCGCGTATGTAATTATGGGTCGAATACAAGTTTTGTAAAGTACCTTTGTTCCGAAGGGACATTTTATTTCGCTTACAAATCGTGGGATAAAGTCTGCCGAGGAAAAACGCGGCACAGTCGCGGCACAGCCTTTACGTGTGGGCGAAATGTCATGGATGCATCCAGGAAGACTCCCAGATATTTGGTTTTCCTGGCCAAAACCGGTTGATCGGAGGTAAGATTCTTAAGAGAGAGAAAGAGATTCCCTGAAAGATTCTTACGTCTAATGTAGTAGGAGATTCGCGCTTAACATCTATGTGACTTCTTCTTTCATTTCTTCTATATTCATCGATATTATTTGTTCGATATTTGTTCACTTTTGATACGTCAAGATAACGTGATTATTTTGTTAGTGGTTAAGTCTGTACTGTCTGCAAAATGCTAATTTATAAAAGTTTTTTTATTTTATTTCAGTACAACAATAAACTCAAATTAATACAAAAGTTTCACATAGCCTTTCTGGAGACATAACGTGGAAACTAAATGAAACTTTTCTGTTTGACAGTTTAATATGTTCATAAAAGAGCTCAAGGGAAGAAGCTTAAACATTGAATGGGTTTGTGTTGTGTTGTTTACAACACACCTGGGAAATTAATTACAAAGTACTTGTATTTTATGTAGGGTTACAGCGCGCTCGTCAATGGAGTTCGTATATATTTTTTTTCTTTTAATGTGTTTTTATAACTGCGGACAAAAACAGATGATTGACGGAACTTTGGTAATAGTCTCTACTTGTCTTAAGACGAGCAGGGATGTTCTCCGTTGTGGTGTTTATACTAAATCTAACTATCTAAGCTAATTGCTTAGCAATAGATCAGCCATCAATTCGTTTATCTATTCATAGCAATAAAAATCTAAATTATGAAGGACGCTCTTAATTACTGTTCTTTAAAATAAAATGTGATCGGATAAAGGTTCGTTGATACCCGCGAGACTCGACTTTCGGAATAAAAAGCAATTCATTTGCTTAGACTTAATTAACAAGAACTAATTAATCGAGCTTTGTGTATTATTATATTCAGCCGTACAAATCATTTTGTACATTACCTACTGTTATTTTTTACGATTCCAAAAACATTCTTAGGCCTTACTTGTTGACTGCTTTGCTAATTATAATGAGATATAGTTTTAGACGACCCTTGAAAACAAGCTGCCTTGTTGCTTTACCTGGTAAGCAAACATTACTCCTTTAATTAAGGACGTTGTTTAGCCAAAAAATTAGCCTTTTATTTTCATTAAACATGCTGTCGTCTTTTTCGAACCAATATGAAGTCGAAGGTTCAATTTTAGTTTATTAGTCGGTGTCTTGCAGATTAGAGCCCTTGCTTCGCAGAAATAAGCAAAGTAATGGAATCGTTGGGTCACACAATGTACCCTATTTAAATTTAATGTTGAATAAAGACATCTGAATTTAAAACGTGACACCTATAATATATACTCGGTTCGAATTATCAACCACCCCGACCTTTTTCCGAAAGAAAATTCTTGCAACTACCTGAAGCCGTTGCGTTCATAGACAGTGCGTTTTATGCCACCCTTTTGGCTACGTGTAATACGGATTTGGAATTAGCTTGAGGTTTGAAATAAGTTAGCGAAGGACTGAGGTAGTTTCGCTGTTCAACAGACGTAGGTTTTAAAATTGTCTTTTTTATATTTTTGGAGTTTACTCCTTAAGAATCGATTTACATATATAGGCCCGGGGTATGAAAATTATGGGGACCAAAATCGTACTAGAGAGTATAGCATGTCACACGAAATGCGTTATGCGCCTGATTGGCTCCTGATTGGCGCGCGCACGCATCACCTGATTGGCTCCTGATTGGCGCGCGCACGCATCACCTGATTCTTGCGCGCAGGTCCGCACTCAGGTAGCCGTGGCAGGATGATGCCACAGATTTTTTAACGTCAAAGAATTTAATAAGTATTTATTAACAGTTAATAAATTATTTATGAAATGCAATTTATCAAATGTATAATTAATAGAATAAAAATCTACCGTGCATAATCTAAGTATCATCAAAAATGCATTCATTTATACCCGTATTCCCTTATCTATTTATTTATTTTATAATCGTTCTTGAGGAGTAAACTCCAGTCGTGCGTCGGAGCGGACACACACACTTTTTTATTGCTTAGATGGGTAGACGAGCTCACAGACCACCTGTTGTTAAGTGGTTACCGGAGCCCATAGACATCTACGACGTAAATGCGCCACCCACCTTGAGATATAAGTCCTAAGGTCTCAAGTATAGTTACAACGGCTGCCCTACCCTTCAAACCGAAACGCATTACTGCTTCACGGCAGAAATAGGCAGGGTGGTGGTACCTATCCGCGCGGACTCACAAGAGGTCCTATCAGCAATTCTTAACGCTAACGATTCTTCTTCTCAGTCGCATGCACATACTCTTGGTAGAGTGGTCGTAGTCATCACTTCGGGTGGTGGTTTTTTTTAATGATTGTAGTAGTACTAAGGTCTCAGTATAGTTACAGTATAGTACAGTATATTTATGTCTGCAATCGATGGCAATAAAAAAGGGATAGAACAGGAAATCAGACTTTCAAAAACATATTCATTCCTTCCCTCAATATTTGTACGCCAACAATTGGAAGTACAGGATTCGATACATTCTAATATCGATAAAACAGGCGTCATTTACTCGCATCATCTTCAATTTCCCGGCTTCCAAGCCATTTTCAAATCTCATGAAAACTCGAACGTTATCAAACATCGAAAGAGATGCTCATAAATTCAACGGGGCCTTTTTGCAGTAATGTCTTTCATATTTCTCCCGAAGCAGACTGCGGGTGCCGTTCAAATAAATTACTGCCATCAATAAAAATCTCAGCGTTGAGATCCAGCGACTTATTTAATTTATATTCCATCAGAGTCGTATTTATCAAACATCGACGCTTTTTGAGAGATGTTCAAGTTTCGAATGTCGAAACGGTTTTAAATGGATTATTTTATTGGTATTTCAAAGCACCTGCGTTCCGAAAAAAAAAACATAACATTTTATTGTAGCCTATTGGCGGTACTGTTCGTATTATTTTAGGGATGTGCAAATATGCAAATGTGCTCTTTGCTAGAGCTTCATGACGTTTTTAAAATAAATTATTTCAGTACTCATAGCAATACAATGATTAAATACCTACACTCTTAGATATTTCATTGATTTGATAAAGTTAAATTTAACGTCTCACTTTGTATGCTTATTATAAATTTAAAATTCTCTTATTTTGTACATAGTGCCGTGTCAACAATATGTATAATCAAAAACAATAGTTAAAACAATCCTATGTTGTTTTATTTAACTACATTACTTCCCGATTAACTATTTGTGAATGTGATGAAGTTTTAAAACAGTGAATAAAAACTGAGTCCTATATAAAAAATCCATACATATATATACCTATGAGTGTTTAGTGTACTTGTAATATTATGGATAATATCTGTTAATAATGTCAGAGTTTAGTTTTAATTTTAAATTGTAATAATACGTCATACGGTTCAATTTGCGTTAACTCGTTACTGATATTTCGTGATATTATATTATCGTGAATGCTGCTTGCCGTTTAGAGTTTAGGTTACCCTTTAATCCGGATTGCATCAATTCATCGGCTCGTTCGGTTGTTATTTCAACCTTGCACATAAGCGCGGCTTTACTGCCTATTACCAAGAGCCCACGGCAACCAAGCACACACGTGTTACTTAATAGTAGAGCATCCAAGACGGCCTATTTACAAATCTCGATTAATAACTCATTTTTACATGCACCTAAATGCTTTTTGCTGGAAAATAATAATAGTTGCATAAACCAATGAATCAATTCACAGCTAACCTGATATTAAATCTTTACGGAAGGCATAGCAACGTGAATACCGCTACCCACTTTGAACACAAGGTCTGGGATAACGCTCTAACTGCTGTTAAATTGACTATTTTACTGCTTCTCGCCAAAAATAGGTAGGATACCCCTGCTAGCTTACAAAGACAGCTTTTGCAAATGTAATTGTGTAAATTATAGCTCATTTTATAGCATAATGTTATTCTTTCATCTTAGAAATCATTTGTGAACATGTAATAAGTACAGAATTAAATGGGGAAAAGGAAAGCTGTATTGATTATATATAAACAAAGGAAATACTCTCATAGCTAGATACCAGTACGCTAGGCGTCTTATCCTTTAGACCAGTGGTTCTCAAACTTATTTTGTCTACTGCCCACTTTGAGAATAAATTATTTTTTAGCGCCCCCATTTTTTCTACCTTCTTAAAAACCACTATAGTGAGAGCTCAATCGTGTCTAAGAGTCCTCCTAGATGAAATTAAAAATCGCCTCCCAAGCCTCTACACAACGCCCCCATTTTTTTCTGGGTCTCTTACCGCTCCCCATTAAGCCTATAGCGGCCTCAAGGGGGCGCTATCGCCCACTTTGGGAAAGACTGCTTTAGACCATGACAACTTTAAAGCATGAACTAGACCGTAACTGTATGAGCCAGGAAATCTTAAAAGATCTTATATATTTTTTTATTATTTTTTATTGCTTAGGTGGGTGGACGAGCTCACAGCTCACCTGGTGTTAAGTGGTTACTGGAGCCCATGGACATTTACAAAGTTAATGCGCCACCCATCTTGAGATATAAGTTCTAAGATCTCAGTATAGTTACAACGGCTGCTCCACCCTTCAAACCGAAACGCATTACTGCTTCACGGCAGAAATAGGGAGGGCGGTGGTACCTACCCGCGCGGACTCACAAGAGGTCCTACACCATTCTATCCAATTCCATTCCACCATTCCATCTAATAATTAGAAGAGACGTGTATCCAATAGTAATATTATCTTTCTTGTTTTCCAAAATTCTTCTGAACATTGCAACGTGTTTTAAGGCCTCGCCGATACCTCTATCTGTTCTATTTTTGGCACAAAGCGATCGGAATTTCCTTTGTTAATTTTTAAACACACTCACCGCATTCAACGATCCAATCTAGGGATTCGTCTTGTGTTTTCGGTACGAGAAACACATATGTAAGACAAAAACAAATAAATCCGGACTCCAAACAATTGCGGTAGGTAGCGGTTTGGCTCTGCCCCTTGCATTGTTGAAGTCCATGGGCGACGGTAACCACTCACCGTGAGGTGGACCGTATGCTCGTTTGCTTACAAAGGCAATAAAAAAAACACACGCACACACAGTGAATCGAATCTGGATTCCATGACAAACATGTTTATATAATTATTCACTATAAATTAATCACTAAGTTAAGGAGTTGATTCAACAAAGCCAAGACTTACACCTAAAATAAAAGGCTGAAAGAATTCACTTTTTGTTATCTAAGGACTCCGATGGACTTAAAATATTAGGTAAGCCTGTCAATATTAATTAATAAAAAATAGCCAATTTAAGTACAAGAGATTAACCTAAATATGATTAATGAACAATTGTCGTTGAGTGATTGCTCATTCTTATCATTCGTGTGTATTGCGCTGTCAGAGATGAAGGCTATCTGTTAATTGCTAAGGCCACCTTTGCCTAGACCACTATGCGGTTTCCATACGAAAGCCCTATTGACATATGAAATTGGCCTGTTTCGATTTGTGAACCGAACCGTGCGGTATTGCCGAATGATCGGCTTTTAATTGATTATCGTCCCTTTTCGTTATATTAACACGGTCCATAATACAATAACAGTTAAATTAGTAATCTTTGAAATAAATATTTGAATTGGAATGGATTAGATTACAATCGATTTATGATTTCCAGCAAGCTTTGTAACAATCATAAAATTATACGTTTATTGTTAAATTTATATTATTTTTAATTAAGTTTCAGATAATTTGATATCGATGTTGGTATATACATTGTACTGGAACATTTATTGAAATATACAGCTGTTGATATTGCAGGTAATAACCAGAATCTGAACATTATGAATTAAAAAAAAATGGAGTTCAAATCTGTTATGACAAGTTCAAATTGATACGACTTTTTAACGACAAAGATTTTTTATTAATCATTATGTCGTCAAATATAAATGTCAAAAGAAAAAAAACCTTATTCTTAATGCATATAAACCTTAATCATCACGGCTGTCCAGTTGGCCAGAGATCGAAGTCTAAAACGCTTTGAAGTAGGATCTCTATCACTTTGGTAGAGGACCGGAGTTCGTGGGAGGTCATGGCCGGGTTCTGTGAGACTTGGTCATGGTGCTTCGTGAGGCTGAGGAGCGCGAAAGGGAATGGGATCCCTCTTCGGCTCCTCAGCGCAGAAGGCGGGGTGGACGGCGCGTGCCAGAGGCCGCCGCTCAGCCCTCGTAAGGACTATCGAGTGCCGGGTGCGGGGGCGCCCAGCACTCGGCTGTTGGTCCGGTGTTGAAGCGGTGCAAGGTGGCTTCTGTGCGCCGCTCACGGTGTGTCTCCCGAGACAAGGTTCTTCGGGATTTTCCCGGCGATGAGATCCCGTCTTAACATTAGTACGGGTACCGGCTAAGGCGAGACTTTCGGCGCGCACCGCGGTACCGTAAGTTTCATGTAGTCGGTGTGGTGGAGCTCGATGGGGTTTAGTCGTTCTGCGGGGCAAGTGCTTCGCGCGCCTTTTTCAAGGCGTAGTCTCCTGTGAGAAATTGGGGGAGGTCAAGGACCTCGGCTCTTCTCTTCTCTCCTTCTTCCTCTCCGGAGGCGCCGGAGTCCGACATAACCCGGCCCATTACCCTCCTCGACCGGGTATCCGTAAATGGATTCCCCAGCGTTAAAAAAAGGATCTCTATCACTTAAAATTTATTTACGTTACTATTGCTCAAGCTAATCGGTTACTTTTTTGTTATTTGAATTGTAAACACATACGCATAATAATACATACTCCCACTAGCATATGGATATATTTAAACAAATAATCACTAAAAGATATCGCCTGACGTAAATCTTATCAAAGGAACATTCATTGCTGTAACTAGAAACTTGATTATGATCAAGTCAAAGTGTTGGGCTCGACGGAGCACGCTAATGAATCTCAGTCGACAGACACATGCATGGTTTATTAAGAATTTTACTGACATAACTTTAATAATTATACGGCAATTCGTTAGCATAACATTCTTTAGATTGATTGAATAAAGTGAATGAGAATGAATGAATCAAAATCAAAAGGTTTTTTTCATTTTATCATTCAAGTATGTCTTATATAACGAGGATGAATTAAAAAAAATTAACACTGTGATGTTAAAATGTTTTAATTTTTGTTATTATAAAAAGGTAGAAAAACGAATAAAATGTGACTTTTTTCTGTTTTGATATTTGAAAATCTAAATTTCAGTGTAAGCATTTATTCAAATGTTACAGTTAAAAATGTATGTAATAATAAAATGTAAATCATAGAATCAAAAACAGATGAAGTCAAAGAAATACCAAAGGAAAAACAGAAAAGTCCCTCTTTTCCTTTCGCGCGCTTAGTAGGAATAGGGGTCTACGGCGTTAGCCTACTAGCGAATAGGTAGGGGGGAAAACTAGAGATATAACCGTAAAACTCATACTGCGGCCACTCCATATTATATGGAATAAGGACAAGAAGTTATATTTTGTAATTCATGTTTAAATCTGAGTTTCCATTTTACAATTCTGCTACGATGGTAAGAATAAGGTCATCTGTCATCAAATAGCAGAAACGAATATCAAAAGAACTAGTAATATCGAGAACGCTCGAGAAGTGTAACGCCATCTATTATCAAATAGCGGAAACACATATCGAAACGACTCGTCCTATCGGGAATATTTTCGACAATTGTAGACTTGTCGTATCGACTATAAAAGCGTTGCAGGGAAGAAATGAAGGCAGTTAGTAATCGGTTCTACTCTAAGCGAAACAGCGAACAGATCACCTGAAGCGAAGCGAAAGAAGTGAATTGAGAATTGTAAAGTGTTCCTTAAGTGTTCTAAGTGTTAAATAGAGTTTTCATTTTTATTTCGGTTGAAGTTTTATTTTTCCCGAGCTCCAGCGAGTAACACTGCTAAAAGGAGTACTTACTCCTCATGAAAGTTGATTATTTTTAATATCATAGTGCTTACCGGTGATAGGGCGTCTGGTGATTCCGTCCGAGTAGGTAGGTACCACCTTGCTTATTTATGCCGTGGAAAAGGTAATACATTTCGATTTGAAAAGTGGGTCTGCCGTTACATTATCCAATTGTGACTTAGACCTCATGTTTCAAGGTCATCAAGTGACGTAGTGACACATAGTGACCTTAATGTTTCGATAACCACTTAAAACCAGATGGGCCATGAGTTGGTTCACCCATAGCAATTAAAAACCCTTTTCATAAGCTAATCAGATAATTTCTCGATAGCTTAGTGTAAGGCAATCACTGCAACCCGTATCTAATACAGAATAAATTAATATTCAATATTAAACTCATAATAACGCAGCCAATTTTGATATGCAATTTATTAATATCAGCGAAACTCCACATGAAAGCATTTAATAAACCCGGTAGCGTATATAATTATATCAAGCACGTGGCTAAACCTCACTAGCTCGTCTACAACTAATTAATCTACTAGACGTTAGATATACTGTTACGACCCAGACTTGTGTAAGACCTTGTATCAAAGAACGTACCTTAATATTTGCGGTCCGATCCAATACAGAAGGGTTACAAAACTGTCGTACACTTACGTCATTTTGTGATATAGTATGTGTCTACAGCTCCGTTATATCTCGCGCTGCCGTGAGGGTTCCTAAATCCGAGATTAATTAATTCTCAACTCTGAAAGTGCGTCGAGGTTTCAACACGTCGATCGGTTCGTAAAGAATATGTAACTTTACAGATTATATACCTTAAAATAGTTAAATTGTGTTTTGTGTAATTCAAGAGCTTTTGAATTAAGAGGCGTCAAAAAACGTTCTAAAGTAACTATATTAAATATGAATTGTTTTAGGAGAAAATTCGAGACGTGAGGGATGCCGCTGTCTTCAGCGATTAAGCCTAAGTCCCTGGTCCCTAGAGACTGCGTTGTAGCTTTATACTCGTCAATAATGTAAAGTCGAAAACAGTAAAGTGGTTAATTTTAAATCATTATTTTGATCATCATCTCACTATTTCGACCAAATATCTGTTACGCGCGAATATGCACTGAATGTTTAGTTGCATAATATATTGCATTAAAAGTTATCTAATTTACAAATGTTTCCTTCTGCATGAACTATTCTATGTCGGTGTGTCCTACGTAAATTGTATTTTAGTAATAATATGTCGAGCATTTGTACGTGGCAAATAGGATTTACAAGGACCGAAATGATTGTTCCCAATTTAATATAAATATACGTATACATTATTTATTTAATCTGTTTACACTTAATGAAACACGCAACTTGGCGTGAGGGCTTAAGTAATTAAATTGAAGTTTGCTGCGTCTAAAGTTTTGCCGATTATATGAAAAGGTTCTTCGTGTTTTTCTGTTATGTTCTCGAGTTTTATAACTAAGTTTTAATAATGAGATTTATCTATCATGCCTCTTTTATTTTGTGTAAACTAAATATCGGTAAGCCCGCAGTAGTGACTGTAGTGCATTATACAATAACAATTTTACGTGGTGACTCTTAAAAGACGTAGATGGTATCAATTATTTTCGATCAAACATTCACGATGGAGATTCGCCCCCTTTCGATAGCAGTAAACATAAAGGTAATTTTTTTAAAGCTTTTTCAGTTATGTTCGATGACTTTGACTTCACATTTGAAGTGCCTTTGCTGATCACAATTTCAAAACATCCAGCATTCCTCAAATAAATAAGCGATGATATACGAACAAAAAGACAGACAGTCTGAAAAATTAATAAATAATTTACCGTGTTTACCGTAATTTACTATTTTCTGTAATTTGGTAACCGAAGCCTAAAAATATGTAGAAGCAATCTTGGAATTTCGTTCCAAATTCTATCAACGCAGACTACTTTTAATTAAAAAAAAACCGCGTAAGTGTTCCCAGCCACTTGATAAACAATAAACCGCACACAGATACATCAGTAAAACAAGTTCAGCGGATGAAGGGGAAATGTTGTTTCAAAAACACGACGAGCACAGGTGTCGGTATTCCAATTTACCGACACCCGGAAAGGATGTGCGCCGCCGATTTTCATTTCCCGAACAAACCGCATATGCGACAACCCTATCGTAAACGCTCTGAAAGTCGCCTTTTCTATTACATCCAGTTGATTAATCTTTGATAAAGATTTTTACGCTTGGATTTTTTTTATTTAATTATTTGTCCATTTATTTAGATAACTAACTAATTATTGGAGTTGATTTATAATATGTATAAAGAAAAGATGTGTGGTGTCGTGGGACACCGGATAGGAACGAAGTTCCTTATTATAAAAATATTAATTTTAAGTTATATTCGAGGTATGAAGAAAATAAAACTGGAGGTTTCGCAACAACCCACTGTCATTCAGTAACGTGGGAACTTATTGTGGTACACTTCATTCACGGTTGTTTGCATAAGAGCTAGTGTATTGCGCAATCGAACGCTCTGAGATCGTGGTCAATGAATGATAAAAAATATGTTATTTTTTGAACGTTATTACAAATTTAAGTCGTACACTGAGTGCATTACTAATTTGTACGTTATTATAAAGTTAGGTCGTACACTATGTGCATTACTAATAAAAATCTTACGTTACGGACGTTTTTTCTCGGTTAGGATACCCCTCCGCATCGTCCCATAAGGAACTTCGTTCCAAAAATATTATTTTTGTTTTCAACTTTAATCGTGAACGTCTAACCAACGCCAGAATCCCAAAAGCATTTGCAATTGCCAGATTTTTTAATGAAATATTGTAAATTTCTAATAAAAATGGAATCTAATTAAAATACCCAGGACACCTTGAGTTTTAATTAGAACAAACAACGTTCCGGTAAAGCAGCCGTCAGTGGCTGACAAAAGTTAGCCTTTTGACTATTCCGGTTCGGTGTATTGTCTCGGTCCGCCTCGATTATAAACGGATGGCTCTCGGTTTGAGCAACTTCCTTTAGCAAAAACTTCAGGAAAGCATCTCATCTCGAGCAGTGGAATTGCGAGACATTTCTGTTCCCTCGGTGTCATTCTTCCAACTTTCCAGTTAAAGTAAGCTTAAAACCCCAAGTTTTTGCGTTGAGGCAGTGTTTGGAGTTTCTGTTGCATGTTTATTGTTAAAATGAGACAATAAAAAGCTAAGTTACTGGGTACGAAGCTGCTAAGTTACTGGGTACGAATGGTGATGGATCTACGATTCCGTTTGCGAGCGAGGCTTTGGCGGCTTGGGGCCTTTTATGTCCGAATGAGGCGCTCCCGGTGAACAGGAGCCCGCAGAGGTGTTGGGATGATGTGCTGTGCAAGCTGACTTTGTCAACTTTGCTAGGAGACGCCACTGGAGTTGAATTAGCGCGCCTGAAAGCGGTCTCCAGTCCGGAATCTGGTGCTTGGTTGCAAGCATTGCCTTCACCACAGCTGGGGACACTTCTTGATAATAATTCATTGAGAGTGGCCACAGCTTTGAGACTCGGTTGCAGCATTTGCGAGCCCCATCGATGTGTCTGTGGTAGTATGGTGGATGCCGCCGGGCTGCATGGACTGAGTTGTGTTAGATCGGCTGGCCGCTTCCCGAGACACCATGCACTTAATGATATTATTCGACGTGCTTTGGTCTCCGCAAATATCCCGTGTGTGTTGGAACCACCAGGCCTCAGCAGGTCGGATGGTAAGAGGCCGGATGGTTTGACTCTGATTCCTTGGGAAAAGGGACGCTGCTTGTTATGGGACGCAACCTGTAGCTGTACGTACGCGGCGTGTCATTTATCTGGGACCCGACAATGTGCGGGCTTTGCTGCTGAGGCGTCGGCTAAAACGAAGCATGCCAAGTACGATGCTCTGAAATCTACATACCTGTTTGTTCCAGTGGCAGTGGAAACGACGGGTGTGTGGAGTTCGGAGGCCAAAAAGTTTATTGCCGCAATTGGCCACCGCCTCAGAGGGCAAGGCCACGATCCTCGGTCTGGGTCGTACCTGGTTCAGAGATTATCCATTGCCATACAGCGTGGCAATGCTGCTAGCGTAATGGGTACTTTCGGGCCGGGTGCGATCCAGAGTGGCTTGTTTGACTAGCCGATGCCTACGCGCGCATTGCTGTTAGCGTGGACCTTTATGTTACTTATGACGACGCTTGCAGCTGAAAGTAAGTATTGTACTTTTTGACGAAGCATGTTGCTGATAACTTTATTTCTGTAATCTGACGAAGCATGTTGCGGATAATAACATGTACTTTTAGGTTAGGAATATTGTGTTCTTTTTTTTATAAAAAATTTCATTTTTTAAAAAAATTTATTATGACAATAAAAATAAAAATATCTTTCTTCCTTGTATTCTTTCATTTGGAGAACCTTTCAAACTTTGTTTTAGAATTGTAAGGAAAATGTTTTTTATAATTAACACCAAACAAAGATTCTGAGTAGAACGTTTTTAAAGTGTTTCAAAATGGGTCGTTTCATTTTAGTTTAATCTCGATGAGCGTTTAATAACTATATGAGATCTAGCTATGAGAATAGCTAACATGTACGCCAATAAAAATAACTAAAGCATTATTATTATATTTTTCAACAATTTTCATGTTTATACACTATAAGGACATTTTTATTTTTAGGGTAAAGAATTATATTCTAAAGAGTTGAGATGAGGGCCGAGACTTTGCGCGATAAATAAGGGATAATGGGCCATTCCTGGAAAAATATGAAAAAAATGAGATCTATTGTTAGGGGTCGTCTATTGTGCACGCTATTTGTTTTGTGCTAAACCGACTGAACTAAAATTGAATGTGTTTCAGTAAAAACAGCGAACAGAATTTATATTGGCTTGTCGAAAATATTGAAATTGTCCACACAATTAAAATTACTTTGGTGTTTAATCTTGCTTTTGTTTGTCATTTAGTAGTTAGTAATGAAAAAAATTGTCTTGTGGTATTAACAATTTCTGAGCGTTGGCCTGGGATAACGTCCCACGCGATTCGTAGAACAATATTACTGTTAAATTATATAAATAATAGGTAATTAAAAAAAATATCAGCTGGGTAATAATAATTTTTGATGACCCATGTCGTTTTATTCGCCCATTTTAGTCGCCCATTATCGATACATGTTGGAAGGAGGGGAATCTTTGATCAAACCATACATTTTGTAGGATAAATATTTTTTCAAATAATTTAGATAATTATCATCGGATATAACAAAAAAAACCAGTTAGTAATAAATTTTTGAGAATCACCATATATTTAATCCTTGCTACCCCTATTACCTACCACAATCGAGAGTTTTCGTACATTAAATAGTTGGCGTCTCATCAAAATCAAGCTACTCACGGGAAATTAGCTTGGTAGTAATCAAGTGCAAAAATAGACCGTGGATCCTGGACTAGTTACATTATTTCTGACGTTTAAAATACTTTATAGTTCCTATCGTCACGGACCAACAACTCATGTGTTATTCCTCGACATATGAATATTGTGCTAACTACCGTCTATTTTTTTTTTATAAAAAACATCAATGAAATTATCTATTGTGAGGTAATCCACGAACGTAAAGTTGTAGGTTTGTTAATTTACGGATGAATGTAATTTGTGAACCCGCATATTATGTGCTTAATATGTTTTTGTTCAAGATAGCCACTATGTAAAATATATATAGCCTTAAGATGGATTGGGTCAATTACTTGTCATTTCTATGGACTCCACTCACGCTAAGCATTGATCGCGAGCTCTTCTGGAAATATAATCACCTATAGTAATACTTTCCGAGTAGTCGAACACAGGACGAGAAGACACAACATCGTGAGGACGAAAGTCTTGAATGAAGGTGGTCACGACCCTCAGAATTAGGAGCATGGAATGACCGGAGGAAGGTGAAAAAGAGATTGAAGAGCAACAATAATAATCTATTATAGTTTTCAGAACCAAAAGACTGACTCCTTTCAATGACAAATAGTAGCAATTGTTATCTTTGAAAATTTAAATATTGTTTTTAGGATGTTAATGAAAATATATTCAACAAAAAACCTATCTAAAAGACTTAACATGCTTTTATAAGCTTTGAATTTTGAACGTCATTATTATCGACTCTAAGACTGCCGATTAACTTGAAAATTCGCACACGCATGGTCGACGACAGTACGTTATTCTGATAGCTTCAGTCTAATGTCCTGGCCAATTAGTATTAACAGGATGAAAAATGTGAAATTTATTATTAGTTAGGTTTGACTA
The DNA here is from genome assembly GCF_030269925.1 of Bombyx mori. Classification (NCBI taxonomy): domain Eukaryota; kingdom Metazoa; phylum Arthropoda; class Insecta; order Lepidoptera; family Bombycidae; genus Bombyx; species Bombyx mori. The sequence goes on from NC_085114.1 coordinate 7,774,757, forward strand.
TTAAGCAATTTTTTTTGTTTTAAACCACATAACATGTTATTCGATGGGAATAATGATTTAAATATTAATATGTATATCTCTTGCACGTTCTTAAGTGACAATGACCATTGACCATCAATGCAACTGTAAGTACTCTTATATGCACTTAAGTTTATGCAACCAGATAATTATAACTTTCCACCAAAACTTTTATTGTCAGTTCCCCTAAAATAATAATATTTTTATAACAAAACATAACAACAGCTTCTTGCCAAATATTATTCACGGTTTCATAAAAGCAACATGACAGGAATAGGGTAATTTTATGAGTATTCAAATTCCGAAAAATACATAAAAATAAATTTTCCAAAGCAACACGCACTATCTTCTTGTCCCAAAGACAATGATTTATTCACAAAGTTTACACAAACGAGCGTTTGAGACGTGCCTGAAATATTAACGCGCCCACAGTTCCCAAGTTTTCTTAAAAAATAACACCCAGAATATTCCTAGGATTGGCGGTACTGAACGTGAAATCGTAGTTTTCTTGCTTCGGTAATTTTTTAACGCTGTTTCTATTTCGTGCGAAACCTTTTTTGGTAAACGAATTGTCCTATTTAATAAAACTAGATTCTGATGTTCTTTTGTTCACGAACGACTTTCACGGTGAAATGTTAATGAATTGTGCGCAAGAAATAAAAGCACAGAATTAATAAACTGGCATCACTGGTCTGCCTCCTTGTGCTCCGAAACATTCGTCCGTTCGGGTGTGAGAATAGAATACCGGCTTTGATAATTGAGACGTAGAGGCGGGTGACAAAGTTCACAGTGTGACATTGATTGCATCCAATAACCATTTGAAATCAGATACGGCCATCCATAAGATATGTAAAAAGTTTGCTGAACATTTTTGTCTTTTGTTTGATTTTTGAAAAACAACCATTATTGCCTCCGACATCACTTCCAAGACTGGAAAGGCCTCAGGGCCCCCAGTAATCCTTCCTTCACAAAAAAACATCATTTCCAATTTACAGAACTTTTCTTAATCTTTTTAGTACTATTCGTATTTTATACTGGAATTTCAATGTTAAGTACTTGAAGCTATTCTACTCTCATCTTTTGATCATTGCATTACCTATGATTGGGGCAGCAAAAATTAGAGGTCTTTCAAAGACTATATGTACCACAAACACTCGGGTACCGAAATTGACTCCACACGCAGCTTCGGCAGTATTGCATAGTTCTTCAAAGGATATTTCGAAAGAGTTTTTAATGGTGGGTTGTGGCGGGTAACGGATGACTGCATTATCCATCCCACATTGGTTCTGATCCAGCGAGATATTACGGGTGCACGAGATGGCGTTATGATATCGCAGTTTTCGGATAGCTGGTCGACCGAGAGGTCAGTGATCGTGGCGCCAACTATGAAATGCGCATAGTTAGAATTGCTTACGCCTGCCCGTCTCCGATGAGTTCACTCAGCTGAAACCCAAACATGGGTTTTTGAATGACAGGCATTGTGAATTTTAAAGTCGGTTTATCTCCGATATGCCCAGTCTAGAACTCTTCGATTTCCCTCTGACTCAAAAAATTAGTAGTTAGCAGTGTAGTGTTTTTTTTTCTTTGAGAGGCTATTTCAGCTTTACTTTAACTAGTAGGTGAGCTAACGGGGCTCAAGCCGGAGTGATGCTAACCCTGACCCTAGCAAGAGCAGTGCTTTGCAGAATCTACCACCGGATTGGAAACGCGACCCACTGAAAAGATCCGGCGAGAAACTTAGTGGGTTGTGTCTATGGATTAATTCGCTCGTCAAGCCCTTTGTCGCAAGCGACAGGTTCGACGAGGACGGTGACCGGTGCTTGTGGTACCCAAAAGCACCGTTAATGGATCGGGAGGATCCGTAATGACGTGTTTTGGGCGACGTCGACTGTTTATCATTCGGTCTACAGGATCAGCTGGATGTGGTTAAGCTCTACTGTTGTAGTTAAAAACAAATTGGCGTTTAAAACGCAAGTTTGAGGTGTTGGAATGGAAAAATAAAATATTTGTGTAATGCACGTCACAATGCTGGCGGGCGCACCGTGAAGAGCATTGCAGTTATCTTGTCATAGAACTACTCTTTTGCCGTTGCGCTTCTTATTGAAAAATGAGATAAGGGAATAATTTATTAAAATATATTTGTTCCTTCATGGTGACAAAAACTACATTTTTTTTTATTGCTTAGATGGGTGGACGAGCTCACAGTCCACCTGGTTTTAAATGGTTACTGGAGCCCATAGACATCCATAACGTAAATGCGCCACACATCTTAAGATATCAGTTCTAAGGTCTCAAGTATAGTTACAACGGCTGCCCCACCCTTCAAACTGAAACGCATTACTGCTTCACGGCAGAAATAGGCAGGATGGTGGTACCCACCCGTGCGGACGCACAAGAGATCCTACCACTAGTAATAACATGACTTCAACTTTAAATCAATTGAATTAATTACCTCTCATTTTTTCAGAAGCATTTTGAAATTAATTTATTTTTAAATGCTCCATTGGTTTTTAGCAGTTTCACGAAATCTGTATGGACTGAAACGAAGCTCGACTCCGCTTATGTAAATGTTTTTCATTATTTTCTTTTCAGCTTCTGAAATTACGCCCTGTAATTGTTACATTGTTACATTTTAATGATAAGAAATTGAACACAAATCATGCAGATAAGATTTCACAAATCTTTGTTCGTAGTATCCCCGTAGAAAATTATATTTTTGAAAGACTAATTTGTTTCATGATAACGGGATGAACGGTTATAATGATTTTAATTTAAAAACTCCGCCGTTGTCGGTCCCAAGCCCGAATGAGAAAGGAGGAGGGTTGGTGTGGACGAAACCTACCCATGCCGCAAAACAGTCAACGCCGAATATCGGGCGGCGGTAACTAACCCGACATCCCTGAGCGGCCCTAGCGTCCCGGGGCGGTAATCAGTAACCGTGAGGACCTAAATACCCTCTAAAAGTCTGACGCGGAAGGACGTGGGAACCCACCGCGATTACCTTCCCAAGAAAACCCCCTTATGGAATCAGTAACAACGAGAGTGAATTTGTTGGGCGACCCGACTAACCATCGGCGCCACCCAGTATCCGGGCTGGATGGTGTGAAATTGGCAACCGAAGCTTCCCCTGGGGTAAATCGACAGGCCTCAGAAGGAGGAGATACTACTGTCGGTACTGCAGCTTCTAAAAGCGAGAAAACCTCTATACGATTGAGTCATCGTATTGGCGCTTGGAACGTCCGAGGTCTGCTGGAGGCGGGTAAGCTGACAATCGTGGAAAAGGAAATGGAATCTCATGACATCTCCATACTAGGCATCAGTGAAACTCACATGCGTGGTAATGGCCACTTCACCACTGTGACAGGGAACACCATGTACTTCTCAGGCTGTGAAGATTCAAGTTTGAGTGGAGTCGGAATCATATTGCCGCCACACTTAAACAAATATGTCCTCGGTTATAATCCGGTGTCTGATGGAATCTTGACAATGAAACTGAATACCAATCCATGTGTGCTGAATGTAATACAGATATACGCACCGACGGCACAAGCTCAGGATGAGTTAATTGTGGACTTCTATGGAAAACTGGAGGAAATACTGAATTCTATACCTAGTCGGGAAATTAAGATAATTCTTGGTGATTGGAATGCCAAAGTTGGCAGTACACTGGATGATAATCATATCGGGAGCACAGTTGGAAAATTTGGACTTGGCATTAGGAATGAACGGGGTGAAAAACTGATCGAGTTCTGCATTGAAAGAAATCTCAGTATTATGAACACGTACTTCCAACATCATCCAAGACGCTTGTACACGTGGAGATCTCCAGGCGACAGGTACAGAAATCAAATCGACTACATCATTCTAGATGGCCGCTGGAGATCCTCAGTATCTAACGTGAAGACCTTTCCCGGCGCAGAGTGCGGCTCCGACCATAACCTGCTCGTAGCTAACTTCTCGCTGCGTTTAAAGGCGCCCAGACGTCAACCACCAAAACCCAATGGTTTGGATCCTTCCGAACAACCAATCTTCCGAGAGGCATTAGAGGCGATCTTGAAGGATTCTCCAGCGCACATTCACGCTAACGCTGATACACAGTGGAAACACTTGAAAGGTCATATCAACGATGCGCTGGACCAGATCGCTAAAAAGAAAAAGCCAGAACCGAAGAAAAAATGCTGGATCTCCGATCATTCGTGGGAGCTTATTCAACGCAGAAAAGACTTAAAAACTAGCGGTTTGCAAGATGGTGCAAAAGTTAAATACTCCGAACTTAGCAGAGCTATTCGGGTCAGTTGTCGCCTTGACAAAAACCACTTTGTTGAGGGTATTTGCCGTGACATTGAGCGCTTCTCGAACAAGTTGCAGACTGCAGACCTTTTTAAGAAAGTTAGAGTCCTTTCCAGGCAGTTCAAGGCTAAATCGTGGGTCATAAGAGATGCCGACGGAACTGTACTACACGAGTTCGACCGCATTGCCGAGAGATGGCGGGCGTACTGTGAGCAATTGTATACAGATTCCCACTCGACATCCGGGATTAATCCTGAATGGAAGGATCTAGAACTGGAACCCATGATTTTACCTTCCGAAATATCCACCGCACTGGAATCTCTTAAGAAGAATAAGGCTCCTGGAAGCGATCGGATTACAGCGGAGGTGCTTTATGCTATGGGTGACTTGGGTGTTATGACTCTATATAAGATCTGCTCACATATATGGCAACACGGTGATTGGCCGCGGGATTGGTTGGAATCCATTATTCTTCCGCTACACAAGAAAGGATCAACCAAGAATTGCGACAATTATCGAACCTTGTCTCTCATCTCACATGCAAGTAAAATCTTGCTTCACATCCTCAACAACCGCATCCGTTACTACCTTGATTGGCAAATTCCGCAAGAGCAAGCGGGTTTCGTGAAGGGCAAGGGTACTCGTGCACAGATTCTCAACATCAGGCAGATTGTTGAGAAAGCATATGAGTTTGACACGCCAGTGATAATGTGTTTCGTCGACTATAGCAAGGCGTTCGACTGTGTCAACTGGAGTTGTTTATGGAAGGTTCTACAAGAACTTGGGGTACCAAATCATCTCATCGCCTTACTTCGCAACTTGTATGGCTCAAGTCAGGCAGTCGTAAGAGTCGATAGAACAACCTCGAAACCTTTTAAATTTCACAAAGGAGTACGCCAAGGCTGTATTTTATCGCCCATTCTTTTCAACGCCTATGGGGAGCACATAATGAGACGGACCTGCGAGAATTGGGACGGTGGCATTACAGTTGGTGGCGTGAAAATCACCAACCTTCGATACGCCGATGATACTACTCTTCTTGCAGCGAATGAGTCGGAAATGGTTGCGCTTCTGGACCGAATGGAGCGGATAAGCAAGGAGATGGGACTTTCCATAAACAGGTCCAAAACCAAAGTCATGGTGGTGGATAGGTCTGGAAAATTGGAACTCACTGGCGCATTAGACCTAGAAATAGTGGACAATTTTAACTACCTGGGTTCCAACATTAGTAACAATGGCTCGTGCGAGAAGAAAGTGCGCCGAAGAATTGGTATGGCTAAGAGTGCCATGACTCAGCTCGGAAAAATCTGGAGAGATCGCAACATATCCGTAAAGACCAAAACCAAACTGGTACGGACTCTAGTTTTCTCGATTTTTTCGTATGGCGCTGAGACCTGGTCACTGAAATCTGCAGACCGCAGACGCATTGACGCCTTTGAGATGTGGTGCTGGAGAAAGATGCTGCGTATTCCGTGGACAGCATTTCGGACCAACGTATCAATCTTGCAAGAACTCAAAATCTCCTCGCGGCTGTCATCCGAGTGTCTTCGTAGAGTCCTTGAATACTTTGGTCACATCGCACGGAAAGATGGTAGCAATCTCGAGAGGCTCATCGTGACTGGTAAGATAGATGGGAAAAGACCTCGGGGGCGCAGCCCAATACGTTGGTCCGACCAGATCCGCACCGCTCTTGATTCCACATTTCACAACGCCCTCCACACCGCCAGAGACAAGAATGGATGGAGAAAAATCGTGCGTGCGAAGGTGATACAAAAGGGTGGTCACGACCCTCAGCAATGAGGAATACGACGCAAGGAGGAGGAATTTAAAAATGATTAGTCAAACGATTTATTAATTTACCATTCGCTCATAAATAAACGATAGATATGAGCAATTAACGGTTTTTCAATTTTAACTAAATCAAATGATTTTTTTCTGCAATTTTGCTCGTTCGATATTTTTCTTTTGATATTTGACATTAATATAGTTTAATGAACTTTCGTATTAAATATCTCTTCTGGAAGGACATAGGATATGGGAACCTGTAGTTGTAGTCGTCGTGGCCTAATGGATAAGACGTCCGGTGCATTCGTGTTGAGCGATGCACCGGTGTTCGAATCCCGCAGGCGGGTACCAATTTTTCAAATGAAATACGTACTCAACATATGTTCACGATTGACTTCCACGGTGAAGGAATAACATCGTGTAATAAAAATGAAACCCGCAAAATTATAATTTGCGTAATTACTGGTGGTAGGACCTCTTGTGAGTCCGCGCGGGTGGGTACCACCACCCTGCCTATTTCTGCCGTGAAGCAGTAATGCGTTTCGGTTTGAAGGGTGGGGCAGCCGTCGTTACTATACTTGAGAACTTAGAACTTGTATCTCAAGGTGGGTGGCGCATTTACGTTGTGGATGTCTATGGGCTCCAGTAACCACTTAACATCAGGTGGGCTGTGAGCTCGTCCACCCATCAAAGCAATAAAAAAAAAAAAAAAAAAAAAAGCTACTTAAATAGTTTTCTTAATGTGTACGTATGAAACTAGAAAACTGTAAACTATTTGAAACGTATAATAAAATGTAAATAATGAACACAAGATTAAACCGAAATAGTACTTTTCATTATGCCAAATGCGTACTTCTATTCTTTAACCCTTTAGGGTTCTAAAGCTTACTTAAAATTAAGCTTTATGTGCAATACGTGTGGACCTTGGACTTCAAAGTGTTAATATTTACTATATATTTCTGCTATGGCTATATACAAATTGAATACGTACACAAGTCAAATGCTATGTCGAAAGCATTTTTGTTATTGAATTTCAACTTCTTTCGAACGCCACATCATCTATTATTTTTTTGGGACCGCTTATTCCGTATTAAATGGATTACCTGGTTGAAGCTGTCATACTCAACCCTCTAGGGACCCGCCGATGGGAAGTAGGTACAATGCACGTCAAAAATGTATTCGAAAACGAATATTGAGTAGCTTTGCCTGTTTATAAAATAGACGTATTGGACGCTTTATCATTGTTGAGATTTAGATTTGGGGAGTTAAATATTTCGGTGCGGCGTATTTTTTTCTACGCAAAAACCATTTTATAGAAACATGAAATTCAACTTTAGAAAGTTACGACAAAAGTAATCGTAATAAACCTGTTTAACGAAAGAAAAACTTTCGAAGATAATAGATTTAAAGAATATTTTGAATATTTTGCATATTTAAATACAAGCCTATTTTTGATATTTAATAACTTGAATCTTTTCTTTGTGTACTACAAGTATTAGAAAATGTTTTTATAATTCTGGTATTTTCAGAGATCTTACGTAGAATAAACTTACGTAGAACATTCTTCCTGACATCATTATCAAAGCATCCTACTAATATGCTTACTATAAAACTCGTTCGTTTCTTAAAAAATATTATATCAGTAAAGACTTTTCTTAATCCTTATACTGATAACCAACGATAAACTATTTATTGAATTATTTAGGAAATAGATATAGAGCAAAATGCTAGTATTTAAAAGGTCTATACGTGTACTTATTCGGGATTGAATGATTAAAACCTTACATTATCTAAGAAGCCATCAACACCAGAAAAATAATTATACGTCTAAAGTAAAGTAAAGAAAAAGTTATCTAAGATCTAATTGAACCAAATTAAAACATGGCCGCCTTAAAACCAAAAGCAAGTCCGAACGAAATTACAACCATTATAACTTTTAAACTTAACTTTTTCAGAGACCATAACCGTTTATTATTTAGGTTACCTCTTACCTTTTATAAGCACAATAAAGTGAACGCTTATTCTCTGAACAGCGGCCCAAAGTTTGCGAGACCCGGAGCCTTCCTTATCAATGAAAAAGAAAGGATTAAAGTTGGTAAAAGGAACATAAATAACTATAAATACTGGGCTTAGATGGACGCCGAAGTTTTATCGAACGTAAACATTACTAAATACCTTTATCTGAAGTTCTTTCTCATCCTGGCAGTAAAGTTTACGGCTGGAGAGAATAAGCTCTTGATACGGAGTTGTTAAGTGGAAGAAATAGAATAGGTACCGACAATCCAATTTTCTTCTGAACATAAAAAATAGATAGCCTTATTTTGGTTGTATAAAATTCGGGTTCTGTGAAATTACTAACTAATATGCTGGTAACTAATATGGTGAAACTAATTATTCTATTTATCGAGTACATTTAATGTAAAAAATTACACAAATCGAATACAATAATTTGTAATGTAATGTAATTTGTAAATACAAATTTTGAAGTCGTCGTGGTCTAATGGATAAGACGTCCGCTGCATTCGTGTTGAGCGATGCACCGGTGTTCGAATCTCAGGCGGGTACCAATTTTTCTAGTGAAATACGTACTCAACAAATATTCACGATTGATTTCCACGGTGAAGGAATAACATCGTGTAATAAAAATGAAACCCGTAAAAAAATTATAATTTGCGTAATCACTGGTGGTAGGACCTCTTGTGAGTCCGCGCAGGTGGGTACCACTACCCTGCCTATTTCGGCCGTAAAGCAGTAATGCGTTTCGGTTTGAAGGGTGGGGCAGCCGTTGTAACTATACTTATGAGACCTTAGAACTTGTATCTCAGGGTGGGTGGCGCATTTACGTTGTGGATGTCTATGGGCTTCAGTAACCACTTAACACCAGGTGGGCTGTGAGCTCGTCCAACCATATGAGCAATAAAAATAAAAAAAAACAATAACAATATGCGAATAAAATGACGTTTCTGATTAAGAACGATAACTTCTGAATTATTATACAATATTATCAAAAATATTTCTATAATATTATACATATCACTTTCGACTAAATACGTTATTTCTATATTACTGTAGTTTGGACCAACTAGCTAAAGCTCAGGAGTTACATTTCTTCCATTTATTTTCAGGGATCTCTCTGATTGGGAGGGATTGACTCTATTTATATTGACGATATCTAAGTCCCGTCTTTAAATATGTATGATTTAATTAAAACAATCAATTTCAAACAATTCACTGTTTTATTACTGAATAAAACATTTTAGATCTTTCAAATAGTTTATTTTAACAGTATCTCATCTGTACATATAGCAAACAGTTTTATTTAAGATGTTAAAAATATGCTCCAATTTAGAATCACGTGAGGTTTTTCATTCAAAGCACTAGATGCAATCGATAGCAATTTGTTCAGCCTTGAAATAGCGAGAAATGGTAATTAAGATTTTTAATTTGAAGTAAAATTTTAATATTTGCTCACAAAATATGACTTACCTCAATTTGATGTAGTTTCAATATGTGTTTTGTAATAAGCTCCCTAATTACGTAGTGTACTTTTAGCATCATAAAACATTCAAATCAGCGTTTGTAAGCCGCCAATTAAAATTGAATATTCCTTATATTGAACCGTTTATACCATTTAGAAACAATTCAGTCTATCTTCGAAAATATTATGGTTGTTATTGAAGAAAAATGAGTGCAACTTTAATAATTCCAATATATTATTCGTAAGCTGTTTGAAATAGATATGTCATAGATATAATTCGTTTTATATGTATTACGTGAGAGAAAAGATATGGACATATAATGCTGCGTTGTACGGTTTACTGTACGAAATTATTCTTTTATTAAATTGGGAAAACATTAAATGAATTTGCCGGTATTTATTGCGCTTTGCTTCAAGTACCTAACACATAACATTCTCATAGTTTATCAAACCCTAACTGCATTAAGAACAACAACAGCCAACGGTGAACATCACTCATGGAGAGATACATAACATAATTCATAATATTTAGGGTCATTTGTGTGGTTAGGTTGATATTCTGATGAAGCATTTTATGGTCGAGCAATCTCTGCTTTGATAAATGGAGGTAAACCTGTATCGGTACATGAATAAAACAACATTCCGTGATAGAGTAAACAGTCTTAGGATACGGGTGTTAAGGGTCTTAATTCGATTTTCTATTCAGGATATTAATTCTATCCTCATTGATTAAATCAAACGTGGCTTGGTTGTAGACAAAATCATGGCTTATTACGTTCATTTATTAAATTATGTGTTCAAACTATAAAGCTCCACATAATAAAGATATATAATATTTATAACATTTGTAGTAAAATCTTTGATACAAGGTCTAACACAGCCTCAAAACTGTTAGATAAAAAATAGGCAACGGCTTTCGTTTTATTGATTAATGGATAGATGCTAGTGAGCTAATAAATTCGTGTTAATAAAACAACTTAAGCACTGACTATAGAGACAATGTAAAAAAATCTGTAAGGTTTTTGTTTTTTATTTTTTCTGTATTGATCTCCTTGTTAGAGTCGGTTATAAGATATTTCATTCTCAAATGAACAGTGCCTTAATTTTATTTTATTTTTTCCTATTTCGTAACGATTAATATTAGATTCTATTAAAATGTAAATAAATTAACAAGAATATATAATTAAATACCTTATTTTCACTGACTATAACTAGTAACACTGTAATCAAAATCGGAACATGAATATCCGAATAATGATTTTCTTTATACCTCGAATTGAAATTAAATTTAACATTTTTATAATAAGGAACTTCGTTCCTATCCGATGTCCTACTATGCCACACATTTTTTTTTAATTTCGTTGTTGGGTGGTGGGTGTTAAAAATCTTTATCCAATTCGTCCAACCTAGTACTTACTTAACCGCCTAGATATTTATTATTTGAGAAAGGTCTCCATATTTTTATAAACCAAGTTTGGTTTTACAGTTCAACCATGCGCTTGGGAAATCAATGGTGCCGATTCATTCAGCCTGAAAGCGCCTCAGTTGACCTACTAAAAAGTATTTCGTTAGCCAACGAAAATTAATAAAGTGAAAACTTTTATCAGAATAAAATATAACAAAACTACTATAGAACTACTGTTATATTGATGAGTATCACTCGCGAAAAGTTTCTCATACAGTCAGTTTTAATTTATCGTCAAGATGAAAATTATATTTTATTTTATTTCTGGTATTGCTTTTTTTTAATTCTGGTATTCGGTATTTCTTTGAGTATATCGACAAGCTAAAGAAGAGATAAATCTTAGTATATTCTGCATCAAGTTAAATGGCGGCAGTTATTCATATTATGTCATTGATTTGAGCACATTAAACAAATGATAGTGAGCCTAGCAGATCCATAGAATTTAGGAAATAAAATGAGGAGTGTGTTTGCAATAATTTATTTTGATAGGCTTTGTTTTTGTTGGTAATGATAAATGAGTACAAATAATAATTAGAAAGTCCTTATTAAGTACTTGTATCAAAATTTATATCAATAAACATATTCCATTAACATTCAGTGCCCTGACTTGAGCTTCTTACGTCTTTTCCAGTTGACACCTGGACATCAGCTAAAAGCAAATATGTACATCAAAGGCGAACGACTTGCTCCATTACTAAATTAAAGTAAAATTTAGATTTTATGCAGAAATTTTGAAAATGAAGTAAATTTTAACAGAATTTCAGACAGGGAGACCTTTACATGTAGGTTTTACAGTTAACCTAGGTATAGAATTAAGAGTTTTAAATTCCGCAGTCGTTATTAGGCTGAAATTTATTTCAGAATATTAGCTATTTTAGCATAATTGTTTATTTACTTATTTATTATTACTATTAACACTTCATGTATTAATTATATACATTATATTATACAATATTTAAAGTAATATATTATATAATATTATCAAAAAAAGGATTGTGTGGTTTTGTGAAACCACGGTAAAAGTGAAATTTTTTTTCACATTATAGACATTTAACTAAAAATTTTTGGAATAATATTCCATTAAGGGTATAAAAATCGCTTGTCAAACTTAATTTTATACTCGGAAAATTGGAATGATGGAAATGATAAAAGTAGACTAAGTCTCCAACTAATATTTTTAATGAACTCTGTGTCTTAGAGTACGACATACGCAATACTTAACAATTAATTAGATTATATACACATATTAAAAAAAAACAAAATAGCTGCTGCGAACTATAGGCACCGCCATATTGGCCTTGGCTGCTCTGACGAGTGCCTTTCACTTTATCCCTACTCTGCGGCCGACCGTCACGCGACATGCAACACACAGACGAAAAAGTTTGAGAGTTAATAAATTCATGACAGGTCCGCTAACTTTTCTAACAGTATTCGCCGAACCCTTAACTTGTACACGCATCAGTCAGTAATGGTCCGGATCTCAGGAGCGCTTTCCATAGTAGAGCAGACGGTACGACAAAAAAAAAAGAAATACTAGAATTAAGTGTGGGACAACCAATTAATAGGTTATGGAGGGAATGGAGGACCCGGTAATGGCTGGAGTGAAGGTATTAAAAATAGGGGGTTTGGTTGGAAGAAAGATTGGGAGACAGAAGTAAAGAATGAAGAGTAGTCAGTGCACGTAAATTACGACGCTGGCGAATAGGTAGAACTTTGAGGTGAGCACGATAATAATATATGATCATACTTATGTTTTCTGTAAAAAGTTTGTGTTATTACCCATTTATTAAATGATTAAAATCATGCCGAGAACCCCTTTAACAATATTTTGTGTGATGTAGATAGCAGCGAACGCTTAAAATATTTCGTAGCTCAGTCAAGTAACGATTAGATGATGGTAAAGAATACTAACAAGAAATAAGGTTAATAGAAACTAAAACAAAATAATTTAATCTCATCACATTCATTCAAAAAGGAGTAAAGAAAAAAAGCGTTTATAGTTCCAATTACTAGAAAAATGTACAATTGAGTCAAAAAAAAACCCATTTCATTTGGATTTGAATAAAACGTAGCGGTCGCTTTTCCGCCAGATTCGAGGTATAGTTAAGACCACGGTCGCTATGTCGCATTCAAGCACAAAATGGAAAACCCGGAAAGGTACCCTAAGGACCGAGTGGGGCTCTTTATGTAAATTCGTAGTGTACAAAACGCGGAGTGATGTGAAGGAGAGATTGGGACAGCCGACGTTTCAAAGCTCTAGCCGCATGCAATCGACACAATCTTCAAACCAAAAAAACCTCCGCGACCCGAAATTGAAGACAAACATACTGAAACTCAAACGGCTCATTTTTACGAAATGCCATCTCAATTCCGTTGGAATAATTCGTGTACGTAAAGAATACGTTACGAATATTAGGTGGGGTTTTCGAGTTATACCTTATTTTGGAAAGTAAAAATATAAATGTAACGTGCAGGCTGTTTATCGCAGACAAGACATCTCTTTTACATTCATTGTGACGAAAAGATAAAAGCGAAAACGACGCTACGAATACGTATAATATGTTCTCTATTGTGATGTTTCTTTGATTCTCAAAATGTCTTTATTCGTGCTGAAATTTCACTTATGAGTATTTTCCATGCATATTTCTATATACTACTCTACAGTAATGTGTACTTTTTTAACATGATGTACGCATAGTAGACATTATTCTCAAAAACAGTTACTATCTAACGATGTAAATTAGTTACTTTCGTTAACCTTTTATTCTCTTTTGATCGTACTGTACACAAATAAACAATGCAAAAGGCTAACTATTTGCAACTAACATTATATTTATTTATAATATTATTTATTTATAATAGGATGTCCTATTATAAATAAATACAAGACATCTTCTTGACATTACAAATTTAAAGAGACTTTTTCTGGTTTAATAAAACTTTTACGCTCTAAGATAAAATAATTGTAATAGAAAGGCAAACGGCAGCAAGGGACCGTAAGTTACGGAGCGGACCTTATAACAGACTATATCGATATCAAAATTCTCTCCGGGGAGCAACAACCCACAGTACATGCCAATAATAATCCTGATTCTCTAACGCAATATATTAGGGTCAAATTCGATTGGAGATTTGAGGTTTTGTATTACGCACTCTATGGTTAGTTGAGAAATACTCAGAAGCCTTTAAAATTTCGACAAATAATGGATATTTCAAAAAATATTTTTTTATCATTTACTCATTTGCAATAGGCACGATTTATCACATTTTGCAAACCATTACTTTAGTACGGTTTTGGTGTATCAATTAAACTCAAAAACGTAAAAGTACTTTCAGTTTTGAAATCGACCTTAAACTTTCCGCTTATTGCGAAGTGAATATCTCTATCCTTATCAAAATATGACACTAAAGATATCAGAACTACCAAACGCCCACTCTAGCTCCAGCTGCTTGATTAATTTTAACAATAAAACTCGTAATGTCGAGTAATAAAATGTTTAATGGATATAACAATAGCGACAATGTATGCAATTGATTGCTAGAAAGTTCCGTCAAGACATTCAGTCATCTGTGATAGCACTTAAGTATGTAGTAGAGAGTTACGTGGAAACTCAAGTAACACTATGATGTACATAGTACGGAAATGTTACCGCCCTAACTATGGTAACAACTTGATCAAACTTGGTAATTTGAAGCTTAATGCGTTCTTGTAGCTCCGTGCCTTACTGCGGACTAGAATTTGAATACTGATTTGATCCCTTTTTTTCATCTTTGGGATACATGAAAAAAAATGAACGGTAGCAACTCCTGTGAATTACTTCTTAATTTTTTGCTCACCTTTTTATTTTACTAACTACATATAAAAAGATCGGCAGTGCTGAAGGCGCATCCAAAGCGATTCGATAATAGCAAATACTGACGATGACTCTCCTTAAATATCGTTTCAATAAGGACATGTCATAGTACTTACATTAACTGGATCGATTAATATTTGAATAGGTAATATGTATATTAAAAACAGTCGTAATAAATGAAATCCAAAGGAACTGAAAATAGAGAAAGATCGTAAACCGCTAGTAAACCAGATTCCAACCTTACCAAGAATATTAACTCATCTTGTCAGTTGCTCAAGCGACCCATCAAGTTAGAATATTCGGTTCAAATTGGATAGTCTGAAATAGGCGGCAGTTGCGAGCTGTTACAAAACAGAGACAAAGGAATCCTTTGACAACTATTCAACGTCCACTCCAAGATTTTGTTGTAATGTCCAACTAAAGCCTCAACTAAATAATAAAACAGCGTCAGATTCCTTAAATAGTTAAGAATGTACAGAAGAAATGTTTTGAATTTCTGATCAAAAAGGTTCAAAAAAAAATACATTTGGGCTTTCCTTCAAGTTTTTTTTAATATTTTCTTCTATGGCACTGGAATAAGGGAAGATACCTTTCATTTGCTGAAAACTCGCAATAATGGATACTTTTCACCTGTCACGGGCGTCTGTTTCTATTCATATTTGTTGTTGTAATTTTGGAGACATTGAGATTTCTTTTGTTATTTCTTTCGAAACATTGTCGATTTTTTTTGTGACGAAGAAATAATTATTTACCTTTAATTTATCGTCCGCGTTCAAGATATATACTTAGTCTGGCCATAAATACTGTTACAATTAAAAATATTACATTTGAATTTGGAATCTGTCATTTTTATATGATTGCTCATAGAGTTTTCTCATTTTGGCGCCAATACATTGTACAATATTTTGCGATATTAAAATGGAGTGGGGTGATAAAGAAAACCAAATCGCTGTGATTGCATTACACAAAGTAGGTATGGAGCCAAATGCAATTTTTAAAACTCTCCATACGCTTGGTATTAGTAAAATGTTTGTGTACCGGGCTATTAATAGGTGCAATGACACCTCCTCTGTTTGTGACAGAAAAAGATCTCGCCTTCCACGTAGTGTTCGTACGAAAAAGGTGGTCAAAGCAGTAGGGGAAAGAATTCGAAGAAATCCTGTCCGAAAACAAAAGATTTTATCTCGGGAGATGAAGATAGCACCTAGAACCATGTCGCGTATTTTAAAAGATGACTTAGGACTTGCAGCCTATAAGATACGTACTGGTCATTTCTTAACTGATCATTTAAAAGAGAATAGGGTGGTAAAATCGAAACAACTACTGAAGCGGTACGCAAAAGGAAGGTCATAGAAAAAATTTGTTTACGGATGAGAATTTTTTTACAATTGAGCAACTTAACAAACAAAATGACCACATTTATGCTCAAAGCTTTAAGGAAGCTTCCCAATTAGTCGACAGAGTGCAACGTGGGCACTATCCGACTTCAGTGATGGTTTGGTGAGGTATTAGCTATGAAGGAGTGACTGAGCCATACTTTTGTGAAAAAGGTATCAAAACATCGGCACAAGTGTATCAAGATACCATTCTTGAGAAGGTAGCGAAGCTCCTTAACAACACCATGTTCAATAATCAAGAATGGTCCTTTCATCAAGACTCGGCGCCAGGTCATAAAGCTCGGTCTACGCAGTCTTGGTTTGAAACGAACGTTTCGGACTTCATCAGAGCTGAAGACTAGCCGTCGTCTAGTCCCGATCTTAATCCACTGGATTATGATTTATGATCAGTTTTAGAGGATACGGCTTGCTCTAATCGCCATGATAATTTGGAGTCCCTAAAACAATCCGTACGATTGGCAGTGAAAAATTTTCCCATGGAAAGAGTGCGTGCTTCTATTGATAACTGGCCTCAACGTTTAAAGGACTGTATTGCAGCCAATGGAGACCACTTCGAATAAGCTTTTTACACTTTAAATTGTTTTATATTTATGTATTAAACTAACACACTGTAAAAGTAATAAATGTTATTTGCAATATAATTTTTTTTCTTTTTTCTCAGTATTTATGGAAAGACTAGGTATATTTACTTTAAATTACGATTGCTAAAAACATAAAACGCAGGTACTTTTTTTTTTTTTTTAATTTATTTAAAAAACCTATTTACATGCTTTGTTCGGGGAAATAAAAATGTTAATAAAATGTGAGCAAAAACCTGATAAAACATAATAAATTGTGTAAGAACAGCCGTGGGGAAAGTACCCGCATCGTGATAGGCTTATGTTTATTTTCGATTTCACTTCACTTAGTACACGGAAAGAGGATTTGAAACAGATTATTTTATACGAAAATAATAATGATAAAAATGTTCTCTTTCTTGTATCCGTTGCTCAGGCGTTTTAGCTCTCGAATTCATCCCTAGACAAGAAGCTAAAGTTTCCCGTTGTACATCCTCCGCGAATTACGTTATTCGCCATGCCATAGAATCCATAGATCACTTGAGGTATTTTACTGAAAAAAACAGTATAGAGATTATTGTCTATTATAGTAGAGTGTATTGTCTGAAGAGTATTGTATAGAGATTATTATTCCTGATGGTGTTGGAAAATTTAAAACTCAATACAAACTGTGATTTTCAATACTTACTGTATATCACATCAGGAATATTTTCACAGTAAAGCTTCTAAATAAAGCGTATGTCCGGACAAAAGGCATTGTTAAGCTGCTTTAGCATAAAAGTATGAATCATACTAGCGAAGATGCGTAAAATATAATTAAGTTTCTCAATCAATCATTTGTCAATCAATGTTTAATGATATGTGAAGATCATTTGCGGATTGACAGTTAAGGCTCTGTAGCTGGCTCGTTTTGAAATTTTCGGGAACACTTACTTTGATAACTTACATACTATTAGATTTTCAAATTTAAGTTATATTTAGAAAAATACAGCTAATGATATGTTAAGATTTTGCGTATACTGTACTTAGCGTAAACATACTTGTTATGGTGAAACCTAAGAATACATTTTTCATTCATTTTTATGACAATGGAAAAGTGCGGCCGACTGTTACTGTTTACTCTTTGTCTAAATTCATTTATGGCAACAGGTACTGTACCTACTAGAACTCTTAGAAAAATATTATGTAATTAGAAACTCGAATTTTCCTATAAACCTTTTTTTTATGTAGTGCGTAGTGCGTAATATATCGTAATATTAATTATTATAAATTTATTTGTTTATGTTTTTTCAGCTCGAAGTATTGAAAACAAAACGTACAAAGAAAGATGCATGTCAAATTTATATGAGAAAATAGACCAGGAACAGAATATTGATATACCTTTGATTTATATAGTAAATCCAGTGTATATATTTTCAACTTTACCGAAAAAAGGACTTGCTGAAATTAGTGGTGTTGATCAAACAGAATCTGAAAAAGATACGGACGAAACACAAAGTAATGAGACCAACGATATTGAATTTATTTCCCGACAGACTTTGAATCGTGGAAATGTTCCTAAAAGAGAAGCGGATATAACAAAACTAGCGAATAAAAGTGTCGCTAGCGATAATAATACCGAAAACAACAACAGGGACATAATGGTTACATTGCTTGAAAATAATTTAAAAAATAATAGTCTTGTTGAGGTAAATTTTCAAGTAGAAAATAACACTGACAAACTTTCCTTAGATAGTGGTTCATTAAAACTGAATTCTGCAATGGTGCTCAGTGAAGTAATAAACCTACCACTTGTTAATGACAGTAGATGGAAAAAATTCACTGTGAATGATAACCTAAACGAAACAAATTTAGAAAACGATTCTTCTCCTAATGAAACAAGTGTAAGCATGTGGCCTTATTCAGCTGCTTTGTATAACAATGAATTGATTGATCAGTTGTCAATAACGACAAATTCCTATACAAATTCCGAACCTTTGCCACCTCGAAGTGATCGATGGGCTTCATTTGATTCATTAAAAGGAGGAGCTAAATCGAACGAATTCAAACCTCTTGCCGGTTTGTATTACGATGGTTTTTTGCATACTCCTGTGATTAGAATTCCTAGTTTCATACCCTATAATAATTATTACAACTATACTAATTAACAAAAAAAAAAAAGATATTTTTCATCAAAATTAGTATAATAATAAAGCTTTCTTTAATTAGTAGTATATTTGTGTAATATTAATGTGAAATGCACCTCGACAGATGAGCTTGAAATTTCAATTGTGTGCTTGCTCATCACACATGACACTATCAGTACTCTTACAGATAAAAGCCAGGTAATAGAATGAAGGAAGTTCGTGAAGCTAAATCGAGTGTGGCGATAGCCATCATAGAACACAATATATTTGGCCGATGCCAGTCATTTACGATATTTTTTAAGATAAATTTACAGATAAACAAGTTCCGAACAACAAAATTCAGCCCGTCGGCCTAATGAGCGATTTCACATTCATCGGCGGATAGAAAAAACTAAGGTTACTATGATTACTAAAATTGATCTACAATTAGTAGTAATTGGCTCCAGAAAGCTTTGAGTGCAAATTTTAACAATCATGAAAAGATATATCGGTCAATAGTATAAAACAAATTCTTACAAAAAAGCATTAAGGCATGATTACTATAATAATTAACTAGTTCTTTTGAAAACGTACATTGTAATGGCAGCCAACTAAATTTGATCTATGGTGGAATACAGGACAATTTCAAATTCCTGTATCGTAAAATCTGAACAATGCCGAAAGCTATTGCAATTCGGTATACACTAAAATTTCTACCGTCAAATCACGTTTATATCGGAAACACCGTGATTGTGTTTTAAGCCTTTGTTATTACAATGTTCCTGAATTATGTTTCTCAGTCATTAAAGTATAGATTTAAGTGGTTTTATCGCACAATTATACTATGTACGCGGAGATTGAAAAAAAAAAGCTTATGTATATCTGAAATTGCATTTTCATTGGGATTTATGTCTAGCAGTCGCAATTTGACTATAATCTCACGAACACCGTAATATTTGATAAAAATTTCATAGATTTATCTCATTTACAATTACAAACATTTTTTACCGTAGGGGTAGGAGAAAAAACTTTACTGCTACTTATTTTTTTATTAATAACATGAAAGCTTCCAATTAAAAGAAAATAAAAGTTTAATAGAGGAAAAAAGAGATTTTACTGATTTTTATCTATTTAAATGTACGTAGATACTTTTTCAATAATATGTGATTGAAATGCTGAATAAAAAAAACACAAACAATTTACGGATAGCTTTTTCTAGATTTTAGAATCTCATTTAATCAAAAAGTATCTTATTATAATCCAATTAGCCGAATGTCTCGCACCTATAACGAACTGGCAAAGTCAACAACTGAATTGGAATTATTTTTACATATAAATTAGCGATGTTTATAAAAATGATCAAGGGCATCCTCCATGTTAATAGTTGATTAGGTAGTGTAACTGTGTAATGTTTAATGTGATTTACGTTGTGATTGGGATTTATTGTTACTTCCTTCTTTACTTTAAAAGTTGGATTGGTTTTTGCTATCGTAGTGTTTTGTCCTATAGTTGTAATGAACATTGTGTACTTAGCACATTGGTCCTGATTAGTCGTGCGCGCATGGCTTATGTTACAAGACAATTTTTTTACTTGTTGTTATTTATTGTGTATCTTTTCATTTTTAGCTTGTAATGTGTATTGTCTATAGGTGCCTAATAAATAAAAAAATAAAAAACAAACGTGTGGCACTCGGGAACTGCCGCGGTAAAGCTATTGCATAGCATTTTTTATCAACTTATGCAATTATAATTAGACAACGATAATTTAATATTAAAACAATAATAAAACAAGACCACGCTATATTAAACATTAATAAAAGCAAAACCTTAACTGTCCCCTTCACACTCATAAGCTAGACCGTGCGAGAGAGAGATGGGCAGACTTTTCATGATGCACATGCAGTGTGACGTCACGCCACGCGCTTATTCACAAACACTACACAAACGCAACGTGTGAATGTGTTGAACACGAGCTGCATCGTAGGTGGAGTGAGGGGTGTTAGGTTTTTCCGTTACTTTCGTTTTTTATTTTTTTTTAATAAAAAAATCTCCAGTCACATCTACAGTACAAAAATCTACAGTCAATAAATAAGCAAACATCTATGTATGTGTAATTTTCAATTCACCTTTATGTAACAAATTAGTGTGCTTATTCAACTTCTTACGTGTGTTATCATTCGCGCGTTCTCATCTAAAAAATATAAAATCCTTGTAGAGGCGTCATAACGTACGTATTTTATAACACCTATGAAAAAAATTGGAAACAAATATTCAGTTTTTCATACATTTTTCGTTCGCAAAATTACTCATAAATATACCTATACATAAAGTTGATGTATAGTAAGGTGTTTATTTTTTCGTCACTCCAGGATCTAGAGCTTTGATGTACAGACAGCTGCTTAACACTTATTGATTATAGGATCCTATCATAATATGGATGCCAGCGGAGACCATTGACGTGAGGCCCCATGCTCCCGTAAGGGTTACAGACTACCGTTAGACCATTGTCGTAAAATGTCACACATGCAAGTCTTTTTAACAGATGTGCATAAACATTTTTCGCATATAACATAATTATAATTTAAACTTACTTTAGTGTTTAGTTGTAGTGTATGATGCTAAAATTTTCTAATTATGGTTTGTTTAGAATTAAGGAAATTGTTTTTTAATATAAGATGGCAGAATAATGAAAATAGTATGCAAACTATACATGAATACCTGCACATTCATAATTCATAATTCACCTTCTTGGAGTAAGTATTCTATTCAAAGTTCTCTGTAAAACGCGCAAGTAGAGCTGTACAAGTTGTACTTCTGAAAATGGAAGGTTTGACTGAATCTTTTATGGTTAAATATTGCGTTGTTATTCTCTGAACAATGTTTGGTGGTGTTTTTTTAAGCGATATTAGTCCTTATTCTTTACGTTTATAGTATTGAAATGTTGTTTTTGACACCTAGGGTTAACTGTCTATTGGACCCTTGCAACATGCGACGGAAGTCATATTCTTCACACTTGAGTGCATGTCTGCATGTGTAGGTAATATGATGGTTTGGTTATTACTAGTCTATGAATCTGATAAAGGCAGAATTACATATGGATACCAAAAGCAATTGGTAAGACCAGATTTAAAATGAATCTAAAGTGATCGGAAACAAGAAGTGTTTCCAAAACAACAATTTGGAACGGCGTGATTGTAGCAAGCAAATGCCGTCATAAATCAGACATCAATTTCCTTAGTAAACCAAATAACGATCGAGAATCAGAGTGCTGGAGAGTTATAATCTCATTAGCAGAGTTTAATTGCCTCCGTAATGAGGTGGAGCATCAATATTCAAAGTAAGTATTTTGTCTTTGTAAACAGGAACCTCCGACAAATCGTCCAGAATAAGATATTAGGGGACAGAACTTAACGCGTTGACCCCTTTTTAAAGGTTAATGTCTTGCGCCTATCGCGTCACCGCTGGAATACTAATATTATGTTTACCGGGAGTCTCTTATTAAAGTTTTCGGGTAGGTATTTGTGGTCGATTTGCGATAACATAGCAATTACTATGCGTCTAGTTTGGTCAGAGATAATTGGTGCATTAGGAAATTTCAGATAGCGAGGAAACCTTCTTGTGCCAATTTTCGATAATCACAATCTGAGATAAAAGGCGGTTACCAATATAATTCCTATTGATTGTACCTATAATTTTTAATGGTCAAGCCTTCGATCAATAATAGTACTGTTGATCGAAGGGTCAAGCACACAAATACTTTCGTAATTGGGGTGAACGTTTACTGTAACTGTTGAAAATAGAGTAATCCGAACTATGTTTGTATAATTCTTTAAATATTAAATATACCAAATTATCAATTTTTCCATTCGATAGTAAAGACATAATTTATAGATTCATAGATATTTATTATTTTTGTCGCTGCTAAAACTAATATTGTTACATTGGTAAGAGAAACGCCATCTATCGCCGAATAGTCGAACGAATATTGAAGGATCTAGTAGCATCTAGAACACTCGAGAAGTACAACGCCATCTATTGTCAGATAGCGGAAACACAATACTCGAAATGTGTGGAATATTCTCGATATTTCTAGGGAAGTCTGTGTGTGGTATTGGCTATAAAAGCGTTGCAGGGATAGCACGCAGTCGGTCAGTAATCTGAACTACTCGAACGGCTCATCTGAAGCGAAGCGGAAGAAGTGAATGCAGAATATTAAAGTGTTTATTGAGTGTTTTAAGTGTTCTAAGTGCTAATACAGTGTTAACTTGTAATTTACTAAAATATTGTAATTATTCCGAACCTCCGCGCGTAGTAATATTAAGAAAATAATTTCATTTGCGTGATATTATCAGTTACTTATTATATTGAACATTATTCGTAATCTAAACACTTTATCAGGTATTCAAAAATTTCAAAAACTTCTTCCATTCATTTTCGGTAAATTCTGTTATCCCATCGAAAACGAATACTAAACGCTAGTCCATACATAACACGCTTATTGCAGCGCTAGCTACGTAAAATTTACTACACAGTATGTTCTAATTTCGAACTGTTCACCGTTCGTAGTGCATTCCGGAAACGTACCATTCAGTGTAGAATAACTTGTTTATAGAAGTGATAAGAGGTACTTTAGTTTTCAAATATATATCGTTATTTTCGTACTTAACTTTAAATGTGACAATGGCTTTTTTATAGAGATTACTGTCAACTTAAGTTATTTTTACCTTAATAAAAATCGCTGGTGGAACTTTTTAACATTTTTAGCTTTAAAACTGTATTCATCAGCTATGCAGCACAACCTATTGTGGTGCAGCAATAATTACTTTAAGTTCTAAGTAAATTCCGAAAAAAAGGTTCCGAAATACACATAAAATGGGACGTCTACAAACTATTTAATCTATTCGTTTACGAATATTCTGACCTCGTTTATTATAGCCAGTACCGACTTTCTACAACCTTTTACTGTTTTAGTTCAGCACATTACTTTAATCTGTTTCCTTTAAAGTTGCAAAGTCAAGTGCTTGCTCTTGAGTTATTTAGTTAAAGCAATTTCAGACTAAGGATCGATATTAAACAAAGTATTCTATATTCGTCCAAGAAATTTGTTATCTTAAATAATTAATTGATGTTGTTCTTATTAAAATCGAAACAATGTGTATTATAGCTATAACAAAAAAAAGAAGATATTAGTGATTAATACCTATTCTGGATATTTTTTTAATGTTATAAGAAAAAATAACAAGAGGAAAAAAATATGTATAATTATGTAAGATGTAAAATGGATCGAATTTCGAGCACTGGGCGAATATATTATTAAATAATTAAAACGGTCCTAATAAAAATGTTTGCAACAATACCTCTTAAAATTACGCAGATAATGAATGAACTTGCACAAATTAGACATTAAAATACATTAAACAGAATATATCAATTTGCATAAAAATGTAATGAATATTTAGTAAATTTAAATAAATACCAGTTTTTACTCAAGTCGCTGATTTAAATTCAACTAAAAGTATTAGAAAGTTAAATCACGGAGCTTTACAGCTAGATATACTAGTATTTCTACGATTATTATTCAAACAATGACTGTAACTAAGTTATTTCAGTTCTGCATTGTCGGCGAAACAAAAGGCTGTCAATGTCATCGTACAATGGTATTAATTTTATTATCTCTGAGTTTTATTAACGTGAGTCAGTTTTATTTTTCTTTCGATTTTAATTTAGATTCCTTTTTTCTTCGAATGAATGTCAGGTGAATGTTTGAACTTTTCCAATGTTAATGCTATTTAAGGTTTGATCACTTAATGCACAAGAGTATTGTATTGCATCGTATTTATTATCATGGTTCAATTGACTTTAGCAAGTCCTATTTGTGCTTAAAGTTTTATCTCGAATACCAATTTTTGAAGTGAAACTTCTTTAGGCTCATCGAGAGTAAAATTTTACTCGCGACAGATTCGTTACGGTTAGAGAGAAAAGATACAGCTTAGGACAAGCTAGAGTGAGAAAATAGACAGAGCGTCTCACGAACCACTCGACCTCGGTGAGAGGGAGAAAGCAAGCTAGGTCGTTTCTCTTAAACACATTTTGTTTAGGAGCATCGGCCACCAGATGGCTTGTTATTAGTTTCTCATTGCTCCTGTAGATGGCAGTAACGTATTAACTATCTTATGTTTTAATTTTAACGAAGGGTTTAAAATTATTTTTTTATTTTTCTATATATAATCAATAAATATGCAAATGGCGAAAAGGTAGTTTCCCTTATGCACAGAATTCCCTATTACAAAAAAATATATATTTAAAAATATAAAATGAAGAAAACCACAATACTAGACCTCAAAAGAAGTTTCACTTCTTTCAACTCTACCATGTTGCACGTGCTCAATTTTTTTATTGCTCCATAAAGAAATACCAAATCGTCGCCGCTTAAAGAAGTCATCATGGCCTAAGAGATAAGACGCCCAGTCCATTCGTATCGAGCGATGCGCCTATCCCGGTGTTCGAGTCCCGCGCAGGCAATACTAATTTTTCTAATGAAATTCAAACCTAACACCTTCACGAATTACTTCCACGGTGATGGAATTTCATCGTGTAATGAAAATCAAACTTACAATAATTTTCATTTGCGTAGTTATTGGTGGTACGACGAACAAATATATTAATACGCGAATGCCACCACCAATCACCCACCTTGAGATGTGATATCTAGGTTTCATTGTATTTGTACGACGGCTGTTCTGCCCAAGAACACACACAACCCAAAGCCAGGTGCAAACAGATATAGTTCTACTCCAGTAGTCGACGACCTTGTCAACCAAAAGAGCCAAATATAGAAAGCACAATTAAAATTTATTCAATGATCCATTTTTATAGCTTTGTGTTTCAATTACGTCTACTCATCTTTTGCGAGGCAAGATAATAAGTATAAAATAATATTCTGTGACAGAACTTAGCATTTCGCGGAAGAGCCGTAGCCAAAGGGCTCGCGAGCCGCGGTTTGCCAATCACTGTTCTAGTTACACAACTGGTACCGTAAAACTGGTAATACTTATTTAAAATAATGTACACCTGATTTGTCTTGATTTACACACACGTTTCACTCTAGTCTGACTGTTTAAGTTTTTTAAAAACGTTCTAGGATTCTAAGTAATAAATGTAGCTCTAACCAAAAACTAACACACATTTTCACATTTATTAATCATTGTTAAATATTAACCTTTAAATATTAATCACGTTAATTTTTATTTAGAATGAAATAGATTTGCAACCGTTAAAAGCCGCTTCGAAAGCCTTACCATAAAAACCCTCTTCTTTTGTATTGACATTTTCTTTGTCAGTGAGTTCAAGTTAATAATTTATTGATCTGAACAGTATTGTAGCCACCTTTTACTAATTGGTTCCCGTTGAAAGGTTCTTTTCGTAGGCCATTTCCAACCTGAGTTATTCGGAAATAATTAAACATAAAGAGTTCGTAGTGAGTATCTTTTTTTTCTTCGAAACCATACTGCACGTCAGTACTTTTGCTTTGTTCTAATATTGATTTCGTTTTTGTTGATGCTATTCATCATTTTAATATTAGTTAAAAAGAATATTTGTAATGAATCATTACAATTTAAAATATAATTAATTAAAAATGAAAAATAAATATTGAGTACTTCAATTATGAATCTGTATCGCCTTCCCTCGCCTCTTCAATCTTCCATTAGTGGACAGACGGGGACTTACCGATTGGTGATCTGGCAACAAAGCCGATGCAGGGAATCAGCAGAGGGGTCCTCACGGGCCTCTTCTATCCTATTTGTCACCAGCTCTGCTTCCCGCTCATTAAGTTCGCGCTTGATTCTGGGAAAACAAGTCCGGGCGACAGCCTCCTATTCCGGCGTATCATTGCTTTCAGGTGGGAAGGGAGTCTAACTCTGGGCCTACTGCTGGGCTCAAGAATCGTTGCCTAGTAGATCGCGCCCCTGATAAAGTCGACAAGGTTGGATGCAACATCGTCGACACCCGTTTTTTTTTTATTTATTGCTTAGATGGGTGGACGAGCTCACAGCCCACCTGGTGTTAAGTGGCTACTGGAGCCCATAGACATCTACGACGTAAATGCGCCACCCACCTTGAGGTATAAGTTCAAAAGTCTCAGTATGGTTACAACGGCTGCCTCACCCTTTAAACCGAAACGCATTACTGCTTCACGGCAGAAATAGGCGGGGTGGTGGTACCTACCCGTGCGGACTCACAAGAGGTCCTACCACCAGTAAAAAGGAGGTTTACCCTCAAGGGGCGTGGGGTGCTAAAATACGGGGAAATCGACTAAGAGTTTCTTAAAGACTTCCTAATTGGCGACGAGAGACGGTCACGACCTGAGTGACACCCTAAAGTGTCTAGAATGGGAAGGTGCAGGGTGCTCAGGTCATACAGCGCCTCAATCATTACGAGGAAAGGGGCTGTTTTGTATATGGTGTTAGATACTAACGAGTAACTGCGCCAAAGTTATGGAAGAGGATTTTCAAAACATTGGGCCATTCAAGATATAACATACCTGAAAACGTGGTAAAAAATAATAATAAAAAAAACTAGATCCCCACAAGATTCACCAGGTTTCAGACGTTTCAGGTAAGTTTCAGACTTCATTAGAGCCAAAAATCGGCCGTCCGACCGTTTTCAGTTTTAGGGGCTACTAAATAGTTTCCTGATACTTAGGACGTTTTGTATATATTATTATTCCTTAGCTCCAAACACCGTCCTTAACAAACATGCAGTAACGTTTTAAATAAGATCCTTTAGACATCTTGGTACAAGTGACCTATTTACAAGATGCTAATTTTTGTCTATGGTAGACAGTAGCACTTAAAAAATATGTTATGTATTGTTTCCACCTCTTCCGTGTAGAATCAATAGGTTGCGTAGTTAGTCAAGTGAATCTTGCTCTTGTAAGCGCTACGTAGATTCACTACATAATGTAATGTAAAAAGTTAAACCATTATCTATATATTAATACGTGAAGCAAAAACTTTGTATCCCTTTTTACGAAAATTGCGCGGACGGAGGAGCATGAAATTTTCCACATTTATGGAGAATATAGAGAAGAAGTGCACAATGCTAATATTTTTTTTTAAATAATGCATAAAAGATACATTAAATCAATAAAGAAAATATTACACACACTACATACCATGTAGTTGACACACACACGCATGCATATTATTTATTGTCAAACTTTTGTTCTTGACGTCTGTTGTCAAATTGAGAATAGATTAACTATTGTTTGTCTTTGTTAATATTTTTTATAGTGTAGTCTTGGCGAAATTTGTGATTACAGAAGTATAAAATACAATCATAATAGTGTACAAACTTACAATTTCAATTAATTATAGTCGAATTTCGACTACTGCGGGACCTCTAGTTTGAATTTAATGCCCTTCCTACTATATATTTCAATTACAACGTAGGCACTGGTGTCCCTGTCAGAGAGATAAAATGTTACGGAAAAGAAAATAATGAAAACGTTTATGAATTTTAATAATAAAACAAATAACATTCTCTCTGTTTTACTTATTGTTTTTCACATGCCAAGATCCGAGATTGACACGGTAAAGCCTCGCTTTGATCTTCGCGTCCTCTATTTCCGATAAACCCTTTCTTCATTGGTTTTCTTTGTGCAGAAGAAAAATGATTTCGTTTAACGATAATGTGAAATATTTCTCGTATACTTAATATCTGAACATTATTTTGGATTCTATAGAATTATTATTTATCTTGACTTAATTTTGATGGTGCTTACAATGAAATTGGTTTGAATCAGAACGCAACAATTGAATGGGAATTTATCGCTGATGGATTTCTAATGTTCAATTTTTTGTAATGGATTTTTAGCTAATTAAAATTATTACAATGATAAATCATTATCACGTATAACGGTTTTTGATTAGTAATAAATTTCATTTTTCAATTTGATAGTTAAGCGATTCTAAATATTAAAGATTAATGAAATCGTACGCTTGGCAATATGAAACGTGGAGCCAAGTTTCTGTATGGCACTTTCAACAAAATTTTACTTCCCCTAGGTGGCGTATTTGCAAACTTTCATACAAACATCTCTGTGGAAAGGTAAACAAGTTCAGTTTAATTTCGACACTCTAAGGAGACGTACATACAAAGTTCTCCATTCACATAATTAGGATATAACTTTGAGCCATTCGTTTCAATTTAGTTTAGGGGGCATTTCGCTGAGTTTAACCAAAGTTGGTCGAGCTCAAGTATATTATTGCCTATACGCGTCGAGTGTGAAGACATGAAATTACTAATTGGCAAAGTTTGATGTACAATGATTCTTGTTTCTCAGCTGAAAGACATTGGAAACTTTATTGTGTACCTAAATGTTTAACACGTTATTTTAACATAAGTGACATTAGTTGTTCAATTTTAAACTGTAACTAAGGAAAATTATTTCTATTAGAGGCAGAGCACTGAGTATTTCATGTATCTAACTGTACAGATATTTAAAAAAAGAACAATTATGGCGGACGAACTTTACGAACGAAGCCACCTTAATTATGGTGGTTACGCCGATAATCTTTAATGTGAAATGATTATATTGTGACAAGATCAAAGTACAAAAGTTTCCCTGTTCCTAAGTAGCAGTGGCTAAACTAAATGAGTCGTAGGCTTTCCATTGGTCATAGCTGATGGATAATCGCTGTAGAGTCAAGCTGCCAATAGAGCGACTCTGCGTATATTGTAATTTTTATTAATATAGTATAGTATAGTATAGTATAGTATAGTATAGTATAGTATAGTATAGTATAGTATAGTATAGTATAGTATAGTATAGTATAGTATAGTATAGTATAGTATAGTATAGTATAGTATAGTATAGTATAGTATAGTATAGTATAGTATAGTATAGTATAGTATAGTATAGTATAGTATAGTATAGTATAGTATAGTATAGTATAGTATAGTATAGTATAGTATAGTATAGTATAGTATAGTATAGTATAGTATATTAGCACAAGTAAAAAATGTTAGAGTGTGTGGATAACAAAGCTACATTTTTGTTCGACTTCTGTTGAATTATTATTTTAAAAAATAAACATCATTAGGATTTTGCTGGAGTACTACAGTCCCATCCCTTGAGTCCGCGGTCCGCTCCCAACATCTGTGGACCGTATAGTTCCATATACCTCGCGAACATGGGCACAAAAAGGTATACTACACTTAGTTTCTAAATACCAAATATTTTTCACATTGATATAGACCGCGAGTGGTAATCGAATACAATGTTCATGGTACAGTATTCTACTATTATGCCGGTACTCAAATCCCTAAGATAGGTACCAATTATGTAAGAAAATACTTACTTGATATAATAATACTACTTCAAGATGAAGGAATAACAAAAAAAACATTTTTTTTTTCTGTTTTCATTATTTGTAGTACGCTTTGTTAGTCCACACTGATTGATAAATGCAGATTCTGCTTATTTCTAATGCGAAGCAGTCATGCCTTTCAGTTTGAATGTTGGAACTATGTTGAATGTTATAACCACTATATAATTATGCATTTGAGACTTCAGTCTCGTTTATTAAGGTGGGTGGCGGTACGTTGTGAAGTCTTTGAACACCAGATGGACCATGATGGGCTCGTTCACGCATCTATGAAACAAGAAAAAAAATCAGTCACGAACTCCACTAGTAAGCAACCGAATACTAGTAATTTAAAGATACAAATTTCTCAAAAAATTCAAACAAAAAACAAAGATAATAAAAGAAAGAACAAAAGAAAAAAATACAAATAGTTGGTCGGATCAGATAACTGCGCTCACTGGACTCTCTGTTACCAACGCCCTGAGAGAAGCCGAAAACCGAAGCAAATGGAAGCTGAGGGTACAAAGAGCCACGAAGAGCTTTCAAGGACACGACCTTCAGCAATGAAGTATTCGACTAAGAAGAAGAAAGATACAAAAAAAAACCAATCTAATTCAATAGCATTTTCAATTTGCCTTGTACCGTAAGAATTTTCAATACATTTATTTTATGCGATTTTGCTATAGCATTTCAATTTCAAGATAAAAGAAGCACGCATTCCATGACTTAACCAATAGCCTTCTCGATACAGAATAAAGTCCGATAGACAGGTAGACTTTCAATTTTCCATCTCAATGAAACTAGAAATAATAAAGTGAAGTGCTTTTGTCAAAAGGAAAAATAAAGGCAAAAGTTTTGGGGACTTTTATTATTGAATTAATTTTGTACATGCGATCCCTTTGTCATATAAGTCAATCGTTTGTCCAAATTTATCCGTAACATTCATTCCGAATCTAATAACAGAACGGACGAAAGGGTCACGTTTACTATAACAATTGTAAATCTTTGTGGGCAATGGACATAAATGGCATGTTTTGTTACGATCATTGAGATATGACGAACAATAAGGTAACGCAAATAAATTTATAAATGTTCTGCGTTTTTACGAAAGCTTCCATGGAGATGTATTGTGACGGTCTATGTGGGGTACTTTTATGGTAGCATGTGTCTTTTTCAACGCTGTTTTTACTATATTTTTAATAGTGACTGTCGTACTCTTTAAACTGAAACACACTATTACGATATCTTATTAGCTGGAGTCCATAGACCACAAAACCATAATGACGCCACTTACCTTCAAGAGAGAGAGAGAGAGAGAATACACTTTATTGCACACCAACACAATTTACATTTAAAAAAAAACAGTCAAAAAGCACATAGATTTGTACATTAGGCGGTCTTATCGCTAAAAGCGATCTCTTCCAGACAACCGTTTAATTTACAGAAATTCTGTAAAATATGTATAGTAGGTATGTTGCGGTGTACCATAGACAATACATTATTATAGAAAATATATACATATAATAAACAGATATATACCGTTTACATATAATATATACCAATATACATACTTACATAAAATCGCGAAGCGTGAAGTCGAAGTTTGAATTGTACTTATTCCATTATGACCACTATTTCAACTGGAAAGCATGGCAGCTTCGCGACCGATAAAGTAACGATGATGATACCTACGCATATCAACATACACTCTTCTCTACTACCAGTAATTATGCAAATGTTTATGATTCATTACTTTCATTTTCAGTATAAGTTCTTATTTCTTAATTGTGGAAGTCGTTCATGAACACGCGTCAAGTATCTACGTATTTTCTTAGAAAAATTGGTATCAGTCTGCGGGTTTTGGATAGCGGCATAATCATAGACCACACGCTAAAAGAAACACAGCTTGTATAAAGTAAGTAAGTAAACACAAATTGCTTAAAAAGTGCCGAAATGACTTATCTCTTAAATTATTAAAACAATCAATGACACAGACTCCAAATTGAGATTAATATTACAGCTGTCAAAGAAGTTACAAAATTATTCATTACTCAAAAACTTTTAACGAAAGACAAAGCGGGCTACGATACAAATCGAGGGGAGAAGTATAAATATTTATTGTACAGGTGGTATAAACCGCTGGAGGATATTGGAGGATAAATTGATTGTTCGGGGTCGCTTTTCCATTTAGATATGGAAATTTCTCGTTTGTGTACGAAAATCTTCGATTTTTTTCAATGTTTTTTCCCCAACAAATCACACCAAGAGTCGAACGATTCTTTGATAGGTGCACAGATGTTTTCGTTAATCTGTAGAAGTAATGATTTGAATGTTAAACATCAATAGATCTTACAGGACAATTATTTGAGCGTCTTTTCTTTTTAGGTCAGTGTTTTTATAATCTTTAATACATATTATTATAATCACCAGCGTCGGTCTCGTCCTAACTAAACAAAAAAGGACACTTTTTAGTAAATAGTTAATTGCTTAAAACAGCTTACGTGTTTAGATGACATGATAATGGCTTTTGTAAAATTATTAGTAAGGTAATTTGGTTGTCTTGTATAGTTTGTTCGCCTAAAGTCGTGATTAGGTTGAAATATATTTGTTTCATTTCTACTTCGGTTTGATTTTAAAGCCTACTTTTATTGTTATTATGATTTTTTTAATTGCACAGAAAAGGAATGGAGGAATGAATCTACAGAGTACAACAACATCGTGTATAAAAATCAAAATCAAAATTTTATGAGTGCGTATTTAATTGATGGAAGGGTACTATTATAAGTTGGCATGGGTAAGTATCACCATCTCGCCCATTCTTGCTGCGAAGCAGTTTTGCGTAACCGTGGGATAATAGTTACATAATATTACACACTGGAGACTTCGAGCTCCTCTGTCAAGGTTGATGCCTGGCTATCATGCATGCCAGTCAGCTTGCGAGATCTGTGGGCTCTGTCGAGTATTTAATTTCACACTATGCAATAAAAATGTACCGAAAGTGTGGATAAAACTACTACTGGCGGAATACGGGGAAGATGTACAAAATTATTCGCTTGAAGAGGTCGAGATCACACATAGATATCCGAGTATTCTGAATAAGCCCGTCGACTATTATCGTGCGAGGTTCTCTGGCTCTTAATTAACCTGAATCATTCTTTTTATAACATTATTTCAGGGCAATAACCTCTTCACGGTCAATTTAACATTGTTTATTACGTTCTTGTGCATTTAAGTTGCGCATTCTTTTTCTCTAGTTTCGTACCTGCTCACTATAAATCTTTTTTACAGAGCGTTAAGTGTGAAAACTAGGTGCTAATGTGAGATGAGAATAGAATGGCTTTTCATTCAACGACCCACAATGAATTTTATGCTTGACATAAAGTATAAAGTAACCAATGCTTGATATTTATATCGTTTTATGCGTTTAGAAAATTGTACTGTGGATTGGATCGATTTCATTTTAGTACCGGAGTTAATGTCCTACTTCCTTTAGATCGTTGCTGTATATACCTTTATAAAGATGAGAAATTGTAGCCTGTAAATATATTTATTGTTTTCTTCACATAAGGAGCATCACAAACGCTATTACTGATAATTTTTGTACTAGATTATGAAGTCTAGTGTAGAGCATTTTGTTGTATTAAAGCTTAACGTACGCAGTAGCTCTCTATGGGAATCTAGTAAGGTTATCCTTTGATATGTTTAATCAGTCATATATATATGATTTAATCAATTATATACACTTATTAAATAGTTCAACTTCACAATTCTGCTAAAGTAGAACTTTTGGTATGCGAGAATTGACGGAGCACATACGTAAATAATCATCGATAATTATTATTCTTACAAAAAAATTTTCCGGAACAGTTTGCCAAATTTCAAATGATCAAATAATTTACAAAAAATATATATAAACGCTTAAGAAACTGGATCACTGTAATGTAAACTTCGAAGTTACGATAGCCAGACGTCTTAATTAAACCTGAAAATAATGATAAACTCGTTGGTAAAATGTTAATTACAATTTCTCGTTACATAAACCGACGGATTTACAATGTAAACCGGGCCTCAAGGGATGGCATTATTATTCATCGTAGCGTCCTACAACTTCCGAAATTCATGTCATACTTCTCAATACGAATACAAGAGTACAATTTATCAAAGAACTACACCAAATTAATAACAATTAATAAAAAAAGGATTGTGTGGTTTTATGAAATGACAGTAAAAGTGAAACTTTTTTTCACATTATAGACATTTAACTCTGACAAACATTTACATTAAACACTGACAAAAACAAAATAGCGTGGAGTACTGGCACAAATGAGTAATAGTCTATACACTACATGGTCAGCTGCTGCGAACTATAGGCGCCACCATATTGGCCTTGGTTGCACTGACGGGTGCCTTTCACTTCATCCCTACTCCGTGGCCGACCGTCACGCGACATGCAACACACAGACGAAAAAGTTTGAGACGATGTAATAATTAAAGTTTCACTTTAATAAAAGAATAATTGCCGTTTCGATCGATGTTCAATATCGGAGACATTTGTCCTTCTTACGAGGTTTGGGGAGAGTACTCGGCAATAAGCAGCGGCCTGGCTCACTGGCGGTCCATCAACACACTAACCAAAGTTAAGGTTTTAAACAGAAAACGCTATCTTTCCAAATAATAAAGCACCCTTCACAACATATCACAGCTCTACGTAAATTCATGCTAATTCGGAATACCTTCATTCAGTTATGTTTACGACAGTCCCTTCCCTGTTTACCTCGATAGTCCGCGAGGGGCACCAGGTAGGAAATTTCGGGCAGCTATGATGCTATTAATCCCCTGAGACAATATAGTAAATGATGACCCACTTTATCTATATTTTCAGCGCTAGACCCCGATGTGATTAAACTGCCAGAAATATTAGCGGTTGTCTTGGTGGATAATAATACATTTTAAAATACGTATATTTTGAATATGGTTCTGAATTTAGTATAGGCATTTTTGGATGTTAATCTTATCTCTATTGGCGAATAATAATACTATTTTCATAATTGAGAGCAACTAACTGCTTTAAAGACACAGTAAAACTATAACTATTTCAGCAGATGGCGTTGTTAAGCCACCCGAAGCCAATGGGTGTTTGGTTTAAGGTTGAACCAAGAAAATGAATTGCTTATTTATATTATTTGTGTCTTTTTAACTCACGTGTTCACTTAAAAATGCCCAAACGATCTTGGAATATTTCATCATTTTATCAATATGTAATTCGTATTTAAATATAATTTCTAAAAAACACAATTTATCATTAAAAAAAAACGAGCAAAGCTAATCGTCTAGTTATAATAATATGTAGTGCAATGATTTGTTGACAGGATTCTCAATACTAAGCGACTAACTTATGCATACATTTATTTTAATAGAACGGTTTTTCAAATCAATGATTATCATTCATCCGTCTATGCTGAAAATTTATCTGATCTTCGATCAAGTTGACTTTAACTGGTTACTGTGTAAAATTAACACATGACTCCCGATGTACGCGTAGAAACATACACACATGGCTTCAATAATATGCAGTTGACGAGGCACAAAATAATTTATCTTCTCTCCGCGCATCCTTATTCGATAAAATTATTGAGAAAGTATCCGACGCTGAACGCGGTGACATAAAACTAATTTTATTGATATCTGACGCGTTCGCTTTCACCGATCTTCGTACTTCCTTCACAGGAACTTCGTTTCGCGAAACATGTGACGATTTTCAATAATAAAATAAACAGATTCTATTATTTTTGTTGGATCGAATTTTTTGAGAAATTTCCTATGTCGATTTTGTAACATAAAGTATTCCCAGGTGCCGTCGTGCGTTTTGACTAATCTTTATCCTGTTTTTTAAATCTGAACAAAAGTTTACTGGTGGTAGGACCTCTTGTGAACCTGCACGGGTAAGTATCACCACCCTACCTATTTCTGTCGTGAAGCAGTCATGCGTTTCGGTTTGAAAGGTGGGGCAGCCGTTGTAACTATACTGAGACCTTAGAACTTATATCTCAAGGTGGGTGGCGCGTTTACGTTGTAGATATCTATGGACTTCAGTAACCACTTAACACTAGGTGGGCTGTGAGCTCGTGCACCCATCTAAGCAATAAAAAAAAAAGTAAGGTGCTATAAGCGACATGACATGCGTCACACACAAGATATTTGACAAACGCTAGAATCTGGCTTACGACATTTTCAAGATAAGCTTGCATATTTACAAGTTCCGAACTACAACATTAGAACCGTCGGTCTACCGGGCAATTACACCCGCTCAGTGGAAGATCTTCCCTTTCGTTGTTATCCCCACAAAAGTCGCTTTAGATTTATATTATTATTTGAGATCTTTAGCAATCCGTTTCAAATGTTTATCGAGATACAGATACATGTACATCTATACATACACACACACATACATCATATGTTTAATAAAATTCCTCATTAAGCCTTTTGTTTAACAAACATGAAATGAGTTAACTATGTATTAAATTTTACTGACTTGATGAATTAAAAGCTCTAAATAGATTTAATTAAATGCTTAGTTACAGAATTTTCGTACACATTAATTTAACAATAAAATATAAATTGTAGAACTGTAATTAATGCTCAATACTATTTTATACATATTTTATACGCGGCTTCGCTTGCGTTATTGTAGAGGAAACAATTATGTCTCTCGGGAATAAATAGTACTTGGTTCCTGGATGGAAGGTACCCTGTATCCTTTTTTTCTATTTATGACAACGTTAGTAAAAAAATCATGCTGATCAGTTTAGTGGTCAAGAGATAGAAGCCTAACAAACAAAACTAATTTTTACGCTTTTAAATTGACATAATGATTTATATTCAATGATAAGTATTCGTTAGGCCAAAAGTACGAATGAGACATTTTTATCAATCTCAGTAATTTTAGTAAAACCAGTTAGTCCACTCTTTGACAAAAAAAAATAGACATTCCAAAATAAATTTATTAATATGTTAACTTGCGTTAATGTTAAGTATATATAATTTAATAGCTATATAGCCACAGAAAAACTTATCACAGTGTTATACATTGTATCATTATTAAATTAATAAGAAATAATTTGTAAAATTTATTCAAACACAGAAGAATTGAAACGTCATTATCTATCTTCTTGTTTTAATCATAATCACCCTCGTACTGAAATTACAAGAATTATTGGTTTCTTAACATTTGATTGACATTTTTGAACATTGAACATTTTTTTTTATTACACTACGCTGTTGGTTTCATAACTAACACGAATGTATTCATAATGATACCATCATTATCTTTACCACATTTAACTTATTAGTTATATGGCTTACTTGTATATTTTTTATTATATAATATTAAGATTTTGTGAAAGGTTTTGTAATCACGGACAAAAAAGTCGAAAGGAAACACAATATTTTGTACTAAATACATATTATTGTAGTCGATTGAAGTTAAATACAACATTGTAGTAAACTAGTGTAGCTTAATCTGAACACTGGAATCAGAATCTAAGTTAAATAAAAGCCACGTACTAAAAATGTCACTTATCGTGTCTGAACCAGCACAAGACTTTCTCACGTATTTTTTTCAATCGAACAGAATCACATGCAATTTCTATCTTGTGGCTTAGACGCATTGAAAATTTACCGTTGTGTGCTCGCACAAGACGTCGACAAATCCAAGTCGGATCCGATAACGAATTGGATACAGTTGTATTGCCGTTCAAATAGCAATGCTGTGCCACTACTGAGCTAAAGTTTATCGATAAAAATTATCTACATTGAAAATGGTGATTTGCTGACTTGAAAGTTACTCAATACAATTCAGACTTCGACTTTACTAACATATTTATAATCACCATAATATCATTGCCCATATAAAAAAATATAAATAGTGGCTTTAATTATAAATAAAAGTCTAGGTGTCTGCATGCAAGATAAAATGGAGAAAATAGATATTTTTCAAGAATTTTCTAATTTTTTGGGCATTTTTCAGAGCGCAATTTTGGCCTAGCGATTTTACTTTGCAGCTTATATTGGAATAATGTGGATATCATCTATTTGTAACTAAAATGAGCTTAGCAGTCCAGATCTATAGCGAAAATTGGTTAATTCTGAACCTTAAATCTATTTTTAGTGAACGTATGAAGTGCGAAATAATATTTTTGTGATTGTTATATAAAACATTAATATTGGAAATTATTGTATTCATAATTGATCTATTCTAGATTAAATTACCTAAATGAGTATACGAACATCGCCAGTTCGAAGAACTAAATTTTGAATTTATCGATACAAGTACCAACGCGTCTCTTGCCCGTTGAGTGACGATACAACTCTTCAGATTCACTGTGCTGTCCTGTGACTACTGGCTTGTACTATTTTAACGTTATATAAATGAAAAACATTTTAAGCTATTTTGAAACTTTGATTTGAATTTTTTTTAAAAAGACAATATGATTATGAATCGTTACGACAATTATAATCTGATCTTTTTTTTTGTTCTTGGTTCTTCAGAATTTATACACTACACTTAGTAGAGAGCGTGTAAATCTTAATCTCGCTAAATTATAATACCGTTGATTACAGCCCTTTAGAAACAGAGATTTTAAGCAATCTTTTGTTTTATCAGCGCATAGGACGATAACATGACCGTCTAAAATTAAACGATCACAAAGTCACATAATAGTCAAATAAGACTTAAACCATGAGAACTAACTCCAATAAATGGAATCTGAATATCAATTGCATTAGAATCTTGATAATAAACGCAAATTCTTATTTTGGGCTTAAATAAAAGGACAGTGCTATCAACCCGTGTGCGCTCGCAAAACTACCTTCTCTGCAACCGTAGTGCCTGATGCGAAAATAAAACGACGACACTTTCTTGATAGGGTCACCGTCGCTCATTGATGTCCTTAACGCTCTGAGGATTCTCGTCAAATAAATATCCCTTAAAGAAGGATAATAATAAGTAGCAAAGGTAGTATAAAAATACCTTGAGATCATTTCAAAAACCAATGATACTTGGCATAAACTATTTATGGAAACGCACTAGGGATATGAGTGCACTGGTTCTAGGTAAATGTTCTCCTATGGCCAACAATGCTATGGGAAAACGAGATAACAGGATCATCTCAAACGATTACTCATAATAAAGATGAATTATTGATAAGTAGGTAAACGCATTCCTGTATCCTCAGAAACTACATTTGAGAAAGAAAGCCATTGGAAGGTCCAAAAAGAGACAGCAAATAATATTAATCAAGATGACGGTAACAGTTTGGCTGAGTTTACTTACTAGTATTTGATAACAAAACGTATATTTTACTTACTTCGAAACTACAAACATAATAGTCAATCTCGGACCGTAAGAGCATAATAGTATATCTTTAAGCAACATAAAATCGTTCGATCGCGAGCACTTCGTTGCTGTCTATATTTGTTATAAAATATTTGACAATATTAGAAGCAATAGAATCCAGTGTTTATTAACATCACTTCACTGTTGTCCCTATTTGTAAAGGCTTGGCCACCTTCCAACTCTGCGACGTGCCTTTGTCGGTATCAAGAGTTTTCCCAATATACGTGTATTAGGGCACTTTCTTAAGACTCTGCAGTTTTGAGTTAAGGGAACTTTAAGAACGCCTCGGCTTCAGAAAACAATTTTAACACAAAAACAAAATTAAATAAACGCATAGGCAAAAATAGTAAACTTAGAATCATTAATTTATGCAATTTAAAAGATACGACTGGTCATTTAAATGTCAGTCAAATATGCTTGTGCAACACAAAAGTAACTTTAGATATATTTATTAAGCAGTAATGAGCTGAACAGTCTAGATAGATCAAATATGTTTTTCATTTGTCGTAAACGGGCAAACGATCTCCATTCATTTGCTGTTTAATATTGTAAAATTCATGGAAACTAGGATAATAAATAAATATAAATAAATATAAATAAATATTTTACTAACAATCACGCCACGTTAACTGGTCCCGTGATAAGTTCGTAAAGAACTTGTGTTACAAGTACCAGATATCGGAAATAAATGTAAGATTTTTATTATACACATACATATATTTAATATACATCCATAGCCCTGGAAAAGACATTTATATTTATCATACAAATATCTTCCCTTGGCGGGATTCGAACCCGCGACCCCCTAGTGTAGTGACCATGTCACTTACCACTACACCAGACGGACGTTAAATAGATAAGGATAATAGTTAAGGATGGTATAACGATGAGGTTAAAATGTGAATAGCACAGCACGCTATTGCAAATATTTCCTACAAAAATAGTTCGTCAATACATACCAAATATGTGCTTCTTATATGATACCTATATATTATATCGAGAGACCTATTTGTTTGATAAATATCCAGTGAAAAGTATCCAACCGGCGTTTTATGGTTAAACAGCAGTCGCTTTGAAATTGGTTAACAACGTCTTAAGGATAGTCCCCAATAACTTAAAGTAAATCACCACATCATATTTTCTAAGAACTTCCAAACAAACTAAAAAAAATATGAGTGACAAAAACACAAAGGAGAAAACTATCAACATGAACTGTTTCAGCACATCCACTTTACCGCCATTTTCCGTAGTCGGGCGCTAGTTACAAAGTTATTTAGCAACTTCAGTTCCCAACAATGACATAAGGGTAGGCATGATGGTGCCTCTTCCGTCCTCTATGTAGTTGTTATTAGGCATATTGTGGTGGTGCTTAAACTAGTTATTTATACCACAACATTTGTGCGCGTTTTGTTTGTTTTTCAATTTAAATAAGCAAATGAAATTTTATAGTTTTATGCTAACGGAGGAGAGTGTTTTTTTAATACGCAATATTTTTTGAATTTTTTGGTGAAAGCTTTTTTAGTAATAAATTGGTTATCAAGAAAGATAATGACTACGATTTGGATGGGACCGTTTTTTTCCCAAGAAATCAAATCAAATTAGACACATACATTTTTGCTGTTAATAAGTAGTGTATATCGCTATAACCAAATGTTTAAGTTATTCTTGCATATAAATGTCTTATACTGGTTCGAAACATCCATATTTGCAGTTGGTGTATAATACCGTTCGGTGGATCGCTCGGAGATTTTTCTTTTCATTGTTATCTTGTTATGGTATAAACAAACTGCTTAAGGTGTTTTGAAGTGTATTCTGTACCGTATGGTTGAAAATTATAGATATATTCAAAATGGCGTTTAAAGTATTAATCTGAGAACTTGTGGTGAATCAAATATGTGAAAAAAATGATATTGGTGGATCATATCCGTAACAAATTTTTCAAACACCATTGTAGTGATTTCAACAAAATAAGTCTTACTAGAGGTCCCGCAGTAGTCGAAATTCGACTATAATTAATTGGAATTGTAAGTTTGTACACTATTAAGATTGTATTTTATACTTCTATAATCACAAATTTCGCCTAGACTACACTATAAAAAATATTAACAAAGACAAACAATATTTAATTTATTCTCAATTTGACAACAGACGTCAAGAACAAAAGATTGACAATAAATAGTATGCATGCGTGTGTGCGTCAAATACATGGTATGTAGTGTGTGTAATGTTTTCTTTATTGATTTAATGTATATTTTATGCATTATTTAAAAAAAAAATTAGCATTGTGCACTTCTTCTCTATAAGTGTGGAAAATTTCATACTCCTCCGTCCGCGCAATTTTCGTAAAAAGGGATACAAAGTTTTTGCTTCACGTATTAATAAATAGATAATAGCAATATTTTAATAAAGGACGTCGTTTGCAAACGTAGCTGAAACAAAATATTGCTTTCAATATAATATGTACATGGAAACAATAAAATTTTACACTAATATTGAGAACGACTGGAGAAACCCCAACTTCGAAATTTCGAATCGATTGTACCACGTAGTTTGCAGTAGCGCGCGCTGGTTAAGTTGATTTGTGGCGCGCACCAAGATCGACTCGGTAAACTTTCGCGCTACGTGTGCACTTTATCGTAGACTTCTGTTCACTGGTTTAGTTAGAGATTTTCTAGAATATTCACAAGAATAATTTAAGAAAAAAACAGTACAACGTGAATTATATTCAAACGGCTACCCGGACGTTTTCCACGTTGCAAGAACGGTACGGTATAATGAAATCATACGCTCCTATTTATTTAATGCTGACCGTATTTACATCTGATCTAAATTCGTGCACCTTTCTAACTTTTGTGAGCTAGTAATGCCGGCTTCTTTACCATTTATATGTACATTCTGCTTTAAAACGCATAGCTTCTAATTTATTTAAATTGAGATAAGTATCGATTCAATGACTCAGGATCGATGAAATTACAGAAAAATTAATAAAAGACGATATTTTGATCTTTTGGTATTTGAAAAACCACAGTCGAGCGTAAATAATTTTAAATAATAAAAAGAAAAACATAGAACGAAATTCAATTGAAAGAAATACCAAAAGAAAAAACAGAAGTAATTCATCACTATGGCACGTTGCTGTGGATATACATACTATGTAGGGAGGGTTGACGTCAGGTAGGTAGCCGGTCGTAAAACTCGTGCCAAATCCTTATGCAACATGATAAGAGGCCATGCTGCGCCAATCCCACATAATACGGAATAAGGGCAAGAATAAGAAGGTCCCATGACATTCCTGTTATGATTATCGCTAATCCAATGAAAATATCCTAAAACTATTTAAGTCCAGGGGAAACTTAAGCACCGTGGAGGGTTAGTAAAATCTATATATATATATATATATATATATAAATTCGTTAGTCTCGCTAACACTCAAGAACGGCTGGACCGATTTGGCTATTTTTGATCTTGAATTATTTGTGGAAATCCAGAGAAGGTTTAAAAGGTAGATAATTAAAAAAATGCTCGAAATTAAATAAAAATAACAATTTTGTTTTTCCTTTGATGTGTCCCTCGTTGGACGGATTACTTTTGTTTGTTTTAAGTTTATTTTATACAAAAGTTTAGGTATTTTATTTATCGATTGAGGCGCTACGAAGTCTGCCGGATCAGATAGTCATTGTATAAAAATATGATTAAATTTTTTATACATGTTTATAGATAATATTTAAACAAAGCACATAAAGTTTTCATTAAATCGCTTGTCTTAACGTTACAGTAGTTCGTAAAAAAAGGTAGTCCAGATATATCAATGTTAATTTAGTCTATGACAGAAAAGAAT
Organism: Bombyx mori; assembly: GCF_030269925.1. Classification (NCBI taxonomy): domain Eukaryota; kingdom Metazoa; phylum Arthropoda; class Insecta; order Lepidoptera; family Bombycidae; genus Bombyx; species Bombyx mori. The sequence goes on from NC_085114.1 coordinate 7,818,307, forward strand.
TAAATACCCGGGAACTGAAGATCAATTTGTCCTCGAGCTAAACGAGCGCATCGAGTCAACGGAACTTTTAATTAGAACAGCAAAGAAACGTTTATTAACATAACGTCTGATCTCTCTTATTAAAATTTCACCAAACAAGGAACTTGTGCAATTTAATAACGTTTATTATTTCCTATAATCTGTGAAGTCTCGTAAATCATTTCTAATCCTGAATTCTACCGACCCCGGCCAGATTGAAATAAAAGCCTTGAAAGAAATTATTGTGGGGATTACAAACAACACAAAATTAAATGAGTTTGTAATTTATTCCGAGGCCAATGGAAACGTCTGCCTACCAAGATATTTCTTAGTTGTTTTGTATTCAGATAAATACGTTTGCGGAGGGAATAATAATGGAATAATTATTAATTTTAGTGCCGAATAGACTTCGAGCGGACTGTGAGAACTTTGATTAATTGTGAGAACGGACTGCTGTTGATATTCAGATAACATTGAAAGTAAATAAGCATACCGCTCATCTAGAGAGAAAAATAGATATTCTGACCTTTTTTATGCTGAGCCCAAAGATGTTCTTTAGCGAATCGATCTTGGTATGTGTGCAAATAAAAAAAATAAAAAAAGTTCCATAATCATCATGCAGTTCAAGAGGTTAGTAGTTGAAAATTTCTTGGGGCGGACAGAAACTGCGCAAAACTTGCATACGTTTAAAATTCTTCATTTTCAATAAATCAAGAACACGATGAACCCAGAGAGGGCTTAAAGCTATAATGATTTCTAATCCAAAAAACAAAGATTCATATTAAAAAATGAAGACTCGGTGGCTTAAAACGCACATCGGTGAGAGCCTTCGGTAAACACTACCCCCGGTTGGGGTAAATGTTCCATGAAATTACCTCAGCGTTTTGCCAGCAATGAAATTCGTTTTCCACTGGCCAATTTCTACATTATACGCTTTGGTAGATCTGTGTAGAATTTGTAACTGTAAGAAAATATAATGAAGCACGTGACGATTTTGGCGTTTATAATCTGTTTAAATATACAGTTTTAATAAGAAGTTGGTTCTACTTAACATTTCTCAATTTATGTCTGTATAAATAATTAATCTAGATTGAGAAAGAAATACACAGTATGCTGTTAATAGACAAACTAAAACAAATTATTTTTTCCAATTGCTTCCTGTCAAGGTAATAAATAGTCCAAACAAATAAAATCATTATGTTGGCATCGGTCCTTCGTCTATGTGCAAATTTTAAAGTTAATCGCAATTTACATCGTGACGTGTAAGGACTTCAATCCACTACAGTACAGTAAATCTTATGTGCCGTGAGCTGTTCAACAATTTTATAGTATGTGTTTGTATAATTTTGTTCAGTTTTTTTGACACTTGAGTACTAAATCCATATTTAGATTTAGTATTGGAGATCTTTACTCGACTTTCTCGGAGTCGCTCAGTTTTTTTATTTATTTTTTATTGCTTAGATTAACTTAAATAACTTATGCCGGTAGTCTAAATTCTATCATAAATAATATCATTGAATCCTCAAGATTTACATATATTTTTTATAGTACGTTTTTCTCCGTTGTTTTGTTGTTAATTTCGTGTACCGTTGGATGAAATGTTCACATTTATTTAATATGTACTAGCACTAATGCTCGTAATAGCACTAATAGTTATGAAACAGAAAAATCTCATTGACAAGCTGAGGAGAATAAAGTACCTACTATGCCTAGTACTTTCTTCGGTTTTTCGGTTTTCGGTTCGAATGAACTCCGAAGATCACAGAAAACAGACTTTTACGAAATTCACGAGATACTAAGCGAGATAATAAGCTACATATTGTCAAGAAAGTAGCAAATGCATAAAATATTATATGAAATACTCGTAAAATAAAAATTTTATTGTATTTTTTAAACACTAATTTTATTAATTACCGTCGCTTTAAACCTAAAATAAGCATACGATATTAAAGTACATAATGAAACAAACATAATCCGTTCATCTTTAAGGCAAATTCTTCGAATTAGTCAACGGCTAATTTCGTTAAAGGAAAACTCCCATATCGATTCATGTATATTTATGAATACCTGTTTTCGAAGCAACCGAGATCCTCTCACTTATTGATGACCCGTTATTTATTAGGTGGGGTACACTCACCCGAAATAAGGAATTTAAGCCTCTTGAGTAACCACGGAAACATACTTTATACATAACTCGCACACACTTTTTTGATTCCCAATTAATTCTACCATAATTAAAGTATTTATCTATATATTAATACATGAAGCAAGCAATTTTTACTGGTGGTAGGACCTCTTGTGAGTCCGCACGGGTAGGTACCACCGCCCCGCCTATTTCTGCCGTGAAGCAGTAATGCGTTTCGGTTTGAAGGGTGGGGCAGCCGTTGTGACTATACTGAGACCTTAGAACTATATCTCAAGGTGTGTGGCGCATTTACGTTGTAGGTGTTTATGGGCTCCAGTAACCACTTAACACCAGGTGGGCTGTGAGCTCGTCCACACATCTAAGCAATAAAAAAAAAAAAAAAAAGCAAAAACTTTGTATCCCTTTTTACGAAAATTGCGCGGACGGAGGAGTATGAAATTTTCCACACTTATAGAGAATATAGAGAAGAAGTGCACAATGCTAATATTTTTTTTAAATAATGCATAAAAGATACATTAAATCAATAAAGAAAACATTACACACACTACATACCATGTATTTGACGCACACACGCATGCATACTATTTATTGTCAAACTTTTGTTCTTGACGTCTGTTGTCATATTGAGAACAGATTAAATATTGTTTGTATTTATTAATATTTTTTATAGTGTAGTCTTGGCGAAATTTGTGATTATAGAAGTATAAAATACAATTATAATAGTGTACAAACTGACAATTCCTATTAATTATAGTCGAATTTCGACTACTGCGGGACCTCTAGTTATATTTAAAATACGAAATTTTGTGAGAAGCGAGGTATTTTATCATTCCCGCAAAAAAGGGGTTTTCGACGAAATTTCACAATTTAATAGCTCATACATCAAAATAGCACATGTTGTATAATCAACCTACGATAAGTGGCTTGCGAACAGTTTCAACAAATTTACGATTTTTATACAAATAGTACTATAGGGTTCATCTTCAGCCGAAAACTGACAATGAGATAAGACAAAATCAATATCAAAGTGCATATAAAGGAGATTATATATGAGAGTATAAGAGTATAAAGTAAGGAGATGTATTTACATATTCGAATACAAAGTATGTCTTCTGATTTTGAAAACAGTCTGGTATGAATATGTATTATTGATTCTTTTTTTTTTATTGCTTTCATGGGTGGACGAGCTCGCAGCCCACCTGGTGTTAAGTGGTTACTGGAGCCCATGGACTTCTACAACGTAAATGCGCCACCCACCTTGAGATATAAGTTCTAACATCTCAGTATAGTTACAACGGCTGCCCCACCCTTCAAACCGAAATGCATTACTGCTTCACGGCAGAAATAGGCAGAGCGGTGGTACCCACCCGCGCGGATTCACAAGAGGTCCTACCACCAGTAACCTGCTCCTGACTGCTCCTATCTGTATATTGGGATGCGCCCCTACGATCTTTTTCCTTCCACTTTGCAAGTAAATCTCAGTTATCTATATAGTCTCCGCCGATAGTTTCCTGCCAACGTCCTTACTATGTCCAATTACTCTAGGTTCGCACGAGGCAGATGTTAGAAAGCCTTCTATAAGTCTGTAATCGTTAAGTTGAATGCGCTAGTGATGACACCATCTGCCAATCATGGATGGCAGAATGGATACCAATAAAATTGTCATTAAAATTAGTTACATTTGTGCTATTTGAAATAAAGGTAGAGACGATCTTACACATTGACAATACGTACGTTTTTATTATTAGTTTTTTTTTTAAATTGATGATTCTGCAAACTCACTCCTCATCTCTTTTTAAGTGAATGTAGTAAACGGAGCCTAGTAACATGGCAGTGTGAATTCTCCTTTCCATCTTAAGATAGGAGGTAGAAGTTTTAAATTTTTCTATAATGGCTTTATTATATCGTATACTTTGAAACATACTACTCATCTCTTAGCACTGTTAAGCTATCTACGAATCTTTGTTTGTTCCATAAGTTACCTCAGTTTGCTGGTACAATAAAACATTACAGCACTAAACAAACACCGAAATGGTCCATTAACCTTATAACTACACTAATAAAATCTCATCCAGTATGAATTACCTTGATAGCGTCATAGGTGCCTGAACTATACGGTAACCGAAATCCTATATTGACACAGGAAATATCAAGTGAATTAAACTAAGTTTTCTTAACGTATAGTGAATGAAATCACTTTATGACACTGGTAGTAGAGCAGCATATTGTACCGTTATAAAAAATTTGACTTGACGTTTTGTGTTATAATTTGTTGCCGGGAGCAATTGTTATACAATTAAAGTGAGATTTCGACTTCATGTTTTAAACGGCGTCATTCACGCTGTAATGTAATCTTCTTCCCACCCCCAGACGTCCATTGCTAGACATAGGCCTCCCCCAAACATCGCTACAAAGATCGGTCCTGCGCTGCTTCCATCCAGCGCATCCCCGCGAACCTCAATAGGTCGTTATCGATATAACATGATCCATGTAATGTAATCACTTGTTCCGAATAGGCCTGTGCACCCATGTAATTAATAAAAACATGTCCATAAGATTTTAATGTGTACTCTTTGCTCAAGTTTCGGGTTTTTTGACGATTTTGAAACCACATTCTAAATAGTTGATATTAGGGATCTGATTTGACCCTATTTGATATCGAGCGTTTGTAATTATTTATTAAGGCTATTACACAATCCACGAGTTATTAATGAAAAAAAACATTTGAAATAACAATGAAATACCCTAGTCCGTTGTTCTTCCAAACTCGAATAACTAGATCGTATTACATTTATACAATATAAAAGGTTTTTAAGACGATCCGAGAACAGCCCGATTTCAGAAATGAATTCTAAATATTTTGGAGCATCACTTAATAAAGTGACTTTAGAAGAATTATTATATTTCTTGAAGCATTATTACGAATTGCCATCAAAATACGACATAATTATTCTGAAAATATGTATTTAATGAAAAACGAAAGCTGCGAAAATCCGCCTAAAAAGAAAGAAAAAAATACATAAACGTCTCTTCCTGTTATTGCTTAGTGTAATCCAATAACATGCTTCGGCCGTCGTTTGAATAAAATAATTACTTCCCTTCAAGCATAACACGGAAAATGGTCCGTGAACCAACAATTCTCTTAACTATTTCCTACTACGTATGTGTTGAGAAAAGAAATATGACGCAATTTTGGTAATGCTTAGTTGTCGAGCCACAAGGGAATGAAAAATTCAAGGGGCCGGCGCGCATTACCGTACAACATTGCTAAAAGCATTTGTTCCCTTCTCGAAATTTGAAGCGTTGAATATTTCCGAATGAAAGTATCTGAAGATATTCGCTTGTCTTATAATAACGATCGTTTTTCAATATTTATTTTATTTGTATTAACACGTTTCTATTAGCTAGAGCTGTATCTATCTATGTAACTTATTACCGTATTGACTACTTGAGACCTTAGAACTTATATCTCAAGGTGGGTGGAGCACTTACGTTGTAGATGCCTATGGGCTCCAGTAATCACTTAACATCATGTGAGCTCATCTACCCATCTAAGCAATAAAAAAAATATTAAGAAAGTTTTAATGTAATTTTCACCAATTGGATAATGAAGGACTTACTTGAAAATTTATACAAGTATCATAGGTTCAATGACAATATAATAACTTCGCTTTTGAACTAAACTTTTGCTATTAACTACATATTTCCTATTAAAGTGTGTGTTTTGAGTATGTTCGTAAAGTTTGATTTAAATCACACAAAAATAAATACACAAGTGACAACAATGCTTGTGTGCCAAGCAATAAAATCTAAGCTCAAAATGTTTGATGTCAGTTTGGTTGCAAATCCGCACTTGTAAGCCCACCCTCATAAGATCGGTAAGGCCGAAGCAAGTGTTATTTACGAGATAAATCACACTGGTGTCTCGATACGATGCAGAACTAATACACTTAGTATTTCCCCGATACAGAAGGGGAAGTGCTGAGTGGTAACATAAAGTGCATTATGTATGACATTATGTTTGTATGGTGTCGCATACATACGTAGCATAATTAAAGTGTATTCATGAAAAAAAAATGATCACATAGAGCTTTTGTCAATAAAACGCAAGAATTATTAAAAAGTACTACAACTATAAGATGTACTACATACCACTATAATTGAAATATACTATAAGTATCATTATTTAGAAAAAAAAGGGTGCGTGTACTTATGTACGCGCGCAAGAATTTATACTTTATTTTTATTAAATTTGTTTCCTTTTTTTTATTTAAATTTTAATCAATTTGAAAAAAAATCGATTAAACAACATCCTCAAACACGCATATTGGACATCTGTTTTCTTGACATCGTATAAATTCGGTAATTCGCCGGTACGGTTCGGAAAGTTCACCTGCGGCTATATTCAGACTCGCCAAGTTACGTCGGTCGTATTGTAATGAGCGATTTAGTGGGCAACTTCATTCTGTTAATTTTATGTCACGGTGCGCGCGCATCGTAAAATTTCACTCTCATAAATTTTTCATAAAGCACCTAAAGAAGTATAACTTCAAAATTCACAAACGATTGCTTACTAGCTTCATTCTTGTTATATTCGTTTTCCGAGAATAATTAAAGCCGTGTATGATTCAATCACAAACTATCTTCATTCGAAAGTTACGTCAATCCGTTACTGATCTAAATGATGCGGTGTATAAATTTTGTTCACATTTTTATTGAAGTGAAAACTTCTTTAGAATCGTTGTGATTTCAAACCGGATGCAACGGAAAAAACGACAAGTAAGAGACACAAATACAAAAATGTGTAGGATGAAGCGAGCAAAGAATGAGACAGAAATATACATACTATTTAATACAGCGCCATCTGTGAGATTTTTTAATACTAACGTGTGTATGAAAGCTCTTGTAGTGAATTTTAATTTAGGATTATACGTGAAATTAAAATATCAATTCACAGAGGGCGCTACCTTACAATTATTTACTAATGACAAAATTTTACATATACTTAAGACGTTTAGGATAATTGTATTTTAATTTTGGAAGGTTTCACTTCTACCACGTGTGAATTGCACACATGTATTTTTTTATGTGTTGGTTTGATTTGCTATAATCAAGGACTATAAAATCTCTATAAAATTCCCATAAGTCGCTTTGCTAGCTTGCATAACTGCCGTGATAAGGAATAATGTTGTCGTTTCATATTAAATTCAAATAGCACAATTCAGAATTTTTATGCTATAATCTGGAATTTTTATTCTTTATTCTTTAATTATTAATACGCCACGCATCAGCGCTACTTACGAAAAACTTGTAATTACCTTGTATAACATAAAACTAGCTGCCGTTATAGATCTTTTAAAATTTATTGAAAAATAATCAATATCAATGACTTAATTTTTTTTTAATGTAGGTGATTTTAAAGCTACCATTCACAATTTATGCACCGATTCGGAAAGCAGATATATCCCGGGGGTCGATATAGACGATAACTGATTTTGGCGGTCGACGAGTTCTAAAAATAGATCTCTAAATAATTAACAAAAGTTCTTGTTTGAAATTTTCAAGATACTGTATTATTTGTTTTATGTGTACCTACCAATTTATTATTAGGATGACGAATAGTTTAGTAGGTATTATTATTATTGTACTTTTTAAAGACCAATAAGTCGATAAGTGTGCACAAGTTTGTGTCCTTGAGCAGACCGATCTCTCGGGCAGCTGTTAGCAAATCTCATCCCTCCTGACTGAGCCCGTACTCGCCCGTCTATCTTGGTGAAATTGGAAAGGCCTCCGGGCCACCAGTAATCCCTCTCTCCAAAAAACCAAGGGGGGGGGGTCTAACGTATAAGTTCAAGTTTTGCAAAAGGAGTCTCTGGTCCAAAACAGTTTGGGAATCCCCGGAAATAAGTAAACAAAGCAGACCAGGGGTAAGACTGTTAAATGGCTATGCTAACTTGTCCCTACGTGGAGCACAGATTCAAACCCATGCGGTCTTAGACCGAAAATACTAAAAAAGTATCCGATATTGAATCTTATCACGTTTATCTTAACTAATGCAGTTCCCATAACGTGTTTACACGGACGCACGTTGAGATAAAAATCTAAAACAATCTCCATAAATCGAAGTTATCTTCATAAATATCCTTTGACCCGCAGCAGGAGTTCTCAAATTGATTCCGCGTGGTGCGGAATACGAAAACCATCTATATTGATTCCTCTCAAAACGGCGGGTGTGCAAACGGTTTTAAGACTGTACGTTCAACTATACACGTGCCTTAATAGTTTTCTTTTAGTTCCTAGTTCCTAGCTCGCCTTCGATCCAATGTTTCCTAGAACAGCTATTAAAGCCAGAGTTCTGAGGTAAAGGATTTCGCTGTATTGATTGAGTTTTGCTTGTCTTAGGAGTTCGAGTAAGCTGGAATTTTATGTGTAGTAAGTTCGATTTTCGATCGTGAGTGTTCAGTGAAATTAAACTTTTTCGTTATGCATTAACTCTTTTTATATGGTTTATATGTGATATGAAAACTCGAAACACATATTTATATTTCGTAAAAATATAAATACATTTTAAACTACATATTAACACTTAAATATCATATCCTAATATAGTAAATGCCAATCAGATTGTGTTGACTATGGGCTCCAGTTATTACAGAATACCTCAGTCCATCGATTGAAATTATTTAAAAATCATCAATTTTATTTTTAATCAAGGAGGCCCTCGCAGTATGGTCTATATCGTAATGACTTTACACCTGAATTTGGAATGCAGTGTTGCCACCGATGTGAATCGACAAGAAATAGCTTGTTTACTTTGCACATTTACAAATATAATTACATACATTATAGTTGGTACCACTGTCCAAGGCATGCTTACAAACCGCAGACTCTTGCTCTGAGTTATTCGTTAACTCCTTAACTCGGACCTAAATATGTCTCTTAGCTTTTCGTATGTATGAATGCCCAATACCAAGCGATCACTGGTGGTAGGACCTCTTGTGAGTCCGCGCGGGTAGGTACCATCGCCCAGCCTATTTCTGCCGTGAAGCAGTAATGCGTTTCGGTTTGAAGGGTGGAGCAGCCGTTGTAACTACATATACTGAGATCTTAGAACTTATATCTCAAGATGGGTGGCGCATTTACGTTGTAGATGTCCATGGGCTCCAGTAACCACTTAACACCAGGTGGTCTGTGAGCTCGTCTCCCAATCTAAGCAATAAAAAAAAAAAAAAGATCAAGATACTAATATTTTTGTTCTGAGTGAGGCTTAGGGCCAGTGTTAGCAACACTCCGACTTGAGTCCCGTGAACTCACCTATACGTCAAGGAGAAGCTGAGATAGCATCTTGAGGTCAGCATACACAAGGAGAAAAAAATCTGAGTGAAATGAAAGGTAAAAGTCTAGAATTGTTTTTTTGGTTTTTAACACAATATTCAAAAGTCTACGAATAATTAGACCTCAATCTTCCATGACCACTAAAACTGTAAGGTATTAGAAACTTCGGACATAATATAATGACAATAAAAAAAGCGAGCTGAAACCGTAAAAGTAGTTTAATAATGTGTAGGACTCACGAAAGCTGAAAAATACTATTAACATTCTCGTTTGACGATGTCAGTGACCACGAAAACTGTTAAGTATGCGAAAATATTCGCTCATCTACCTACAGAGACAATAAAAAGTCTGAAGTGTTATAGTGAAAAGATGTATAGTTATAATAAGCACGAGAATTAACCTAAAAGAATTTTAATCATAAAATTATAATAACTTGGGTCAATAAAACTCTTATAAAGTTAACATGTTATACTGACGGTAGGACTTCTTGTGAAGCCGCACGGGGAGGTACCACCACCCCGCCTATTTCTGCCGTGTAGCAGTAATGCGTTTTGGTTAGAAGGGTGGGACAGCCGTTATAACTATACTGAGACCTTAGAACTTATATCTCAAGGTGGGTGGCGCATTTACTTTGTAGATGTCTATGGGCTATTGTAACCACTTAACACCAGGTGGGCTGTGAGCTCGTCCACCCATTGAAGCAATAAATAAATAAAATGTAAAATAAACACAGCTTTATCGTTATGGTGTAGGTTATTAACTAAGCGTCTACCGACGTAAGGTATAAATAATATTGTGAATTGCTTGTATTCGTATTCACAGTAATCTTATTTCTCGTATCAATCACTGGCCGCGCCACCTGTAATATTGTTTCCGATTTGCACTAACGCTTAAATTCAGAGTCACGGCCGTAATCGGAATAAACTTGATTCGTTATTGATGTTATGCTTCGCAAATATTTTTTTACTCACAATAGATAGTTGCAGAGGCTAAAACTGAACAAAAATAAATTTTAAAAGTTCGTTGGAGATAAATAGAAGTATTTGGCTCGCTGCTTATATGCCTTTGCCTACATACTTGATATGTTTTCATGTGGGATCTATTTTTCTATACTAATATTATAAAGAGGAAAGATTTGTTTGTTTGTTTGTTTCGAATAGGCTCCGAAACTACTGGACCGATTTGAAAAATTCTTTTTCCATTAGAAGCCGACATTGTCCCTGATGAACATAGGCTACTTTTTTTCATTTTTTTTAATTTTATTTTTTTGGTTTCATGTGTGTTTTAATGTTTCCGAAGCGAAGCGAGGGCGGGTCGCTAGTATCATAATAAATGTAGTATTCACTTACTGGACGTAATTTGACTACAACTACAAACACCTAATTATTTAAATTCATACAGTAGAAAATCATTTCACATACAGTAGAGAAAAAAAATTAAATTCAGTAGGCAAAAACCTATTCTTATAGAAAATATTATATTACCGACAGTCAGAAAATTTACACTATGTCACTATTTGTAAACAAAAAGAAAATCCGTGAAAGAGGCAACTCTTAATACGCATGATACTACTGCCCGGTCCCAGACCTCTACGTGATGGAGGCTGTGACGAGAATCGGAAATAGGATCCGAATGTTTTGTGGTTATTTCGATTGAACCCCAAAAGGGGTACCTACTCTTAAAATTTCAAGCCGATCTACGACCAGTTTTCTCGTTAAGCACACAGATATTCCCGGAGGAAAAGGTTTCTTTCTGCTCCAACCGAAATAAAAGGACGACCGAATTTTAGTCAAGTTTGGCAACTTTATTTATGGGCATGCGATCGAAACGAAACTATTCTGGAACGATCAGTAATCGAGAGATAATGTCGACAATAATAGTTGTATCTGCTGAATACATAATTGTTCGAGTTAGCTACTAAACTTAATAAAGTCTAAATAAGATTTTGAATACCATGATGATTATAATTAGCTTAATTACTGTAGATGAGAAGAATAGCATACGATCTACCCGATGCTAAGTTACTGTAGCCCACAGGCATCAAAACCTGAATGCTACCTTCAAATTTGAGGTCCGACTTGTTCCATACTTTAAACTGGAATGCTAGACTCTGAGCAAAGGGCGTATTGCGTCAAGAAAATAAATTGATCACATTTAATGACTGTATAAACAATTAGATGTCAATATTATCTCTATTGATTACCATGGTATTAACATTTCAACCGTAACAAGCTAACTAAACCCTCAAACCCGACGTCTTAATATTTAACTACCCTATTGATGTTCGTAGTCTAACCGCAGCATAAATTATGGACCTATCGATTCTGAAGATGAAGTCAATGAACTATTGCGTAAATAAATGTATAGCTGTTAAATATATTTATATGTAGATGCTATATTATGCTGTTGACGTAGCAAAGGCGGGTATTATTGATGGGCATAATTTATGTGGTTTGCTCCGTGTTCTTAGGGGCACGAGGACGAAATCACGAAAGTACCACCCCTGAAATTTATGATCCGCGCTCGGAACCTTTGACGACTGCTAATTTTTCAATGGTTTCTTGCTGCTTTGAAAGGGAAAATTGACAGCTTTGATATTTGATTATAAAGCTATTGATTTTCAGGCAAGCGATGATATTGTAATTTATAAGGTGATAAATTTAGCGCTCATAAAAATCTACATAGGTTTCATTTAAGTTCTATAATTTTGTATTATTATTATATGCGTAAGTGTACTACTAATATGAATACATTAAAATTTAAAATATAAATAAATAGCTATTCCATCACATGTGATGGATTAGAGTCAACGTTTTAATAATTTATGATATATTAAAAAATTTGGCCTTAATTCGAAAAATCTGCAGATAATAATTTCCCATTAGCGTTATCACAAAACAAATGAAAATTTGTCCGAATTCTACTTTATATCGCAGGCAATGGCGTTCGTGATATTAATGTTGATGGTCGCCTGTAACAACATAGGTAATACTCCCAACGCGACTTACAGACTATACAGAAACTCTTAGAATAACAAACGAAAAACTATGAATTGCCATGGGTAAAACCAAAGCACCCAAAACCGAAGGCGAATGCCCACTTACAGTAAGACATTAAGTAAACAACTTCGATGTTAGAAAGATAATAGAAAAATGGAATCGAAGCCACATCCTCATATTTTCGCGTGCGACAAAAATATTGATAGGAATCTTCATTTGATCGGAACATGCCCGGAATCGTAATAAAGATTGGAGATAAAGAACACTGTAATGTGTTTCCACGAAGTTTAACTTATTTCGATCGTGTTGTAGTAATCTGATATCTGTTTGGGGTACGTGTTCGTTTTGTCATATCAAGGCTTATCGATTCGACTTTTGACAATAAGAAATTATGAAGAAATTTCTTTCCGTAATTTCAAAACAATTTGTACTTCAAGGTCAGCGTCTAGATTTACATGTATTGGGCTTCCCAAGAATTGATGTCTACTAACTGAAAAAAGTAGGAACACGAAAAAAAATATTCAAGAGATAACCAAAAAAGACTGAATGATGATTCTTCTTCTTCTTCTTAGTCGCATACTTCATTGCTAAAGGTCGTGTCCCCGAAAGCCCTTCAGGACACGAGCTTCGGCTCTTTGTACCATCAGCTTCCATTTCCTTCATAAAATAGCTAACTTCATCATGAATGATGACATTAGTTATTTAATCTCTTATATTAGTTTTAAGTCTATAAACTAAGGTTTCATAAAGATGATAATATAAGATAATAAACTTAGGTATGTTCCGGAAATATGACATTATTATTAACATGTTTCTTAATAACTAGTAAAACATTGGTTTTTATGTTGTTTAATTAGAATTGTCTCCGATCAATATTAATAATTATTCGAAATTTAAAAGCCTTTTAATTATTAAAATTAACTAAGTAATCCAATAATTATCAATAGGGACTCAGATTTTCTGAATTACGTTTTCTAGTTCGACTAATGTCGGAGTCAATAAAACGCCAATATCAAAACAAGGAATGGACAAACGTGGAAAATCTAGAAACCAATTTTCTCTCTGACTAGGTAAGTAGGTAAATACGTAATTTCATGGCGAATTAATTTCTAAGTAGATCATACAACGGTCGACGGTCTCCCAATTTGCATTCGTTGTGTTGTGTTTGAGGCAATTTCGTAGTGAATTATTTTATATGAAGATAAAAAATATAGATGAAGTACATAATATTGAAAAAAGTTATTTTACGGAAATGTTTAGATTAAATTTAACCAAGGTTCTTTCAAGCTTCATTATTTGAAATATCAGTTACGTTTGTAAAAAGGGTTTAGAGACAAAATTTAAAACAGTTATTATGTATTCTTAAATCTTAATTTGAATATCACAAAATTGCCAAAACCAACGTTTACAATTATACATTTAAATTGTGATTAGATACCGCTAATCCTCCCGTTCACGATGCTTAAGTCTAAAAAATACCCATAGAGGACGATTCGGATTTCACTGTACAAGTTAGAAATTTAAATTACATGATAATTTTTTTTTTTTTTTTTGTTAAGTGGTTACTGGAGCCCATAGACATCTACAACGTAAATGCGCCACCCACCTTGAGATATAAGTTCGAAGGTCATACTACAATGGCTGCCCCACCCTTCAAACCGAAACGCATTACTGCTTCACGGCAGAAATAAGCAGGGTAGTGGTACCTACCCGCGCGGACTCTCAAGAGGTCCTACCACCAGTAAAAAAATTAAAATTACCGTCAAGTAAAAGAGTATACCTTTCTTTTCTATAATATGGCATGATGTCACTCACGTTCTGATGCCTAACGTCTATGTAGCTATCTACTTAACGCCAGTTTAGTATCTCATGATTAAAATTTAATATTTTTGAAAGCGGACTTCGTAATTTGCAGGTTGACGTTTTTCCATTCAGAAATCAAAACAAACATATTGAACGCGATTTTCAATAAATTCTGGCTATTAATGAGTTTAATTTTCGTAAGTACACAAGGATTGCATACATGTCGAATTAATTTGACGAGGAACGGACACTGTACCGTACAACGGATCCCGGTCCCGGGAAAATTCAATTCGATCTCTCGTATCGAGAATATAATTAGCCGGTAAATTTAAGAAGAATCATTTCACATCACTAATTTGTTGAATGTTACATCGCAATCAGGTTTCAGTGTGTTAGAATGTCCAATTGTTTAAACGTTTTATGAGATTAACTTGTTTTCATGGGAACAATTTTATTTTACAAAAATAACTTTAGTATTGGAATGTAAAATAAAATTAAACTTTGAATTTTGTGTACCGTTTTTAACGAAGGGAAATTTAATTTCGTTCTAAATTGGCATGAGCAAATAGTTACGTCTGTCTATAACTCAATTTTATTGTAAAATGAAGTTATCTCTCTTGATTTTTGTGTACAGTTTTGAATTTATAATGTAAAGCCGCAGTCGCCAGGGGCTGGCCGTCTGGGCTCGCGATGCCGCACGTCTCTGGCATACGAATGTCCTAATTCAACCCCTGCTTTGCAGTCACATTGAATTTTATTTATTGCGACAGCACTCTTTGAAATTGTTTGCAGACTTTCGTTACAGCCCATTAAGTTATTACCGTCCTGCCTCTTTCTGCCGCAAAGCTAACACGCTAACTTAAGGCTAAGAAGCTAGCTTTGGCGAGATTCTTTTATCGCAAATCAGACTTCTATTTTTTGTCCTATGGAGAAAGCGGCTTTAACATTAAGAGTATCAATGCAATCTGGTAACTGACTGTTGAGCATTAAAAAAGGCAAATAATTTATCAGGATTCACGCTAAAAGACCAAAAAATGATAATCTATATCGTGCATTCCGAAATTAAATAACTATCACACATTCGACTAATATGTGATATAAAAGATAGCGGTCAACATTGTAGTCATGCACTTGTAATATTCTATTCTGGGGCAGTTTTAAATTTTACATGACTTTGTACATTGGACTTGTTTATGTGACTTCTTTGTGAAAGACTAGAATAAAGGCAATGTATTAAGTTATATGTTATGTCTAGTATAGGTTCGTTTTTAACCCTATGTTACATAGCGCCTGAATGACAAATGAACAACACAACAACTACTGTTCCAACGTGGTGATAAAAGTATTCTACGTCGAAATAAAAAGTAAACTACTTAAAATTAAGCAACTAGTAAGCAGAAAGTAGTAAGTGACAAACAAAATCGTGGAACACAGCCTTCGAACTCGAAACGCACTCACTTTAAAAGCAAAATTTCAAAACTTTCCACAACAGAAATTTCGTTTTCTTTTTTTAATATCTTAAAACAGGAACAATGGTGAACACCGACTTTACATGTAGCTACATTATTCCACACGCACACAACATAATATTTACACAGTTTCTTTGTCTCAACTTTCCACTCCTGTCTCGCACATAACTTTGAATGTGGGCTTATTTCGAATAACTCTGTAGGTTTTATAACTGCCACGGTAACCGTATTCAAGTTGTGTACAGTATTTAATTGAAAAGTTGCTATGTTATTAATAATTACTCAGTTGTAAAACAAAATTGAAAATCTTAAGTAAATCTTTGATGTTATTTTTTTAAATTTTCTTCTATTAGCTATAATGCAGTTGAATAAATCCGACAAAACCTGAATTGTGTTAACCGAATTTCCACAAACACATACAGGTTTTAGAGAACATTTAGATATTTGATGTAGTGAGTAACATCAATTGCTCAGTAGAAAATCTCGTTCTTAACAGTCCGTTTATATCTTATTCTGTTTTTAATTTAAGTCGTAAAATTAATTAACTTTAAAGACAAAGAGCATATTAATTCTTTCAGTGTGGCTAAGAAGTTAGCTATAAAATTCTATGAAAAACACATAAATCCTGTACTTCATAAGTGAAACGTATGTGTATTCACAGTGTGCAATAGTAAGTAAATATTTTACAGAAGCCGTTTTCATGTTCACTAGCGGAAAAACTTCTTAACGTTAACTTCTGACTTTCGCGGTCCGAAATGAGCTCCGCGTAGAGATGGAAAACATTTTATTGCTTTATTACGAGTATGCAAATATAAGCAGACTCGCGTGGCTCCGGCGACCTGGAAAGTGGAAAATAAAATGGCTGCCCACCGCCGTGAAGAACGCAAATGTAGGACGCAATCTAAACTACTGAACAAACACTATGCGAGTTTGTTTAGCGCTGCTCAAACTCCATAAGTATTAAAAATATAGTAACGTACTTTGAAATCCGTTCAATTCATATATAATACATGTTACACTTCATACTGTGTGTAAATTTTTTGTAGCGACTAGTATTTTTCTATTGTAGAATTGTGCTTACTCAAAACTAACTACCATTGCTTATATATCTGAAATGTCAAAATCACAGCTATACCTCAAGCACCGGTCACCGTCCTCGCCGAACCCGCTTGCGATGAAGGGCTCGGCGAGTAAATTAACCTACAGACACAGCTCACTAAGTTTCTCGGCGGATCTTCTCAGTGGGTCGCGTTTCGGATACGGTACTAGATTCTGCGAAGCACTGCTCTTGCTAGGGCCAGTGTTAGCAATATCTCCGGCTCGAGCCCCGAGAGCTCACCTACACGCTAGGGTAACGCTGACATAACCTCGTAAGGCTATCAGCATAGGTAGGGAAAAAAAAACAGGTATGCCATGAAAGAAACTTCTTCATAATTGATAACAATTACACATATTGTTCGAAAAGTAATCACGAGCTAACGGCTACTGAAGGTACAAAGTCAGTGGATGCCGCCACCCACCTTGTGATATCAGTATAACGACTATCTCAGGGTAGAAAATAGTAGAAATAGACATGATTGAGGTACCTTCTCGTGTGGACTTTGAATATTAATAATTCTCTATTCATACATTCATTATCCAAACAACTTTTACGATTTGATATATATTATATATTCACACATAAATCATTTATGTCATAAATTGCTTATACAAAATTATTTTACATCTCTAATAGAAATATCTATAAAATTTTATTGCAGAAGCTGTAAATCAGATAGGTGCGTATCTTAGAAACTGTAGACACGGTTGTAGTGTAAAACTGTTTTGTATCCCTTGGCGATATTCATATTTGATCAATAATTGGGAGTTAGAATAAAAGTTAAATTATAAAAGGTCATGATCGACTGCATCATAGCCAAGCATGGTGTGAATAACGGGGTGTGTTCGAAATTAATTAAAAAGTTAATTATAAAATAATAAGAAATTATCGAGAAATTTATTTTTAGAGATCAATATCATTGTAAACAAACAGCTACCCAATGGTCAAAATTACAAGGATGAGACCACAATCCAGAACTTTTAATATGTTATTAGGGAAAAAGCTTATTTATTTATTAATGGTCAAACTCTGACCGAAGTAAAATATCCCAGAGTGATTTTCTTTCCAATTAATCAAAAAATAGATTTATTCTATTTTTGCTATTCTAATTAGATTTAATAAAAAAAATGTGTGCGTGTACTAGTGTACACACGTAAGAAGTGAAACTTGTTTATGGCCTTATTTTTCGAAAAATGATCTACATGCAACTTTCTAGAAATTGGTTAAATAAAGTTAAATTAGATAAAGTTTAAACAAAAGGATTTTATTATCATAGACATGAATACAAATAATACAATTATTTCACTTTACCTTTTTGCTACTAAGATTATTACAGCATTTTAATAATACATCTCTTTGATATCATAATACCCTGGTACTTTTCTTCCTATAAATTAATAATAATAGCACGGTCCACGTGGTGTTAAATGGGGTTCCTGAGGTTCGTGAAGTTTGACCCACCTTGAGACATGAGGTCGATTTCTCAAATCCGAAACCATGCTTCAGAACATACCGCCGTTAATTATTAATAAATCTCTTTGCTATCATAATACCCTGGTACTTTTCTTCCTATTATTTTACGTAATAACAGTAATAAATAGCACGGTCCACGTGATATTATTAAGTGGGCTCCCTGAGATTATTGGAATTACAAAATGATTTCCGTAATCCACCTGGAGACATGAGGTCAATTTCTCAAATCGGAATCCATACTTCAGAACATACAGCCGTTAATTAATAAAGAAGGCTGTACGTCAGAGTAAAGTTATAATAATACATCTCTTTGATATCATAATACCCTGGTACTTTTCTTCCTATTATTTTACGTAATAACAATAATAGCACGGTCCACGTGATATTAAGTGGGTTACCTGGGATTATTGCAATTACAAAATGTATTCCGTGACCCACCTTGAGACATGAGGTCGGTTTCTCAAATGCGCATCCATACTTCAGAACATACAGCCGTTAATTAAAAGATGGCGCGTAACGGAAAAATGTGACGCGTAACCGAAAAATGTGACGGTAAATTTTTTTCCAACGCCGATAAGGAAGTTTCACTTCAAAAATTTAATATACAGTCTGAAATAATGTTCAACAACAATTTGTATTAAATACACAAGTCGATATTTTTTTCCTAAATTCAGAAATGAATTTCCATCTTCTACAATCTTTCTAATTTAGGCAATCTTCTAAACAAAAATAATTGAATCTTACATTTATTTATGGGCTCAGCTTACATCATTTGTTACGTCTTTTCGTAATACAATCACGAATTGAAACGGAAAAATATTTACCTTCTAGATCTACCTAAATCGCAATGGTCACATTATTAAGAAAGAAATAGGGTCATTTAGGAAAATTGATGTTTATTCAAAATATTGAAGGCAACTTGTTTTCTAAGATCAAAAGGAAGAAAAAATGTTTTCCCATTTTTCACGGAGGCGAAAATAATTTGATTTCAGTGGAGGGATGTCGGGAGTTGATTTTAAATTTAACTTCTCTGAACTTGCAAAGAGGAATGGATTTTTTATATACTTCCAAACATTAACTGTTTATTTTCTTGATAATCTCTTATGCTTGTTAAATAAACCGATTTTATTGCTGGAGTTTCAATCTTTTTGAATTATTAATTTATGTAAATTCAATTTTTGACAAACACTGATCGTTTCCAAAACTGTGTTATTATAGGCAAAGCATTGGTCGCGTGCAATCAAACAGAATAACAACAGTCATGCCTCGATAGTTTGATCTGTTTTATAAATTGAACATGGATATGCCAAAAGGATTAAAGTTGAAAACAATCCACTTTGATTTGTTTCTAGCAGATTTTGATTATAAATATAATGTAGTACATGACGGACACATAATTCTGAATAATCTTCTTCTACATCTTCAAAAGTATTAATTGAGTTAAATTGTAGAGATACTATTTCTTTTGTCGTTGCGCGTCATGTTTCTCTTCGGCGCACAATCTTCATTTCAAATCTTACTCTTGCGAACTGCGAGCTGTATCACTACATTAATTGATTCCCGCCCGAAATGGAACCCGCGAGAGATAGAAGGGATGACTGTGGTCAACTCTCCAACTGAACACATGGGCCACCCCAAGGACGTCTGGTCGGCAGAATTGTCGGAGGAATCGACTCTACGTCAGTCATTATGGTCGGTAGGCAGTCAAGCCGTCTAGGCCGTTGCTGATGTTCCAAGATAACCCACTGGGCTGTAACCAGCTTGCTGCACCGTAATGCTAACTGGTAGATCTTATCAGCTCCGAGACACGCTTAAGAGTGAGTAGTACGCCGCGCGGCGTTTTCATGACCTCTAAAGGCGGTTAATTGATAGTTCTAACTGTCAGCTCTGCGGCACGTTTAAGAGTAAGAGTAGTTTTCATGTCCTCTAACGAACACGAGAGAAGAGTTCCCATAAAAAAAAAAGAAACAACATTATTAACATAATATTTTCTTAAATATCTCCAAAGTATCACCTGATAGGTAAATACGATCATCTTGTTTTTATCTCTGTTTTCTATTTAGATGTATTACCCTACTTATTCGTTGATAGTCTAGGCTATTCCAGCTACGCTATGTCTGGTAATCACGCTTCGAGGTATAACACTCACGTATGTTGAATTTACAATGTAATCAGGTTCTGAATTAATTGCGATATTAAAAGCACACGACTAAATAATTTTTAATTCATTCGAAACATCCGTTATGGGAGCGTTGTGGAAGCAGATAGATTCCATACTGAACTGTTACTGCAAGGATAATGTAATGAACAGTAACATAACTTAAACTCGCAATGACTTAACTACTTTACAATGCATGTTTTATTTATTAACAAAAAAGCTCTGATAACGCAAAATACTTATTTAATGCTAATATTAAAGCATTTTAAAATGTTTATACAGTAATTGAACAACATCAAATTATATATTAATACGTATTTAACAGAGAAAGAAGCAATTTTACACAAAATAGGCTTTTTTTTCTATTTCATTCTCCTAAATCTCTAAGGTACTTGTTATTGTATTGTTACACGGTGGGGCTCGGGATAAATAAATCTTTTACCGAAGTACGAATTAAAACTCTATTTAACATTTAGAACACTTAAGGAACACTTTACATTCAACATCCGAACGGTCTGTAGCCTTTCCGGAATCGCCGTCGAAACCCCACACAAGAAAGGCACACCTAGCCAGTGCCATAACTGCCAATTATACGGGCATTCTTCCCGTAACTGTCACGCGCGTCCCCGATGCGTCAAGTGTTTAGGAGATCACGCCACGGCCCTCTGCACTCGCGATCAAAAAACCGCGACGGAACCGCCTAGCTGCGTCCTGTGTCGTACACAGGGTCACCCCGCAAATTACCGCGGATGCCCCCGAGCCCCGAAAATAAATCGCCGCGTCGCCCGCCAAAACCGCCTCCGAGCTTCCGGCCCAGACATCAAAGCCTCGGCACCCTCTGTGTCGCAGGCTAAGTCAGCGTTCGTTCCGGCGCCGGTGCCCAGTGTCTCGGCTTGGGCGAAACCGCTGCCGTACACGAACACGGTTACAACTCCCTCCTCCGCGATTCGTCCCGCCCCCGCAACTCGTCCCTCTCCCGCGACTTGCCCTCCGACCGCGTCCGACAATCTTGCTTTAGCGATCGACTTCTTTCAGTCGATCAACTTTGAGCGCGTTAACGCTTTGGGCGACGCCATTCGCGCTGCCTCCACTGCACAACACTTTATCGCCGTTGTGCAAGAATACGCCGACGTATACGCGTCATTAAATACGTACGTCCTCCCCTCACTCCGCCGGTAATCAATGGCGTATATAAGTAGAATAAAGCCCCTATCCGTAACGATAGGATTTTTTAACGCTTACGGTCTCGCAAATCAACGTGATCAGGTTTCTGACTTTTTGCGTGACCATCAAATTGATATCTTTTTAGTGCAGGAGACCCTACTTAAGCCCGCGCGCCGTGACCCTAAAATCGCGAACTATAACATGGTCAGGAACGACAGGCTCTCTGCTCGTGGTGGTGGTACCGTCATTTACTATAGAAGAGCCCTGCATTGCGTCCCGCTCGATCCTCCCGCGCTCGCTAATATCGAAGCATCAGTGTGCCGAATCTCACTGACGGGACACGCGCCGATCGTTATCGCGTCCGTTTATCTTCCACCGGATAAGATCGTTCTAAGCAGTGATATCGAGGCGCTGCTCGGCATGGGGAGCTCTGTCATTCTGGCGGGCGACCTAAATTGTAAACACATCAGGTGGAACTCACACACCACAACCCCGAATGGCAGGCGGCTTGACGCGTTAGTCGATAATCTCGCCTTCGATATCGTCGCTCCGCTAACCCCGACTCACTACCCGCTAAATATCGCGCATCGCCCGGATATACTCGACATAGCGTTATTAAAAAACGTAACTCTGCGCTTACACTCGATCGAAGTAGTTTCAGAGTTAGATTCAGACCACCGTCCCGTCGTTATGAAGCTCGGTCGCGCTCCCGATTCCGTTCCCGTCACGAGGACTGTGGTGGATTGGCACACGCTGGGCATCAGCCTGGCTGAATCTGATCCACCATCGCTCCCGTTTAACCCGGACTCTACCCCGTCTCCTCAGGATACCGCTGAAGCCATAGACATCTTGACGTCACACATCACCTCGACATTAGATAGATCATCGAAACAAGTTGTAGCGGAGGACTTCCTTCACCGCTTCAAATTGTCCGACGATATTAGGGAACTCCTTAGAGCTAAGAACGCCTCGATACGCGCCTACGACAGGTATCCTACCGCGGAAAATCGTATTCGAATGCGTGCCCTACAACGCGACGTAAAGTCTCGCATCTCCGAAGTCCGAGATGCCAGATGGTCTGATTTCTTAGAAGGACTCGCGCCCTCCCAAAGGTCTTACTACCGCTTAGCTCGTACTCTCAAATCGGATACGGTAGTAACTATGCCCCCCCTCGTAGGCCCCTCAGGCCGACTCGCGGCGTTTGATGATGACGAAAAAGCAGAGTTGCTGGCCGATACATTGCAAACCCAGTGCACGCCCAGCACTCAATCCGTGGACCCTGTTCATGTAGAATTAGTAGACAGTGAGGTAGAACGCAGAGTCTCCTTGCCACCCTCAGATGCGTTACCACCCGTCACCCCGATGGAAGTTAAAGACTTGATCAAAGACCTACGTCCTCGCAAGGCTCCCGGTTCCGACGGTATATCCAACCGCGTTATTAAACTTCTACCCGTCCAACTCATCGTGATGTTGGCATCTATTTTCAATGCCGCTATGGCGAACTGTATCTTTCCCACGGTGTGGAAAGAAGCGGACGTTATCGGCATACATAAACCCGGTAAACCAAAAAATCATCCGACGAGCTACCGCCCGATTAGCCTCCTCATGTCTCTAGGTAAACTGTATGAGCGTCTGCTCTACAAACGCCTCAGAGACTTCGTCTCATCCAAGGGCATTCTCATCGATGAACAATTCGGATTCCGTGCAAATCACTCATGCGTACAACAGGTGCACCGCCTCACGGAGCACATTCTTGTAGGACTTAACCGACCAAAACCGTTATACACGGGAGCTCTCTTCTTCGACGTCGCAAAAGCGTTCGACAAAGTCTGGCACAACGGTTTGATTTTCAAACTATTCAACATGGGTGTGCCGGATAGTCTCGTGCTCATCATACGGGACTTCTTGTCGAACCGCTCTTTTCGATATCGAGTCGAGGGAACCCGCTCCTCCCCACGACCTCTCACAGCTGGAGTCCCGCAAGGCTCTGTCCTTTCACCCCTCCTATTTAGCTTATTCGTTAACGATATTCCCCGGTCGCCGCCGACCCATTTAGCTTTATTCGCTGTTTACTATTCCAGTAGAAACAAGTCCCTAATCGCAAAGAAGCTTCAGAGCGCAGCCCTAGCCCTAGGACAGTGGTTCCGAAAATGGCGCATAGACATCAACCCAGCGAAAAGTACTGCGGTGCTATTTCAGAGGGGAAGGGATTTCCTCCCGTATTAGGAGGAGGAATCTCACACCCCCGATTACTCTCTTTAGTCTTCCGCGACCGCAGGCGCGAGTATCGAAGAGGGATGCATGACGCTGAGACCGCCTTTTACCGGGAGATCGCTGAAGGGGGAAACCGTGACCCGTGGGGACTAGCGTATCGGACGGCGAGTGGTAGGCGACGCGCACCAACTAATGTGGTTAACGGGGTGGAGAATGCGGGGCGGTGCTCGGATGATGTGAGTGGGGCCATGCGCACCTTGATGTGGGCGCTGTGTCCGGATGACTATATGTCTCGGGACACTCCGTACCATGCGCGGGTGCGTATCATGGCCGCGCTCCCCCCATCCGGGCGGGACGCAGACCCGCTGAGCAAAGACTCCCTTCGTGCCATAATTGGCTCACTGAAGAATACCGCACCGGGCATCGACGGTTTAACGGCGCGCATTATCAAAAAGGCACTTCCGGCTGCTGAGGCCGAGTTCGTGGCCGTATACGCACGGTGCGTTGTGGAGGGGACCTTCCCGCCGGTGTGGAAGGATGGCCGCCTACTTGTTCTGCCAAAGGGGAATGGCAGGCCCTTAACGGACCCCAAGGCGTATCGCCCGGTCACCTTGCTGCCGGTCCTGGGAAAGATCTTGGAGAAGGTACTATTGCAGTGTGCTCCTGGCCTCACCCAAAGTATTAGTCCGCGCCAGCACGGGTTCTCTCCTGGACGCTCAACGGTGACGGCGCTGCGAACTCTGCTGGACGTGTCGCGCGCCTCGGAGCAGAGGTACGTAATGGCCATATTCTTGGACATCAGTGGAGCTTTCGATAACGCGTGGTGGCCCATGATAATGGTGAAGGCCAAGCGGAACTGTCCGCCCAACATCTATCGGATGCTGACGGACTATTTCCGCGGACGCCGTATTGCCGTTGTCGCGGGGGAATGTGCGGAGTGGAAGGTGTCCACGATGGGCTGTCCGCAGGGCTCAGTGCTCGGGCCGACGCTCTGGAACGTTCTGATTGATGACCTGCTCGCCTTGCCGCAGGGGGTAGAGGGAACAGAGATGGTCGCCTATGCCGATGACGTGACGGTACTGGTTAGGGGTGACTCACGGGCGCAGCTTGAGAGGAGAGCGCACGCCGTGCTAGGACTCGCAGAGGGGTGGGCGAGCAGGAATAAGCTCGATTTTGCCCCGGCGAAGTCCCGATGCATAATGTTGAGGGGGAAGTTTCAGCGTCCCCCTATAGTCCGGTACGGCAGTCATGTCATTCGGTTCGAGAACCAGGTGACGGTGTTGGGCGTCGTCTTCGACGATTGCCTCTCTTTCGCGCCGCATGCGGCGGCCATTGGCGAGAGGGCGAGCAGGTGCTTAGGCAAGATGTCTAGAGTTTCGGCTTCGGCTTGGGGGCTGCGATATAGGGCTTTGCGTGTCTTGTACATGGGCACTTATGTTACAACCCTTACCTACGCGGCGGCCGTATGGTATTTGCGGGCTGCACGTCGTGCGCAGCGTGCTGCTTAGGACGCAGCGCCCGTCGTTGACACTACTAACGAAGGCCTACCGTTCGTGCAGCACGGCTGCTTTGCCGGTGTTGGCGGGCGTCCTGCCGGCGGACCTGGAGGTGACTCGTGCTGGACGGAGGATGCGGGAGTGCGAAGGATTGGCGCGGGAGTTGGCGGCGGAGAGACGACGGCGGATCGACAGCGATGTCTTGGTAGTTTGGCAGGACAGGTGGGTGTCTGAGGGTAAGGGGAGGGAACTGTACAAGTTCTTTCCCGATGTTGTGGACAGGAAGAAGGCAACGTGGATAGAGCCGGACTATCAGACCTCGCAGATCCTCACGGGACATGGGATCTTCAATAAGCGGTTGGCGGATATGCGACTGAGGGAGGGGCATGCTTGCGACTGCGGGGCGGTTGAGGAGGACAGGGACCATGTCCTGTGGGAGTGTCCTCTATATGACGAAATCCGGGGCAGGATGCTCGATGGAATCTCGCGGTCTGAGGTGGGCCCAGTTTACCACGCGGACCTGGTCAGGGACGAGCAAAACTTTCAGCTCTTGCGCGAGTTCGCGCATACATGGCACACGGCGCGCACTGCGCGCGAATCACGAGGACTGCCTGGCGACGAAGAATGTGGGTGATGTTAGCAGCCCCAGAACGGGGAGAATGCTAGTGGAGTGAAGGGGACGGTGTTAGTTTGTAGAACCGATCGGTACCTTGGTGCCGTGAAGTTCATGCTTCGGTCCTAATAACCGCAAGGTTGGTGGGACCATGGGAGGTGGTGGGAATACTCTCTTTAGTCAATCCATACCCTGGGCCAGGAAGGTCAAGTACCTGGGCGTTACCCTGGATGCATCGATGACATTCCGCCCGCATATAAAATCAGTCCGTGACCGTGCCGCGTTTATTCTCGGTAGACTCTACCCCATGATCTGTAAGCGGAGTAAAATGTCCCTTCGGAACAAGGTGACACTTTACAAAACTTGCATAAGGCCCGTCATGACTTACGCGAGTGTGGTGTTCGCTCACGCGGCCCGCACACACATAGACACCCTTCAATCTCTACAATCCCGCTTTTGCAGGTTAGCCGTCGGAGCTCCGTGGTTCGTGAGGAACGTTGACCTACACGACGACCTGGGCCTCGAATCTATACAAAAATACATGAAGTCAGCGTCGGAACGGTACTTCGATAAGGCTATGCGTCATGATAATCGCCTTATCGTAGCCGCCGCTGACTACTCCCCGAATCCTGATCATGCAGGAGCCAGTCACCGTCGACGCCCTAGACACGTCCTTACGGATCCATCAGATCCAATAACCTTTGCACTAGACGCCTTCAGCTCTAGGAGCAGGCTTAGGGACCTCGGTAACCGTACTCGTCGAACTCGACAAAGAGTTCGCCGTGCAACCTAACCCATGAATCAGCTCGCTGAGTTTCTCGCCGGATCTTCTCAGCGGGTCGCGATTCCGATCCGGTAGTAGATTCATTCGCGAAGCAGCTACTCTTGAGTTGTTAGGTCTCCTTCGGAGGCGCTCGGGCAGCTGTTAGCAAATCCCACCCCTCCTGGCTGAGCCTTTGCTCGCCCACCTGTCCTGGTGAAACTGGAAAGCCCTCCGGGCCACCAGTAATCCTTCAATCATAAAAAAAAAAAAACACTTTACAATTCGTAATTCACTTCTTCTGCTTCGCTTCAGGTAATCCGTTCGCTGTTTCGCTTCCAGTAAATCCAATTACTACCCTCCTTCATGTCATCTTTGCATTGCTTTAATAGTTGACACTACAAGTCTATAATTATCGAGAATATTCCCGGTAGGATTAGTAGTTTCGATGTATGATTTCCGCTATTTGATAATAGATGGCATTGCACTTCTCGAACGTTCTCGATGTTACTAGTTCTTTTTATATTCGTTTCTGCTATTTGACGACAGATGGCGTTACTCCTATCGGCTTAACAGAATGTCAGCATACTAGTACCTCAAAGTTTTACGATTACTTGTCGTTACGCACCAAAACAACTATACTTATCTATTATTAAATTGCATTTTTTTGTAATAGATACCTACTGAAATTTAGAAATTAAAATATATGTTAGAATTTCAGTAATATTACTAGCAATTGTAAGGAAAAGTTTTGCTCAGATTATAGTTTTTATTTGATAGTTAGTAGTTTTGTTTTTTAAATTTATCTAAAGAGCTCGATCGCCCAGCTCCTAACATTTTAAACTTACAATACTGATTCTTTATTACGTAATGTTGACATGTACTCTTTTATTTATAGCCGTTCTTCACGATACAGCTACCGACTGGTAATTCCCACACTTTATACGCCTACTTGAGAATATTTAAGATGCGTAAATAAAATAAAATACAAGAAATTGCCAATATTTAGGTACTGTACCTTACTTGTATTTCTTTTCAAGAATGATTGAATGTCAACCGAATATTTTTATGATATTATATGATAATATAATGAAATGAATATATGTAAATAGGTAAAAAACCATGATCATAATATGAACTTTTGAATTTGAGGTTTCAAAACTTAATCACATTTTTTAGGTTATTTTTCACAGAATTTGTTAAACAGGTAATTTGACTGTGTCTGTTAGACTTTTCGATATGGATGGGTTTCATTTTCTTATCTTGACTATCACAACTTTAGACTGTACTGAGATGGTTCTTGGCTTTGTAGGTAATATCTGTGATACCAAGCAAATCGACATATTTAGATAGTAAAGGAGTCTGACTTGATAAAACTGTCTACGAATCTACTTTCAGTCGTTGTAAACTTTGCGATTGGACGATTATTAAAATTTATTTGATACTAAATAATAAAACTTTATATAATATGAATTGTATAAATCACCTCAAACATAAAATCCTACAAAACAAAAACACGTAATACCAACAATAAAATTTAGAAGTTTAAAAAAAATGTACAATAGCCCTATTAAAAACCATACAACAAATAATGATAACAGAACATACCTATATATATTATTTATATACATACAGATCACTTATTAGCCTCGAACAATCAATTCACGTAGACAGCTCTGGGTGAGATGATTTGTAATGGGCGTCGTGTACCCTAAAGAGCCCGAGGTCAGCTGAACCTAGTTCATCTAACACAGTGATACAACTATAATGCTATTATATCATTTTGAAAACAAGGTATCTTATGTGCCTTTCTGGTCGCTCAAATTTTAAGGTCTTTGGTTTGGAGTTCGACTTCCTAGAGTGGCCGGCTTTAATCTACACACGCTTTAGATTATTAACCCATTGTTATCGTATTATCATAGAACAGGTTATTTTTTATTGTTATAATAATATATTATTATGCTGACACACAGCCGACCAAGTACCAGAAAAATGAAATATTTTTGTATAGGCATAGTCATAGGCATAGATGAAAGGCGATTGCATGCAGCAGAGATGCGAATGTTGCGATGGATGTGTGGAGTAACGAGAATGGATAGAATACGGAATGAATATGTTAGAGGAAGTCTGAAAGTGGCACCTGTGACAGAGAAGCTGAGGAGTGCGCGTTTGGGATGGTATGGACCTGTGATGAGACGAAATGAAAATGAGGTTGGTAAGAGAGTGTTAACTATGAATGTGGTAGGATATAGAGGAAGAGGTAGACCTAAGAAGAAATGGATGGATTGTGTGAAAGACGATATGGGTAAGAGGGGAGTGAGTGAAGAAATGGTATATGACAGAAGAGTATGGAAGGAGAAAACATGTTGCGCCGACCCCAGGTGACTGGGAGAAGGGCAGGATAATGATAATGATGATGATGTATAGGCATAGTCGCTGTGCGACACTTGAAATCATAATGAACACGTGGCAAATATAACTAAAAAGATGTCTTGTAGCATAATAACTACGTTGAAGTACTGATTTCATATCAGCTGTAAGTTTACGGACAGCAACACCCGTAGGGTCCTGACGCGTCGTGTCCGAACGTGCTTAGCGTGCGATCTCTGTTCGTTGATTGCATTTAATCTATGACAACCGTGGCAGCGGCTGATACTGAATCGTTCAGCTTAATATCGCTGCTCTGGGTGACACTTGTTACTGAATCGTTTTAATGTGACAACCCTGCAATCTGTTCATAGGATTACAACGCGCGAACTCAATGTTTTTCGCTTTGTATTTTTTTTTTAAAACAAACCTGCTTCCATATTATTATCTTTTTAATTGAATTTGTGTTTGTTATGTGCTAACATAGGGAAAAAAAACAATTTACATTATTACATTAGACAAATTACCAAAACTCTTAACTCATTTAGCTTTATTTTCAATGAAAATTTTGCAATATTTTCATTTTATTAAAACATGATATCTAAATAATATATAGGTAACCATTTAATCCTGTTAAGTAGCGGTAGTTATCAAAGAATAGAAGATATTCGACAGTAGCCAACAACGCCAATATGAATGTAAGTTTCAAGGTAAAAGCATACAGATCGTTGGTCTATCGAGCAAAAATAACACGCTTGTTGGAAAAACATATCTGTCTTAACAATAATTTCTAAGCTGGTGGCCCGGAATAATCATCGGTCATGGCAGTAACCTTGCCCGTGCTGAGATTAGCTTGCAAATGCTAGTGCAGTTCGAAGTCTGTGGTGAGTCGAGACTGATCTTAAATACTGCGTCGGTGCTGTGAGTAATCCACTCAGAGCAGAGCTGCCAAACCGGAGATTTGGGGCCCTACGTGCTGCAAATGAGACTCAAAACCCCGCTCGAAGAAAGATCTTCCCTTTTTCATTTTTTCAAACAGTATTTTTTTGTATAACCGTATGCAACATTGGCCGTCTTAACTTTCCACTACCACATCATCGATTGGTAGTGGAATTATCTCTCATTTACCAGTTGAACCGCAACATGAATTCGCGTAACCAGATCTGCTAAACCTCATTCTCAAGCGTACTTGACAACAGATAGGCGGTAGGTCATTAAACGAAATGCTAAATTACAACAATAGAACATCAACTGACCCACCTCCACGAGATAAGGGCAAGGGCAAATAAGAAGTATTGTCAGATATTCATTCAAATTTAATTGTTTTAGTTGAAATAGTTTTAGTTTTCTCGAACTAATCAGACGTTAAATCTATATTGCGTTTTTCTGGACGTAAAGAAGATAAATTACGATACAAAGTTCTAGTTTCACGGTGATCGATCTAATTTTCATTAACAAGATTAGTTCAAATAAGCGTGATCGATTCAGAGAAAATAATATAGCAACGTCTACATTGTATGATGAATTGTTACTAAAATAGGTACTGAAATAAATGAAATGAATCACACATTTATGCTTTGCTCTTTAAAGTTTAAAAATCTAATATTGTTCCTACCTCTGTATTTATTAGGTACTTGATATTATAGGGCAAGAACTATAAATTTCTTTATAGGCTCTCGTATAAGTATATACAGTCGTTTATTTCAATTTCGTCAGAAATTTCGAACGGATTTCCATTTTTAAAAATATCCGTCATAATTCTGGTTTAAAGAAAAGCAATGGAAAATAAATTTCAGAATTCAATATTAATCCTAGAATAATTTAAAAAATTAATATTTTAATAATAATAATACTTGAACCGCGCAGATACATTTACGGTAACACAGTTAATTTGTTATTAAAAAAGAACGAAAGACGTTATATTTTCTCTGGATAAAGAGTTGCTTATATTATTATAACACTCTTGTCCATAAACTATCAGCACATGTCAACTTGTGTTACACGTCCTTACGGAACCACTAGACCCATTAACCTTAGCGTTAGACGCATTCAGCTCTAACACTTGGAGCAGACTCAGGGACTCTGGTAACCGTACTCTTCGAGCTGGTGGTAGGACCTCTTGTGAGTACTGGTGGTAGGACCTCTTGTGAGTCCGCGCGGGTGGGCACCACCACCCTGCCTATTTCTGCCGTGAAGCAGTAATGCGTTTCGGTTTGAAGGGCGGGGCAGCCGTTGTAACTATACTTGAGACCTTAGAACTTATATCTCAAGGTGGGTGGCGCATTTATGTTGTGGATGTCTATGGGCTCTTGTAAACACTTAACACCAGGTGGGCTGTGAGCTCGTCCACCCATCTAAGAAATAAAAAATAAAAAAAAGCTCGGCAAAGAGTTAGATGTGCAACCTAAGCCATTCATCAACCCGCTTAGTTTTTCACCGGATGTGCTCAGCGGGTCGCGATTCCGATCCCGTACTAGATTCATTCGCGAAGCAGCTGCCCTTGAGTTGTTAGCCGGAGCCGCTCGGGCAGCTATTAGCAAATCTCATCCCTCTTGGTTGAGCCTTTGTTTGCCCTGGTGAAACTGGCCTTTTGGACACCAGTAATCCTTCCTTCGTAAAAAAAACTTGTGCTGTGCGTTGGTATTGGCAAATTTGTATTACTTAAATCTGTGCTTAATGTATTTGCTGTATTCAAGGGTAGTTGAAAACTTTATTTTAAAAAGAACTTAATTAGAATCCTTTCTTGCTGAGCGCCTGCATCGGTGATGGAGTTTCTATACCTATAGTTAAAAGTGTTTTAAATGAAAAAAAGATACTTCACAAATTAGACGAAATTAGTTCGAACGTTCAAATGTATCACTTAAACTTTCTTTCAATGATAAAATATCCTATGAAAACGTTTTATTTACTACTACAATGTAACAATGATATCAATGTTCACCTGCTGAGTGTACGGCTCTTTTAGAAGTTTTGTTTCTTTCAGTGTTTTATATCATACGTTTACCACCGAAGCAAACTTCATCTCTATATTTGAAAATATTATTAGAGAAATAAATTTTTCGGTGCGCACAATTGACCCTGAAATTAACTCTCCTCAATTTTTTCTTAAGGGCTATGACATGTTCTTCTTCAAACGTGTTTTTTTAAGAATCTTCAACGGTAGACAGCATTTTGACTGTACCTACGCGATGATGTCCACCGGTGACTGTTAGCACTAAGCACCCAGTGGGATAAATATTTATATGCTATTAAAGACAATACAAAATATAAAACAGTGATACGACCACTTTAAAACAACACCAGGACAAACCAAAAAAATGTACAGCGACGTCCCACAATTTCACAAACATTTCAGAGAATCGTATCGAATTGTTTGCTATTTTGTTTGTTCTACAGCGAAATTTTCTGTTTTTATTATTTATTTTTGTTACAACGCAATTGTTCGTCATGTTTCCGGTGGGAATATTTATGGGGAATGCACGACCATGAACAGGCGGATACAGATACGGTTTCTACGTAAAAACATAAAAAAAGCGTAGTCGAATGCTGAATCGGTATTTTGTCAGTGACTTCTTATGTAGTTGAGTTGTTATGTATATATAAAATAAGATAAACACAAGTACAAGAACTAAATTACTACTACTAGGTAAGGCCGAGTTCGAAAGAGAGGTCAGTAGGCAAATTCAACTCGAATGGGCTGCGTTCGGTAAATTAAAAAAAATGTGTGTTTTGTCCAAAATTCCTCTGTGCCTAATACAAATGTATTCGCGAAGCAATCGCTCTTGAGTTGTTAGGTCTTCTTCGGAGGCGCTCGGGCAGTTGTTAGCAAATCCCACCCCTCCCGGCTGAGCCTTTGCTCGCCCACCTGTCATGGTGAAAGGGCCACCAGTAATCTTTCAATCAT
Organism: Bombyx mori; assembly: GCF_030269925.1. Taxonomy (NCBI): domain Eukaryota; kingdom Metazoa; phylum Arthropoda; class Insecta; order Lepidoptera; family Bombycidae; genus Bombyx; species Bombyx mori. The sequence continues at coordinate 7,851,325 of NC_085114.1, forward strand.
AAAAAAAAAACAAATGTGTACAATCAATGTGTTACAAGGTGTTACAAGTAATAACTTCCGGTTCCGCGAAGTGGTGCTTCACAAAAGATCTTTTTAGGAAGGTTAGTATCGCTCATCGAGCTATGGACCGAATCAGAAATGAGATCCGTAGAAGAACCAAAGTTGCTTACATAGTCCGTAGGATTAGCAAGCTGAAGTGGCAGTGGATAGGTCACATAACCTGAAGATTGGATGACCGATGGTGCAGAAGGATCCTCGAGTGGAGACGATGTAGGTACTGGCAAGCGCAGTGTGAGACGACCACCTACCAGACCTACCGACGACCTAGTGAAAATCGCTGGGTTACAGTTGATAGCAGGAGGCAACGGACCGGTCGCACTGAACATCAATTGGAGAGGCCTATATTCAGCAGTGAATGATGGAGAGGCTGAGAAGATGATGATAAAATATCTATAATGAAAAGGGGTATAATGAAAAGAGCAAAGACAACATATTTGAGTGCTATTTTCTTCTCTGTTTGTCAACCGATGCTTTTGTGTAAGTTATTTATGTTTCCTATCAGGTTTTCAAGCGTTTTGAATACTACTTCTGTCGTGGTTACGGTTATTCTTTTTGTTCCACGATGGATACCGTATAACAAATGCAATAAACCGATAAAAAAATAAGTATTTTAATATAAAGCTGCTAGAATCCGAACAAGTTATGTCGTAATGAACTATTCTACTGCTGGTAGGACGTCTTCTGAGTCCACACGGGTAGACACCAGCACCCCCTTTCGGCGCGCACTTTGCGGTACTATAGGTTTCGTCGAGTCGGAGTGGTGGGACTTAATGTAGTTTAGTCGGTAGTCCGTTTTGCCATCTATAACCACTTAATACAGCTATGAGGTCGTCCTCTAATCTAACCATTAAAAAAATAGGTGTGGCACTCGGGGATTGCCGCGGTAAAGCTAGTGCATAGCATTTTTTATCAACTTACTAAGTACAATTATAATTAGATAATAATAATTTAATATTAAAACAATAATAAAATAAGACCACGCGATATTTATAAACATTAACAAAAGCAAAACATTAACTCGGCTGTCCAATTTCAAAACCTAGTATCTGACAAATTAAAAAAAGTGTGTTTTTGCATTTTTCGACCTTGTAGACCATTCTCCACATATTAGGATAGCAAAAACCCCCAAAAATTTGTAAAAAACGAAGTTACACAAAGTCGGAAACCTAGTATCTACAGTAAAGGTTTTAAAAATGCAAAAATTACAAGATTAGAACATAGTATATAACATCAACCATTTTAAAAACCTAATAAGTGCGTGTAGTTACTTGGATTTAAAATGGTTCATGCAGATACTAAGTCAATGAAATGGTTGAAATAAACGTCAAAACTCCCGCGAAACTTTAGTAAGTAAGAAAATCGTTGCACGTCGTTCGTGTTTTTGTCTATAAAATGAGTAAAAATCAGTTTTATAGGTCGAAATTGATCTTGAATGCTTTAAAAGAACAACATGGTGAAATGTAAGTACGCTTCAGTGTGTTTTATTATTGTCAAGGTTTTTTGTTTTCCAAAATTGCAACCTACTACGACACATAAAGTAAATGAAGGTGCAAATATTCCAGAGGATGTTAAAACTGCATACGGGGATCCCAAAGCTAAAGCAAGTAAATTATTATTATTATTAATGCTTTATTTCAGTTATTATTATTTTTTTAAAACCATAACATTTTGTTAGTAATAATTACTTATAATCTATGTTAGTAACTTAAAAATCTAACACATAACTATCATTATATTATACATTTTATACCATTATATATTATTATTTTTCTCCTTCCAAGTGCCTACTGCAAAGGCTATTGATCAGCAGTCCCTCGATCTTGCTCGATATGATTCTCAAAAGACTGTTGTCACTGTCACGAACTCGACGCAATAACGATGCACTTCTCTTCCGCATTATTGCAAAGAAGTCATCGGTGTGAGATGTCGCAAACATTGTGGATGCACTACAAAAGCGCGGCAGTGACAACATCATCCTAAAGCAATACAAAAGTATCAAGAAGATGCCTCCTTAGAAAATACTTTCTCTGTCAGATACTATTCGATGGATTTACAAAAAGTTATGTTGTTACCCGACATGCCTAAAGTCAAAAAATCGTTTTTCTTGAGTAGAATGATAACTTTCAACTTGACATTTGCACCAATCAGAAAGAAAACTAATGTTAATAATATTTGTATTCTATGGCATGAAGCCTATTCTGGACGAGATGCTCATGACATTGTTAATGTAATTGCAGCAATGATCGAAAAAGAAAGAGATTTTAATCATTTGATATTGTGATGTGATAATTGCACAGCTCAAAATAAAAATTGGGTCCTCTTTACATCACTTGTTACTATAATAATCACTGAGTTTTTCAATTTAGAAAGTTTGACTTTGTAATACCTACCTAACTAAAGATCACACACGTATGTCAGCTGATGGAGTTCATGGCAATATGGAGAGGCAGATTAAAAACAAAAGATGCTGTGTACGATTTTGAAGACTATAAGAATGTAATTTTAGGTTGCAGATCGCATATTGAAGTTATCGAATTCCAAAAATCGTATGAGTGGGTAAAAAAGAAACGCATACCGCGACGCAATGATGACCTTGTTCCCATTAATAATTTGTTGCTTAGTTCTTTGGTTGAAGTAATATTTGTAATATGTTTTATGAATTATGAATGATTTTGAATCTCCGTATTCCGAGTTGGATTTTCTTATTAAAAAACACAATCCCTTGATAATGCCAACCTTAAAAAATATTCCAAGAGGCATTAACGAAAGTAAAAAGGAAGGCATAGTAACAACTTTATTTAGCTTATGCCAATGAACAGAAGTTTTGGAGAAGAAGTTTTGGCAAAGTATACTGATTAATAATAATCCAGTTAATTTAGTTTCTAGTGGACAATTATGAATAACCGAATAATTTATTTTTAATTGACTGTTTTCAAATATTTTGAGTGATAATTTTTTGATTTTTTACTGTGAACAAATTTTGGTTTCCGATTATGTGTTTTTTTTTTCTTTTTCATTAAAATTGCTTATTTCTGCCCATATTTATGTTGTTTTATTCTGTTTTTTCTTACTATGTTTATAAAATTGCATTTAGTTCCTACTCAGTAAATTCAGACCTTAATGAAAACAAAGCAAGTGATCTTACTAAGTCTATTAATTTGCGTTTATCACCACTCATTATATTTTAGAACTAGATGAAAACAAAGCAAGTGATCTTACTAGGTTTTGAAATTGTCACACTCAAAAAGTTTGATCTAAGAAAACAATCTTTTTATTAGTAACTGCTCCTCTACGCACATCTTTTGTGATAGAAGCATGAAATCTACTTTTTTATAAAGCTTGTTATGTACCTCAAAATTTGCAATCACTCTCAAGAAGGTACGACTAATATTATTGAAAGGGCACGCTGTCAAAGATATGAAATTGTTTTTCGGCTCTCCTGTAAAATTTAGTTTTATGCAGATACTGGGTTTTGATATTTCACAGCCGAACTGTCCCCTTCATACTCATAAGCAAGACCGCGCGAGAGAGAGATGGGCAGACTTTTCATGATGCGCATGCAGTGCGACGTCACGCCGCGCGCTTATTCACAAACATTACATAAGCGCAACGTGTGAATGTGTTAAACGCGAGACACATGGTAGGCGAAGTGGGGGTGTTAGGTTTTATTTTCGTTACGAAATTTCTTGATTCGGTCACCGCACTCAAAGTCCGCGATAAAAGCTATACAATAGCTTAATAAATTGAGAGCGAGTATATCGTTGTTTTATTATTTTGTTGAAAAATCATTCGCATTAGAGCGAAGACAAACCGAGCTTGTCGAAATTGTTGACTTTTAAAAATCAATGAAAAGCTTCGCAGTGATACGTTTCTGGTTGTATAAACTTTATTTAAAGCTTGAAATTTTCGTTCCCACCACAACTTTTGTTTTTCTTTAATTAACAAACAATCTTCACTGCTTATTGATCTTGGTTATTGTTTTAATCAGTATATACATTTGATTAATTATAATTATTGTTAAGTATGCGAGTCGGATAAGCATATAGCTCGAATGTCAAGCGGTTATAGCGCATAGACATGAAAACGCAAAATCGCCAACCCCCTTGAAACATACGGTCGAAGATTCAATTTTGTTGGAGTAGTATTATAAAAACTTTATTTCTAATTATATTAATTGTCATTTTAAATACATACAATTTTTAATCGAGCGAATTTTTCCCCTGGAATAATATGAAAAAAAAAAATGCGAGATTCGCGAGATGTGTGTACTTATGTGTGTTACTTATACATAATATTATATCTATGATTAGTGAAAGTCGAAAAATACTATGTTGAGCTTTTCATTAAAATTTTAAATTTAAAAATATTGCGAATATACCATTTTTATAAAATAATTTATAATCACCAAACATCTTTAGCCCCATCACATAGTAAAAAATACATATCATCTATCTGACATAATTGTCTCTTTGATAAATATTAATGTAAGCAGATTATTTAGTACTATCAGGTATGGAATTTGACTCTTATTAAATTTGAATTTAATCTCAGTTATAAAGTTTATATAAATATTAGTCTATCCATTAAATACATTAATGTATTTTCTACATGAATACTAAGTTTCAAGTCTGATGCATGGCTCAGTAGTTATAAAGGAACATCCATCCGTAAAAACCACTGCAGATTTATATATTAGTATAAATATAGCAGATAAAATTTTCACTTAAAAATAATTTAGTTGCCTACGTCATTGGCTTGAGACTTGACGAGAGAATGTGTACTATAATTAGAAAATTATATACTCGTAGAAGAAACTAGTAACTATGAATAGTAGTTTCTATTGACATAGAAAAAGCCAACTACGTGATTTTTTATTATTAATAAGACACAATTTTCAAGTACCATCAATAACAACGTTTGTGTACCTCTGAAAAGTGATTTTTAATGGTGTAATTTAAAATGGGGTTCTTTAGAAAACGTTCCCGCGCGTAGTTGTACCAAAAAAGTGTATAATCATTGCATTTAATCTATCACACAGCGTGACGTGAGCGATATTGTATCTAAATTCCAATAAAATGCCAGGGTTCTGTTGGTAATGCCATCATCAGCCGTAAATGCATCGAGGGATTTCCTCGCCGGACACACGTACGCTCGTCTTGTGCAAAACTAGCAGAGCCGTGGACGCGAATTGAATATATGAAGAAATATTATGTCTGGAATTTAACTTTTATGAAAGAAAAATACAATTGGGAAACACTTTTGTGATTCGGTGTAGTTTTTTTTCTAGCTCATGTACTACTACATATGAATGACTTGGCGGCTTGTGGTGATCGTCGCTCACCCACTGATAATGCCAAAACGTTCCTGAAAGTCTAGCGACCATAAACATCCGTGAACACAATACAAAAATACGTCACGGAAATAAATGCTATGAGTTCAATTGGTGAGAGCTTACGTACTTTGGTGTGATCAATGCAAATACCTAAGTCTACGCCTCGTTTTATTAAATTGTATTCCATTTAATTCAAATCGCCAAACTTCTCAACTAGAGGTGAATCTTCAGTCTACTATTATTCTGAGCCAGTTTGGTAAGAATCGTGAAACTTACATCTGCCGCGAATAAGTTATGCGTTCAAATTTCATGGATAGAATAGCCATTATATAATATAGCTATAATTGAAACTTAAACCTACATACATTACAACTCCTTAGGAAGCTAGTTTTGGTAAGTTTTCTGCCCACAGCTGCGCCTGCAGTTGCTTCAACCACATTTATGTCATCTAGGCAGAAACCTGTGTACAGAATTGAAATTAAAACACACTATTTTCCAAGGTACATAAAATACCATACCGAATTACGTTGGAAATTAAAAGTAGTTAATTTCTGTTCCCGTCCTGGACTTTAGTTATCACATATTTGTTTTTATTAATATTCTTCTATGTACAGATCAAATTCTACTGGTTCAGTTTTTTTATACATAACACTAGCGACCCGCCCCAGATTTGGTCGGTTATTTAACAAATTTACAAAATTATAAATTATAAAACATACACAAACACAGGAATATGTCATTATTAATACCCCGAAGCCCACAAGTACACAAATATTTACAAATAAAATGTAGTGTAGGTTGGAAAGTACTTATCAATCAATATTCTTTATTAAAATTCAAAACTCTATGTAAATCAAATGTAGAACCTGAGCAGCATTTCTCGCAAAAAAAAATATTTTTAAAATTACGTAATAATATTTACGATGATGCATCTCTATGCAATTCTATGTTTACCAGACAATGGTTCCAGGTAATTTATTTTACTGGTATGGAAATTGGATATGGCTGAGTTGATAATATTCATGTAATGACAAAAAACAATGCACGACTAAAAAACAGTTTTACGCTTATGTAATTGCGCTTTTGTTTCGTAAACTAATATCAAACGTTTCGAATCAGTTACTTTTTTGATAAGCTATTATAACAAAATTCTGAATCATAACTTAAGAAGAGATATATTACATTATGATTTACAAAAGAGGTGGTAAAAAAATATACCGCTTTTGCTGGGCAGACAAAGTCACCTTGTATTATGGGGTTGTTGAAACTCAGAGGTCCCAACGTAAATATAAGTACTACTACATAGATAAACATAAATTAGATAAGCAACTCAAGCACTGAGCAAAATGTTTACTGGCGTCGTCCACTAGATGGCTTCGCTTCGATTAGTTTTTCCTATATGTATTTTATTTTTAAGAAGGATTCTCTAAATTTTCAGAAACCGCAACTTGATAAAATTATATCAATTTATCTATAACAAATAAAGACTTGTATGATTTTTTTTTTCTTTTATTTTGATAAGCAATAATTAAATGCCTTAACTTTAACAACATATAAGTTTAGGGGTATCCGCTACAAGATGTCGCTAGTTTCCATACAAAAAAATATTTGTCTTAAAGTATCGCAGTTCCAGGGCCCTGTGGGGCGGCTTGAAACACGAGGTCATAGTTGTATTTATGGATTTGCTGTCCTGCTTTCGAACCGGAACGCATAACTACTTCGCCTTAAAACTACTACCCGTACCTTGATATTTGAGTCCATTACATTACAATAATTCGTAAAATTTGCGAACTAGTAATTCTTAAACTATATTATTCCTTAAAAAGTCCAATATAATTAGCACCGAATAGTAAGTAGTAGTAATGCTATAAGCCCATCAGATTCATTCACACCATCTAGCTTATTTCTAAAGCAGTTTGTACTCTAATTAGATAGTTCTTTAACATCCTGTGAGTTGCGAACTCGCACATAACGTCTCTGTTTGTAACAAAAAATTTATAAGCTCTAGATCTGCCTAAAGAAAAGGATATTTTTAAGCCTTCTCAAGCTCAAAAAGTCATAACTGACATCAAAAGTCAGGTTTCCAAGCTCAAAAATCAATTTGCCTTCAAAATATTTGCAAGAAATCTCTCTAAGCAACTCTGAAGCCCTAACTGTCTATTTGCATAACAAACGAGTGTCACGAGCCCTTTTTGATGTTGATGTACAAAACTGCGTCGCAGCCTTTACGTGCTTAAAGGGCCCTTTAGAAGGAACACCAAAATTGGGTCCAATCATTTCTCCGGCCAATGGTGTTATAAGTTCTTCTGTCATAATACCTTTGTGCACCCTTTTGACTTGTTAATTGAAATTAAATGATAAACGTGATGAATATACTTTACTCATTATCTTAAATATTTTTAATATTTTAAAATAGTGATTTCGAGGCACTGAGTTATTATCACAGAAATTTAGAATTGGTCTTAATAAATATATACTGTATTCTCAATATAAAAAAAGGTAATTAATAAAAACACCCGCTTTTTTTGGTATAATTATTGTTCGTGTAATGTGCAAGCCCGTACGGTGGGCCAATTGTCTATTTCTACCGCGGAACTTTTTTTTTTTTTTTTTTTTTTTTTTTTTTTTTTTTTTTTTTTTTTTTTTTTTTTTTTTTTTTTTTTTTTATGATTGAAGGATTACTGGTGGCCCGGAGGCCTTTCCAGTTTCACCAGGACAGATGGGCGAGCAAAGGCTCAGCCAGGAGGGGTGGGATTTGCTAACAGCTGCCCGAGCGCCTTCGAAGGAGACCTAACAACTCAAGAGTAGCTGCTTCGCGAATGAATCTACTACCGGATCGGAATCGCGACCCGCTGAGAAGATCCGGCGAGAAACTCAGCGAGCTGATTCATGGGTTAGGTTGCACGGCGAACTCTTTGTCGAGTTCGACGAGTACGGTTACCGAGGTCCCTAAGCCTGCTCCTAGTGTTAGAGCTGAAGGCGTCTAATGCAAAGGTTATTGGATCTGATGGATCCGTAAGAACGTGTCTAGGGCGTCGACGGTGACTGGCTCCTGCGTGATCAGGATTCGGGGAGTAGTCAGCGGCGGCAACGATAAGGCGATTATCATGACGCATAGCCTTATCGAAGTACCGTTCCGACGCTGACTTCATGTATTTCCGAATTGATTCGAGGCCCAGGTCGTCGTGTAGGTCAACGTTCCTCACGAACCACGGAGCCCCGACAGCTAACCTGCAAAAGCGGGATTGTAGGGATTGGAGGGTGTCTATGAGTGTGCGGGCCGCGTGAGCGAACACCACACTCGCGTAAGTCATGACGGGCCTTATGCAAGTTTTGTAAAGTGTCACCTTGTTCCGAAGGGACATTTTACTCCGCTTACAGATCATGGGGTAGAGTCTACCGAGAATAAACGCGGCACGGTCACGGACTGATTTTATATGCGGGCGGAATGTCATCGATGCATCCAGGGTAACGCCCAGGTACTTGACCTTCCTGGCCCAGGGTATGGATTGACTAAAGAGAGTAATCGGGGGTGTGAGATTCCTCCTCCTAATACGGGAGGAAATCCGTGTGGAGCTTCCCCTCTGAAATAGCACCGCAGTACTTTTCGCTGGGTTGATGTCTATGCGCCATTTTCGGAATTACTGTCCTAGGGCTAGGGCTGCGCTCTGAAGCTTCTTCGCGATTAGGGACTTGTTTCTACTGGAATAGTAAACAGTCGTGTCGTCGGCGAATAAAGCTAAATGGGTCGGCGGCGACCGGGGAATATCGTTAACGAATAAGCTAAATAGGAGGGGTGAAAGGACAGAGCCTTGCGGGACTCCAGCTGTGAGAGGTCGTGGGGAGGAGCGGGTTCCCTCGACTCGATATCGAAAAGAGCGGTTCGACAAGAAGTCCCGTATGATGAGCACGAGACTATCCGGCACACCCATGTTGAATAGTTTGAAAATCAAACCGTTGTGCCAGACTTTGTCGAACGCTTTTGCGACGTCGAAGAAGAGAGCTCCCGTGTATAACGGTTTTGGTCGATTAAGCCCCACAAGAATGTGCTCCGTGAGGCGGTGCACCTGTTGAACGCATGAGTGATTTGTACGGAATCCGAATTGTTCATCGATGAGAATGCCCTTGGATGAGACGAAGTCTCTGAGGCGTTTGTAGAGCAGACGCTCATACAGTTTGCCTAGAGACATGAGGAGGCTAATCGGGCGGTAGCTCGTCGGATGATTTTTTGGTTTGCCGGGTTTATGTATGCCGATAACGTCCGCTTCTTTCCACACCGCGGGAAAGATACAGTTCGCCATAGCGGCATTGAAAATAGATGCCAACATCACGATGAGTTGGACGGGTAGAAGTTTAATAACGCGGTTGGATATACCGTCGGAACCGGGAGCCTTGCGAGGACGTAGGTCTTTGATCAAGTCTTTAACTTCCATCGGGGTGACGGGTGGTAACGCATCCGAGGGTGGCAAGGAGACTCTGCGTTCTACCTCACTGTCTACTAATTCTACATGAACAGGGTCCACGGATTGAGTGCTGGGCATGCACTGGGTTTGCAATGTATCGGCCAGCAACTCTGCTTTTTCGTCATCATCAAAGGCCGCGAGTCGGCCTGAGGGGCCTACGAGGGGGGGCATAGTTACTACCGTATCCGATTTGAGAGTACGAGCTAAGCGGTAGTAAGACCTTTGGGAGGGCGCGAGTCCTTCTAAGAAATCAGACCATCTGGCATCTCGGACTTCGGCGATGCGAGACTTTACGTCGCGTTGGAGGGCACGCATTCGAATACGATTTTCCGCGGTAGGATACCTGTCGTAGGCGCGTATCGAGGCGTTCTTAGCTCTAAGGAGTTCCCTAATATCATCGGACAATTTGAAGCGGTGAAGGAAGTCCTCCGCTACAACTTGTTTCGATGATCTATCTAATGTTGAGGTGATGTGTGACGTTAAGATGTCTATGGCTTCAGCGGTATCCTGAGGAGACGGGGTAGAGTCCGGGTTAAACGGGAGGGATGGGGGATCAGATTCAGCCAGGCTGATGCCCAGCGTGTGCCAATCCACCACAGTCCTCGTGACGGGAACGGAGTCGGGAGCGCGACCGAGCTTCATAACGACGGGACGGTGGTCTGAATCTAACTCTGAAACTACTTCGATCGAGTGTAAACTCAGAGTTACGTTTTTTAATAACGCTATGTCGAGTATATCCGGGCGATGCGCGATATTTAGCGGGTAGTGAGTCGGTGTTAGCGGAGCGACGATATCGAAGGCGAGATCATCGACTAACGCGTCAAGCCGCCTGCCATTGGGGGTTGTGGTGTGTGAGTTCCACCTGATATGTTTACAATTTAGGTCGCCCGCCAGAATGACAGAGCTCCCCATGCCGAGCAGCGCCTCGATATCACTGCTTAGAACGATCTTATCCGGTGGAAGATAAACGGACGCGATAACGATCGGCGCGTGTCCCGTCAGTGAGATTCGGCACACTGATGCTTCAATATTAGCGAGCGCGGGAGGATCGAGCGGGACGCAATGCAGGGCTCTTCTATAGTAAATGACGGTACCACCACCACGAGCAGAGAGCCTGTCGTTCCTGACCATGTTATAGTTCGCGATTTTAGGGTCACGGCGCGCGGGCTTAAGTAGGGTCTCCTGCACCGCGGAACTATCAAGCATTGGTAGGGTGGGATAGCCGTTAATTAATAAAATTGGGATATCGACCTCATATCTTAAGGGAGGCACGGCACTTGCGTTGCTATGTCTATAGGCCTCGGTAACCGGTCCAAAGAAATAAGATGACTTAAAAAATACTTAAGATTAGACAGTTATGAGAAAAAACTTAAGTATGTTTCGTTAAATTAGTGAATCTTTATATATTTATTTCTTCTGTGCGTGTGTTTGTCACTGAACTCCTCCTAAGCGGCTGGACCGATTTTTTGTATGCCTTTGGCACCCTGGATGGCTTAGGTTCACAAATCAGCCCGGCAGATGGCACTGCAGTCAGTATCTAGGTTATTTATCTTTCCTAGAAATAATTTATATGGCAAAACAACGATTGCCGGGCCAGCTAGTATGCACATATTTTTTTGTTTTTATTGCATAGATGTGTAAACGAGCTCACAGCTCGCCTGGTGATAAGTGGTTACCGGAGCCCATAGACATCTACAACGTAAATGCCGCCACCCACCTTGAGATATGAGTTCTAAGGTCTCAGTATAGTTACAACGGCTGCCCCACCCTTTAAACCCAAACGCGTTACTGCTTCACGGTAGAAATAGGTAGGGTGGTAGTACCTACCCGTGCAGACTCACAAGAGGTCCTACCACCAGTAAAGGCTATTCAAAGAAAAGCCAGCAAAGTAGGGCTGGTTTAACTAGTACGTACTTTATATATGGACAACTAATGGGTCCTCTAATATCTAGAACTAGCCGAAGCCTTTTTAAAACACAAGCGAGGTAGTAATCACCTTGATAAAAAGCATCGAAGTCTCAGTTGTATTGTTACGTGGCTGTCTCGTCAAGTCAGTCAACAAGTCAACAACCACCGCACTTGATGACGGGAAAAATAAACTAGATAGCGGTAGTTACCCTTGCGTGTTCCTGATACGCCCTACCAGTGGCTTTAAAAACAGCCAAATAATTAATTAAAGTTTTATAAAATACTTAAGAGATCGCTATAAAATTAAAACTCACAGCATTTGGTATTTGAGCAGAGTTCCGCATTAATTGTAGCGAACTACCGAAGGGGGAACGCAGCAAAAACGACGAGTGCAGCAGAAACTTCTGTCACATAAATTTCCTAGTGTAAAATTTCACACTGCAGTGGACACAAATCTTTCAATCTGTTCCGAATATATAAGAGAAATGGTTGAGTTTTAAGTTGTATTAGAAACGCGTCAATAGTAAGTACCTTGACGTCTTTACGTGTTAACATTTGATAACACATGTTACGTTTTACAGAACCCAATTGCGCCACTTTGAAAAGGCGGCACGACATGAGAACCCTCTCTTCGTGGCCGCTGGAAACTACATACCCGATCCTGTTGACCGAATGGTAAACAGCTGCGGCCTGGTATCACCTCATCCCGCAGGTCACGCGGGTGAAATTACAGGCCCAGCAGAATCTGGCTCTTCGCACGATAGTCGGAGCAGGGCGTTACGTCAGTAATGCCGTAATCGCCCGGGATCTGGATGTGGAGTCGCTCGAGGAGTTCATCCGGAGGCTAGCTCGTAATCTTTACGAGCGGGCTGACGGTGGACCCCACGAGCATCTCCACAATTTAGCTCCCTTGCACGCTAGGCCACCTGATGGTCTGGCGCTACCAAGGGAGCTACTGGAACCCCCTTCTATGGTAAGATAGTCGGCTTAATCGGAGTGATATGGGAGTGCTCATAATGAGTGCCCCCATGGGACTGAGCTGTCCACACTCGTCATTTCCCCCCACATCGTTGGGGTGCCCCCTTATCGGGACCCATTTCCCACCCCCGTTGGGTGGACCACTCCCCCTTATGGTCAGTGACTTTACGTCGGTCCCTCCCCGCGACGGTCTTCCCCTTCTGGGGAGCCCTTAGCGGGTGAGCGCCAAACTAGTGCCGCGGCTCCCCCTCTGACTTGTAGAGGTGGGGCCGCGGCATGACGCGCATAACGAGCAGTTAGTATATCATCTTGCACCCACATCACCCCTGCCCTGTGTGGCAGGGAGTTTCAGCCCGGGCAGTGGGGTTTGCCCCGAGGCCCGTTCCGTGCCCCCGTCAGGGGGTACGACGACCCTTCTTCTTCTTCAATGGTAAACAGTCGACTTCGCCCAAAACACGTCATTACGGATCCTCCCGATCCATTAATGGTGCTTTTAGGTACCACAAGCACCGGTCACCGTCCTCGTCGATCCCCCCGTCCTCATCGTCGACCCGTCGCTTGTGACGAAGAGCTCGACGAGCGAATTAATAGACACAGCCCACTGAGATCTCACCGGATCTTCTCAGGGGGTCGCATTTCCGATCCGGTGGTAGATTCTGCGAAGCTACTCTTGCTAGGGTCAGTGTTAGCATCACTCCGGTTTGAGCCCTATGAGCTCACCTACTAGTTAAGGTTACGCTGAAATAGCTTCTCAAGGCTAGGTAGCTTAGGTAGGAAAATCAGAACCCAGGTACATTATTATGGTGACGGAGAACACACTAAGAGATACAGACTAGTGCTCGCATGAGATACACTACATAGATGGACTCCAGGCGAGCTGAGATCTTCTATTTTTGTTTACGGAAATATTATCGGTACAAATAATTTTAAAGTATTTTAAAGTGGAATTTACAAATCAAGATAGTATGTATATCATAGTATATTTAGGTATTATTAGAAAATCTGGTACCTGTTTGCGGAATTTAAAAACGGACATAACTGCATCGTGCGATACCATTATTCCAGGCGGCTTATTCGGTAAGCCACAATTATGTCTATTAAATCGAGCAAGTAGAATCTTTTTAAAGAGTTTGGAGTATATAATTATGTTCTTTTAATGATTCAAAAAAACATTAATAACAAAAGCTAACTTAAGGTGAAAAGACATACATTTCTTAACTTTCATGAGAAAGTAATAATTCTTTATTTGAAATTGAATTCAGATCTTGTATTCACCGCACCACTTTCAATAAATATACCTCTCGTTTTCCCAGAGTCAGTCCAGCTGCACACAACATGAATGGCGCTAAAGAGTATTTCTAAACGGCCCTCCACTCAGCTTTAATGAGTTGGTTTCATCCATTAAGCTGTTTAGTAATTAGGCGCTAGGGGGAACGCGAATGGACCATAGCAGGTGACGACTTTCCAAGGACTATTTACGTAGAAGCCAGGAGGAAAAAATTGAAACGGATGGACTATGCTTTTCAAACTTTAGGCATTAAAATATGTATGTACAATTTTAATGCTATTTGTAGGTTACACGTTACGAAGTTTCGTTTTCACCATAATTGTTACTTTGCCTTCGATTTTTTTCGATAATCGCAATTCATAGACACTACTAAAAATACTGTTACAGACTTTTACTATCCTCACTCGGTCACGGTCCGTGTAAGTATGTAAACACGTACCTAAACAATTAGGACGCAAGACCATGAAGATTAAACAAAGTCACACTTTTTATAAAATATTTTTTCTCTTTTATCGAACTCCGTGAAAAGCAAAATATTTTTAACCTTGTTACCTCAAAATAAAAAATTAAGCTTGACATGATAACATTTTAAGTGGAGGTAAATGATCTATTTCCAATCAATCGTGTTTGAATGGAGTAAGGGTAATGAACTGCGACCGATATTTTTGTTGAATAAACTACATATTTGAATATGTTTTATGATTTTTTCCGCATACAACATTGTGTTGTTTATTGCTGTGTTGTTATTTTATTTGAACTCTTATGGTAGTATTGAAAAAGTAATGCCACAAATTATTCCACAACAGTAGTTCTTTCTACTATTTCTTAACGATTATTTGATGCAAATCATAAGCAAGTAGCGGCTTGGCTTTGCCCCTGGCATTGCTGAAGTCCATGGGCGACGGTAACCACTCACCACCAGGTGGACCGTATGCTCGTCTGCCTGCAAAGACAATAAAAAAAAGTAAACTCATAATACACACGTTCGCTTTTTATGTAATAAAATTTTTGTATACTTCTGTTTTAGCCAGTACATTACCGTGTTGGCCAATTAAGTGAAAATTCCCAACGAATGGACCGCAATGAACAAAACAGAGGCTGAACTTTTAGGATTTACAACATACTAATGTCCTACACGAAAAATTTATGCTGTATAATGTGTTCCCCGCGCTTTTAGAAATGTAAATTCAATGTACATAAAATCATTATTTCTAGTGAAAATATTGTTGTCATTAAACAGCATTTTAATTTTGTTCCTAATTCAATTTGGTTCCAGTTTGATTACTGATATGAGTAAAACAGTGTTGATTTTATAAGTTTAATTAAAGAGAATAACACAAAAATTTGCTCAGAGGGTCAAGCTCATCATCATGGAGCTCATTTATTTTAAGATTAAAAATTAAATTTAAGGAAACTAGGTTCAAATAAATCGGCTACTGCATGTATTTCTTTATTTGATTAAATTTCAATTAAAGTCTGAATAAAAATAAATCCTATATCTTCATTTTCTTGCCCTTATCCACCAATGTGGGGTCGACGCACCATGTCCTCTTTTTCCATTCAGGCTTTGTAATACGTCATCTCTTCACTCACACCCTTCTCTCGTAATATCGTCTTTCACACAGTATATACGAGTCTTTTTAGGACACCCCCTCCTCACATTCTTTCTACTTTCATACCCAGGGTCTTTTTGGCAACATGATCATTGTCTCTACGCACAATGTGTCCATACCACAATAACCTTCCACTCTTTATTTTCTCTGTTAAATCAAAATAAATTCCATATCTCTTGTAATCATACAATACTTTCTTAAAGATGCATTATTGTAAAAGATACAAATACAAATCGAGTAAAAAGGAACATTAAATCCTCGTGTCGTTCGTCCGCTCCTAGATATCAAATCTCGTTCAACATACGATTCCAAGTTGATACGATTTCAATGCGTGCGACATGTGTCTCTAATTGAGTTTTACCAACATTGTATTACGTATGTATATCCACAGTATAACTTGATTTTTTTAAATCACTACGCATAGGCAGACAAACTCGCGGCTCATCGGGGCTTATCAGTGCTTAAGGTCACCTGAAAGTGAATGCAACTGATTTTTTTAACGTCAAATTTCAAATAAAATATTCTTCGGTGTCCAATTTTCGAGGGAACACGAAGTGTGAAATAATTTATGTTTTTTTATTTTGTCTACTTAAGTTTCTTCTGCTTTGATCGTTAAAGATTATTAACTATCCATAAGTACATCTGTAGAAAACGTTCAAGATATCAAGATTCAATCAAGATAGCTGGATGTGGCTTCTATAAAACTCTTTGAATTCTTAGAAATTCCCGATTGCGTTGAAAGGATATTTCATTTCACCTCATCCCAAGCAAACCTATGATATTGTCTCATCTCCACATAAAATATAATTTTTCACTTCAAATAAACTACGGCTAGCGTTTGAAAAACATACATAAATCCAAATTCAGAAAACAATAAACAAAATGTCAAAGACTTCTTCGGAGTTCAACAATAATATTATCAATAAACATCATTAGTATTTGAACTCAACGGGGTGCCAACATTCAAACATTTCATTCCACATCATTAGTATTCGAACTCAACAGGATGCCAACATTCAACCATTTTATTCCATCAAATGTCAACGACCCAATATCTTCCGAATTTCAAAGATGAGTCTCGGAGTACAATAGACATTGTTTCATTTCAACGTTGCTTAGTTAGTACCTCAAAAGGTTGAGAATTGTTTGGTAAATACAATCGAAGTATGCCTTAGAAATATACGGAGTTCTTGACATTACGGCTTTCGAAGGAGCTTCCTTTCATTATATGATGGTCCTGAAGTTTATCAGTAATATCTTCGTACTTCATAAAGCGACTCTGTGTAATAAAGCAGATTCGTAATTACGGAGGCGTGAATGTATTACAAATCTATTATACTTTGTGAATGTTTCAAGATTTAATTGAAAATTTGTTTCATTTCAAACTTGATGTTAGGAAATGTACTTATTTAAAATATTATTTTGAGGAAGTGACTGATTTCCACCTATTGTTATGTTATTTTAAATATCAATTTATAATTTTTTATCGTTACTAATTATTTTTGTGGCGATAAAAGTAACTCTTAAAGCGAGATTACCCAGGACACCGACCTTTTTTGACGTGACAACGTCTTGTAATTCGATGGAGCCGGCTGCACGCACGAAAAAGCATGACTCATGCGGCGTTACCTCTCTCTGAGGCGTATTTTCTTATGACGTTGTCACGTTCAACTATCGTCAGTAAGCCGACTTAACAGACAACCTTTTTTTTTTTTTCGGGACAGTGGTCGAACCTCCTACGAGGTCCCCGCGTCTAGGGGACGCGCGGGGTATGTAGGACCGGACCGCGACTGCGAGACCGCGGGCCCAAGGATGTTTTCAGGGCCCTACCCACTAAACGACTCCCCTGCAATCCTGCAATCTTCGCCCAAGCGTCCGATCCCCTCCGAGGTCAGAACCCGGATGAGGTAAGGGGGTTACCGCAGTCGCAGTCAACACTACAACCAGACGGCGCAGCTCACCCCAAGGACGCCCGGCCAACCCAGGCCACCGACTTTTTTTTTATTGCTTAGATGGGTGGACGAGCTCACAGCCCACCTGGTGTTAAGTGGTTACTGGAGCCCATAGGCATCTACAACGTAAATGCGCCACCCACCTCTAGATACAAGTTCTAAGGTCTCAAGTATAGTTACAACGGCTACCCCACCGAACCGAAACGCATTACTGCTTCATGGCGGAAATAGGCGGAGTGGTGGTACCTACCCGTGCGGACTCCCATCTCCCAAGAGGTCCTACCACGAGTGATTACGCAAATTATAATTTTGCGGGTTTGATTTTTATTACACGATGTTATTCCTTCACCGTGGAAGTCAATCGTGAACAATTTCTTGAGTACGTATTTCATTAGAATTTTTTTTTTAATTTAAAAAAATTCGAACACCGGTGCATCGCTACATACGAATGCACCGGACGTCTTATCCTTTAGGCCACGACGACCTGAACTAGAATATTTTTCAGAGAAATATCTCTATAATAATAATATTAAAATTTTCTGTATCGATGTTGCTGAAAGATTTTTTATAATAATTATCTTAATCCGACCAGATACAGTCCTCCAAGTAACGAGTAGAAACCAGAGCATCAATACAGAAAATAATTTCTCTCGAGATGGTATTAGAATATCCGGGGAGATTTACAAAAAAAATCATTGAATTTTTATTCACTTTGGCGAAGTTTTCTCAATAATTCGCAAGTCGAAGGCTTCTTTACGAAAACGGACACAATAAGAAAGAACGTTAACAAGTGAAATTGTGAAATTTTGTCCCGAACAAGAAACTCGAGAAGCTTGTTGGTCAAATATACATAATAGTTAAATAGTTTAGGGGTCTCGTGTGTACAAAATTTCGAATACAATTGACCCTATTGTCCCTATAAGCGTTGTTTGAAAAAAGAACGGGTTCGCGCTGCAGAATACAATATGAGTAATCTATGTATTTTTTTTTTTTTGAAAAACCTTTTGTGTTATTTTTAACTACCTGATCGAAAAAAGTATTTTTCTTCGATTTTAGGATCTTTTTATTATGAAAAATAACAATTTTACTAAATATGTATCATAAAGTCAAAATCATGAACTTTCAATTACAGTTAAATAATATTTGGGTGGTGAAATTCCAACAGATCGTAATGTAAAATTTCGTAAAAAGTTCGAAATGCAATATGGAAACTAATGTGTCAACCAGATATTGAAATTACATTAGGAATAATAAAAAGTAGTTATTGAATAATTTAAAATAAGTCTTACCTAGTAGTTCAAAATCTCCTATAACGACCAATAATATTTTCTTCCCTGTCCCTAAAATTTCATGGATCTGTAATCATAGTACCCTTTTATCTGAAAGTAAGAAGTTTTAATACTACCGGTATTATAGTTCTTGACCACTGGTAGGAAATGCAGAGTACACAGATTTTTGCTACCATTCGGACTATTCCTACCGCGAAGCAATCAATCATAAGTCTGAAAAGTGATTCACTATTCTAAGGCGACTGGGACTTCAACTGTTTCAAGATGGGCAGTGGTTACTTGTATTGGGCTCTTGTAACCAATTAAATCAGGTGGATCGTGAGCCCATAGACTTATCTACGCTAATAAATTTAGACAAACTGAAATTACGCATATTATAAATGTTGAAATATACCTTAAACAGATTTCAAAAATAATAAGCGTTTTGAATATTTTTTAATAAAAAATGCTAGAACTCTTATCAAAATAGGAAAATAAAACAACAAGTATCTAAAAAAACCGACAAATAATTTTATATATAATGTAGTTCATACTTATATGTATGTATGTATAGCTTCTAAAGAAAGTACTTCTAAAATATCTACACTAAAAATGCCTAAACTATTCCCTCGAGAAAATGTTACTAAGTTAAACAATATTCATAAAACCTTTCAAACAGGAAAAGAGCTCGTTTATTACGACTAGTTGCCGTAAATGTACCAGTTGGTCCCACAGAATAGTCTTTACAAAGTTGGACTGATGACTTCGGAACACAGACTGAGTGGCATTGTAGAAGGTGTGTAACGCAGAGCTTTTGTTAGATGAAAAATTTACTGGTGGTAGGACCTCTTGTGAGTCCGCACGTGTAGGTACCACCACCCCGCCTATTTCTGCCGTGAAGCAGTAATGCGTTTCGGCTTGAAGGGTGGGCCAGCCGTTGTAACTATACTGAGATCTTGGAACTTATATCTCAAGTTGGGTGGCGCATTTACGTTGTAGATGATCCAACCATCTAAGCAACAAATAAAGGGTCACAACCTCCACTCGATCACGCTGAGTTAATGTTTTGTTTATAATTCCAACCAAAAGAAATAATTGTGGACAAATCACATAAGCCCATCTGGAGCCAATTCAGGATACTCCGTGAGTACTATAGGAAATCGATACTGATATGCATACTTAGTATTTAAAACAGTATCAGTATGCCTAATATGCATACTAATATGAGTATGTTTAAATATATAGATCATAAGCACCCAGACAAAAAGCAAATAATTCACACGATTGTAAATAATATAATATACAATACTTATGGGAATCGAAATCACTACATCACGATTCTCCACGAAACCTATTGAATAATTTTCGAATGAGTTAATTTTTTGTTTAGAATTCCAATCACAAGAAATAATTGTGGACAAATCACATAAGCCCATCTGGAGCCAATTCAGGATACTCCGTGAGTACTATAGGCAATCGATACTGATATGCATACTTAGTATTTAAAACAGTATCAGTATGCCTAATATGCATACTTATATGAGTATGTTTAAATATATAGATCATAAGCACCCAGACAAAAAGCAAATAAATCACACGATTGTAAATAATATAATATACAATACTTATGGGAATCGAAATCACTACATCACGATTCTCCACGAAACCTATTGAATAATTTTCGAATGAGTTAATTTTTTGTTTATAATTCCAATCACAAGAAATAATTGTGGACAAATCACATAAGCCCATCTGGAGCCAATTCAGGATACTCCATGAGTACTATAGGAAATCGATACTGATATGCATACTTAGTATTTAAAACAGTATCAGTATGCCTAATATATGTATGTTTAAATATATAGATCATAAGTACCCATACAATTCACACGAATGCACATAGTTATAATACACAATACGGGACACGAAATCACGACCAGTAGGCAGTCCGTTACAAACACGGAACGCTATTTACGAAGTCGTTTCTGTGATGAAATTTTCTTTGCGTCTGACTGCTCAGTTTCGCTTGACACAACCGTCCTGCGGCAATAAATGAATTTACTACAAGCATTTAAGGCAGCGGCATCGCGGGCCAACTTTTAATAGTTAATTTGTTTCAGTGTTGTGTTGTGTTTGAACTGTAGAATTTGAAAACGTAGCTCGTAAGAGTAAGAAACAGAACTATGATAGAAAGAGATGGATGTCCCTTTATAGAGACTAGAGGTCCCGCAGTAGTCGAAATTCGACTATAATTAATTGGAATTGTAAGTTTGTACACTATTATGATTGTATTTTATACTTCTATAATCACAAATTTCGCCAAGACTGCACTATAAAAATATTAACAAAGACAAACAATATTTAATCTATCCTGAATTTGACAACAGACGTCAAGAACAAAAGTTTGACAATAAATGGTATGCATGCGTGTGTGCGTCAAATACATGGTATGTAGTGTTTGTAATGTTTTCTTTATTGATTTAATGCATCTTTTATGCATTATTTTAAAAATTTATTTGCATTGTGCACTTCTTCTCTATATTCTCTATAAGTGTGGAAAATTTCATACTCCTCCATCTGCGCAATTTTCGTAAAAAGGGATACAAAGTTTTTGCTTCACGTATTAATATATAGAAGCTTACCGTACAAATTTTCAACTGTTTGGATACTTTCGTAAGAAATTCAATATACAAATTATGTAAATTTAAATTGTTTTAATCTTCAAAATAAAGGATTTAGTAAGTTTCTCACGTCAAATAATATTTTGTATTACGAGTAAAATGAAATTCACATTCACTATTCCAAAAAGCTTCATTCATATTTTGGTATCGATAGCTCTCTTGTTTCCACGTCAGAATTGGTTTAGCTCGATCGAGGACAATTTGAATTGTTTGCTAACATGAAACGGCATTGAAATGTTTATCTTTGAATTATGCAAAAAGTTTTTCACCAAAAATGCTTTATTCGAATCGAGTTATAGCTTGCAATGTTAGATAAGCATACGGCCTGTCATAAGTTCAACGATTACTAGAAACCATACACAAAGTTAATGCTGCCTCCTTCATACGTACGAAGACTTAATACCATAAGAGATTTTTACTGAGAATAGGCAGATTGTTATGTTACAGTTGCAGCCATACGGACTTACAGCATGCTCTACCACCAGTGAGTGGTACGCGAGATGAATCAATATCTTTGGGAGGAGGTCCAGCAGTGGAATTCTTTCGACTGATTATTACATAGATTCAGTGGACAAATAATGATATTATATTCACAATAGCTCAAGGAGACGAGATAAAAACACAACGCGGCATAATATTTGCTGATCGCAACGTGTAAGTGGAGACAACAAATTATTTTAACCTATATTTATTTAAAAAAACAACAGTTTGGATTTACCTAAATACTAAAATTATAACATCATACTGAACGACGTAAATCTTCGTTTTTTTATATGGTTTAGGTCGGTGAACGAGCTCACAGCCCACCTGGTGCTAAGTTTTTACTAGAGTCCATAGACATTTATAACGTAAATGCGCCACTCACCTTGAGATGTAAGTTCTAAGGACTCAGTATAGTTACAACGGCTGGCCCACCCTTCAAGCCGAAACGAATTACTGCTTCACGGCAGAAATGGGCGGGGTGGTGGTACCTACCCGTGTGGACACCGTTGCATGGCTAGATACGAATGCACCGGACATCTTATACTTTAGGCCACGACGACTTCGAAAATTCGTCGTAAATTTGTTTTAATAATAAATGAAGAAATAACACTATTTGCTAGAGGTCATGTATTCAGTGATTTTAATTCGTTCATGAACACAATGAATTAGCTATGAAGGATTCCAATTTATTATTACCATTGTCCAAAGTTTCAGTCTTAAAGGTTAGCCAACGGAATTAGACAGACATTGACGATAACGGACCTTGAATCACACAAAGTAGACCATAACACCTGCATGTATTCCTTCCTAATATATTTTCATTATCAAAGAACAACGGACACGGGTAACGCGTCCGACGGTTCATTATATGGCTAAGTCCATATTAATAACCTTATAGCCACACGCCAGCCGACTAAATGAGAAACTAAATACAGCGACTAAGATTAGGGGGCAGCCAGTAAATGAGTTTATGGCGTGCTACAAGTTCATTGTAATCATTAGGGATCAAAGAATGGACCTTTACCGTTAAAATGTTTGTGTAAGTAATGCCTATAGTAACGTAAACGTTGTTATTAAAATTTTCTGTGACGATTTCGTGTCATCGGATTAAACTTTTTTCATGTCCTACTTTTGAAATTATTTTCTGTTCACTCGTTTATCATTAACGATTAATTTTAGTTGTTTTTATTTTAGAGTGTATGTATTTTTAATATATTTTTATTTATACTTATTGTACACAAAAAGAAAATACAATAAAAACAGATTTAAAGAATGTCTAAATACTATGTACAAAGGCGAGCTTAACTCATTCATGAGTTTTCTTCCAGCAAACCATTAGCAGAGAGAAATACGATGTATAAGAGGGGAATAGTGTACAATATAAGAGCTATTAAAGCATGATTTTTAAACTAAGCTTTAAAAAAAATCTAATATTAAATGAAAAGTATTTTTAATGTATGTTTTTTTCCTGGTTTTTTTTTCCAAATCAGTAAAATATAATTAAAAGCTTTTGTCCGCGTTCAAAATACTTTGTTCTCTGTTTTGAGTGGCTAGTTGTTTTTTTTAAACGAAAGCTTAAGTGCACTTCTTACTAAACTTGATTTCAATGTGAACTTTTTATGAGAAACATTTAAATTCTATTATAGTGCGCGCTTTTATCGAGAATATTTTCCCCGTTTCCATTAGAGTCGCTACAATAGTTTAGTAATAATTGGGACTTCAATATTTTTTTTCCCTACCTAAGCTGGTAGCCTTGAGAGGCTATTCCAGCGTAACCTTAACTAGTAGGTGAGCTGACGGGGCTCAAACCTGACGACGTTGCTAACACGAACCCTAGCAAGAGCCGTGCTTCGCAGAATCTACCACCGGATCGGAAACGCGACCCACTGAGAAGATCCAGCGAGAAACTCAGTGGGCTGTCTGAGGGTTAATTTACTCGTCGAGCCCTTCGTTGCAAGCGACGGACCGTTAGTGGATCGGGAGGACCCGAGATGACGTGTTTTGGGCAACGTCGACTGCTTTCCATTCTTTCCGCAGGATCGGGAATGTAGTTACCGGCGGCCACGATGAGAGGGTTCTCGTGTCGTGCCGCTTTATCGAAGTGGTCAATTTTCTAAGACATGTTTTAATATCACCGAAGGCAATGGGTTTGAAGTCTATCTGATGGTTTGTGTTGTGGACTTAGAACAGAAATTCCGATGTCGATATATAGGTAATGAGTGTGGGTGAACGCGTCAAAAGGACTCTCGTAACTAATTATGACTAGGCCATAGGTTTGTCTACCCTCCCAGTACCAAAAAAAACTTAACTTAATTGCAATTCAAAAGAGGCGTACGGTTTCCTTAAAAAATATTAATTTATACAACCAATAAAACTTATCTCAGAAGATTAATTACGGCCGAAATCACGATAAAATATTCTTGCTATATTCTTTTTTTTTTCTCGACCGAGATAAAAAATCAAATTACATTTTTTATAACCGAAAAATACTTTCGAAGTGTTGTAACTTTTAGGGGAAATTGTTTAAGGGAAAAGGGAAATTAATCTTTCTCTTAATTAGCAAAGTTGGTCGGACGCCACTGCGGGTTATTCAAGGCCAATAAATCAAGGTGTTGCTCCAGTTTCAGCACTAAAGAAATCATCGCTTGCTACCTTGACTGGGCACGTCTAGGGAGAGCCACGGTCTTACTTTCTCGTTCCGATAACTTTTGATAGTCTCGTTTTAAAAAAAAATCAAGAAAAGCGAATAAACTTCACATGCTTTTAAATTTGAAAATTGGCATGTATATGAGAATTTTTGTTACCGATATCGTAATTGAATGTTTTCCGAGTCATATTTGTACAGAAATAAAACAATTTTTACAGTATAATCACATGTTAGTTCGCCCGTAATATCCGTCGGAAATAATATTAACTCGAGATAAACTGTTAAAGTAGTCTTAATGACCTTTAAGTATTGCTTCCAGAAAGTAATAATTTACTTCTATTTTTCATTGCACTAGTCTATATAGTCTACACAAGGTCATATTCCACTTGGTGCTTGGCCGCCTACTAGAGATCATAGTAATCACAACATGAATGCAAACATAGGAACCACCTCGGGGCTCATGTTTGAAGATTCAATTGTTTGACTACAAAATACTTACAAAGAGGTAAATGAAATTCCACCCAGACAGACATAGGCAGGAAGGTCGTATCAATCCGTGGGGGCATACGCCGTACCACCAGTACGATTTTAAAATCTTTGAAATTACTGTAATGTGTAATTATGAATTCTCTATTGTTATCTTATACCTTTAAGCGAACAATTCTTGTATATTACTATATATATAATCTGAATCTCGGAAACGGCTCTAACGATTTTCATAAAATTTAGTATACAGGGGATTTCGGGGGCGATGAATCGATCTAGCTACGATTTATTTTCAGAAAATGTTGTTTTATTCGTGTTTTCAATAATCAACTCTTCCGGACATCTATTGGCGAATAATAATACTATTTTTCTTAATTGAGGGCAACTAACCGCTTTAAAGACAACAAGATGGCGTTATAAAAAAAAACCGAGCAAAGCTCATCATCTAGTTTGTCTTAAAACTGGGACTTAAATTCGAAAATTGTAAATATTTCCAATATGCGTTTGTTCTTTTGTTTTAGGGTGAGATCTTATCTTGGATATCACGCAAATAGCGTATTTCAGTGACGTTTAGAGCACTAGAAACGTGCTCCAGTAGACAATTATGTAATTGGAAAGTGACCCTTCGGTTCGAACGGATTACCGACTAGGGCTGTCAAGGGGAGAGAGACCCTTTTAAAGAATGCTCGAATTAAGTTAAAAGATTGTGCAAAAGGTTCTTATTGAGAAACTAAACGTGAAATTCTAATTCGTCGATGAAGTTCAACATTAAATAATACAAAACATTTCAGCTACTGTCAAATTTTTAAGCTATTGCATAGATTTTATCGCGGGCCTTGAGTGCGGCTTGAGAGTGGAGTCATGAAATTCCGTAACGAAAAAAACCTTCCACCCCTCACTACGCCTATTATGTAACTCGTGGTCAACACCTTGCGCTTGTGTAGTGTTTAAAGTAAGAAGTCTAAACACCGATTTATGTACTATCAAAATATCTGATATAATTTCGTGCGCGCGACAAACAGAATTGTAAAATAGAAAATTATATCACATTACAATGCGTTGGGCGTACCATTTTCTATCGCTTAGTCGAAGAATTTTATTACTACTCCTACTACTCATTCAGTGATTGGAGTGGCATTAAAAATAAACTAGCTAAGCCGTTGGTTCTGAGCGAATGAGAGTTAGAACTAGCATCCAAAGGCGTGTCTCTATCCCATGTAGCGCCCTCTAGTGAGTACACGGTCAAAATGGAATACTCACAATGTAGCAGATTCATTGAAAGCTAGCCCACTGAGTTTCTCGTCGGATCTTATTTTATTGTTGTTTTAATATTAAAGTTTCTCGCCGGATCTTATTTTATTGTTGTTTTAATATTAAATCATTATTGTTGATTTATAATTGCATAAGTTGATAAAAAATGCTAAGCAATAGCTTTACCGCGGCAGTCTCCGAGTGCCACACGTCTTTTTTTTTATTATACTTCTTAGCCTCAAGGGCAAGGCACTGGAGGCTTCTTCCTTAATACCAAGAATATCAGGTAGAACGCTACCGTGAAGAAATGAGAATATGAGTATAGAAAAAGCTTCAAATGGGGTTTGAATTAATATTATTTTCCGATATACAGTGTGCTTGTTTCAAGCCCCTAGCATTGCAGATGTATATAAATAATCCTCAATAATTTTCCATGCATCGAATTATAACGAGAAGAAACAAACAGACCTAAACACGTAACATTGTAGATTCACACGTACATTTTAAATAATTATTTTAGAAAAGTATCAAATATCATTCTAGCAAGACGTTTGTCGCTGTAATGTTTAATCCGATCACCCCTAAGGCGCTCTCAAGCACTTCTCACACATTTGACATTTCACAAGGGGACGTGAAACGAATTTCACGGGTTTCTAGAACGTTTGTGGATGTATTAAGTATTTTAACTTGTTTATTAGGGTGGATTTCAAGTAGTATATAACCTGATCTTCAATTTTGCAAACTAATAATGAATCATTCAAATTATGAGTAAAATACATAGTAAAAATAATTTTATTGAATTATTTAATACTGATAAAAAAGAGTACAAAAGAGTAACGTAGCACTGGTAGGCACAGCGCTCGTTGTAGTTTGAAGGCAGAGAAATGCATTGTTCTCATATGTATAATTGTGATCCCAAATAGTTCCCACCAAATTTTACCATGAACTCACCTACTATAAACACAAACAAAAAAAAAATTGTGATACTAATCAAGATATTGCAATGTATGTTTATGTATATTCATATTGTTATGTCAGGGCATAATAATGGTTACTTACTTTTTAATTCAGATAAACTCATTTATGCCAACGATCCTATTCTATGGAGAGTACAAGTTGAGATAAAAAAGGATATCGATAAACTAAATGTTCATGAACATTTTACTTATTGTTTTAACATAAAAAGCAGGAATATGGAAACAGCAATGGACAGCCATGAATGAACTGTTTTTGAGTGTTCAATGGCCTAAAGGATAAGACGTCCGGTGCATTCCTATCGAGCGATGCGATTGTGCCTGTGTTGGAATCCCGCGGGTAAATACCAATATTTCTAACGAAATACGTACTAAACAAATGTTCACGAATGATTTCCCCTTGAAGGAATGACATCATGCATAATAATGCGTTGTTAATGTCTATGGATTCCGGTAACTACTTAACACCAGGTAGGTCGAGAGCACTTTCGTCTATCGTAGCAAACAAAAAACATTGATCTTCTAGCATGATATTATGAAACATATTGATCTTAAATATACGAAAACGGAGATTAAAAGCAGGCAGCTAATACAGAGATAAACAGGTAATAGGAAAGAGCGAAGAATAATAATAGCGAGACTATGATAGGTGGAAAAATATAAATAAAATTGATTATGCTTTTTTGCAACTTATCCTACATACTTAGATTATAAATTCTTTCTTCCTAGTCGTACACTTTTGACAGAGTGTTCGTTGTCATGCATCAGTCAAATCCTGCGATACCGATGCTCTCGCGATGCGATGCCTTGTGGCACGATGCTCCGCACATAGTGTAACTAAATATCTGATATTTCTCTTAAACGTTTTCTAAACATTTTAACATTAATATGTGTCAGTCATCAGTTGAATCAAATCCTTATTTAAATAGGCATTCACAAAAGTTCAATGCCTAACAGTAAGTAGTAAACATAAATATTTCATAAAAACAGCCGCATTACACGCGAAACATGATTGTTATAATTTCAAACGTACACGCTCCAATTAAACAACGGTCGTTTCTCGTTATTGAGTTAAATTAACCCAGCAGTTCAAACGATTCGAATCTAGATCGCCTAACAGAAAGCACTCACGTATGTACTATACAAATAGTTCACTGAAACGACGTAATCGCGATTATAAAAACATAAATACTTAATGACACCATTAGCTTCAGCAAAACAGGCCGTGTTAATCCGCCGCCTCACGCAATATAAGCCCAGCCTAATAAATCTTTAACAAACTATGGGAACATTCATTAAAATTTCTTCCAACGTGCGTGCGATAAACCGGGCCAGGAATCGGTACCCTGTCGAAAACTTCGACTTATCTATCTCACGTAGACGGTCGTTAAGTTAAAATTATGGCCGTGGTTAAACACATGCTACATTTACTCGAAAGTTCATGTTACGCCCGGATAACTTCTCGTTTACGTTGGGGCATCATTTGTACGCAAAAACACTTCGGTAATGGTGTCAGACGCAGATGGGATCCGGCTGCAATGTGATCTTGACACGCAGAAAAAAAAAGAGAACATTTTATAAATTCAACATAACGAAACATTATTCTTTTTGAGTTGTTTTTATTTAACTTTATCAAACACTAGCGACACGCTCTGGCTTCGCTCGGGTTTTTAACAAAAAAAAAAAAATAGTATACACACATCAACCCTTCTATTTGCGTCAGATTACTAAAAAAAGAAAATTATAGAGATAGTTTGAATATTATTATTTCAATGAACTTTTATTTTCGTTTAAATGATATTTTTTATCTATTTTTATATTAATTTTATATTATTATTTTTGTAATTTTCGTAAAAAGGACATACATACAAAACAAAAGCCATTAAGTTTATTGAGTCAGAGCTCGATATTTGACGTTGTTTTATTTTTTAAAATAAAAGAACACTTATTGTGGCATAACTATAATAGTTAGATATATGCTGTTGGGACATTTTTTATAAATAATAATGTGTTCTACAAAGTCATAGTGCATTATTTTATTCTATCATTAATAGTTTTCC
Source organism: Bombyx mori (assembly GCF_030269925.1). Classification (NCBI taxonomy): domain Eukaryota; kingdom Metazoa; phylum Arthropoda; class Insecta; order Lepidoptera; family Bombycidae; genus Bombyx; species Bombyx mori. Next base: position 7,880,769 of record NC_085114.1, read on the forward strand.
CAGCGTACGCGATGTAAAGAATATTTTAGGTGTTTTTTTACACCTTGAGTTACATTATTGCAGTTTTAGTAAGGATCCCTAATTAAAAAAAAAATCAGTATACTCACTCGGGGATAGTGTAGCTTTCAAATAATGAAATATTTTTTAAATCGGTTCGGTAGTTTCGGAGCCTATTCAGTACAAACAAACAAACAAATCTTTCCTCTTTATAATATCATCAGTATAGATATGGATAGACAAAGACAAAGCAATTAAGTACGATTTTCTAGTATATTTGTTAATAGACGATTTTTGTTTTTCGCAAACAGAAATTAGTCTGGACCTCAAGATGGGCTTTTTTTAGATTTAACTAACGTTGTTTGGTGCAAAAAATGTTCGTCGCGTCAGTTTATTGGATTCACTGTTTCACTGTTAAAAGTTACATAGTAAATGTAAATGATATACGAAAGCTACTTTGTCTGCCTATTAGGTTTCATACCCATACCGCTAAACTAATTTTGAAACATTTGAAGCCCTGGGAAAGAGGCTACCTGTGACCTACCCTACGGATGGAACTAACCTTATAACATGCGGGCGAAGATATATGCCGAGCTTGGGTATTAGACAAGTGATGTGCGCGGAAATTTAGTCGCTCAATGAACAACAAATAGTTTCATACTTATACTTATATAATACTATATTATTATTAATAAAATTAATAAGCTAGGAAAAGTTCTCATAATAATTAATAGTTGTGGTAGCATAACCTAGTTCAAGCTTACTTTCAATATTAATCTTATTAGTTGTTTCTTAAATGATTGATCTATTGATAAAGTTTTGTTATTAAAAGATTGGCAAGCCAAAATATAAGATATTTTAGCATCCTTTCTGTTTAAGGCAAATACATAATTGTTATTTTGTTTATTTCAAGAGCATATTAATTACTTAATCTTCCAGTTATGTAATTGGTCATATTAGCCAGAGACATTGACAAAAACTATTTATAAACAATTTTTAAATTGGCAGTTTCTTTATTTAATTTATTAGTTATATTTTTTTAATTACCACTGCGATTACTTATCTGAGATTAAAGTTTCTACAACGCCATCAGAAACTGGGAATGACATTTTTCGATAAATATTAACACAATGCAATCGTCTCATGTCTATAAATTAAACATGACAATAATTAAAAGAGCATAATTAAACGTGGGATTCGATAGAATGAACAATATTTCTCTTAAATGCTGCAGTCAAATGAATATTCCTACGTGACTCAGTATTATTTCATTAATTACATGTATTGTTGAATGCGATGTGGTCTGTTAATTTCCATTCATTTTACATTGGAATGTTGTGTATCAGTTTAGTACCGGATTATGGATGTACCTAGAAAAGCATAATATGTTTTATTGGCATCTTTAGTGGTTGAAACATTGATTAATAAATGTGTTTTTTTAGATAAATCCTTAGAATTTCGATAGCGAGAACGCATATTCTTGCAAAGAGGTCAAAAACACAGCTTGCCTCTTCAGGCAAATGATGATATCAATCTTCATGAGAGAAAGAAATCAAACCCACAAAATACAGCCTATTTTGAGATTACATGCATTGATTAGATGGCCACAATCATTCATTTCATTTTGAAGGGTTAAGTATTTTTATAATACAATCAAGGTTTCGACCACATGCCTCGAGGTAATTGATAACATTCACGTTAAGTTCGCGGATTGTCCTCTCTTTTCGCTCATAAAAAATACTTTTTACTGTTAATTATTTCGTAAAAGCCACGTACAACGTCTGTACAAAGTATTCCGTGCAAACATGTACAATAGTCAACATGCTATCCAGTACAAGGTTACAATAATTTCTTATCGAACAAAACATTTATATTTAAATCTTGAAAAATTATTATAGGCCAATCTAAATATCAAAACGCGAACACCGTGAGTTTCTAAACAAAATTGTAACAACGAAAATGTTAGTTAATGGAAATTAATTAAACAATTAAACAAAACGCCACTGTTTATTATGCCGCGCTGTTTTCGGCATACAATTCGGTAATAATTTAACTTTTGTAAGAAAATATACAAGTAATCCAGTTTCTCGATTATTATTCAAGTGAGATTCGCTGAATGGAGTTGGTCGGTCTCGATTCTTTATTAAATTTTGACAAGTTAAAAGAAAATTTAATAAGATTCCGTGACACATTTTTTCCAGTGCTTTCGTAGACAAAAGGTTTTCTTTTTCAGGAAATTCTTATCAAATTATTTCTGGAAAGGAAGCTTCGCCGGAGTTATTCCTATTTTTCTTTGTGTAGTTATTTTTAGCCTTTTTGCCAAAGCAAGATGACGTACTACGTGTTTAATTCTCATTAATATAAAAACATTAAAAATTCATTAGAAAGTCATTATTATATCATTATGTTAATGATAGAACGAATATTGATGTGTAGCTATTTGAGTATTAATTTGCAACAAATCGTATTGTTTTCTAAAATCCCATTTTTTTGCTCTTTAGGATATATGAGTATTCAAAATTTAATTACTCAAAATTTAATGTAAAAGTAATTATTTCCCTGACAAATATCTCTGTTATAATCAAACCGATATACCATACGAAAATACTGACATTTTCTTAAATTTTCCCGAGTCGCAAATTTAACTAAAATCGCGCTTTTATCATTTCATACATAGCATCGAACATCCATGACTACTAAAGTTTAAAAAGTATAAAGTAGCTTTAATGAGTTCTAGTGTTTTCCACCTAGTACCAGTATTTTAATCACTGGTGACTTCAGCAGCATTTCTGGAATTTTGAAATATATTTTGCTCTTGATATATTTGTATCGAAAATTACATGACCTGGAAAACAGTCCACCTAGTGTTGAGTGGTTACCAACGTCTTTAAGGCATCATGAAGTCATACCACCACTCACTACCCCACACACCATACTGGGTGCTATAAATACTTGACGGCAGATATAAACAATATAAGGGTATCTAACATGTTTAAAGTATGCCTTACCCCCAGTTTTTGTCAGAGCATCAACGAAGCAATCATTGCCGATGACGTTACCTATTTTAACTAAAGCTTTCTCGTGTTATCAACAATATAATATCCATTACTCTTGGACTTACAAAGCGACTTTATCAACAAATCGACCATCAGTTCTATCGGAGTTCGATCACCTCCTTTGTTCCTTTGATAGAACTCCAACCAATCAATTTATAATGAAACGACAAAAAGCACTTACTTGATTAAATTTCGATCCCTACTATTTCAATACTAGTTAGTTTTTTCGTCTTTGTCCGTATAAGCATTCTAGCTAGGTTTTTTTTCTGCCGCGAAGCGTTTACTCGTTCCAATTCAAAAGTCAGACAGATGCTCTTTGTAAGCTTTTCTTTCAATGCAAATGAAAGTTCGTATTTATGTCTCGAAACTGGTAGCGGAACACAGATTATGATGTGTATGATTTCCAGCTACCACCTCATATCAAATATAAGGTTTTCTGGCATACCTACCATTTATCAACAACAAAAAAAATCAATTAAATGAACTTGTTTCCAATACTAAGTTGTCACGATTATTTAGTCACAGCTTATTACTGGGTGTCGGTATGATAAAACAAACGCACAGAGCCGATTCTCAATGCTGACAAATTTTTCAGGAAGGAGTGTTGTAAAAATACGTGTAGCAAGATTGCAAAACATGGCGCGAACTTTACGCGTAATCAACAACAACAATTTAACAGAAAGTTTTAATCTAATTTTGCCGTAGCTAGATTTTGGAGTTTAATTAAACTTTTATTCGTTTTTCAAATTTTTTTAATTTTCGCAATAATGTAACACCGCATTTATTTGTGTTATTTTTTTCGTTAAAATATAAAATTGAAAATATGTTATTTTACTAATGGCTACCTCGTCTATTTTAAACTATAAACCCATGTCATTTTTCGATAAAAGTTACATATCGACGCTTGAAAGGCTAAAGTGACTAAGCGACAATAACTGCTTTGTACATCAATGATAGGCAATAACCATATTCGATGCGCAAAAAAAATATATTTCTAGGTCTATTAAAATCATTTCAATCCTACAGCTACTAGCTAGATTCTACTACAGCTGGATTCGTTAAAATTAATTTTGTTTTTAGGTATTTCAACTTTAAATTAGTCTACTGTAAAGTTCACGCATTGTCCCTTAGTCACGTTTGCCTTTCAAGCGTCGATATGTATTACCATACGGTCAATAAACTACATACATCAGCATAAATATTTTTCGATATATTGCTCGGTCACATTATGCAGGAAGAACAAAACGTTAGCATCTTGTATTCTAATACCGTTTTAATTATATGTGAAGTAGTATTGAGACTATTACAATATTTACTGGAATTAAACTCTTTTTAGCTTAAAAAATACTTACATACACCAATCAAAACAACAACAAAAGTAGTAGTGCCCTCATACCGTACATTCCAAATTTCAATTCCAATCGGTACAGAAATAAACAATCCATATTCTCACAGGTGCAGTTTTCGAATGGAATGTGGGAACAAAATTGATTGTATAGGGTCGTTTCCATTTAGATATGGAAATTCAAGTCGTGTGTATGACACCGATGTACGGGTCGTTATAAAAAAAATGTATGTGTGTTCGTTCACATTCAAATTTCTAACAATGAGTACTTTTAAAGTAAAATAAAAACGAATAGAAAGAAAGGAAAATATGTAGGTGGAAAATTATTGGTTTTTAATGTATCAAATTTTATATTGGCTAAATTTTAAGAGTATGTCGTCAATACGCAATAAAATTAAAACTTCATACTCCTATACCAAGGTATATAACCTTATTTGCGTATCAAAAATAAGAAAAGAAGATGTGTGGTGTGGTGGGACACCGAATAGGAACGAAGTTCCTTATTATAAAAATATTAATTTTAAGTTATATTTAAGGTACAAAGAAAATAATAATTCGAGTATACATTTTTATTGCGATTTGTATATTGAAAAAAAAAAAACAAACTACTTTATTTTATTCACAATGATATTTAAAAAATATCTAATAATAATAATATACAAAGGAACAGGTATTTATATGAATAATAATAATAACCGTCATCACGTAGACTATACATTAGACACTATATAGCTATCATACTAAGACTACAAAAGTAACAAAAATCTTACGCTATGGACGTTTTTTCCCGGTTAGGGTACCCTTCCGCACCGTTCCTTAAGGAATTTTGTTTCAAAAAAAGAACTATTTGCTAAATTAAATTAAAAAGTTTAAAAAATTAAATTACTGTGGCGCAGTTTTGTTTACTGGTGGTAGGACCTCATGTGAGTCCGCACGGGTAGGTACCACCACCCCGCCTATTTCTGCCGTGAAGCAGTAATGCGATTCGGCTTGAAGGGTGGGGCAGCCGTTGTAACTATACTGAGACCTTAGAACTTATATCTCAAGGTGGGTGGCGCATTTACGTTGCAAATGTCTATGGGCTCCAGTAACCACTTAACACCAGGTGGGCTGTAAGCTCGTACACTCATATAACCAATAAAAAAAACACGATTTGATGAGTAGGATAGCCGTTAGTTCGTCGTAAGTAAAATTTCAATCTTCTTCTAGTTATGAGAAACTGACCTTGGCACATTTCAAGTCTCAAGATTAACAATTGATATTGTTATGTCTGTAGACAGGCTTAGGCTTTGTAGCAACAGAAACCTCCAAATCGACTCCGAGCCCACCCAGACATCGATTTTAAAAATAGACTACGGTAGTAAAAGTTATTGCTTGTGAAGAAAGCTATTGATCGTTTTGTTGAAATAAAAGTATTTCCAGAGCATAAAAATGAATTGTGTAATTTTAAAATTGTACAAGTAAATTAACGCTACACTTACACTTTTCACTCTATTGAGCGGTCAGACTTTATTGATTTCTTGAATCTCTAGACAGTTGCTTTGTTTTAAATCTCACGATGGATAGTTTAAAAAAAAGTTTAATATAAATAAGGCTATTAATTATAAATTATAGTATTTTAATAGGATAATTGTAACGATTAAACTACCAGAATTTTATGAACGATTACAAGTTGAGTTATGCTGTAGCCCACTATTCGCTACGAGTATTCTGTATGATTGTCATATTTTAAAAATAATAAACTGTAACGTGCGGAACCGAATTATAATAAAACAAATCCTCGCACGCTAAGCGGAACCCTAAAATGTCGAACAACGCCGTGCGACCGACGTCTGCGCAGGATTCGTAAAAATACTGACAGTGAGTTTCGAAAAATTGAATGACGCGCACGCGCAGGTCGCTGCACAAAATTATTAATTTAAGAATCATCTTACCTTGTTGTACCTATAAGAGTTGTAACGATAAAATATATGATTAACATTAAAAAATATATTAATTATAGTTATTTTATATTCTCATTACGATGATTCATCGCCCTGTTTTTTCAGCAACGCTGCAAATTTCAACTACAATTTTAGTTCACACTCCAATCCGGTCCCCCATTGCGGTCGTCTCTTAAGCGGTTACGTAATAAGTTTTAGTTACCCCTCGCGTTTTGTCTGTGCTAATCCCTCCAGGCCTCGAAAATATGAGGATCTATTCAAACAGAGTAACAGTTCGTTTCTCATTTCTGTTTAATATTAAAGTACTTTGGAAAAGAATCGTTACGCAAATACTCGTAATATGATTAATAATTTGCTTTTTCCTTATTTTTTCAACAGACTATTTTGCGGTGCCAAAGAGATGGTCTATCTGACATTAAGTATGCTTGTTAAAATTGCTTATCTTTTGAATGAAATTTGATAATAATATATTTTTTTATATTCAAGTTCGAGTAAACCAAAATTGAAAACCGAAAGCTTAATTTTTTCAACGAAACTGTGCAGTCCTTGTTTCAACTATCCATCGTCATATGAAAGTCAGATCTCTGGTAGATAATTTATTCATTTGTCTCAAGCATCTGGAGCCGTTGTTAGTGAGCTGACGGCGCTCGTATGCCGCGCTAATATTTCAAATTCCTGGGATTAAATGTTTATGAGGATCACTAGTTAATCCGCTTTCCTATGTTGATGCTAAGTGAGATTGGAATTTTCGCAGGCTGTTATGGCTACTGCTTTTAATTAGCTAATTGGTGTCATATTGAGGCTTGTAATCAACGCAAGTATCAAGTTACGCAATAACTTTTTATCGCTTTAGATGGATCAACGACAGGAAGACGATTCCTGATGATATGAAGCGTTACAATAACCTATATCAGCTATCACAACACGAATGCCTACATTAAATTTGAGACTAGAAGATAAAGTCTGATTTACATTAAACATACTTCATTCACTGGTGGTAGGACCTCTTGTGAGTTCGCACGGATAGGTACCACCACCCTGCCTATTTCTGTCGTGAAGTAGTAATGCGTTTCGGTTTGAAGGGTGGGGCAGCCGTTGTAACTATACTTGAGACCTTAGAACTTATATCTCAAGGTGGGTGGCGCATTTACGTTGTAGATGTTTATGAGGTCCAGTAACCCCTTAATACGAGGTGGGCTGTGAGCTCGTCCACCCATCTAAGCAATAAAAAAAAAAACAATGACTTCAAACCACCCTACCCGGAGTTTATATTAAATAATCCTAGCGTCTGTATTCACAAAATATTATAATAGTTTTGGGACATTTACAATATAGGGGTAATGGTTAGTTTGTTTTGTGTTTACCGGAGCTCATAGACATCACATCGTCTTATTATCGTTATATTATCTTAAATGTATCGAAATTCCGAAAATACAATTTTTGCGCGTTAGTGTCTCATTACAAGACGTTACTCCTTGATACCGTGATAGAAATTTGTGGTGTAGCAAAAATTGGTACGTACCTGCGAGATTTGAACACTGGCAAAGTCGCGCGGGTACGAGTATATACCAGACATATTATACAACAGACCACGACGACATCAAATAAATATCAAATAATTAAAGTAACTAGAGGTCTCGCAGTAGTCGAAATTCGACTATAACTAATTGGAATTGTAAGTTTGTACACTATTATGATTGTATTTTATACTTATATAATCACAAATTTCGCCAAGACTATACTATAAAAAATATTATCAAAAACAAACAATATTTAATCTATTCTCAATTTGACCACAGACGTCAAGAACAAAAGTTTGACAATAAATAGTATGCATGCCTGTGTGCGTTAAATACATGGCATGTAGTGTGTAATGTTTTCTTTATTGATTTTATGTATCTTTTATGCATTATTTAAAAAAAAAAATTAGCATTCTGCACTTCTTCTCTATATTCTCTATAAGTGTGGAAAATTTCATACTCATCCGTCCGCGCAATTTTCGTAAAAAGCGATACAAAGTTTTTGCTTCACGTATTAATATATAGATAAATTACTAAATCTAGGCACGGATTTATTCAGTTCACATCGCACAATAACTCACGATGTCCTCTTAAACCATCCAATTATTCCATTCAGACAGGCTAAGATCACGTGTGTCACATTTTCCCAGAGTAAATCCTGGGTAAGCTGCGTCTCACTAAAACTCGTCTTTCATCGAGGGCAGGTACAGGCAGCGTCAGTAATTTGTATTTGTCTCGTCGAGTAATTAGATTATAGGCTCAGGCTGCATTAGCCTGTCCACTTCGTTGGCATAACGAGCGCTGCGCAAACTAAATTATCTGATGAACTAATTAAAGCTCGGATGGGAACCGGACTTGGGAACAACAAGTGAAATCCCCGGAATTATGCTGCTGATGACGCGTTCCGGCCTTGAGCTTTAAATTCTGTTTTAAAACCGATCCGTTGAATTTCAAACTTAAGTTTCGACAGTGATTGATTGGCATTATCAGGTTGTTAAAATTATACTTCGTTATTAACGAAAGTATTGTAACTATACTTGAGACCTTAGAACTTGTATCTCAAGGTGGGTGGCGCATTTACGTTGTGGATGTCTATGGGCTCCAGTAACCACTTAACACCAGGTGGGCTGTGAGCTCATCCACCCACTTAAGCAATAAATAAATAAATATATATATATATATATATATTATATATTATTGGGTACGGTATCTTGTTTAGTACTTTTGTAAAATAGATATTGCAACTATTATCGTATCAGCATCGGTGTCAAACGTATTTATTTATTTATTAACTTATTAACATTTCATTGTATACAATATCAATTACTTTAGTTTTAAATGCGGTCTTAACACTCAGACCTCTTTCAGAAAATCAGTCATGAAAGAAAAGTCGATCAAACGGTGACATACAACGCTTAGAGAGAGAGAGAGAGAGAGAGATTGAAATATTTATATTATAACTAGCTAACCCGGCAAACGTTGTGTTGCCTTAAATAAGATTTCTAGGGAAATTCTACTGTAGTAATAAACACCTCATTTAACCACATAATACCTCATTATAAACAAAAAAATATATCCAAAAAATTAAAATAAAAAATAAATGTTTGGGGTGGACAACCCTTTTCACTTAGGGGTATGAAAAATAGATAGTAGCCGATTCTCAGACCTACTGAACATACTATTGATACACAAATAAAACCAACAAAACATGGCTGAAAAATGTATAGTATTGTATAGCTCTCAAATATATTAAGTGTATAATCTATGATGTATAGTGAGTAAGTAAGACAGGAGACCGGCTTCGTCCCCATCCCTACTACCTGATGTTTGCTGGATCAGTGGTGACACCTGGTGGGGATAGCTGATCGATTGATAGTTGATCAGTAGTCGACCGGCGAGCGCGGGAGATCAAATTCAATTTAAAAAAATCATAATTAAAGGAACTTGAAATTATAAACTCTGAATAAGAATTTATCGTACTACAATTATAATATTTGTTTGCCATCTTGCAACCTTATTGCGGATGGAAAAATAGGGGTTGATCGTATAAGAGTGAAAATTGAGAGTAATATGTTTTTTTTTATTTTAAGTCATGATAAAACTAAATAAAAAACTTGCCAAAAAAATTAAAGTTTATAATTAACAAAAAATAGGGGTTGATCATAGAGGGATGAAAAATTTAGAGTAACATCAGATTTTTTATTTTAATTCATGACAAAATAAAAATAAAAATGAAAATCTTGCCAAAAAAATTAAAGTTTATAATTAACAAATAAAAAATAGGGGTTGATCGTAGAGGAGTGAAAATATCAGAGTAATATGAATTTTTTTATTCTACGCCATGACAAAATAAAAACAAAATTCTCGCAAAAAATTTTAAAGTTTTTAATTAGCAAATAAAAAAGAAGAGTTGATCGTAGAAGGGTGAAAATTGAGGATTGTATGTATTTTTGTATGTTGTATCATAAAAAAATAGAAATTAAAAATTTTGTCTAAAAAATAAAAAATAAAATTTAGGGGTGGACTACCCCTAACATTTAGGGGGATGAAAAATAGATGTTGGCCGATTCTCATAAATACTGGATAAGCACAAAAAATTTCATCAAAATCGGTCAAGCCGTTTCGGAGGAGTATGGCAACGAAAACTGTGACACGAGAATTTTATATATTAGATATAATATTTATACTTTATTGCACAATAAAACATAATTAACATTTAAAAAAACAGTCTATCAAAGATATTGATTAATGTATTGGTTAATTTCCTGGAAACGTTAACGGTAAATTACATTCTTCGAGTAGTCAACGTGTAATATATTGAGATTGTCGATAGCTAAACGTAAAATTTTTTTGTGGTGTATATTTAATAATACAAATAGAACAACTACTTTTTATCTTGTGTTATTTTAATGACAACTAGAGAACTGCGAATTTCTTTAAATAATAAATATAAACTAATATACTTTTTTTTTTTTTTTTATGATTGAAAGTTTACTGGTGGCCCGAAGGCCTTTCCAGTTTCACCAGGACAGGTGGGCGAGCAAAGGCTCAGTCAAGAGGGGTGGGATTTGCTAACAACTGCCCGAGCGCCTCCGAAGGAGACCTAACAAATCAAGAGCAATTGTTTCGCGAATGAATCTACTACCGGATCGGAATCGCGACCCGCTGAGAAGATCCGGCGAGAAACTCAGCGGGCTGATGCATGGGTTAGGTTGCACGTCGACCTCTTTGTCGAGTTCGACGAGTACGGTTACCGGGGTCCCTAAGCCTGCCCCTAGTATTAGAGCTGAAGGCATCTAATGCAAAGGTTATTGGATCTGATGGATCCGTAAGGACGTGTCTAGGGCGTCGACGGTGACTGGCTCCTGCATGATCAGGATTCGGGGAGTAGTCAGCGGCGGCTGCGATAAGGCGATTATCATGACGCATAGCCTTATCGAAGTATCGTTCCGACGCTGACTTCATGTATTTCCGAATTGATTCGAGGCCCAGGTCGTCGTGTAGGTCAACGTTCCTCACGAACCACGGAGCCCCGACAGCTAACCTGCAAAAGCGGGATTGTAGGGATTGGAGGGTGTCTATGTGTGTGCGGGCCGCGTGAGCGAACACCACACTCGCGTAAGTCATGACGGGCCTTATGCAAGTTTTGTAAAGTGTCACCTTGTTCCGAAGGGACATTTTACTCCGCTTACAGATCATGGGGTAGAGTCTACCGAGAATAAACGCGGCACGGTCACGGACTGATTTTATATGCGGGCGGAATGTCATCGATGCATCCAGGATAACGCCCAGGTACTTGACCTTCCTGGCCCAGGGTATGGGTTGTCTAAAGAGAGTAATCGGGGGTGTGAGATTCCTCCTCCTAATCCGGGAGGAAATCCGTGTGGAGCTTCCCCTCTGAAATAGCACCGCAGTACTTTTCGCTGGGTTGATGTCTATGCGCCATTTTCGGAACCACTGTCCTAGGGCTAGGGCTGCGCTCTGAAGCTTCTTCGCGATTAGGGACTTATTTCTACTAGAATAGTAAACAGTCGTGTCGTCGGCGAATAAAGCTAAATGGGTCGGCGGCGACCGGGGAATATCGTTGACGAATAAGCTAAATAGGAGGGGTGAGAGGACAGAGCCTTGCGGGACTCCAGCTGTGAGAGGTCGTGGGGAGGAGCGGGTTCCCTCGACTCGATATCGAAAAGAGCGGTTCAACAAGAAGTCCCGTATGATGAGCACGAGACTATCCGGCACGCCCATGTTGAATAGTTTGAAAATCAAACCATTGTGCCAGACTTTGTCGAACGCTTTTGCGACGTCGAAGAAGAGAGCTCCCGTGTATAACGGTTTTGGTCGATTAAGCCCCACAAGAATGTGCTCCGTGAGGCGGTGCACCTGTTGAACGCATGAGTGATTTGTACGGAATCCGAATTGTTCATCGATGAGAATGCCCTTGGATGAGACGAAGTCTCTGAGGCGTTTGTAGAGCAGACGCTCATACAGTTTGCCTAGAGACATGAGGAGGCTAATCGGGCGGTAGCTCGTCGGATGATTTTTTGGTTTACCGGGTTTATGTATGCCGATAACGTCCGCTTCTTTCCACACTGCGGGAAAGATACAGTTCGCCATAGCGGCATTGAAAATAGATGCCAACATCACGATGAGTTGGACGGGTAGAAGTTTAATAACGCGGTTAGATATACCGTCGGAACCGGGAGCCTTGCGAGGACGTAGGTCTTTGATCAAGTCTTTAACTTCTATCGGGGTGACGGGTGGTAACGCATCCGATGGTGGCAAGGAGGCTCTGCGTTCTACCTCACTGTCTACTAATTCTACATGAACAGGGTCCACGGATTGAGTGCTGGGCGTGCACTGGGTTTGCAATGTATCGGCCAGCAGCTCTGCTTTTTCGTCATCATCGAACGCCGCGAGTCGGCCTGAGGGGCCTACGAGGGGGGGCATAGTTACTACCGTATCCGATTTGAGAGTACGAGCTAAGCGGTAGTAAGACCTTTGGGAGGGCGCGAGTCCTTCTAAGAAATCAGACCATCTGGCATCTCGGACTTCGGCGATGCGAGACTTTACGTCGCGTTGTAGGGCACGCATTCGAATACGATTTTCCGCGGTAGGATACCTGTCGTAGGCGCGTATCGAGGCGTTCTTAGCTCTAAGGAGTTCCCTAATATCGTCGGACAATTTGAAGCGGTGAAGGAAGTCCTCCGCTACAACTTGTTTCGATGACCTATCTAATGTCGAGGTGATGTGTGACGTTAAGATGTCTATGGCTTCAGCGGTATCCTGAGGAGACGGGATAGAGTCCGGGTTAAACGGGAGCTATGGTGGATCAGATTCAGCCAGGCTGATGCCCAGCGTGTGCCAATCCACCACAGTCCTCGTGACGGGAACGGAATCGGGAGCGCGACCGAGCTTCATAACGACGGGACGGTGGTCTGAATCTAACTCTGAAACTACTTCGATCGAGTGTAAGCGCAGAGTTACGTTTTTTAATAACGCTATGTCGAGTATATCCGGGCGATACGCGATATTTAGCGGGTAGTGAGTCGGGGTTAGCGGAGCGACGATATCGAAGGCGAGATCATCGACTAACGCGTCAAGCCGCCTGCCATTCGGGGTTGTGGTGTGTGAGTTCCACCTGATGTGTTTACAATTTAGGTCGCCCGCCAGGATGACAGAGCTCCCCATACCGAGCAGCGCCTCGATATCACTGCTTAGAACGATCTTATCCGGTGGAAGATAAACGGACGCGATAACGATCGGCGCGTGTCCCGTCAGTGAGATTCGGCACACTGATGCTTCGATATTAGCGAGCGCGGGAGGATCGAGCGGGACGCAATGCAGGGCTCTTCTATAGTAAATGACGGTACCACCACCACGGGCAGAGAGCCTGTCGTTCCTGACCATGTTATAGTTCGCGATTTTAGGGTCACGGCGCGCGGGCTTAAGTAGGGTCTCCTGCACTAAAAAGATATCAATTTGATGGTCACGCAAAAAGTCAGAAACCTGATCACGTTGATTTGCGAGACCGTAAGCGTTAAAAAATCCTATCGTTACGGATAGGGGCTTTATTCTACTTATATACGCCATTGATTACCGGCGGAGTGAGGGGAGGACGTACGTATTTAATGACGCGTATACGTCGGCGTATTCCTGCACAACGGCGATAAAGTGTTGTGCAGTGGAGGCAGCGCGAATGGCGTCGCCCAAAGCGTTAACGCGCTCAAAGTTGATCGACTGAAAGAAGTCGATCGCTAAAGCGAGATTTTCGGACGCGGTCGGAGGGCAAGTCGCGGGAGAGGGACGAGTCGCGGGGGCGGGACGAATCGCGGAGGAGGGAGTTGTAGCCGTGTTCGTGTACGGCAGCGGTTTTGCCCAGGCCGAGACACTGGGCACCGCCGCCGGAACGAACGCTGGCTTAGCCTGCGACGCAGAGGGTGCCGAGGCTTTGATGTCTGGGCCGGAAGCTCGGAGGCGGTTTTGGCGGGCGACGCGGCGATTTATTTTAGGAGCTCGGGGGCAACCACGGTAATTCGCGGGGTGACCCTGTGTTCGACACAGGACGCAGCTAGGCGGTTCCGTCGCGGTTTTTTGGTCGCGAGCGCAGAGGGCCGTGGCGTGATCGCCCAAACACTTAACACATCGGGGGCGCGCGTGACAGTTACGGGAAGAGTGCCCGTACAATTGACAGTTATGGCACTGGCTAGGAGTGCCTTTTTTATGGGGGGCTTCGATGGCGATACCGGAGAGCCTACAGACGGTCTGTGTGTTGAAGATTTTCTTACCCTCGGGGGTAGGCTGGAGGGTGACTAGAACCATATTATATGGCTCCCTACCGCGACCGGTGTGCATACGGTGCACAGAATTCACTGGAAAGCCCTGTTCTAACAGATCGGCCTTGACGAGCTCTACATCTAACTCTTTAGGGATTCCGCGTATTACAACGCGGAGTTCGCGCTCCTCCTGGAGCGTATAAGTATGGAAACTTATACGTTCCTTACGGAGGTAAGAAGAGAGGGCCCTATGGTCGTCGGGTGTTTGAACCTTAATTTGAATGCCGTTCGCGAGGTTACGGGCATTCGTGAAATTTATATTTTTGGCCTTAAGGGCCAGGCAAACTCGAGCCCAAGCTGCCTTCTCCTGAAGGATAACCGGGGGAGGGGTCTGGGTTTTATTTTGTGCCACCGGACGCGGCGACGGAGTGGCACGGGCTGGGGGCGCAACGGGAGTCTGAGGGCGGGGGCGCGACGCGTTCACGGCTTTGCTAATTTTAGCGGCCGCGGGAGCTCGAGACTCCGCGGCACGCTTCTTACCCTTCTGTACCAGGGTGAATCCATCCGTCGATGAGGCGGGGGCGAGGTCGACCTCCATGTCCGAGTCAGAGTCGGAGCACAAGGAGACGGGTGCAGGCGACCTACGAGCAAGTGTAGGTGTTTTAGAGGGCGCGACGGAGGCCGCGGATGATCGCTCAGCTGAAACGATGGTCACGGCGGACGACGCAGCAGCTTTTCTCGCCAGTATAGGCGACACGGGAGCGGCAGGCACGACAGAGGCTGCGGTGCTCAATGCAGAAGCTCTGCACGCAGGTACAGGCGACGCAGGAGCAGCGAGCGCGGCGGAGTCCTCGAGAGGGCTCGCAGTGTGATTGGCCTTGAAGGCCAGAAACTCCGAGGCGAGCTGTGGGTGGCGAAGTCGGAGGAATTCCGCGAATACAGCGTCCATGATCGCTGAGTACCCAGGTGGGGCGGCCCCGGGTCTTGAAAACACTCGCCTTGCGGCGAGGCCCCAACTTCTCGGACCTGAGCGGTTCTATTGAACACAGGTGGCAATGCGGCGCGATTACTACAGGACAAAGAAAAAGCACAACAAAACAGAAATTACAAAAAGAAACAAAACAAATAAATACTTGCAGGAAACCACTTTGTCGGCAAATGTTCCACGAACACAAAAATAACTAAAACAAAACAAATAAAAGCTTCCAGGAAACACACTTGGTCGGCAGATGTATCACGAACACAGGCCGCGCGAACAAAAGCCGGGCTAACAAAAGCCGGGCGAACAAAGACCGGGCGATCGAGTGGACGATGAGCACGTCCGCACGTGACGGGTGCCTCTATCGGAATGAACTAATATACTATAAACTAATATAAACTATATAACTAATATATAAGAAGATCTACATAATTATTAGTGGTATTAGTAGTTACTATTTAATTAGTGGGTAGTAGAAGATATAAGTAAGCAGCTGAATATTTTTGACTAAGCTATGAAAATAGACCTGTAATAAAATTGATGAAGACCGTAAACTATAATTGTTATCAAATGAATATCTTAGGAGGAGACCGTAGCATGTTCGGTATCTGTGGATAATGTCAATGAATTAACTAACAGGTATAGTAAGCGGCACGTAAGTTGGCAAGGTTTTGGTGTAGTGGGGGTAATGTCGCGCATAGTGCACATTGCAACAAAAAAATGGTCACTTTTATTGCCCGCATATAATTTAATTTTATTTTATTTTATTGTTTATTTGCCTTAACTTATTTTTAAGCCTGTGTGTTTTGAAGAAAGTTAAAGAAAAGAGAGGAATTCATGAAGTGTATTAGGTGTTATAAATAAAATACAATTAAAAGTTAAGAAGTTTATTTAAAAAAATATACTAAATATAAAAAATTATGTGTCGCCGTCGTCACTATCATTTTCTAATAGTTTACCCCTTGGATTAAATTTATGGTAGCACCTGAGCTGGTGGAAGGAGTTGGCTCCTCATCGTCGACATAACGAAGAGTCGCAGTCGTCACTGGCGTAAATAATAAAACGCTCAGTGACTGAATCTACTATATGGTCATTGGTATTTGGTCCTGGCATTGCAAACAAATTTAAAACAATAACACTCGTAGCAAAAACTAAATTTAAAGAATACTAACAACTCCTAACAAAAATTTAATATAAATTAAGGGTTCCTACAACTTAGTAGGCGCATGTGTAGCCGGGAGCGAACGGAACGTGGACGCGGTGCGGGAGAAGAGCGTCGACTGACTCACCAATCGCGCGCTCGGAACGGTGCTACGTCTTTCCCCGCGTCCCGCTTGACAACCAAAGAGACCTAAAAAACGACTTCTGCGCATCTAACGACTCTTGCCAAGTTACGTGCCGGGGACATAAACCATTTACGCAGCTGTCTTCGACATCATAACACATGATTATTTTCAAATTAATTTAAATTTACCATTACTAACTTGTAAAACTTACTAATTGGTAGTATATTCCCTAACTAATTTGTTGTCAAGATGAACCTATTCAGGTTTTTTTTTTTTTTTTTTATTGCTTAGATGATTGGACGAGCTCACAGCCCACCTGGTGTTAAGTGGTTACTGGAGCCCTATAGACATCTACGACGTAAATGCGCCACCCACCTTGAGATATAAGTTCTAAGGTCTCAAGTATAGTTACAACGGCTGCCCCACCCTTCAAACCGAAACGCATTACTGCTTCACGGCAGAAATAGGCGGGGTGGTGGTACCTACCCGTACGGGCTCACAAGAGGTCCTACCACCAGTAATTATTACGCAAATTATAATTTTGCGGAAATGTTTAGAACGTTTTTTTTTTTCAGTTTGGAAACCGTCCATGGACTGATACGAAAGATACTCAGTATATTTATATAGAGCAAATTATTAAAATCTCACAGGTTTTTGCCGCCTACTTACACAACTAAGCAATAACATTGCTTCATACGATCCGCAAAACTTACAAGTAGCCCTATACAGATCGTACTATGAACCTTGAACTTGTATAGAAAAAACTTTTAAAATAAGTTTGGAAGCTCAAACAGAGTGGCGTCTTTCATATTTTGATGACTATTATCTCCGATTTCTATTTGAGACTAGGTGAGCTGTATGCCACAGCGTACGATAAAGAAATTCACTGTTGCTTTTTAATTTTTACTCACTTTTACTGGTGGTAGGACCTCTTGTGAGTCCGCACGGGTAGGTACCACCGCCGCGCCTATTTCTGCCGTGAAGCAGTAATGCGTTTCGGCTTGAAGGGCGAGGCAGCCGTTGTAACTATACTGAGACCTTAGAACTTATATATCAAGGTGGGTGGCGCATTCACGTTGTGGATGTCTATGGGCTCCAGTAACCACTTAACAACAGGTGGGCTGTGGGCTCGTCCACCCACATAAGCAATAAAAAAAAGCTCATACTCCAATCTGGTACCCCATTGCGGTAGCATCTAGCGGATACGTAATAACTTTTAATGGCCCTAGCGTTTTGTCTGTACTAATCACACAGTACTTATCACTGGCGGAATTAAATCGTTTAAAAAAACATGTTTACTATTTCCATATATCATGTTCGTTTTACGATACCCAAATCACATAGGCTACACATTTAACATTATTTTCTTGTATACCGAACTAATAAATTAATTATGACGCATAGAAGAAAAAAAAAGAAAAACAGATTTTTAGAAATTACTTTAATATTTCCTTTTACGTTGAAATAATTACAGACTTTAAAAATCTTAAGTCTATAATTTATTTACATTCACTACTTAAGTTAGTTACAACCTTATTATACGTTTTTACAAGGAATCTTAGTAAATTCATATATTATACTGTTAATATAATCTACGATTTTTACATACTATATCACATTTTTGTTTTATAGCTAGTTCTCGTCATTTAAATGCAGGTACAATCATTTTTGGAGCTTCAAAATTATAATCATTACGCGTTGAGCGTTTCACAATTATTTTTTCCGTTCAATCGAGAATGCAATTTTCAAGAATTCAATAAATACTATCGTTTTTTAATATATATGACTTGTTTACAGTTTTGCAATGATTTCAATTTTCAAAGACACAAATCTGTCCGCGGAGCATGCAAAAGTTGAGGAATCAAGAAATAAGTTTTGTTTAGTGAGACAACAACTACATTTCATTAACATCCTATAAATATTATCTTATTTTTACATTATAAAGGTAACAGTCACTTTAAATTAAAATAGTCAACAAAAACTAAATTAAAAAATTTAATACACAAATAAATCACCATGCTTAACCTAACTTGAGCTCACTGCTAATACTTAGTGGCATCTCGCGGATGTCGTAAAGCCAACTGAGATATTCATTGCGGACATGATACTTATAGATGCTAGGGCATATTGTGAACCCGCACGGGTAGATGCCAACATTCTGTTTATTCTTACCGCGAAGCAATCATACTTTATATTGTGAACCATTGAAACCATTATGCAATACAATTAAAACTTCAATCTCACGTCTGAAGGTGAACACACACACACGTTATGTTGGCCGTTAGCTTTTTGTGTCCTTTCTACTTATAAGATTTGTAATTTATATATTTATCTATTGTATGTATTTCACAAAAAATTGCAACTCGCTACTGTAACTGATCATAGTGTTACGTGCAAATTTATTAGTTGTAATATAATATACATATATATAGGCCTCGGTAACTACTTAATATCAGTGAAAGGTATTCGAAATTTTGCTTATTAGATCGGGACTAATAAAATTAAGAATCAAACCGAAATTCATGATTCAAACATACATACTTATACATAACAGTACATATCAACAATTAACTCAATGATTCAGAACATGGATTTCGAGAGTCACTGTCTTTTTTTAAATTATGATTAGTAAAAAATTATTTGTTTCCTACTTGAAAATGTATCTTAAAATTGTATTGTCAAGCGTTTTATGTACAATAAGATATGTTTTTTGATGAGAATAAAATTACGTACTGTGACATTGATGAATTTCATTAAACACATTCAGTGTACTTTGCTACAGACTTAAATAGAAAATTTACATTATGTACAAACGATCTACAGAGATATTTTTATACAATACAAAACAAGCCAAGTTAGCTTAAAATACATAATTTCGTATTAAAAATCAATTAGAATTCACCAAAATAAGAGGCACTTACGCCGATTTCAGTCTTCGATCTTAGACAACACAATGAACCGATACGCAGTTTGTCAGTCGTTTCGAAGAGCTCAAATCTTAAACAGTGGTTTCTAATAGATCTGGGCTGGGTCAACAAAAACCATCTTTCAAGTCGGGATAACCTAAATCAGGCATTGCTCTTCTTGAACCGTTACCTCTAGAATTTTCGTAGCGCATATTTCGGCTTCCCCTTCCCAGACTAGCGTACCTTGTATCTGCCAGCTTATCTCTTTGTGCTACTTCGTCGTAATACCTCGCATCGTTTAAGCCAGCACTATATTTCTGGCTCAAAGAATATTTGTCTATTGTCGCATATTTCTGGACTGTGGCATACTGTCGTGACGCTTCGGGGACTCCATTAGCTTTAGCTCTGTCAAAGGGCCTTTCTTCAGTAGGTATTGCTCCATCTAGCCTAGCTTTAAATTCTTTGTCCTTTCGTTTTCGCTTTTTACAAGCACAGAAAGCTATTAGAACTGCACATATCAGCAAAGCCACGCCTCCAGCGGCCACAATGTACGGAGGAGGCAATGATAATCTGAACGAGCAGTTGGAATCGTCTTCGTCGTAACCTGAAGGACAGTGGGCGCTTCCATCACACCACAGTGCAATAGGAATACACGCATTTAATTCGGGACAGCTATTGGAAAAAAATTAAATCTTAATAAATATTAAAACCTGCTTTGAAGCTTTTTGTCTCTCAAAAACGTTCATAAATTTATTCATGCTTTCTTTTAAATTTAATATTGACATAGTAAAAATGAAGTTTAATATGTTTTGCGAAATCTCTGAACTTAGTGATAAGCGCTTAGATGTATTTTATATGCAATCAAAATTATCCGAATTTTTTAAATCATTATTGAGAACGAGCTTACGGCCCACCTCGTATTAAGTTTAGAGACATTAAACATTAATGTCGTCACACAGCTTACCCTCACGACATGAGGTTGAAATCCCATTTATATTATACAGCGGCTATCCCATTCTTAAAACCGGAAAATAAGATTGCTTCGCCACGGCGTCAATAGAAAGCATTTTATGAAATAAAGAAAAATGCACCATTAATTACCTGTGGAGACAATCAAATGAAACGGCTTCAGGTAAGACATTTGTGTCAGGGTCATGATCAAAGTTAGGTTTCTTCATCAGCTCAATCCACTTTATTGAATAATCTGCTTGTTCGTGCTGAAGAAAGTCAATAACGTAGCTTCGTGCGTGAGGTTTTAGAGATGTTTCTAATGGAGTCTCAGAAGATTTCCAGTCAGGAGAAAATAATTCCAAGTTGTTGTTTATATCAGGACATATCTCTTTGGATCGAGTTGTATCACGAGCTTCGTAAATAAAAAGTCTGTTTGGAGTAGAGCAGAACGGCGATGAAGACGTTATCTCATACCCTGGAACCTTTACATATAAATATCTACCCTGAACCGGGGAAATATCATCACCTCCAGGTTCAATTAACCATGGTCTATGAACACAAGCAACTTCTGCTCTTACGCTCTCTGATATAACGTTCCTGTCACCGACAATCTCTGGCACTATAGTCATTTGTCTTTTATCATAGAGCCGAATTTCTCCACTGCTTCCTCTAACGCGTCTTTCACCCCAACCAGTAGAACATACAGTATCATCACCAGGACCGGTCGGAATAAATTTATATTCTCCCTCAAAGGCAAAATCGTCATAATCCTCTGTAATATTCATCATTGTTACAGTAAAATTTACTTCAACTACTGGTGCAGTTAATGTGTGTATATTTATAGGCTCTGATCGATTTGTGCAAATACAGTCGCGTTGAATCGGAACTCCCACCCAAGGGAACTCCGTGATAATGATCTGAGCAAACCCTTCACCCCCGATAGTTCTTCTCGGAGGCCTATCGCATTTCCAGCGACTTGTGCGGGAATCTTTGTGTGTACCGCAATGTTTGTTCCCAAAAAAGGTATTCAAAAAGGTCAACTGAACCCTCTCGCCCTGTTTTGCTTCAAATCTAAAATACAATACAATTATAAAAGCATTTCAATATTTCAGGATAACTTAATTTTAAGAATAAAATAATTACCTTAAAATACAGGTTAAGTTTTGTGCTCCGCCGCGTCCATAGTAAAATATGGCTCGTGGGGCCTGGAACCTTCCAGAATATGTTAGAGCTGATTTAAAGACTCTATCGCAAGCGGACTTAGAATCTGTCAAAGGCTGTCCTTGTTCACTCACATCGACGAATTCATACCGTAGTAAAAACGATACCGGATATAATGCGGACCCTTGACGTAGTTCCTGTAACCAAAGTTCTTAAAATTAGATTTTTGTCAAAACATTATTCGTCCTTCTCCGTTTTCGTTCAACGTTATAATGAAACTTTTCGTTTGAGTATTGTAGCTTTTAATTTAGAATCGGGAGATACAACAGAAGCTTCTAACTTGAGGTCGGTCATGAGAAGAAACAAGATAAAAATCCGTGTACTGATTGTTTCATTTTATCTGATATGTGTAATATATATCATTATAACCAAATACTTATATACTTTTTTTATTTACTTATTATATATAAACTACACATATAATATCTTTGAATAATGAATATCCTATTTTTAAACAGCTAATTAAATTATTCTAGAATTCCACGAATAACTTCACTTCCTAATCGGTATATTAAGAGTATTTACAAAGATTGTAATTCCATATATAATAACAATCTTTTCAAATTTACTATAATAAAAATGACGTAAGGTTATTGTACAACATGAAAGGTGTGTTAAATGACTGTTTATTAAATGTTGTTGGTGAAGTGGAGTTCTTATTAACAGCTAATGGGAAAAGTTATTGTACCAAGACGAATGAGAAGTAAGCTTCAAATATTTAGTTAGAAACTTGCTTCAGACCTACGAACGTTGAATTTAATATTGTATAATAAAGCAGCTCCCAACTACTGAGTTCAATAACTTGTTTGAGACCAGGTTACCTAAATTAACTAGAACGATAACTGGCTCGTGCTGGCGTGAATATTGATGGATGGTGTATTTGAAGATAAGTAAAGTTTATTCACGGGAAAAATAAATATTCATTATTTTTTCCTACCTAAGCTGATAGCCTCGAGAGGCTATTTCAGCGTCACCTTAACTAGTAGGTGACCTCACGGGGCTCAAACCGGAGTGATGCTAACACTGATCCTAGCAAGAGCAGTGCTTTGCAGAATCTATGTACCACCGGATCGGAAACGCGACCCACTGAGAAGATCCGGCGAAAAACTGAGTGAGCTGTGTCTATTAATTGGTCTATGTATATAGTTTCAATACAACATCCAGTTTCTCTGTCGTGTGCATTTCAATCACAAACTATTTAATAAATGATATTAGTACTTCTACGAAATGGACAATCGAATTTTTAATGCGCTCCGACATCCAATCTCAGTGCTTAGACGTGTTTCATTTAGCAATGGCACTCAGTGAAACTTGGCAATAACGCGGCAATACTAAAGCATTCTATCAGTGGAGCACAGAGCACGTGCTCGCTGCATTATTCACCATGGCAAATGCAACGGCGTCGCGCGGGCGTGACTTATCTACCCGGCTGCGATGAACGTTTCACCGGGCGGAAAACTTCGCGAACAAACCAGGGGAATGGGGTAAGAAAAATAATATCGTCGTTACCCCTAAGGGAACAGATGCTTTGAATATCTTTGACGGATCGATAGGAGACGTGACGAAATTTGTTACAATCTTTGTTTATCCAACAAATACTGAGTGAAAGCGAGGACGTGTTGCAGTTATATATATTTTTTTTTTTATTGCATAGATTGGTGGACGAGCTCACAGCCCACCTGGTGTTAAGTGGTTACTGGAGCCCATGGACATCTACAACGTAAATGCGCCACCCACCTTGAGATATAAGTTCTAAGATCTCAGTATAGTTACAACGGCTGTCCCACCCTTCAAACCGAAATGCATTACTGCTTCACGGCAGAAATGGGTAGGGCGGTGGTACCTACCCGCGCGAACTCACAAGAGGTCCTACCACCAATATATCATGAGTAATATAATATGATGTGGCAAAATTATTATCAAAAGTGTTGGTAATAGCTTTTATTGTTTGTTCGAGCATTCTAATAATTTTAAATTCGTAGGATTCGATGAATATCATAACTAGTTCGGTTAGATGAATTGAAATGTCGATAGCTGCGCGTTTCAAGTAAACTGCCGGTGAGTGCATTTTCCTCTCGAGGTTTATTTACGGATGGCGACCATTTCAGTAAAAAATAGCGCACTGTGTAAACAAAGATAAACGAGCTATGCTCTGTTACGAATTTCCCTGACTCTGGCCATTTGATACTAAGCTCCAGATATGCACAATTCATTGCCCAAGCGTTTTATTCTTTCGCGTATTTGTAAATGCACTACGCGTGCTGTTGATTAAAATAAGTGTATTTACTGTGTAAAGTGCGTCCCGTTTTTATTGCACTGCACTGTATCATTCAACCGGCTGCATACACGAGCACACCCCAAATGGAAGTTAAATATTTGCCGCTGTAATTAGCTCAGCTTCTGCACTGAGATTGTTTGCGCACGTTTTAGTTTTACCGTCTAACATGTAAAACTTTTATATGTGTTTTTGCGACAGAATTTAATTAAGTCACTGTAAGAATAAAATTAAATATTTATCAGTCAAGAGGCACGTTCTGTGGTGCATAATTATAACGAGATATATTTATTTATTTTTTATTGCCTAGATGGGTGGTCGAGCTCACAGCCCACCTGATATTAAGTGGTTACTGGAGCCCATAGACATCTACAACGTAAATGCGCCACCCACCTTGAGATATAAGTTCTAAGGTCTCAGTATAGCTACAACGGCTGCCCCACCCTTCAAACCGAAACGCATTACTGCTTCACGGCAGAAATAGGCGGGGCGGTGGTACCTACCGTGCGGACTCACAAGAGGTCCTACCACCAGTAAATTAATTTAAAAAAAAACTTATTAATTAATTTTAAAAATATACTTTGTTTCACTATCATATTAGATTTTTTTTAAATATACTTGCATTTATAATACTTACCTGAAGAATTGTCAAAGCAGGTCCGGTAGTGATGTAGCTCTCCGAAGGAGCGCAAGGCCGCGTCGCCCTTGTAGAATTTGACAAAAGCGCATGATCGCATAGTCGTGGAGATTCCTCACGACAGAACGAACCAAGTAGAGATCTCTGATCCGTCATATCCAGCTGATAGATGAAGTAACAAAAAACACATTAAGTAATTTATAACTTTTATCTTCATTTCATTGTGTGTCCTAGAATTATGATTGAAATAAATTGTGTTCTTTTAAAATCTTATGTTATCTATTAAATTTTTGTCGCATTAGATATTCCGAAGTAAGCCAGCCCGAAATTAGCATATTTTCCGTATGATCAATTTATTTGCGTAAACAATACCATAAATAAAATAATTGGGTCCGTTTTATCCAATTATCTGGTTCCATAAAAATTTCGTGCCGAGTCAAAAAATTTATTCATTAATGCAGTTCAGAAACCGTTCACGAATTGTATTCGTAAGTGAACGGAAGAACTTTTCTGATTAAAGTGGGAAAAAAAACCGATAAGCAACCACCGCTTATCCATTCTTAATGCAAACAGAAGATTCTGGAATGAATGGAACGAAACACCGCACTGCAGTTTGTCGGGGAACCCAGTAAAAGTGCTAGAGCACATTAAAGAAAATGAATGTTTGGCTGCCGACGTCAAGCAGCGAGCTTTAAGCTACTTGGCAAAGTGAATCGCTATAGCCCAAGAAGGTAGGACTAACGGTACCATACGAATGGTATGGAGATAATAATAATAATAATATAACTCTTTATTTAACACCACATGTACAGAGTAAGCATATAAAATAAATAATAGACGGTGACATAAATTGGCGGCCTTATCGCTAAAAGCGATCTCTTCCAGGCAACCTATCAGGGAGAGGAATAAGCAAACTGGCATGGACGGTGCTATATCTTAATAAATTTGCATAAAAATATTTACTTTTTTTTCACATTTTTTTTTACAATATAAGATTAGATTAGATTACATAGGATTAAATACAATGATACAATAAAGGAAATTTAACTATTAGCTTAGAATAAATTCAGTGACTCAACAGGAAAGTTCACAGCGATTAGCATTGGTTTGGCTGTGCTCCTGGCATTGTTGGCGAGCATGAGTGGTGCTGACCATTCACGATCAGGAGGGCTCACGTTTCCCTAGGAAGGCAATAATAAAAAAAAGCACGAACATTATGTTAATCTGATCGATTTTCCTTCAAAGAACAAAATCTGCCGTTAATTTGCATAGCCTAGACTTTTACCGGGTAGAACATAAAATTTTATATGAAACCTTCCGTACTGTGATTCGGAATACAATAACAATTTAAATACTTTATTTTTACTGCTCGAACGCCAACGATTGTTCTCTGAGCAAGAAAGTTTGATCATAACAGTTCTTGAATGTATATTTACGCGTTCAGAATTCGCATAAGCATATTTTGTGTAAACACAAAATTGTATCTGATTTCCGTTAATGAATAATTGAACGCATTTCAAAGAATTCAATGGTTTTTTTTTTTAACGTTCACTCAATTTAACCTCTTCACTTTTACCATAAATTCACTAGTTATACTATAATGATCTACAAATAATTGTTTATTGCACTATATGGCGATGAGTTGCCAGTCCACGGTGTAGTGGTTAAAAGCACCGCAATGTGAGACACACGGTCGAGTATGTTACAATTGTATTGGAATACGTAGTATTACTCAATAACATTTTAGAATCCAAATGGACGTATCTATAATGGAACTATACTGCAGATTAGCTGCGCGTTTCTGATTATGCCGCTTTTAATCGAACGCTTGCCAATTCAGTTCTCGTCGTATATTTCCTTCTTCAAACGAGGCTTGTGGACAGTATTAAGCGGTAGGCAGCGGCTTGGCTCTGCCCCTGGCATTGCTGAAGTCCATGGGCGACGGTAACCACTCACCATCAGGTGGGCCGTATGGTCGTCTGCCTACAAGGGCCATAAAAAAAAATCTCACCAACTAACCTACTTGTAAGGGGAAAATTAATGTTGAGTTATAATAAAAGGCGTTTCACCTTCCTATCGAGGTCGGCGTCGGGGGCAGCCCCGTCCCAAATAGTCAATTGAGACGAACAATCTTGCTGCTGATCAAAACCTGCCGGCTCAGTTCCAGCCGAATGATATTTCACAAACGACACCCATACTATTTCATTTGAACGACCCTGGAAACGATAAATCTTGTAGTTTGGAGTCAGCGAATTCTCGGGGCTCGGGATTCGAGATTACGTCAGTCGAAGTGGTCAAGGGAACGAGCCACGTTTGATGTGCTAATAGCTATTTTCATTGACTTCTAAAACAACATTTTATTTAAAGTAAATGTACATAACATTATTTTTCCAAAATAAGTAGTTAAGATTACTAGTAGTCTCTAAGTAGTCAGAATTCGACTATAACTAATAAAATTATAAGTTTTTACATTATTATGGTCCTCTTGTCAAATATTTCAAATCACAGATTCCGCCAATACTACACTATAGGTAAATAATATTAATCTATTCTCCATTTGACCACAGGCTTTAAACAGTGACAAAAGTTTGATATTAAACAAAGATTATATAATATATGCGTTTTGTTAAATACATCGTAGTGTGTGTAATGTTTTTTTTTATTGATTTAATGTATTTTATTTGTATAAAAAAATAACATTCTGCACTTCTCTATATTCTCTATAAGTGCGGGAAAATTCATACTCATCCATCTCCGCGATTTTCGTAAAAAGGGGTACAAAGTTTTTGCTTCACGCGTTAATATATAGATTATAAATTCTGAAATTTTAATACTGGTTTTAACCATAAACGCCAAAAAGGGAATAAGGTGATTTAAAAAAAAAGTTAAATTCTGGTGAGACCGCAGCACACATCATATCACATGCGACCACAAAGATTTATTAGGCTATCACACGTACCTGAAAATAGTAGACGCACGATGTATTTGGAGGTAGCGAGTGTCTTGGATTCCTGAGTATTCCGCTAGTTTTGTCAGAAGAACGTAAAACAAAACGGCACCTGCCGTCTGTGCGCACGTACGAATGAGAATCTTTGTCCACATACAAAACCTGAACAGTTGTGGTTATTAAAGTTTTCCATGCAGTGATTGGATTTTGTTTAGTTATGACGACGATTTCGCTAATAAATAGCTTTAAGTTGAAACCAGACCTCATAAACACCACATGTCTATTATACTAATATAACAGCTGCCTTAAAATTCAAGCCATATGCCGCGACTATTTCGCTGGAGAAAATAGCGTGATAGTGGTGTGGGTTCGCGATACTCCTAGTGTTCATTACGGAAATTGGTAAATTTTGCTGTTCGAATCTTTACAATAAAAGTTTAATATCGCGGGAGACATTCATGAACACACGTTGTATGTATTTCGTTAGAAAATTGGATAACCACTCGTCGCCTGTGAGATTTGAACTTCGAGAGAGGTACGTCACTTGATACTATACTCGATTTCTAGTGATTCAACAGTTTGTTTTATCGAAGTTTAGACTGAAATTATCATAGATAAAATCTTGCTTTTTTTGCGTATCAGACGTAGCTCATATGAAACTGTGCATACTTATACATATTTTCAGCTGAAGAAATCTCGATTTAGCTGCTATATAAGACCATTATATGCTATAGAAGATATTAGTAGTATGCTAAATCAGAGTATCATCATTATTCTGCCCTTCTCTCAGTCACCTGGGGTCGGCGCAACAT
The DNA here is from genome assembly GCF_030269925.1 of Bombyx mori. Classification (NCBI taxonomy): domain Eukaryota; kingdom Metazoa; phylum Arthropoda; class Insecta; order Lepidoptera; family Bombycidae; genus Bombyx; species Bombyx mori. The sequence continues at coordinate 7,909,417 of NC_085114.1, forward strand.
GTTTTCTCCTTCCATACTCTTCTATCATATACCATTTCTTCTCTCACTCCCCTCTTACCCATGTCGTCTTTCACGCAATCCATCCATTTCTTCTTAGGTCTACCTCTTCCTCTATATCCTTCCACATTCATAGTTAACATTCTCTTACCAACCCCACACTCATTTCGTCTCATCACATGTGCATACCATCCCAAACGCGCACTTCTCAGCTTCTCTGTCACAGGTGCCACTTTCAGACTTCCTCTAACATATTCTATCCATTCTTGTTACTCCACACATCCATCGCAACATTCGCATCTCTGCTGCATGCAATCACCTAAGTCAGAGTAATGAACATGAAATAAAATAAAAACTAAAATTCTTTACCTGAACTTCCAATTCAAACCCAGGTAAATAGCTCAACGGTACCGGATGAAATGGATTATCGTAAGGTGACGTATGAAACTCCAGTAACATGTTCGGACCTCTACTGATAATATCCGGTACAGCATCTCCTCCACAAAGCCGCACTAATACTGGCGAATCTCTAGTGGATCCATCCCAAACTGTTAAGTAATCCTGAACTACGTTACATTGATCCCATATTCTGAAACAAAAAAAATTGGTTCATAGAAGATTTGAAAATCTAACATAAGTAATTGTAATTCAAACACAGCCCACTGAGTTTCTCGCCGGATTTTCTCAGTGGGTCGCGATTTCGATCCGGTGGTAAATTCTGGGAAGCACAGCTCTTGCTAGGCTAGTGTTAGCAAATTACCTCAGATTGACCCCGTGAGCTCACCTACCCATCCACGTGTAGCTAGGAATAATCCCTTTACGATAACAGCGAATAGGTAGGGAAAAAATATATTTTTTTTAATTCAAACCATTATGCTTTAATCGCTGTATAGAGTTCATACTTGCAATTCTAAAAACACAAACAAATTTGATTGTGAGATAAGCTCTAATAGTTTGAAAAATCCCGGGGGATTTCCAAAGAGGCAAAAATTAAAAAATTAACGATTTTTTAATCCTGAGTTACGTTGACAAACAAAAATAGTTGTTTGTTTTGTCGATGAGCATTGAAAAAAATTTTTTTTTTCAATATTTTCTTGATCATTTTTCCCGCTCAATTAATTTGTCATGTGAAAATTGTTAAAAAATATTATAATATAAACTCAAATATCGCCTATTATTACAACGATAACTGGCGCGGTTAAGTATAACCTACCTGCCTACAGCTACGTCGAAGCAGTAATGCGATTCTGTTTGAAGGTTCGACGTCATTAATAATTCAAACTAAGTCATCAAATTACCAAAATACATGGATTTTATGAATAGTTAAAACGAAAGCTTAATTTCGCGGGCGGGTGACGTTATTGTAGTCTAGACGTAGAATTCGTTCTGATTTGTGTATTGTAAGGATTCGATTATGATCTCGTTGATCGCTTGCTTGAATCTTTTGAAATAAGCAAACAATAAAACTACGCAGTGGAACCAAAATTTCAATCAAAGGAATCGATCGAGTATAATAATTTGTTTTTATGTAGACGAAACTTTTAGTTTATGTAGAACAAATTTAATTTTCATTTCCGATTTTTCGTACACTTCAATTGTTATAAAATTAAGAATATTAATATACTAATTAAAACGTAAAATGAATGAAATAAACATAAGATTAAACAGTACATGTTGTTCGTGTAATGTATCTATATAATAAATAGTTCACATATTGTTGAAGGAGCTATCGAGCTCACAGGCCACCTGATGTTAAGTGTTTATTGGAGCCTATAGACATCACAACGTTTATGCCACCACTCCTTGAGACATGAGGTTGAAGTCACCACTATGTATCACTCTTCTCGAAAGGTGGTACAGAATTACTTACTCATAAAACGCCATATTGAACGTCATACATATTATGCGCTCTCACCTTCTAGTATCTGTGGGTTCATATACACACATAACAAAGATTAAAATGTGGCATCACATTTATTCTAATTAAGTTCTCTGTAAATAATATGTCAACAAAACTATAAGTGGAGGGAATTTTGAGGAATAACTATTAACAAAAAAAAAACCAAAAAAAAGTATAAAAATAAGGATCAAATTACTCACTTTAAAACACGTTGACTTCTATCGTACTTCACTATTTGGTCTTTGATATGTATTTTGTGGCTGTTCGTCTGTCGAACTGCCAGCAGCACATGTTTATCGGCTGGTATCTGCAAAAATATTCTTTATTACCAACTCTTAAAGCCGGCTTTGGAATATTAAATAAGGATATAACTTTAATATGTACCCGAAGGCGTGACCGTAAGCCTTCGTGTGAATTTACATTAATAATTAAGTAGGAGGGTTACCAAATATGGGTTTATTTGTTCTTTGAGAATATACTTTGGGATTTAGGTTTTATTTTATTAAAAAGTTACACAGTGTGGAAACAGATTTCAACGCTATGTGTTCAAAATGTTTCAATAATCAAATAAAAAAGATGTGTGGTGTCGTGGGACACCAGAACGAAGTTCCTTATTATAAAAATATTAATTTTAAATTCTATTCGAGGTATAAAGAAAATAAAACTGGAGGTTTCGCAACAACCCACGGTCATTCGGTAACGTGCGAACTTATTCGAACGCTCCCAGATAGTGGTCAATGAATGATAAAAAAATATGATATTTTTTGTACGTTATTACAAAGTTAAGTCGTACACCGTGTACATTACTAATTTGTACGTTATTACAAAGTTAAGTCGTAGACTGTGTGCATTACTAATAAAAATCTTACGTTATGGACGTTTTTTCCCGGTTAAGGTACCCCCCTCCGCATCGTCCCATAAGGAACATCGTACCAAAATCCAAAACATCAAAAACATAAAGTTTCAGAAATATATATGCGTAAATCACTCTTACCTTAGTATGTTCGATTCGGTATGTACAAGTAGCGTTGCGAGGATACACTCCAGGAAAGTTTGGTGACTGTATGCGGCAGGCCCTCAGATCACAGTCGCTAAGGATGCGGTCACAGTATGTACCAGGGATCCTCTCTCCCCTCCACGCCCCTACAGTCGCATTTCCGTATCGCAGCCGAGCTTCGCTTCGCCTCAAAAACTTGTAAGCCAACTTGAAGTCGAAATTGTAGCCAACACCCTGTAACAAGTTGGGCTGTCACCAGAACAAATAGCTAAATATAAATGGAACTTCGCTCATTAACGTTTCGGCTTTAATTTAAATTTCACCGTTTTGTTGGATCTTCGTTTAGCTTTGTTTTCGTATATCCGTCGTTTTGGGCTCTCATTTTAATATATTCGCGTTAAGGTATTGTTATTGTGATGAAGCGTTAGTGGAGATACGTTTGTTATATAACGTTGCAATCATAAAATTTGAGAACAAATTTTCTTAGTGAAATATATATATTTTTTTTTATTGCTTAGATGTGTGGACGAGCTCACAGCCCACCTGGTGTTAAGTGGTTACTGGAGCCCATAGACATCTACAACGTAAATGCGCCACACACCTTGAGATATAGTTCTAAGGTCTCAGTATAGTCACAACGGCTACCCCACCCTTCAAACCGAAACGCATTACTGCTTCACGGCAGAAATAGGCGGGGGGGTGGTACCTACCCGCGCGGACTTACAAGAGGTCCTACCACCAGTAAAATTAAAAAAAAAAATATTTTACCTGAGTAACAGGTTTGAAATTTTGCTGAGATGCAAACATTCTATTTGATGTGTGATATCTAGGCGGGGGGGGTGGTACCTACCCGCGCGGACTTACAAGAGGTCCTACCACCAGTAAAATTAAAAAAAAAAAAATTTTACCTAAATAACAGGTTTGAAATTTTGCTGAGATGCAAACATTCTATTTGATGTGTGATATCTAGGCGGGGGGGGGGGTGGTACCTACCCGCGCGGACTTACAAGAGGTCCTACCACCAGTAAAATTTAAAAAAAAAATATTTTACCTAAATAACAGGATTGAAATTTTGCTGAGATGCAAACATTCTATTTGATGTGTGATATCGACAAGATCAACAATGACTATATCAGAGGGGGTTTAATAGTAGAAAAAAGTTGAAGGCCAGATTTAAAAAAATTTAAAAATACGTTCTGTGAATTTTTATTGCCTAGATGAGTCAACAAACTCACAGATATCCTGGTGTTAAATGACTACTGGAATACAAGGATACGACATTTGGTTTGAATCTGAATTTAATTTTAACACAGCTATCCCAACGTTTGTTAATTTGATTTTTATTAATTATTTTGTTTTTTGTAAGGATATATATAGTTTTTTTTTTGCCCATGTAGGCAGACGAGCATACGTTCCACCTGATGGTGAGTGGCTACCGTCGCCCATTGACTTCAGTAATGCCAGGGACAGAACCAAGCCGCTGCCTACCGTTTATATGTATAACTGTATGTACGATAAAAATATTATTAAAACAGTAATAAATTAATCTCACCATGTGTAATAGGAGCATCAATTCCTTGTGTATTTTCTGAATTATAGCATTCATAGCCATACTGTGCTAGCACCAAGCATATTAGGAATAAAAATACAAGACAAAAAAATCGATAAATCTTAAAAGATAAAGATAATTAAACTCTAAATCAACTCAAATTGTAAGTAAAAAAATGTTCCGTAGCGGTTTCACAACACGACTTACGATCAGTAAAAAGCCATAAATGTAGAAGTCGTTTCTGAGTATTTGCTAAGTACATATTTTATTTCCTTAGAGACTTTTTACCTGTATACGGAATTTTAACGCCGGCAAAGAACCGTCGCTTAATATGAGTACACGCCCAGTGTTCTTATTCTTGAGGCCACGACTACAAAACTCACGTGGTGAGATGGAAAATGTTCAAATTTTACATATAACTTGAAAATCATCTTATACAAAATCAACGATAAACACAACAAAATCGAAAAATGTCCACGACCCAGGAATTCCAAACGGAATCTTCGAAGCGAAAATTCCGTTATTAAATTATGGAATTAAGGCTGTAATAACATTAATTATTGTAATTGCGAGCTGGGCTCATCCCGTGCGGCCCCTAGAGGGCATCCGTAATCGTCGCCTAATTAATTGATCGAAAGTTCAACCCTTGGTGCACATAATACGGCTGCTAAAAGCAGATAAAGGAAAGGCGGTGAACCGTGAAAGCGGGGCGATGTGAAATATTAGTCAAGTCACAGGCGAAAACATGTAGTTAGTTACGTTACGTCAGTAAAACACAAAGGGATGCTTAGTAAGTGACTCTTAATGAAGATAAATACCGTTGTTCATTTATACGGATTAACTTTGCAACACGCAAAAACTCTAATTAAACATGTCACGCTGTGTTATTAACAAGTTGTGTATCAAATAACGAGCTAGCTCGGCGTGTTTGTTTTCTTCCGGGCTAGAGAGAGTAGCCGCGACGCGGAAAAGGGAATAATTTATTATATCACTTTAAGATGTATTGGTAACGTTCCCGAAAATGAACACAGGGGAATAAGGAGTGACTCGAGACGCGATAGTAAACAAAGAAGGTAATTTTTTTATATTATTTTCAAAATAAATCATAACTAAATCGGTAGGCAGCGGCTTGGCTCTGCCCCTGGCATTGCTGAAGTCCATGGGCGACGGTAACCACTCACCATCAGGTGGGCCGTATGCTAGTCTGCCTACAAGGGCAATAAAATAAAATCTTCGTTATTTTTACGTTACATTGCTGGTCGATGAAAATGAGAATACTAAAGCGACATTATTGTAGGCTTAACCAAATAAACATATTTTTTTATCCATTGATGTTGATGTAGTATATAGTTGATGTATAGTTCATTCCAGTTTTCGCTAGGAACAGTTTAATTGAGACTCTACTTAAGGAAAAAAATCATCTTCTTAGCTAAGCTTAATTAAAGCTTCATTTGAATAATTTTAAAAGCGACCTCGTAACACACAAGACAAAACACACAAGATCGACACGATAAACGCGTTGTAATTTACAAGAATATTATTTTAAACTAAAAGTAGCATCATCGTAACGTTTTTTTCAATTAACTTCAAATTAATTCTATTTTCATTAACACATTCAAACGATTGTGTGTCAAACTTACCTGTTGACTTAGCCTGTCCAGTCGGAGAGTCATGTTTATGGAATCGGATTCGCTGAAGTACACTGTGTAACCCCAAGCAGAGCCGCACCACTGACCGGTGGGCGGTGACGGACTTCTCTCCACAATTGTCATGTGCCCATCCGGACAACCGTCTGACGTGAACGACACGAATTTGCCGACGGTAAACGTGTCAAATGTCAACTGGGGACAAACGAATTCAGAATTGTATAAAATACCGGCGAAGATTCTATATTATTACGGTTGTGGAGGAGTTTTTGGCGAAATCTATTTTAATATGTTAACGATCTACACGTCTTTAGATGGTTATCGAAAACTAATCTATGAATGCTAGCGTCTAATTAAAGACTTAAGTATGGCTTAAATTTCAATTGTATTGGATTGCATTATCAATTTCTTTCTGATGAGCAAAATTCTCCGTTTTTACATTTTTTTAGTATAGCTAATCACATCATTAGGTTTTGCAAAACGAAATAAATAATCAGATTTTTTTTCAAACATTAGGGATTTCCTAGGATTATACTCATTTAATTAATAATTATTTACGTATATGACTAAAACTAATGCATGATTTAAATGTTTGTGTGTTTTTGTCAAAATATTATAAATTATCTGAGATGAGTCTGAAAAAAAAATACAAGGAATATGTATTAGCGTTGTATTTCGTTAAAACAAAGCGGACATCAAAATAAAATGTTCGTAAAAAACCTGTTTTTTTTACAGGTAAAACCTGAATTCTGTCTCCGTAGTTAAACCTGTTTTTTTACAGGTAATACCTGAATTATATCTCCGTAGTTAAACCTGTTTTTTTACAGGTAATACCTGAATTTTATTTCCGTAATTAAACCTGTTTTTTTTCAGGTAATACCTGAATTATATCTCCGAAGTTAATAAACGTTTTTTTTTTCAGACAATACCTGAATTATATCTCCGTAGTTAAACCTGTTTTTTTACAGGTAATACCTGAATTATATTTCCGTAGTTAAACCTGTTTTTTTTTACACCTAATACCTGAATTATATCTTCGTAGTTAATAAACGTTTTTTTTTACAGACAATACCTGAATTATATCTCCGTAGTTCCCTCCTGTTGCTGTGAAGTTGAGGTGGCAGACGAAGGGCAGATGATCTTCCCGAGGCCGTCGTACTTCCAACTCGTAAGTTCGACCCACATCACCCATGTATGTTCTGTTACACGCTGTTTGAAGAAATTACATATGTTAAACATAGAATACAATATAATTATTCTTGGATAACAATGGATAACAACGTTTTGCTTTGGTATCTCTTGGTATGCATACTAATATTATAAATGTGAAAGTGTGTTTGTTTGTCCTTCTTTCACGTCGAAACAAAGCAATGTATTGATATGGTTTTTAAAAAGTTAGGAAAATGGTAATTTTAGGTCAGGAGAGTAACAAGAGGGGGAGGGTGATGGGAGAGATGTGCTCCGCACTAAACGCTTCACTTTCCCCCCTTTGCCTTTTCATGGGTTCTGTCTCATGCGAGGTTCGGACGCGGGTTGTTGAGCGACAGGAGGTTTTAGTCGGTTCGACTCCGACATGCCCCGCCCTCCATCCCCAGTGGAGGGTGGGAGTCCGGCGATTTCCTCCTGACAAAAAAAAAGTAAAGGAGAGTAACAAATGCCAATAAAATCTCATTCCCACGGGAAACTGGTTTATTATTATTAGAATAAATTAATGACACTTTTCCTTCGACACGCCGGCCAAACCACGGGTAACCAAGAGTGTTTTATAAAATGTTGGTATTATAAAAGTTTAATCGCAGTTTCACCTAGCTACTATTTCACCATCTTTACTTTGACTGCCTACCAATAGTAAATACTATCATATAATTTTCTAATTACCTACTAACTGTCTCTAATGCGGGAACACAATCTAATGTCTATCTCATTATTATATAAAATACTTCATTCACGAAGCAGTCCTTATAATAGTGTTTTTTTGACCTTACGTCTCAAGTTTCAAGACATTAGGAGGTCAGCTCGTCTGGTCGTATTATATGTACTAGATGTCCCGCAGAAGTCGAAATTCGACTATAATTAATTGGAATTGTAAGTTTGTACACTATTATGATTGTATTTTATACTTCTATAATCACAAATTTCGCCAAGACTACATTATAAAAAATATTAACAAAGACAAACAATATTTAATCTATTCTCTATTTGACAACAGACGTCCAGAACAAAAGTTTGACACCATGCGTGTGTGCGTCAAATACATGGTCTATAGTGTGTGTAATGTTTTCTTTATTGATTTAATGTATCTTTTATGTATTATTTTAAAAAAATATTAGCATTGTGCACTTCTTCTCTATATTCTCTATAAGTGTGGAAAATTTCATACTCCTCCGTCCGCGCAATTTTCGTAAAAAGGGATACAAAGTTTTTGCTTCACGTATTAATATATAGATTCTCGTCTTCTAAGCTTAGCTTGTTTAGCGAGAGCTATGAAGTAAAGATGCAAATCGCTTTACTTTCTCATAAGAAGATAAACTCCAGATAACGGACATCGTTTTCATGTCTTCAAAATTAACTCATAAACATTTCTGACGCCACTACAATATTGTTACATATCACGCTGACTTCGAAACAATGAAAATCAGATAAGATTTAACGTTTGCCAACATACGTTCTCCTATTCAAATGCAAAACGGACTTCGGAAAGCGTTTGTATTTCCATTAATTATAACTGTACATTTTTTACATACTACAAGCCTTAAATGAAGCTAGTAAAAAGTACCGGATAGAACAATACGGGAAACGCCCAAAATTATGCAAGTCATAATAATATATATTCCGTACCGTACCTGTACTATTGTTAATCCTTTCAACACAAAAATAAGGAAATGAGAGCAAAAAGCACCTCTCACAATGGGCGAGCCCATATTTTTTACCAAGTTTAAAAAAAAACCTTCCCCTTTGTTCGTTGTGACAGCGCATTACAGTGTGACAAGTGTTCATTTTCAGTGTTGTATTTTAATTTATTTCTTTGTTTTTTTTTGTGGCCTTTCTTGCAGAAAGTTGAAATTATAAGTATGATGGTATAGTACTATCAGTCATCAAGATAATATCTTATTATTTATTATACCTTTAAAACAGCAATTCTTGTATATTAATATAGATATATAATCTGAGTCTCGGAAACGGCCCCAACGATTTTCATAAAATTTAGTATACAGGGGATTTTGGGGGCGATAAATCGATCTAGCTACGATTTATTTTCAGAAAATGTCGTTTTACTCGTGTTTTCAATAATCAACTCTTCCCGACATCTATTGGCGAATAATAATACTATTTTTTTTAATTGAGGGCAACTAACAGCTTTAAAGACACAACATGGAGTTATCAAAAAAAAAAAAAAACGAGCAAACGATTAACTAGGATACGTCCTGTGACTTTGACGTACACAGCGTATTTTGCAGCGGTAAGCACAGCCATCCTATCTGTCGCAAAACAGTAATGGGGTGCATCTTTAATGATTGAAACAGCTGTTATGCAATAGTATTAAGACTCATGACCTCATGTCTCAATAGGGATTGTGGCTTTCACGTATCACGTATCAACGCATCTGTGTAATAAAAGAACCTTAGAGAAACATATTCAATAAACAAGTGAAACTACAAATTTACCAGTTCTAATTACAGTGAAATTTTCGTCCCAATATTTGGTGTTTCAGTGTTATTTGTCTAACTTTAAACGGTTGTTAATGAGTAAACAAGAGTAACCCGAAGCCTATTTGCTAAGTTAAAGTACAAGTATCTCAACTAAAGGATTTTCAACTAAATGGCGGAGAAACAAAAGTATTTATTTCGAGTATAATTGAAATGTTTTGCAGCAATGCGATAGTACGAATTTCGTCTAAAATATATTGTGAGACTTTATCTGGTAGAGCAAATATTGTAAACGAAAGAAATTGTACTTTTCATAACAATCCATATCGAGAGGTGAAAAGATATGTGGCTTGAGGGACATTTTTGCAACTTTACAGGAGAGCCATTTTAAGTTTAAAAAATAGAATAAAAATATCATAACAAAAAACTTCTTCAGCTTTTTGAATGGAGTTAACTTAGGAAGTTCCATTAAAAACATCGAACTGTTGATGATAATCTATATATATATAAAAATGAATTGCTGTTCGTTAGTCTCTCTAAAACTCGAGAACGGCTGAACCGATTTGGGTAATTTTGGTCTTGAATTATTTGTGGAAGTCCAGAGAAGGTTTAAAAGGTAGATAAATATGAAAATGCTCGGAATTAAATAAAAATATCAATTTTGTTTTTCCTTTGATGTGTCCCCCGTGTCGGACGGATTCCTTTTGTTTGTTTTAAGTTTGTTTTACACAAAAGTTTAGGTATTTTGTTTATCGATTGAGGCACTACGAAGTCTGTCGGGTCAGCTAGTACCAAATAAAAGTACCTTTAATTACAAAGATAGAAGTCGCGTGTTAAGCGAAATGTCACTTAAACCAAATAACTTTTCACCCCTCGATATGATGTTGAATAATGGTATCGTGAGGTGATGACACCTAATATAAGTTTGACAAACTATTTACTTTTACGAGTCTTTGCAGTGTAAATTTACAATCATATATTTCAGTTTGTTCATAATATAATATAATATAATAATATTATAAAGAGGAAAGATTTGTTTGTTTGTTTGTTTCGAATAGGCTCCGAAACTACTAGACCGATTTGAAAAATTCTTTTTCCATTAGAAGCCGACATTGTCCCTGATGAACATAGGCTACTTTTTTTTTTTTTTAATTTTTTTGGTTTCATGTGTGTTTTAATGTTTCCGAAGCGAAGCGAGGGCGGGTCGCTCAGACGTGTTCTTAAAGGAATTATATATTTTTATTTTTTCTTCATAACTTGACATTACATTTGACTTATTTTGCATTTACCATAGAATCGAGAAGTATAGTTCAAATAAATATTCAATGAGATCATTCTTGATCATTCAATGATTCATTTCAAATCTTCCAAGACTCATCTCTGTTTTTTTTTTATTATTCCAAAACTTTATCATTTTTTTTATGTGTATACTTTACGAAGAGAATATATAGCGGCATGTCTCGCGAGATACATTTTTGGAGTACCCGTGGGTAACCCTTGTCGACAAACATCATGCCGCCGTCGTGTTTGCACTAATTACTTGCAGACTCGTCGGGATGTGACGCAGTATATGCATTAGAAAATGGGAAATTATTTTCCTCCCCAAGGAGTATATTTGGTGCTGTTAGCTTAAAGTTGCTACGGAGCTCCGTCTCATCATAGTCGAGATTGAAGACATTTTTATTCGTTTTTATTGATACATTAACTCGATTTCTTGAGTGGTTGTACGAGTAGAATTTTATAATTGACTAGCTGACCCGGCAGACTTCGTAGTATCTCAATCGATAAATAAAAGACCTAAACTTTTTTTAAATAAACTTAAAACAAACAAAAGGAATCCGTCCAACGGGGGACACATAAAAGGAAAAACATAATTGTTATTTTTATTTAATTTCGAACATTTTCATATTTATTTATCTTTTAAGCTTTCTCTGGACTTCCACAAATAATTCAAGATCAAAATTAGCTAAATCGGTTCAGCCGTTCTCGAGTTTTAGCGAGACTAACTAACGAACAGCAATTCATTTTATATACTTATATATAGATTTTGAACGAATTTCCTTGTATTTAAATCGGTTTGTGAGTTGGTTTGTATTTTTATTTAGTTCATTGTGATGTGTACCATTACCAATGACTTAATGCTTTTTGGTTTGGTTCAAATTTATGGATAATTTTATTCGTTTTCTTTTTATTCGTATGAGTCATGATAAAATATTAATAGACAAACATTGGGAACCCCAAACATTTCAATCTAAAGGGTTGATACACTCTAAGACAGCTTATCGATTCAGAGTAGGCGGGAATATCAGGAATATTGCTGCCTAGTAAGATGAGTATCGCATACTAATGTCTCCTTGAATATTTTCCCAATTGATGCGGATTTTATCAGGGTCTGAATAGATAGGACGATAATCATACGGAGTATACGCTTACGCTCACCTTACAGCTTTATACATTAAATTTTTTTTGTAAATCATTTACTAATTTACGGTAGGCAGCGGCTTGGCATTGCTGAAGTTCATGGGCGACGGTAAACACTTACCATAAAAAAAAGACTGTTCTGAATGCTGATGCTTAGTTACATCTATCTCTGTTTCTTTGTAACATGCTTGAACTAACTCGATAAAATAAACCTTACCGGCATATGAGCTTTCTAATTAAGCTGCGATAACATGACTACTGTATTACTAAATACACCAGCAACAATAAAACATTCTGTTGCAAATGAAAGACCATTCCGTAAACGCCGCCACGGTAAACTTAACACCTTATTAAATGGTACGTGGGTTTTTTTGTTAATTGTAGCTATATTTCGGCTTAACGAGCACCTACGTGGTAGCGATAAAAGCTAAACCCCGTTCCAGCCGGCCCCGTGTAATTAAAGAAGGTTTATTGTGCTCCCTGAATCTTTGAGTGCCCTTTATTTAGAATTTTGTACGTGAATATGAAATTTTATGTGAGTTTCTCTGTCCGCGGTTTAATTGCGCGATTCTGTATTGTAATTTGAAAATACTGTGGTTATCTCAAGCTAACTATAGGTATAAGTATCATATGGACCTGTCCTGACGGGTGGGATAACAAACATGCTATAACTCTGGTATTTGAAGCTCATATCTCAAAGTGTGTAGTGGCATTTGACATTGTGATGATGATGGTTATGAACTCATCAATGAGGTTCGATTTTCATTTACCACAAGAGAGTTCTGGTGCTAGATTTATCCATTTTGTTGAAAACAAACCACAATTACTTACTAATTAGGTGACACTGAAATAGGGTATTTTAGCCTCAGAATAACCTGTTAGGTCTTTAAACAAAAGACACAACAGAGAGAAGAGAGAATACACTTTATTGCACACCAAAACACAATTTACATTCAAAAAACAGTCAAAAAGCAAATACATTTGTACAATAGGCGGTCTTATCGCTAAAAGCGATCTCTTCCAGACAACCGTTTAATTTACAGAAATTCTGGAAATTATAAAAATATAGCAGGTATTTGCGGTGTACCATAGACAATACAATATAAAATATATACATACAATAAACAGATATAACTAGTCAGGTCATAAGTATTGTCACACAGTAAAAACTTTTCTTTTAGAATGCTGGCCACAAAAAAGTTTATTGAATTCGAATTTCGAATTGTTCATGAAAATAAAAATGTATACTTTTAGAATTTTACTCATTTTTAAATATGGAGTGGACGCTTAAAAAAGACCGTGTTGCAGTTATTGCGTTGCTTCGTTGCGGTTGCGCGCAAATTCAAATTTTTAACATACTGAAAATTTTGAATATAACCAAAAGATTCGTTTATCGTACCATCAAACTATACAATGAAGACTCTAGTGTAGATGACAGGTCAAGAAGTGGTCGCCCTCGGTCTGTTGGGACTCCAGCAGTGATAAAAGCTGTGAAGGCGCGAATTCAAAGAAATCCCAAACGTAAGCAAAAACTGTTGGCCCTTCAGATGGGGTTAAGCAGAACCACGGTAAAAAGGGTGTTAAATGAAGACTTAGGGCTTCGGGCATATGGAAGAAAAACAGGACATCGTTTGAATGCTCGTCTAATGTACCTGAGACTTAAGAGATGCCGCGCTTTGTTGAAGCGGTACGCGGGAAAAAAATATCGGGAAATTCTTTTTTCAGATGAAAAAATTGTTACCGTAGAAGAGAGCTACAACAAACAAAATGATAAGGTGTACGCACACAGTAGTGAAGAAGCGAGCAACCGTATTCCGCGTGTCCAATGAGGTCATTTTCCATCCTCGCTCATGGTATGGTTGGGAGTTTCTTATTGGGGCTTAACAGAGGTACATTTTTGTGAGAAAGGTGTAAAAACAAATGCAGTTGTGTATCAAAATACAGTCCTGACGATCCTTGTGGAACCTGTTTCTCATACCATGTTCAATAACAGGCACTGGGTATTCCAACAAGATTCGGCGCCAGCTCATAGAGCGAAGAGCACACAAGACTGGCTGGCGGCGCGTGAAATCGACTTCATCCGGCACGAAGACTGGCCCTCCTCCAGTCCAGATTTGAATCCGTTAGATTACAAGATATGGCAACACTTGGAGGAAAAGGTGTGCTCAAAGCCTCATCCCAATTTGGAGTCACTCAAGACATCCTTGATTAAGGCAGCCGCCGATATTGACATGGACCTCGTTCGTGCTGCGATAGACGACTGGCCGCGCAGATTGAAGGCCTGTATTTAAAATCACGGAGGTCATTTTGAATAAACTTTAGTGTCATAAGAATCTATGTTTTGTTAAGTTCATTTTGGTATATGAATGGTTACATAATGAATAAACTTGTTTCAATTATTTTACATTAAACATGTGACAGAATTTATGACCTGACTAGGTATACCGTTTACATATAATATATACCAATATACATACTTACATACAATACATACTAATATACTTACACACACATAATAAATCAACAGTATGGAAATGATAAATGGTAATGATGCAAACAACTTCACTTCTCACTGCATCCGGCAGAGCATTCTACAATCGAACCGCCTGGACGGTGAATGAATTGTCAAAGAATGATGATGAATGCGCCGGCATTTTCAGTCTCAGGCTATCCGATGATCTCAGGGAAAAATTATGCATATCACCTAGGAACACGAAAGGTCCTTTGAGATATGTAGGGGTATGGGGGTTAAAGAGAGTACAATAAAGTAATGAAAGGACATAAGTATTGCGGTGAAAACGAATTGCCGAATTGGTACACTGATGGCGATACTGATACTCGACTCTCAGCTTCTCGAGCTATTACTAGTGGTAATCTATCATTTCTAATAAATCGAGGCACGAGGTTTTAATCTCAATCTTATCCTAAGTAATATTATACTATAGTTTTTATGGTCACCGTTCTACTTATTTTGAAATGGAAGTAATCACGCTCTTCAACTTATTTGGCGGATCATATTAAGTAATGTTTTTTTGTAATATCTCTGTTTGTGTTGAATTTGATAATAAAGCGCCAATGAGTACCAAAATACGTTTAATTGTAAATATGATTTTCAAAAATAATTAAGCACGCTGTTACCTATACAGTATTGAACCTGCGACCATGCATAGCATGTATGAGCGACATGACACCAAAAATCTAAATAAGGAAGATAAAATTATTAAACATCACTTTCGATTCTCACAAATCTAATTAAAATCAATCACGTGGTTTTAAGTGAATTTACTTGCGAAATTAGTTTTGACTGTGCCACAACGTAAAAATATAGTGAAATTAGATGAAAATACAGAGTCGGAACGCTGCATCGGTTCCCGAGGGACGTCCTGGGTAAACTCAATGTAATCTAGTTCGTTCGTACCCCTTTGTGACTACTTTCTACTGTTCTTTTGTGTAAGACAATTATCTTCCGGGAGATTGTACAGAAGAATATTGAACGACCGTCGGTATTGTGCTCAGCGTATTGATTTCTGCGAAGGAAGGTTGTTAAATTATTGCGGGTTAATTTATTTAATAAAAGTCAAGTTAGTTTAACAGCAGAACTTAATTTGCTGGATTTTAAGATGTGACGTTTGTATTTATTGGAACGAATTTCCTAATGGGACGATGCGGAGGGGTACTCTAACCGGGAAAAAACGTCCGTAACGTAAGATTTTTATTATTTATGTATAGTCTTAGTATGATGGCTATAGTGTCTAATGTATAGTGTCTAATGTATAGTGTCTAATGTATAGTCTACGTGATGACGGTTATTTTTTATAGCTCTGCTAAACAGACTAGCTAACTAACTCGTGTTGGCATCAAGAGATCGTAGACAGTATCATAGTATGAATAGTGCCAGGGTTAGTATCTTTATTAAGATATTCGCGTTTTGAATTTATGTGTTATTGTCTCGTATGGCGTAATAGACACATTTAACACAGGAGGAAATCCTAGTTTAAAGCCATCGAAAATGAAGGATCCCACGTTTAAATATTTGTATTTTCAGGTTGAAAAAATTGGTAAGCGATTTAGCTTCATGGCTATGTTATTATTAACAGATTCGCTGCCGTGTAGGGCACCGGTGACCTACATGGCAGTCAACGTGTTAATTATATATTTATTTTTCTTACTTATATATCTTTTTATATCATTTGCATTTTGTTAGCACTCACATCGGCATCTTCAACATGTACTTGCATAAGTATTACAAATAAAATATATTCTTCGCTTCTATTATGTTACATTAACCTATTTTTTTTGGCAATTTTCGAAATTCCCCCAAAATTTCAATCCAGTACAGATCAACGCTTATGCAAGCCCATAAACATCAAGCATAACATGTTTTGGCGGCATCCTCGCATAACTCCCGCGGACGAATATTACATAAAAGCCGGAGGAAGCCAAGTCGGTCCATCGCTGACACAGCCACTTGAACGCCATGAAACGTGACGGGCCATAAAGTTACCGTTGTTTGGAGTATATTTTTGGGACAATCGTTTTAGTTACAAAAAAGACGTGTGGCACGCGGAGACTGCCGCGGTAAAGCTGTTGCAAAGCATTTTTTATCAACTTATGCTATTACAATTAGACAATAATAATTTAATATTAAAAACAAAAACAATAATAAAAATAAGACCACGCTATATTTATAAACATTAACAAAAGCAAAACATTAACTGTCCCCTTCACACTCATAAGTTAGACCGCGTGAGAGAGAGATGGGCAGACTTTTCATGACGCTCATGCAGTGCGACGTCACACCGCGCGCTTATTCACAAACACTACACCAGCGCAACGTGTGAATGTGTTGAACGCGAGCTACATAGTAGGCATAGTGGGGGTATCAGGTTATTTTCGTTACGGAATTTCTTGATTCAGTCGCCGCGCTCAAGGCCTGCGATAGAAGCTATGCAATAACTTAAAAATAGCTTTTGATACAAAGACTTAACATGCTTTTTCAAATATTAAGATGTGTTTATTGAACACAGTAAGTTAAAGGTAAATGCAAATTTACGCAGATATAATCGTGTGTTTCGATTTTAATGTTAGCACAGGCGCTACGTATATTTTATTAAGATTCTTATGTAGATCTCATAAGCAACATTAACGTGTCGAATTGTAAGATCTACGTATCTGCATAAAAAAACAGCTGAAATCTGTGTTCGGTAAAATGCACTATTATATTATATAATTATTTTATTAACATTTTCCTTGTAGTCCATAAACAAAATATGCGAAAGATGTTTTTACTCCTTTCTTCTTCTGAAGTCTTAATTATGTTTCTTATGCATTTGTGATTAGGCGATTATGATTAATTTTTGATAATTAAAAGTCACATCCTGATTCTACTCCAAAATTTTGCCACTGTGTACATCAATTTGTCACCCCACAAAAGTTATCTTTTGACGTCATCGTGGCCTAAAGGATAAGACGTCTGGTGCATTCGTTTGTAGCGATGCACCGGTGTTCGAATCCCGCAGGCGGGTACCAATTTTTCTAATGAAATACGTACTCAACAAATGTTCACGATTGACTTCCACGGTGAAGGAATAACATCGTGTAATAAAAATCAAACCCGCAAAATTATAATTTGCGTAATCACTGGTGGTAGGACCTCTTGGGAGTCCGCACGGGTAGGTACCACCACCCCGCCTATTTCCGCTGTGAAGCAGTAATGCGTTTCGGTTCGAAGGGTGGGGTAGCCGTTGTGACTATACTGAGACCTTAGAACTTATATCTCATGGTGGGTGGCGCATTTACGTTGTAGATGTCTATGGGATCCAGTACCACTTAACACCAGGTGGGCTGTGAGCTCGTCCACCCATATAAGCAATAAAAAAATAAAAAGTTAAAGAAAAATTCAATGTCGAAAAATTATATTATTATAAAATCGCTACTTTAGGAACTCAAATATCGAAACAGCCCATGGCATCTTTAGTGACAGACGTCAACAAACCGAGAAGGGGCGACATATTAAAAATGCATTTCAAATATGACCTAAAACCCTTATAAGACAAACGATTTGTTTTATTTTGTTACAGAATAAATCAGAACAGATGCACACATAATTTAAAATAATATTTGCTTGCTTTGTTTTGCTCGATATCTTTATTTGTATTCTAAAATGTATATCATTTAATTCTCATTTACACATGAACAGAAGACAAAAAGCTTAAATTGGTTAAACTGTTCCTTGTTATTCAAGGAATAAAATAATTAAAAATATTATTAAAATATAATTAAAAAAATACCCACGTGTACAGCTCTTGGGTTCGTCGCTCTTGTCTCCACAATCGTCTTCTCCGTTGCAGTACTTATCCAAAGATATACATTGCCCAGTGTCGCATAGCAACTCGCTCATTCTACAGGGCGATCCCACAACGCTCCTTGACAGTTTTACCGTTTCAACTACCATACTTAAGTCTGACACGACGTCTGCACTATCCTCGTTCACGAAATCTTCGCTCAAGTCTTGGGGACAACACAGCTTTAACGATAGCAACACTATTAGGAACAGAAAAGTTCTGTTGTTCGAAACGTCTTGAAAGTCTTTTAAGACGTACATTTTTAGAGCCCTGCTCTTGCCTAAACCGGGCTCTTGTCACAACATGTTGTTGATTCGATTCTTCGGTTTTCAGTTCCTGAAACAATAGAGGAATCGATTATTAAAATATGTATGATTAGATTGTAAAAAAAAAAAATAATATTATTAAATAATGACAATCTATACATATAAATAAAATTGGAGTGTCTGTTTGTAATTTTGAAATAACCGCTTTTTACTACATGCGTATGAATGCGGTACATACACCAAAATAGCATTTTTTACAATTTTTGTCTGTCTGTCTGTTTGTTCCGGCTAATCTCTGGAATGGCTGGACCGATTTTGATGAGACTTTCACTAATAGGTAGCTGATGATATAAGGAGTAACTTAGGCTACATTTTTTAGACTAACATCGCCTCGCGGCATCACCCGCGGTACGACAATAACCGCGGGTAGGTAACATCACAGGACTCAGCTATCAATAATAAAATTGAATGTGTCCGAATCGAAGCGAGGGCGGGTCGCTAGTCATAAATAAAATACAACACTAGTAAATAAAATACCCAGTCGTATAAATAAAATAACACTATTCATTCAACGACACCAAACTACGATTTTCTGCTGTGTTGCGGATGTCAGAAACGCCCACGCTTCGGATAGCAAAAACCTCACAAAGATACTACCTAACTTCGACAAGAAATTTCCTCGATCGATGACATTTACCCGATACTTTGATGAGTAGTCAGATCTGTACATATATAGTCCATACTACAATTTGTTGACATACTGTAATAATTCCGAGTATAAAGGTTCTTATATGGAAATGCTTAAAATTTGGTTGATTCAAGCCACTAAATTTATAGTATAAACCTATTATTGATACAAAAATACTACCTACATAATTAACAAATTTAAACGACTGATACACATGCACGTATGTGTTCTGTGAATGCACAACCGTATACTTCAATATTTTATTAATTATATTTTTTCTAAGAAGTAAAAGGATTTATATTATATTAAAAACATTCTATGTTAAATTAGGATTCGCCTTCAGAAGAGCTATGAGTTATATAATATGACTCTAATTATACTATAGGTAATAAACCTTTTCCATCCTTTTACAGGACTGTAAGTCGATGTTAACAATAGCTTGAAATTCGTGCGAATGATACCCAATATTGAATTGTGTTGAATTCATTATCACTTCGAATAATCGTTTACCATTTTTAATCAAATAATTTGGCCGTATTATTTTAAAATTATGGATTTCAGGAAAATTATGTTCAACATTCTATCGTACAATAAAAAAAAAGGAAAGTTATGGATTATTGTTTGGTGGCGTGAAAGATATAGCATAACTGAGCCACTGAATATTACTTTGATTTTTTTTAACGTTTTAAAAAAGACAGAAAGGTAGGTACCACCAACCTGCCCATTTCTGCCGTGAAGCAGTAATGCGTTTCGGTTTGATGTTTTTTTACTACCTAAGCTGATAGTCTTGAGAGGCTATTTAACCGTAAGCCGTAAGGTGAACTTACGGGACTCACACCGACTTTGCTAACACTAACTCTAGCCGTGCTTCGCAGAATCTACCACCGGATCGGAAACGCGACCCACTGAAAAGATCCGGTGAGAACCACACTGGGCTATGTCTGTGGGTTAATTTACTCGCCGAGCCCGTCGACGAGACGATGACCGGTGCTTGAGGTACCTTAAAGCATCGTTAGTGGATCGGGAGGATCCGAAATGACGTGCTTAGGGCGACGTCAACTGAAGGGTGGGACAGCCATTGTACAGTAAAAACTGAGACCTTAGAACTCACGTACTTTGCGTTGTAGATGTCTATGAGCTCCCGTGACCACCTAACATCAGGCGGGCCGGTAGCTCGTCCACCCACCTAAGTAAAAAAAAAGGTCGTAACTGTTTTGTCATATTCTATTTATATAATCATTATCGGTGTTTAAGCTTTATCTATTCTAAAGATGCAACTTTCATCATCGTAAACAGCCAGTTCCAAATACAAACATCTAAGTGACGGCTTTGACACAAACTAGTTGAATGCATAATTTCAGTTTTATATTGTTTTTTCTTCATACTTTTGCTTGTTATTTTAAATCCTTTCCCATCGATATAAGTGTTACTTCATACCTAGTATTTTTATGTAATTCACGAAGCGCAAACCCAAATATGAATGACGATAATATTACTATTAAATGAATCGAATAAAAGTTATAAAACAACTTGTTTCGGAATAATAATAAGCCGCGCTATTTCGTTCGCAATAAAACAATATCTAGATGAGATCCCACTTGTTTGGCTTTCAACAGTTCGCCAACTCTGATTTATATGGGAATATAACGCGCCGCAAAGTCTTTTTTTTTGGCTCTAGTGATAAATCTCTGACAGTCGTACCTTTTATATTGATGTGAAAGACTGCTTAAATGGAACATGTTTTCATAAAAGAAAGTTATAGGTAAGAAAATATTTTTTTCAATTACTCATTGCTAAAAACAATATGTGCACTAGTTCAGATAAGATCTTGACATATTGTTTGACTTTAGACGTCATTGTGTTTTTTGTTGATTGTTAAACAAACCTAAACAAGATTTATCTGTCTGTTTGTACTTCTCTTTTTCGTATCGTTGTTTTCCTAGACAGGCACTAAATGTATGTATGTTGTGAGCTTACCGCTCAACGCCTGTTTAACTTAAACAGTTTAACCCACTGAATATCTCGTCGCAGCACTGCTCTTGCTAGGGCCAGTGTAAGCAAGACACCCGGTTTGAGCCCCGTGAGCTCACCTACACGTCAAGGAGAAGCTGATAGAGCCTCTTAAGGCTATCAGCATAGGTAGAAAAAAATAATGAAACAGTCTTTGGTAGTGATGGACATTGTATTGGCAACAAGAGATTTAAGTAAACGTGAAGATTTAGGTCCCAAGCTAGAT
This sequence comes from Bombyx mori, assembly GCF_030269925.1. Taxonomy (NCBI): domain Eukaryota; kingdom Metazoa; phylum Arthropoda; class Insecta; order Lepidoptera; family Bombycidae; genus Bombyx; species Bombyx mori. The sequence goes on from NC_085114.1 coordinate 7,931,108, forward strand.
TTCTTCCAGTGTTACGAAGTAGATATAAAACGAATATTTATTAGTCATTACACACGGACCTCATATACCAAGATTTGTTATAAATGTATTGACTCCGGCTCACGCTTGTGACCATAAACTTCATCATACCTCCTCACTTCTTTTTTTTTATTGCCCTTGTAGGCAGACGAACACACGGCCCACCTGATGGTGAGTTGTTACCGTCGCTCTTGGACTTCAGCAATGCCAGGGGCAGAGCCAAGTCGCTGCCTACCGGTTAATACTCTCCATAAGCCTCGTTTGAAGAAGGACATGTCATAGCGCTCGGGAAACACCGTGGAGGGAAGCTCATTCCATAGCCGGATGGTACGTGGCCAAAAATACCTCTGGAAAGGCACTGTGGATGACCGCAGTGGCTCCAGGTAGTATAGATGAACTCTACTCCGGTGGCGGGCGGTGCGATGGTAAAAACGAGATGTCGGTATCATCTCGAACAATTCCTCAGAGCACTCCCCATGGAGTGAAGTGAAGTACAGTGAAGCTACAGTGAAGCTATCGTGTTTTCCGGAATGTAGAGTCGACCGCATTGCAGTGTCCTCTTAAGCGAAACTTAACCTTAACTTAAACTAATCTAATCACCTAGAGTAAAAAATAAACATATCTTTGTAGTACTTCTTGGTTTAACAAATAAAAACTACTATTGTCTTTTTTTTCACAATGATAAATATATTAAAATAACATTGAATATTTTTTGGCATTCAGACAGAATACTGTCTGATTAAAGCACTGAATCACACTTCATAATATGAAGTCTTAAATCAAATAAACTGCACACTTAACGCGCTCATAGATCAACTTTGTGCAATACGTATATTAAATTCTTTATCTAAGCACCATCTAACTACTTACAGGTGCGCGGTATAATTTATAGACGCCACACACGCTGCGAAAGGGTGGGTGTATTGCCCTACTTACTAAGCCGGATCGAGCTCCCGCTTGTGTGTCGTTCTTTGTTTCCGTAACGAGAATAGATGTAATAAAGTTTAGAGATTATAATATTTCTGCATTCGCAGCTTTTTTCGCACTTGTAGTCTCCACAAACGTCTACTTTGAAACATTTTTTTTATTTACTGCGAATGGCCTTAAACTCTACTATCAGTGATAAGAATGAAAATGCTTTTTAAACAACCTCAATGTAGAATTATAGCTTGTCTTATAAACGCTTGAAACACCTAAAATCCGAATACTTAATATCTTCCACAAATTATATTGAGTCGAACCGGCAATTAATAATAATAGCCGGGAAAAAGTCACTCGCGGTCATTTGGCCCCACGGTTTCCTTATTCAATGGAAATCGGAGAGTGATATACAATATACTTATTGGGGTTTAAATATATATTTAAATCGATGAAGACTTCTTGCGTCTTTTCATAGTCGAACCCTGTTAGATCCACCGTTTCCAATGGGTTTTAAACTATTATTCGTGCGAATATAGTTACATTGGTGTCATGTGAATTCTATTACCGACAAGAAATTTTATTTAAATTCGAAAATAAGATATTCAATTTGAAATAATTCTCGCTGGTTCCTTGCATCCGTTCATGATGGAAATAATGTGTCACATTGTATATTTCTGTATTTGTTCCATACATTTAATCAGTTTTTCGACATCCATCCAAATGTATGGATATATCGGTACCGTATACTGTCCTGTATTTATTCTATGCATTCCACTAATTACATGACTACTTTCTATATTTGAGATTATATAGGTACCGAATATTTTTTCTGTATGTACTCCATAAATTGTTTTGAGGTTGCTGCTTCCTCCTAAAGTTATAGTAATATCGATACCGTATACTTTTTGGAGTGCTGCTGTCTTCGATTAATGTAATAAATAATAGATCCCAATGAACCAATCCCAAGAACCATCTCCTTTTATGAAGTCAATAAAAATAAAATTTATGTAGCTTTGGGTTTGGATGCCGGCTTGTTTTCCTATTCGCCGATAGCCTAGGAGACTATTTCAGTTATGACCTTACGGGTAGGTGAGCTCATGGCTTCAAACCTGAGAAAATTTGCTAACACCAGCCCTAACAAGAGTTGTGCTTCGCTGAATCTATCACCGGAACGGAATTGCGACCCACCGAGATGACAATGGTTTATCGATAGCGAACACACTCTTCAAACAACGTCCACGCAGGCTTGTTGCTGCACTTGAACTTCACCAGCTGCTCAATACCGAAATCAAATTGACTATATACTTATAAAATCAAGGTGGAGTGGTGGAGCCAACTACGGATCTGATCCTTGTCTCTAAATTCCAACTTAAACTTCAGGTTGCAAGAAAAATTAATGAATGCGAAATAATTACTCCTCATGACACCCACATCTTTTTTGTATTTTTCGAAAAGAGTTGGAAAGAAATGAAAATTGAACGGCATGATCAACTGACGGCTGAAGAATTTTGGAATAGAACAAAAGCAATGATTTGAGAAGAAGTGAAAACATTTAAACCTACCAAATCTGAAACCAAAAACATCAGCACTGGATGAGTGATGAAGCTTTACCATTGGTGGAAGAGAGACGACACAAAAAAGCACAGGAAGTTGAAGTGCAAATACTGAACAAACTGGTGCTAACATTCAAACAGCCTGTAGGAGGGATAAAAATAACTTTCTGAGAGAGATCTGCTCGAAAGCTGAAGCGCATGTTGAAAAACACGAAACCAGAGATGTACCGGAAAATTAGTGTAATCCCCAAAACTTGTGTCAGACCTGGGCTGTTGAGAAATCGGATGGATGTGTAGTAACAGAGTTAGAAGACTTTCAGACCGATGGAAAGAATATTGCCAAGCTCTCTTCTTTGACCCCGACTGCAAAATTTTACCCCCAACGACATCAGATATCCAAGAATGCGAATCAGAAATACTGATTTAAGAAGTTCGTCATGCCATCAAACATCTTAAAACTGGAAAAGCAGTAGGAAGTGATAACATCCCAATCTAGACAGTTAAAGATTTTAGCCAGAGTGGTGTCGAAATCTTCCACGCAATTTGTACAAGATATGGAAATCTGGCACCTGGCTTACAGAATGGACGCACTTCCTTTTTATTCCTTTGCATAAGAAAGGTTCGACAAGGAAGTGTAGCAATTATCGTCTTATTGCCCTGATATCAATCACACTGCAGCAAAATTCTACATATTCTTAATGAACGTTTAAAAAGCTGTTTAGCAACACAAATTGTACCAGAACAAGCTGGCTTTGTAAAGGGGAAGGGAACCAGAGAACCGATCTTGATTGTGCGACAAATAATAGAGAAGCCGAGAGAGTTCAACATGCAAACGTTCATTTGCTTTGTTGACTTTCAAAAAGCATTTGACTCTGTTAAATCGCCGCATTTATGGAAAACCCTCGAAAATATGGGAGTGCCAAAACATCTTCAGTAAAGCTAGACAACGTTTTCTCACAACCTCTGCGTCCTAGCGCTGGATTCCGGCAAGGGTGTATCTTGTCACCTCTCTTGTTTAATATTTACACTAAGGCAATTATGAGAATCGCTCTAGATGACTGGACTGATGGTGTGTCCATTGGCGGCAAAACCATGTGCAATCTTCGTGATGCTGACGATAATACTCTGCTGGCTTGTAACCACTTGGCAATCAGATCTTTGCTACAAGCAAAAGAATTGCTAAATCGCGTCGAAATAGTTGCCTTGGTCTCCGAATCAACAGGCACAAAACCAAAATGATTATAGTGGACAAGCAATAAAAATACCTCGGAGATTACAGAGATTGCAAGTTGTGAGGTCGTTTCATCTTATACCTACCTAGGTTCACTAGTGACTAACAGTGGTGGTTCGGAGGAAGAAATTAAGCAGCGCATAATCATAACGCGATCGGCCATAGATAAACTCGGCTTATAAGGACCGGAATATCACCAAGACCACCAAAGTCCGACTGGTAAGGGCACTGGTGTTCCCCATCTTTTTATATGAGGTTGAGACCTGGACTGTGAAAGAAAGAAGAAGGATCGATGCATTCGCTAGCGACCGGGTTTTATCGTTAATTGACACGCTAAAAAGTAGCGGGGAGAGAGCGGAGCCTTGCGGAACTCCGGCCGAGATATCGAGTTCCCTCGACTCGATACCGAAACGAAAGGCTTTTTTTTTTATTGCCCTTGTATGCAGACGAGCATACGGCCCACCTGATGGTGAGTGGTTACCGTTGCCTATGGACTTCAGCAATGCCAGGGGCAGAACCAAGCTGCTGCCTACCGCTTAATACTCTCCACAAGCCTCGTTTGAAGAAGGACATGTCATAGCGCTCGGGAAACACCGTGGAGGGGAGCTCATTCCATAGCCGGATGGTACGTGGCAAAAAAGATCTCTGGAAACGCACTGTGGATGACTGCAGTGGCTCCAGATAGTATGGATGAACTCTACTCCGGTGGCGGGCGGTGCGATGGTAAAAACGAGATGCCAGTATCATCTCGTACAATGTCTCAGAGCACTCCCCATGGAACATACGGTACAAAATACAGAGGGAACCGAAGTCCCTCCGCAGACCCAGAGGTTCCAAACGATCCGTGAGAATGGGATTATCGACAATCCGAACGGCCTTCCTCTGTATAGAGTCAAATGGAAGAAGCTAGTATTTGGGCTCCACAAGAAATCTCGTATGATGAGCACGAGACTGTCGGGCACGCCTATTTTATACAGTTTGTAAATTAAGCCGTTGCGCCAGACTTTTTCGAATCCTTCGCGATTTCGAAGAAGAGGGCCCTCGTGGAGAGGGGTCTACGCTATTTATCCCTACTAAGATGAGGTCTGTGAGGCAGTACATTTGCTGAATACACGAGCACTTCGCGTGGAATCCGAACTGTTCGTCGATCAGGATGCCTTTCGAGGAGATGAAGTCCCAGAGGCGTTTGCGTAATATTCACTCGCATAATTTGCCTAACACTGGGAGGATGCTGATCGGGCTGTACCTCGCGGGTTCGTTTTTAGGTTTTCCAGGTTTGTGTATGCCGATAACGTTCTTCCTACACCGCGGGAAAGATGCAGTTCATTATAGCGGCATTTAAAATAGAAACTAACATGATTATTAGTTTAGGGGGTTAAATTTTTAAAGTGCGGCATTTGTTTCTGGCGGAGCCGGGGGCTTTCCTTTGTTTTAAGTTCGCGATTTTTTCTTTTACTCCGTTAATGGTAATGTGGGGTAACGCGTCTGAGGGTTTTTGGGAAGCTCTGGGCTCGACCTCTCTAGCAATTAACTCGGTGTTTTCGGGTCCACGGCTTGAGCACTGACGGTGCACTGCTCCTGCAGAGCATCGGCTAATAACACTACCTTTTCATCGTTATCAAAAGCCGAGGGTTGGCCTGAGAGGCTTACGAAGGAATGTATATTGGCGATCGTTTCCGATTTGAGGGTCCTAGCTAGTTGCCAGTACGCTTGGTGAAAGGGCGCGAATCCCTCTAAATAACTTATCCACCTTCGGGTTTCCTCTAGACGAGATTAAACATCTTTCTCTCAACTTTCTCAGCTTTCTTCCAATTAGGTTTATGTGTGAGTACATTATTTATATGAGTGTCATTTTTATAAATTTAGCTATGAACACGAAATAAAACAATTTTTTCGACAATACTATCAAGTTTTATTACACGCTTTATATTAGCTTCACTTGTATGTATGTTTGTAACTGACTACTTTAGACGCGATTTTGACCCACTTTAAACGGCCAGATTTCATTCAAACTCTATAGATTTATCGAGGACCGATGACAATTCAAAATTGGAAAAAAAAATTGAAAAAATTGAAATTCAACTAAAAAATGAATGAATGAATGAAAAAAAAAAATATTTTATTGTAAAAAAAGCGTGAGGTGCTTTTTAAGATATTATTGAAATAATAATTCTTCTACTCATATCTATCAGAAATATGTTTATAACTAATAACACCATGCACACCACGCTTTTTTTACAATAAAATATGTATTTTTTTACACTATTTTGAATTTAAATTTATTAAAATTTATTTTCTATTTTTTAGTTGAATTTTATATAAAGCGTGTTTTTTTGTTTTTTTAAACTATTATTTATTTTTATAAATTAAGTACAATTAAAACCATAATTATATAATTCAAAAAACAATACTCATCATTAAATAATAAGTGTCTACAAAACAAAAACAAAAAAATTGCGAAAATTGAACATGAAAGGAGACTGGCATATCAATTACGATTAAGAATAAGAATTATTTAAAAACGACTAATTAAAGTCTAGTTTATTTTATCATTGGCTATAACTGAATAAACTTCTGTAATGCGTATGTAAGTAACACTAGTTTTCATCCGCGGCTCCGCTCACGTGTTTCGTTGATAAAAAGTATTATTATACATTCTCTAATATACTGATATTCACACTATAGTCGTCGTTGCGCCCGCGCCGGCCGGAACAGAATTGCAAACAAAATCACGGCGCTTGCATGACGCATGCTAACTCCGCCCCCTCACCCCTGTTGTTCCCGCGTTTCTCTTGGAACGGGGTCATTTTGTGTGACGTAATTAAACCACAAATTGGAATTGATAAAAACTTGAATTGAAATTTTTTTATATACAGAAGTCACATTATCGGTGAAATTTACGTAAAAAAAATATCCAATATACGCTACCGATATACGCCGCGGAGAAGCGACCTCCAAAATTCGCGTGCCAAACAGCGGAACTAAGAAATACGCTGAGAATCAATCCGGTGACAAAATAACGTCCATGCCAATATTTTACCCACGCATTGTACGGATCTTTCGGCTACCTCTGGCTGAATTTGAGAAATGGACAATCTTGCGTCCATATACAGGACGCAATAAGTCGGTCGGATGCAATATCATCGGTAAAAACCGCCATATAGGACGTAACATGCGCTCTGGGATGGAAATATATATGTATATATATGTATATATATATACATATATATATATAGATGTTATACACCCAGACAAATCCAGGAAGCAAACTTGTTCCCACCCGATTTGTCCGATAAGGGAATCGAATCCACAATCCTAGGCGTATCAACCAGGTTCGCTCGCTACCGCACCGAGTCAGATATTGAGAATGGACAGCATCGAGGGCATCAAGCAGGTGCAGACCTTGGCGACAACCACTATGTACTTCCCCGCAATCCCTTCCCTACAACGTGATGAACTAGTACCTGAATAGTGAAACCAACAGAAGCTAAATATTCATTCTCCATCTTTCTTTAAGTGAAACCCAAACAAATTAACTGACGATAAGCAACCACGCGATATGTCTAGAAATATCCATGTTCATTAAAACTAAAATGTGAACTTCAAAGCATAGGTACACACTTGTCAAAATATTAGTGGAGTGTTCATAAGTTTAAGATAATGCACTATGGCGCAGGAGGGCTGCCAGGAAAGTGGGGCCGCCTAAGCTTCCCCCTATCGTTGATGTAGCAAGTAGAATTTCTCTCACACCTGTCTCTCCAAAATAAACAGCTCTTTTATTAACAATCTTAAAATGATCTTAGTACATTTTAGTTCATAAGTCAAGAAAAATCTATCTATAAGCTGCTGCAATAGCGAGTATTTGATACAATATTTGTTTCATTCACTGCAAATATCCACAATATTATTTCTCTTAACTACAGGCATATATAATGAAAATTACGTTCTTCATACCCCTCCTTATATTCGTCGCAAGACATAAAGAATAATCTGTATTTGATGGCTTCATAAAGCGAACACAAATTTTCGTAATCGTTGGTAATCCTTTGTACCTTTGGCTTAGGAATATTTTCTTGGTTCCCCCAATTCAATCCTTCATTCAAATAAACGTTTTGATTTGAAACGATCTCCCGACTCGCACTGAATGTAATAAAACGATATTCAGATTATAATCATGGATATTAGAATTTTCGGATCAAGAAACTAAAGTTATTTCGGTAATTTATTATAAAAAAAACTGTAATTATTTTCGACGAGTTCTTACCATGATTTTGAAATTGCAAATTGAGTTCACCTGTGGCACCTATGACAGAGAAGTTGAGAAGTGCGCGTTTGGGATGGTATGGACATGTGGTGAGAGGAAATGAAAATGAGGTTGGTAAGAGAGGGTTAACTATGAATGTGGAAGGATATAGAGGAAAAGATAAACCTAAGAAGAAATTGATGGATTGCGTGAAAGACGATATGTGTAAGAGAGGAAGTGGCGAAGAAATGGTATATGATAGAGGACTATGGAAAGAGAAAATATGTTGCGCCGACCTCGACCCTGGGTGACTGGGAGAAGGGCAGGAGAATAATGATGTATATTGAGTTCATAATCTTTCAACACGAGTAGAAAGGTCTATTTACTCTCGTTTCAGTTCTGTTTTGGGTATTTCCTCTAGAACTAACTAACCCCGATGATAGTCAATGTGGACAAGGGGTCAAGCTCCCTTCCTGGCTGGGCCCTCGAGTTCGGTCATATATCCTGGTTCTCCTGGTTAAGATCTCTGGGCCAACCAAGATTCTTTTATCCCAAAAAAAAACCAGGTCACGGTACTTGCGATAGCATTGAAATTTCTAAAGCTCAACAACTTTAAACATCGTGGTAACTACATTTTGAATGCAGAGTCCCATTTGACATAAACTGTAGTTGCAAGGTCATTCGATCACTCTAAGTGGAGAGCATAACCACACATCATCGATAAATTACATTATTAAGGTTAATACAAAACCATTTTTCAGTAACAGAATTGCGCAATACAGTATTTTGTCTGCATACAAACAAATAATTTTGACAAGAAAATTATATATACGAAATATATTACAGAAAATTACGATTATAAAGCCTAATGATAAAGAGTCACGCATAACTTTCCGTAGCCTTTTCCGAGTCCTAAAAGCCTAAATTTGTATAATACCCCTGATAAGCATGAAGATGTACGATCGCTATTTAAGTTATTTACTCCAATACTTCACGAACATTTGACGTAACGCAAATCACAAATAATTTCGTAATAAAATTTGTAACTTGAAGGGGATAATTTATTTTATGCCCGGAGATAGGATGTGTTGTGAACTGGGTTCGAGGTAACGTCTTACGTATATATATCGTAAACCCTTTTGGCCTTACCAATTTCTAGGTTATTGTAATGAAATTTATATGTCTCACAATGGGTAAGATAATTAACATCACAGTGTCTTTGAACTGCGGTGACTACTTTAGCAGATATTTACTCTATTCAAAATCTTAGATATCAAAGTTAAAGATCGAATTATTGAATTGCCATTACAACATATAAACTGTTTGTTGATGGACAATATGTAATTTTAATGATTCTCAAAAAAAAATCTGTTTTCTTTTTTTTCCCTCCCTATGCTGATAGCCTTGAGAAGCTATTTCAGCGTAACTTTAACTAGTAGGTGAGCTCACGGGACTCAAACCGGAGTGATGCTAACGCTGATCCTAGCAAGAGCAGTGCTTCGCAGAATCTACCACCGGATCGGAAACGCGACCTACTGAGAAGATCCGACAAGAAACTCAGTGGGCTAAAATTCCGTGGACCGGCTACACTGTTTTATACAAAAAATCGCATTTAAATTTATTCGTAATAGGAATAAATTTGGATAGTGTTTCGTTATTTAATATATTTTTATTATTATTAGAGAAACGCAAAAATCCTCATTACACCCGAAAATAACTTGCGTAAGGGTCTGACCAAACTCGTTACGCTTACACCGGTGTCTTTGCTATCCTTGGCATAAAGTATCCAAGGTTATTGTGCTGTAATACCCTTAACAAAGAGTCGTCAGCCTATCACCCAAAACGTGAAATGTTATCAGTTAAATTAGTTAAGTAACGTAACTTTAATTACCTAATTAGTTAAATGACGTTTTCATACCAAAAACCGTATAAGTCGTCGTGGCCTAAAGGATAAGACGTCTGGTGCAATCGTATCTAGCGATGCAACGTGGTTCGAATCCCGCAGGCGGGTACCAATTTTTCTAATGAAATATGTACTTAGCAACTGTTGACGATTGACTTCCACGGTGAAGGAATAACATCGTGTAATAAAAATCAAACCCTCAAAATTATAATTTGGGTAATTACTGGTGGTAGGACCTCTTGTGAGTCCGCACGGGTAGGTACTACCACCCTGCTTATTTCTGCCGCAGTAATGCGTTTCGGTTTGAAGGGTGGGGCAGCCGTTGTAACTATACTGAGACCTTAGAACTTATATCTCAAGGTGGGTGGCGCATTTACGTTGTAGATGTCTATGGGTTCCAGTAACCACATAACACCAGGTGGGCTGTGAGCTCGCCCACCCATCTAAGCAATAATAAAAATAAAAAAAAACCCGGTATAGTACATATTTTAACTTCATGAAACTTACAACACAACTAAATAAAAAGTGGTAAGATAGTAGATATAGTACAAATATGAATTAATTAACAAAAATCTTAAATGGTTTTCTAAAGAATTTTCGCTCACTGTGAGAACAAAACCCGAAGAAGCGACTAAGATAAATAAAGGCTGCTATAATAAAATTAAGGAAAGAGGCCTAGGGGGCGTAGTCCCATGCGCTGGTCCGATCAGATCAAGACGACTTTGGAATCCAGCATCAATGTCGCTATCCACTGCGCGGAGGACAGAAGTGAATGGAAGAACATAGTCCTGACAAAAGTGCTCAGTAAAGGTCACGACCCTCAGAACTGAAGAATACGACGCACGGAGGAGGAGGATAATAAAATTATGTAGCTGGATCCGTAAATGAAAGCGCTTAATAAAATCTCTGCTTTAATTATAACACAGGTCGTGCTCAATGAATTGGATGTTTAAAACGTTGCTCGAGGAATATATTCGCGCCTAATAAAACGGAATTTCAATATGTACGTGTTATTAATGATTTTAAGGAGGCGCTTGAAACAAGCACGATAATAGGTTAACATTAACGTCTACGATATAAATACCGGCACAAAAGTACCGATTAAAACGCCTGGGCTGATTCTTCCAAAATTCATCGTAAATCAATTCTGAGATCTTGATTTTCTAACATCTGTTAGTTCGTTTTTAATACGCTTTTATTAGCTTCAGACGTATGTATGTTATTATGTAACGGAATCTTTGAACATGATTTTGATCCCATTCAAAATGTTGGATTAACTCGAAATTTGGTATACTTATTAAGGACTGATGACAATTAAATATTAATATATTGAAAAAATTGAAATTCAAGTAAAAATTATAAATAATTAATAGTTTAAAAAAACTTCAAAATCCAACTAAAAAATAGAAAATAAATTTGAATTAAAAATAGTGTAAGAAATAATGATTTTATTGTAAAAAATGCGTGGGGTGCTTTTCAGGATATTATCAAAATAACCCTTCTACTCTTATCTGTTCATAAAATAGTTATAATTACTGATACCGTGCACTCCACGCCTTTTTTGACAATAAAATATTTTTTTCTTACACTATTTTTAATTCAAATTTATTAAAATTTATTTTCTATTTTTTAGTTTTATGTAAAAGCGTATTTTGGTATTTTTTTTAATCTATTATTTATTACTTTTACTTGCTGCTAAAGCTTTACTGTCATTTATAGATATTCGCAATAACGGGCACCTCATTCCATCTTTGCCAGTCATTTCAAGACAGTCATATTATAGCGGGTGAAATCACGGCGGAGAGCTTATTCAAGAGCCGGATGGCACGTTGCGAAAAAAATCTTGACGCTTAATGTGTGTGAAGGCGGTGATAGCAGATGCTAGGAGAAAACTTTTACTCCATTGACAGATGATGCGGTGGTAAAAAGACAATGGCGTGATCATTTTACTGGCGTTAGATCAAATTGTGAGCCAGCACGGGTTAGTCCACCATCCTGCCCATTTCTGCCGCGAATTATCGATGCGTTCTCACTAGTTACATATTCCAAAAAAAAGTATCTGCAGAGGCAAGCCGGTGTTGCTTATTTAGTGTGTAGTAGGAGTATTTTTTTCTATAGGGCTATAAGTAAATAATATACTAAAACATACAGTATATAGGAACCTCTGACTTGAATATCGATCTGAATACGTCAAGGTATTTACTAAGCAACTTAGTTGCTAATAATAATCGTGACTACAATCTAATGACACGTGGAGTAATTCCCATGAAACAACTGGTACCAAAAGCAACAGAAGCTATTAATTTATATACCAACAATAGTTACTTTGTTGAGTCAACATTGTAACAGTAGTATTGATAGCTAGCACGATATAAATAAGGCTATTGAACTTGTGGGCCCTTAACATACGCAGATTAGAACAGTACTAGCAGTCTGTGTGCTGCGTCTTCGGTAGACTGATGATGATGACAAGCAGCATTAGCTCGTCTCCGGGTATTAGAACAATATTAAGGTTTTCTTTTTGGAGAAACAAGAAGTTTCTAACAAGTATGAGTACAATAATCTACTCTGATAAAGTATTCAAAGTCACATCTAGATTCTGTATAATATAGTTTTGAAGCTGTCTGAGGGTTGATTTAAAAAAATCTGTAATCTATTGAATAATTACTCATTACATTTTCTAGGTAAGTACATGCTTATTTCTTTTGACATACGAATTGTTTTGCGCGGCTATAAGACTATTTTAACAAGTTCTTACCACGGTTTTTACATTTAATTAGTTCCCGATATTTCGGAATTGTTGCAAGTGGTTTTATTAAATAATAGTCATTATTTTGATTAATGCTTTCTAAACAGTGAAGCAATTGAAAAAAGGCTATTTTATAGACAATTAAATCTATCTAAACAGTGAATCAATTAAAAAAGGCTATTTTATAGACCATAGTAGTTGAAGAAATTAAACACTTATTTTTGTCTTAGCTAAGCGATTGCAATATTTTATTAATTATTATACTATATTATAGTTTCTTTCTTCTTCTCCATCGCTCCCTCATTGCTGAGGATCGTGACTCCGTTTGAGCTTGTCGACTGCCAGTCTCCATCGGTTCCGGTCAGTTGCTTGGTATAGTGCAGCGCTAAGGGTCCGCTGGTTTGCTCGGAGTTTCATACTCTATTTTTATAATTTTTTCAGTTTTTAAGTTCTTGATCCGGTAATGGTGTCATTACAATTTTGTACTAGAAATGTTTCCGACAGACATATTTTACATTTAAGAAATGTATATTGCTATAATTGACTCTCTGCTGTTTTGATTAACACTGTTGAAGTGAAATAAATATGTACTTGATCCGGAATTAGCTGCTTATGGTAGTTCTACTGAAGCCGCTGCCTAAGTAATAGACTAAGTAGGCAATGCGTCATTTATATGAAGAGATACATAGCTAAGCAGTTAAGAGGTATATTAATAACGCCTGGCGCTATCGCGATGCAATGGCAACATTTCGGAAGTCACCGCAACTACGACATAGCATGCAAATGAACGTGAAAGCGAATTTGTGTTCCGAATGCGAAGCGCTTACAAAGGGTTTAAATTTGCAATTCCATTATAAAACGACTGTGCCGATGATACGTTGAAATGTAAAACCGATGGAATAGTTAAACGTCATTGCGCGAAACTCGCGTACGTGTTCATTAATATTTTCTATCGATTTTCCATCGAATCGATATGCCTGTATGCGAAATTCTCAGATACATTTTCAACCGACTAGTGTTCTTCCAAAAATTATCGATACGCCACAGAATTGACGTCCGTGGTCCGATAGGTAAAAAATGTATTAGGTGTGCTCGTAGTTTGATAATCATTATTTATTTTAAGTAAAATAGATGTTTTTTCTAATTGTCTCACTACTTACAGGAAAAATCTGTCGCGGATCATCTCCCAATTAAATTAATCTTAAGCAATGAATGAAATGTAATCAATTCTTAGCTGTATATATATATATATATGTCGGCGCAAATATGACTATTTACCTACTGATCATCAACTAATTACTCTGTGATAAGAAATTGATGTTAAACAGTCCCTTTTATTGTAATTTCAATACTTTAAAACCTAGTCAAGTTGCGGGCCACGCGGAGTACGTTTTAAAAAATAGAAATTATATTTTATGAACGTTTATTCCGTACCAAATCTGACTTAAGACTAACTTATTACTAATCTTAATCTAACGGGAAGGGCATCGGACCACCGGTCCAGCGGATGCCGTCGTCTGCGAATTCCACAATTCAGCAGTTGAGTTCGCCGAAGATCTGCCTTTGCAGACATGCGTCAGCAGAGGTGCCCGACGTAACTCCTCCCTCCTTAAGAACGGAGTTCTCTGTTTCAGGAGAACTACGTACTGAAATCTTACAAAATTTCATACGGAACTTATATACTAAGGCACATAACATGAAAGTTATTAAAATTACATAGATGCAAAGAGTCCAAACGCTAACACTTTTCACACGGATAATTGCCTTTTCACTGTTTTCACAACCACTAACACTTTTCTTCAGGGCGAATGAGAGGATCTTCAAGTCTGTAAGATCGACGTCTTCCAGGTGCACTGGTTCTGCAGTTTTTATTTTACTCGTTGAATCAAGTAGGGGTAAATTGAGCATCGGTGATTTTGTATATTCTACATTTTCCACATTGGTTTGGCGCATTTTCAGAGTTATATTTCGGATCTTAATTTCACAGGGGTCATCAAGGGTGAGTATATAGGTGCCTTGGATTTTCTGTCGGGATATTTCTTCAGGACAGGTTTTGGTGAGTAATGTCTCATCTCCAGCGTATAAAATCCATTGGTTTTGTTGTAGAATCTGAATTTTGATGTCTTCTATAATTACTGGAATTTGAATGCATGATTTCACGTTTTCTACGTACATCATTAGATCAGTTATGCAGGGGTCTTGTATGAATTGTAGCATCTCATCGTTGATGCAGATGAAGCTGGCCTCGTCGATTTCCTGGCATGGCTGGGCAAGCAGTCTGATCTTCAACCCTTTTGCTAAGAGGTAGGGATATTTTGGAAGGATAATTACTGTAGGATTTTGAGATACGGGCAATGGTATTAGTTTATAATAGATATAGGTTTCCTTCTCGATCAAAGGTATTTCCAAAAGGTAGGTAATTTGGCTCTTCTTAAAATAAGCCTTAAGTGTTATCGTTTGTTCTATCTTAACTAAGTTTTCTAAACTAGGGGTATAAACTAATTTATCTTTCTTATGAATATTTGTAAGTAAACTTAATAATTTGTTTGAATCAATAATGGATTGATGTAATATTCCTAATCTACTAAGTGCAAAACTAGTTTCTATTTCACTTAGCTTAACATGAATCGTCTGAAGGTTATGGTATATTTTATTGTATGCGGATATGATTTGAACTTCAAAGTGTTCAATACGTAAATTTTCAGTATAATTTTGCCACAATGTTGCAATTTCTTTATTCAATCTAATGAGGTTTCTATTTAAGGTAATGGTTGAATTAGATACAATTTGCACCATTTCAGAGATTAACGTTAATTTTTTATCATTAGCGTCTTGATCTGATTTTATTTCACTAATTAATTTATCGTATTTTATGGCATCATCGTGATCCAGATTTCCTGTAATGATTTTAATTAATGATCCAATTGGGTTAATCAGTCCGCGTTTCATTTTAAAGGTAGGAGTGATTTGTTCGAATTTGCTTACTGTTAGATTTTGCATATAGTCTACTTGTTCTCTTACATCTATAAAATTATAAGTAAAGTTCTTAATAAACTTAACACTAACTAAACTATTTAGTTCCCTGAAACATTGAATATTAAGATCTAAGTCTTCTCTAATAGGTTTAAAGTCCAATACTCTTGCTATTATCCACTTGTCTTTGCTCAAAACAGCAGTGCCTTCCCTGACGGGTAAAACTCCGGGATTGTTATTTAATACCTGAAGTTGAAGGGCGTGGACTTGCATCGTCATGATCGTCATCAGGAGGACGCGGAGGTGCCTGTGAAGGGCGTTTAATGTTTTTTAATGGAACTTTTGTACTACGTTCTTTTATTTGAACGGGAACTGTGTTTCTGACTATGTCATCTGTAACTATAGCTTTTTGGTAACGCGGCTTATCTTTGCTAATTCTTTTATTTGTGTTTTTGGAAAATATGGTGTCTCCTGGTTTAATATTAAATTCTGTTTCTCCTGCTCTTTTTTCGTTTCGTTTTTCCTTCATTTTTATTGTTTGTTCCGAAATATGTTTGTATAAAAATTTTGTTCTTTTTGCGTGTTCTTTTATTAATTGTTGTGTATATTGCTTATTAAAGTCGGCATCAAAAGTATTTCTAGAGTCTGTGTGACCTAAGAATATCTCGAATGGGGTGTAGCCAGTACTGGAGTGAATTGACTGATTATAGGCCATAATAGCATAGGTCATTATGGATGCTGCATCCGTGTATTTTTGTTCGTATTTAGCCAATCTATATATTTCTAGTATTGTGGAATGGAACCTTTCTATGAGTCCCATGGAGTTCGGGTTGTTAGGTGTACTGATGTGTAAATCTATTTTGTAAAATGCTAAGAGTTCTTTTAGAAGTGCATTATTAAATTCTGTACCGGGATCCGAGCTAATTTTTTGGGGTATCCCATAAAATGAAAAGTATTTTATTAGGGCTCGTACTACTTCAGGAGTAGATCGGTTTGTAATTTCTAGTGCTTGTCCCTGTTTGCTGAAGGCGTCAATAATAGTAAGATAGTAATGTCCTTCGATAGTAAATAAGTCGATAAAAAGTTCTTCTAAAGGTTTAGTCTGTGTCTGTGTTAATTGTAGTGTAGGTCTGAGGGGTTTCCTGTCGTATTTCATACGTTTACATACTTCGCAAGAGTTTATGACACTTGAAACGGTTTGTTCCATTTTATGCCAAAAGTATGTGCGTTTAATGTGTGCAAGTGTTTCTCTTATACCTCGGTGACATGTTTTACCTGTATGATATTTTTCAACGATTTCTTTTTGTTCTAATTCATTTTCAATAAAAACTACTCTTTTAGTGCATTCGAAAAATTGTACCATTTCCTTTTTGAATAAAAAGATTACTGCTTCTGTAAATTGTCTCCTATGTTGGTCATCTTCGAAATAAATGAAGTATTTAGTATTGTTCTTTATGTATTCCTTAAGAAACTGTTTAACGAGGTCAGGTCGATTAACTGGTAGGTGGACTTCTAAAATTCTTTGTTTTTCTCTAGACAAATTTTTAACTGAGAGTTTGTCGATAAGCCATGTATACACTAGAATTTGATTTGGTTTTGTGTCTATGGCTTCTTGTAAGATAGGAATACCTTTCGATTCTGTATCTTGTGCGGAATGAGCAGTTTCTGTGTTACTAGGTGAACCTTCGGATGCGGTCAGGGTGGAACTAGAGTATGGTATTGAGTAAGGTGAGCGACAATGGGCTGTTAAAGTTCGCTCAGAGTCTGTGTCGGAAATAGACATAGTTTCTAAATTTTCCTCGGGTTCTCTACGCAAATTTTCTATTTCTTTAATAATTTCTTTTACATGTTTATTCCTATTTCTATCTTTGTCAACGTTTACTTTCAATGAGCTATTATCTTTGTCTAAGGCATTTATTTTAATACGCGATAAGGCGTCTGCGTTATTATTCAGTTTTCCACTTTTATGAATGATGTTAAAATCGTATTCTGATAGTCTAAGTCTCCAACGGGTCAGTCTACTGTTTGTCTCTTTAAGGGTATTAAGCCAAGTGAGGGGTTTATGATCAGTCACAATTGTAAATTTTCTACCATAAAGATAGGGTCGAAAATGTTTGACTGCCCAAACGATTGCAAGCAATTCTTTTTCAGTTACACTATACCGTGTTTCAGCATCGTTTAAAGTTCGGCTGGCATACGCCACAGGTTTGTCATTTCCTACTGTTCCTTGTGATAATATTGCACCGAGAGCGAATTCTGAAGCGTCTGTTGTTAATATATATGGTTTTTCAGGGTCTGGATATTGTAAGATAGGGGCATTTACTAATAACTCTTTACATTTTTGGAAGGCGGCTATATATTTTTCGTCGTCTATTGGCATTGAACGTTTCTTTTTTTAATCTAGCGGTCATAGGTTGTGTGATCTTTGCAAAGTCTTTTATGAAACGTCTATAATAACCAATTAGTCCTAAGAAACTTTTTATTTCGGTAGTAGTACGGGGTAGGGGGTAGTTTAAAACTGCTTTAATCTTATCATTATTAGGCTTAAGGCCATTGCTCGTGATTGTATGTCCTAAGTATAGAACTTCTTTCCTCAAAAATTCTGACTTGTCTAACTGTACTTTAAGGTTGGTTTTTCGAAGTCTGTCAAAAATGGTCCTTAATTTGTCTAAATGTTCTTGAAGGCTAGACGAATAGACGATAATATCATCTAAATATACTAGGCAGTGTATTCCTTGTAGTCCTCGCAGCACATTATCGATGGTTCTTTGAAAAGTAGCCGGAGCTGTCTTAAGTCCGAAGGGCATACGAGTAAACTCATAATGTCCTGCATTTGTGCTAAATGCGGTTTTTTGTCTGTCCTTTTCAGCGACTTCAATTTGATGGTAACCACTAGCTAAATCTAGGGTAGAGAAGTAACAGCTGCGTCCTAATTTGTCAAATAAGTCTGTAATATTTGGTAATGGGTATTTGTCATCGATGGTAATTTCATTAAGTTTACGGTAATCTATTACAAGTCTATATTTCTTTTCATTACTAGCGTCCATTTTTTTTGGTACTAGGTGCACGGGCGCACTCCAGGGTGAGTGAGAGTGAGTTACTATATTATTTTCTAACATTTTCTCAACTTGTCTATTTATTTCGTCGTTAATCACTTGGGGCTGTCTATATGGTCGTATAAAAATAGGGTCTTCGTTACGAGTGCGAATGTGGTGTTTAACATCGTTGGTAAAAGTCAAGGGTAGTTTTTCAGAATAAAATATATCTTTATATTCTGAGCAGAGTTTACGAATGTATGTTTTCTCCTCTTCATTCATGTGATCTAATCGTAATTTATTATTTAAATTTTCGGTTAATATACTGTCTACGTCTATGTTTGTCATGTCAATGTCAGTTATATTGTTAATTTCACATGTGTCACTATTGTATTCAGTTACGGTTACTGGAGTAAGGAAATTTAAAGTTACTTCACGGTCTTTAATGTTTTGTATGACTGTCGTCGCGAAACCGTTTTCGCATCTTACTATTGCACTAGGCATTCTAACTCCATCACAAAATATTTTATAATTCATTATTGCTTGTCCGTTCCGTAGGTTTGTAGGTAACCTAACTCTTTGTTCACAACGTGGGGCTATTTTAATTGAACAACCGGGATTATATATTATAGGTATTTTAGTGGTATTTGTATGTAGTAGTAAGTTTTTCATGTCAATTTTTGTATCTAGCTGTTTTAGTAGATCACTTCCGATTAGTCCGTCGTAACGTCCGTCTACGTCATATATATAAAATTTATGCATCTCGTCACTATTAAAGGTTGGAAATAATGGTATATATATTACTTCGTCGTGCTTACTAGTTGCGTGTGTGCTAATTACTTCAAAGGGTTCATAGTACTTAAAATTTTCGAAATATTGAGTAACCAGCTTAGGGCTAATAAATGAGCGTGAACTTCCGGTATCTATCATAAATTTACCATTGATTTCGGGGATGTTAATATATGGCAATTTTAATGCGTTACAATTTAAGTTTATTATCTCGGGGGTTGGTTGTTGGTAATTATGTGAAAATTTTCTTCTACGGGGTCGTATTCGTCGGTTTGATCAGTTTCTAATGTTTTAAACTCTTCCATTACTTCTGTATTACTATAATCATCGTATGAGGGGTTCTGAATTTCAGAATTGTTATAATTATTACCGTCATCGTTTAAGTTGTATAATTCGTTCATGCGTATTCCTAGTGGCTTAGCGGTACGCATACTAACATCAGTCGGTCCGTTCCTAGGTTGTAACACCTGTGGGGGACGATATCCGAATTGTTGGGGCTTATAACCGAATTGGGGGTTATTTTGATTTAACTGGGGTCGGTAACCGAATTGAGGTTGATTTAAGTTTGGCTTGTAACCAAATTGATTTTGGTTCAAAGGTGGTCGATATCCAAAATGAGTTTGATTTTGAGGTCGATATCCGAATTGTTGCGTTTGTGGTAATTTTATTTGTTTGCTAGCGGGAATTCCAAATTTAAATTTATTTTGCTGTTGAGGTTGATTTGACATGGTTGCGACATTTTGTGGAATACCGAATTTATACTGAGGCTGTGTATTACTAATGAAATGGGGTTTTATTACATTTTTATCTGAAAACTGAAAATTGTTGAACGGTTGAGGTCTAGGAGCCGTACACTGGGTATTTTGTTGTTTTAACATTTTATTGCGTGAACTATATTGGAACATAAAGTTAACTTCTTCTAATACTATACTTAGTGCTTTTTCTAACGAATCACATCCTTTTAACCTAACTATACGAAGAAGGTCCTCCGGTAGATTATATAAGAACACATTCATAGACATGTTGTCATATATTATCACTTTACTTTTACGAAGGCTATCATCCTGTATTAAATTTACTTTTGCAATCAAGGTACTTTTAATATGCTGTATTCTATTACAGAAATCTAGATACGATTCTCCGTTATTAATTTTTAAAGTTTCTAATTCTATTGCAATACATTCTTCCGAACGTGGATCTCCGAAATGTTGTTCTAGGGCTGTTTTTAATGAGTCCCATGTATCTAAATCTTGTCTTTCGCTAATAAGAGCTGCGGCTTTCCCACACAATCGGGATGTCACAATATGAAATATATATAAGTCCTGTTCTCTATTATCATCTACACGACACAATCGAATTACATATTCACATTTTCTAATAAATAAATTTAATAACTTTTCGTCACCATCGAATTTGGGGATGACGTTAGCAATTTCACGTGGTATCTGAGATATGTTGAACATGTTAATTTATTTTAATAATTAATTTGTTTAAATAAAATTGAAATAATTTTAATAAGTATGTCGTATAAAATTTTGTAATTCTTATAACTAAAAGTAAATTTCAATATTCTTTAATTTTATGTATTATATGTACTTTTATTAATTTTACACTTAATTCCTAGCTAAAAGAAAACTAAAAACACTTTTCGAATTTTGGAAATAGCGCTTTGTCTTCTAGAAAAACGTATAACTATTATACTAAGGAATGGAATGGAATGAAAATAGCGATTAGGGTCTACTCACAGACTGTCCATATCCTCGGGGTGAATCTCAAGCAGATGGTGGTGACTTCCGGAGCTGTTGTGGTCGTGGTGTCTTGACGAATTTATTTTGTTCGAATTTCCGTTAAACGCGTAAAAACGTACGTCGCGATTACTTCAAGATTGAGTTCGCGATCGCGGAAATCCTACCGGCTGCGCCAGTCAAGTTGCGGGCCACGCGGAGTACGTTTTAAAAAATAGAAATTATATTTTATGAACGTTTATTCCGTACCAAATCTGACTTAAGACTAACTTATTACTAATCTTAATCTAACGGGAAGGGCATCGGACCACCGGTCCAGCGGATGCCGTCGTCTGCGAATTCCACAATTCAGCAGTTGAGTTCGCCGAAGATCTGCCTTTGCAGACATGCGTCAGCAGAGGTGCCCGACGTAACTACCTTGTAAACACGCTCACGTGTTTAATACTTGTAAACACGCTGACGTGTACGAAGTGCTATAAATACGGCCGTGCTGTCTAGCGTTTATTCATTCGTGTCCGAGCCGTAGTACAGTACGGATCTCTCTGTAACGTTGTTATGCTTCTCGTGCAATATACGCAGTTCTCGTGAAGTTTTGTTTTGGAAGCCCAAACATGAGTCATCGTCGAGAACTTAAAGACCGTGACGTCAGCAATGGTGACGTCACACTTTTTAAAAACATTCCTTCAGCGTTTCTCCTCCGTCATCAGAAGTGGGATCACATGCCGCCTCCGCTCAGCAACAACCTGGAGACCATTTAACCATATCGGCGGAAGAAGACTACCCCCCAGCAACAGCCGATGAGCCTATACATCTACTTCACAAATCAGCATGGTCGAGCAACAAAATCAACACTCAAAGATAAGTTTTTATTTTTTTTGATTGCTAAAATTCCACCACATAAGTACCACAGTGTACGCCCACTACATAAGTACCACAGTGTACGCCCACTACATAAGTACCACAGTGTACGCCCACTACATAAGTACCACAGTGTACGCCCACTACATAAGTACCACAGTGCACGCCCACTACATAAGTACCACAGTGCACGCCCACTACATAAGTACCACAGTGCACGCCCACTACATAAGTACCACAGTGCACGCCCACTACATAAGTACCACAGTGCACGCCCACTACATAAGTACCACAGTGCACGCCCACTACATAAGTACCACAGTGCACGCCCACTACATAAGTACCACAGTGCACGCCCACTACATAAGTACCACAGTGCACGCCCACTACATAAGTACCACAGTGTACGCCCACTACATAAGTACCACAGTGTACGCCCACTACATAAGTACCACAGTGTACGCCCACTACATAAGTACCACAGTGTACGCCCACTACATAAGTACCACAGTGTACGCCCACTACATAAGTACCACAGTGTACGCCCACTACATAAGTACCACAGTGTACGCCCACTACATAAGTACCACAGTGTACGCCCACTACATAAGTACCACAGTGTACGCCCACTACATAAGTACCACAGTGTACGCCCACTACATAAGTACCACAGTGTACGCCCACTACATAAGTACCACAGTGTACGCCCACTACATAAGTACCACAGTGTACGCCCACTACATAAGTACCACAGTGTACGCCCACTACATCCTTATCCGAACACCTTAAATAAATCTACGAGAACCGCCGAGAACCCTACAATCAAATCGCATTAATAAGTCTCAAACCTACATAGTTACAAGTAACGCAAGTATAACAGATGCGCTACTCAGAGAAACTTTTTATTCCTGCAGGTCAATGAGAATCAAAGAAAAACCTACGAGAATCAACGAGGCCGGTGCAGAGCGCGCACCGCCTGTCAGTATGGCCGTGTCGGCGCAAATATGACTATTTACCTACTGATCATCAACTAATTACTCTGTGATAAGAAATTGATGTTAAACAGTCCCTTTTATTGTAATTTCAATACTTTAAAACCTAGTTACGTCGGGCACCTCTGCTGACGCATGTCTGCAAAGGCAGATCTTCGGCGAACTCAACTGCTGAATTGTGGAATTCGCAGACGACGGCATCCGCTGGACCGGTGGTCCGATGCCCTTCCCGTTAGATTAAGATTAGTAATAAGTTAGTCTTAAGTCAGATTTGGTACGGAATAAACGTTCATAAAATATAATTTCTATTTTTTAAAACGTACTCCGCGTGGCCCGCAACTTGACTGGCGCAGCCGGTAGGATTTCCGCGATCGCGAACTCAATCTTGAAGTAATCGCGACGTACGTTTTTACGCGTTTAACGGAAATTCGAACAAAATAAATTCGTCAAGACACCACGACCACAACAGCTCCGGAAGTCACCACCATCTGCTTGAGATTCACCCCGAGGATATGGACAGTCTGTGAGTAGACCCTAATCGCTATTTTCATTCCATTCCATTCCTTAGTATAATAGTTATACGTTTTTCTAGAAGACAGAGCGCTATTTCCAAAATTCGAAAGGTGTTTTTAGTTTTCTTTTAGCTAGGAATTAAGTGTAAAATTAATAAAATTACATATAATACATAAAATTAAAGAATATTGAAATTTACTTTTAGTTATAAGAATTACAAAATTTTATACGACATACTTATTAAAATTATTTCAATTTTATTTAAACAAATTAATTAATAAAATAAATTAACATGTTCAACATATCTCAGATACCACGTGAAATTGCTAACGTCATCCCCAAATTCGATGGTGACGAAAAGTTATTAAATTTATTTATTAGAAAATGCGAATATGTAATTCGATTGTGTCGTGTAGATGATAGTAGAGAACAGGACTTATATATATTTCATGTTGTGACATCCCGATTGTGTGGGAAAGCCGCAGCTCTTATTAGTGAAAGACAAGATTTAGATACTTGGGACTCATTAAAAACAGCCTTAGAACAACATTTCGGAGATCCACGTTCGGAAGAATGTATTGCAATAGAATTAGAAACTTTAAAAATTAATAACGGAGAATCGTATCTAGATTTCTGTAATAGAATACAGCATATTAAAAGTACTTTGATTGCAAAAGTAAATTTAATACAGGATGATAGCCTTCGTAAAAGTAAAGTGATAATATATGACAATATGTCTATGAATGTGTTCTTATATAATTTACCGGAGGACCTTCTTCGTATAGTTAGATTAAAAGGATGTGATTCGTTAGAAAAAGCACTAAGTATAGTATTAGAAGAAGTTAATTTTATGTTCCAATATAGTTCACGCAACAAAATGTTAAAACAACAAAATACCCAGTGTATGGCTCCTAGACCTCAACCGTTCAACAATTTTCAGTTTGCAGATAAAAATGTAATAAAACCTCATTTCAGTAGTAACACACAGCCTCAGTATAAATTCGGTATTCCACAGAATGTCGCAACCATGTCAAATCAACCTCAACAGCAAAATAAATTTAAATTTGGAATTCCCGCTAGCAAACAAATAAAATTACCACAAACGCAACAATTCGGATATCGACCTCAAAATCAAACTCATTTTGGATATCGACCACCTTTGAACCAAAATCAATTTGGTTACAAACCAAACTTAAATCAACCTCAATTCGGTTACAGACCCCAGTTAAATCAGAATAACCCCCAATTCGGTTATAAACCCCAACAATTCGGATATCGTCCCCCACAGGTGTTACAACCTAGGAACGGACCGACTGATGTTAGTATGCGTACCGCTAAGCCACTAGGAATACGCATGAACGAATTATACAACTTAAACGATGACGATAATAATTATAACAATTCTGAAATTCAGAACCCTTCATACGATGATTATAGTAATACAGAAGTAATGGAAGAGTTTGAAACAATAAAAACTGATCAAACCGAAGAATACGACCCCGTAGTAGAAAATTTTCACATAATTACCAACAACCAACCCCCGAGATAATAAACTTAAATTGTAACGCATTAAAATTACCATATATTAACATCCCCGAAATCAATGGTAAATTTATGATAGATACCGGAAGTTCACGCTCATTTATTAGCCCTAAGCTGGTTACTAAATATTTCGAAAATTTTAAGTACTATGAACCCTTTGAAGTAATTAGCACACACGCAACTAGTAAGCACGACGAAGTAATATATATACCATTATTTCCAACCTTTAATAGTGTCGAGATGCATAAATTTTATATATATGACGTAGACGGACGTTACGACGGACTAATCGGAAGTGATCTACTAAAACAGCTAGATACAAAAATTGATATGAAAAATTTACTACTACATACAAATACTACTAAAATTCCTATAATATATAATCCCGGTTGTTCAATTAAAATAGCCCCGCGTTGTGAACAAAGAGTTAGGTTACCTACAAACCTACGGAACGGACAAGCAATAATGAATTATAAAATATTTTGTGATGGAGTTAGAATGCCTAGTGCAATAGTAAGATGCGAAAACGGTTTCGCGACGACAGTCATACAAAACATTAAAGACCGCGAAGTAACTTTAAATTTCCTTACACCAGTAACCGTAACTGAATACAATAGTGACACATGTGAAATTAACAATATAACTGACATTGACATGACAAACATAGACGTAGACAGTATATTAACCGAAAATTTAAATAATAAATTACGATTAGATCACATGAATGAAGAGGAGAAAACATACATTCGTAAACTCTGCTCAGAATATAAAGATATATTTTATTCTGAAAAACTACCCTTGACTTTTACCAACGATGTTAAACACCACATTCGCACTCGTAACGAAGACCCTATTTTTATACGACCATATAGACAGCCCCAAGTGATTAACGACGAAATAAATAGACAAGTTGAGAAAATGTTAGAAAATAATATAGTAACTCACTCTCACTCACCCTGGAGTGCGCCCGTGCACCTAGTACCAAAAAAAATGGACGCTAATAACGCAGACGCCTTATCGCGTATTAAAATAAATGCCTTAGACAAAGATAATATCTCATTGAAAGTAAACGTTGACAAAGATAGAAATAGAAATAAACATGTAAAAGAAATTATTAAAGAAATAGAAAATTTGCGTAGAGAACCCGAGGAAAATTTAGAAACTAGGTCTATTTCCGACACAGACTCTGAGCGAACTTTAACAGCCCATTGTCGCTCACCTTACTCAATACCATACTCTAGTTCCACCCTGACCGCATCCGAAGGTTCACCTAGTAACACAGAAACTGCTCATTCCGCACAAGATACAGAATCGAAAGGTATTCCTATCTTACAAGAAGCCATAGATACAAAACCAAATCAAATTTTAGTCTATACATGGCTTATCGACAAACTCTCAGTTAAAAATTTGTCTAGAGAAAAACAAAGAATTTTAGAAGTCCACCTACCAGTTAATCGACCTGACCTCGTTAAACAGTTTCTTAAGGAATATATAAAGAACAATACTAAATACTTCATTTATTTCGAAGATGACCAACATAGGAGACAATTTACAGAAACAGTAATCTTTTTATTCAAAAAGGAAATGGTACAATTTTTCGAATGCACTAAAAGAGTAGTTTTTATTGAAAATGAATTAGAACAAAAGGAAATCGTTGAAAAATATCATACAGGTAAAACATGTCACCGAGGTATAAGAGAAACACTTACACATATTAAACGCACATACTTTTGGCATAAAATGGAACAAACCGTTTCAAGTGTCATAAACTCTTGCGAAGTATGTAAACGTATGAAATATGACAGGAAACCCCTCAGACCTACACTACAATTAACACAGACACAGACTAAACCTTTAGAAGAACTTTTTATCGACTTATTTACTATCGAAGGACATTACTATCTTACTATTATTGACGCCTTCAGCAAACTGGGACAAGCACTAGAAATTACAAACCGATCTACTCCTGAAGTAGTACGAGCCCTAATAAAATACTTTTCATTTTATGGGATACCCCAAAAAATTAGCTCGGATCCCGGTACAGAATTTAATAATGCACTTCTAAAAGAACTCTTAGCATTTTACAAAATAGATTTACACATCAGTACACCTAACAACCCGAACTCCATGGGACTCATAGAAAGGTTCCATTCCACAATACTAGAAATATATAGATTGGCTAAATACGAACAAAAATACACGGATGCAGCATCCATAATGACCTATGCTATTATGGCCTATAATCAGTCAATTCACTCCAGTACTGGCTACACCCCATTCGAGATATTCTTAGGTCACACAGACTCTAGAAATACTTTTGATGTCGACTTTAATAAGCAATATATACAACAATTAATAAAAGAACACGCAAAAAGAACTAAATTTTTATACAAACATATTTCGGAACAAACAATAAAAATGAAGGAAAAACGAAACGAAAAAAGAGCAGGAGAAACAGAATTTAATATTAAACCAGGAGACACCATATTTTCCAAAAACACAAATAAAAGAATTAGCAAAGATAAGCCGCGTTACCAAAAAGCTATAGTTACAGATGACATAGTCAGAAACACAGTTCCCGTTCAAATAAAAGAACGCAGTACAAAAGTTCCACTAAAAAACATTAAACGCCCTTCACAGGCACCTCCGCGTCCTCCTGATGACGATCATGACGACGCAAGTCCACGCCCTTCAACTTCAGGTATTAAATAACAATCCCGGAGTTTTACCCGTCAGGGAAGGCACTGCTGTTTTGAGCAAAGACAAGTGGATAATAGCAAGAGTATTGGACTTTAAACCTATTAGAGAAGACTTAGATATTAATATTCAATGTTTCAGGGAACTAAATAGTTTAGTTAGTGTTAAGTTTATTAAGAACTTTACTTATAATTTTATAGATGTAAGAGAACAAGTAGACTATATGCAAAATTTAACAGTAAGCAAATTCGAACAAATCACTCCTACCTTTAAAATTAAACGCGGACTGATTAACCCAATTGGATCATTAATTAAAATCATTACAGGAAATCTGGATCACGATGATGCCATAAAATACGATAAATTAATTAGTGAAGTAAAATCAGATCAAGACGCTAATGATAAAAAAATAACGTTA
Organism: Bombyx mori; assembly: GCF_030269925.1. NCBI lineage: Eukaryota > Metazoa > Arthropoda > Insecta > Lepidoptera > Bombycidae > Bombyx > Bombyx mori. The sequence continues at coordinate 7,959,288 of NC_085114.1, forward strand.
ATCTCTGAAATGGTGCAAATTCTATCTAATTCAACCATTACCTTAAATAGAAACCTCATTCGATTGAATAGAGAAATTGCAACATTGTGGCAAAATTATACTGAAAATTTACGAATTGAACACTTTGAAGTTCAAATCATATCCGCATACAATAAAATATACCATAACCTTCAGACGATTCACGTTAAACTAAGTGAAATAGAAACTAGTTTTGCACTTAGTAGATTAGGAATATTACATCAATCCATTATTGATTCAAACAAATTATTAAGTTTACTTGAAAATATTCATAAGAAAGATAAATTAGTTTATACCCCTATTTTAGAAAATTTAGTTAAGATAGAGCAAACGATAACACTTAAGGCTTATTTTAAGAAGAGCCAAATTACCTACGTTTTGGAAATACCTTTGATCGAAAAGGAAAGCTATATCTATTATAAGCTAATACCATTGCCCGTATCTAAAAATCCCACAGTAATTATCCTTCCAAAATATCCCTACCTCTTAGCGAAAGGGTTGAAGATCAGACTGCTTGCCCAGCCATGCCAGGAAATCGACGAGGCCAGCTTCATCTGCATTAACGATGAGATGCTACAATTCATACAAGACCCCTGCATAACTGATCTAATGATGTACGTAGAAAACGTGAAATCATGCATTCAAATTCCAGTAATTATAGAAGACATCAAAATTCAGATTCTACAACAAAACCAATGGATTTTATACGCTGGAGATGAGACATTACTCACCAAAACCTGTCCTGAAGAAATATCCCGACAGAAAATCCAAGGCACCTATATACTCACCCTTGATGACCCCTGTGAAATTAAGATCCGAAATATAACTCTGAAAATGCGCCAAACCAATGTGGAAAATGTAGAATATACAAAATCACCGATGCTCAATTTACCCCTACTTGATTCAACGAGTAAAATAAAAACTGCAGAACCAGTGCACCTGGAAGACGTCGATCTTACAGACTTGAAGATCCTCTCATTCGCCCTGAAGAAAAGTGTTAGTGGTTGTGAAAACAGTGAAAAGGCAATTATCCGTGTGAAAAGTGTTAGCGTTTGGACTCTTTGCATCTATGTAATTTTAATAACTTTCATGTTATGTGCCTTAGTATATAAGTTCCGTATGAAATTTTGTAAGATTTCAGTACGTAGTTCTCCTGAAACAGAGAACTCCGTTCTTAAGGAGGGAGGAGTTACGTCGGGCACCTCTGCTGACGCATGTCTGCAAAGGCAGATCTTCGGCGAACTCAACTGCTGAATTGTGGAATTCGCAGACGACGGCATCCGCTGGACCGGTGGTCCGATGCCCTTCCCGTTAGATTAAGATTAGTAATAAGTTAGTCTTAAGTCAGATTTGGTACGGAATAAACGTTCATAAAATATAATTTCTATTTTTTAAAACGTACTCCGCGTGGCCCGCAACTTGACTACCTTGTAAACACGCTCACGTGTTTAATACTTGTAAACACGCTGACGTGTACGAAGTGCTATAAATACGGCCGTGCTGTCTAGCGTTTATTCATTCGTGTCCGAGCCGTAGTACAGTACGGATCTCTCTGTAACGTTGTTATGCTTCTCGTGCAATATACGCAGTTCTCGTGAAGTTTTGTTTTGGAAGCCCAAACATGAGTCATCGTCGAGAACTTAAAGACCGTGACGTCAGCAATGGTGACGTCACACTTTTTAAAAACATTCCTTCAGCGTTTCTCCTCCGTCATATATATTATATTTTTATGTTAATGCACTGTCGATTGCACCTATAATTGAGGTGACATCTGCCATGAACTTTTGTCAATTGTTCAATGTTTTGTATTGATGATCACTTTGTTGGTGCAACTTAATAAATAAATAAAAAAAAAAAAATCATGACGAGGCTGGTCATTGTTGACGTCAAGTTGACGTGACGGAGTTTACATTAGACATTCATTACATCAAAGCATCATCATCTAAAGAAAACAAAAAGCTTTATGCGAAATTTTGAATCACGTCCCTGTCTATTTATGGCACAAAGTAGCCTTGTATTCCGTGTCGAGAATGCAGTTGTAACCTACACCTACGAAAGGGGTCGGCTGCTTTCGCTATAATATTTATAAGTACAGCATAGACTATTCACCTACTTACTTCCTTTAAAAATAAGAACAAAAAATGTCGTCATCATCGTCAAATAATTGCGTAGCATGAATAAAAATCGTATTTAACAATTATAAATAATACCCTTTTTTTTATTGCTTAGATGGGTGGACGAGCTCACAGCCCACCTGTTGTTAAGTGGTTACTGGAGCCCATCGACATCTACAACGTAAATGCGCCACCCACCTTGAGATATAAGTTCTAAGATCTTAGTATAGTTACAACGGCTGCCCCACCCTTCAAACCGAAACGCATTACTGCTTCACGGCAGAAATAGGCAGGGTGGTGGTACCCACCCGCGCGGACTCACAGCAGGTCCTACCACCAGTAATTACGCAAATTATAATTTTGCGGGTCTGTCTCAAATCTAACAATATTGGCGCAGTTTCCCGAAAAATGTAAAAAAATATATAGCCACATAAAAACATACAAATTGAGTCATTGATCCCTGAGGGAGACAAGATAATTTGGTGGACAGTGACAAATTAATGAGTAAATAAGCGTTGATAATGATCTAGAGTAAAAAGTGTGGCACGGGGCGGTTCCCCTGCTGACAAATGAATGAGGCTGGGGAAAAAATAATTGTCCTATTTAAATTGTAGCGGCCTCGTAAAAGAAAAATGAAAGGACATTTTATTGTTATTTTAAATTACGTAATAACGTCCATTGTTTTTGCTGCAAAACGAATCAGGCCGAAGCCCTTGATATTATATTTGTAATTTAGGTACATAATATTAAAATAACAAAAACCTGTCTTTGACATGAACTTAATCGATCGTGATTTTTTTTATAATCACTCGTACGATTTACTCAATTGTGATTATATTTTATGCAATTTTATTTGATATCTGAAGTTTTAAGTTTATAGAGGAAGGTTAGGAAGAATAAATCTACAGTACATTGGCTAATGATTTCAAAATTTAAACGCACGTCAGGAGAGTGACGATGCAAAAAAGGAAAACTAAAGAAACGAGAAATAAACCTTTGATGCGTTTTATAAGGCTATGGGGCCTTGAAAAAATACAGAATCAGAAATGTAAGTTTCATGTAAGTGTGCATATTTAATACATATGAGAACTATCATCTAAAATGAATAAAAAGTCCAAAATTCGGCTATAAAACATTTTTTTAATGATTGTCACATCACCACATTATGTAAGTACTAACTAACTATTCTACCTATTTCTGCCACGAAGAAATCATTCGTTCCAGCTTAAAAGTTGGGAAAGTTATTGCTATTTATATATTAATGATTAGGTGGGTGGACGAGCCCAAAGTCCACCTGATGTTAAGTGGTTACGGGAGCCCATAGACATCTACAACATAAATGCCACCACATACCTTGAGATATGAGTTCTAAGGTCTCAGCTTACAGTACAACGGCTGCCCCGCCCTTCAAACCGAAACGCATTACTGCTTCACGGCAGAAATAGGCAGGGTGGTGGTACCTACCCGTGCGGACTCACAAGAGGTCCTACCACCAGTGATTACGCAAATTATAATTTTGCGGGTTTGGTTTTTATTACACGATGTTAGTCCTTCAACGTGGAAGTCAAACGTGGATAATTGTTAAGTACGTATTTCATTAGAAAAATTGGTACCCGCCTGCGGGATTCGAACATCGCTGCATCGCAAGATACGAATGCACCGAACGTCTTATCCTTTAGACCACGTATTCATTCCGATAGAGGCACCCGTCACGTGCGGACGTGCTCATCGTCCACTCGATCGCCCGGTCTTTGTTCGCCCGGCTTTTGTTAGCCCGGCCATTGTTCGCGCGGCCTGTGTTTGTGGTACATCTGCCGACTAAGTGCTCTTTCTGGAAGTTTTTATTTGTTTTGTTTCCTTTTGTTGTTTCTGTGTTCGTGGTACATCTGCCGACAAAGTGGTTTCCTGCAAGTATTTATTTGTTTTGTTTCTTTTCGTAATTTCTGTTTTGTTGTGCTTTTTCTTTGTCCTGTAGTAATCGCGCCGCATTGCCACCTGTGTTCAATAGAACCGCTCAGGTCCGAGAAGTTGGGGCCTCGCCGCAAGGCGAGTGTTTTCAAGACCCGGGGCCGCCCCACCTGGGTACTCAGCGATCATGGACGCTGTATTCGCGGAATTCCTCCGACTTCGCCACCCACAGCTCGCCTCGGAGTTTTTGGCCTTCAAGGCCAATCACACTGCGAGCCCTCTCGAGGACTACGCCGCGCTCGCTGCTCCTGCGTCGCCTGTACCTGCGTGCAGAGCATTGAGCACCGCAGCCTCTGTCGTGCCTGCCGCTCCCGTGTCGCCTATACTGGCGAGAAAAGCTGCTGCGTCGTCCGCCGTGACCATCGTTTCAGCTGAGCGATCATCCGCGGCCTCCGTCGCGCCCTCTAAAACACCTACACTTGCTCGTAGGTCGCCTGCACCCGCCTCCTCGTGCTCCGACTCTGACTCGGACATGGAGGTCGACCTCGCCCCCGCCTCATCGACGGATGGATTCACCCTGGTACAGAAGGGTAAGAAGCGTGCCGCGGAGTCTCGAGCTCCCGCGGCCGCTAAAATTAGCAAAGCCGTGAACGCGTCGCGCCCCCGCCCTCAGACTCCCGTTGCGCCCCCAGCCCGTGCCACTCCGTCGCCGCGTCCGGTGGCACAAAATAAAACCCAGACCCCTCCCCCGGTTATCCTTCAGGAGAAGGCAGCTTGGGATCGAGTTTGCCTGGCCCTTAAGGCCAAAAATATAAATTTCACGAATGCCCGTAACCTCGCGAACGGCATTCAAATTAAGGTTCAAACACCCGACGACCATAGGGCCCTCTCTTCTTACCTCCGTAAGGAGCGTATAAGTTTCCATACGTATACGCTCCAGGAGGAGCGCGAACTCCGCGTTGTAATACGCGGAATCCCTAAAGAGTTAGATGTAGAGCTCGTAAAAGCCGACCTGTTAGAACAAGGCCTACCAGTGAATTCTGTGCACCGTATGCACACCGGTCGCGGTAGGGAGCCATATAATATGGTTCTAGTCGCTCTCCAGCCTACCCCCGAGGGTAAGAAAATCTTTAACACACAGACCGTCTGTAGGCTCTCTGGTATCGCTGTCGAAGCCCCCCATAAAAAAGGCACTCCTAGCCAGTGCCATAACTGTCAATTGTACGGGCACTCTTCCCGTAACTGTCACGCGCGCCCCCGATGTGTTAAGTGTTTGGGCGATCACGCCACGGCCCTCTGCGCTCGCGACCAAAAAACCGCGACGGAACCGCCTAGCTGCGTCCTGTGTCGAACACAGGGTCACCCCGCGAATTACCGTGGTTGCCCCCGAGCCCCTAAAATAAATCGCCGCGTCGCCCGCCAAAACCGCCTCCGAGCTTCCGGCCCAGACATCAAAGCCTCGGCACCCTCTGCGTCGCAGGCTAAGCCAGCGTTCGTTCCGGCGGCGGTGCCCAGTGTCTCGGCCTGGGCAAAACCGCTGCCGTACACGAACACGGCTACAACTCCCTCCTCCGCGATTCGTCCCGCCCCCGCGACTCGTCCCTCTCCCGCGACTTGCCCTCCGACCGCGTCCGAAAATCTCGCTTTAGCGATCGACTTCTTTCAGTCGATCAACTTTGAGCGCGTTAACGCTTTGGGCGACGCCATTCGCGCTGCCTCCACTGCACAACACTTTATCGCCGTTGTGCAGGAATACGCCGACGTATACGCGTCATTAAATACGTACGTCCTCCCCTCACTCCGCCGGTAATCAATGGCGTATATAAGTAGAATAAAGCCCCTATCCGTAACGATAGGATTTTTTAACGCTTACGGTCTCGCAAATCAACGTGATCAGGTTTCTGACTTTTTGCGTGACCACCAAATTGATATCTTTTTAGTGCAGGAGACCCTACTTAAGCCCGCGCGCCGTGACCCTAAAATCGCGAACTATAACATGGTCAGGAACGACAGGCTCTCTGCCCGTGGTGGTGGTACCGTCATTTACTATAGAAGAGCCCTGCATTGCGTCCCGCTCGATCCTCCCGCGCTCGCTAATATCGAAGCATCAGTGTGCCGAATCTCACTGACGGGACACGCGCCGATCGTTATCGCGTCCGTTTATCTTCCACCGGATAAGATCGTTCTAAGCAGTGATATCGAGGCGCTGCTCGGTATGGGGAGCTCTGTCATTCTGGCGGGCGACCTAAATTGTAAACACATCAGGTGGAACTCACACACCACAACCCCGAATGGCAGGCGGCTTGACGCGTTAGTCGATGATCTCGCCTTCGATATCGTCGCTCCGCTAACCCCGACTCACTACCCGCTAAATATCGCGCATCGCCCGGATATACTCGACATAGCGTTATTAAAAAACGTAACTCTGCGCTTACACTCGATCGAAGTAGTTTCAGAGTTAGATTCAGACCACCGTCCCGTCGTTATGAAGCTTGGTCGCGCTCCCGATTCCGTTCCCGTCACGAGGACTGTGGTGGATTGGCACACGCTGGGCATCAGCCTGGCTGAATCTGATCCACCATCGCTCCCGTTTAACCCGGACTCTATCCCGTCTCCTCAGGATACCGCTGAAGCCATAGACATCTTAACGTCACACATCACCTCGACATTAGATAGGTCATCGAAACAAGTTGTAGCGGAGGACTTCCTTCACCGCTTCAAATTGTCCGACGATATTAGGGAACTTCTTAGAGCTAAGAACGCCTCGATACGCGCCTACGACAGGTATCCTACCGCGGAAAATCGTATTCGAATGCGTGCCCTACAACGCGACGTAAAGTCTCGCATCGCCGAAGTCCGAGATGCCAGATGGTCTGATTTCTTAGAAGGACTCGCGCCCTCCCAAAGGTCTTACTACCGCTTAGCTCGTACTCTCAAATCGGATACGGTAGTAACTATGCCCCCCCTCGTAGGCCCCTCAGGCCGACTCGCGGCGTTCGATGATGACGAAAAAGCAGAGCTGCTGGCCGATACATTGCAAACCCAGTGCACGCCCAGCACTCAATCCGTGGACCCTGTTCATGTAGAATTAGTAGACAGTGAGGTAGAACGCAGAGCCTCCTTGCCACCCTCTGATGCGTTACCACCCGTCACCCCGATGGAAGTTAAAGACTTGATCAAAGACCTACGTCCTCGCAAGGCTCCCGGTTCCGACGGTATATCCAACCGCGTTATTAAACTTCTACCCGTCCAACTCATCGTGATGTTGGCATCTATTTTCAATGCCGCTATGGCGAACTGTATCTTTCCCGCGGTGTTGAAAGAAGCGGACGTTATCGGCATACATAAACCCGGTAAACCAAAAAATGATCCGACGAGCTACCGCCCGATTAGCCTCCTCATGTCTCTAAGCAAACTGTATGAGCGTCTGCTCTACAAACGCCTCAGAGACTTCGTCTCATCCAAGGGCATTCTTATCGATGAACAATTCGGATTCCGTACAAATCACTCATGCGTTCAACAGGTGCACCGCCTCACGGAGCACATTCTTGTGGGGCTTAATCGACCAAAACCGTTATACACGGGAGCTCTCTTCTTCGACGTCGCAAAAGCGTTCGACAAAGTCTGGCACAATGGTTTGATTTTCAAACTATTCAACATGGGCGTGCCGGATAGTCTCGTGCTCATCATACGGGACTTCTTGTCGAACCGCTCTTTTCGATATCGAGTCGAGGGAACCCGCTCCTCCCCACGACCTCTCACAGCTGGAGTCCCGCAAGGCTCTGTCCTCTCACCCCTCCTATTTAGCTTATTCGTCAACGATATTCCCCGGTCGCCGCCGACCCATTTAGCTTTATTCGCCGACGACATGACTGTTTACTATTCTAGTAGAAATAAGTCCCTAATCGCGAAGAAGCTTCAGAGCGCAGCCCTAGCCCTAGGACAGTGGTTCCGAAAATGGCGCATAGACATCAACCCAGCGAAAAGTACTGCGGTGCTATTTCAGAGGGGAAGCTCCACACGGATTTCCTCCCGGATTAGGAGGAGGAATCTCACACCCCCGATTACTCTCTTTAGACAACCCATACCCTGGGCCAGGAAGGTCAAGTACCTGGGCGTTACCCTGGATGCATCGATGACATTCCGCCCGCATATAAAATCAGTCCGTGACCGTGCCGCGTTTATTCTCGGTAGACTCTACCCCATGATCTGTAAGCGGAGTAAAATGTCCCTTCGGAACAAGGTGACACTTTACAAAACTTGCATAAGGCCCGTCATGACTTACGCGAGTGTGGTGTTCGCTCACGCGGCCCGCACACACATAGACACCCTCCAATCCCTACAATCCCGCTTTTGCAGGTTAGCTGTCGGGGCTCCGTGGTTCGTGAGGAACGTTGACCTACACGACGACCTGGGCCTCGAATCAATTCGGAAATACATGAAGTCAGCGTCGGAACGATACTTCGATAAGGCTATGCGTCATGATAATCGCCTTATCGTTGCCGCCGCTGACTACTCCCCGAATCCTGATCATGCAGGAGCCAGTCACCGTCGACGCCCTAGACACGTCCTTACGGATCCATCAGATCCAATAACCTTTGCATTAGATGCCTTCAGCTCTAATACTAGGGGCAGGCTTAGGGACCCGGGTAACCGTACTCGTCGAACTCGACAAAGAGGTCGACGTGCAACCTAACCCATGCATCAGCCCGCTGAGTTTCTCGCCGGATCTTCTCAGCGGGTCGCGATTCCGATCCGGTAGTAGATTCATTCGCGAAACAATTGCTCTTGAGTTGTTAGGTCTCCTTCGGAGGCGCTCGGGCAGTTGTTAGCAAATCCCACCCCTCTTGGCTGAGCCTTTGCTCGCCCACCAGTCCTGGTGAAACTGGAAAGGCCTTCGGGCCACCAGTAAACTTTCAATCATAAAAAAAAAAAAAAAAAAAAAAAAAAAAAAAAAAAAAAAAAAAAAAAAAAAGACCACGTATTACTTACTTAAGATTTCGAATTAAGACTTAAACTTCCTACTTCAAGATGAGCAGAGACCAAAATGTAATTGATGACTATGGGCGTGAACGTGAGATCGTTCACCGGTCTATGAAGTAGATAAACAAAAACCTTTATAATACCAGAAGTATTAATATAATACGTAATGTTTCCTGAAATGAGCGCAACAAACTGCAGTTGCGTGTTCCCGTTTAATATAATGCGACAATTATGAAAACGATTGCAGTTTGAAACCGTTATAAAATGATATTTATTTAGCATTTACATGGCAGTGTTCTCGGTAGTAAGCATATTTAAATGGCACTTAAAAACTAACTTTAGCGGTAACTTAAATAATGAGGTCATCATAATACGAGATTACCTTGCTTCTGTACTGCGCATCTCATGAATTCGTAAGCATGCAAGATACGATGCAAATGAATTCAAACTAAAGACGCAGTAGAAGTTTTTGCTATGATGAATGGCTAATTATGCATGCAATACTTGGTGAAATTTTTATCGGGTTTTAAAATGAGTAGTGAAATTTGTGATCGATCAATCTAATATATAAAATTCTCGTGTCACAATGTTCGTTCCCATACTCCTCCGAAACCACTTGACCGATTCTCATGAAATTTTTTATGCATATTCAGTAAGCCTGAGAATCGGCTACTATCTATTTTTCATACCCCTAAGTGATTAGGGTTGTCCACCCCTAACATATATTTTTTTATTTGGACATTTTTTTTTGTTATAATGAGGTATTATGTGGTTGAATGAGGTTTTGTTATTTTTATTATATATTCCCTCATCGTTCACAGCACTACATACCTCTTTCACTCATTTACCACATCTTTACACACTTACAATAAGTTAGGTTTTTTTTCTACGCTAGAAATTCCCTAGAAATCTTATATATGGCAAAACAATGTATGCCGGGTCAGCTAGTATAATATATATTTTTATAACTTATTTTTCTATGTAGTGATGATTTAATTTTAGGTTGTGATAATAATATTATATATCCAAAATGCCACTAGTTAAGTAGGATACAACTGGCGTCGCAAAGTGATAACTATAGATCACATTGAGAGCTCACAAAGCGATATTCATTCCCATCAACTATTCTAGACTATTCTAGGAAAAGACAAATTTATAAAACAAAATAGCAAAGCTTAATTACTACTTAAATACTGTTACTAAAACATAAAAGTTTTACTTTATTTTGCGACATTTAAATTTTAACCCCACGGCATATTCTTTTTACACCATTCATCACCAATTAACCCTAAGAAAAAGAATAAAGCATCAAATTAACTACTAGTCCTCACGTTTTAGATCACGACAGTGAATTCTTACTCGAAAAATACGTAACGCTTTCAAGAAGTTGATTTATACTATTTTTATTTAATTAATTTTAAGACTAGACTCTTCTTCGCTGCCTCATAGTGGAACATCAATGGCAAAGTACTTCCCTTAACTATAAGTATACTCATATCAACTGATGAATTTTAATGAAACTTGCTCAACCCGACAGTATGAAATTCCAGCCGAGTTCATAACTGGAGACAAGTTATCCACTAACAATGAAAAACGAACAAAGTTCTTTGGCATCAATTCAAATTTGATTTCTGGCTGTTGAAAATGTTGCTACCATACCTACGCCTAAGCGGACATTCCGAACTTTTGAAAGTAGATTCAACGATATCTTAAACTATCAAATAACCACATTATCGATGACTTGCTACGCTGGCTACGAAAATAATTTGGATAAGTTTCATTTATCTGTTACTTTTTTCGATTCTTTCGTTGACTAGATACCAGCAAAATACTAACAGCGCAACCAACACCTCAATTCAATAAAATTCATTGATTTTCTTATTTTATTATTCTGTATACAGACTGACTCGGTGGTGCGTAGTAATTAGTGCCCCTGACTTTTGCGATGAGGGACATCGGGCAAATATTATGTGTTGAATAGGTTGGTTTGCTATTGTTATCTGGGTGATTATTATCTATAAGTATATATGTCTGTACAAATTTAAATATATGTTTCAGTCTCTGGTACCTATAACACAGGGAATCCTAAATTGGGGCCGGACGATCTTGCGTGATTTGTTCCCGGCTATTTTTATTATTATTATATGGTTTAAAAATCTTTCAACGTGCTACTTCACTTGGCGTTAATTAGTTACTGAAGTCATATACCACACATCATAAAAGCTACCCATTTTGAAACATATGGTTGATGACCCAATTGTAAGTGGAACGTAGTATTGCCTGCAAAAATACCGAAGATGGTGTTGGTACATACCCGCGCCCTACCACCAATAATATGCAGCCAGTAATAATCATGCGTGGACACTACATCAAAATACAGGGTTACATTGCGCAGCCGTCACAATTTCGAAATCCTCTTCAATCCTAAGTAATAGTTGCTGTCGCACTAGACGTTCGTACCTATTATTAGACAGTGTAATTAATTATATCCTCTTATACGGGGTCTCACAAGTTGGAAGTGGCACAAACAATTCCTGTTTATTAATGCTGTCCATTATTCAGGACGGCCGCAGATGAGACTCGGTCGGACGCGGCCCGTAAAACATTCTTCAAATATATTCATTTCGACTCGTTAAATGGGAGTCGAAGAACTTAGCTTCGTAGTTACGTTTTATTATTTCGAATTAAACTTGACGTTTTATGGCGTCGGTACTTGATTGGGAACTTGTGAATTTGTAGCAGAAAAACTTTACATTGTTACAAATACACTGTTATATATTATAATGGAATAGTTGAATTGAAATGCAAGGCAAGTGTCAGTGAATTAAATAATAAGACAAGATGAGTAAAATTTGTACGATGTAGGTATTTTCATGAAAAAAACACTTTCAAGGGTAAAAGTAACATTTGTCGATTCTGTAATAATTTAGACACCAAAACAGCACCTACGCCTTACTCCTAATTTTATTAATAATTTAAATTTTAATTAGAATTCGGGCATGCCTGATTAAAGTGAAACTCCAATAATAAGATCCCTAAGCGACTAAATAATTTCAAGTTAATTAAAATTTGAAGCATGTAGTACCATTTGGGAGTCAGAAGTACTCCCTAAGTAACATAATTTACAGCACAGGAACTCTTTAGAGTCGATCCCGAAACTTTCTTCGTTAGATTCGCTTCCGATACTATTGGCATGCAAATTTCCTAAATGCCTCCGCGTCCGGCCTTCCGAGAGCAAACTACCGTCTGCATTCAGAAGTTAAATCCCTAATGTAGACCAATCTCAATACAAATAACTTTACGGATCGAAACTTATGAAGTGTACTGGACAATGCGCCTTCCATTTTCGGTCACCGATGAACAAGAAGTTTATAATTCTCTTATCTTAATCAATTCTAAAAATACCCTTACGAATGGTACCTTAATTTTTCGTAATGATAATAAAAATGCAAATATTAACTCGAATAAATTTATTATGATCAGATTTTTTTAAACAACCCACACACACAAGGCTGTTATGCAAAGTTTATAAATGAAATTCGGTCAGATTAAAAAAGTACAAACTAATGATTTTTGTAAATGCAGGTACTATACCAAAAATATGAAATAAAAAAAAAACGTATCTTTAGATAAATGTTATAATGTTACCAATTCCATTAATGCAATTTATTACTATTTCAGCCGGAATACGGAGCTCAATCGGCAAAAAGTTCAAAATACATGCTTAAATTCATTTCAGACTCTCAATTATGTGTGCGACATTTCGTAGAAAAAATAAAGTAAAATTACAAAGTATAAAAACTTTTTCCCATCGAATTTAATTCAGGATTCCCGTCACTGAGATCATTTGCCCTTCATTTTCCTTGTAATGAAGAGTTTCTCTAAGCTGTTACTCCCAATTCTCCACGGTATGTTAGGCAAAGTAAGAAGGTATCTTGAATTCATTTTTTTTTTTGTTCTCATTTGAAGCAAAATGCCCTTCCGGATTTCATTTTCGTTGCCTTTGTGTTTTTCAACTTCCTTGTAAAATAAAACTCCTTTGATTTTCTTGTGTCACAAAAATCAAGGATTTTTGATACGATTGAAAAAAGTGCTCGTTTCTAACGCGGAATAATTCTAGTAATTGAATAAAATTATTTGTATTTATTTCAAAAATATTATAACAATTATCGACTGTCGATTTAAAAAATTATAATCTATTTATAAAGTAAATTCTGTTGTTACCACTAACGTATTAGATCACCTAATAAAAGCACATAATGAGTAGAAAAATTAACAATAGTTAAAGGAACTAAAACATTTTTCTTTGCGAATTTAGCTCAATATAAAATAATTTTTCTCTAGACAAATTTTAAGCAAAGAGATAAATAAAGCTCCTCTCGCTTTAGAAATGTGCAAAGCTATCATTACCTCAATATATGTACTATGTATACTCTGAGAAAATTTAAAAAGTGACAACAAAATTAATGACACTTCAATGTTTTCTAACCTCATTATAATCTCTTCAATGTGCAAACGCGCATCCAGTTACATGAACCAAAATAACCGAACCGACAGAGAAAAATAGATCGGCATTTTTCATCAAGAAACTTTCGCCAAGAACTTCGGGGAAATGTCTTAATAAAGGCAAGACTATGTAGTAAAATAACTGAGTTAATGTAAGACAAGTCTGTGGATCGAAGATAAGTAAATAATAGCGGCAGATACTTCATTATTAATAACTTCTTTGATCTGACAATTTTAAAAAAACATTTGAAAATTTGACTCCATTTTTAGCCAAATAATACAGGATATTTAGGTCTCTGCCGGCTTCATAGAAGTTTTTTTTTTTTTTATTGCCCTTGTAGGCAGACGAGAGCATACGGCCCACCTGATGGTGAGTGGTTACCGTCGCCCATGGACTTCAGCAATGCCAGGGGCAGAGCCAAGCCGCTGCCTACCAGAGCCAAGCCGCTGCCTACTAGAGCCAAGCCGCTGCCTACCAGAGCCAAGCCGCTGCCTACCAGAGCCAAGCCGCTGCCTACATAAAGTACATAAAGACAACATTATAAGCTCACACTGTTCGATATATTTATTTACACCTGGGTCCTCTTATTTTAAAGCACAAAGTGTCCTTAGTCTAATTAAGGGACTCCTCGCATAACTAGACTATGCGCTTCGAATGCAGTGGGCCAATAGCTATATTTTTGTATTATAGATACATACCTTAAAAATGTTCATTAACCCCTTCAAAAACAAATGAATATTATTATACTCTATTAAGATACACAGGTAAACAACGGAGTCTTTGACCTCTTTTAACCAGCGTGACGCCTTTTGCCCTCCGATTGGCTGCGAGTTAATTTTTTCATGTTTACCTGAGCAAAGAAAATAAAGGACTGGTGCGCATTAAGGTATTAGTATGTTCTTACTTTGCATAAACGAAAAAAAAGAAAACACTGATGAATACTAATGTAGCATTAGCCAAGACAAACCAACAAAAAAACAAACAACCAAACAAAAAAAATTCATCTTCAGTACTCAGATACCATGCAATTCACTGGACAACGTTATCCAAAACTACAGGCATACAAGTCACACTAAAACAGAGAGGCATATAAAATTGCGTACTTTCGAACAATACAACTAAAGTAACTGACATACAAATATGTTTTCCAATAGGAAGTAGATACTATCAGCTTATATACACACAGTTTGGGCGGACAACATCAAAAATAACTATATATGTATAAGCATTAATTCCGTGAGAATAACTTACTAGCAAGCTATTTTCTTACGAGTTATGGATTTCTGAAGAGCACTTTATCAATGTTTGGATAAAATATTGCTTTTCGTCTTATTTTCGTGACGACAAATCTGTTTCATCACACGGATTCAAAGTCAGAAACTGGTCTCAGTGTTATGTTTAAGTTTATTTCTATAATTTCTTTTGATATAAATTCAGACTAATAAAACTCAGAGACAATGTTACATTAAGTATATTAAATCACTACACAACTTCCCAAAGTCCACTCGATAGAAAATGACGGCGTGAATTATGGCCAAAAAACAAGTGAAGTTTTACAAAAACAAACAGTAAAGACAACGATAATGGTAAAAAGAATATACCCGATCGCTTAAGCTTCTTATTTCAAACAAAGAAACTACTATGTCTATTACAAAACAAACAACATTAAAAAGGAAATATAAGAGCATTGAAGAAAACACGAAGCCCACAATTTTTGCAACAAACAGAATATGTTGGACACGGTTCACTTGTTCCGAGCAGTATTGTATTTTGTCCGTGGCCGTCATTGTGTTTTCGAGCATTTGTTTTCTTACGAAACGGCAGTTAGGAATATTTATTGGATGAACTTGTGGCGTGACGCTACTTTTTAGCCAATTTTAGCCGATTTCACGTAGCTATTCAGTAAAACCATGCGATCTACAGAAGGTAATAAAAAATATAATGGTAATATCATAATATGTACGTAGTTTCAAACTTATTACCAATTCATTATTTTTTTCATATCTCTCTTACATCTTTAAATAAACTTAAATGTATATAAGTTCCTATTTAATCTCCATATGGGCGTTTCTAAAACGGTAGTTATCAAAACGCTTATATCGTTAATCGTTTAGGAATAAAAGCAAATCTCAAAGACATTACAATAAAATTGAACTTTACCGCTCTCAAAATTCTCACTCAACTCATTTTATTGCCATTATATCCGTCACAAAACGACTTCTCAATCATTATAAGCCCACATACGCCCATTAAATTTGAAAGGGTTGCCATCAAAAAGTCTTATGAAAGTTTTACAATCTATCTTATGATGGACAGGACTTATGTAAATGAGTGAAGGGTATTTGTGTGTTTCGGATTAAAGGGGACCGCACGTCTCGGTCTGTTTTTACAGCGCCACATGGTGTGTAGGGCTTTCAGACAAAACAAGCAACAGCGAGAGCAACGGGTAAGTAGTTAAACCGATCGCATCTGCATATCCTTTGTTCAGAAATATTTATGTATAAACTGCTACAAACATACTGATAGAAACCTTTACTAGGAGAAGATTTAACGCGAATATCAAAACAATATGAACGAAACCTATGACTTTCTATTTCATTTGACCCAGTTGGTTATCCTTTCAAAGTTTTATCAGCGAAACGACGTAGTTAAGATATTTCTAGGTTACGCCTTTCGTAAGTGTGTTTCGCTTCTAATCTTCCCCTGCTTTCAGGGCCTTGTTTTATAAAATCTCCCTTGGGCTCGAGACCGTCCCGAGCTTACGTCTCAGTGGCTTGGAGAGTACATTATCTATGTCAATACTGTGAAATGGGAGAGCCATTTTACGAAAACATTTTGGTATATCGCATGTATCCTTAAAATAAGGACCCATGTGGGAACCATTACGTAAAGATTTCTGCTCCACAAACAACCTCTAATATGGATATATCGTAATGTAACTTCAGTGGTCTTTTTTCGGAACGCCTTCATGGATTAGAATTTATTGAAGATTTTTTTTCTTGTTTGTGTAAATTCTGATATTTTTTTTCCATATTTGTATATTTTTTTTACTAAACCTATTAGACATACGTTCGATCTCTGAATTTACAATTACATTTCCTTTTAACCAATGCTCACTTGAAATAGCTTTGTATGTAGAATGCAGACATCAGTCTCGCTCTTTTAGAAGGATCGCACCCAGAAAATGCACTATTCCGTTATTTTCCACTGAAATTCAGCACAGACGGCTACTTACAGTTAACGTAATCCGGTTTAATCGGGTCCGAAGTAAGTGCTCCTAATACCTTCACTATTTCACGTAGATAATTGTGCTTGGCGACCGAGCGGCATTCGGATTAAGGTCACATAGCGAATATTTGTTACAGTGCTACGAAAGGCATTGAAAATAATTTTTGGTATGTTTTTATGGGCAAATGAGCTCCGAACCACCTACCTGATTTTAAGTGATTACCAGAGTCCATATACGTAACAAACTAAATTCCTAAACGAGGTCCAAGTCTCAGTTACAATAATAATTGGAACATCATTGGTAGAGAAAGTGGAAAAGTCAGAAATAGCCACCAAGAATTCTCATTAAAAATAGATGATAAATTGGTAACTAGTCATGAAGATGTGGCTAATGCTTTTGAAAAGTTTTTCTCTGACATTCCAGTTTCAACTACCACTTCTCTAAATTCATCCCCCACAGCAGCTGAAATATTATTGCATAAACATGTCAACAAATGTAATGAAATTTTTAAATTTAAGAAAATTAATTCAAGCAATATTATAAAAAGTTTTAATAGCCTTAATGTAAAAAATACAGCTGACTTGTGGGGAATATCAGTAAAGATTTTGAAGTCTGTAATAGACATTATTGCTTCTCATCTTGTTAGCATTTTTAATGATTGTATTAGGTGTGGTGTATTTCCTGACTTAATGAAACATAGTAAAGTGATTCCTCTTTTTAAATCTGGTAGTACTGATGACCTCTCTAACTATAGACCTATTTCAGTACTCCCTACGTTGAGTAAAATCTTTGAAAAAATAATTTTGACACAACTTTTAGAACATTTTAATTCAAATAACCTGCTTCATAATAAACAATTCGGGTTTACCAGGGGTCGCTCTACAACTGATGCAGGTGCTTATCTAGTCAAAAATATTTTTAAATCTTGGGAGGAATCACATGATTGTCTTGGAATTTTCTGTGACTTATCCAAAGCATTTGACTGTGTTGAACATGAAACATTGGTGAGGAAACTACATCACTATGGTATTAGGGATGGTGCATTGGAACTTATTACTTCCTATTTATCAGGACGGATACAAACAGTAGATGTGAAAGGTAATAGATCTTCAGGTACCTTGTTGAAAATGGGTGTACCTCAGGGTTCCATTTTGGGTCCTTTTTTATTTCTAATATATATAAACGATTTACCTAGTTTTATTGAGTCCCGACACGAGGTCGTATTATTCGCAGATGATACTTCTTTATTATTTAAAATTAAACGACAATTACAAGTCTATGACGAAGTGAATGATGCGATTTCGTGTGTGGTTCATTGGTTCCGTATCAATAACCTATTATTGAATAGTAAGAAAACTAAATGTATTAAATTTACTTTAAAATGTATTAAACCATCTTTAAATGTGAGACAAGTGGATAGTGATGTAATTGTTTCTGAGGAATCATTGGAGCTTGTTGAGTCAACCGTATTTCTTGGTATAACAGTGGACTCCAAACTGCAATGGGGACCTCATATTCATAAATTGGCGAGTAAGCTCAGCTCTGCAGCATACGCAGTAAAAAAAATTAGAATGTTAACAAACGCGGACACGGCTCGTTTAGTTTACTTTAGTTACTTCCACAGTGTCATGTCCTATGGCATTTTGCTATGGGGCAATGCGGCCGATGTAGAAACGATATTTATTCTGCAGAAAAGAGCTATACGCGCTATTTATAACATGCACTCAAGGGAATCCCTGAGGGAGAAATTTAAAGAAATTAAAGTTCTATGCCATCCCAGTACATTTTTGAAAATTTGATGTATGTTCGTAAACATATTGAAGAGTTTCCTAAAAAGTCGGACATACATAATAGAAATACTAGGAACAAACACAAGGTTGTTGTGCCCATGAGTAGGTTACATAAGATACGAAATTCATTCGGGTGTTTGTCTGTGCGCCTGTACAATAAAATCCCACAAGATGTTCAGAACCTACATATACATAAGTTTAAGAAAACTGTTAAAGAACATCTGTGCAATAAAGCTTACTATAAAGTCAATGATTATCTAGAAGATTGCACAAAGTGGGAATGAGTTGCTCGCTCCGGGCATTTCAATATTGTAGTAATTGTTACGTTATAATACTCATTGTAAAAAACTCATATTAAAAAAAAAAATGTAATATTAAAAAATTAATAAATAATAATTGCTTATTAAAAAAAAAAAAAAAACAAGCCCGCTGAGTTTCTTGCCAATTCTTCTCAGGACGGAGGCTAGTTCTTGTGAATTGGCGGTAGTTCTTTTGACGTTCAACAAGTATGTACTTTCATTTATGTTGAATAAAAAATTTTTGATTTGATTTGAAAAAAAAAAAAAAATTTTTGATTTGATTTGATTTGAATAATCTATATATATATAAATGAATTGCTGTTCGTTAGTCTCGCTAAAACTCAAGAACGGCTGGACCGATTTGGCTAGTTTTGGTCTTGAATTATTTGTGAAAGTCCAGAGAAGGTTTAAAAGGTGAAAAAATATGAAAATGCTCGGAATTATATAAAAACAAACAATTTTGTTTTTCCTTAATGTGGCCCCCAAAAGTTTAGGTCTTTTATTTATCGATTGAGGCACTACGAAGTCTGCCGGGTCAGCTAGTTTATTATAAAATTTAAATAACTTAATAATATTGACTAGAACTAAATAAATATAACATCGTATTTTAAAATAAAGTTTTAATAATTTATTTATTATCAAGGGAGATAGATATCTGTAATGTTGTATGTAAAATGACGATTAAATCGACTTTCATTTAAGTCGAAGTTAGATTATTTGAAAAATGTATGAATCTTCGAAAACCAGTTTCTTCTTTTTGAGCATTTGAAATTATAGCTTTTTACTTATTTAAACTGAATAATGGGAATAATTTCAAAACTAACATCACAGATGTTCCAATGAACAAAGGAAACATCTACAAAAGGAAATAATTACATTCAAATTGACGTACAAATTAGAGACACGAATGTAATCCCCCATCTGTTAGTCCCTCGTTATATTCAAATCTAAAATAAAAATAAAACATGTATAGGGAAATCTCTATTCATACGTACAGTTTAAAATTTAAATAAACTTTCGCCGGGCATCCCCAATTCGTTGCTTTTGATTACGTTTTGATTACAAAGGGGCCTATTCACGCTGGCGGGGCTGGAGCGGTCAGATGATCGATAGCTATCGCCCCGAGCTGATATCTTTTCACAGTTTTTGTGTATTTACGATCAAGGCTCCAAATAAGCACGGAACTGTTTATTTTTGCTTTAGTAAATAGCTGGGATCCGTTGGGAGTGTACGTAATTGAATGATGAGGTTAATTAAAAGGATTACGAATACCTCAAGAAAAAATATCAATTAATTGACAAGTGAAACAAAAATACTTCACTAAGTTAGATTAGCTATGTCTATACTCAAACATTTGTACAACGATCACAGAGTATATAGATAAATTTACAACATGCAGTTGCAGTAACTAAATGAATGGAACACGTGCATTTCTTTGAATATACCTATTAAACCAACGGATTTATCATTATAATAATAAACCGTGCGAACAATTACAAGATACAAGTAATCTATTCCACTTAGACCTCCACAACTTACTCCTATTATTATTGCCCATGATACATTCGTAGTAATAATCGAACTTAGTAATATTCTAGTTGGATTTTCTTCGAAATTTAGGAATCATTGACATAGTTAAAACATTTTTTTACAAATTCATTTTTTCATTTTCTGACTGGCTGTATGTAATCAAAAAATAAAATAATAAAAAATCTGTTATGTTCCATGCGCTCCCAACACACCTACGTTAGGGATTAAAAAATGATCTCATAAGTAATAATAATGATAATAATAATAATTATTTATTTATTAACCTTGAAAACATTTACACATAACAGTTTGCTAAAAACTCTCCACACTAGGCACTGCCTGTCTCGTGGAGAGTTTTTTACAGGAGTATCTTAAAACTAGTAATAACGGTATTAATAATAATAATTATAATAAATAATAATAATAATAAGTTCGTGGGGTCATTGAACGAATACCAATTGATATTATTGACACATGTACTACTACTCATAAAACAATTCATGAATACGACTAGACCAAAATCCATAATTCAATTGAAACTCACGTTCTCGAAGAAAACGAAATTGAAAACTGCTTATATTCCAAATATTTTCCCGCAGCGACTTCATTATCTCTATTAAATTTATAAGAAATCCATTATTCATGAGGAGAAACATTTACGTAAATAATAAAAGCTGAAATATTTCTCTTTTCACAGCGAAACGGTAAGAGCGAGATTTCGCATCGTAACCACAGCGGTCTTGAAAAGGCATTGCATTTAATGATGTAGAAAATACGAGTGTTGCTCGCGTTGAACTGCACATTACAATAACAAATCTCTAATTAAGTAGGTTAAAAATATTAAAATTCTAATTAAAAATATAGGTTTACCACGCATTTCAAATAAATGAGTGAGTTGTAAGTAAATGCTTGTTAGATTAAATTTGACGAGATTGAAATCCCAAGTGGTGGACGAATCTGAAGCACCTAGAAATAACTGTTAGCATTTTTGTCAGGCATGTCTGGAAATCGCGATGGAGAAAGATGGTTAACTTTTTGGAACGATGTTCCTTATGGGACGATGCGGAGGGGTTTTTTTTTTTTTTTTTTTTTTTTCTTTCGGGCCGGGGGCCGAACCTCCTACGAGGTCCCCGCGCCTAGGGGGCGCGCGGGGTATGTGAGACTCAACGATCTGCAGGTGTTGAGAGCAGATCGCGGGCCCAAGGATTTTAGGGCCCACCCACTAAACGACTCCCCTGCACTCTTACACCCGACGTCCGATCTCCGTCCGGGGTCAGAACCCGTTCAGAGTAGGGGGGTTCCCGCGGTCAACACTACAACCCGACACGCGGCGCCACCCCGAGGACGCCCGACCGACGGGTCGTCGAGGCGATAGTCGACGACCAACGACGTCGGTCTCCGCGGTACGGCGGCCCTACCAGGCCGCCCGGGCGGTGCCGCTGGTGTTCCGGGATACCCCGCTGGGCCAGAACCAGCCTGCCGGGTCGGAACGCGATACACCGCCGACCGGGTTGCTCTTCAACAGTATGTTCGGCGACGACAGCGACGACGAAAATGCGGACCGCATCGCAGTCCGCAGCCGCCGACGCGCCGTCCCGTCCTCCTGGTGCCAGCGCGCTAGAGTGACGGTAGCGTGCGGCGCAGCCTCAACCCCCTTAGGTCGCCCCGTGACCATTACCGGGAGGAGACTGCCTCCTCATAGGGGCTGGAGCTGGACAAACGCCCTCCTCCGAACCCCGGCTCGACGGCGGCGGCACGGCGCCGAGAGGGAAGAAGAGCTCTCCCTCTCCCGTTCCGCCGCCTCCTTCTGCGAGATGGTGGACTCGCAGAAGTCGAGCATCGCCTGCCAGGACTCGTCGCTGCCGAGCATCGTAGCCACGACGGTCGGAAGCGACAAGTCCGGTCCTATTTTTGCAACGAGGACGCGGCGCTGCTCCGCGAAAGCGGTGCATTACGCGAGCGTGTGCTCCACCGTGTCCTCGTTGCAGCCACTGCAGTGGTGGCACTTCGGCGTCGGCTCCCTCCGGGCGACGAGGTGCAGGTAGCGACCGAAACAGCCGTGTCCCGTGAGCACCTCTGTCGCTCGGAAGGTGAGACGTCCTCGGTCGCGATTCACCCATTCCGAGAGGACCGGGCGGATCGCCTCGACGGTCCGTCGCCCGTAGGCGGGGTCCGCCAGGCGGCGAGACCACGCCTCGAGCACGGCACGCCGAGATTGAAGCTTCCGCGCTCGAACTTCCGCCGCGCCGGTACGCGGCTCCCCCCTGGAGCGGAGATCGCATCGCCACGCGTAAGCGGAGGGGTACCCTAACCGGGAAAAAACGTCCGTAACGTAAGATTTTTATTAGTAATGCACACAGTGTACGACTTAACTTTGTAATAACGTACAAAAAATAACATATTTTTTATCATTCATTGACTACGATCTCAGAGCATTCGTTTGCGCAGTACACTAACTCTTATGCAAACAACCGTGAATGAAGTGTACCACAATAAGTTCGCCCGTTACCGAATGACCGTGGGTTGTTGCGAAACCTCCAGTTTTATTTTCTTTATACCTCGAATAGAACTTAAAACTAATATTTTTATAATAAGGAACTTCATTCCTATCCGGTGTCCCACGACACCAAACATCTTTTTTTTTCGCTGCCTGGTGAACGATATTTTAGCTTTGTGGATGCAGATGCTCTTAAACACCGCAACGTGAATGCTGTCACTCTCCTTGAGACATGAGGTCGCTGTTTCAATTATATAGTATACCAGCTGTGCCACACATGAGATAGTTACGTATCAGTGCTTCCGAGCAGAAATATACTGAACGGTGGTGACCCGCACTATACATCCTGTCACTAGTACAAATCGTTACAAACAAGCAAGTATGGGAATACGGCTGAAGAAAAGGAGGCCAAATATTATTTTCTACTAGCAATAGAAAATAAGGTGATTTATTGGTGCGTTCAAGAAGAACTCGATCAGAATACATCATTAACTAATAAATTACTGTTTACTCATATACTTAAAATTGACTATTTAACTGAACAAAATAGAGTAGAGCAATGTAGAAAAATGTAGGTACGTCTACGGTTTTTTTTTGTAACATTAGACAAAAAAACGACGTTTTAAATTCATTTCCTATAACACATTCACAAGGTATACGATACGGAATGGAGAATGAATTGAAATCGCCTAGAGATCTGCTCTGATCTCAGCTAGGACACATCGATCTCGTCTCGGAAGTCAGTTACTAGGTCAACAAGACGAAGATAGTAATGGCTAACAGTGCTATCAGATTTCAAGTGGAATTCTAGTTTTGATCCCGATTTTAGGTAGAAATGTTTTATATCTTTGTTTGTGTTCGGTTTTCAGTTCGATCAATCGATCTGGAAGTTCAAGTTTTTTTTTAAATATAAAGCGTGTGTGATGCATGAAATGGAAGTGATAAATCACAGGAGCTATTCCCAAATATAATTGAAATGAAGAAGTTACAAAAAAAAAATATTAGCATAGACGTGACCACTTAAAAATGACTAACATTGACATTCCGAATAATTTTTTATATGATAGACTGTTTATCGAACACAAAAAAAAATAACTAAAACTCAATACATATTTTCTTCGGTTTTCGCGAGACGTGGACACAATTAAAACTCATCGTCAGTGACCACGAAAACTGTAAGTCTCACAAATTCCTACGTTTGTATTTGTTAATATAATGACAACTGGACAAAATGACAATCGATTGACAAAAAATTCGAGATTAAAACCGTAAAATTTTAATAAAACTTTAAACAGTAAAAATGTACAATTGACACTTTATTTTAAGTAAACATTGCTTAAAATGATAATAAATGTTTTGAAAAGTCAAAAAATAGTGTTGTACTTACAATTTGTGTGCTCTTAAAAAAACACTCGTAGATTTATCACTAGATTTGTTTTTGTTTTAATGTTGTTTGTACGTTTAAGTGTGTTTCCATCGATCAATTTATTTGTAACTCACAAAATATAGCATAATTAACTAAAAAAAGACAAAACAGAATGCCGTAGTCATCAAAGAACAAAGGCATTATATTAAATTTCACACATGATATTATACTTAACATTAGGAGTCATTCATTAAGCACTGAAATTAATATTTCAAGACATGATCATTAAGATATCTGTGAGGTCTGTCTGATCTGTGATCACGGATGATGACTATAAATACATATAAACATGTTACACCAGTAAGAATAACGCCATCTATCGCCGAATAGCCGAACGAATATCGAAGGAACTAGTAACATCTAGAACGCTCGAGGAGTACAACGCCAGCTATTGTCAGATACCGGAAACACATTACTTGACTTGTGTGACTCGAATTTTTATTTAGCCCGAATCCCAGCGCGTAACAAACGTATCTACTCGAGCTTTAAACACATTTCTTAATAAATAAAATGAAAGGTATGACCTTTGTCCAAGGGCATTATTATCAACAAGAGTCGTTATGTGAATCACGATTTACGTTTGACGCTCCAAGTATCCAGATAGCTGCTATCAGCAATGTCGCCGTTTTCTCGAACGAAACTGTGCAAATTGAATTGAACGCTCAATGCTCCTTTTTATTGCTTCACCTTCGCTACCTATAAAGATTTTTGTCTTCTGTAAATTCGACGTCCACTCAAGTCAATTTCATTAAGAATTCAACGTGCATAGTAATACTAAGACTGATAAAAGATAATCCGGAATATTAAATTGTAACCACGTAAGTTAGAGATAATCATTCGAACAAAGATAACCAAAAATGGGTCTCACTTTTAATTCCTTTAGTTTATGCGGTTTCTTAGAAAATGTTTTTGTTTCAAGTTATTTTGATGATTATTAAAAAGATTTTCACTCCAAATTATATCAATCGTTAATACCTAAAGATTCGTATCAAACCTCATTTGAAGAAATATGAAAGCTATTTTCGTCTAATTAATAAGACGCCTAATTTATTAAGCGACTTGACAATGACGGTGCTCAAATCGAAACAGCATTATTTTTTCTAAGGAAATACTTATCTAATAGGACGTAGGAATACAATTCTATAGGTATGATAAAATTCAAACCCGCAAAATTTACTAAATTTGCGTAAGACCAATAAAAAAATCGGAGGGTTAGCTGTTATCGCCACTCAATTTATTTTTAACAGGCAGAAATTGCATGTTCTGGTGTGTTCCCAGAGATAGCCGCTGTAGAATGCAATTAAGACTTTGACCTCACGCCTGAAGGTGAGTGGGTGAAGGTTGTAACGTGGGTCAAGAACTTGTCCACCTATCTAATGCATAAAAGAAATGAAGAAGGACAGCTGATATCGCTAAGGAAGATAATTGGTGGTAGTTAATTTCTTAAAGGTACTGTGCTTGACTGAATTGGCAATAGAGATGAAGTCTGGCGCCTGACGCCGCTGCCAATAAATAACGTTAAGATCATCTCAAATATCTCATTGGAGTCTCCATAAAACGTTCTAAACGTCCATACAACATTAAAATGTACCTTTTAGGCAAATTAGGTTTACCATTAAAATGTAAATCACAAATAATTTGCATGATTGTTGACACTATCTCACATCCACCTTGATCTATAACAGGCCACCGGTGCTTATGAGTCGGGCTAGGCAAACATTTTTTATCTTAAATCAAATCGGTTAGCAATATTCTCTCTGTTTTTGTAGTAAGACCTCACACGTTCCGATTTCCAGGGCTATTTATTACTATTGCGACCTCATGTCTTAATTGAAAATGCGTAATTCATATTGTCTTCTGACTACCTCGGTTACTAATTCACACTACGTAGCTCGTAAAGGTGTAGTTTTTATTTATGAATTTGCAAATCTTTACTTCTGCTATTCTTTTTTTTTCATATTTTTTTTATTGCTTAGATGGGTGGACGACCTCACAGCCCACCTGGTGTTAAGTGGTTACTGGAGCCCATAGACATCTACGACGTAAATGCGCCACCCACCTTGAGATATAAGTTCTAAGGTCTCAAGTATAGTCACAACGGCTACCCCGCCCTTCAAACCGAAACGCATTACTGCTTCACGGCAGAAATAGGCATGGCTGTGGTACCTACCCGCGCGGACTCACAAGAGACCAGTTCATTCTTTATTAGAGCCATATACTTATTAGGTTAAGTCGACTTTACTTCTGGTATTCAAATAATAATAAAAAATACACGATTAAAAAGTATTTTATTTGTTTTCTGGAAAGATCTCGCATGAAGTCAATTTGTTATGTAATCAGATATAATACTCAGTAGAAATATTCCCCCATAGCCTCACCCTACGTCAGCGTTATCATAATAATTAGAATGTCAGCGTCTGTCCGTCCCTATCGATCGAAAGGGTACTCTCGTTAATGACTGCCCAATCGACCAAGAAACGGAATGATAAAATCTAGTAATTCATAGTGACAATTTTATTAATGTACTTTGATTGATTAGTATTCCTAATGTCTTATCTTTTTGTCATGATTTTATAAAAAAGTGCTCTTATTAGCTTAGTCAGTCATATATCTATCAGTTTATGTCAATTGGTATTTGTAACCAAATATGTTCTTCAAAAAATCACGCAAAAAATACCTATATAAAATATCCCAACAAAGTTTTTGAAATAGTCATAACAGATACTCAGTTTTTACAATAAAAATCGATAAATAAAAGACCTAAAGTTTTGTATAAAATAAACTTAAAACAAACAAAAGGAATCCGTCCGACGGGGGACACATCAAAGGGAAAACAAAATCCATTTTCATATTTATCTACCTTTTGAACCTTCTCTAGACTTCCACAAATAATTCAAGACCAAAATTAGCCAAATCGGTCCAGCCGTTCTCGAGTTTTAGGGAGACTAACGAACAGCAATTCATTTTTATATATAGAGATTATACCTTATCTCGATGTAATAATTTAACAAAAAAATATTGTTCAATGAATTTACTTGGTCGATCTTACTTGATTCTTACTTATTTTCTTCGAGTATGCTTTATAAAACGAGTCAAGGTGTTGGCAGTGCCAAAGCATGCAACTCGAGTATAACTTTAAAAAGAGGAAAAGACTATTACGCCTATTCTGAGTTTTATTTCGATACTTGATTTTAAGTTAATATGTATTTCCTACTAATTTATTATTATATCAGTCAGTATTATTCAGTCAGTATTATATCATTTTACCAATAGGCAGGTACCAATTTTTCTAATGAAATAAGGCCTTATCAAATATTCACGATTGACTTCCACGGTGAAGGAATAACATCTTGTAATAAAAATCAAACCCGCAATAACATAATTTGCATAATTACCGGTGGTAGGGCGTCATGTGAGTCCGCACGGGTAGGTAGGTACCACCGCTCTGCCTATTTCTGCCGTGAAACCGCAATGCGATCGGTTTGAAGAGTGAGGCAGCCATTGTATTCTAAAACCACTTCGAATCGAAATCAAATACATAACTGTGCTAGTATTATTTCACTGTACCAAAAACAACGAGTTATTGTCGCAATTTATTGTTGTGTTTCAGAATATTTTTTTTGCTTATCTTATTTGCATGTTTTTTAGGAAGAAAAGATTAATTATGGCCCGGAGGCCTTTCCAATTTCACTAGAACATATGGGCGAGTACGGCTTCAGCTCGGAGTTTCGAAATAGCATGATGACTATTATTATATCAACATCTTTCTGATCTTTCATTCGGCTCGATTGATCTTCATTAATGACTACGCAATTCACCAATTTTACATCATAAATAATAAAATATTACAGTTATTTTGGCACGCGAATGAGCTAATGAACATTAAATACGCATGAGATATTCTTTTGAAGAAATGAAAACACATGAAGACATATAGTTAAAGTACAAAGAAACGAACTTATTAGACGATAACATACGCGTATTTTATTATGAAAATATTATTTTTAATAGTACTGAAGAAATGA
This sequence comes from Bombyx mori, assembly GCF_030269925.1. Taxonomy (NCBI): domain Eukaryota; kingdom Metazoa; phylum Arthropoda; class Insecta; order Lepidoptera; family Bombycidae; genus Bombyx; species Bombyx mori. The sequence continues at coordinate 7,987,614 of NC_085114.1, forward strand.
AATTAATTTGAATAAGTGAGGCCCGCTGCTCGTGAATCGCCGAGAAAAAACGTAAAAATAATGCGGACTCTGTAAATAATGATTATCGTTCGTGACATTCATTTTAATATTCCTTACAAATGGTTATGCGTAAAATGTTTCTGGTATTCCTACGTCAATTTTCTATGCCCTGTCGTATTTTAATACGCTTTTATTAGCTTCAGACGTAGGTATGTATGTTTGTAACGGAATCTTTTAACATGATTTTGACCCCCTTCAAAACGTCGGATTAACTCGAAATTTGGTATACTTATTAAGGACCGATGACAATTGAATATTAAAAAAAAATTTGAAAAGAAAAAAGTGAAGATATTTAAATTCAACGAAAAAATTAACAATAAATAATAGTAAACAAAAAAAAACACTTATAGAAAATCAAACTAAAAAATAAATTTTAATAAATTTGAATTAAAAAACTGTAAAAAAATGATTTTATTGTAAAAAAAAGCGTGGGGTGCTTTTCATGGAACCTGATGGAAAATGGTCGCAGCCATAGACACCAACAAAGACAAAGGCACGACCACAGTATAGCCTAGAGTAAAACTTCTACTTGATCTTTAGCCCCTTGGTTCCTATCAAAAGCTAGATACAATTTCTTTTGGTAGGGCATTTTGTAATCTCCCACAGGTAGGACTGCCATTACGTCCAAACACTTGAGAGATTTTTGGAATGAAATTCCTTATGGAACGATGCGGAGGTGTACCGTAACCGGGAAAAAAACGTCCGTAACGTAAGATTTTTATTAGTAATGCACACAGTGCACGACTTAATTTTGTAATAACGTCCAAAAAATAAGATATTTTCTTATCATTCATTGACCACGATCTCAGAGCGTTCGTTTGCGCAATACACTAACTCTTATGCAAACAACCGTGAATGAAGTGTACCACAATAAGTTCGCACGTTACCAAATGACCGTGGGTTGTTGCGAAACCTCCAGTTTTGTTTTCTTTATACCTCGAATAGAACTTAAAATTAATATTTTTATAATAAGGAGCTTCGTTCCTATCCGGTGTCCCACGACACCACACATATTTTTTTTAAACAGGTACACCTCTGTAGGCGAACAAGCATACAGCCCATCTGATGATAAGTGTTTACCGTCGCTCATGGACATCCGCAATGCCAGGGGCATAGTGAAGACACTGCCCACCGCAATGTTACGTCTCAAAGTGACCCTGATTTCGTTTGTCCATCCAACCAATAAAGAGAATTGGAACCAAAAAATAAAATAAAAAAGAGATTTAAAATCTAATAAAATTACACAAGCACAGCTACGGGTCGGTTATTAATAAAGATATAATTTCCCCCCCCCGTCTGTTACGAGTGCGGAAACCCATCCGTCGAGCAATTATACCACGGCAAACGATCGTCCTGTCCATTGAGATTTGCATACAGATACGTGATTATAGCCAAAACGGCCTTATGTTATGGATATCGCCTGTATAAAAATAACGAACGACATTACCGTTAATTCGGGTTCGTGTTAAAATCTACGATTTGTCGGCGGGAGCGTGGTCAACTTAAAACAGAAAACGAACAGCTTAAATGTACCGCTGTGGTACATAATAATATGTACTTTTAGGTACCATTAAAAACGAGGACTCAAAATTTCACGATCATCGGTTGAGTATTTAAGGCATGTTTTTTATTTTTATTTATTTGTTGCTTAGATGGGCTCAGTTGTTGTTGATGGATGTTGCTCAGTCCGCGCGGGTGGGTAGCACCGCCCTGCCTATTTCTGCCGTGAAGCAGTTATGCGTTTCGGTGGGCTGTGAGCTCGTCCACCCATTTATGCAATAAAAAAAAGATGGTTGGACGAGCTCACAGCCCACCTGGTTTTTAGTGGTTACTGGAGCCCATAGACATCTACAACGTAAATGCGCCACCTACCTTGATATATAAGTTCGGAGGTCTCAGTATAGTTACAACGGCTGCCCCACCCTTCAAACCGAAACGCATTACTGCTTCACGGCAGGAATAGGCAGGGCAGTGGTACCTACCCGTGCGGACTCACAAGCGGTCCTACCACTAGTAAAAAACAAAATGGAACAAACTTACATTCTCATTTCAATGTTAGTTTCTAGAATATTACAACTATAGCCCCGTGCTGAATGCTAACACTGACATTTATAACGTGTCCTTAACATGAGATTTGTAACGTTCCGTAACGGTAACTCGCTACCAAGCATGGCTTTACTGATGCCCAGGAACCACAGTAATAGTTTTTCGCTAAGTCGGTCATGTATACTTTTCCTCTAATGAAAACGGTAGAAATATATAGTATATAGTAATATCTATATATTAATACGTGAAGCAAAAACTTTGTATCCCTTTTTACGAAAATTGCGCGGACGGAAGAGTATGAAATTTTCTACACTTATAGAGAATATAGAGAAGAAGTGCACAATGCTAATATTTTTTTAAAATAATGCATAAAAGATACATTAAATCAATAAAGAAAACATTACACACACTACATACCATGTATTTGACGCACACACGCATGCATACTATTTATTTATTGTCAAACTTTTGTTCTTGACGTCTATGGTCAAATTGAGAATAGATCAAATATTGTTTGTCTTTATTAAAAAATTTTATAGTGTAGGCGAAATTTGTGATTATAGAAATATAAAATACAATCATAATAGTGTACAAACTTATTATACAATTCCAATTAATTATAGTCGTACTTCGAAAAATCGACTACTGCGGTACCTCTAGTATAGATAAAGATACAAAAACCAATATGAAATATACTTGGTATTTTATGTAACCATAACTTGTTCTGGGAACACAATATTCGAGTACACGATCCGCATCGGGCGTCATGACATTCTCGTACCACAATAGAGCCTCGGCCGTCGCGTCAAACAATGAAGCCAGTCAATCGCGGTATCGCTGCTTTTGCAAACAACAACCATAGTGACCAACAACAAAACCTAAACAAGGATATTGTTTCTACATTGTTCATGTCACTTAAGAATATTAAAATGGACTTATCGAACAACTTTCGTAATGCAATGTTTTTTTTTGGATATTCGCCCACATGCTCGATTGTAACTTTTATATTGGCAGAACAAACAGTGACGATCACAATGAAACTGCTCTGAAGGATATTCACCTGAAGCAAAGCTGATTTGTCTTGAATCCCGCAACGAACATAATCAGAAGGCAGTCAAAAATATAAGAATCAAAATCTCAACTTCTTTCCGATAGGAAGAAAATAAAAAACTGATATAGCACTTCTCCGAAAATTGAGAAGTTAAGAAAAACTCAAGTACTTTTCATCACAAACCATTTATGACTATAGACTTTCAGAAAAACATCTGAATATTCAAGATTAACCGAGTATTGGAAAAAGTTAGTTTTAAGTGAACGAAATTTTCTATTAAGGGTTAGATTTCGCGATAACTTATTTTACAAAACATTTTGTAGAACTGGCTAAGGGCGCCAGCAAAATCATTTAGATTTTCTCATTCTATGCGTACATTTAGCCTACGTGATTTTCGCCTAAAACGGTTACGACGTAAGACGTTACTCGGAAAAATATATTTACTTATTTTGTTTCAAATGAAGAGGAAAAAAACCGTTTTCTTTTTTGCGAAAACATTATTTGATTTTAAAAAAATGTCTGAGCCATCACAATGTATGGTTCACCTACACTACGGTAACATCGTGCAGTTTCAAGTATACACATAACTTTAAGGTAGGATTCGGAGCCGTCCATTGTATAAGTACGGACTGAAGCCTTGTATCTATTCGGACAATCTTCAGTTCTGATTTAAATCATATATTTATTACTAACTAGCTGACCCGGCAGACTTCGTTGTGCTTCAATCGATAAATAAAAGACACATCAATGGGACACATCAAAGGAAAAACAAAATTGTTTGTTTTTTGTATAATTCCGAGCTTTTTTTATATTTTCTCACCTTTTAAACCTTCCCTGGACTTCCGCGAATAATTCAAGACCAAAATTAGCCAAATCGGTCCAGCCGTTCTCGAATTTTAGCGAGTCTAACGAACAGCAATTCATTTTTATATATAGAGATATTGTGCTATAATATTAGTAATAGGTGTATATCCGAAATACAGAAAATAATGAGTTTGACAATTGCCTGGTTATTAGTGCCTAAGCACTAAGTAAGCAGTCTAACTAATTAGACAGCTTATTTAGATTGCGAGGCTTGGGTTAATTCCTGGTAGTGCCGAATAACTTTGATGATCGTAAACGATATTAATTGTTCGAAGCTTAAGGTCATTTATTCTTCACAAATAGGTGTTTAAGGTCTCAATAGGTTTGATACTATTATTATTAACAAGAGAAAAATTCTTAACTTGTAACCTGTTAATCTTTTTTTTATTGCATAGATGGGTGGACGAGCTCACAGCCCATCTGGTGTTAATGGGTTACCGGAGCCCATAGACATCAACAAGGTAAATGCCGCCACCCACCTTGAGATATGAGTTCTAAGGTCTCAGTGTAGTGAACAACGGCTGCCACACCCTTCGAACTGAAACGCATTGCTGCTTCACGGCAGAAATAGGCAGGGTGGTGGTTACCTACCCGTGCGGACTCACAAGAGGTCCTATCACCATTAAATCACTAAGTCGCTTTTTACATAAATTGGAATTATCGGAAATCTTCTGATGTTTAAAATCATTAAGATCTATTTTTTATGCCATGATAGATAAGTGAGTTTACGATCCACCTGATGTTAAATGGTTCGAAATCGATAAATATCACAACCCTCACCCACCCTGGCAAATGTGGTCGAAGAATCAATTTAACTGTCTAACTATTGTCCCGCTTTAAAACAGAAACGCATGAATGTTTCGCGGCAAAAAAAGAAAAATTGTGTGTGTACCTAGCCTTATGGGATTTCAAAATGTCCTATTTATTTCCACAATCCTAAAAATCGTTACATCAGAATAAGCAGTAGTGTAAAATGTTCCTGAAAAGTTAAACCGTTATGTTTCAACCATCAATGTAAATAACATCAAAAAAATACATAATAATATAACTTTTCACATAGAAAACGCTTACTTACTTTATATAGATAAATCAAAAAGAATCAAAATCTCAGCCGATGCTACCTGACGTAGTTTCAGCGCTGATTTTCAGTCACACCCGTTTCCCTTTCGTGTTCTGCAGGAGTTAAAGCTACGTGTGCATATACTTACACCGTGATATAAACTAAAAAATAAGCAGAGAAAAACACATGAACCCGAAAACAAAGCATGCACATGGTTAAAGTGAGGAAGGCGTGGTAAAAAAAAACGTATAAACACTGACCAAAACTATTAGTTACTAAAAAAATTTAGTTTTTGTAATTTTTGGCAATGTCGTGATTAAGTTTCATTTAATGTTTATTTCTGTCAAACTCAAATGAAGTTAATTGGGTTTACAAAACCTTTATAGTGATCGTCGGATATTTTAGGTTCTCAAACAACTGAACGCCATTATTATAAGATTAAAGCTTATTTATATAAAGCAACATTTACATACATATTTGTAGGATATATTTAATCCCGCACAATTTAGTATTTCATACTGTTTGTGTTGAAAAGCAATGAGAGTTTCATGAAATTCAAAGTTTTAATTTGTAAATACGTTCACAATTTGATTTCCAGCTCAAAATAATATTTCAGATCCAACATTCGTGCTACTGAAATATAATTGCATTTCCCAGTAAAAACATATTAATTAACCTAATATTGTAATACTCGTACATCATGCTTTCTCACATTAAGTCAGCGCACGAGAATGACAATTTAAATTTATATTAAGACTCGCTGACATTTTCTCTGAAAACTCACACTGAAATAAAATGACAAAAGATATTTCACAGCGGAAAATCCCGCTGCGCCGTTCCCACGACAACCAAAGGAATGAGTAGCTGAAGGTCCTTGTCTCCGCCAAATGAAAGTTATAACGCGTGTACCCATTTATTAAATAGTTATATTTTGAAGAAACGAGACATGATTTTATTTCTTTTATGAGTAGAATTAGATATTATTCGTAAGCATTTCCAGCATACATATATCACACAAATATTTCATAACAACGACATCATTATTTCCTTTAACTCCCTCCAAATGTACATCAAACGATAATACCGTCTCCAGCTTAAAAAAAATGAGGTGGTAGTTTATAGTATGTATAGTATATATGTAGTATGTTATGAGCTTCTTCGGACACATAATGCGGTCTCCCAGACATGAATTAGGGAAGCTCATAATTGCGGGTCGCATAGAGGGCGAGCGCGCCTTGGGCATAACACCAGATGGTCAGATCTAGTAAGGGAAGCAATTGGTGGTAGTCTGTACCATGCAGTCCGTGCCACCCATGACCAAACACTGCGGAGGAAAGTCAGATGTGGTCGCGATCCTTTGCAGTGAGGGAAAGATATAGTAAAGTATGTTATACATATTATATTATAATCGAAACTTACAAATATTTTGCAAAATAATGTGACAATGACGTGCCTATCCTTACGAACACACAATATACCTACAAGGTTCTAATTGCAAGATTATCGATCTTATGTGAAACGTGGCATCAAAATACTTTAAATCATTGACTTGAACTAAGAATACTTTGTACCTACTTGTATTTAATACTATTTAAACTTTAAATAATAACGAATATGTATATGCTGAGTATGGGCTCGCAGGGATTGGTACAGCTGTTTTGTTACACTCGAAAAATGTTTTCATATGTAACTGGCATTTCTATCTTAATGTCTTGGTAATATTGAGAGATACCTCAGGTAGCTACCTTACTGGTGGTAGGACCTCTTGTGAGTCCACGGGGGTAGGTACCACCACCCCGCCTATTTCTGCCGTGAAGCAGTAATGCGTTTCGGCTTGAAGGATGGGGCAGCCGTTGTAACTATACTGAGACCTTAAAACTTATCTCAAGGTGGGTGGCGCATTTACGTTGTAGATGTCTATGGGCTCCAGTAAACACTTAACATCAGGTGGGCTGTGAGCTCGTCCAACATCATAAGCAATAAAAAAAAAATTGCCACTGACAACTTTCTTTGAAATCATCTTCCGAACTAAGCTCTCTTAAGGGCATAAAAACCCGAGAAGAATTTAAGCTGGATTTATCAGAATTACGACTTAATTATAGAATTGCTTATTTAGTTGCTGTAACAGTTCCACTGTTGTTGTAGCAGTAAAATTGTTTATTTTTTTAGTCTGTAACTACAGAGAGGAATAAATCCTGCAAAAGTGTCAGTTTGAATGTGAAAATGCAATCGCACATGTTTTAAGCGGTATTAAATTAATGGGTGCAGTAAGTTAAATGTACATGTGTAACCCGGACAAATATCCATATGAACATAATATTCATTGCACGGAATCAATGTTTAAATTTGAAAAATACTTACATACCAGTTCATATGGATTTTGAGATCGATACATGCATTATAATTTATAGTTCATAGTATCACTATAGTAATTAATAAGTTAAAACTAATTGCTAAGGTGCTATTTTTTATTTCGACTTAGATTGCAAAACAATTTAATATTAAACTTTATTTCAAGAAGATAATAAAGTCTTATAACCATTTTTTCCATAATTACTGTGAGATTGTATTCAATCTCATAGCAATTAGACGTAGAATTACAGAGGACTGTAAGACCAGCACACTAAATAGATAAGAAACTATTACGGATCTTTTTAGAAGCTGGGTAAACATTGCTTAACATTTGACCTTTGGGATCTTTTATGTCAAATTTATGACTGGGATATAATTTGAAATTTTTATTAATATTTAACTATAATTCGATTATGTAATTTATAATAATAAAAGCTGTTTGAGGCTTATTCAGACTCTAATAGTAAAGTCGAAACTGGAACTAATAAATCTCACTTAAATTTCTATTTAAGTGCTTAGATGCTATTGCTTAGATGGATGGACGAGCTCACAGCGCACCTGGTGTTAAGTGGTTACTGGAGCCCATAGACATCTACAACGTAAATGCGCCACCCCCCTCGAGATATAAATTCTAAGGCCTCAGTATAGTTACAACGGCTAGCTCACCCTTCGAACCGAAACGCATTACTGCTTCACGGCGGAAATAGGCGGGGTGGTGGTACCTACCCGTGCGGACTCCCAAGAGGTCCTACCACCAGTGATGTATGTACAGTGATGCTATTAACAGGGCCGCAAAATTTCTTATGTTTGATAGTGAATTTTGTAGAATGCTTCTGTCTAAACTAAATCTAAAAAAATCTTCAAGTGTAAAGTACTTATACTTAATACATGAATGAAACAAAACAACGCTCCATGTTCCATCCAAACTCATACAAAAATGCTTCCAATTATTTTAATGATAATGATTTAAATTATTAAAATAGCATTTAGACTGGTTTATTGATAAATCGAAAGCGGAAAACCCTTAAGTCTAAAATTAATAGAAAGAAATACATCGTTCATTTTGTATTCTTAAAATAACAGTAAAGTTTGTAATAAGTTTATTTTGTCAAAGATTACGATTATATCACTTGGTAAAATTTATATTTGTGCCAAAATATCTGTTTGTTCAATTCAATATAAGTGAAACCGTTTATATTTAGTAATACATAGCTTCCTTTCGATAAAATATTTACAATTTTGAAACCATCCATATTAAGTATTGAATCTTATTTAAGCTTGAATGAGGTATATATTACTGTACACTACAATAGCATAATAATGTTACATTCAAAGATAATTATAATAATCGTTGAATTCAATAGGATCATTGACCGCTTGATTTATCCTACACAAAGCAGATCCGGTAATTTGTGACCGTTATTCAAATCTCAATCTTCTTTGTTGTCAGTTCCTGTTATGACCATAATCCCTATTATTATTTATTTCTTAATCTGAAATTTATAGCCGACTTCAAAATATATACAGGGTGCATTTGTGTTACAGCTCCTTTCCATTAGTAAAACATTCGATTTTAATTGCCTACCTTTTTTTCTCTGATATCATAACTTACCGACAAATCCGAACCTGAAAACGATGAGTGGAAATTTACGTTTTACAAATGATTCATTTTCAGGTACGCGATGTAACCAAATTGAAATTCAGTACATATGCCCTTAAGGTTTTTTTTTCCTAGCTAAGCTGATAGGCTTGAGAGGCTATTTCAGCGTAATCTTAACTAGTAGGTGAGCTCACGGGACTCAAACCTGACGACGTTGCTAACACGAACCCTAGCAAGAGCCGTGCTTCGCAGAATCTACCACCGGATCGGAAACGCGACCCACTGAGAAGATCCGGCGAGAAACTCAGTGGGCTGGATCTGTGGGTTAACGGTTAAGAACGATGACCGGTGCTTGAAGTACCTAAAAGCACTGTTAGTGGATCAGGAGGATCCGAAATGACGTGTTTAAGGTCAAAGGTATCGTGCCGCGCCAAGGACGTCCGTAGGCTGACTTTACTTTAGATTGTGCGTTCACGAATAAACTTCCTATGTTGTTAAGAGTCTATGTTTCGTTTAGCAAATTCTTCTGCTAAGCAAAATTTAAGTTAAATAACTTAAAAAAAAAAACTGAGCCGGGCATCAGTTACATCGCATTCCATATAGTGGGGTAAGGTACTTTCTTGCCTCGGTATTCACTCGTGCCTCAAATCGACACATGACTTATTGAAAATATTTGATAAAATATATTTCAGTTTTCAATTCACAAATTTCCTAAAATTCTATAAATAGTAAAGACGATACATGACGACCGCGTCTAAATTTCTGGTACATCGGCAAGGACAAGCTAAAAGAACAGAAAATTGGTATCGTTGAGTTTTTTATTTATTTTTATTGCCCTTGTAGGCAGACGAGCACACGGCCCACGTGATGGTGAGTGGTTACCGTCGCCCATGGACTTCAGCAATGCCAGGGGCAGAGCCGAGTCGCTGCCTACAAACCTAACCTGCCTAAAAATATTGCGTTCAATGTACCGTTAGCTCAAAAACGATGCAATATTTTGCTACACAGGCCATATCTAATGGCAAGTGATCACCGTAATTTATGGGCATTATCAATGGCAAGGGCAAAGCTAAGCGACTACTGCTAAGGACCCACTCGAAAGTTGGTTCGAAAAAGATTATGTCACAACGCTAAAATAACACCTTTCCAAATACAGTATAATTGTTGTAATGTCACAAATTATACTTAAAACGTTGAAAATTTTAACATTACACTTAATTCCATACATTGAAATTAAAATAAGAAAAGAAAGTGTTATGAGAACTCAAAGATTTCTATAAATAATATTTTCAACGTTTTACAACAGGATTAATAAAGATGAAAGCCGTAATTAGAATTATATTTCTAATGGATCTAACCAAGAAAGTTCTCTAAGCAGTTATTTAAATTAAATATCCCATGCCAAAATTACACTTTCATTCATCGCTGATAAGAAATGTACTAGAGCCTTTAAATTTAAAAACTCGGCAAACGTCTTAGATTTTGAGTAAAAATAAACTACTATTAATTACTACGGCAACAATAAAAGTAAATGTAAATCATAAAAATTACCTGTTATATTTGAGCGCTTATTATCAACTCCATGTTAACACTTACAGTTCAATTGTCTTGTTTTAATTACGCTACACAACACATAAATGCGTTCACATGAGATTACAATAGTACACCTAAAATGGTTTCGGCGCGCTTGCTTATTTATACACAACGCCTAACCGATCCCTTACAATCCGCTCAGTTAACCGCAACACGACTAAGCTGTCCCAATTTGTGAGCCATAATACTGACAAATTAATGTTCAAAATTTTCATAGCGCCTCAGTGACAGTTTATGTAGAGGACAAAGGAACGTCCTTCCAGCATACTGTCTCCGCTTTACGAGTGGAAAAGGATATCACAAAGAGTCTTTTATTCACATCTAACAAAAAAATAATAACAAAACGCCGCGATCTGTCGCCGGTTCTATTGTCCGATGCGGGTAGGAGCGATCGCTGCGGTAATCTACGGCGTAGGAACGTCGTAGTGCCGCTACGATCGTCTCGTAACTGGCGGGGGCTACGCGGGCCCGGATCGGTCACCCACACACGCAAGAAGCCCGAGAACGAACACCGACAGCCCTACTCACTCACACAGCTGCAGCGATTACAAGAGCCCTGTGGGAGTAAGCGGGAAAGTAACATTTTTGGCCTTGTAAATGATGAACACACTGATGTTGATTCACTCTCACAAGCGGCGATACCGACGCACCAGGCAACACACACAACAGATTTAAAATTGTAAGCTCAAACGATGATTTCAATTTGAAAGCTTTGTTTTAATTCAGAAGAAAGGAAACTTATATTTAACAAAAAATAGGTGAAAATTTTCGAAATGAGTACGACCGAAAACCAACCTATCCTGGTATTTTATTATATTTGGTTGAAAAGTTTTTCTTAATTTTTTCTTTAGTTTGTTCATTACCTACTTTCTTTCACATTTTTATATGTTAACCGTGAATGATTACCGTTGTTATTATAGTGTTGTGTTTTTGTACACAGTAGTATAAATTGTGAGGGCGTAACTTGTAGAGTGGGCACTTTACCAATATATACAATAAAGAAATGAGCTCACGATACATGATTGGCAGTCTATTGTTTTGTCATTATCAAAATTAATCACAGTGACCCCTACTAGTTGCGACCACTGCCCTCCTCCATAATACATTTCCAGAGATCATTTCTGTCACGTACCATCCAGCTCTTGAATGCTCACGATCTTTTCTAAGAACCATTAACCTCTTTCCTTCACCTCTATTCCTTTAACCAAGATTTTATCAAAAAAAGGTTGCGTGTACTTATGTGCGTGCGTAAGAAGTTATACTTTATTTTTATTTCTTTTTTTTATTTAAATTATAATCAATTTGAAAAAAACTCGATTAAACAACATCCTCGAACACGCATATTGGACATCCCTTTTCTTGACATCGTAAGTTACGTCGGTCGTATTGTAATGAGCGATTTAGTGGGCAACTTCATTCTGTTAATTTTGTGTCACGGTGCGCGCGCATCGTAAAATTTCACTCTCATAAATTTTACATAACGCGCCTAAAGAAGTATAACTTCAAAAAACTTTTCAAGATCGACAGCGGCTTGCTGCTTCAGTAGTATTATTAATATCCGAGAATGATTAAGTACTAGCGCTTCTAGTATTCAGCAAATAAAAGACGAGAGATTTAAAAACGAGAGATTCTGTAAAAGGCAGTAAATAATACCCTTCTTTCCCAACACGCTGTACACCTACCGATTTGTTTTTGTCTTCAGAATAGTTCATAGGGCGTAGTAACTATTCGGGCTACTGCCACTATCCTACTTATTTCGTGTCGCGAAGTGATTTTATTTAATGACCGGCATAGTCATCTTTCCAATGCAACTAATACCTCAAGTTAGTATTAGCAAGTAGCAGTGCTCAGGTGGTAATGACTATAGATTCCGGTTTGCGGTAGACAGCGGCTTGGTTCTGCCCCTGGCATAGCTGAAGTCTATGGTGGGTAGCAATGTCACAGCTTGGGAGGCTTAAACGACAAAGGGAAGATCTTCCACCGTGCGGGTGATATTTTCTCGGTAGACCGACGGTCCGAATGTTGTTGTTCGGAACTTGTATATATGCGAGCTTATCTTGAAAATGTCGTAAGCGAGATTCAGGCATTTGTCAAATATCTTGCATTGTATGATGGCTACCCGCCACAAGTCCATGGCCAACGGTAACCACTCACCATCAGGCGGACCGTATGATCGTCGGCCTACAAGGGCAATAATAAAAAAACTCAAGACCAAATTGTGCCACAGCCAGTCAATCAGTTACTCTAGTCAATTAAAAACATTGAGCTGCCTTTCACAAAGTCAAACAATGCGAACATAAATGAACGGAAAGCCGTGTTTATTCGTCAAAGGTGCTACACTGGAAGAAACTTAATTAAACTGTCCTTAAGTCGGTCTCAAGCAAATAACATTAGGCACGAGTATTTACCGAAGTTTATTGATTTGCCGTAATTAAACTTAGCGCGAAACGAGACTCGCAACTTTCTTAATAATGTTTTGGGCATCCACTCGAAAACATCAACGGGTGATTGAAGAGAAAATTTGCTTAAGATTTATTTCAACGTTACTCAGTCACCCCTTAAGAGTTTGTCGGTAGATACAATGTATTGTAAAAGTTTCTGACAAAATTTAGGTACCAAACTTGAGTGAAAAGTTTTCAATGAAGATGTCGCAATTAATTTTCGATAAAATTTAACTCGTTAACGTCGGAAAATTACTGTATTTCAAAGGGACCTAATTGAAATGTACAAAAGTTTTTTCATTAAGATCTATGTTTCTATTCACGTGTTGTAACTCAATCAAATCGTTAATTTAATTGATCTGTATTATTTGCGAAATTAAAATGTCCACAATTTTTCCTAATAACAACAGAAGCGACACCGTCCAAAACGATCAATATTTTTTTTACTTTATAATCTTCATTTGCCTTATTTTGTAAGAAAATGCATTTGACAGTCACACTTTATTTTCGTAATAAAATTTTCAAACTGTTCATATTCATTAATAAGTGAGATAGGAATTTGGGATATCACATCACATCAGATCATCGGCCTATAGCAGTCCAATGCTGGACATAATAGACCTCTATTACTCGTCACTGAAGCACGATCCACGATATCCACGATGATATCAATTAAATTTGTATAATATATATCCCATATTTGGAATATACATATATGATACAAATTGAATTACTGTAGTTGGACATTTCATCCAATGTTAAATGCTCACCGGAATCCCTATCACAAAGTGAATACCGTCACCTGAAATATGAGGTGAAAGCTTAAAAATTATACGGTAGATTGTATCCTTTAGATTGGTATACCTAGTGACAATACGTAGAGTAAGATTTCAAAAAGGAATGTGATATTTAGATTCGTTATCAATGTCAGTATGTGAAGTCTTTGATAGTGACAATGGAGACATTTCTGAGGTCAATTCCGTTGAAAGGGTACAATAAAACTGCACGGGAGTTCGTTCTATTCACTATTTCGGAACGGGCATTAGCGGACGATCATTCTTTCTACGTCGCACTTACACACCGATCTGGCTATTCCGAAGACCGGAACACTAATGTATATTTAATGGAAGTGACCTAAGAAGAGACTTAGAATAGTTTTCTTTTTTGCTTAGATTCCGTTATTGACGTAGATAAGTAAGCCGGGTCAAATTTCAATTTGTATTATGTGATAACTGTTCCATGAGACATGACTACATTCAGACTTAAATATATGTTTCTTGCTCCACAAATGCGAAGCTAGTACAGACCCGAACGGGCTCCCAGCGTAATTAGTTAAATTTATAATTCTCATTTTTTATACAATAACGTTGGCTTATCAGTTCATTTATGTGTACCACATCAACGTAATCATCCTTTATGGTTTACAAAGTTAGTCACCAACACGCCAGGCACCAGTATTAAATATTCTTCTACTTGTTAGAAATGTGATTTTGGAATTTATTACTGGTGGTAGGACCTCTATTACTGGTGGTAGGACTCTTTATTACTGGTAGTAGGACCTCTTGTGAGTCCGCACGGGTAGGTACCACCGCCCCGCCTATTTCTGCCGTGAAGCAGTAATGCGTTTCGGTTTGAAGGGTCGGGCAGCCGTTGTAACTATACTGAGACCTTAGAACTTATATCTCAAGGTAGGTGGCGCATTTACGTTGTAGATGTCTATGGGCTCCAGTAACCACTTAATATCAGGTGGGCTGTGAGCTCGTCCACCCATCTAAGCAATAAAAAAAAAAAAGTCAAAAGAACGCCACAATATTAATGTGTGAAGTAAATTTACTGTAATAGCTTCCAGCAAGCATTTAATCCTTCGGAAACTACCTAAAGGAAACGACCCGAGAGGGAATGTGGAAAACTGTTAAGACAGGAAGCACGAAGTGTAGACGGCACATGACTTCTAAATTCGTCTAAGTATGAATAGCGCTGGTATTTTTTATTTCGTAGATGGGTGAACAATCTTACGGTCCACCTGATCTTAAGTACTAAGCGGAACCCCTAGGGATCATTACGTGAATGTTCACAGCCACCTTAAGACATGAGCTCGAAATTTCAATTGTCTATTTAGTATTTATATTCCTTAGCTCTTTGTTTATATCAGCTATCGGTCTTTTTAGGTCACTGAATGAGTTATTTATTATTAAAATTTAATGTAACATTAGGGTAAATAGTAATACGCTATGAGATTCATAAAATAATTATTGAGATACTAGCTGAGCCGGCAGACTTCGTATTGCCTCAATCGATAAATAAAAAACCTAAACTTTTGTATAAAATAAACTTAAAACAAACAAAAGAAATCCGTCGGACGGGGGGGGACATCAAAGGGAAAACAAAATTTTTATTTTTATTTAATTCCGAGCATTTTCATATTTATCTACCTTTTAAACCTTCTCTGAACTCCCACAAATAATTCAAGACCAAAATTAGCCAAATCGGTCAGGGGTTCTCGAGTTTTAGCGAGACTAACGAACAGTAATTCATTCATATATATATATAGATTTTACCAAATAAATAATGGCATATAAAAGGAAAATTTGAAATGAGCCCACCATTCGAAGCTGTTCCTATTTCTAAAAGCCAAACTGAAAGACGAGGTATTATTGTGTCGTACAAAAACGTTGCTAAACATAAGCGCAGCCTAGATAGGACCTAACGAAAAGGCGCACCGGGGAGAGACCCGATCGACGGACTCGAACCGAGCTGATGCCCGACTTGAGATATTGCGGCTATCGAAAGGGCCTTTGAGACTTCGTACTGGCGGAAATTTAATTTAATCGCATTTTCTTCTTTGCTAAACGATCTCTTTATGCCGTAGCATACGAGTTTCCGGGAGGGTTTTCTTTAAGGAATTCTTCCCATTAGGATTATTGAGCTGTGATGGCCGTTTGAGTCGTAATACAAGAACTTAATGCTTTTTAAATTTTGGCATGTGTTTTTTTTTTATATTTTCGTATGAATGCTTTTGTCAATGAAGTAAACAAAAAAAAAAAAAAAAAAAACGAGGATAAACTCTTATTGGTTTGTAATAATAGTTAAGTGATTTTCAAACGAATATGTATCAACTAAATATTATGTCTTTACCTACAAATTGGCGCTTAGCACGCAGAAGGTTTTTTTTTTTTTTTTTTTATATTTCTATTATTCAAAATATGCACCTGTAGTATCGATGCATCTCGACCAGCGCAATGGTAATTTTTTCAATTGCATTATTGGAGAAGTCAATACACAAACAGTTCAAAGCCATTTTTGGGTATAAAATTATTTCCTTGCTGAGAAGAGTTTCTTTGGAAATCTTTAGAAGAAGTATAAATATGTCATCGCATTGTCTGGTAAGTACGGTGAATGACGGAAAACTTCTTCCAGCCTTAGGTCTTATAGCTCAGAGAGACCGTATGCTATGCCATATGAGGGTGTGCGCTGTCGTGTAAGAGCAGTGGGGACGTGCGATTAACCAAGGTTGGCTAGAGATTTACGAGCTTCTCCATCACTGTATCCAGTTCCTCACAGTGCACATCCGCAATAATGCTGATGCCATTTATTAAGAAGTTGTGATGAGTTTTACCTGCTCCAAACCGCCAAAAAGGGTTTTTAGAGGTAAGTTGACTTTTGAGCATTGCTTAGGGTCTAAACAACAAGAGCACCGCTTACGAGTATCAAAAAGAATCCATTTTTTATTGCAAGTAAGAATACGATTCAAAATCCCTTCGTTTCTCTGTATTTTAAGCAATACAAGGCATATCTTAACCCTGTCCTCGCGCTGGAAATCGCTCAGCTCCTGCGACAGCTTCAAGTTTTATACCTAGCTAATTTGACGAAAATATTCCAATATTGTTTTGATGCTAACGCTGAAAGCTGCTACGAAGTAAGCTGATGATTGAGTATCGTCGGCTTCGTCCATTGCCTTTAATTTATCGTGGTTGGCTTTAATTTTCGGGCGATCGTCGGGTTCATTTTTTAGGTCAAAATTTTCATATCAGAAAGCATTCAAAGCAATAACGTCGTGCGTTCACTTGTAGTGCTCCCTCCATACTCGTCATTAATGTTGTGAGTCGTTCGTATTGCTACCGTGACGGATCTCGTATTCCATTATTACTTGTATTCTTATCAAGTCCGTTTTGATAAAAAAGATACAACAAACAAGAAAACAAAAGACTAAGCAATAAACAAATGACGGAGTTTGAAAATAGAATTCAAGTTTAATAAAACTTAATTTAATTTGAACTTTATAGGAACTTTATAGGCAAAAAAGTCCTTATTATTTGGGTTAAGGTTTGAAATTCATTTCAAATTTTAATTTTATCGTCTTCGTCATCAAAATTTCAATAATATGCTGTATTTATATATTTCAACATTTTCTGGTGATTTACCAAGCAATTAATGAATCTCGACCAGGTGTGGACTTGTTGAAATTAAAAATAAATGTATTTAATTACAAACAAAGCAAGTTGCGTTCTATTTAACACTCCTTATTAGTTTAATATACATCTATCTAAGTAATCGAATTTTTAACGATAAGCTTAAAGAAGTCAGATTAACCTGAAAATATCCACTCGTATCAAAGTCTGATAAGTTTAAAATATATTATTCCTTTTATGTAATACCCAACCAGATTTACCAAGGTAAATAGAATTAGTATTTTCATGTTTAAATCAGTTTACTATTTAGACGTGCTCTTTATCTTTAAAAAAAGTAGATTAACTTATTTCAACTAAGTTAATTAGATCAATCTCAAGATGGGTGGATGGCAAGACTCATTTTGTCGTCGTCTCGACGTCTATGTATTTTAGAAATGACGAGATAAGAATCGGTCTACTCATTTAGAGCTACAAAAAATATACAATTCAAATTCGAAGTATTAGATTTTACGACACATTTTACGACACGATTAAGTTAAATCTCGAACTGTATGTATACATCAATACTAACAGTTACAAGAACATCCATTAAACGAGCACAAGAAGCAGTCCAAACTAAATACTTAAATCCTGACTCGAAACTTATCGCTAACCGACTGCAACTCGAACTTCTGCCTCTGTGTTTCTTGCGGGAAGTAATAAATCTTTCTTACTGTCATTGATATTTAGCCGGCATGGGGGATGCGGGGCACAATGGAGCCTTCGATAAATCATTTACAAGTATTTTGTTTGCTTGCACGAGTGCGCTATAGCACGCTCGGCTCGGTCGTGTTGGTTTAATCACTTGATAAATGTTCCAGTACGATGAGGTTTTTTTAGGCCAGCTATATGTTTGCTTGCTATTTACAATTAAGAATATTTAGGTATTTTCAAGTAACACGAAGATTTAATATGAAATGTCTAGATGGGTGACGGAAATCACGTTATGATGTCTATAGTGGACTTTGAGCTCATCTGCGTGTCTATAGAAAAAAAAAACTTCTAAAAAAAAATGATAGGGTATATTTATTTTTCTCATATAAAACTATATATATATATTTTTGCCTTTGTAGGCAGACGGGCATACGGCCCACCTGACGGTGAGTGGTTACCGTCGCCCATGGACTTCAGCAATGCCAGGGGCAGAGCCAAGCCGCTGCCTACCGCTTAATACTCTCCATAAGCCTCGTTTGAAGAAGGACATGTCATAGCGCTCGGGAAACACCGTGGAGGGGAGCTCATTCCATAGCCGGATGGTACGTGGCAAAAAAGATCTCTGGAAACGCACTGTGGATGACCGCATACATATTACAAACATATATTTTTTTAATTCGATCTTTTGATATTTTAAACGTGCGTATTAATAGTCTTTGTTAATAATAAATTGCCTAAATATATAAAATTACAAAGCATATAAATATTAAATCAATCGAATGAAAACTTTATTTATGTACAGCCAGTTAGAATAGAATGCACTTAATGAACGTTAAAAGCCCTGCGGGTCCTGCGAATTGTCAATTAAATTTTAACAGAAATACTCTTACCTAAATAAATGCAACGCGGTTAATGAAAAGCTGTCAAAATATATGTCGGCGCAAATATGACTATTTACCTACTGATCATCAACTAATTACTCTGTGATAAGAAATTGATGTTAAACAGTCCCTTTTATTGTAATTTCAATACTTTAAAATCTTGTAAACACGCTCACGTGTTTAATACTTGTAAACACGCTGACGTGTACGAAGTCCTATAAATACGGCCGTGCTGTCTAGCGTTTATTCATTCGTGTCCGAGCCGTAGTACAGTTCGGATCTCTCTGTAACGTTGTTATGCTTCTCGTGCAATATACGCAGTTCTCGTGAAGTTTTGTTTTGGAAGCCCAAACATGAGTCATCGTCGAGAACTTAATGACCGTGACGTCAGCAATGGTGACGTCACACTTTTTAAAAACATTCCATCAGCGTTTCTCCTCCGTCATCAGAAGTGGGATCACATGCCGCCTCCGCTCAGCAACAACCTGGAGACCATTTAACCATATCGGCGGAAGAAGACTACCCCCCAGCAACAGCCGATGAGCCTATACATCTACTTCACAAATCAGCATGGTCGAGCAACAAAATCAACACTCAAAGATAAGTTTTTATTTTTTACTAAAATTCCACCACATAAGTACCACAGTGTACGCCCACTACATAAGTACCACAGTGTACGCCCGCTACATAAGTACCACAGTGTACGCCCGCTACATAAGTACCACAGTGTACGCCCGCTACATAAGTACCACAGTGTACGCCCGCTACATAAGTACCACAGTGTACGCCCGCTACATAAGTACCACAGTGTACGCCCGCTACATAAGTACCACAGTGTACGCCCGCTACATAAGTACCACAGTGTACGCCCGTTACATAAGTACCACAGTGTACGCCCGCTACATAAGTACCACAGTGTACGCCCGCTACATAAGTACCACAGTGTACGCCCGCTACATAAGTACCACAGTGTACGCCCGCTACATAAGTACCACATGTACGCCCGCTACATAAGTACCACAGTGTACGCCCGCTACATAAGTACCACAGTGTACGCCCGCTACATAAGTACCACAGTGTACGCCCGCTACATAAGTACCACAGTGTACGCCCGCTACATAAGTACCACAGTGTACGCCCGCTACATAAGTACCACAGTGTACGCCACAACATCACACTACACAACATCCTTATCCGAACACCTTAAATAAATCTACGAGAACCGCCGAGAACTCTACGAGAACCGCCGAGAACTCTACGAGAACCCTACGATACCCTCCGAGAACCCTACGATACCCTCCGAGAACCCTACGATACCCTCCGAGAACCCTACGATACCCTCCGAGAACCCTACGATACCCTCCGAGAACCCTACAATCAAATCGCATTAATAAGTCTCAAACCTACATAGTTACAAGTAACGCAAGTATAACAGATGCGCTACTCAGAGAAACTTTTTATTCCTGCAGGTCAATGAGAATCAAAGAAAAACCTACGAGAATCAACAAGGCCGGTGCAGAGCGCGCACCGCCTGTCAGTATGGCCGTGTCGGCGCAAATATGACTATTTACCTACTGATCATCAACTAATTACTCTGTGATAAGAAATTGATGTTAAACAGTCCCTTTTATTGCAATTTCAATACTTTAAAATCTTGTAAACACGCTCACGTGTTTAATACTTGTAAACACGCTGACGTGTACGAAGTCCTATAAATACGGCCGTGCTGTCTAGCGTTTATTCATTCGTGTCCGAGCCGTAGTACAGTTCGGATCTCTCTGTAACGTTGTTATGCTTCTCGTGCAATATACGCAGTTCTCGTGAAGTTTTGTTTTGGAAGCCCAAACATGAGTCATCGTCGAGAACTTAATGACCGTGACGTCAGCAATGGTGACGTCACACTTTTTAAAAACATTCCATCAGCGTTTCTCCTCCGTCATATAAATAAAAATCTACTTTTAGCTATAGTCGCCAATATTACGTTAATCCGACATCAAAAAGCACTCCTCGTGAAAATATTTACAACAATTACACTAAAACTATTGACGAAAAGATCGAAATTGGGTCGTGAGGGATGGAATCGAAATAAAAAACATATTCGATTTATAAGAAAATTGTGAGTTTTAGTCCAAAAAAAACGTCTTGAAATGATAAAATTGTGAGAGCAATAGAAGAAGTAAAACCGACTTACATTAATACTTTTGGTCATATCTAATGTGGCCTTAAATAGCACCTAAAATAGCCCATCTCTTGCCGCATGTATTGGAAAATACCACCGAAGAATGAGCAGTAGCGTTCTCTTAGTACTAGACCAGCGTTCTGGGATTACTAATTATTTAAAGTTTTTGGTGGTAAGGTTAGCACACACTGGCAGTACCCACCATCCACCCTATTTCTACTGCGAGGCTGCCAGTGCTCAGTTTTCTTCTTCTTCGTCGCTTTCTTCATTACTGAAAGTCGTGTCCCTGAAACTTGATCGTGGCCTGTCTTGTGAGCTGTTTCCATCTCGTCCGGTCCTCAACTTCTCGAATGGCGGTTGCGACTGGCAACCCAGTTAGAGCGGTTATTTGGTCACACCAAAGGCTAGGTAATCGGCCGCGGGGTCTCTTTCCTTCTACTTTGCCCGTCACAATCACTTTGTCCAAGTTATCTGGCTGTCGGCGGGCTCAGTTTTAAAGGGTAGAAAATCTGTTATACAATATAATTGAGATTCCGAGCTCATGTTTCAAGGTGGGTGACCGTATTTACTTTGTTGCTGTTGTCGATTTCGATAATCAATTAACACAAGGAGCCCACTCCGGTAGACTCATGAATTGTTTTCTTCTTTTTGTTTTCTCATTAAAAAAGAACGCGTTTTCTTTCGTAACGAAAAAATAAAGCTTAAAGTCCCAAGTCACAGCAAAAAATGAAAGAGACTCCGTTACGATTTCCATTAACAGAAAATAGGGATGCGTCGAATGCCCCGAGGCGCCAATAAATCAATCTATAAGGACAGAACGATCCGAAATCTCTCCGAACACAGAGTATTAAATTTTACTCGGAACAAGATCGCTTTACTAGGAACGATTGCATTAATAGAAAGGCACCTTTACATATATTTCACTAATTCAAAGTGGTAGCACAATTACATACGCAGATAGCACACGTTCCTACAATATATTATTTAACGTCATGAGTAAATTCTAAAAATATGCATAATGCAATGCTAATATTTCTTTTTGTATGAAGACCGACAATATTAGATATTATATATACGACACAAAGACATATAAACATTAAGCACCAAGTGAACAGATAGTTCATTCACCCATTAATATAATTAATAAAAAAATACAATGCAATCGATACTTCAACTTCAAGTGTCAATGTAGCTGACGACCTCAAGTGTATCGTGAGTTCACAGATCCATTTGCGCAATTAAATAAAAAATGACTTGCCTGACGTAATTTTCAATAACTATTTCTTTTCTTCGATTATTTATTAATCTAAGAGTACTAAACCTGAACCGTACGTTAATACTAAATTAACGAATTCGATGTTTTAAAGAATTTAAATTCACAAAGCATACAGTAGTAAAGTAAAGTAATTCGACAGTGTATCAATCACGTTGCAGTACTAAAACCCAACATAAAACTTACAAGAGAAGCTCCCAGTTTACCTGCTCGTAGTCCATTCTTATCGCGATAGTATTTCTTTACTAGAATTGGCTTTCTCAAAATACACATAAAATATATTTTTCGAAACAGTTTCTCAAAAATTTACACTTTCATGATAATTCGTACGACGCGTTTGCGAAGTTAGTTACTATGTAAGAAGAAGGAAACTTAAGACTTGAGAATTAAACTATTCCTACATTGTCAACAAAGTTAGAACAAAATGTCGTATTGAGAATGCACATCAGCTGTGTTAGCGACCGCTTAATGAAAACCGAAATTTAAAGAATTATTATGTCTTAACTCCTAGGTTCAACAATCTCAGTTCTCATACAAAAAATTCAGAAGTTTTTTTTATTTATACTCAGATACTCATTAACTCCACACTTGATTGCAGTCATCACTGGAAATTCACCTTCAAAACTAATATGAGTTCAAAAAAGTACTATGTAAACCAAAAGAAACGTAGTCATTCCAGTATTGTTTTATTTCACAGGGTTTTATTCGTGAATTTGTTTCCGAATCACGTAGAAAGACACTTGCAGCCCTGTTCGACCAATCACCAACAGCGTTTCAGACAGGAATACATTAAAGAAAACCTATTCGAAATATTAAAATTCGAACGGCATCGTGTGATCTTGTGTTGAAATTATCTTGAACACTGAAAACTCGTGATAACCTCTTTTATATAACCTCTATAATAATAATTAAACAAATCTTAGAATGTGAATAAATGCGAATATTGGTATTGCAGATAAATTTGTGATATAATAATGAAAAATATTTATCACTATTTTATTATTTCTTATAAATTTATATTTTTTTACATATTCTCAAAATTGAAGACCAGTTGAATCGATAGAAAAGTTTCAGTTTCCTAGGTGGTCGAGAAGTGACACAAAAATAACTGCTAAGAAATGTCGGTTTTTGATGTGTTTTTTCGTTGCTAGACTTTTGTCGGTCTAGCCCATCAGACCGGAAACAAAACGTGCGATAAAGAACTCTGTTCTAATAGTCATTAGTTAATCAATTGAATGCGTGTTTAAAATATTATTCTCTACGAAAATAAACAGGGAAGGTAGTGACTATTTAGCTAAGAAGTAAGTCTCCATGTGTATTATCTATGATTAGAACCATGAGTAGCTATAAAGTTTTAACGAAGAACAGAAACAGAAACAAATTTATTTTATAAATCGAAAAAATTCCATCATTTGTATGAAGCTTGCAATGGCGAATCCCGGTTTTGTAAAATAATTATTTAAGGAATCGCGAAAATCGAAACGTGGCAAATAAAGAGCCGAAACAGATGTGAACAAAGATGAAAAAACTTTTCGAAATTGGAAATGGGAGATGATTACAGTACATAGAATGGAGTTGCGGCGTTATTATGAACTCCCCTTTGTACTGATTCAGAATGTTTCCCTTTAGAACTTCAACTAAGTTTATGACTTTAGGCCGGATCCGTAATGCCTATACAAAAAAGTTTAATTCGCATTGAATCTTTTAACTCTTGTGTATTCTGTTCGTTTTATTTTGTATTCGTTCCCTCTTATATACGAAGTTAGTTGAATGGAAATTAAGTACTTCAAGCTGTTACTTCTTAATACTGCTACATATCTTATTATTACGTGTAATTTGGTTGGGATTGGACTAAGCGGATGTGGTAATGTGCGGGTACAAAACGGCACGACACGAGAACCCTCTCATCGTGGCCGCCGGTAACTACATTCCCGATCCTGTAGACCGAATGGTAAATAGTCTACGTGGCCCTAAACGTCATTTCGGATCCTTCCGATACATTAACGGTGCTTTTAGGTACCTCAAGCGCCGGTCATCGTTCTCTTCGAACCCGTCGCTTGCAACGAAGGGCTCGGCGAGTACATTAATCCATAGACACAGCCCACTGATTTTCTCGCCGTTCTTCTCAGTGGATCGCGTTTCTGATCCGGTACTGCTCTTGCTGTTTACGGTACCGTGACGGTACGGTTTGAGCCCTGTGAACTCACCTACTCGCCCGGAGAATCTAGTATAGCCCATCGAGGTCACTAGAATATGTAGGAAAAAAAAAATTGGTACCCCGTACCACCTCCTACCTACTAGACAATTTCTTGTGCGAAGCATTGTGAAAACCATTCACTATTATATTATTATTAAAATGATAAGCAATCGAATTTCCGCTTCAAAACAAAATTCACGAAGATATATCTACTAAATGACATTTTCGTAGAAGATTCATATAGCATCCAATTTACTTGAACTTATGCAAACTGACGCCTCGAACGCGAATGACAATTCTCATTTCCGTGTTTATGTCGTGTTCGTAAAATAAATTTTGTTATATGGTAGTCTTTTCACGAGACGACGACCAAAAAAATATTTTTATGTATGCTTTGGAAGTCATATATTACCTGATACAAATATGTCAAACATTGCATCGTTAAATTGCTTTTTAAAATGTACGTAATAGGGTACAGTTCGCCATTTGTATTTTCCTGTGCAATGAAGACAAATATATGATTGATTTTGAAATGATATGATTTTCTAAATAATTAGGTGTAGTCGGAAGGTCATGCTGTGAGCCCGCACGGGTAGGTATTATCATCCCGCTTACTTCCGCTATTAATCAGTGGGTTCCAGCTTGAAAAGAAGGCAGTCTCAGCCATTATACAATACACCTGTAAACATGATCGGATACCTCATGGTGTGTGGCGGCAAGCAGGTTGTTATGCCTGGGCATGCCTGATCAACATTTATCACCAGGTGAGCTGTAAGCTGAGACGGCAAGAAGTGGATGAGGAGAGCAGAAGACCGGGCTCAGTGGTGTGGATTGGGAGAGGCCTATGTCCAGCAGTGGACGACTGTGGGCTGATGATAATGATGATGATGAGCTGTAATCATTAACCCTATAAAAAACATCACACGATCCATGATGATGCCCGCCTAGTAATAAAGCCAGCAAGCAGCACAGCTGAGTCGCTGCCTACCTATTAAAGTTTCCTAAAACATACTTTGAACAGGCAAACCTCATAGCACCGACGGGACTCCATTGTGGAAAGCTAATTTCAGAGCCTCACATATCAATAATTCCCTAATATAATACTTCAAATGTAACTAAAATTAGTCATGTATTTCGGCGGATATTTGCTTTGTGCAAAGCTTATGAATGGTAGATCCGAGTAGCTGACACAAATTAATCGTATTTACTCGGAGATGATTACTTGTAATGAATATTCATGGAGCTTCAATAACATTCTTCAGTAGACTGATGGATTTAAACTAATTATTTGTATCAGGAATAATTTCATTGGATTCGATAAAGACGCTTCGTTTAGGTAAACTCATTTTAGTAATCGTAGTTCAATGTTTTCGATATTAATATTAGAATTTAGGATTTCAATAATCTTCTTCTTCTATATATAAAAATGAATTGCTGTTCCTGTTAGTCTCGCTAAAACTCTAGAACGGCTGGACCGATTTGGCTAATTTTGGTCTTGAATTATTTGTGGAAGTCCAGAGAAGGTTTAAAAGGTAGATAAATATGAAAATGCTCGGAATTAAATAAAAATAAAACAATTTTGTTTTTCCTTTGATGTGTCCCCCGTCTACGAAGTCTACCGGGTCAGCCTGTTTGCAAGAAAATTAAGAGATCGATAATCTTAACGATTATATGCATTGGTGCATCAAAGTATCCACCGCTTCTAGAAACTTCTGCGTAATTTTAATAACTAAACTATACTTTAACTGGAGCGCGCCGGTAAGATTAAAATTAAAAAGTAATTACGATTTAGCTTTTGATAATGTTCCATAATTAAAACTGTTTTTACGGTTTAATCTCGCATTTTTTATTGTCATTATATTATTTCCGACGGCTTCAATACTTTACAGGTTTCGTGCGAGCGAGATTAAGCTGTAAAAGTAGTTTTAACTTTATTTACGACTCGTAAAAAACGAAGAAAATATCATATTTCAATTTCGTTTTGTTAGTTCGTTCGAGTATCGCACAAAAACTGATCGATGTCTATACTATCTATACCGTATTATATATTATAAAACCGGGCTCTTGTCACAACATGTTGTTGATTTGATTCTTCGGGTTTCAGTTCCTGAAACAATAGAGAAATCGATTATTAAAATATGTATTATTTTAATAATAAAATTGAAAAAATCTTAAAATTATATATTTAATAAATAATGACAATCTATACAGTATTATCTATACTAATATTATAAAACTGAAGGGTTTGTTTGTTTGAACGCGCTAATCTCAGGAAGTACTGGTTCGATTTGAAAAAATCTTTCAGTGTCAGATAGCTTATTTATTGAGGAAGGCTATAGGCTATATAACATCACGCTAAGACCAATACAAGTGGAGCACCAATAAAGAAGGTTCCAAAATAGGGGTTTAAATAGCGCCTTAACTTCACGCTAAGATTAGGACCAATAGGACCAAGCCGAGCACCAGTAAAGAATGTTTCAAAATCGGGGTATTTTTCCATTTTGAGAGCTTACGCTGTATGTAGATATACGCCAAAGTAACTATTCCACGCGGACGAAATCGTGGGCAAAAGCTAGTTCATAATATTCTGTGAACAGAAAAACGTCCCGTTACAGGAAGATTTGTATTACATATTTACTTCGATTACAGTAGACCCGTGGAACACAACATTGAAACCGTCCAGATGAATGAACAAAATTCAGAGCCAACAATATCGTTAAATTAAACCTCTTTTATTCGCGCGTTCGGCATCCGTGACCCGCCAATAATATCCGCGGCATAATTGAAACTGTCCAAGTTTTTACACAATTTAACGCAGTGACCACGACGACCTGTATTAAATTGCGAGGCGAAGTGAAACCGATAAATGCGAGTTCAATAATATCAGTGAAGAGCAGTGGCGAGGCTGTCAAATTTCATGCGCTAAAGCTCCAAGAATACTAGCCCAGAGTTGGACAGGTACTGTGCGCGACACAAATGACAGATTTACAACTTTGCATGAGTTGTTTAATGTTGATTTATTCGCCTTTCCGAAGACATTATCTATTATTCTTGTTAGTTGAGAGTAGTCCTGTTAGTTGCTTCATATGTAAGCTTTTATTTAATTTTGGTACTAATGGTCCTCCCACTGTTTCGGGTACTATAGTAGAATTATTTTGTCCGTGCAGTTTGGGTCATAAAAAAAAGGAGCGGTGAAGCGAGTATTTCGCTCTCTCTTCCACTCACGAGCCTTATGGACGAGCATAGTGATGCGCATTATTGTTGTCGATAAGCGTTATCGATAGTGTATTTAGTTTTGTCATTTGTGTGACATAATGTACTATAATTTGCAGGTAAGTACAAATGACTCACAACATAACAATGTCTCACCACCCTTCGTATACCACCCCGCCGCCTTGTTTTCTCATTTGTTTTTATCGATAATGGCGTTGCGCCCGCGCAACATGCTCACCGCCCTAGCCGGGCTACGTTTTATGACCCAAACTGCACGGACAAAATAATTCTACTATAGTATTACAATTTATATCGTATGAGCAGAAAGCCGTGCTCAGAAATGTGAAGAAAGGTAAACTATTAGTAATATTATTTCGCAGGGCTTAACAAAATCCTACAGAATTTCGTCAAAATATTTTCAGTATATTTGGCATAAAACATAACATACATTACGAATCACTATCGTATTTGCATTATACAATAATTTGATAACTATGAAACGCTTAAAAAATTGGACATACAATTAAATTAAAATCTTTTTTGCGAGATCCGATTTAGATGACAAATATTCCGCTCCAAATTACTCTCTGTCTACGTGTGAAAATTACATTAATATGTGCTTCGTAGTTACGAAAATGGGCGCAAACAATAAACAACAAAAAATATATAAATAAACATCGCTGCTGCTATATTACTCTTCTTAAATACCCCACATTGTAATAACCTGCTTAATATCATCCATAATAATATGCTATTTAATTCAAGTAACTTCTGAGTACAATTAGCTAAAAATAAACAATTCCAACTAACACACCTCAACTTGGTTTGTACATGTTGTAAAGCGACTAATTTTAAAACGTATCATCGTTGTACCCGAGAGTACAAATGCAGTCCAGCATATAAAGGCCACCGCTGGCCGGTTATCTTTACCATACACTGCCTGATAAGGAGCTTATGAGGCGAACTTAATAAGACTCGACGCAGCCCATTCCCTCAAATGAGAATAAGCCTTTTGTCTCTAGAAACAAGGCTTAATTTGGATTATAGGGGAAATAGGTGGACGGGTCAGTGGGCTCGGAGCGGTTTATGTGTGACGTCCTCAGCGTTTTTGAACAAGTGCACAACAGGGACGTTACAGCGCTACGTGATCTGGTTTAGAGAACGAGTTAAAACAGTGAGCTGTTTAATTTAAATAAATACATAAGTGAACTATCTGGCTTGTTCGTATTTATTAAATATATTTGGATCTTCATCAACGTCGTCATCATCATCATCAGCCCACAGTCGTCCACATCTGGATATAAGTTTATCGCAATGCACACCACTGAGCCCAGTCTTTCGCCTTTCAAAGGTCATCGCACAGCCTAGCCGAGTTAATTGAATCTTAAATGTACAATATATAAGATACAAAAGTAAAAACTGTATTACTATAAATTAATTCGATTTTAATTACAAGCGATGAAAATAAATTAAAATCTATAAATTACGTACTTTTAATCTGAATTTTAAGTTTACAATAATGGATACTTAGATGGTCGTAATGTACAGCTCAAATCGCGCTGTTTCTTACAAAATCCGCGCACATAAACACAAAAAGATCCACTTAGAATTACGTATTTCTCAATATTTTGAATACTAAAAGTCACATTATAATCATTTTAACCATTGAGATTAACTTGCATGCATACAAAATATTACGTTCGCGAATCAAAATTATTCATCGATATCATCTGGAACCGCTGCCTGCGTTCATCGACAGTGCGTTTCCAGAAATCTTTTTTGCCACGTACCATCCGGCTATGGAATGAGCTCCCCTCCACGGTGTTTCCTGAGCGCTATGACAATGACATGTCCTTCTTTAAAAGAGGCTTGTGGAGAGTATTAAGCGGTAGGCAGCGGCCCCTGGCATTGCTGAAGTCCATGGGCGACGCTAACCACCCACGGTGGGCTGTATGCTCGTCTGCCTACAAGGGCAATAAAAATAAATCAAAATAATAAAGACATTTATAAAAAAATGGTGCATTATCGAATGAAACAGACTGAGCGTGCATGTAACGAGAGCCAATTTGAAGTAAGCCAGGTCACACGAGGAACAAATTTATGATAGGACACGCGTGAAGCGCTGGTTTTAATATCAGCTATAAATTTATAAAGGGAATGCAACGCAGATTGTTTTCATGCATTTCTATAATCGTACAGCCTATCATCAATTTCAAATAACTTTTTATCATACATTCGTCAGATTGACAATATTGTCTAAATTTTATTAAATAGAGTTTTATTGGTTAAACTAATGCACGGGTTCTCTTTGTCTTTATAAATAATAAAACCATTGATTTTATACAACTAAAAAATTCAAAAGGCTAAACCTGAAAGCACCTATTAATTTATTATAAAAAAAAAGAACATAATATTCCTAACCTAAAAGTACATGAAAAAAGAACATAATATTCTTAACCTAAAAGTACATGTTATTATCCGCATATTATCCGCAACATGCTTCGTCAGATTACAGAAATAGAGTTATCACATGCTTCGTCAAAAACTACAATACTTACTTTCAGCTACAAGCGTTGTCATTGTCTAAATTGAATGTCAGGTTAAAACTCATTCAATGTCAGATTTCAAATATCACAATTCAAAGTAATTTTCTAAACCTAAAATAATTATTGTAAATCAGATGCGTGCAGTGAAATTAAATTCCAAACTTTCGACACTAATACACGTACACAACCTTTTATTCAATCTAACTTTGCGAACGAAATAGGGCCGGGTAATACGGTGTTATTCCCTCATTAATGTGACTCTGAAAGTTCGAGTCGGATTAAAAACTCCCCGGAGACCTCACGCCCGCACAATTACCTACGCGCCTAAAGGACTCGTCTCGTCGCCGTAGGATAATTGTGAAACAGCATTGTAGTAGCTTTACCGAGAAATTTTGTTAGTACATGAACGGATTTCAATTCATTAGTATAATTACTTAGAAAACGTTTTCTGAGTAAAGTTGCGGTTTGAAAAATGATGCCTTCGTAAAAAAAAATTATTGCTTACATGGGTGGACGAGCTTACAGCTCACCTGGTTTAAGTGGCTACTGGAGCCCATAGACATCTACAACGTAAATGCGCCACTCACCTTGAGATATAAGTTCTAAAGTCTCAGTATAGTTACAACGACTGCCTCATCCTTCAAACCGAAACGCATTACTGCTTCACGGCAGAAATAGGCAGGGTGGTGGTATGGATACCGTCGAATAGCGTCACTGAAACGTTGCCTCTGAAAAAAAAACTTTAACGTGTTGTTATAGAGATTGTTTTTAGACAGCGCAGCTATCGACAACGGTCGAAAAATTCAAATCACTTCTATACCTAATGTTTTTCTAGATCCCGAGTTTTGGCATAACACCTAAAAATTAAAATTGTATATAATATATACAATTTTGCGTACATCTCTTGCGTAATTCCGCCATATATTATGTGCTCACTTTCAAGGAACTCTTACATAACTTATCCTTGACATTGAGGGGACCTATGAAATTTATGACACCGACAGCGTATTTGTATTAGGTATACAAAAAACAGATATCAATATTTATGAAGATAAATTTTTAGCTTTGCAGACGAGCTTCCAATCCACCTGATATTAAATGGTTAGCGGTGTACAGAAAAAAAAACAATCTGAACGCCTTCGGCAAACATTGAAGAATGTGTTTAAAATCTCAATTGTATTGGGTAACGGTTGTCCTACCTACCCTCTGTGTAAGCGATTGGTTAGCCACCTCAAAATCCTTTAATGGTATTTTATTAGAAAAAATACCAAAACCACAGTCTATAATCTATTTATTTGCAATTAGATTGGTTTCAATTGGATGAACAAAATAATGTACAAATCTATAAAAAGATTTAGAAAAAATACAGAAATTACAAGTTTATGAAATAAGCTGAGCAAAGAGGAAGATAATGACATGAAACTGCAAAAACAAAGATAAAGAGAGCGAAGTTAATTCATTCAGAGAAATCGACTTATAAACAACGTTCTTCATTCAATTTCCATCTCTTCACATCAATATTCTCTTATAATAAAGGCACGGAGTGAGCGCAACGGCAAATGAAAACAATTCCGCGCTGAATAGGAACGCTGGCCAACTATAATGCCGAGCCAAACGTTTATTATAAAACGTGTTAGCTATGTAAGTTAGCTTTCACGAGATGCGGTTGGATTTTATCGAGCCTTCGCGTTATTTTTGTAATGCACTTATCCGTATACATCAAAAATATCATCATCGGTTTAGAAATAACTTGTTTTCCGCCTTTGCCGGCTTTTAGTATTTAAACTTCGAATTACGTCACAAGATATACGCAAATCGCGTTACTGTTTTTTTTTTTTTGTAAAGTTGTTAAGGTCGTTATACCTAAAATTGAGAAATTACTTAGACTAGTATAACTGTGAACTCCACACACTAAAGGTAATTAAAACAAAACAATTAAATAGACTCGAAATTTTATTCGATATGTATACATACATACATAAAGCTTTAAACATACAATAACAGCATTCTCGTCACTTAGTTG
Source organism: Bombyx mori (assembly GCF_030269925.1). Classification (NCBI taxonomy): domain Eukaryota; kingdom Metazoa; phylum Arthropoda; class Insecta; order Lepidoptera; family Bombycidae; genus Bombyx; species Bombyx mori. Next base: position 8,020,095 of record NC_085114.1, read on the forward strand.
AGGATACTAGTTAACACAGTAAAATAGGTAATAATTCGAAATCAAAATCGGACATACATAAATTTTACAATTTAATTTGAGTTGATGGAATAATAATGTCGGCCTTAATTAAGCTAGTGTCGAGCGACTCGTTTAACAACCCTAATGCCAATTAACATCGCATCGTTGTCAAATCGACATATATTTGAATTATTTGACTATCCAATCGAACTAGTGATTTCCGCAATATAATTTAGTGTTTACGTCAAATAAATACACAGATAGCATATTCTCAGTCGAATCTCCGTAGCGCTCATTTGATAATTGACTGTTTCTACATTCCATTCACGATGAGTGAAATTTGGTAGCCCATTCCCGTATTCAAATTTCGACAAGGGTAACTTTGTTCATTATTTTCTGCAATAGGTATGCTCGAGCTTACGGAAGTTAGGCATGATATGTCAATAGTAAATTTTATGTTATTCGAATTTTTTTTTAATTGCAGAGAAAAAAAATTTGGATTAATTCCATATATTTTTTTCGATACTAAATAAATTATGACATAATATTTTTGTGGGGTTTTCTGCCCCTTAAAAAAAACAAACAAATATCACGTATGAAAAACTGTTTAAGAATCAGTGATCATAATTTAAAATTAAAATTAAAATGACATGTTTTAATTACGTTTATGACTCGCGAAAACTGTCAAATTGTCAATAATAAGTTTTAGCACTATAGTTTTTTTGTAAATCCATAAAATGTTTGTCAAAGGAGAGGCACTCCCGCGCCAAACAAGAATATTTACCCGTATTTCAGCTGATTGCTAAATGCTTTACATGGCCTGCAGCAAACAAAAGTAGGGAAACATTTCGATGACGATTCATGAGATTAGATCTGTGTGTGTGTGTGTGTGTGTGAGTGTGTGTGTGTGTGTGTGTATCTGTGTTGGTGTCTTTCTTTTTTTAGTTTCCTATTCCTTCTATATTAAACATTGGCTTAAATCAAACTAGATATTGGTGCCCTAAATTTTGTGAAACAACATCCCAAACTGTGTACTCTGTATAAACCGAATAATCCCTTTATGGCAGCCGAGGCAAACTTTATTTCTGACATGTAGGTAACAAATCTATTGTAGCATAACCCTCGGTTGGTATTAATTGCGAAAGTTACTTGTTAGACTAATCTGAGGTTCGGACGTGTTCTGGGAACGTGGCCGTCTTCCACCTTCAGGGATTATCTTTGTTTTGTCTCTCTATTATTTGACTGAACAAAGCTTTCACTATTATAATGAAAATTTAATTTTGCGACCGAAGCTGTGTTCATAGCCTAGTGTTAAGCAGATAAACTTGAATACGCTAGCCACCATATAACATAAAATTGAAGTCGCAGATCTAAAAACTGCCCTTTATTTCAAATCGGAGCACACAATTGTTTGGTAGGAGTAATCGGTAGAATGATCGTATCCACATTTACAAGGTCTTTTTTTTTATTGCTTAGATGGGTGAACGAGCTCACAGCCCACCTGGTGTTAAGTGGTTACTGGAGCCCATAGACATCTATAACGTAAATGCGCCACCCACCTTGAGATAAGTTCTAAGGTCTCAGTATAGTTACAAGGGCTGCCCCACCCCTCAAACCGAAACGCATTACTGCTTCACGGCACAGATAGGTGGGGGGTGGCGATACCTACCCGTGCGGACTCACAAGAGGTCCTATCACCAGTGAAAACATTCGCAGCTAGTCACAATCATTAGTAACATTACGAAGCCGTCATATCCTAAACGATAACACTGACGATGTACTTACACGTATCGAGCGATGCAACTCTAACGTTGATATATGAAATATTAAGCATAAAGTTAGTTTAAAACCTGTATTTTTTAATATAGGCTTTATATAAGATATTTTTATCACGGTAAATGAAACGACCCAGGCAGCGCCGGGTATGTTTGCTTTAATAAATACGACAGTGTGTTCAATGGTTCGTGATTTTACATATGAACGAACTTTCAAATCGACTGCTAGTTTATAGATCAGAGTGACACAGGTAACTCTTCAACTATGGAAAATGGAACGTAATTCATCTTTTCTGAATTACAAATTTAGAACGGGTGAAGCCTTTGATGCTAGGAGAATTAGTTATATTCGAAAAAATAGTCTTCTTAATAGCCACAAAATAATCATAGTACATACTGCGTTTTATCTGTAATAGTCGTTTAAAGGAGAAAAAAGTTAAAGCAAAAGGCATTACGCGATGTAACTATGTTTATCATTGTAACATAATTTTAATTAATTTGTTTTAAGTTATTCATTATAATCTAAATTCATCTAACCATAGAACTCAAAGGACCAACTAAGGTGCATAGTTATTACTTACCCTTAAAGTGAAGCTAATCAGATCAACATGTTTGACACACCGGCACAAACTTGGGGTAAATTGTATCAAGTCATCGAATAGTTTAAGTCACATCTTAACGCGCCATTAGGGCCAGATTGCGTGAGCGGAATACTGGCTATTTGCTTAATGTTCCCAAGAAAAAACAATTTGTAACCCCCTCAATGATAGAACTTGTGTATATTTGAAGAGTTTGATTTCTTTACTTAGAACAAGGTGAAATATTTTGGGTAAATTCGAAGAAATAATTGGTTGGATGGTCAATCTATTGGATAAACAGTTAGTCTATTACGATTCATAGAGCTTATTGTAAACTCACATGGGGCAGATAAAACCAACCTACATATTTCAACTGCTATGTAACTGTCATACGTTCCGATTTGAACGGTGAAATAACCGTTAACTATGTTGGACTTTTGCCCCGCTATTCAAGTTGCAACCAATCGTCTTATATAGTAGCTAAATTTCAAAAGTAGATGGAATGGTCTTACCCATCCATACGTATCTGCAATACGCCCTCCCGCCAGTAATGACGCCAAACTTTTATTTTTGTAAAACACACTACACTTTATTATACCTTTATCGCTAAAATCGTTTGTAAAGAACGTACCTATTTCATTTTATCATACATGTACACCGATTATCCATTGGGCCATTAGCTTTTTTTTTATTGCTTAGATGGATGGACGAGCTCACAGACCACCTGGTGTTACGTGGTCACTGGAGCCCATAGACATCTACAACGTAAATGCGCTACCCACCTTGAGATATAAGTTGTAAGGTCTCAGTATAGTTACAACGGCTGCCCCACCCTTCAAACCGAAACGCATTACTGCTTCACGGCAGAAATAGACAGGGTGGTGGTACCTACTCGCGCGGACACACAAGAGGTCCTACCACCAGTTAAGGTAGCCGCACGTCGAGCGGTGTTCCTCCGTTGGAGGCGACTGTTAGAATTGCGAACACATTGTAATGAGGTGGCTTTTGTAGTGCTAGTAATGAGGTCGTCAATCCAGCGCGTGAGGTCTTTTGCCTTCTACACGGCCCTGTATGACAAGTCTTTCCATGGAATCTTCCTTTCTGGAGATGTGTCCAAAGAACTTGAGAATTCATAGCTGAACAGTCGATAAAAGTCTATTTTGTATACGTAGTTCTTTAAGGCTGGAAACGTTGGTCTGAAACGCTGTCCACGGAATTTTCAGCAGTCGTCTTCAACAACACATCTCCAAGGCAACGATTGTCCGGCGATCTTGTAATTTACACGACCATGTTTCAGCCCCATACAGAAAGATTGGAAATACCGGACATCTCATTATTCGAACCTTTGTATTCTTGGTTATACTTACGTCTGTCTCTTCAAATCTTCTGAGTCGTGGAAACTATAGATAGATTGCAAAAAAAGGAACGAAATTTGAAAAAGGAAAAATATATGTTACCCATTCTAAAGAAAACAGCATTAATAATAAATATAACAACATAAAACAGAGATATCAACGATAAATGCTTTCTTGTCAGAACCACCATTATGCACGTAAGAAGTCAGAACATCCTAGCATGAGTCAGCATCACCCACACAGTGCCTATAGTGTTATAAGGAACGCGTTCGGAACAGAGCACGAGACAGTTTGACCCACCCTCGAAGATCGTAAATTTTACGAGCTCCTCTCCAAACAGGCTTTGAAGAATAAGCACGTCGAAGAAACGTATTTCCCCTGATAAAATAATATTAGAAACAAGAATATTGAGGTATGTAACGCGTATCGGCGTAATCGTAAATACGAATGGCGTACTTTTAGGTTTTTTTTTTGTTGCGCATTTAGTTAAGAAATGTAGGTCAGTATTTTTGTATTACGGACTTTATTACGGAAGTGCTTATTAAATATAAAAAAAAATTGACTTAAAACTTTGTTTGAGCATCGCTAAATCTAATATATAAATCTACACTGGTTTTTACGGATGTTCCGTTATAACTACTGAACCATACATCCGATTGACTTGAAACTTGGTATCCACGTAAAAAATACATGTACTTAATGAATAGGCTAATATTTATATGAGTGTTGGACTCCCTGGACCAGTTGCGGGGGCGTTAATGATGAGAATCTTTGTGGGGGTGAGGAATAATAATGTTAATTTTAAATGCCCAGCGAAGCGGACGGGTACAGCTAGTACCTAATAAAAACGGTATTCATAAATTATCTTAAGTTTATCGAAAATAATTTTGAAACACATGTCTTATTAAATCTGCGAAGACAGAAATACAAATCAGACAAAAAAGAAAATCTAAATCTCGACTTTCTTCAATAATACTAAGAACGGATCAACGTAAGCCTCACTCCCTTGCGTCACCAAAAAACCAAAGGAACGCCATTACTTTACATTTTGATTGTTTCAATATTTCTAGTACATAAATTACTGATTGATCATGATCCATTAGTGATACATCGAATTAAATTCATAACAAAACAATTATCATCCCCGACCGACAATGTTAAAGACATCTGTTTTGGAATTAAGCCAAAAAGGGGATGTTGAAAGTTCTTTCCCAACATTTTCATTTCCTGCCTCGTTTCTGTCGATTCAAATACGAACCGAAATCGAGCTTTCAACGGAACATAAGAAGCTTTAGAGTTCAGTACTTAAACTCTTTAATACTGAAATCCTTTAATAATAGCAGTAATTGTTTTTTGATAATAGTTTTTTACGTATGTTTAAATGTGCAAAATACCTCCGCAGCTGTCACAGCACATCCACAGAGATGTTTTGTAATAAGCGAACATGTACTATTAACGCCGGTTTTTTTTTTAATTGCTGTATAGGCAGACGAACCGACGGCCCACCTGATGGTCAGTGTTTACCGTCGCCCATGGACTTCAGCAATGCCAGAGGCAGAGACAAGCCGCTGTCTACCGTTTAATACTCTCCACAAGCCTCGTTTGAAGAAGGACATGTCATAGCGCTCGGGAAACACCGTGGAGGGGAGCTCATTCCAAAGCCGGATGGTACGTGGCAAAAATGATCTCTGGAAACGCATTATGAATGAACGTAGTGACTCCAGGTAATATGGATGAACTCTACTCCGATGGCAGGAGGTGCGATGGTAAAAACGAGATGATAGTATCATCTCAAAAATTTGGTCCATTTAAATATGATTTATTTTTATTATATATTACTAGCTTTTGCCCGCGACTCCGTCCGCGTGGAATAGTTACTTTGGCATAACGCTAAATTTTACCCGCACTTCATTTCACGTAGAAAGCTATTATATTTTTGAATTATATAATGCTAAGGAGCTATTTAAACCCATAATTTGAAACATTATTTATTGGTGCTCCACTTATATTGGCCTTACCGTGATGCTATATATCTATACTTATAGCCTTCCTCAATAAATGAGCTATCTAACACTGAACGAATTTTACAAATCGGACCAGTAGTTCTTAAGATTAGCGCGTTCAAACAAACAAACTCTACAGCTTTATAATATTAGTATAGATAAAGAAGATACTCTTTGTGTAATCCATGAAACCACTGTAAACCAAATAATAAAAAAACAAGGTTAAGAAAAAAATCTTTCCTGTTAGATGTCACGTGTGTCTAACTAAAATAAACTGAAAAGTACATTGAAGTAACCAAGTGGCAGCACGTTTGTTCTCTCGACACGGAGTGCTCCACAGGCGATCTCTTTCAATTATCTGAAGCACCCTCAAGACTTCGAGAGACCAGGCTTTCCTCCTTATTCTCGAATTCGGGTCAGCCTTCAATTGTTCTAAGAAACAAGGCTCGTAAGCGAAATCTTGTTACTGGAATGGCGAGGTATATTGCTGATAAGATGCCGCCATCTTTAAATTAAAAAAGGAATATGTATTTTTCTCTACGCACAACAAGAACTTGTGTTGTGTATTTTGTGAATTGTTTCGCAGTAATTATATTTATTTGTATAAAAGAAGTTGTTGTTGCTATAACCAACACAAAATGGCTAATTGTGTAAAAACTAAGACGTAACTTTTTGTAATAAATAACTAATGTTTTATGTATCTGTACTGTATTTTTATTGTAATAGATCTTATGTGTGAAAACCCTGGCGTAACGCTGACATATACTACATAAAAGCTCGCAAGTTCCGACCGGACAATCTACGCATAAAAGTTAGATCGCATGACTGATAGCCGAAATTTTCTTCTTCGTCTTCGCCCTATTCACGGGATATATCGAGTACACAATCTATAAGTATAAATCTTTTTGACAGCGACACAATATCGTGGCTGAAAATTCAATTAGGCATTTGTTGTCGCTTCGTTGGCCACCGAGCAGCCGAGTCGTGCGTGAGAACGCCTCACGAACACGCACACAACGAGTCGGGACTCATTTTTACATCGCATACCTATTTAGGGAGTACACAGGAATTTTCTTACGGAAGATTAAATGACATGATTGATTTACAATCAGTCGCTTGCAGCAACGAAACGCTTCGGGAGTTTTCGAGTGGGGCTTTAGGATTTATGGACGAGTTCTTCATGGATCTTTGGAAGATGAGCTTTAACAAAAAACATAAACGAAAATCAAATCATAATATTCTGAGACTGTGAAGTTTTGAATTACGCGTTTTCTTATTCATTATTTTGAAATTTTAGTATTAAAATTTAAACAAATACCAATTATGTCGTTCTAAATTAAAATTCATATATGCCTGGATTCTGTGAGCCCAATTAGTTATATGGATATTCGGGCTCCAGTCTATTTCTGCCGCTAAGCAACTATGCGCTCCGATTGACAGATTCTATATTCCAGTGCAATAAGTTTGAAACAAGACTGTATACAAATTCTATAGACAGTGAGTGAGGCACTAACAAACGACGATGAATTGAGGCCGTCAGCGCAAAAGTGGCCTAACTCACAATTTTTTGATAATCATGTTTATAATTAAGTATATTGCAATTTATTTAAAATATAATAAATTTTGATGCAAGACCGGCCTATCCCTAGTTACAACCAATAATGACTTTGTAAACATTATTTTTGCCTACCCAAATTCAAATTCATGAAAATTACTCCATAACAACTATGGTAAGCTTAGGCCACTTTTGCGCTGACGGCCTCAATCATACTGTGTGATTTGAAATGTATCCGCTAAACTTCGCTTCGGTAAATACAAAAAACAAATTCCTTAAAATCAATAAAATGAAAACCAAACATTTTCGATGAAATCCAATACAATGTTTGTATTGTGGTGAGAAAATATTTTATAGAAGAAAGAACGAAACTAGAAATGGGTTTCACTCGACTCTGTTTGAGTGAGAAATCAATTTGTTCCACCGTTTTCATTTATGCGGATCCGAACGATTCCATTTATTTGAGTACGAATTGAAAGGGGACCCACTGTGTTGTCAGCAGTGGCTTATGCAGCCGTCGTGTCTTAACGATACACTGCCAGACGCTAATGGAAACTTTGTAGGTATATTTAGGTATTTTAGATTATCCTTACTGCCTTTCAGAGTATAGTGTGGAAAATCTAATCTTTCCCTTGTCATCATTGAAATTATAAAAAACTCTAATAGTCTATATCAGTCAAAGATAATATAGGCTTTATATTACTTTAAGAATGGCTCATCTGGTGTTACGTGGTTACAATTAACAAACATATAATGGGAATCCCTTCGGCCACCTTCACGCTTGAGTTCTAAATTAATAACCTTTAAACAAGAACACTTGATCATAATTATGGTAGCCATACAACACTAGGGGGAGGGTGATGGGAGAGATGTGCTCCGCACTAAACGCTTCACTTTCCCCCCTTTGCCTCTTCATGAGTTCTGTCTCATGCGAGGTTTGGGCGTTGGTTGTTGAGCGACAGGAGCTTTTAGTCAGTTCGACTCTGACATGCTCCGCCCTCTATCCCCAGTGGAGGGCCGAAGTCCGGCGATTTCTTCCTGACGAAAAAAAAAAAAAAAAAAGCCATACAACACTACGGTCTATTTTAATTAAAAGTATACAGATATTCAAAAACGCGTTACATCATCGAAAGAAGCATATATTTCAAAGTCAAAATAGCGAATGTTAATGGAAAACTGTAATGAATCAAACGCTTTCACAGTACGAATGCCTTTTCCAGGTGATTTTTAGTCTTTTATTTTTACCCGATCTAATGTCGTTAGCATCGGATGAATTTAAATCACCATCGCCTTTCTGTTTCATAATGTTACGATATTTAACTGTAAATACGAAAATTACATTATTCGGAACAGTGTTTTGCTTATACAAAATTATTTGACTTAGGCCAAACTTCTTTGTGACTATTACGAAAAAAATTAAATAGGTACTATTTTAAAGACAAAGAAAAAGCTTTCAATTAAGTGACGAATTCACACTTAGAGAACAAAAATACTGAGATATCTCTAGCTATATTTTGGGCCTATACGGGTGAATCGTCCAATCCTCGTTTCACGTATTGGGTCTTTGGGGTAGATACGTGAAGGCTTATTAGACCACTGCTTTTCCATTAAGCGTCCATGGCCATGTCGAGAGAAATCGGCGAAGGCAAAATTAGTGCTGGCTCACGCAAACAACCTCCACTGCCCCACAACACACCGCGAACCGTGGTCACGGCGCCATGACAGTCGAAAAATAAATAAGTTGATCATTTTATATTTTTTTAAAAACTAAATAATCTTATCCACTTCTGGAATGAAAAATAAAGAAATAAGTTGATCATTTTAGATTGTCTTAAAAAGTAAATAATCTTCTGGAATTAAAAACATCCATCCACATTGTCAAAAAAGCTTTCATCTTTACCAATTTCATAACGCATATTATTGAATTATGCATCGTTCATAAAGTTATTCTAAATTGAAAAAAAAATGTTACACAAACGCAATAGCAATATTTACTTTGCTCGTGTTGCAACTTTTGTGGTTGTATTGAAATTGGGGAAGGGAATGCTGATAAAACACATTTTGAAGAGGGTGCATGCAATAAATCAGATGACTTATGGATTTATGCGTCGCCTTTATTGGTAGGTCAATGTTCTCTGAGTATTTTTTTTGCATTAAAATCAGAATATGCAATACCTAAATAACAAAGATTATTTTGTTCATAAATTACACGTAATCAAAAGTAAATACAATTAAATCATCCACGTAGAGAAAAATTGAGATGTCCGAGAACTTTTAAGTCCTCAAATAATATAATCGTGTTTCAGATCCATAAAATTAATCAGGCATTTCGATTTGAAGGAGAAGATAAGTAATCAATGTCTACGGCATTTTCATTACAATCTCATTCAATATGTTTATGAAGTTTTATATATTAATATACGACCTAGATACTGGAACATACTACCATACTACCTGGAGCCACTGTGGTCATCCACAGTGCGTTTCCAGGGGTCTTTTTTGCCACGTACCATCCGGCTATGGAATGAGCTGCCCTCCACGGTGTTTCCCGAGCGCTATGACATGTCCTTCTTCAAACAAGACTTGTGGAGAGTATTAAGCGGTAGGTAGCGGCTCGGCTCTGCCTCTGGCATTGCTCAAGACCATGGGCGACGATACCAATCACCATCAGGTGGGCCGTGTGCTCGTCTGCCTACAAGGGCAATTAAAAAAAACTACGAACAGTTGATGAAGATACCCTCTCCTTCATCAGTGACGTGTGGTGGCATCCCAGTTTGTAAAACAGCTGTCCTCAGACTACAAACAAATCAAGGCGATTGCGCTACCGTTTTCCCATTTTATTCCTAAATAGAACTAGCAAAAAAAACATCACGCTGCCTCAGAAAATAGTCTGAATGAAAAAGGCACCTCAAGTGGTTTACAATTCAGTGCTCATTTCATCAGATTCTTTCCTATTAACTGAAAGCGTCTATTTTAATAAAGAGATTTAATACCGAGCTTCCGTCCATCTACATAGAAATCGGAATCGCCGAGTGGCCTGTCAACTGGGGTTGTGGAAACGACTTCACGACAAAGAACTCCCCATTCCAACTTTCAATTCCTTTGGAATGCGGATTTAAATCTGCAAATTAGTTCCTTCATAAATTAACAACTTAATATTCATTACAATAATATTTTTGTAACTTAAAATATTGAGGAGGATAAGTTAACTATACTGAGACCTTAGAACTTATATCTCATGGTAGGTGGCGCATTTACGTTGTGGATGTTTATGGGCTCCAGTAATCACTTAACACCAGGTGGGCTGTGAGCTCGTCCACCCATCTAAGCAATAAAAAAAATAAAAAAAAGTTATAGAAATTTATGGAAACGTTTATAGTTCTACTGTTAACAAGTAATATTTTGAAAATGTTTAAAAAATGTATGTAAATGCAAGAAACCGTGCATTGGCTATGAACGTAAATAGTAAAATCTCTATATATAAAAATGAATTGCTGTTCGTTAGTCTCGCTAAAATTCGAGAACGGCTGGAACGATTTGGCTAATTTTGATCTTGGATGATTTGTGGAAGTCCAGAGAAGGTTTAAAAGGTTTAAAATAAATATGAAAAAGTTTAAAATAAAGTTTGTCTTTTATTCATCGATTGAGGCACCACGAAGTCTGCAGGGTCAGCTAGTATAAAATAAATAACAGTGACTTGTCCAATATTTAATAAAGCCTGTAAGTTTTTTTTGCTAACTTATGTTCTGCAGATGTTTAAAGGGCAGCTGTAGTAAATCCTATCCTTGGTGGCTGAGCCCTATCCTAGTGAAGCTGGAAAGGCCTTTGGGCCATAAGAAATTATTTCCCCCCAAAAAAAAGTGTTTATACAATACTCTAAAAGTTTCATTCTAAGAGAACATATAAGAATAACGTCACTTGTAATAAAGACCAGATCCGAAATGATGCAAACTTTATATTAAGCTTACGTAATTTCTGGTCTGGAATGATGATTTCAATACGTTCCAAAACCCCTTAATACTGGTTACAATTAGATGAAATCCTCTTCAAATACTGGTAATATTGGTGACCGTAAGCTTGTTATTCCATCATTAACAAAGCGTAACATTAAAAATAAACAAAGAATTATGTACCCTAACAAACAAAATGGTTTTCCTTTTCAGACCAGAATGTTGGAGCGTAAGAGAACGGCAGTATCCGATACTAAGAATCCTTATCATTAACATCGATTTTGTAATCAAAATAAGATACGAAAACATCAGACCGTTTTTTCGACTAAAGCCAAGAATCACCCGATTAAACTGTTATGGCTGCGTAGCTCCTTCTTTATTTCAGTTAAAAACTGTCGGCCACGATACGCGTAATTCAATGGGTTCCCTCTTTCCACGCTTTTTGCGGGCGTTTGTGTGACACTTCATTTATAATTCTGCTTAATCCAAGTGAGTGAGTTCTTACCGAATGAATTTGTAATGTAAAGATTAATGGTACACGCTACGAGGGCTTTTCAAACGGTTCCTTATCGTATTTATCAACCCTAACAGTTCTTTTGTGATCGGATTTTGACGCGTTTTCCGTTTGTGATTTAAGGTCGTCATTATATTTTCGTTCTAAATTAAGAAAAAAAACTTTATTAAACCGAAACGCCCTTATTGAAATATTTTGTTTAGACTTGGCCGTAAATTTAATTGTTCAAGTTCAGATTGAAAAAGTTACTGCGGTCGCATTATTCCACAAAAAGATTCGCCGTGCTCCCTGTGTAATTATTAGATATGTTTGTTTTGTATAATTTGTTTAATTTTGTTTTCTGTGTTGAGTTTTGTTACCAAAAATTTCGTAAAAAAGAATACTCAACCTTACGTCACGCCTTTATCAGTCGATGAGCTTCCAGCCCGCTAGTGTTAAGTCACATGTTAAGTGGATCGGGGATTAAACACATCACCGTGAATGATGCTATACCCTCGAGACATAAGTTCGAAGTCTGAATTATATTGTATAACGGCTTTCCTAACCTTCAAACTGGAACGTATGACTACTCTGCGGCAGATATAGACAGAATGAAGTTATTTATCGACCACGTATCTTAAAACGTCATTTCGACAACAATAATTTCAATTTCATTAACCTCCAATTGATTAGGCACTTACTTACTGGTGGTAGGACCTCTTGTGAGTCCGCGCGGGTAGGTACCACCACCCGACCTATTTCTGCCGTGAAGCAGTAATTTCGAAGTCGTCGTGGTCTAATGGGTAAGACGTCCGATGCATTCGTATTGAGCGATGCGCCGGTGTTCGAATCTCAGACGGGTACCAATTTTTCTAATGAAATACGTACTCAACAAATGTTCACGATTGACTTCCACGGTGAAGGAATAACATCGTGTAATAAAAATGAAACCCGCAAAATTATAATTTGCGTAATTACTGGTGGTAGGACCTCTTGTGAGTCCGCACGGGTAGGTACCACCACTCTACCTATTTTTGCCGTGAAGCAGTAATGCGTTTCGGTTTGAAGGATGGGGCAGCCGCTGTAACTATACTTGTGACCTTAGAACTTATATCTCCAGGTGGGTGGCGCATTTACGTTGTAGATGTCTATGGGCTCCAGTAACCACTTAACACCAGGTAGGCTGTGAGCTAGTCCACCCATATAAGCAATAAAAAATAACTTAATTGGTTAATTTACATTTATCAAAAAATAATATAAAACATGCGTTATTTGATGTTAAGTTATCCGGGACACGTTTAAAATAATTTATCCGAGGTCACACATGTTGCTGTCCAATTCAGTTACGAATTATTGTAAACAATAATTCAGCAACATAAGTTTTCGTATACAGGGTGTCCATTACGCGAACAATCCAGCCGCGGCCGAATTTAATCCGTTTAACTGCATAACACTCGCAAAGTTATCTCTGCCCGAATATGTGTGTAAAATCAGCCCAAGCTTAATGAGTCCAAAATAACGTAACACCCGCTCGCGGTACGCTTTATTTGCATACAAGGCTGTTCTCGATTTGTTAATGTTATAATTAATACGGTCTATTATTGATCGAAGAATACGGTAAATAAAACTGCCAGCGGATCTGCAACGTAATTGAGTCGGTTTATTTATTTTATGGCTTCATTTGTTTGATAATTGGTCGGACCACGCATTCGTAATTACTGTTGATGTACAGTGATATATTTACTAACAAGGTAACTTTTACTGGTGGTAGGACCTCTTGTGAGTACGCGCGGGTAGGTACCACCACCCTGCCGTGAAGCAGTAATGCGTTTCGGTTTGAAGGGTAGGGCAACCGTTGTAACTATACTTGAGACCTAGAACTTATATCTCAAGGTGGGTGGCGCATTTAAGTTGTAGATGTCTATGGGCTCCAGTAACTACTTAACACCAGGTGGGCTGTGAGCTCGCTCACCCATCTAGGTAATAAAAAAAAACAAAAAAATCTAACATCATCAAGTATTTCTAATGAAAACCTAAATGAAAATACTTCTTTAATGGATTTTCTTTGCACGAATTTGCTTGAAGTACTCAAATATTTGATCCAATTAATCATCACTAAAACATACAGTATTAACTTCGACTTGCTTATTCCAAGAATTACATTCGACCATAAATTTATCAGTTCCTTACCGTTCTCGATATAGTAAAACAAAAACCTATGATATAAATGAAGCTGTAATATTAAATACTAGTGACCCGCTCTCGCTTCGCTTCGGAAACATTAAATTTGATTATTGATAGGCGAAGCCCGCCATGTTGCGCGCGGTACGACAATAACTGCGAATGACGCGGCGGGGCGAAGCTAGTCTAAAAAAAGCCTAAGTTACTCCTTATATCATCAGATACCTATTAGTGAAAGTCTCATCGAAATCGGCCCAGCCATTCCAGAGATTAGCCGGAACAAACAGACAGACAGACAGACAAAAATTGTAAAAAATATTATTTTGGTGTATGTACCGTATATACCTATATAATAATATGCATGTAGTAAAAAGCCGCTATTTCAATATTACAAACAGACACTCTAATTTTATTTATATGTATAGATGATAAGCGTACAGACCACATGATGGTGGATGGTGAATGGGAATGCCAGGGCCACAGAGCCTACCCATATACGTAATTTTTTTGGGCCGAGCCGAGGCTTTGCAAGCTTCTTCAGACATGGCTTGAAAAACAAATATATTTAAAATCCTACTGTACTAATAGTAATCGTTTTATCCTCATTTATCGAAATAGAAAGTATCTATATATTAATACGTGAAGCAAAAACTTTGTATCCCTTTTTACGAAAATTGCGCGGGCGGAGGAGTATAAAATTTTCCAGACTTATAGAGAATATAGAGAAGAAGTGCACAATGCTAATATTTTATTTAAATAATGCATAAAAGATACATTAAATCAATAAAGAAAACATTACACACACTACATACCATGTATTTGACGCACACACGCATGCATACTATTTACTGTCAAACTTTTGTTCTTGACGTCCGTTGTCAAACTGAGAATAGATTAAATATTGTTTGTCTTTATTAATATTTTTTATAGTGTAGTCTTGGCGAAATTTGTGATTATAGAAGTATAAAATACTATCATAATAGTGTACAAACTTATTATACAATTCCAATTAATTATAGTCGAATTTCGACTACTGCGGGATCTCTAGTTTAATCTAAATGGGTCGTGTGTAGCCAGCTTAACGTAAAATAATGTTAACAAAAACATTACAAACATCGTACGAAACATTCCTAAATGCAAGTTTAAAAACAAACAAATCATTAAAAGTAACAAACTATTCGCTTTGTAAAATACACAGAGTGAACTCATTCCATTAAAACTTATGGAGTTCCACGTCTCGAATCTACGGATTACAGTTCGGATTTCCTAACCGTCTCGTTCACACGCTATGGCGGAAGCTAATGTGTGAGTGAGATGCAGTGATTAACACTTTTCGCACAAGTCGCGTTTAGTTCAAATAGATTATGTTTTGTTATTCTATGATTTGCTTAAATATAATACGAGAATATATAAAACAAAACATCTGACAATATATTATACAAGGTGGGATTTGCTTTATCCAAAAAATCGATTTAAAATAAATAAATAAAATCTTCATTTAAATACGGATCGTTTTAAGTTCATAAATGTATATGTCTTCTTTTACATATATCAATCAATACCAATCAATGACAATTCGAAATATTTTACTTAATCTATTATGTAAATAACATAGACATTGTGGCTCCAACGTGGAGAAGTATAGCAGTGGGAGAAGTACCTTAATAACCTCATTTTGCCAAAAGTTTAATGTGTGGCAGAACCGATAACTAATCATCACAAATATCATGCTCACTATAATATAAACACTATAATATAAATATCGAGCTCGAAATAATTTAAGAAAATGTACTCAATTCTTTCAATTTCAAAAAAAGTTTTTTTAAAATTAAAATCTCCCTATATTATTATCATAAATTAAGCACGCGAAACTCAGTGGGCTGTGTCTGTGGGAATTCTTGTCACAAGCTGAGGAAATATGATAAAACTATATTTTTTACTTACATAGGTGAATGAGTTCTCGTTCTACATAATGTAAAGTTGTTCTCAGAGCCTATAGACATGACAACGTGAATACCACGACCCTCTTTCAGACATGAGACCGAGGTCTCAACAGTAATGTATCAAACAATAGTGAGAATGAGATAGAATATAATGACTCTTGATAACGTAATAATTTATTTTTCTACATAGTCTCCGAGTCTCTCTACACACCGAGTCCAGCGCTTTTCCAAGGCTTCAATCCCTTTCAAAAAAAAGTTTGGTCTTGATCCTGCAAAAAGCTCTCCACGGCGTCCATCACCTCGTTATCGTATTCCTACCTGTTTCCTCTTAAGTATTCTTTGAATTTGGGGAAGCAGCTGCTCTTGAGTTGTTAGGTCTCCTTCGGAGGCACTCGGGCAACTGTTAGTTCATGCCACCTGTCCTGGTGAAACTGGAAAGGTCCCCGGGCCACCAGTAATCCTTCAAACATAATTTAAAAAAAAACAATGTAAACTAATTCATCCAACAGACAACATACCTCATCAATGTGTACATTTTAATTTTTGAATTTATTAGCTTTAGCTCGCTATTACGTCACGACAGAGTTCTAGCCGTTATTGTGAACATACTTCAAACTACGTCCAATCTCGGACCTGCTACTACTCGAATACGAGACAAATATTATTCCAATACTCTGAAGAATAACAAAGGAACGAATACATTAAATAAAAATCCGCACATCAATATACGTCATTCGTGATTCTAATCATAGTTATTACTCAACAAAGCGTGGATAAATAATTCAGAGTGGCTTACATACTCGGGGAGCAAGTGGAAAATATGCAAAGTGACCGGTTCGGTTTATAGTCCCCGGGTAATGCGGGTCGTAACCAAGTGGCCACATTATGCGACGCTGCCCCTCTTCTAACGGGGTGGTCACTATGGAGGTACATTATATTAGATTTCTTATATTACACGGGTTTTGATGTAAAGCGCAGTCGTGACCGAATCTTCGGGTGAATAATAAACCTCGAGATATTTCTGCGATATGATTTATTTGGCAAATACGCTATTCTTATAAATCAAATACAATGAGTTTGTTATTCAAGGAGGCTTCTATAGACGCTTCCAAATTGTTTTTGTTTAGCCACCGAATCAGGATGCAGTTTCACAAAGGATGTAAATCAGCAAGAACACTAGCAAAAGATATAGTATTGTTAAGGCCTACGAAATTTTAAATTTAAATTTTAAGTGGACGATTCGAACAACAGAGCGGAAAAAAATAGAAGCGTTCGAAATGTGGTGTTGGCGAAGAACAAACAAATCTGTCCTCGAGCAACTTCGTATAGAAACGAGACTGTCGACGATTTGCTACCAGAAGGTTCTTGGTTACTTTGGTCATATTGCTCGGCGGCCACTAGACAACCTTGAAAGATTGATTGTGGTGGGCAAGGTAGAAGGGAAAAGACCCGCCGGCCGGCCACCAAACCGTTGATCGGATCAGATAACTGCGCTCACTGGACTCTCTGTTACCAACGCCCTGAGAGAAGCCGAAAACCGAAGCAAATGGAAGCTGAGGGTACAAAGAGCCACGAAGGGCTTACAAGGACACGACCTTCAGCAATGAAGTATTCGACTAAGAAGAAGAAGAAGAAGTTGAAATTTTTATTAATGTTTACCTACACCATTACACTTCAATTAATCACCGTGCCAACCTGTATAAAGAAAATACAAGCTCAAGATCGATTTGGAAGCTTTATTCAAGAAACCCAAGCATCCAACAAGTACATAAATACATAGTATATTTGGGTATTACAACACGATTTGCGTTATAATTTAAATCATTAACAGGTTTAATGTTTGTTGTGTGGAATGAGACAAAACGCAATTCGATTTCATTAAATCTACACTCACAGCGAATACACAGTATTTGTGTATACTAACAATTTCCAAGCTACCTTGATCATTCGTTCGGTCTACCATTTTAGATCCTTCCATATAAATCTTTCGTATACATGAATTATGTAAGATCGCGATTAAAAAAAAACCTGTGGCACTCGGGAACTGTCGCGGTAAAGCTATTGTATAGCATTTTTTATCAACTTATGCTATTATAATTAGACAATGATAATTTAATATTAAAACAATAATAAAACAAGACCACGCCATATTAAACATTAATAAAAGCACAACCTTAACTGTCCCCTTCACACTCATAAGCTAGACCGCGCGAGAGAGAGATGGGCAGACTTTTCATGATGCGCATGCAGTGTGTCGTCACGCCACGCGCTTATTCACAAATACTACACAAGCGCAACCTGTGAATGTGTTGAACGCGAGCTACATGGTAGGCGGAGTGAGGGGTGTAAGGTTTTTTTCGTTACGAAATTTCATGATTCCGCCGCGCTCAAGGCCCGCGATAAAAGTTATGCAATAGCTTAAAAATCAGCGTACAAAAAAAAACAATATTAACTCAGTCACAGAACATAGTACATTGCGCGCTACTCAACACAAGCTGGTTTTAAAACAAAACTTAACATGAACAACTCAGCTTTGTTAAGTACGGCATAGTGCAACATACTGATGTTGATTCACTACGTTGCAGCGTTCTCCGACCCAAACGTATAGAAAACTGAGAAACAAAATGTCATTTATCCCGGTAATGTACTTTGTTATTTCTTATAATTAAATGTTCCAATTAAAATCCTATTACAATTTTCGTACTTCCATTTTATAATATTACAGAGTAACAATATTTTTTTGGAACGAAGTTCCTTATGTGACGATATACCCAACCGGGAAAAAATGTCTGTAACGTAAGATTTTTATTAGTAATGCACACAGTGTACGACTTAACTTTGTAATAACGTACAAAAAATAACAAATTTTTCTATCATTAATTGACCACGATTTTAGAGTGTTCGTTTGCGCAGTACACTAACTCTTATGCAAACAACCGTGAATTAACTGTGCCACAATAAGTTCGCACGTTACCGAATGACCGTGGGTTGTTGCGAAACCTCCAGTTTTATTTTCTTTATACCTCGAATAGAACTTAAAATTAATATTTTTATAATAAGGCACTTCGTTCCTGTCCGGTGTCCCCGACACCACACATACTTTAATTTGTTATTGCGTTTAATTTATTTATTAAATTGCTGTATCACGAAAATCGTGTCGACAGTAAAATCCTAGAAATGAAAAAAATCCCGATCACCTCCGCAAAGTAAAAACTCTTTATTATTAAATAAAATCTTTATAATCTGAAACACTTAGTCACATAAGACACAAACATACATCAACTGGTATCAAAGCAGCTTCTGCAGGGCGTAATCAGGTGTATCGCTCACTAATGATCCGATCTGAGCGCTAATCCGGTTTCAGCCAGTTTGAGGATCGGACAGTTTTTCTCTTAAATCCCTTCATTAGCGCATGTCGGCTTAGAGTTTCGCTTACGTCGCACGTTGACTTGTACGTTTAACTATCGCTTTGTAAATAGAAAAACGAACGTTTGCTTTCTTACTAATCTATTGAACGTGTCTTAATGCGGAAAACGTATTGCCCAGTGTATTCCAGTCGACTATGCCCAATATCAAATCTTCAAAACTGCGTTCTTTATTAAGTTAAATAGGAAGATAGTAGATACATAATCGTCACCGAATTCAACGATTTTTTTTTATTGCTTAGATAGGTGGACGAGCTTACGGCCCACCTGGTGTTAAGTGGTTACTGGAACCCATAGATATCTACAATGTAAATGCGCCACCCACCTTGAGATATAAGTTCTAAGGTCTCAGTATAGTTACAACGGCTACGCCACCTTTCAAACCGAAACGCATTACTGCTTCACGGCAGAAATAGGCAAGGTGGTGATACCTACCCGCGCGGACTCACAAGAGGCCCTACCACCAGTAAACAATTTGTACAATTGAATTTGAACATTTGAACCATGAACAATGAACAATGAACCATTTTTATTTTTATTTTTTATTACTAAAATAAAAGGACGTACTCTTGACCCACCTGGTCTCACGTGGACTTTGGAACTCATATAGGTACATCAACGTAAATGCCCCACCCTACTTGAGATATGATTTCTATATCTCAGTTTTTACAGTATAACGATTGCCTCATCTTTCAAACCGAAACACATTTCACACACATTACTGCTTCATGGCCGAATTATGGCTGGTGGTACCTATCCGTGCGGACTCACCATAGTCGCGAAGCAGTCGTGCATGACTCGTGTCGATGATTCGAAGTGTTGCGAAAAGAGCACAAATAAGCTACTATCTATACAAAGCAATCGAAAAAGGAACATCACTAAAGCATTGCGGCATAATGTAGATCAAGTTCCAACAATAAAATAACAAAGTTCATCAAAAGAGTATTACTCGCTGAATTAAACCACGCAATAAAACGATTCACCTATCAGAAGCTCTTATTCCGTCGTTCAGTTTAAGTGAATTCTGACAATCAAATGTATGAACGGTTCATACCGGCTCGGACCGGCTGACCCCCGTCCATCGGTTGTAATATTTTATAGATATTGGACCGCGTTTTCTGTCATTATCGTAAAAGGAGCGTCAGCAAGAAAACTATTCCCTCTCTTCTATTACTTTCATAATACTTAAGTGGATCCGCTAGTTGCGTAAAGGAAATTGAATCATTTATTGTAACTGCGCATTATTGCTTTGTCTAGGTAGCTTTACGATAAACATTCCTTAATTATTTACAACTAAACACTCACTAGTCTAGTACCATAGTTAAGGGGTGATATTCTCGAATGGTCTTCCAAATAATCGAAAACCAAACTATGAGCACCCACTGTTCATTTTCAAAATTAAACATGCGATGTTTATAAGTGTTCCAAAAAGCCTTAAGTCTGTCGTTAAAGATGTTTGACTTTGTGTTTCCTCTCACGTTGAAATGTTATTTGCAATTGCTTACGCCGTACCTACCACTACGAAAATGTATCCGACAGAATTTACCCATGAAGTGGAATGATATCACGTACAAGGATAACACAATCTCAAAATCGAAAACATTTTAATACGTGCTAAAACCAATTTTACGGTTTAACCTCACATCCTTTTTTTTCCTTTATGATTTCCGTTTTAAATAATTGAGTCGTCTATTATCAAAGGTGGCAATCTGTGCATTTGGACAAAAAAATGTTATTGATTTGTCAATACAGATTGATTTGAATATAATCGTCTCCTTCAAAGAATACGGTTCAAAACCTGCATTAAATAAAGGTTAATACTTAACCTGTTATTTATCTAAGATGTCGTTCAGAAGAGTTTTGTGACTGCCAATGGAATACAAAGTCAATAATTCGTTTTTCTGATTTACCAATAATTGTCCAAAAGTCACATTGCCGGCTTTGATAATAGTCGACTCAATTGACAGTACTCGTGGTAATTTAAGACTTTGGTTGCTTTCAAGACTGAGTCTATATTCTACATGCATTAATTGTATCTTTACAAACCACAAATAAAACCCAAGCTGTACTACTGGGGTAGCGGCTTGGCTTAGTTTAGGTCTATGACCGACGATAACCATTCACCATCAGTTAGGTCATATAATCGTCTGTAATTATAAAATATAATTATGTAATTTGCGTGCACTTGACTTCTAAAAGAATTCTGCCTTAACTATAAATTAGTAAAATTAGAACGATATTACAACGCAAATGCGATAAACTCTCCGGTTCCAATTTGGATGGAGAAATAACCGTTATATTATGCTACTATTTGAATCTTAGAACAGGTATAACTTTTTTGTATCTTTAACACGTGTCCCCAAATGTTTTATCATGATGGAGACGTGTAGTAATATAAAATCAGACCATAAAAGTATTATAAATAACAAACTAACTGGCCGTAGAGCGTGATTTGGGGGACCGGTGCAAAGAAAGGCAGAAATAGGTAGGCACTTATTTCTTTCGCGCGTTCTTGTTTGAAGAGTAAGACAAACAGTAAAATTGACACTACGATCTTATGAATCAAAATAAACGGTAGAAATCACATCCTAACATTTATAGACTCCTACAATTTTATTTATTTTACCAAGAGCCGTGAGATCTGCCGTACATATACAAGAATAAAAACGCTATTTTTGTACATGCTATTCATTGTCTATTGCACTTTTAAATCATCATTTTTGTTTATATTTCTCTCTCTATACAAAATTGACTGCAATAGATCACCTTCTAAGCATTAAGATTGATAATGGTGACTTAACTTTTTTAACAATTACATTAATTTATATTTAATATGTGATTAAAATAAATAACTATCTATTTGTTTTACGTTATATGTATTCAATTAACAGCATACAAAATGCAGAATGTTTTGTTATTAGTGCCGTATTGCAGTACACATTAATCTGCGGAGGTTGCACAGAGGGCACGACTAGAAACTGTCTAGTGAAATCCGTGTACACTCGGACGCTGTAAGCCCACACAAATCTGCTTTCAGTTTGTCGCCAAACGGATCAAGCGTAAACTTTTGCTTGCAAATTTAATATAGATTTTTAACCACGACTATAAGAGCAGAAAGATTTTAAATTTTCCCCGTAGTTCTTATTTATGTGTGACATTACCAAGTTACTATGGATAAAATTATTTTATGAATTTTTTTTCAAATAACTCTACAGTATTACAAATATGTTTTATTTTTATTCATTAAGTCAAAGTACAAAGACTATATCAATAATCAATAGAAATGAAATACATTTCTATTCCTGATTTTTACCGTGATCTTCCATGTATACACACATATAAACGCACGATAAAGTATGTATATCAGTGTCAGACCGTCGTAGGACCTAGACATATTCCTAGTTTTAGACCAGATGGTTGGACATGAGCTATTATCGATTGTTAATTATTATTATGTTCACCCGCATGGACAATAAAAGGTCACCCGAAAACTATAGTCAACAACGAAGAATTAAAGGGGATAGTCGAAGCTGACGATATTTTTTGATAATCGCAAGCGGTCATCATGTAGGTTAGACCCTGGTTCGGTACCTTTTTGTTTGTTTTTTTCCCTACCTATGTTGATAGCCTTGAGAGGCTATTTCAGCTTCACCCTAACGTGTAGGTGAGCTCACGAAGTTCAAACCGGAATGTTGCTAACACTGGCCCAAGCAAGAGCAGTGCTTCGTAGAATCTAACACCGGATTAGAAACGCGACCCTCTGAGAAGATCCGGCGAGAAACTCAGCGGGCTGTGTCTATGGGTTAATTTACTCGTCGAGCCCTTCGTCGCAAGCAACGGGTTCGGCGAGAACGTGATCGGTGCTTGGGGTACCTAAAAGCACCGTTAATGGATCGGGAGGATCCGTAATGGCATGTTTAGGGCGACGTCGACTGTTTACCATTCGGTCCCCAGGTTAGGGTATGTAATTTTTTCGTACCGGCGGCTCGACATAAGAATTTTCGTGTCGTGCCGCCTTTTCAAAGTGGGTACCTGGGTAATGCTCTAAACGAAAAATTACCCCTAAAATCAAGGCCACAGTTTGGTGGTCTAGTGCCGGTATAATTCGTCACAGCCTCTTACCAAATGGCACCAGTATTACTGTGGACGTGTACTGTGAGGAACTGGTCACAATTATAAAGAAGCTCGTGAATCTCCGGTCTCCTTGGTTAATCGCTGAGCCCCGCTGTACCTACACGACAACGTTTGACCTCATACGGCATAACAGACGGTATTTTAGCTACTTATTTTGGGTCATACACCGTACTTACTCGACCTTGCGTCGAGAGTCTTTTTTCAAAGTTTGGACAACTTCTTGGCAGGTAAAACATTCAATGCCAGAGAGATTAACTGGCTTTGTGGTGCAGCGGTAAGTGCCTTTGATGGTTCTTCGAAGGTCGTGGGTTCGATTCCCACATAGGGCAAACGTTCGTCTGATGAACAAGTTTGTTTGCTCTTTGTCTTTGTTCGTTGTTATACATTGATGTCCGCTTCTCATATTCAATGCAAAACATTATTGTATGTTCAATTACATAATGAAAAATTCAGCTTTTGAACCGTATTAACTACTCAAATGCTTTGATATCATTGTTTCAATAAAATTTTGATGGTTTCATGAAAACATATTATTTATTTTTGAAAAATTCTTAAAGGAACAATTAGCGCCATCGCGTTGTTCTTTTACAGACACTTCGCTAACAATGCATGTTGGGCTATTCGAAGTTCAATCAAGAATTTAAATACTTAAAAAAACTTTTATTTACAATTTTTACTAATTACCAACAAATAGGCAGTACAGAATACTATAATCTCAGTGATATTAATGCCTTTTCATTTTAATGTCTATAATACATATTATCATATGTAAGCACTAATAATAATGCTCATTTTATTACCAACTGACAAAATATTTTGCTCTCCTCCTCCTCCCTGAGTGGCATTCCTCATGTTTTTTTTTTTTAGCTAGCTGAGATGGGTGGACGAGCTCACAGCCCACCTGGTGTTAAATGGTTACTGGAGCCCATATACATCTACAACGTAAATGCGCAGAAATAGGTAGGATGATGGTACCCACCCGCGCGGACTCACAAGAGGTCCTACCACCAGTTATTACGCAAATTATAATTTTGCGGGTTTGATTTTTATTACACGATGTTATTCCTTCACGGTGGAAGTCAATCGTGAACATTTGCTGAGTACGTATTTCATTAGAAAAATTGGTACCCGCCTGCGGGATTTGAACACCGGTGCATCGCTTCAACACGAATGCACCGGACGTCTTATCCTTTAGGCCACGACGACGATGTTTGAGGGTCATGACCATCTCCTCCCATTATACTTCTTTGGATGGTGTTTCACCATCTTCCTCTGTTCTCGGCGTTGTGTATGGCATCGTAGACTTTGCTTTAAGAACAATTAAAATAGCGGTCGTTCATATATAAAACGACGATAACTATATTAAATATAACGATTTTGTAAATTTTATGAATCTTTTACTACTGCTCTGTTTACAAAATCTACAACGCAGTACACTAAAAAGAGACTACATCAAAAAGAACAAACAATAAAATGAAATAAACAAGGAAAAATACGCACCGCAAATGAACGAAAAATAATAATTTTTGAGCGTTTCGACCACGATGAAAAGTTGTCGTCAATATTTTTATCGGTACAATAGAGGCTTTCTGAATGGTACGAGCATTCGTACAAAGTAACATGAGGAGGGAAAATGAAAAAGTTGCCCGCGGAAACGTCCCCGATACAAGATTCGTAGCAAATGGAAAAACTTTGTAGCATGCGATAAAAGAGAAAGAAAAAAATTAGGGCCACTTGATTTGCGGTGACGGCCGAGTAATAATGCAATGTGTTTATTCACGCAACGAGATACAACGTTATATAAATTTGTACTTCAATAACGTAACTCTAATTGGCGTGAGTGCTTGTATAACAAATTGGTGTTTCTTTTGTGAGTTGTTCGTGAATTTGAATTAGATTTCATGCTAGTATGATGGGATTCAAGCTCTACGGAATATTTTTCTAAATAGATATAATGCCTTTCACTATTTCACTATCTATACTTAGTCTTGCCATAAATACTGAGAAAAAGGAAGAAAAAAAATTCTATTGCAAATAACATTTATTACTTTTACAGTGTGCTAGTTTAATACATAAATACAAAACAATTTAAATTTAAAGTATAAAAAGCTTATTCGAAGTGGTCTCCATTGGCTGCAATACAGTCCTTTAAACGTTGAGGCTAGTTATCAATAGAAGCACGCTCTCTTTCCATGGGAAAATTTTTCACTGCCAATCGTACGGATTGTTTTAGGGACTCCAAATTATCATGGCGTTTAGAGCAAGCCGTACTCTCTAAAACTGACCATAAATCATAATCCAGCGGATTAAGATCAGGACTAGACGACAGCCAGTCTTCAGCTCTGATGAAGTCCGAAACGTTCGTTTCCAACCAAGACTGCGTAGACCGAGCTTTATGACCTGGCGCCGAGTCTTGCTGGAAGGACCATTCTTGATTATTGAGCATGGTATTGTTAAGGGGCTTCACTAACTTCTCAACAATGGTATTTTGATACACTTGTGCCGATGTTTTGATACCTTTTTCACAAAAGTATGGCTCAGTCACTCCTTCATAGCTAATACCCCACCAAACCATCACTGAAGTTGGATAGTGCCCACGTTGCACTCTGTCGACTAACTGGGAAGCTTCCTTAGAGTTTTGAGCATAAATACGGTCATTTTGTTTGTTAAAATATTGCTCAATTGTAAAAAAATTCTCATCCGTAAACAAAATTTTTCTATGACCTCCCTTTGCGTACCGTTTCAGTAGTTGTTTCGATTTTACCACCCTATTCTCTTTTAAATTATCAGTTAAGAAATGACCAGTACGTCTCTTATAGGCTGCAAGTCCTAAGTCATCTTTTAAAATACGCGACATGGTCCTAGGTACTATCTTCATCTCCCGAGATAAAATCTTTTGCTTTCGGACAGGATTTCTTCGAATTCTTTCCCTTACTGCTTTGACCACCTTTTTCGTACGAACACTACGTGGACGGCCAGATCTTTTTCTGTCACAAACAGAGGAGGTCTCATTGCACCTATTAATTATAATAGCCCGGTATACAAACATTTTACTAATAAAAGTTTTAAAAATTTCATTTGGCTCCATACCTACTTTGTGTAATGCAATCACAGCGATTCGGTTCACTTTATCACCCCACTCCATTTTAATATCGCAAAATATTGTACAATGTATTGGCGCCAAAATGAGAAAACTCAATGAGCAATCATATAAAAATGACAGATTCCAAATTCAAATGTAATATTTTGTTTATTTTTTATTGTAACAGTATTTATGGCCAGGCTAAGTATATTAATACGTGGAGCAAAAACTTTGTACCCGTTTTTACGAAAATTGCGCGGACGGAGGAATATGAAATTTCCCACACTTACCTACCTATAAAGAATATAGAGAAGGAGTGCAGAAAGTTAATATTTTTTTAAATTATGCATAACAAAGACGTTAAATCATAAAAAAATAACATTACATACACTACCATGTATTTGACACACGCACGCATGCATACTGTTTGTTTATTGTCAAACTTTTCTTATTGCTTATAGTATGTGGTCAAATTGAGAATAGATTAAATATCATTAGTTTTTTTTTAATATTTACCTAAAGTGTAGTCTTGGCGAAATATGTGATTATAGAAATATAATAGTATTTCGCAATATAAATATAATAGTGTACAAACTTATAATTTCTATTATTTATAGTCGAATTTCGACTACCGGGGGTTACCAGTTACAAAAAATATTCGATACGCTGTAACGGGCACCGCGTAGTCGTGCGTTAAACTACAAAGTCGTTTTTGAAGTCGTCGTGTTCTAAAGTATAAGACGCCCGGTGCATTCGTTGTTGCGATGCACCGGTGTTCGAATCCCGCAGGTGGGTACCAATTTTTCTAATGAAAGAAGTACCTACTTAACAAATGTTCACAATTGACTTCCACGGTGAAGGAATAACATCGTGTAATAAAAATCAAACCCGCAAAATGATAATTTGCGTAATCACTGGTGGTAGGACCTCTTGTGAGTCCGCACGGGTAGGTACCACCACCCTGCCTATTTCTGCCGTGAAGCAGTAATGCGTTTCGGTTTGAAAGGTGGGGTAGCCGTTGTAACTATACTGAGACCTTACAATTTATATCTCAAGGTAGGTGGCGCATTTACGTTGTAGATGTCTATGGGCTCCAGTAACCACTTAACACCAGGTGGACTGTGAGCTAGTCCATCCATCTAAGCAATAAAAAACAATAATAATAATAATAATAAAAAAGGCGACTGTAACGATTTGTAAGCAGCTGCATCGCAATGCATTTAGAAATTTTATTATCGTCTTACAGTAAATTCATATACAGACTACTTCGGTGCGGTCAACGCCTTGGATAACTGCGTCATGTACGTGGGCAACCAATACTTTACGGTTTCTTTTTGTTACATTTTTTACGGCGACAGCATACGACAATTTCATTTTGTGTTCAGTACTTAATTCGCGTACATTTCGGGAGCTTTCAAGCCACTTACGAGTCGTGCGTTTGTTTGTAGTGTTCACTCTGTACACGTCATTAAAGTGGTAAGCCGTTTGCGCGGCATTGCTGCAATAATCGGACTCGTATTCCATAATAACTAGTATTTTTATCGTGTCCATATTAATGACCAAGATACAAATAAATAAATAAATAAATATTTACTAACAACCACGCCACGTTACCTGGTCCCGTGATAAGTTCGTAAAGAACTTGTGTTACAGGTACCAGATAACGGAAATAAATGTAATATTGAAGTGAAACTTCCTTATCGGCGTTGGAAAAAAATTTACCGTCACGTTTTTCGGTTACGCGTCACATTTTTCCGTTACGCGCCATCTGTTTTGTATTCATGTCTATGATAATAAAATCCTTTTGTTTAAACTTTATCTAATTTAACTTTTTTGTATTCATGTCTATGATAATAAAATCCTTTTGTTTAAACTTTATCTAATTTAACTTTATTTAACCAATTTCTAGAAAGTTGCATGTAGATCATTTTTCGAAAAATAAGGCCATAAATAAGTTTCACTTCTTACGTGTGTACACTAGTACACGCACACATTTTTTTTTATTATACACATACATATATTTAATATGCATCCATAACCCTGGAAAAGACATTTATATTTATCATACAAATGTCTTCCCTTGGAGGGTTTGTAACCCGCGACCCCCTTATGCAGTGACCATGTCACTTACCACTACACCAGACGGCCATTTGTATGTAGTGAAAATAAAACACTAATCAACAAACAAATGACTGAATTCAAAAATATACGTATTTCCATATTTTTAATATATTTATTTTAAATTTATGCCAGCATACAAAAAATACATTACGAATGGCCAATACTGTAAAATGGCAACTTCATACGTAAAACCTTATTATATTAACATTAAATGTATGATTAACTAGATGCATACTGTTCATGCAAAAAAAGCATAACGATTTTTCAAACAAATGTTCTTTTAAATTATTAATATAAGATTGTAATACTGTAGCTACACACAGTAATAAACATGATGTATATTATCTTTATTAAGTCTTCATAACTTTCTACAGAATCATGCAAGCATGATATCAAATTGATCTCAGGCGAGCTTGTAAAAAATTCCCTTTGTGAATACAACGCTCGTTATATCCAAGTAATGCATCAGTTTATATTGCAGTAATGGCACATAGTTTATGTTAATTCAGACATTTGTCTGCGAAATGAGATTTTTATTCTTAGAAACTCGGAGTTGATTTACGTGGGCAATTTTTTTTAATCAAATGAGCGAGTTAAGTGTTTATTTTCGAGATTTACTTAAAATGAAATATGCTGAGACCCTCGTATCTACACTTTATATTTAGAAAACCTTTATAACTTAATAATTACAATTTCAATGTGAGGCAAAAAAATTTTCTTATAATAAAAAAGCTTTTCGAATTTTATATTACTGCTTTAATAACAATATATAGCTTCTAAATAGTAAAGATATAAATAAATAAAATAAAAATAAAATAAAAAGCCTTTTATTTCCTGCTAAAATACAAAGTAAATAGGTATTTAATAAATTTTATTTTTCTTCACTTATGTTTGGCAGGAACCCATTAAACATGGTGAATATCCTCCTCCAAGTCATTTGGTTCTATTTTGAGCTACCTGTATCCATCGAGGGCCAGCAATGGCTTTTATATCGTCCCCCCATTTTGATATCGGGTGACCCTTTTTTCTTTTCCCTTTTTTCTTAGTAAAGATATAAAATCTCAAAATTGTTCACTCTTATGGTTTTCTCTTATCTCATCTCTCATCTCTTATGCTTATGCTTTTCCATTAGAAGATCGCATAAACATCGACTACAGAACTCTAATACTATTTCCGGATTTAAACCTCTTACTAAATTACCTGGGTTTTCCATCCAAACCTGTTGCGAAAATTAAAAACTTTATCAGGCAATGCAAGGTACAACAGTTAGACATTTTTGTTAGCACATATTATTCCGATTTCATCTAGTAGTATTGCAGCGTTAAGATCTTTACTAAGAACCAAATCGAATACAAATCGATTGCATCCAATACGAAATCTTCAGGAATTCTACCTACACTCCGAGCTGAGAACTCCCTATTCAACACTAGAAACTTATCATTCAAACGAAGTCGAACTTCGCTTATTCTCATAAGTATCTCTCCAAAGTTAACACGTAGCGTTTTACACAAATGTGTACCTTAATCGCATGGATATAAAGTCAACTGGAAGGTATCATACAAATATAAGGAAAACAAATAAAATCGTCTCATTATATCTATTTTTAAGTTCAAATTCAAATTTGCATAATAATTCAGCTTTCGCGTTTAGAAACTCATTTAAGACTGTTTCAATGATCATTATTTAGTTGTATAATATTTTCCTCTGTTGTTTTCTTTTTGTCACTCGAGTTCGATGTGTGGGTATGTCATGTCATTATCTGTGTTGTGCGAAACTTGGTGTCAGAGATCAAAACCAACTTTGTGACGTCACTCAAAGTAGTCATAAGAATAATTTACTTTGACGCTTAAGATTTATGATTCCCTAAAAATAAAAAACCAATATTTTTTCCGGAGGTGAACAATCGACGTCGCGATCTATCTTTTTATGTTTGAAGTTGTTACCAAAGCCTATAGACGTCACAAGGTGAGTACCGCTACCTATTTTAAGATATTAGGTCGAAGATTCAATTGTATTGTATAACAACTGCTGGACTTTTTAAATCAGAACACATTACTGCTTGGCTTTAAAAACATGACTTAAATGATGATGTTTCTTCGCTTATTATTTAAAGTTCGAGCGCCCCCAGACGGCGATCGGTCTTGGGCTTTATTTTGGGTCAGGTTAGCCCGATTGTCTTCACCACCTCCCCCACGGTGCTTGAAGGTCTGCTTAGGACGGCCTACATTCCGCTTTCCCTTGTGGATCCACTCCAGAGCTCGCTTCGGGATGTGCGTAGGCTCTCTCCTGAGAGTATGGCCTGATCATGATCTGCTCCTCAATTTACGCTTCTCGACACAACTCTCACAGGCGTTCGTTGGAGATTTTCTTAGCCCAGTTATTAGACTCTCTTCACTTACGTTAGTTAAGAACTAAAGCAAAACCTACTTAGTACATTGTCAGTTTTGCAGCGTCTATTTTGGTGCCAGTCTTTAATTTCAGTAACCAAACTAAAATAAGTTAGGTCGTTTCTAGCACGAACACATCACACTTGGTATAACCATTCGAATCGCGAAGTTGGAAGTACGCTGTAATTCCGATGCACTCCAAGACAACTTTCTGGATCGCGCAGGAGCCAAACGAGCTGACAAAGTTGGGCACCTCGACCCTCAGATTGCTACATTGTATTTAGCTTTCAAATATTCGGACTATCTTTGAAATGAAAGGTATCCCGGCTTTTGCCTTTACGCCAGACGTTTCGGAAGGATCGGACTGATGCGCGCCGAGCATTCCCGAGTACTTTCCGTTTAATTAATTTGTGAAGTTGGTATGTTTTCATAAGTATTTCTCATCGGTATTTGATCTGTGAGGTTTCGAGTCATGTTACAATATACTTCTGAAGCTCAGAAAGTTTATTGCCGAATAGTCGAGAATGTCATAAGTTTAAGACATAAAATTTCAAATATAGAATTGAATTCTATTGGAAATAGAATTTAACAATAGCTAATACTGTTAGTTCGTTAACTTTTGAAATAATTTAAATTTCAAAGGACAAGCTAACAGCAACAGGCTTAATTAACGCTAAACATAACAATTAAGGCACAAATTATTTTAAAACATTTCGTCCTCAGCTGCAATTTCAGTTCCCTTGTTATTATTGAGAAAATACAAGTGCAAATTATTTAATAGGATAATACTATAAATTGCGGGCTTCGTTGGATAATGTTAAGTTACGTGAACAGATGGGTGAAACATTATTCTCAATTTATTTATAAAACTAGCGTAATATAGATGTTCAAATTTTTGTAAATAAATTTAAGTGTAGCTGAAATAACTTTATCATTTCCAAATCGCATTCTTGGCGCGCCACACTGTTTGCCACAAAGTGCCGTATTTTTAAAATACGGCCACTGCGGTTAAATTTGAATAATTGTCTCCTTTAAAATATCACATACGATATATACCCAACACAAAACCCCATCTCTCGAAGTTATGATTCTATGAAAACTACAATTAAAAAAAGATGTGTGGTGTCGTGGGACATCGGATAGGAACGAAGTTGCTTATTATAAAATTATTAATTTTAAGTTCTATTCGAGGTATAAAGAAAATAAAACCAGTTGCCTTGCGGTCCCCGTACGGTTCACACGTATCGGTCGACGCGGCGCGGTTAACGAGTAATTACGAATATAATATCACTACCGAGTGTTCTGTTTTAACACCGTTTGTCAAGTTAGGGGTACTCCTGGCAACGGGAGCCCCTTCTGACACTATGGATAAACCTACCCCCACCGTAAGTTATGCCAATGTCACATCTAAAACCAGCTACCCGAAGAAAGATCAAGCTATTATTATAAACTCAATCGACGGAATCATGATTCGAGACTACTTGTTAGCCCTTTCCGCAGTGACCAAATCAACGTCAATCCGCTTCATTTCTCGCATTTCCAACTCGAGAATCTGCGTGTACTTGGACTCAAAACAAACAGCTGACGAATTGGTTGACGTCATTAAAAACGTTAAAGTGAAAGACCACGTATTGGAGATTCGGCCGCTGATAACAAGAAACAAACGTATCGTTTTATCCAACGTTTGCCCCATAATTCCGCACGATATCTTAGAAGAAAAATTTAATGAAATGGGTATTAAAGTATTGTCTCCCATAACATTCATGAAAGTGGGCATCCCGGACCCTGGTTTTTCACACATTATGAGCTTTAGGAGACAAGTATACGTTTCCCCTGAGGATGAAAAAAGATTACCAGAATCGATGCAAATTAACTATGATGAAACCAATTATTGGATTTATATTACAAACGAAACAATGAAATGCTTTGTATGTAATGGAATGGGACACTTGGCAAAATACTGTCCGCAAAGCAGTCAACAGGTTCTTGGTACCAAAGGCCCTAACAACCTCACGCAAGACAATTCAACTACTTCCAATGACACTACAGTCGAATCCAACAAGCTACCGTCACAGTCTCTCAATTCTACAATTAATCTTGAAATAAACCAAATCTACCCCCCTCCTGAAATTTCCAAACCGCAAGTACCAACAAACTTACTACCACACAATAAATTTGACATATACAAAGGTGTTAAGCGGATTCATCCATCTACCTCTTCAGAACCATCACAACCGGAAATAAATCAAGCTGAACCTACTTTAGATGACAGTAATATTATAGTCAGTGATTACACGGATGAAACCGACAGCAATTGGTCTCTGGACGAAGAACTAAAGAAGACCCCTAAGTCACTCAAGAAGAAGAAGAAAACTCTCGATGACAGAAGTGAAGAACAAGTTTGGAAGGATATTAAAACAGAGCTGGATCAGTCAGAAACACAACCTCACTTCCCACTCACCGTAGACCAGTTTATTAGTTTTTTAGATAATTCCCGTAGCAAACAAAATCTTCAAGAACTTATCAAAGACTATACGGATGATATCCCGGATTTAATTGATATGTGCACGTTTCTCCGCACTAAAATGAATTTAAATAGGAACCTCAAAAATAGATGTACAAGATTAGTTAAGAAACTAGAACTTATCAAACTGTTAGAAACCAGTAACAAGCCATAGTCTCTTTTATTACAATTTGCTTAAAAATAAGGTAAGTGATTTAGTTATTTGACAGAATGAAAATTTTACAGTGGAATGTTAACGGTTTTCATAGACGATTAGAGAATATACAACGTATATTAAATGATATTGACCCTCTTTGTATTTGTATCCAAGAAACTAATTTTAAAAATAACTACTGTGCTAAGTTGAAGAATTATATTCATTTTTTCAAAAATCGATCAAATAGCAGTATAGCTAGTGGTGGAGTAGCTACTTATGTAAAATCACACACACTGCCCAAACAGGTCGATATTATTAGCCCACTAGAAGTGATAGCAATAAGAATAGAATATCCTTTGGCTATTACAATATGTAACGTCTATTTGCCAAATAGCTGCCCCTTAAGTGAAAATGACCTGAATAATCTAAAAAATCAGCTTCCAACACCTTTTGTATTATTGGGTGACTTTAATAGCCACCATTTTTATTGGGGTTCAGATCACTGTGATCTGAGGGGTAAAATTATATCTGACTGGTTAGATGTAGACGAAAATATGATTCTCCTTAATACTAATCAGCCCACACACTTTAATAATAGCAATGGTCACACCAGCAGTATCGATTTAGCCTTTGCTTCACGAAGTATATCAACTTACTTTGACTGGTATGCATTAGACGATCTATACGACAGTGATCACTACCCTATTATGATTACATTAAAGATAGATTTAAGCCCCGAAAACCAAAACGCCCCGCAACACTTCAAATATCAGATGGCAGACTGGCCTAACTTTCGTTCTGATATAGAAATTAAAATTAACCAACTAAGTAGAGTTACACCCGAATCTTTGACCAGAATTAATGACTTAGTTGATGAATTTAATCAAATACTTCTCGGTTCAGCAGAAAAACATATACCTAAAACAACAGGGAAAATTAAAAAAAAACAAGTGCCATGGTGGAACGACGAGTGTGATAAATCACTTAAAGAATCTAAAAGAGTATATAGACTTTATAAAAAAGAAAAAAGAAAAGCCGAATATTACCAAAAAAGTCCAAATCGTTTGGAAGATCTCCAAAATCTTCAAGATTCACTTAAGATAGATTACAAAAGAAAAAGAGCCAATGCTAGAAGAATATTTAAAGAAAGCAGAAAGAAAAGTTGGGAAAGTTTTATCACTTCCATTAATAGTTACACTCCGCCAGGAATTGTATGGCAAAAAATAAACGCTATTAATGGACAAAAAAGCAAAAAACAAACAATAGTCTTAAAAAACAATGATAGACAGTTAAGTGGTGATCCAAAAAATAACTCGGAATTATTAGCGTCTGCTTTTGCTGCAAACTCTAGCTCTAACAATTACAGCCAAGAATTTCTATCTTTTAAAAACCAAATAGAAGAGAATAACAATGTATTCGATTTTTTGGATAATAGTAACTCTATCAATCAAAATATTACAATTCATGAACTGTATTTCTATTTACACCAATTAAAACACTCTAGCCCTGGACCAGACAACATATCTAACACCTTAATCAAAAACCTTCCACTCGTGGCTCTAGAACGACTCCTTGACATTTACAACTTCATTTGGCTCAATCAAGTCTTTCCTGATAAGTGGCGAGAAGCCATTGTTATACCGATTCCGAAACCGGGGAAATTACCAACCTTAACTTCCAGTTATAGACCTATATCGCTCACTTGCAATTTGTGTAAATTACTCGAAAAAATCGTAAGTAATAGATTGAGATGGTATTTAGAACAGAATCAACTAATATCAGCAGTTCAATTTGGTTTTAGACAATATAAGTCAACATTAGATCATCTTGCGTATTTGGAAAACGAAATATTAACATCCTTTGCAATTAAAAATAAGGTTGTGGCGGTTTCCCTGGATTTGGAAAAGGCTTATGAAATGGTGTGGAAACACAGAGTCTTGTTACTCCTGGAACAGATGAGTATTAAAGGTAACACCCTAGCCTTCGTTAGAAATTTTTTAGAAAACAGGAGGATTAGGGTTAAGATAGATGGCATCGTTTCAGATCCTATCAATACCGAGAACGGTCTACCGCAGGGATCTGTGGTGAGCGTAATACTTTTTTTAGTTTCAATTAATAGCGTAACAGAGGTTATAGAAAGACCAGTGAAGGGATGTTTATTTGCGGATGACTTAACCCTTGTATGCAGTGGGAACAGCATTAAACCAACGCAAACACTATTGCAAAATACTTTAGATAAACTAAGTGAATGGTGTCGACACACTGGATTTAAATTTTCAGATACGAAAACTGAATTTATCGTTTTAGCAAAAAGGAAAAAGAAAGAAACAGTAAGCTTAACAATTAATAATAAACAAATTAAAGAGGTCCGTCATCTAAAAATATTAGGTTTAATCTTTGATCAAAAACTGAACTGGATCGACCACATAAAAAAACTAAAATCAGATTGTTATAATAGACTCAACGTCATCAAAATTCTATCAGGAAGTAGTTGGGGCTCAGATAGCACATGCATTAAGAATACATACAAAGCATTGATAAGACAAAAAATTGACTATGGCTCTATTATTTATGACTCTGCATCTTCCAATATTTTAAAAACCCTAGAAAGTATACACAACACTAGTTTAAGATTAAGTCTAGGAGCCTTCAGAACAAGCCCAATAAACAGCATTCTAGTTGAAGCAGAGGAAATGCCACTAGCTTTTAGGAGAAAAGAGCTATGCCTGTCATATGCCATTAACCATATAACAAACAACAAAGACTCATTTATACTAAAGGACACTGTACCATCGGATATAGAATTTAGGTTACAACCAACCCTTTCATCTCCTTTGAGGTTAAGAATTAAAAAATACCTCGCAGAAATAAATTTAGATTTTCCCCCGGTGTTTCCACGTAAACACCACTACTATCCTCCGTGGCACCAATCAAATTTCACAATAAATATGGAAATAGCTCAAAATAATCCCCGAGACACCACATCAGATTATATCTACAAAGATCTTTTCTACGAAATTAAAAATAATCACTTAGACTTCAAGATGTACTACACGGACGGCTCAGTCTGTGAAGGTAGATCTGGTTGCGCTATTGTATCTGAAAATTATAGTTGCAAGAATAGACTCCAAGACTATGCCTCTATATTCACATGCGAAGCAGTTGCTATACTAGAATGCTTAAACATTATTAAGACGAACACAAATTACAAAAAATATATAGTTTTCACTGATTCAATGTCTACCCTCATGGCCCTTTCAAATAATCACAACAAAAACCCCCTTATTATTCTGATCAAGGAAATTCTAACCGGGCTTATAGATAACAATTACATAATAAAGCTAATCTGGATTCCTAGTCACCAAGGCATATCTGGAAATGAAAGAGCTGACACAGAAGCTAAGAGAGCCACAAAGTTAGCCCAATGTAATTACCTTACTTCTAATATACAGGATCTTAAAAAACACATTAAATGGAAGATTAAAACACTCTGGAATAGCTATTGGGTAAAAGATAATAAAAGTGCTTTATATGATATAAGAAAATCCGTTTTTGAAAAAAGGAATTTTCAGATTAATAATAGAAAAGATCAAGTAGTTTTAAATAGATTAAGAATAGGTCACTGTAACATTACTCACATCCATCTTATTACAAAAGAAGAAATAAAGAAATGTAGTCGATGTGATAGCAATATATCTATTAAGCATTTACTAACTGAGTGCCCAATGTTTAATGCAGAAAGACATACTTCTGCCTTGCCTATGTGTTTGTTTGACTGTTTAAATAATAATGTAAAATGTACTTTAAAATTCCTGAAAATTATAGATTACCATAGATTAATTTAACTATAAGCTTATAGTGGTCGTTAATGACCATTGTTGTTAAAAAGCGACCTTAAATAAATAAATAAAAAAAAAAAAAAAAAAAAGAAAATAAAACTGGAAGTTTCGCAACAACCCACGGTCATTCGGTAACGTGCGAACTTATTGTGATACACTTCATTCACGGTTGTTTATACAAGAATTAGTGTATTGCGCAAACGAACGCTCTGAGATCGTGATCAATGAATAAAAATATGTTATTTTTTGTACGTTATTACGAAGTTAAGTCGTACACTGTGTGCATTACTAATTTGTACGTTATTACAAAGTTAAGTCGTACACTGTGTGCATTACTAATAAAAATCTTACGTTACGGACGTTTTTCC
Organism: Bombyx mori; assembly: GCF_030269925.1. Classification (NCBI taxonomy): domain Eukaryota; kingdom Metazoa; phylum Arthropoda; class Insecta; order Lepidoptera; family Bombycidae; genus Bombyx; species Bombyx mori. The sequence continues at coordinate 8,057,944 of NC_085114.1, forward strand.
CCGGTTAGAGTACACCTCCGCATCATCCCATAAGGAACTTCGTTCCAAAAAGTTCTTGTATCGGATCTACTTCTTTTAATAAATAACTCTAAAACAAAACACAGAGTCACACTCATAGGATCACATTTTTCTTTTTTATATCGAATACGAGAATACGGTTCACATGATGATAGGTGATGGATAGGACCACCTCCATGTGCATTGACAATGCCAGGAGCATGCTACTTACCGTGACTTACTTTTCATAAACCTCAAGGGACATGTCATAGTGCTGAAGAAGCATGGAGTATAATTCTCGTAAAAACTCAATAGTACTTACGAAGTAGAAATGTTACTATTTGAAGTGCAGAGATTGCAGCAATTTTTTTTACATATTATATTATAAAACCTAGTGCTTTCTCGGTCATGAAAACTTTATTTAGACCTAATAATTTAAACAAATACACACACAAAAAAGTATAAGTCCATACGTATATCTAAAAAAAACTAAGATAGGAAAGACCGCAGAAATTAATACCTGAATTCTTACGTAACAATTCACACAGCGTTCCATTCCTACGCACTAATCTATGTATGTATAAGCGACTAATTTACGAAGATCCATCTGTTGTCCAAAGTAACAATGTAGGAGAGCTCAACAATGATTTGTCTTTTTTATTTCATATTATACCCGTATCCGTCCATCCGTGACCTGTACGATGGATAGATTAAGATTAACGATTGGAAACGAGACTCGGACGATATGTTTTCCTTTTGTTGGAAGCCGATTGAATGACTTTCCATAAACAGTGATAGCTGGATGTTGTAAGACGTATTGATTGCTATCGACTTTTGTCGGTAATAATAATTTATGGTTTTTGTTCCTCAGAGACTTGAGTTCAGGTGTTTTCGCTGTTATATCATGATAGTTTCTCACAAAAAAAGATTATTACGTTCCGTTTTGTGTTGTTGCATTCAAAGTATGTTGAATGTATTTACAAACTTGTTGGTAGAAACTCGTCCATATGCAGTAAGTTCTCGTGTTTTGACGGGATATGCCCGGGCCCCATTACTTGCAGATACGCCTTGACTTCGTCTGCTGATCTGCGTTCGTATCAACTTGTATTAAATAAAGAATAAGGTATTTATTAAATTAAGTAAAATAAACTAAGCTAAGCAAGTTATGAGAAAACACAAGTGCAGAACTATGATTATTTAATAACATAATACAATTATACCAAAAAAAGTTTAAAAGCCGGATATACAGTAATTTGTAACAGCCAAAGTCAGTTAGTTATATTTGCACAATCAAAGTCAAATATATTAGACAACATAATTTGAACTTAAAAACGATTTTTCTTTGTAACTGTAATCATAATTTATGAGATAATTAATAGATTATTTCACAGAACTCCGCAAAAAATCTCTCTTAAAAAATAATTACAAAATTTACGCTAATTGCTTCGATCATATCAGATCGCTTTGGTCTATTCATTAGTAACCCCGATTATATACCACGAATCGGGAATTAATTTTCTATGAAATTTGAATCTTTTTTAAACTTATTTGCTATTCGGGAACTGTATGTATTTCTTCTAGTTTTGTACAAGTATATAATATGTATTTTACACATTTGTCAAATTGCTAGATAATAAACTTGGGCCATTTATTAGTGGATAATTTTATAGTATTTCCTATTAAAACCTTGTGACAAACTTTCATTCATATTTTCTAATAACGACTGTTTATTTCTTTGGCAGTTCCGTCGAGTCGCCTCGTCAAGTTTGATGTACAAGCCAGCTCACGAGTGCGCTCAGCCGAGAGTCTCATTATTCCAAAGCACGGGCCCTTTGTATCTCGAAATAAGGTTCTTTAACAAACCTCACACGCGTACACAGAGACATAGATTTCCTTCTTTTTAATCTGTCTGCTCTTGGACTGAGCGTGGTGTAGTTTTTTTTTTCTTTTTTTGTTGAACTCAAGATGCTTCATGAGATTCATTGGTTTTGTTTTCTTTTAAATGTTTTTTCTCTCTTAACACTCTCGTATAGCTGGCTGTTTTAATGACGCAAAGAACCACATACTTATATCTCACATGAATGACTCTTTATTACGAATGACGTATTATGTCGTTTTATTGCTGATAAAGATTTATTTCAACAGCAATTACCCAATAAAAAAAAAAATTTTAGTTAAAGTGATCAAGATCACTGCAGCTTATTTCGAAATAACAAAATTAACGGATATAAAAGATTAATAAGGACCCACTATGCATTTACCTAAGAAATCGATGTTCAGTATACTGAAAGTTAGTAATTTTTTTATAATTTTTTTAATTTCTATTCATCAAAATAAACATCCATGGTGTCGATCCATCTTTGTCAGCTCAATGGTAATTTTTCAATGTCCTTGTTTAAGAAGCCATCTGTACGAGAGCAAACAAGTTCTTCAAAATATTTTTGTACTGCTTCCTGAGTATTTAATTGTTTCCCAGCCAAGCAGTTTCCCAAACTTTAGAAAAAGTAGAAGTATGTCAGCGGAATGTTTGTTGTTTGTTTGTTGCTTGTCGGTGCAAACTTAGATGGGTGGACGAGCTCACGGCCCACCTGGTGTAAATTGGTTACCGGAGCTCATAGACATCTACAACGTAAATGCGCCACCCACCTGGAGATATAAGTTCTAAGTTCTCAGTATAGTTACAACGGCTGCCCCACCCTTCAAACCGAAACGCATTACTGCTTCACGGCAAAAATGGGCAGGGTAGTGGTGCCTACCCGTACGGACTCCCAAGAGGTCCTACCACGGCTACCACCAGTAAGTGGTATGACGCACAACTTCCAAACCTAGCTCTTGTGGCTTAGAGACCATCAAAATCAAACGAACCTGTTCATCACACGAATGTTTTCCCGATGTGAGAATCAAACCCACGACCCTCGGTGAAACATCAGGAGCGCTAACTACTGCACCACCAAGCCAGTCAATCTCTCGGGTATTGAATGCAAAGAAGTTGTTCAAACTTAGAATAAAGTAAAAGTCTCTCGGCGCGCTGTGAAGTGAGTACGATGACCCAAAACTTCCAACCCTAGCTCTTGCAGCTTAAAGACTGTCTGCTGACGTGTCCTTTAGGAGCAATGGGGACCAGCGATTGACCGAGGTTGGGCGGAAATTCACGAGCTTCTCCATCCTTGTATTCAGTTGCTCACAGTACACATCTGCAGTAATGTTGATGCCATTTGGTAAAAAGCTGTGATGAATTATACCAGCACTAGACCACCAAACTGTGACCATGATTTTTAGGGGTAATTTTTCGTTTGGAGCATTGCCCAAGTGATAAACCAGGGTCTAATCAACATGATGACCGTTTACGATTATCAAAAAATATCGTCAGCTTCCACTATCGCCTTTAATTTGTCGTAGCTGTCTATAGTTTTCGGTCAACTGTGGGGCTCATTTTCAGGTAAAAAAATTCATTTGAATTTAGAATTTATTGCCAGCCACACATAAATTACGTTTCAAATGGCTGGCCTTGTAACGGTAACTTATCTTAAGACCTTCGTTATTAATACAAAAATAAATGTCGCTGCTTGTTACATTCTTGCGCCCATCTGAACCGATTTTCACGAAATTCGATAAGGAAGAATTTGAATTCTAAGAAAGAATATAGGTCCACCTTTCTTCCTACTGCTGAGCATTTAAAGGTACGTAATTCATGCAGGCAAAATTGCTAGCCAAAAGCTGATACTACTGTCATCAACAATCTACTAAATTTGTTTGAACTAGATTTTTAATTGTAATCTTATGGTTGTCAGTCTAATGTTGATTTTTGTCTGTTGACAAAGAAACGCTTTCGACGTTACGGTTCTAATTTCTAATTCATTTTTTTTCTTAATTCCAAAATGTGGCGAGGATCACTTTAAGAAGTTTTCACTTAAATACAAAATTGGAGGGCGTAGCTATTTCAGACTGATGACAAATCTTTTCGAACGTAAAAGTTTTAAGTGCCATTCAATACCTAAAAGTTTTGGGATCGAGCCCTCACTGTACTTTTGTTAAAGTTTTTTAATACCAATATTTCGAGCAGTTTTAACTAAAATAAGTAACTTTTAAATATAAAAAATGCATTTAATATCTGCTGAGTTTCTATTGTTTTTTATTTTATCTTGTTTCTGGAAATATTTCGCAATGCAACTTTAAATTTACATGCAAATATTGGTCATTAACTTCTTTGATTCAGTAGCCCAATAGTGAAATCTTAACAGGTTGAGAATGAATTAAAATTTACTCGAGATAGGTATTTTGTGTAGTAAGACAAGTTGGGAACCTTGGAACTAATGACGCTGTTTATTTCGATCATGAATCAATCACTCCATACTGTTTAGAAGTAAGATAACTGTACAACACAATTTACTAGTACGTCCTATCTCCAAGTCTGTACATGTAGGTACCATCACTCGGCCTGCTTCTGTCGTGTATAAATCATATGTTCCGCTCTAAAGGTTTGGGATAACTGTTCTACTATACGATTTAGATTTAGATCTCGTGTTTGAAGGATCTGCCGGTACAAGACCTAGAGGATAAATACCGACAAGTTAGAGTGACGCTATATTCGAACATCTCTAGTCCATTCTATGGCTTTATACTACTTCTATTGCTTGCTATTCTATTCTACTGCTTAGTAGACAGGTTCCGATGGCACACTTTTTTTTTATTGCTTAGATGTGTGGACGAGCTCACAGCCCACCTAGTGTTAAGTGGTTTCTGGAGCCCATAGACATCTACAACGTAAATGCGCCACACACCTTGAGATATAAGCTCTAAGGTCTCAGTATAGCTACAACGGCTGCCCTACCTTCAAACCGAAACGCATTACTGCTTCACGGCAGAAATAGGCGGGGCGGTGGTACCTCCCGTGCGGACTCACAAGAGGTCCTTTTTTAGTAGTAGTAATTTAAAATACGCGACATGGTTCTAGGTGCTATCTTCATCTCCCGAGATAAAATCTTTTGCTTTCGGACAGGATTTCTTCGAATTCTTTCCCTTACTGCTTTGACCACCTTTTTCGTACGAACACTACGTGGACGGCCAGATTTTTTTCTGTCACAAACAGAGGAGGTCTCATTGCACCCGGTACACAAACATTTTACTAATACCAAGCGTATGGAGAGTTTTAAAAATTGCGTTTCGCTCCATACCTACTTTGTGTAATGCTATCACAGCGATTCGGTTCTCCTTATCACCCCACTCCATTTTAATATCGCAAAATATTGTACAATGTATTGGCGCCAAAATGAGAAACTCAATGAGCAATCATATAAAAATGACAGATTCCAAATTCAAATGGAATATTTTGTTTATTTTTAATTGTAACAGTATTTATGGCCAGACTAAGTATTATGTAGGTACCATAAAACACCGACCGATATCGGGACTTAGTGTCCTAATCCAACAAAAAACACGGGTGTGAAAAAACCGTTATTTTATTATGTTTAGATTTTTGTTGTGGAAATGAGATTGCAATTCAAGCCAAGGCGAAAAAAAACTTGATCACCTGCTTACAAAAAACCACCAACGCTACTGCTACTAGTTGATCTGGATCAGTGATTTAGTTTATTGTGTTAAAAGAGTATGTATATACATCATTTAATTTCATAATTCATCATGAATATGTAATGATAAACTAGTATTATCATTATTTATACCGTATAGTATATATTATATAAAAAAAATAATTGCCGACATCATACAAAGTAAGTAATGGTAAAGAACACCAAATTTCACCAAAACCAATATTATATTACTTTGTAACTTTTAGTACTACGCTTAAGAATAATATTATTATGATATTTAAACAACAAACGTTAATTTATTTTTATTTTTAAGCTCGTTATGAAATCTGCCCAGCCATTTTAATATTATGTGGTAAAAACGTGGTTATCTTACTTTGTTTGTTTACATACATATTTTATACAGGTCGTTCGCAAGGGCCCCTATGAATCTTTAAATTTTAACATTTATACTGTTACGCCGGTAGGAGTAACGTCATTTATCACCGAATAGCCGAACGAATATAGAAGGATCTAATAACATCTAGAACTCTCGAGAAGTACAACGCCATCTATTGTCAGATATCGGAAACACACATCGAAGGTACTCGACTTGTGAAGAATGTTCTCGACGATTCTAGGGATACCGTATCGACTATAAAAGCGTTGGAGAGATGGCACGCAGCTAGTAATCAAAACTACGCGAAGCGAAACAGCGAACGGATCACCTGAAGCGAAGCGGAAGAAGTGAATTAAGAATTTTAAAGTATTCTTTGAGTGTTCTAAGTGATAAATACAGTTTTAAGTTGTTCTTTGGTAGAGCATTTATTTATCCCGAACCCCAGAGCGTAACAAAACTATATCTTAAAACTTTTATGTGTTCACATTTTTGTCTTTCGACAAAAACCAAGCTACGGTTTTACTATTACGCTTTGCTTTTAAACTCATGTGCGAATGATGTCCAACGGGTATATGAAAAGTGAAATAAAAATTTCCATAAAAAACGTATAACTTTTAATAGCTTTTTTATTCAACTATGTTTTAATTAGTTGTAAGAGAGCTTTCTTAATTTATTTAGTATCTTAATACTAAAGTACCTACTTGACATTTAGGTCGCTAGCAAATTATTTTAATTATGTTACAATTTAATAATTTTCAGTAAATTTTATACTAAACAGCGGTCTGGTTTTTAATCTTGCTAAAATAAAGTCTCATTAAAAGTTATGAATAGATTTTAAGTCCAGTGAAAGTAAATTAAAATCCAAAGTTAGCTTACCGATTACTTACTTACTTAACGGAATATCAAGACTTGAAACCATAAGCTGCTGCGGCAAATATTTTTGACAACATAAATTAAAAGAAACATAAATCACAATGGCAAGCTTACATTTCTAATTTTAACGCGCAGGACTGAATTTATGCTCCATACATGTGTCGCAATATACAGCACTCGCGTAATATCGTTCGGCGTTTGAAAACGGGACGAACAAATATTTGTTTATTTACGTACCTATACTTGTCGTTCGTTTAGATTGCAAAATTCAATTTTTACGACATAACTCATAAAATTTTAACAACTATTACGTATTTGGAAATTTGCTAATGAGAAAACCAGTTTCTCTTTAGGGAACTGTACGTACAAAATGAGCAATGTATAAAGTATTATACAAAAAATAAAAAAAGGATATTTTATAATTTTTTCGAAGGTAGGGACCTCAATTTATGACAAGCAGACAGCGCGATAGTTGAAAACATTTTACCGTAAAACAAAATCTGTAAGCCACGCGAAAAATAGAAATGGCACATCTATTCATCATATTTAAAGCGGTACATCTCTGTAGGAATTCCAACGGCAGAAGTTACGTGAAAAGTATATTGTGGTGGGCGTATTGTAAACCTGCGTGGATAAGCATCATAATCTTGCTTAGTTTTGGCAAGAAGCAGCATTCCAGTTGAATAGGTGGAGAAGTCGTTATACATTACAACTAAGAATTAGAAATCATGTCTCAAGATGGGTGGGTGGTGGTATTTACGTTGTAAGTTCTATAAGGATCATCATGTACATCTTATCTTTATCACAGCTCTCAGCTGAATCGCAGACTTACGATTTCCCGTTTGCTGTTATCAATATAATTTTGAAAGTAATTACAAAATACAATATTTCAAGGAACGGTAACAGGTCACTCGGGGGTTAACGTTCACTAGTTTTTACTTTAGCTTTTTAAAGAGTATGCGACTCACGCCAATCGGCTTAGGTTTTTTTATTGCTTTTTTTTATTGCTTAGATAGGTGGACGAGCTTACAACCCACCTGGTGTTACGTGTTTACTGGAGCCCATAGACATCTACAACGCAAACGCGTCACCCACCTTGAGATATGAGTTCTAAGGTCTCAGTATAGTTACAACGGCTGCCCCGCCCTTCAAACCGAAACGCATTACTGTTTCACGGCAGAAATAGGCAGGGCGGTGGTACCTAAAAAGACAGAATAGAAATAGATAAAAAGGTAGAACCAAACCTCATACACATTCCTCAGCATTTGATAGTTATCGTGTTATAATAAATAACTTGTCAATGCAGTTTAAACACATCAAATTAGCGCGTAGCGTAGTGTAAGTAGCAGAGTAACGTAACGGTAACGCATAAAGTCCTAAAGAAAAAACACAGTCTACTTCGAAAATATGCGGAAATGTTGTTTATTATAAACCAAAAAAACAGCAGGAAAGTCAGATTACCGAATCCATTCTTCAGATGAAGTTAGACAGTAAAATATTGAGATCATTAATCGAATCACAATATTGTTTTAGGGTAACAAAGCGCGCTACGGGTGACAAAGTATCGCTCTGAAGTCATTAATTGTTTACGAAATTTGATGAAAATCTGGAAACTCGGTTAAATAATATAATTTTACGTTGTAAAATATCACAATATTATTGAATTGAATACAAATATGTATTTTAGAATATGAAAAACAATTTTTATTGCTGACGAAACACGGCATTAAAACTCTAGGTTTTCTCTTATCATAATTATTCTACATTACAGATTAGTATAATTATGATTAGAAATACTACTAAGGAGGAATTCAACCATTAGTAGCGAAGACCATCTGGCGGCAGGCAGCGGCTTGGCTCTGCCCCTGGTATTGCTGACGTCCATAGGCAACGGTATTCGCTCACTATCAGGTTGTAAGCTTGTTTGTCTAAAAAGGCAAAGAAAAATTCGGGGACAGATTGGAAAGAAAGATAAAAGATAAAAACAAAAAGATTGAGGAACTATTATCATATCCGAATGATGTAGGAGTATAACTAACTTTTAGATTTTTCTCACTCGGCCACACATGCACATTTGTTTCTTATTTGAGCGAAAAACGTCCAGACGAACTTGCTAGATGCTCTAAATTTGACGAAGTTAGAAAATAAAGAAGATCGCCTCCGTAGTCCAAGAGTGCAGAAGAGAGGTGGAACAAATGGAGGTTTCTGATGGCGGAAATCGAGATCCTTTTTGGGTTGCCGGGCTACAGTTTTCAATAAGCATGTAAGTATCTTTAGAAGAAATCAATTTTCATTACAGAAAACAGACCAAAGACGTGTTCAGTGAAGATCTGTTATTAAATCAGGACATTTGCAAGCTTCATGACGGAATTGTCCTTACATGTGTCGGTTCATCTGTTCAAATCATTTCTTTGATTGTCATTTTAGTTATTTTCAATTAGGTACTCCAAACTCAATTACATAAACGTGATTACTGTATCTCTTCATTTAAAAAATAATGTTATGTCTTCACCAAAACGAGAGGATTCTTCTTGTATCCATTTTACACTTTGAATTGAACAGTGAAATGTTGAGGTTATTAATTGAATCACAATATTGTTTTGGCGAAACAAAGAGCTCTTTGAAATACAAAGAAGCCTCCTGAAGCCCTTAGATCGAGCAGAAATTCTTGACACTAGTTAGTTACGGCTGGATTTATAATAATAATTGCAACCCAAATAGTTGTTAGATGTCGTTTATTGTACCGAAAAATTAGCAATTCTCATGTCTTTGCAGTTATTTTGATGATTGAAACCAAACTACAAGTAAAGTAAAATATACATTCCAAGCTTGAAACGAAGTAAAAAATTAAAATAACCTCATAAAACTTCATGGGCTTCTTCCTCTGCATTTCTTGCGCTATCATTCGATTCTTAGCGTTCTCAATTTCGAAATTCTTAACTCATCGAGATATGAGTTTAGACCAATTTCACGCAAACAAAAAAGAGTGTTAATATATTTTGTAGGTTGTTATTTTTTTGTTCGTTTTTCGGTCATACGATTTAATCGCAAAATTTTGTAGGTAGTTCTTTTTGGCAATACCTAAGAGTTTTTGTTATATATTATCATGAACGTACCATGGTTTTTAACAAATTTGTGTATATTATACATTCACCCGAAGTTCGCGGTCCGAATTCCACTGTGTTTATAGAAAAAACAATATTCGAAACAAAGTTAAGTATTTTATAAGCACGATATGAGATGGTGCTGGATTCTGAGAAGACTCTTCGTAATACAACAGCGTAAATATCCCAGGACGTCGGCGAATATATGCAAATGTATACTCACTACTCAGTCTTAGTTGATGGAATGCATTGTTTCCTTACAAGCACTATTGGGTGAAGCGAGGAACAAAATAAATTAAGTTTACACAACAACCAAAGAGATAACATTAAATATAGCTTCATACATTCTTACAGAAGAATAGATTCTCAGTTTAAACAATAGCAATAATGATGATTGCGATTCTATGACAAATTTCAAATAAATATAGACATATATAGAAAAACCACAGAGAAACTTAAATTTGGAACTAAAGACTAGTTTAAATTAATTTTGTGATACTTTATTACTATACGATATTAAAGCCTAAAAAAACAAGCCTGTAACTACAAAAAATAATAATATGCAAACTACAATATAATTTAAAACATAAATTGTTGGCTGGTTTAGTTTTGTGGTAAAATTGCGCAATGCAGCGGCCACGGCATAAATCTGGCGGGGGCACGCCGTTCAAAACGCTAATAGCGTACACCTGTCACTGGCGCGTGGAATTTACGAAGAATTTCCCATTTCATCCTCTGTGCGTCGTGACGTACATGATAACTCAGCGGGAAATTCACACGGCACAGCCTCACCGTCGCCTCTATGAATTTCTAGTGGCATTTTTTGTAAAATTATACGCTTCGGGTTAACACGTGTCAAGGGAATCTTTGGCTTTGCGGTTCATATGGTGCATTTATTTTGATTTTTACATTGTAGATTACAGATTTTTTTAAGGTTGCTTTATTAGTGTTCTCAATCGTTTGCACTTTTGGCAGAATGATCGTGGTCATCATTTGGAGTGGTGTTCAGAATATAAGAAGGGTTGTCGTAGCCCCGTCCTTACGGAGGCATGGAACGAGCCTCGGAGCTAACCACTCTGCCGGGAATGAACATGCCATTCAGGGCAGGGGTGAGAAGATTCAGGACTGAGATGGGGGGGGCAGGGGAGACGCCATGTCGGCGTTGGCGGTCATTCTCAAACTCCGATCAATATTAACCCCCAGGTAACGAACGCTGAATCCAAACTCGACATTGACGCCACGGAGACTGAGCAGTCCCGGGACGACTCTCGTACGGACCAGACCGAAGAGGATTGCCGCAGTTTTCTCCACGTTGGCCGCGACCCTCCATCGGTTCAACTACTGGGTCAGTAAGTCCAATAACCTCTACATCCTCGAAATGGCCGCAGAGGGGAAGCTTGAGGACACGAAGTAGGCACTGTCGTCGGCAAACAGCGCCAACTTCACGTCGGCTTCCCACACTCGAGGGCAACCTCCGAATGTCGTTAGTGTAGAGAGCGTAGAGGAGTAGTACCAGGACGCTTCCCTGAGAAACCCCGGCTGTGACAGGGCGCACCGACGACTTGTCGCCTTCGAACGCGACAAGGAAGGATCTTCCCTCCAGGCACGACCCCAGCAGTCGCACGTAGGCTGGAGGTCCGTGTTCTGCAACAGCTTGTATACCAATCCCACATGCCAGACACGGTCGAAGGCCTTCTCGATATCGAGAAAGATTGCGGCCGTGTACTCCTTCAAAGTGGAAAGCAGCAGAAATAAGCAAGATATGTACTGGCATTAGCCCCTGCGCACTTAGAACGCCATAGTAACCACCACACACCACCACCACCACAATAAAGTTTATTGACAATCACAGTATGAATTAGAACGAATCACTTAGTTGGTTTTTCGACATTAAAGAGAATGTATTGGTGCTATTCCATGTACACTACACCAAATCTATTGCTAGGTAGATACTGACATGTTTAATGGTATAAGCGGTCTAATCGCCCGCAGTGCAGCTTTAGGTCATAATTTTTTTTATGAAATATCATAAACATGATATTACAACAAAAACAATATTCATTATTTATAATAGTGTCATATTTTCTAAAGAATGATTGCGCTAAAGTCACGCCCTCTTTATTTTAGTTTTAACTCAGACAATAAAGAGAGGTAACCTCATTCATTTCATAAAGTCTACGTTTGCAAACTTTACGGTAAACGAGTTTAGGTTTGTTTCTCATTTTTATTTTCTATGACTTCAGTAATTTTTATTTATAAAAAGCAGCTTCGGGAATAACGACCATTTCTACAAATTGCTACCAGTTCTCACGCATCAGAAGATATAAATGTCTGATATATTTTTACAAAGTCATCTTTAGGTATACACACTTTTAAGAGTCATTCTTAGGTTCACGACTAAATTTTTTTGACCCAATTATTGAATAAATCGTAATATATGTAGAATACACTAGTATTTATTTAATGTTAAATTAGGCAATTTAAAAAATGATCGTTAATACCTTATGCCTACTAATATCAAAAAGTGTAAACTATTTTTTTTATAGTACATTTAACAGCTGTTCCTGTACCTACCTATTTAAGAGATTTTTTTTTACCGAAAATGTATTTATTGATCTTATCATTCCAAATTCAAATTCAATTTCCATAGGTAAGAAAAAAAAAATTAAGTACAACGCGACAAACAAACGGAAGCTAGGTACCCGTATTTTCTATAGCGGAAAGTATCAGGGGAATATAAAGTAAACTTGTAAATCGATGGCCGAATTGGCGTAGGTCCAGACCCAGCTTACCAATACAGCACGTTACAAAAATCTGTTGTAGCAACATTTGGCAACGCTCGAGATACCGTCACGTTCTAAGTAAATTTCGAAGTGTACCTTCCACGCTTTTTTACACACGCAGACAGATAAATCGATATTTTGTTTTTGGAATACTAAACATGGAGAAGCTCTTCAAATATATATGTGTCGGAGAAGCCACAATTATTAACACCATCGTCAGACATCTTAGGGGCGAATAGGGTGATCAAGCTAAGAGATCGTTGTCTTAGAACAATTTAGAAATCTTCTCTTGACGTTAGTAAACGAAAACGAATAACAGTTCTTAGGACGGAGGCACCGCTCTTCAGGAAGGCTGGTTGGTAAGTGTGATGGCGTCTATGCGCCTCCATATCCTCCTCCGGCTAGGCTGTGTCGTAGCACGAAGTTAGCCGAGTTCCAACGATTCCGCAATTATGTTGCCATCTCTCGAGAATCGTGCTGCATTTCGTTTAGTTACCAAACTAATGACCGTCTCCGACATATAATACTTTGGGAGATAGATAATGACGAAGGGAAGATCTTCCACCGAGCGGGTGATAATGCTCTGTAGACCAACGGTCCGAATGTTGTATTTCCGAACTTGTATATGTGCAAGCTTATCTTGAAAATGTTGTAAGCGAGACACAAGCATCTGTCAAATACCTTGTGTTGATAGCACTGAAGTATGAAACCTAAGGTCTATGGTTGATAGTTACCGAAACATACTGTACAGTAGTTAGACACGGAAATGCGATACTAATGTGTGTAAGTTCAACGTTGACTAAGCCTGATGAAAAATATTATGAAATTCTTAGGCTTCATAGCCTCATAGGTAAGTGTGTCATTCCGATAGAGGCACCCGTCACGCGCGGACGTGCTCATCGACCACTCGATCGCCCGGCCTTTGTTCGCCCGGCTTTTGTTAGCCCGGCCATTGTTCGCGCGGCCTGTGTTCGTGGTACATCTGCCGACTAAGTGCTCTTCCTGGAAGTTTTTATTTGTTTTGTTTCCTTTTGTTATTTCTGTGTTCGTGGTACATCTGCCGACAAACTGTCTTCCTGGAAGTGTTTAATTGGTTTGTTTCTTTTTGCTATTTCCGTTTTGTTGTGATTTTTCTTTGTCCTGCAGTAATCGTGCCGCATCGCCACCTGTGTTCAATAGAACCGCTCAGGTCCGAGAAGTTGGGGCCTCGCCGCAAGGCGAGTGTTTTCTAAGACCCAGGGTAGCCCCACCTGGGCACGTAGACATCATGGACGCTGTATTTGCGGAATTTCTCCGGCTTCGCTACCCAAAGCTCACTTCCGAGTTTCAGGCCTTCAAGGCCGATCACACTGCGAGCCCTCTCGTGGACTCCACCGAGCTCGCTGCTCCTGCGTCGCCTGTACCTGCGTGCAAAGCTTCTGCATCGAGCACCGCAGCCTCCGTCGTGCCTGCCGTTCCCGCGTCGCCTATACTGGCGAGTAAAACTGCTGCGTCGTCCGCCGTGGTCACCGTTCCAGCAGCGCGATCATCCGCTGCCTCCGTCGCGCCGTCCAAAACACCTACTCGTAGGTCACCTGCGCCCGCCTCCTCGTCCTCCGACTCTGACTCGGAGATGGAGGTCGACCTCGCTCCCGCCTCATCGACGGATGGATTCACCCTGGTGCAAAAGGGTAAGAAGCGTGCCGCGGAGTCTCGAGCTCCCGCGGCCGCTAAAATTAGCAAAGCCGCGAACGCGTCGCGCCCCCGCCCTCAGACTCCCGTTGCGCCTCCAGCCCGTGCCACTCCGTCGCCGCGTCCGGTGGCACAAAATAAAGCCCAGACCCCTCCCCCGGTAATCCTTCAAGAGAAGGCAGCTTGGGAACGAGTTTCCCTGGCCCTTAAGGCCAAAAATATCAATTTTACGAATGCCCGTAACCTCGCGAACGGCATTCAAATTAAGGTTCGAACATCCGACGACCATAGGGCCCTCTCTTCTTACCTCCGTAAGGAGCGTATAAGTTTCCACACATATACGCTCCAGGAGGAGCGCGAACTCCGTGCCGTTATACGTGGCATCCCTAAAGAGTTGGATGCCGAGCTCGTCAAGGCCGACCTTCTCGAACAAGGCCTACCGGTTAACTCCGTACACCGCATGCACACAGGCCGCGGAAGGGAGCCATATAATATGGTTCTCGTCGCCCTCCAGCCTACCCCCGAGGGTAAGCAAATATTCAACATCCGAACGGTCTGTAGCCTTTCCGGAATCGCAGTCGAAACCCCACACAAGAAAGGCACACCTAGTCAGTGCCATAACTGCCAATTATACGGGCATTCTTCCCGTAACTGTCACGCGCGCCCCCGATGCGTCAAGTGCTTAGGCGATCACGCCACGGCCCTATGCACTCGCGATCAAAAAACCGCGACAGAACCGCCTAGCTGCGTCCTGTGTCGAACACAGGGTCACCCCGCAAATTACCGCGGATGCCCCCGAGCCCCGAAAATAAATCGCCGCGTCGCCCGCCAAAACCGCCTCCGAGCTTCCGGCCCAGACATCAAAGCCTCGGCACCCTCTGTGTCGCAGGCTAAGCCAGCGTTCGTTCCGGCGCCGGTGCCCAGTGTCTCGGCCTGGGCGAAACCGCTGCCGTACATGAACACGGCTACAACTCCCTCCTCCGCGATTCGTCCCGCCCCCGCGACTCGTCCCTCTCCCGCGACTTGCCCTCCGACCGCGTCCGACAATCTCGCTTTAGCGATCGACTTCTTTCAGTCGATCAACTTTGAGCGCGTTAACGCTTTGGGCGACGCCATTCGCTCTGCCTCCACTGCACAACACTTTATCGCCGTTGTGCAAGAATACGCCGACGTATACGCGTCATTAAATACGTACGTCCTCCCCTCACTCCGCCGGTAATCAATGGCGTATATAAGTAGAATAAAGCCCCTATCCGTAACGATAGGATTTTTTAACGCTTACGGTCTCGCAAATCAACGTGATCAGGTTTCTGACTTTTTGCGTGACCATCAAATTGATATCTTTTTAGTGCAGGAGACCCTACTTAAGCCCGCGCGCCGTGACCCTAAAATCGCGAACTATAACATGGTCAGGAACGACAGGCTCTCTGCTCGTGGTGGTGGTACCGTCATTTACTATAGAAGAGCCCTGCATTGCGTCCCACTCGATCCTCCCGCGCTCGCTAATATCGAAGCATCAGTGTGCCGAATCTCACTGACGGGACACGCGCCGATCGTTATCGCGTCCGTTTATCTTCCACCGGATAAGATCGTTCTAAGCAGTGATATCGAGGCGCTGCTCGGTATGGGGAGCTCTGTCATTCTGGCGGGCGACCTAAATTGTAAACACATCAGGTGGAACTCACACACCACAACCCCGAATGGCAGGCGGCTTGACGCGTTAGTCGATAATCTCGCCTTCGATATCGTCGCTCCGCTAATCCCGACTCACTACCCGCTAAATATCGCGCATCGCCCGGATATACTCGACATAGCGTTATTAAAAAACGTAACTCTGCGCTTACACTCGATCGAAGTAGTTTCAGAGTTAGATTCAGACCACCGTCCCGTCGTTATGAAGCTCGGTCGCGCTCCCGATTCCGTTCCCGTCACGAGGACTGTGGTGGATTGGCACACGCTGGGCATCAGCCTGGCTGAATCTGATCCACCATCGCTACCGTTTAGCCCGGACTCTACCCCGTCTCCTCAGGATACCGCTGAAGCCATAGACATCTTAACGTCACACATCACCTCGACATTAGATAGGTCATCGAAACAAGTTGTAGCGGAGGACTTCCTTCACCGCTTCAAATTGTCCGACGATATTAGGGAACTCCTTAGAGCTAAGAACGCCTCGATACGCGCCTACGACAGGTATCCTACCGCGGAAAATCGTATTCGAATGCGTGCCCTACAACGCGACGTAAAGTCTCGCATCGCCGAAGTCCGAGATGCCAGATGGTCTGATTTCTTAGAAGGACTCGCGCCCTCCCAAAGGTCTTACTACCGCTTAGCTCGTACTCTCAAATCGGATACGGTAGTAACTATGCCCCCCCTCGTAGGCCCCTCAGGCCGACTCACGGCGTTCGATGATGACGAAAAAGCAGAGCTGCTGGCCGATACATTGCAAACCCAGTGCACGCCCAGCACTCAATCCGTGGACCCTGTGCATGTAGAATTAGTAGACAGTGAGGTAGAACGCAGAGCCTCCTTGCCACCCTCTGATGTGTTACCACCCGTCACCCCGATGGAAGTTAAAGACTTGATCAAAGACCTACGTCCTCGCAAGGCTCCCGGTTCCGACGGTATATCCAACCGCGTTATTAAACTTCTACCCGTCCAACTCATCGTGATGTTGGCATCTATTTTCAATGCCGCTATGGCGAACTGTATCTTTCCCGCGGTGTGGAAAGAAGCGGACGTTATCGGCATACACAAACCCGGTAAACCAAAAAATCATCCGACGAGCTACCGCCCGATTAGCCTCCTCATGTCTCTAGGCAAACTGTATGAGCGTCTGCTCTACAAACGCCTCAGAGACTTCGTCTCATCCAAGGGCATTCTCATCGATGAACAATTCGGATTCCGTACAAATCACTCATGCGTTCAACAGGTGCACCGCCTCACGGAGCACATTCTTGTGGGGCTTAATCGACCAAAACCGTTATACACGGGAGCTCTCTTCTTCGACGTCGCAAAAGCGTTCGACAAAGTCTGGCACAACGGTTTGATTTTCAAACTATTCAACATGGGTGTGCCGGATAGTCTCGTGCTCATCATACGGGACTTCTTGTCGAACCGCTCTTTTCGATATCGAGTCGAGGGAACCCGCTCCTCCCCACGACCTCTCACAGCTGGAGTCCCGCAAGGCTCTGTCCTCTCACCCCTCCTATTTAGCTTATTCGTTAACGATATTCCCCGGTCGCCGCCGACCCATTTAGCTTTATTCGCCGACGACACGACTGTTTACTATTCCAGTAGAAACAAGTCCCTAATCGCGAAGAAGCTTCAGAGCGCAGCCCTAGCCCTAGGACAGTGGTTCCGAAAATGGCGCATAGACATCAACCCAGCGAAAAGTACTGCGGTGCTCTTTCAGAGGGGAAGCTCCACACGGATTTCCTCCCGTATTAGGAGGAGGAATCTCACACCCCCGATTACTCTCTTTAGTCAATCCATACCCTGGGCCAGGAAGGTCAAGTACCTGGGCGTTACCCTGGATGCATCGATGACATTCCGCCCGCATATAAAATCAGTCCGTGACCGTGCCGCGTTTATTCTCGGTAGACTCTACCCCATGATTTGTAAGCGGAGTAAAATGTCCCTTCGGAACAAGGTGACACTTTACAAAACTTGCATAAGGCCCGTCATGACTTACGCGAGTGTGGTGTTCGCTCACGCGGCCCGCACGCACATAGACACCCTTCAATCTCTACAATCCCGCTTTTGCAGGTTAGCCGTCGGAGCTCCGTGGTTCGTGAGGAACGTTGACCTACACGACGACCTGGGCCTCGAATCTATACAGAAATACATGAAGTCAGCGTCGGAACGGTACTTCGATAAGGCTATGCGTCATGATAATCGCCTTATCGTAGCCGCCGCTGACTACTCCCCGAATCCTGATCATGCAGGAGCCAGTCACCGTCGACGCCCTAGACACGTCCTTACGGATCCATCAGATCCAATAACCTTCGCACTAGACGCCTTCAGCTCTAGGAGCAGGCTTAGGGACCTCGGTAACCGTACTCGTCGAACTCGACAAAGAGTTCGCCGTGCAACCTAACCCATGAATCAGCTCGCTGAGTTTCTCGCCGGATCTTCTCAGCGGGTCGCGATTCCGATCCGGTAGTAGATTCATTCGCGAAACAGCTGCTCTTGAGCTGTTAGGTCTCCTTCGGAGGCGCTCGGGTAGCTGTTAGCAAATCCCACCCCTCCTGGCTGAGCCTTTGCTCGCCCACCTGTCCTGGTGAAACTGGAAAGGCCTCCGGGCCACCAGTAATCCTTCAATCATAAAAAAAAAAAAAAAAAAAAAAAAGGTAAGTGTGAGTATAGTTATAATATGTAATAACCCGTTGTATTTATATCGAGTGAAGGCTGATATCCTGCCGGCAAATATTGAACAGCATACTAACTATTTATACTAAATAAACGCTAAATAACGAATAAGTTTAATACGCCTTGAATAACTTCTTCTATGAAGGAATAAATAACAAATTTGCGTATGCAATAGTGATGGGTCGTGTTATGAGTCCACATGGGTAGGTAGGTACCATTATCTTGGCTACTTCTGCCGCTATCTAGCCATGTGTTCGAATTTAAAATAATATCCAATACAACTGAGATATTGAGCTCATATGGCTACATTAAATATTTTAACTCTAGATGGGCTCTTAGACCGTCTAGAGCAATAAAAACTTTTCGTGAGTCTTCGACACCATTAAACCAGTTTTCAAAATAATTGTCAAAATAAAAACTGTAAGCCATACGTAAAAAGTAAGATTTAAAGCAATATCAAAGAAATTCCAGACTGCACATATTATAAAGTGTTAAATCGTCATAGTCGTAGAATAGTGACGGATCTGACAAATATTAAACTTCACAGGGCAGCCATTTCAAATAGTCATGTTAGATTTTTTGTCATAACTTTTTAGATTCAAATTCTGTAATTATGAAAATTGGCATACAAGAAAACAAAAGGCTTCGTTTTAAAATAAAATAAAAATAATAACTTAAAATTACACAGTTTTCTAGAAAAATCACATGCTTCATTTTACTTTGGAGTTGATACAGTCACATAGTATTATCCGACATTGTTCCTCGGAAAGTTACTGTTGAAGGAATGACGGAAGTTACTTTACGATCATGTTCTATTAACTTACAGAGTAATATTTTGGTGGATATGTTATTTGTCATATTATATTATTTTAAATTTTAACCGCAGGTAAGTATTATAGGTCGGCAAGTGGTCAGTAAGTAACCAGATTAGGATGTCTTAAATAAAACACAGACTAATTGGTCTTACTCTTTTTTAATCAACATGATATACATTATGCTTAAATTAAGTATTTATTATCAATAGTAGGTATTCTTTTATTACTATATAGACTAAGCAGACTATAATGTTGACTCTATTTGGATATGATTACTGATTTTTTGGTAAATTACTAGCCTAAAAATTTAAATACTAATCATTATATAGAATTTAATTATAAAGAAAAGAAAAAAACATTAATTAAAATGAAAAAAATCTTAACAATCACAACTTCAGAGATCAAAATAATAACAATAAAATAACTAAAATTATTAAAAAAAAACCCTAGTGCACAATTATTCAGTCGGATTCATTACCAGCTTCAGTAACATTACGTCCATGAGTTAAACTTCTGAAAAATTTATGATATTTCGTGGGTATTATTGAGGAATTGCAAAGACTAATAAGATTGTTATATTTATCATTACTGATTGGAATTAGACCTACATAAGCTTCTTTAAGGCTGGAGTTCAGACAATTCTTTGTATAAATTGAACATCCGACCGATGCTGAAGTCACCGAAGTCACCTAAATACAGCCATTTGGACGCTGCTCTATAATGCGACTCTACTGGTACAAATGATTCAACGTGGGTGCAAACCCACATTACCATTTCATCGTCAACAATCCGATTATGATTTTTATGTTTCCCCCTCATGTCTTCTTCAATCAAAGTGCTTCCGTCATACTTATCCCAAGCTGTCCGAACTAACCTTTCGCTAATCGAATATGTACTTAAAAACATGATTTTACAATCCTCTATTGTTGATGATTCTTTTGGCAAAAAATAATTGTTAGTGAATTGACGGTTATGCTTTAAAGCTCTTTGAAGACCCCTTTTCTTCTGCTGTTTTGTAGTATAATTCGCAACATACAACCATTGTTTCTCACAATCACCTAATTCTCAAAACTTATCAAATGCACCCTGTCTTTCTTCAAGGGTCAACATAGTGTAACATTTACTTTTACACGCGCAAGTACTGGGTAGGCACCCATAGTTTTTGAAGGAACAAAAAGGCCCTTTTTGGAGGAATTATTTCCCGGTATTTTTAAGCGCTTTCTAGTAACTTCTTTTCAATCATCGTAATTTCGGATTCGTTTTTTACCTCTACATCGAATACGAGGCACTGGAGGACACGACTGGCATGAGGACACAACTGTGTTGATTAAAGGACAGTTGCTATAGTCCGCTTCATCATGAGTGCAACAACAAAAATCGTTACAGACTTCGCCATGGCCTTTTGCTGGTAATGGCAATCGGTTAATCGGTTGTGGGAAAGGTGATATATCTGATATCAAGATAGAGGTATTTAAAGGGCTTAAAGCTGGGCTGATATTTAGGGACACGGTATGTTGATTTTCTGACGAGAGTAAATCTGGTGTGGAAGCATTTTGATATCCAACTATAAAGTGATTTTCTCTAAGAAAACAAGTAGAGGATGGTATGTTTTGATTCCTATTTTCATCTGTAATACTTTCGTTTGCTCGGTGTACATCGTCTGCAAAGACATTCTCATAAACGTCGTTCATTTTACTATTGCATGGCGTACTCCTGGAGGTAAAGGTGAATGGCATTCTGAAAACATATCAGTATGTAAAAAATAAATAAATTCTTAATAACACAAGTTAACGTTTACGCCTAAGGTGAGGTTTTACACCCTTAAATTGATTCAGAACAAAAAGATTCGGAAGTACAGAAATAAAACAATTTACTTCTTTTTATTTATACGGGTAAAATATTACTGAAATAGGATTATTTTTTTATAGAAAAATATATTAAATATATACAAATAATCATTTTTTTAAGTAGAATAAAGCTGGATCTGAATTTAGTGCAAAGAACAAAGTCGGATGGTCAGATACGACTATTAGATAAAAAAACATGTTCATTGAATAACGTCGGTTGTGATCACCCGTCACTATTATATCCATAGAAAAATGTAGTATAGTTACATACAATTTTAAAATTCAATTTTTTTTAAAATATAACACAAACTCTTCAAAATAATATATAATCCGATATCCAACATTCTTTTT
Source organism: Bombyx mori (assembly GCF_030269925.1). Classification (NCBI taxonomy): domain Eukaryota; kingdom Metazoa; phylum Arthropoda; class Insecta; order Lepidoptera; family Bombycidae; genus Bombyx; species Bombyx mori. The sequence continues at coordinate 8,079,681 of NC_085114.1, forward strand.
ATGTAAATAAATTTTTTAAATGATTTTTAATTTTCCGTAGAAAACCGACAGATAGTCAGAACCGATACTTTATTCATTTACTTTAGTAAATATGGTTTTAATACAAAAATTAAATAATACCAAAAGTTAATACATAATTAATTAACCTACCTGGAGTCCCTGGTATACGGTCCTCCTCATCAGTGCACTCTTCATGAGTAAAATTCGTAATTTGTGCATTTTTGCTTCTTTCTTCCACCAGTTTTAACATAAGCTTTGATCGTCCTGGTTTCATTGTGACACACCTTTTAACACGGTACGTAAGACTAGATACGTAATAATTAATAAAAAGGTAACTGAGGTAATCTAGTGTAAATGTTTAAGAAAAATTGAATCTAAATACAACGCGTGGGCAACTTCGAGGAACAATGTCGGTTGCGTGGATACGTCGGGAGTGGGAGGGCCGGGCGCGCGTCGTGCAGAGACGATTAAGCACAAGCGTCATTTTACTATGAGCGTCTATCAAATCCGTCATTATACCGACTGCTTAATTTGAAATCTAAAATACATGTAATTTTTTTTTTAATGTAGCATTAATATTTAGACAATGTAGTATCCAAATATGGTAAAAAGTGGATTTTGGATTTTTTTCAAATCCGACATTATTCTACGATCATGACGAAATTATTGCAAATGCATTTCAGTACCTGTATTAAACAACGATTCACTTACGCACTGTGTACTATAAAACATACATCATAATATGCCTTAATATATTATGTACTTTATGCTATCTCATAATCAATATATAAATATAAAGTAGATACAACACTACAAAGTGATTATAGTGACAGACTAATGCAAGAACCTACGAAAAGCGGTATATACCATATATTTTATACACAATACATCTTAAATGGTTTTGTTAATGATATTCGAATTCAATTCACGATTACCGTCTGTGCCAACCGTTCCCCTATCATCGAGACAAAATGTAAAAGATTTTTAAATAACCTTCGAGCGATGTGACTATTAATTTAACGACAGGAACGCCGACGTGGAAACGTGATGGAATGGAAAAAGATTAAAAAGTTAACTGATGTTATTAAAATAGCAGCGCAGTTTATAGCATGAAAATTATTTATCGTCGCCCTTGCATCGGTTTTCTGAATTGGAAATCAATATTATCGAATTCACAAAGGCCTTTACGATTTTCATTTAATTGAATAGTTAGATCAACAAGGAATGCGAATGATGATTCTAAGGTGCTTAGTAGCGAGTAGCTAGGCCACAAATACACTAGGTCTTGATAATAATATATTATTAATGAGATCCGGCAATGCTACGCTATGAATATTTTTGAATCTATGAAAACCCCCTTCTTTTAAACGACATGCGTACTATAGATTGGAAACAATCAAGGATAATAATATGTATTCAAACATCAATAAAAATAAAACTATTTTAAATAAAAAACAAAAAATTCTAGTAAATGCTGATTTATTGTGTATTTCTTTGCTTACATTTGTAAGATTCGGTTCATATCCTCCTCCTACCAAGCCTCCTACCAGGTTAGACAAAAGTCAGGGTGTGAATATGTTGTGAAGATGTAAGTACCGCCCAATATATTATTATACCACTAACATCTCCAAAAGGAAATGGGTGCCCTCCAAAAGAAAATACCAAAATAATTGCCAAAAACAAATCGTTTTTCAAAAATGTGAAGGAAAACAAATTCTATTCAACAGAAAATCAAAATACCGTACTAATTGGTTTCATCATTTCACAAGTACATTTCACAGAAACAGTCAAAGACAACTGTCAGATTCTTGTAAATACAAATAAGAGCTTAATCGGAAAATTTCTAAGCTACATCGGACTTAACCTGACCTACGCCTTATTACCGACATTATTCCAACTATTATAAAATCAACTTTATTTAATTATATCAAACTATGAGGCTTAAAGCAGCGGCTTGGCTGTGCTCCTGGCATTGCTTACATCCATGAGCTACAGTCGCTACACCATTAGTAGGGCCTTATGCTAGTCTGCCAATTATGAATTCTTAAATTCCTCGTATCCTTATTCTACCTCTTATTTTCAGTAATAATTATGTATTTTCCCAGTGCGATTTAAATCCGGACATGTTGGTACGACATTCCTCACTAATTCTACGACAAAACAAAGTTATGGTGTCTGTACATTAGGTGGTGTACATTAGGTGTGTCATAATCAGTCGCTCTATGTAAATAAAAAACACATAGTAAATAAGCCCGTTCCATGCAGTAACATCTTAAATAGATTTCGTAGAAACATTTCTTCGACAAGGTCACCACTGCGAATAAAAGTCACCTTAGTAGTTCTTGTCTGTCGCTTATTTTATTTTACGAGGGCCGTAATGCTCCTCCCTAACTTTACTACCCTATGCTCATTAAAATACATACCCGGCCTTTTACCTAATGAATGATAAAGGATCTCGAACTAGAATTCTTGTAGATGAAAAATACATTTATACATTGTCCAAATTACCATTTTCTTCTTTTTTTCTTTTGCATTCGGTGGGCAAAGATTCTTAATGATGACTGTACGAGTTTGCTCGAATATTAATCAGAACGCGATCCCACCCTCCTCGCCTTTCAAAACACATGAACTGCATAAAAATTCAGGATAATACCTCACATGCAACCCGAATCCATTATCAGCAACATCAGACGTTGCTATGAACGTAAAGTTTCAGAATTCTTCTCGTTGAGAACGAGAACTAATGGCCCGTAGTGAAATTGCATAACTTACAGCGATTTTCCTCCACTTTTGCCCCATCAAAGAAACGCATCATTTGGCCGCACATCGCATCGTTACTTCACAGCTAATCTCCAGATCGGCTACACTCGGAAAAGTTGTTTAAATTAATCCTTACTTGAATAAAACTGTTTTGTGACGAAATACACAATTTCTGTTTTCCTCATATTAGTCATACCTATTTGAAGATTGTTCAATTTGTTCAAAAATATGGAATAGAATAATTTGCAAAGTAATTAATAATGTTACCTGAAAATAATTTAAAATCTTTTTTTTATTGCCCTTGTAGGCAGATGGGCATACGGCCGACCTGATGGTGAGTGGTTACCGTCGCCCATGGACTTCAGCAATGCCAGGGGCAGAGCCAAGCCGGTGCCTACCGCTTAATACTCTCCACAAGCCTCGTTTGAAGAAGGACATGTCATAGCGCTATATATATATATATCTTCATAATTAGTGGTGGCAACTAAATTACGCCATTTCGGCTGCTAAAAATAAGTTTCAATATGAGTCGTCTATTATCAAAGGTGACAATCTGTGCATTTGGACAAAAAAATGTCAATACAGATTGATTTGAATATAATCGTCTCCTTCAAAGAATACGGTTCAAAACCTGCATTAAATAAAGGTTAATAGTTAACCTGTTATTTATCTAAGATGTCGTTCCGAAGGGTTTTGTGACTGCCAATGGAATACAAAGTCAATAATTCGTTTTTCTGATTTTTTTTTTATTTTTTTTATTGCTTATATGTGTGGACGAGCTCACAGCTCACCTGGTGTTAAGTGGTTACTGGAGCCCATAGACATCTACAACGTAAATGCGCCACACACCTTGAGATATAGTTCTAAGGTCTCAGTATAGTCACAACGGCTGCCCCACCCTTCAAACCGAAACGCATTACTGCTTCACGGCAGAAATAGGCGGGGCGGTGGTACCTACCCGTCCGGACTCACAAGAGGTCCTACCACCAGTAATTACGCAAATTATAATTTTGCGGGTTTGATTTTTATTGCACGATGTTATTCCTTCACCGTGGAAGTCAATCGTGAACATTTGTTGAGTACGTATTTCATTAGAAAAATTGGTACCCGCCAGCGAGATTCGAACACCAGAGTATCGCTCGATACGAATGCACCGGACGTCATATCCTTTAGGCCACGACGATTTCAAAATTTGATTTACCAATAATTATCCAAAAGTCAGATTGCCGGCTTTGATAATAGTCGACTCATATATACTATTTAGGTATAATATTTATCATTGATCCCTGATAAACGAAATAACTTAGATTTTCCTTGATTTGCATATAATTATTAACAGCAATTGCGCTAATTCCATTGCAAAGTCAGTATAAAAAGAAACAATTATGTCACATACAGCGACATTTCACATTTTAATCGAGAATTAATTAACGTCAGCAATTTACGCAGCGTTAGTTCAATGTGCGAAAATGAACAATTAGTGGAAATAACTCATAGTTACGATTAGAAGGCATCCCCTTACGTAGGTAGATAATTATCGCACTTGCGCCCCGGCGTGCACCATATAGCAGCTCGTTAATTATTCACTGCTGACACTTCACTACTTCTGAATTGTGTTGCTCAAATCAAAATATTTACGGATTACGATGGAATTTTGGAAATTTTACAATTAATTTTATTTTGGTATTTTTTTTACTTTTTTTTAGGTTCACGTTTTCAGATATCGTCTTTTTTAACATACCATGCCTTTTCAGTTTGATGAAATATTTTAAATATATTCATCACACGAAAAATACTCTCTTAGTTACATCGTTTTGTAGGTTTCACCCACGTTGATTTTACACTATTTGATAAAAAAAAATAGAAAATAAATTCTTGGTTTTCTCATCGTGTGGTGATGACATTCTTAATCATCTATAAAGATTTTTCAAACTTCCGAATTTTGGCAACACTACAGCGACCTAATAAAAAGTGTGGCACTGTTTATTTCGCGTTTACGACCTAGCATTTCGAGATTTATTAAACTTGAAAGACTATTAAAAAGGAATTAAAAGCGATAAATAAAGACGACACGTATGGGATTTTATGAGACGGTTTGTTTGATGTCACATAAAAGTTTTTATCTGTTTCCTACAACTTTTAAAAGCCTATTTCGAAATCATGATGCTCTTAACAAAATTTATTTGATTTTCGACGTTTAGGTGATACTGTGACATCTACAAACTGTAATATTTTATAGTATTTTCTAAGGTTTTCCCGAATAACAGACACAATGAAAACTTTTCTTCATCCATCAATAGACAAATTAACAAAGATATAATAGTTTAGAAGTTTTTCTCATCTATTTGTCAACCGATTTTTTTTTGGTTTCGTAGCTATTGACTAGCTTTAGTGTTGTCAATAAATGATGGATAATATTAAATACTTTCAGTTTTTTTTCCCATCCTAAAAGAAAAATGTCAAAAACCAAAGAGGCAATTAATTATTATCCTTTAAAAAACTCTAAACCTTGAGGATTCATTCGTAATAGTCGAATTTCAACCACTGAGCGAACACTACTTATAATAGTGATAGACAAACTGATAATGTGGTTGATTTTATGCGGCTTATAGAACCCATAAAAACCGCGATATAAATGCCGTTGCCCACTTTGAGATTTAATATTATACCCTACGCCAAGCTCATGATTTCCCGGCAATTAGACAAAATGAATGGTAGTAACTAGGGTGTTACGAGTCAAGGACTACGAACTATGAAAATAAGCTTAGATACAAAATAGGATTATCTCAAGGGCTTTCATTAACAACAAACACAAAAAATGAAATCATTTTCATTGTTATAAAATAAGTCGTGATGGATTTTTTATAAACTTTTACAATTATATTGACTAATTCTTGCAAAATTTTAATAATGGATTTACAAAACACGTATTTCATTCGAATGGTAATGTTACATTTTTTGACAGACATTCCACGATTGAATGTACTGACTATATTAATCCAGCAAAAGTTTTTTTATGTTTATAACACTCATGTAAGGACTTGAAATGTTACCAAAGTAATAAAACATACACTCCCGAACATTTGGCAAGTAAAGCACTCATTTACAATGTACGATGTTCTAAACAAGAAGTTACATAAAACATGAACGAGTTTTAGTGTCTTAAATATTCGAATCCTTAAACACGGTGAAGCGAAGACTTCGGAAAGATGAACAAGAAGTCGACTACCATGCCCAGTGCAGCTTAAGAGAAGTCTTTCTCCAACAAACAAACATGGTCTATTGAAAATGAATTATTAATAACTTCAGAACGAATTAAAAATGTAATGTGAGGATAAAATCAGAAAACACGACCATGAGCTTTAGCTATTCTTGTATTAAGTACTATTAATACCCAGCGTGGATTGGAACCATCATCTCTCCTATTATTCTAGCTAAGGAATCAGGCGTTCAAAATGGGAAATCATCATTCTATGCAAATTCAACTTTATGACTAAAGATAGTCTAAGATATTCAGAAGCTCCTGCAATGACTCAACACCATGTGGATCCTGAACTTGTTAGACCAATCTCGTTAGCTAGATCTAATTACCCTCCTTTTCGTTTCTTTTTTGTTATCCAGTTACGTTTTATCAAATAATAGTAGAAAAGTATTTTAAAAACTATAATTCTATAGGTAGAACATACATTCTATAGGTATAAAAAGTAAAACAGTGTCACAGTGCAGAAATCTTATAATCTTTAAACTTTAGCAAAACACTGGGGTCATAGATTAGAACTTATGCAAAAAAAGACCTGGCCGGAGTGGCTGGTAGGGACTGGATGCGAAAAGCAAGAGACCGAAAAGAATGGGGTGCTTTCGAAGAGACCTGCACTCAGCATTGGGTTGGCACGGGTTGAACGAGAAGAGAAGAAAATAAAAAATGGAAAACACCTTGTATTTGGGATAATCTACAACACATCCTGTATATAGGTTAGTATCTACTATTAGTCGATACGTTTTTCTCTGCTACCACGTCACCCTATCAAGACTATTGTATATATGGGTCATACACAAAAAGAGTAAAAAAAGTGTTATAGCAATGTATCATCTAAAAGAGGAAATTGATGAATATTTGAAAGCATTTAAATCGTAAAGGTACTATATTACTACTCATTTTAATCGTATCTTGTAAAATATTACATTTCATAACTTCATTTTGATGGCGTTAAACTTCAAAAAATCTCTTCCTGTGGACTGTTACAAGACGAAAGTATAATGTTTGAGCTATGTTTAAAAATAGTTAAAGTACCCTATGTATTAAAATTATTATTTGTAACACAAACAATATAGTAAAGATGATAATATTGAGAATAAAACAAATATATCGTTACTATCTGTATACAATAAATCCAATAAACTTATGGTTACATGAAATGGAGTCTTTTCTGTGGACGCGATAAAACGACACCAAATTTTTATTTATTCGACCGCATTAAGCTTATGTTTTTAACTGTTGGCATCACTAAATAGTGGCCATTCCGGCGTTTGATATTTTGTTGTTTCGATTCCAGTGCGAGTGAAAGTATATTTTTTATTCCAAAACACACATAAACGTAAAAGATCAAGTGTTCCTTCCTGTTCCAATTATAGACATGTAAATATTATCTATAAAAATGTATATTTATTATTTTTATATGAGCATTCAGTACAAGTAAATGAAAAGCATGTTACTTGATTTCTAACCTCAAAGTTAACTTCTTTGCGCAAGAGTTTTTATAAAACATCTTTTCTGTGGACATCTTTCCTGTGGTCACGATGTCCACTGAAAAGACTATGTCCAAAGAAGAGAGGTAAGAAACATACCTTAGTTGGTCTAAGTAGAGAATAACTAAAAAAATAGTCGAACCGAGGGCCTACTAAGAGCCTACTTTAAGACGTGAGAAGAAAAACAGCAAAAAGCTAAGGCTACTGATTTGATTAGTAACACTTCATCTTCAAGTTCATCATATTTGGCAAGATCTCGTGTTAGTGTAGGTAATGTTATTAGAGCTCGTAACTTGCGACGACTTAAAGCAGAGAATAAGTATTTAAGAATAAAAATTTCAAACATGGACTCAAGCTTAGTTAGATATCGTTTGCGATTATCAAGATTAAACAGAAAACAGAAGAACAAATCGTTAGTTAGAGCAACGAATAGACAGAAAAAAGAAAATAGTGAAGAAATACAGATGATATGCATTGTTTTCATTATCGTTTAGGTCAAATAAATTTGCAAATAAAGACATTGAATTCGTTTCGGGCCTCACATGTTCTAGATTCTGGGTCAAATACTTCTGAAATAGACTATTTATCTGTACCTAATTCTCCTTTTATACCAGTAACACCCAACGCATCTACGCTATCAATATCACCTGATTTCTCAGACAGGTTTACTCCAGATTATGATATTATATATGATCGAGAACCACGTAAACCTATTAAGCGGGCACTGCGTATATTATATTCTGATAGTGAGTCCGATTGCTCCATAAGTTTTTCATCAAAAAAATGATGGCCATCAACTCCTTTACAATATTTAGACAATTCTGATAGTTCTCTGGAAATATTTCATTACATTGCATATTAAAATTCATTAGCTATCTAAAGAATTATATACGAGTAATATACCATGGCTGTAAAATTATTATCATTCGACATTTGTTTTGTTTCATAAGTCCACCGAAGGGATTTTCCTCTCTATAGACATTATTATTTTATTTTTTATTTTCCAATTAATGTGATTATGTTGACATTTTATTTGCGTTTTGGTATTCGTTTATATCAGTGGCTACACGTGTTTGATTATGTTGTCTTAATATATTTTAGCTTACGCTGCATCACAGCTTTTCATCTCTATTGTAGACCAAATCGTCTCTTCTGTGGTCCGCAAAAATATAGAAATTGCGATTATGCCAAAAATAAGACATATTGATCTCGGTTACAGTGATTAAAAGATTGATGATCAATAATTAAATAATAAACAGTTTGTTTCGCACTGATTCTGAGATAATTTTTTTGCTGCACTTTTTTGTGCTCTATTTGTGTATGACCCATATCAAAGAATACTTGTCAACTCATTTTATTTGAGATATGCGGTAACAAAGCACTCACGGTTGAGAGTCTGTTCAAATATACAATGATATAGAGTCCTTCAGAATAAAATATTTAATTGCGTTTTCTGTAAATAAGAAAACAACATTTAAAGCCCTTAATCTCTTTTTAAATTAATACCGCTGTTAGGAGAGCGCTTCCGAAAACGAAGACAGACGATTGTGCTAATGACACCTTTGATGATGGGACTCCAAAAGTCAACCTCCATCTAAAGTTAAAAAAATATTTTTTATTCACACTAGGGCTTCGATAAATCGTATAGGTGACTATTGATTGATCTTTGCCCTAAATGAGGCCACAGAAACAGTAAATATGTCTATTTCCGATCCCTAATAGTTCCTTAACTTAGGGAATCTTTGACACATAAAGATTCAAACAAAGCGCGCACGACCAATTGGTAATACACAATTTCGTATATTACACAAACACATTTATATTCCAAAATATCCAATTTTAATGAATTACTCATTGTTATGACCACCTTAAGCCTAGATAAGTCTTACTTGCGAGACTTGTAGAACTTAGCTCATCCATCAAAGTTACAAAATACGGCCGAACAATTAAAATAATCCTTGTACATATCTCTCTGAGCGATCACTGTTACAATGTGCCTATTAATGATTGATTGAAGTTATTTTACATTGCTTAATTTTAATGAATACGATAATGAAACTTTTTCCAATCTAAAAATATTAATTGCTTTAATTTTATTATGAGCTTTCATGTAAGGTTATAGCAGAAGAAGAAACTTGTATACGCGTTCACAAAGCATTGTAGGTTGAATTTTTTCTTTGCTCCACAAATGAATTATATTTCTTGCTTGTGTGAACGCTTAGTAAATTATATAATACATTTTTGGTTTCGGGAACGATTTCTTTACTTTAGATTCGTGATTTCTTGGAATCAAGGTAGTTGCGAATCAATTTTTCAAGTTTCTCCTAAAATCCTGAAATATATACTGCCATTTTTTTTACTGGTGGTGGGACCTCTTGTGAGTCCGCGCGAGTAGGTACCACCGCCCTGCCTATTTCTGCCGTGAAGCAGTAATGCGTTTCGGTTTGAAGGGTGGAGCAGCCGTTGTAACTATACTAAGATCTTAGAACTTATATCTCGAGGTGGGTGGCGCATTTACGTTGTAGATGTCTATGGGCTCCAGTAACCACTTAACACCAGGTGGGCTGTGCTGAGCTCGTCCACCCATCTAAGCAATAAAAAAAAATAAAAAAAATTAGGCAACGTATTTTTTTTTTAAATACGTTACTAAATGGCAGTATATATTTCAGGATTTTCACATAACAGAGTCCATAAAGTAGTAGGAAAAGCAGTAAAAAACCGTAGTATGTTTCAAGTTTTATATTACATGCATACGTACATGTAACATTTTGATCTTTGGGCGCGTTATGAAAAATTGATGAGAGTGAAATTTTACGATGCGCGCGCACCGTGACACAAAATTAACAGAAAAGAAGTTGCCCACTAAATCGCTCATTACAATACGATCGACGTAACTTGGCGAGTCTGAATATAGCCGCAGGTGAATTTTCGCGCATGTACACTCGTAAAAAAAAGTGTTATTAGCATTCATTTTTTAGTAATATAAATGACAAAATTATTATTTAATATAATTCATACGAAATATTATTAAATTATTAACGTTAAATATTTATTATTAATTGTTTAATATAAAAAAAAAAAGAAATAAATTTAATAAAAATAAAGTATAACTTTTTACGCGCGTATATAAGTACACGCACCCTTTTTTTTAGTAATAAAAAAAACAGACACACACAACAAGAAAGTCGATTTATAATTTTTTTGTTTTTCTATAAATTTAAATACAGGGAGAGAGAGAGAGCGACGAAAGCGTTAACCTTGTGTCCTGTCATATTTTTGTTTCCAACAAACTTTAACAATAACAATGATTAATGACCACCGCGGACCAGCAACGTGACATGTTATATTTCATGAAGATTTATCACGTGATTTAAAAAATGTTACACAAACTTAATATCTATCACCCGGCACCCGTCAGTATTGGTGCGAGCATCTCGTGGGCACTGGGTCTACATTCATTGGACGTTTTTTTTTATTTATTGCTTAAACGGGTGGACGAGCTCACAGCCCACCTGGTGTTAAGTGGTTACTGGAGCCCATAGACATCTACAATGTAAATGCGCCACCCACCTTGAGATATAAGTTCTAAGGTCTCAGTATAGTTACAACGGCTACCCCACCCTTCAAACTGAAACGCATTACTGCTTCACGGCAGAAATAGGCGGGATGGTGGTATCTACCCGTGCGGACTCACAAGAGGTCCTACCACTAGTGATTACGCAAATTTTAATTTTGCGGGTTTGATTTTTATTACACGATGTTATTCCTTCACCGTGGAAGTCAATCATGAACATTTGTTAAATACGTATTTCATTAGAAAAATTGGTACCCGCCTGCGGGATTCGAACACCGGTGCATCGCTACATACGAATGCACCGGAAGTCTTATCCTTTAGGCCACGACGACTTCAATTCGAATGTTTTACACTTTTTAGACATGTAACTTTTTTTTTAGAGCAGCTTTCATTTTAAACTCAAATAAACGGAAAAGAGACGCGAGAATCTACGTTAAAAAGAGACAAATATAAATAGCTACAAGATTTAGCTTTAGAGTGAATGGGATATAGTCGTTCTGAAGGTTTTAATTCTGCCACGTGTGAAACTGTACATATTTTGTTTTTGTGTTGTATTTGTATTTTTTTTGTGTGACAAATCATGCATCTGATCATCAATGCGTCTGATTTCATATGCATTAACAAGAAATCGGTAGATATTGTTTTTTTTACAATAGGTATAACTACGCATAGGGACGCCTATTCTCATAACTCTCATCATAATTCATGTCTCACGGTGAGTGGCGGTAATCAGGATTATTCACGATGATAAATTACATATATAGGCACTGATAATGACCAAGTGAACAACAAGCTCATCTGCCCATTCACAGCGGTAAAAAATTAACCACACCGTATTTTAATATGATTAATCCTTAGGTTATAAAAGTCAATGCAGTTACAATCTTCACTGGATTATGACGTCATATTAATCTGTTCCAATCGTAGATGAATCGCGTGACCAACTCGATAATTTTAGAGAAAACTTGTAACTAAACTTGAGTCCTTAGAACTAATATCTCAAGGTGGGTGGCGCATTTACGTTGTGGATGTCTATGGGCTCCAGTAACCACTTAACACCAGGTGGACTGTGAGCTCGTCCACCCATCTAAGCAATAAAAAAAAACTTAAGTTAACCTAGAGATTTCGAGAACCTAAATTCTGTTCTACGGAGATACTATAAAAAAAAACATAATAGCTGTTTAAAGACAACTCCAGATTAGACCTTACTTTTAAAGTAAACATCCTAAATTTTCAATATTTTTTTTTTTAATAATATGCCGTCTATTTTACTTACGTAATAAATAAAATTACCTATTCCTTTGTTCGAAACCCGCCAGATGTTCTCAACAAGATAGAAATTCTTATTATCTAACAAAATGTAAAAAAAAAAAACACGGACCCCTTCTCGTTACTCTCGGAAACACGAGGTGGCTTCAAAGTTCCAAACTATTATTTTCCTTCGAAAAATTCCCATCACGGGCTTCTTAAAAATTTATATTTTTCGGTGGAAGCGAATTGTTCGGAGCACCTTGCACCGGGGAAATTCAGGATGTCGGGTCCCAATCGCCTCGAGGCACAAGCGTCTCAATGAAGATCATAGCGATCTCAAGAGCAATTTAAACAGCCCTAGCCTCCACGAGCAGGACACGATCGAACAAAATTATATTTTTGTCTTTTGAAATCATAACCTCCCAGCGAGCGCCCTTTGAACGAAATGAAATAAAAATAATCGTATTCAAACTAAATCCAATTGGATCCATTTGTTCTTGAAAATCAAATATGCAAATAATACATTAGTTAAACTATATTACGGCAATGTATGTCATGGTTTTTTCATACCTTTTATTTATTTATTTTTTATTGCTTAGATGGGTGGACGAGCTCACAGCCCACCTGGTGTTAAGTGGTTTCTGTAGCCCATAGACATCTACGACGTAAATGCGCCACCCACCTTGAGATATAAGTTCTAAGGTCTCAAGTATAATTACAACGGCTGCCCCACCCTTCAAACTGAAACGCATTACTGCTTCACGGTAGAAATAGGCAGGGTGGTGGTACCTACCCGTGCGGACTCACAAGAGGTCCTACCACCAGTTGTCCTTTATCTCTCAAGCCAAGAGTAACATATAATAATGTGTTGCGAAAGGACAATTATATGCAGAGCAAACTTTAATTCACAGCTTACTAAGAAACGTTAGTGAATAGTTGAATTGATCAAATCTGTTCTTAGCAGCTGTTAGCAGCAGCTAACATTCTTCTGGTGATGAGACGTTGAATACACCCAAAAAGTATAAGTACGGAGCTATTATGGATTTTTATGGAATAAATCAATGTTTTCCACCAAAAGCAATGAACACTCATTTTAGAGTGTCCCTTTTTATTATGTAGAAGATTCTGTGATCAATTTATTGTTTACTAGAGGTCCCGCAGTAGTCGAAATTCGACTATAATTAATTGGAATTGTAAGTTAGTACACTATTATGATTGTATTTTATACTCCAATAATCACAAATTTCACCAAGACTACACTATAAAAAATATTAACAAAGACAAACAATATTTAAACTATTCTCAATTTAACAACAGACGTCAAGAACAAAAGTTTGACAATAAATAGTATGCATACGTGTGGCGTCAAATACATGGTCTGTAGTGTGTGTAATGTTTTCTTTATTGATTAAATGTATCTTTTATGCATTATTTTAAAAAATATTAGCATTGTGCACTTCTTCTCTATATTCTCTATAAGTGTGGAAAATTTCATACTCCTCCGTCCGCGCAATTTTCGTTAAAAGGGATACAAAGTTTTTGCTTCACGTATTAATATATAGATAACGGTATTTTGACTTGACAATATATTTTGTCTTCCACAACAGCTCAAAAGTGGAATACTGATAATAATTTAAAATATGTATGCCGTAGATCCAGACTACTGAATATATAATTCCTAAGCAGAACGTGTAGATAACGGAAACCCATATAACTATACGTGTTCATATTTTGTATTTAACATACAGAACCATCTGGGCATTATGGTTCTTGCAATAGCCACCGTCTGAATTTCCTTTGACAGTTCATGTATCAAAGGCACGTATGAATTTCTATATGTACGGTCCGGACGTGAATATTAGAACATTTCCAATGCAGCACCTGTTCAACTAACTTCGGTTCACAAGTTTGCTTGAAGTATTACGAAAGTAGTGAACGAAAGCGGGATGTTGCGAACTTTTGGTATGTTTATATCCTTAAGAAAATTTAGGAAAAAAATATTAAATCTTTAAAATATATTTTTTTAAAAACTGTCCTTAAATATTTTTTTTTCTCTAGAGTTCCAATCGTTTTCGCGTAGTTAATTAATTGAGTGTGTGGAAATTTTATTTACTTTGAATGTTACTATTTTCGGCCACCTCATTATTAAGTAGCACCATTATAACGAGTATTTCTTTACAGAACAACAAATAAACTCCAACCCTGTCCAATTCTACATGATATTACAGTGCTCAGTACAAAATCAATAAAACATAATGAGATTCGAACAGAGCGACGCGCCCAATTTAAAATAACAAGCTGTATATAGAGTATACAAAGCGCATACAGGCATAATAAAGCAAGCTACGTGTCATCAGCTTTTGCAAGCTAATCGCACAGGGAACAGTTGATTGCATGCAACGAGTTCTCGTTTTTTAAACGCGTCGGGAAACTGGCTTCATTGGACAAAGCAACTATTCCAGAGCCCGGATTATTGAGCCAATTTAATTTAAGCCGAATAAGGTTTTTGATGCGGCTCTCAAATTAAGAAGAAAAGTCGACTTTATTAAAGGGAATTTTGATTTTACAATTTCAGTTTTTACGTACGTCACTAGATGATTTAAAAGAATAACAATCCTTATAGCAAATAAGCACTGTTTTTGGAACGAAATTCCTTATGGGACGATGCGGAGGGGTACCCTATCCGGGAAAAAACGTCCGTAACGTAAGATTTTTATTAGTAACGCACACAGTGTACGACTTAACTTTGTAATAACGTACAAATTAGTAATGCACAGAGTGTACGACTTAACTTTGTAATAGCGTACAAAAAAAACACATATTTTTTTAACATTCATTGACCACGATCTCAGAGCGTTCGTTTGCGCAATACACTAACTCTTGTGCAAACAGCCGTGAATGAAGTGTACCACAATAAATTCACACGTTACCGAAGGACCCTGGGTTGTTGCGAAGCCTCCAATTTTATATTCTTTATACTTCGATTAGAATTTAAAATGAATATTTTTATAATCAGGAACTTCGTTCCTATCCGGTGTCCCACGACACCACACATCTTTTTTTCTGTACAACGTTCCCGAGCAACGGTCACCGCATACCATTAATTAAACCACTAACTAATAAGTAATCGTTCGCAATAAAAATTACAAATGACAAATACTGCTACCAACAACGAAAAATGGAATGCTTACTAATGTAAAAGTCACGCAAAGTAAATTATAAATCATTTCATAACTTATTTTGCCTTATAATTTTCAGATCAAAATTTTTTTGGAATACTTTGAGTAATTGACAATCTCGTCAAACAAAAAAAAGGTGAAGATAAAATGAGAATTAAAAAATAACAGCTTTCAACCAACGGCTTTGGTGACGCCAATAAATCATTTCGACGATCGTTACAATCTCGCTCCCCCTCACATCTTACCAATAGCTCTGGCAAAATATCCCAAATATCTGGATCCACCCATGTAATCGCCAAATAATGGACTCGGATAGAAAATTAATCCCCTGTATACGTTAAGGCGTAGTTAACGCTATATTATTTGATGATTTTTTTAGACTAAAAATTATCTGATCCCTCCCTTAAATATCATGAAAAAGGTATTATTATATTAGCTCTAAAATTTTAATTGATTTTAACTTTAAAGAAAAAGATTACAGGTAGTAATCGACTCTTCGATTTATTCGCTATTATTTAGCAACAACCGCCTATTTCTGCCATGAAGCAGTAATGCGTTTCGGTTTGAAGGGTGGGGCAGTCGTTGTAACTATACTGAGACCTTAGAACTTATATCTCAAGGTGGGTGGCGCATTTACGTTGTAGATGTCTATGGGCTCCAATAGCCACTTAACACCACTAACACTAACCGGCTGTGAGCTCGTCCATTAATCTAATCAATAAAAAAAATGTAAACAAAAAGCTACAATTTTTCATTAGCCCTAAATGTATAATAATAATAACTCTATGTCATACTTTATATTTTTTATTAATAATGCATATTAAAAAGTCTCCCAGCATATTTAATAAAAAGTAACGATTTAATCATGATCAATAACTAATAAACTTGAAATTGGTTAAAAAAAGTTGGAAACTGTAATATGAATAGAGTTATAGCAAAATTAAGTTGCAGAATTATTTTAATAAATATCTACCATACGCAAACAACTCAAAAAATTATAATCTATATATATAAAAGAAAGTCGTGTTAGTTACACTATTTATAACTCAAGAACGACTCAAGTGATTTGGCTGAAAATTGGTGAGGAGGTAGCTTAGAACCAGGAGAAGGACATAGGATACTTTTTATCACATTCCCGTGGGACTTGATATAAAACGTGGTAACTATAACAAAACGCACGTAATACATTCTAATTAATTGTGTTAATTATAGTAGAATTTTGAAGTTGACTGTTTGATGTGTTTGAAACAAACCGTGTGGCGGAACAAAGTTCGCCGGGTCCTCTACTTATATATACAATCAAAATGAAAATTTAAACCAGTCGATTTAGAGTACCCGATCGGGTACGGGAAAGCCGTCATCTGTCAAGCTCACGCAGACGCCGATCAAATTTTGGATTCTCGGCTTATTGCTCTTTGATAATACGTCACTCAACTTACACATCATACGTAAAGCCTAGGTATTCTTGGGAAGACCCTTACCTTACGTCGTATGTTTCATAAAAATATAATTTGGTTTTCCATTTGATCTGCGGCTTCAACGAATATGGAATCAGCATCATTTCAATTTTAATGCCAAGGAATTTTATGTAAATCGACTTATGTTAGAACAAAAGATACATATCCTACAAATCAAGTCATCATCATCTTAGGCCTTACAGCCCAGAGTGGGCCTCAGCCTGGTCCAGTATGTCTCTCCAGACTGCTCTGTTCAGGGCTTTCTCCTTTCAGTTCCTGACACCGATAACTACAAAGCAAGTACCTACGCTTTATTCAATCGAAACGATTTTTGTTTTTGCTCTTATTCTAAAAAAATAGCGTTATAATTATATAATATTTTAACGCAAAAAAGGACATCAGATAATAAATATGTAATGATGTTATTATCAAATGTTGAAACAGTCTCTGAAGTCAGTGAAGTCTCCTCGTTCTAAATTAACTTTGATATGGACTATACACATGGCACATGGGCTATATATATTTTTATTTAATCTTTATTTATAAAAACACAAATCTTGTCTAGATTATTGAGCCACGAGGCCTAGACTAAGCTGCAGTTTCGAGCACTAATCCCTATAATAATACAGATAACCAGAAAATAAAAATTAACTGTTGGACTGAAAAGTTCCTAAGCTAGCATAGAAAAAAAATTTTTTTTTAGAAATTCATTTTATTATTCAATATAGCCTTCGAGGGCGATACAACTATTATAGCGGTCATACAATTTTTCAATACCATTTTTATAGTACCATTTGACTCTGGCCTCAAAATAGGCTTCAGTTTCGGCGATTACCTCTTCATCGTCACAAAATTTCTGTCCAGCCAGCATCCTCTTGAGGTCTGAGAACAGGAAAAGTCGCCGGGGGCCAGATCTGAGAATACGGTGGATGCAGAAGCAATTCCAATCGCAATTAATGCAGTTTCGTTTTCATTAATTTGTGACACGGTGCAAAATACTGATCCCATAACCTTGCCAGCCAAATTTGCGTCTTTCCAGGCTTTAGAATCGGTTCATCACGCGCAGTCCACTCGACTGACTGTCGATTGGACTCCGGTGTGAAATAATGGAGCCACGTTTCATCCATTGTCACATATCAACGCAAAAATTCGGCTTATTACGATTGAACAGCTCCTAACACAGCTCAGAATCCTCAATTCGTTATTGTTTTCGGGCGATTGTGAGCTCGCACGGCACCAACTTTGAACAGAGCTTTCGCGTACCCAAATATTCATTCAGGATATGTCTAACATGTTCCTTTGATATATTTAGAGTCACAGCTATCTCAATTAACTTCACTTACGGTTATCCAAAATATTTTTTGTGGACTTTTTTGATGTTTTCTTCTATAACAGCCTTTTTGGGGCGTCCACAGCGTGCATCGTCCTCAGTTCTCATTTCACCTTGTTTAAATTTAGCATAACCACTACGGCTGATGCTTTTCAAGCCAAGCCTAGCTTCAATAGCTTTTTTTTTTTCAGAGAAAAATCAATGCATTTTGATGAAATTTACTTTTCATTCATTTTTTTTTCATTCATTTTTTCAAACTAAAACAGTTGCTTCAGTCAAAATGCTATAACTCCCAAACTAATAGTACGACAAATGTCAAATTTATACACGTGTCTTTTGAAGGTTAGGGCTAACTTCAAACTATATGGGTTTTATACGTACTATTAGCGCACGAACTTTTCAGCCCACCTTTTATGTTTATATTTATATAAATAACTAGCTGACCCGACAGACTTCGTAGTGCCTCAATCGGTAAATAAAAGACCTAAGCTTTTGTATAAAATAAACTTAAAACAATCAAAAGGAATCCGTCCGACGCGGGACACATCAAAGGAAAAACAAAATTGTTTGTTTTTATATAATTCCGAGCATTTTCATTTTATTCACCTTTTAAACCTTCTCTGGACTTCCACAGCTAATTCAAGGCCAAAATTAGCCAAATCGATCCAGCCGTTCTCGAGTTTTAGCGAGACTAACGAACAGCAATTCATTTTTATATATTATATAGACTAGCTGACCCAGCAGACTTTGTAGTACCTCAATCGATAAATAAAAGACCTAAACTTTTGTATATAAACACATCAAAGGTAAAACAAAATTATTATTTTTATTTAATTCCGAGCATTTTCATATTTATCTACCTTTTAAACCTTCCCTGGACTTCCACAAATAATTCAAGACCAAAATTAGCCCAATCGGTCCAGCCGTTCTCGAGTTTTAGCGAGAGTAACGAACAGCAATTCATTTTTATATATATAGATTATTCTTGAAGGAGTGAGGAAGGGCATGTTTCATAAATGTGTTCTTGAATATAGCTTGTAAAGTGTTTCATAATTGTGTAAATTTTAAGACAAAGTGTTGGCATGTATGAATGAGTCTCAACCACTAACAGTTTGCTTTATAGAATTATTTCTGCTTTACATAGTATGTTTATTGACGAAACTTCTATACCCTATACTATAATAAAGGGTAAATTTCATTTTCATATTTAAAAAATGTATTATAAGAAATTGATATTGCCAATAAGCCTATGTGTAATAGGTACTAACCATCTCAGACTTAAAAAGATACTTTTAATTGCTTATAATAACTATATTATTGGACGAGCTGACGACCCACCTGGTGTGAAATAGTTACCGTAGTCCATAGACATCAACAACAATATAGTACATTGACTGCCCCAACCTTCAAACCGAAACGCATAACTGCGTCACTGCAAAAACAGACATGGTAGTGGTAACTAGTTGTGCGAGCTCAGAAGACGCCCTAGCATCAGTACTACTCTTGTGTTTAAAACAACTCTATAGTTTAAAACAATCACTTAACCTGTATGAAACTTAGATATAGAAATCGTTAAAGACTTTTTGGCGGGAACGCGAGGAGTGAAGTTGTGTGATTTTTGTTTTTATTTCGTCTATTTAGTGTTTCTTTAGGTTTAAATGTGTAATAACGTTGCTTTATTATCTGTTTAATATCTGTGAAAGTGCACAAATGTGGGAAAATAAAACAAAGCCGCTGGACGTAACTTCTCGGGATCCTCCAAAAAGTCCACTGAAAAAATCTAAGTAAATGACCACAATTTTACTAATATTATTTATTTTTTCATCCCATATCATCTTATTTCATTTCATTTCATCCCAGTTGATTAATGTCTCAAATTAATCATCTTCATTTCATTTCACTCCATATTATCATTTTTCATAAAAATAAGAATATTAATTAAAATAAGACATGACTTAAAGGTCTTAGTGACCAAGTCATAAAATCCCTTAAAAAAAAAAAGAAATCGTTAAAATCTACTTCGGACACAAAATATCAGATTACGGAACATACCGTCTACCGGCCATTGTATGTACGCACCAAGTCAGATTAAATTTACATAAATAGTCAAACACACAAGGCCCAAAGTAAACCATACTAAATTCGATGGTCCAAAAGTTGTATCTCGGCAAACATGGACATTCGGAGCGGCAAATGTGACCTGAATTAATATTTGACCAGCGTGTTTGCCTCTACAAGTTGTCCCTTCGTTTCGATTATGTATATATTTAAATTCAATACACTATAATTCGACATATTGAGTTATTATTGAAGTGAAAACTTATTTAGAATCGTTATGATTTCAAACCGGATGCAACGGAAAAAACGACAGGTAAGAGACACAAATACAAAAATGTGTAGGATGAAGCCAGCAAAGAATGAGACAGAAATATACATACTATTTAATACAGCGCCATCTGTGAGATTTTTTAATACTAACGTGTGTATGAAAGCTCTTGTAGTGAATTTTAATTTAGGATTATACGTGAAATTAAAATATCAATTCACAGAGGGCGCTACCTTACAATTATTTACTAATGACAAAATTTTACATATACTTAAGACGTTTAGGATAATTGTATTTTAATTTTGGAAGGTTCCACTTCTATCACGTGTGAATTGCACACATTTTGTATTTTTTTCAACAAATACGAAAACAACGAACTCTTACTAAACTCAATATGCATAAAGACAGTCAACTACACAAATTTGAAAACAAATAAATAAATAAAAATACAAATGTAATCACGTTTCTTTCACAAGTACATTCCAGACGTGCTTATCGTGGATATCTAAATTACATTGAATTAAATATACAGACGGCTAGACGTAGCTGTACATTGTCCCCGCACCTGGTACCATAAACTGTCGAACTTATTTAAAAACTAAACATCGATGTTCATTGAGGCATCCGAAGCTAGAGCTCGAGTGGGTGGGTGGCATTAAATATTTCATTTTAGACAAGTTTTTATTACAGCAGCCAAACGTGTACGCGATAAACGTAAAGAACGTGACTAGAGAACGCTGCTTAGATCGTTTAACTCTCGGGCTGCACCTTTACAAAGATACACCTATTAACAGAAGACGCACTTCCTTGAAAATTTCAAATTCTATATTCAATATCGGTGTAACATAATAATATATCGGTAGTTCCGATAAATTTTAACATTCTTACCGTTTGAAGATGATTATTTAAAATGAACGCTGTAGTTAAGCAACAGAAGACGCACTTCCTTGAAAAATTCAAATCCTATATTCAATATCGGTATAATATAATTGATCGGTAGTTCCGAGAAATTTTAAAATTCTTACCGTTTGAAGATGATTATTTAAAATTAACGCTGTAGTTAAGCAAGAGAAGACGTACTTCCTTGAAAATTTGAAATTCTATATTCAATATCGGTATAACATATATCGGTAGTTCCGATAAATTTTAACATTCTTACCGTTTGAAGATGATTATTTATAACTGTAAATAGACATGCTTTAACAAAAACCGACTTAAAATAGAAAAAAAAAGATATTCCAAAACAAATTAATCAATAATATATATAAAAATGAATTACTGTTCGTTAGTCTCGCTTAAACTCGAGAACGGCTGGATCGATTTGGCGAAAAGTAGAAAGTGGTAGATACAAACACTGAATTTGGAAATCTGTTCTATTAAATAGTTTTGTTCTATTTAATACAGACTCTAAAGTCATACATACTCTAAAACACTATGGGTATAAAGCGCACGAATTATGTAGAACTAGTTGAAATGAAATTTTTGTTCTTAAAAATAAAACTTGTATTTTATTTTATTTTATTTTAAACTTATTTAAATAAGTCAATGATCATCGTCTATAGAAAATACAGCTCATTAGTTTATTTAAGTTTTGTCATTTCTATTAAATTTATAACTTCGTCTCGACACCTATCGACCTCCTCGTGCTCTTCAAACTTTGTCTAATACACTTTGCTACGTACGTAATCCCATACGTTGCACGGTTAAACTATAATTAAGATTTTCTCTCTAAAAGAAAGATAAAATCTCAATTGTTACTAAATGTTGGACAACATTCGTTTTTCACTAAAACAAAAGATTGTCTATTGTATATACATATGTACATATAGTATTTCAATGCGCACTATGAATTTTATAAGAACACTATATATAGCCACAAAATATTTATCGGACTTTATTAAGAAACGTATTAACACGAATATATGAAGACTAGCTGAATTGGAGGAGAAAAATGCTTACTAACCCTGTTGTTTAGGAGAGTTTTTTTACATTTACTATCCCTTCACTGGAATATCCACATAAAATTTTATAATACTAAAAATCCGTGCGCAAGCTTTAAGTATACAACGGAGAGATTGACGACGTGTTGTTTTTTAAAATGTTGACGTCAGCGTTGACAACATCATTCTCTTTATTATTGTCATACGTCATTGTTGTATATGTCATTGCTTACATGCGCTAGACTTTAACAGTTAACCAACATTACCATTAAGGAAATAGTTAACTTTAACGTGTTGCGCCGATATAATGTATAATACAACAAATTCGACAATACGACAAATTAATTAGCCAAAACTTCCGCGCCAGCTTTGAAACAAACAGCCTTGAAAAAACCAAACAATAAAGCAAAACAAAGATGTTTTACCGACTTTCCAAAATTCACAATATTATTAATCAGAATGAATTATCAACCGAACTGAATAATTACATTTTTGTTCCATCAAGTAAACAAATTCATTAATGATGAGATTTGTTGCTAAATAATTCAATACTATGAAATATAAAACTTATTTTCTGTTGAAAATTATTTATGAAATTCGTAAGTATTATTTAATATTAATTATTATATTATTATTAAGGATTATTTTAAAATGAATCAACGTAAAATAAACATTAAACAATATACGGGCAATTTATATAACAAAACCAACAATGTAGACCTGTAAAAGTAATAAAACTGCGAATCCCATTACGTAGTTCATGGTTTAAGTGCTTCATACTGCCAACGACAGGTTTACAATCTAAATGAAACTGCTCTAAGAAACAGTTTTAGCATCGTGAAACTTGCAATGCCCTATATTACATCTGAACATAAGAAATATTGTTCTGTTGATAATATTAATTAGTACTAGTGGTCCCGCAGTAGTCGAAATTCGACTATAATTATTTGAAATTGTAAGTTTGTACACTATTATGTATATTATGTATATTAATCACAAAATTTGCCAAGACTACACTATAGAAAAATATTAATAAAGACAAACAATATTTAATCTATTCTCAATTTGTCCACAGACGTCAAGAACAAAAGTTTGACAATAAATAAATAGTATGCATGCGTGTGTGCGTCAAATACATGGAAGTGTGTGTAATGTTTTCTTTATTGACTTAATATATCTTTTATGGATTATTTAAAAAAAGTATTAGCATTGTGCACTCCTTCTCTATATTCTCTATAAGAGTGGGAAATTTCATACTCCTCCGTCCGCGCAATTTTCGTAAAAAGTTATACAAAGTTTTTCCTTCACTTATTAATATATAGATACAACTGTACCATTTTCTTCGTTTGCCTTAAAGAGTTGTAGACATTATTGACATTTATTTCATGAGGACGGACGTCCGCTACCACGATAACTGTAAAGTATCCGAAACGCCCGAAAAAATTATGATAAAAACTAATGAAAATAAAAAGGATCAAACCAATTTGCTGTCTACAAATCTTGCGGTCTTACGATCAATGTTACAATTATGTACATTATATGTAAAAATACTACCAGATACTGAAATACTTCTATTAAATCTCATTTCTTACAATTACATCTCTTACGGGCAAACACCCTCTTTAATTATCTCTACCATGCTACGTAAGCTTGAGTACATAACATTTTAAAAAAGCGATTACTGGTCCTTAAGCCTTATAGTTCCAAAGCCAAAAGGACCGTGCGATACATTAGAACTGCTAAAATTCTTTTAAACCGAATAAAACCTAATTCGTTAACAAATAAATAGTAAATGGCAAGTATTAATTATCCCGCCAGGTGAGACAGAAAAGCCTATTTTGGCATTGAAACGTGAAACTCAAACATTTGCAATATCGCATTGCGCTGACAGATGTTCCGCTTTCGACTGTTAGGGACTGTTGCTGACAGATAAAATTCTGTTAAATACATGTTTCATTATGGGATTTATTAACTTTTGTTCGTGCTGTTAAGTATTGTTTAACGAGGTCAACGAAATTATTTTGTCTTTTAACATCTCCAAACAATGTGTGTGATGTGAATTTATCATAACTAGAGGTCCCGCAGTAGTCGAAATTCGACTATAATTAATTAAAATTGGAAGTTTGTACACTATTATGATTGTATTTTATACTTCTATAATCTACACTATAAAAAATATTAACAAAGACAAACAATATTTAATCTATTCTCAATTTGACAACAGACGTCAAGAACAAAAGTTTGACAATAAATAGTATGCATGCGTGTGTGCGTCAAATACATTGTATGTAGTGTGTGTAATATTTTTTTTAATGATTTAATGTATCTTTTATGCATTATTTAAAAAATATATTAACATTGTGCACTTCTTGTCTCTATTCTCTATAAGTGTGGAAAATGTCATAGTCCTCCGTCCGCGCAATTTTCGTAAAAAGGGATACAAGGTTTTTGCTTCACTTATTAATATATAGAATATGTATATAAAAAAAATATCCAATGCTTCCAAGTTCTAAAACAACGCGCAAATTATTCAGACGTAGGGAGCATTAAGATGTCTGAGTTCAGGGTTTGGGACCCCAGCCAGGTTATTTACATATATTTAATTGAAACACGGTACAGTTACTGGACCGCTCCAAATATTGCGTGGATGTACAAGTAAGTTCATTTTAAGTTGATAATATACCTATACGTAACATCGTCCTACTTCTTAAGACATAAGTTCGAAATTCGTCTTGGATTATACGGAACTTCAAAGCAAAACGAATAACCACATCGTGACGGAAACATGCAGGATTCACAAGATATCGTCGTCGTCGATTCCTTTGTCGTATCGCTCTTGTCAGAGCGGTTTTTACTAATTTTTTTTACCTATGCTGATAGCCTTGAAAGGCTATTTCAGCTTCACCCTAACGTGTGTAGGTGAGCTTACGGGGCTCAAACCGGAGTTTTGCTAACACTGACCCTAACAAGAGCAGTGCTTCGCAGAATCTAACACCGGATCGAAAACGCGACCCACTGAGTAGATCCGGCGAGAAACTCAGTTGACTGTGTCTATGGGTTAATTCGCTCGTCGAGCCCTTCGTCGCAAGCGGTTGTGGTCGACATTCAGTATCATTGCTGTAAGGAGATGCTATGCGCTTCACGAGCAATCGAAACTCCTCCCGGTTTGTTGTAAGCCTGGTACACTTATGCAAACAGCCGTCAACTGCCGGCTTGACTTGGTCGGTCCATCTCCTGGGCAACTTTTCACGCGGTCTGGTGCGTTCTACTTTGCCCTGAACGACAAACAGCTCTATGTAGTAATTTCCTAACAGGAGATATTTCCAAAAATAATAGTATGCACCCATGCACGAACGTCGAAAGACGCTACTTAATGCCAAGTTCTTGAAGAATCATTTATTAGCTCTGTTTACAATTCTAAATGTTTCCCATTTTGTTTGGTTGACTTCTCTTGTGCTATCCCTTGTGGATAGAAGTATCTTTTAATTCTTTCCATTTCTTTTTGTTGACTGCTACGCACATTCAACTTTTTTTTTTTTTATTGCCCTTGTAGGCAGACGAGCATACGGCCCACCTGATGGTGAGTGGTTACCGTTGCCCATGGACTTCAGCAATGCCAGGGGCAGAGCCAAGCCGCTGCCTACCGCTAAAACTTTGTCTTGCTTTGTCCAAAATTGAACCGTCATGCTCTTCATTTCAAATTCATTTATTTACCTTTATCATCTCTAATGTCTCTCATCTCTAATAGCTTCCGCTGTTTTGTTGTTTGAGAAGTGAACACTTCTCATCGAACTTTCTACCTGGAGCTAACCGATTGCCAAAATCTGTAGACATCACAACGTGAGTGGCACCACCCGCCCACGTTGAGGTCGAATTCAGTTCACCGTGGAAGTTATTCGCGAATACAAGTTAAGTATACCTTTCCTTATAAAAATTGGTACCTGCCAACAGGATTTGAACACACGCATACTAAGGTATGCATACAGGCATACAAGCATACAGGCATACTCACAACACTAAATAGAAATGAACTGGGCGTCTTACTCTGCAGGTCACGATCAAATTTTCATCATCACATTCTTTTTCCCTAGACCGTGCTGAAAGAGCGTCAGTTATTTGTTTTGTTTTATTGCCTTTGTAGGCAGACGAGCATACGGCCCACCTGATATTAAGTGGTCACCGTCGCTCATAGTTGTCAGCAATGCCAGGGGCAGAGCCAAGCCGCTGCCTACCTCCATATATTTCTTGTAATCCCTTTTCTTTTCCATACTAATATGCTCCTTTCCATTTCATGTAGGTAGTACTTAAGCTTTCTAATTAAATTCTACCGATATTATAATTAACCACATTTTTAGAAAAACATAAATATGATTAATTTACCTCTTAAAAAACCGGCCAATCGAATAAAATCTACCACAGATCCCATTTTTCTGACGTAATAATTTTATATTCTGCGTGACAATATCAATGAGACTCAACTTCAAAGAGATGATAAATGTTTTAACTTTGTCTTTATTATAAATCCTTTAAAAGGTGCCATAAATTCTAACGCACAAGAAGCAGTCTAGACGAGGATTATCTTTTTTTTCATTCGACTGTAATTGAGCACGAACAAGCTAGTCTAATAAATG
The DNA here is from genome assembly GCF_030269925.1 of Bombyx mori. Classification (NCBI taxonomy): domain Eukaryota; kingdom Metazoa; phylum Arthropoda; class Insecta; order Lepidoptera; family Bombycidae; genus Bombyx; species Bombyx mori. Next base: position 8,106,875 of record NC_085114.1, read on the forward strand.
ACAATTAAACAGTTTTACATTCAGATAAATAACATTTCTTACTGTTTCTTAAAACTCTAAAACGTAATCCTAATAAAAATCGTTAAAGGTTACGTTTAAAGGTTAGGTTTTATGTTTTGCTTTATGTTATTTAACCGCCTTTCAATGTAAACGATCATACGACTTACTGGATCGTGAGTGTTCACTAATGCTCATAGTATCAGTTGCGTATAGAATTAAAAGCCAAATTAGGATTCCCTGTGTTATGGGTACCAGAGATTGACATACATACTTATATAAGTTTAAGCATATTGGTAACAAACACCCAGACAAAGAGCCAACAAAGATGTTTTCCGGATGTGGGAATCGAAGGCGCTACAGTCAGCGATTACTGCACCACCGAGTCAGTCAGTTTAAATCGCATCTCTTTTAAAATTGCTGATAATCGTTTGATCTTATACTGAACTCTGTGCTTAGTGCGAGCCGCTTAACGTTCTCGATAGCGTAAAAGTTAACTCAAATCTGTAGAGTTGGAATGTTTGCCTACGTTTGCCGGTGGTAGAACCTCTTGTGTTACTGGTAGTAAGACCTCTTGTGAATCCGCACGGGTAGGTACCACTATCCTGCCTATTTCTGCCGTGAAGCAGTAATGCGTTTCGGTTTGAAGGGTGGGGGATCCGTTGTAACTATACCTGAGACCATAGAACTTACATCTCAAGGTGGGTGGTGCATTTAAGTTGTAGATGTTTATGGGCTCCAGTAACCACTTAACACCAGGTGGGCTGTGAGCTCGTCTACCCATCTAAGCAATTAAAAAAATACAAATGTGAGTAACTTTTACTCTATCGAGAAAGTTAAAAAACTCGCACTAAGCACACTGATATCTTAACTCGGTGGACCACCGCGATGGTCCTAATATTATTAGTAAGTATTAAGAACTGTATCTTGCAAATATCACTAGCGCGAAACATATTTGAACCGTATTTCTTCCATTCTATGATAGCTACTGCTACACTACATTTGGTGGCACATACAAGTACGAAGTCTCCTTGATCTATTCGTGGTCATGACAACTCCAGTGATATGTGAATCAAATATTATATGGAGCCAAAACAACCAGCTTATCTTTACTCAAAAAGCAGAAAATAAATCCACATAAAAAACATATAGTAAAAAAAGCTTATTTCGCGGGTACACAGTTATATAGGCAGGGACGTCATAGTCGATGCAGTCGATAAATCATGGTGACATTTCAGGGAGACGTCTGTATCGGTCGTTAGCAAGCGCGCCTGCCGATAACACGCAAAAACAGGAAAAGCCCTCGCTAAAAAGAAATAGTGAAACGTTGCAAACCAAAAAACTGGGTTTTTTAACGCGCTGGATGCAGGATGATATCAAGGGTTATAAAAAAATGATGTGTGGTGTCGTGGAGCACCGGATAGGAACGAAGTTCCTCATTATAAAAATATTAATTTTAAGTTCTATTCGAGGTATAAAGAAAATAGAACTGGAGGTTTCGCAACAATCCACGGTCATTCGGTAACGTGCGAAATTATTGTGGTACCTACACTTCATTCACGGTTGTTTGCATAAGAGTTAGTATATTGCGCAAACGAACGCTCTGAGATCGTAGTCAATGAATGATAAAAAAATATGTTGTTTTTTGTACGCTATTACTAAGTTAAGTCGTATACTGTATGCATTACTAATAAAAAGGGTGCGTGTACTTATGTACGCGCGTAAGAAGTTATACTTTTTTTATTAAATTATTTTTTTTTTATTAAAATTTTAATCAATTTGAAAAAAAATCGATTAAACAACATCGTCAAACACGCATATTGGACATCCCTTTTCTTGACATCGTATAAATTTGGTAATTCTCGGTACGATTCGGAAAGTTCACCTGCGGCTATATTCAGACTCGCCAAGTTACGTCGGTCGTATTGTAATGAGCGATTCAGTGGGCAACTTCATTCTGTTAATTTTGTGTCATCGGTGCGCGCGCATCGTAAAATTTCACTCTCATAAATTTTTCATAACGCGCCTAAAGAAGTATAACTTCAAAAATCTTACGTAACGGACGTTTTTTCCCGGTTAGGGTACACCTCCGCATCGTTCCATAAGGAACTTTATTCCAAAAAGAAAATATAAAATAACATTCAACGTCTTGTCAAAGGATTACTAAGAATGCAAATGCAAGACAAAATAAATGTTTGATTCAAGTACATGAATGTTCACTTTAACATAGCAAAGTGAATTTTAATTGTGACGCACACTCATCGTCAAATGATAAACAAAATTATTTTAACTAGAAAACATTACTATTAATAGATATCTTATTGTCTGAAGACATTAAACTTTTCTAAATACTATATTTTTTAAGGTTTCTCCAACTCCATGTATGTTCCTATCGCGTATAAGTTGTCCCCTATAGATTTGTGCTTAGTACAAATATTTTTCGTGTGAAATAATATGAGCATTTCATATTGTGTGCTGTGACACTAGTGCAAAGGCCCGCAACATTGGAGGAAAAAGCTCTCAAAGGCTTCAGTGTGTAGTTGCGAACAAATATTTGCCATTCTTTGTTGCACATTTCACCAGCATACTTACCATGTTTGTACGGGAAGAATTTTTAAAATTGTATTATAGTCGAATTAGTATGTTATGTAGTTATGAAATTTTTGTAAGTGTAATCTTTTTTTACGAAAAAGACAGATAAGACACGACATACACATGGATGTATAGTTATTTTGGTTTTTTATGAAAACTGTCAACACTTGTGTAACTATTAAATATACCTATTTTAATTATATCTGTTTTCTACAAGTTAACCGATTCTCGTTAAATATTTTGTTGAATTCGATTTCGCCTAATGGCATTTCAATACTTCAGTTTTTCCTTAGAGTTTACAGGAAAATCGACTGCAATATTTCTATAAAATATTTTCGAAAGTTGGCTTTAAAGTGTTTCCATTACTTGAAACTATTTTACAGGAAAATCCAAAAGCTTTGTCATATTAAAACAACTGCGAAGTAAAAAACGACCAGAAATAAAATGCTAACCCGTTGCGAATTATTTTAATGCACTCGCTATGAGACATTGAATGAAAATCTAATATTAAGACATTTTCACAACACAATTTCGAGAACCTACGAAACTCTTTGATTTTCTTACGTTTCGTCATTTCTTATATTGTAAAGGTGGCTAATAAAATTTTCCGGAACATTAATTTTAAGTTATTCGTTTCGCTGCGTAATGGAACGATGTGATATACGAATTCAAAAGCACAAAGCTCGTGATAAATTTTACGAGAACCACAATTTTTAACGTATTCATTTCGAAACCTTTTAAATAAATATAAAGACAATAAAAACGAGAGATTTGACCTTAAAAGTACTTTCAATTACGTATTCGTTTCGATTTTAGAAAAAAAAAACTGACAATAACTCCTTTTTATTGCTTATATGGCGGTGATAAATGGTTACCGGAGACCATAGATATCAACAAGATAAACGCCGCCACCCACCTTGAGACATGAGTTCTAAGGTCTCCGTTTTTACAGTACAATGCCCGCCTCGAGGTTTGCGGGTTTGCTTTTATTGCACGATCTTATTCCTTCAACGTGGAAGTCAATCGTGAATATTTGTATTATTGTTATTACGGTAGGCAGCGGCTTGGGTCTGCCCCTGGCATTGCTGAAGTCCATGGGCGACGATTACCACTCACCATCAGGTAGGCCGTATGCTCGTCTGCCTACACGGGCAATAAAAAAATTAAAAATAAACAAAATGTGTGCAATTCACACGTGGTAGAAGTGAAACCTTCCAAAATTAAAATACAATTATCCTAAACGTCTTAAGTATATGTAAAATTTTGTCATTAGTAAATAATTGTAAGGTAGCGCCCTCTGTGAATTGATATTTTAATTTCACGTATAATCCTAAATTAAAATTCACTACAAGAGCTTTCATACACACGTTAGTATTAAAAAATCTCACAGATGGCGCTGTATTAAATAGTATGTATATTTCTGTCTCATTCTTTGCTGGCTTCATCCTATACATTTTTGTATTTGTGTCTCTTACCTGTCGTTTTTTCCGTTGCATCCGGTTTGAAATAACAACGATTCTAAAGAAGTTTTCACTTCAAAAGTTTGTTAAGTATTTCATCCGAAAAATTAGTACCTGCCTGCAGGATTCGTACACCGTCTTAATTGCATCGCTCGATACGAATACACCGGGCGTCTTATCCTTTAGGCCACGAATACATCTAATACTTCTGGAATCTCCGCCTGCTAACTTATTTCCGGACAACTATCTTTAGTAATAGCACCTTAATATTTTTTTCCGACCAAACTCGCTAATTCTTACATAGTTCTTCAAATAGCTCTAGTCTTCTTCTTTTTAGTGTATCCTCCTTTTCCTTGAAGGCCTATCATACTTCTTCTCTGCACTCACACCCTCCTCTCTCAAATCCTCTGTCACACGAGCCATTCAAGTCTTTTTAGGACATCCCTTCCTCAAATAGCCTCTAAATAATTTCAGTCGCATATTACAAATATGAATTTCTGCTGGTTGGACGTATTATAAGCCCGTATTAATAAGTACCGCGGTAGATGCGAGTTTGTAATATGTATGGAGTCTGGTAACCATTTAATACCGCGCTTGGCAAGGTGAGCTCCTCTTACCTTCAGAAAAATAAAACCCATAACTCAATATTGCGAATAATCAAGCAAACCATAAATTTGCTTACGCGTGACCGCTGGAAATGATTGATGAACCTTTACAAAAGCACATTACGTAGGATTTCTAGATGTGTTCATATTCCAATAATAACGGTCTAACCAAAAAACCATGACATTTACGGATGTGGGTAAATCAATTCAGAGCGAGCGCAAACACTACCCATGTCAACGGCAAAGTCTTCGTACGGATGATTGTTTCAAAAAATTGATTTGAACCCTATTGTGACAGCCATAAAAACCTTGGTGTCGACAATATTTTTGCGCGTTTATAGGTACGCAACCCGTCTGGGAACAGGCTGTTGTCACAGATAACACAACGACCAGACGGGCGGCTCAGGTAAACATTGGCTTTGTCAAATATTATGCGGATGAAATTTCAAGAGTTCTTTGTTTTGACCGGGTGAAACGTCGCTTGGCTATCTGTTATAATTTTTTTCTAGACCACATTTTTGGGCAATTTCTTTATCCAAAGAACGAAAAACGCTTTCTGCTTTTTTTGAGTAGCATAAGGAAGGGATCACACTGCGTCCTCTCTTTACAGATTTATATAAAATTAAATAAGAAGATTTTTACTATTGAAAGATACGTTTGCGGTAGTTAAAATTATAATATTAGAAGTAATCAAATCAGTTTATAGCATTAATTCTATTAAAATTCTTACAATACATAGTGGATTTTGGATATAGTTTTGAATTTTCAAATTTATTGTTTCGAATTCTTCTGTAATAATTATGAAACTCAAACGTAATAATATAATATAGTATATATAGTATATATAGTAATAATATGATATAATAATAGAACTGTTAAATATTTGTATATTTAACAGTTCTATTCTAAAATTCAAATTACATGAGTAGGTATAAATTTATTTGTGTTTGTGTATGTCATTCCATACATTAAGTTTTTTTGTTTATTTTATCCTTTCTACTTACTGTCAATAGTTGGCCCGAAATTTTTTTGCTGCTATGTTCTCATGTTATTTGTTTATCTATGTGATGGCAAACTAATGATGGTTATGTAAAACCGCTGTACCACATAACAAAACATAATAATATTTTACGTTCGCTCTAAAAATGGCGAAATGAAAGGGGTGAGGCGAGGAAGGAGACCCGCGCGGGGCTTGTGTCCGTCAGTTGATCGGATCGCGGCGGCCTAACTGATTGATGACGCCGATTAGTGATGCCCAAGCCGGCCCAGAATAAATTGTCGAAAGGCTTTTTGCAGAAACCCCGTTTCATACTAAAAAAAAATAATGCTTGATAAAAAAAATGTATAATTACTCGAGCACATGGGTGAAGGCTAAACCTCCAACGATTAACGTTGAGTCGGATTTTGAATTTAACATTTCGGACGCTTGCAATGATTACAAATAAAAAACTCAAGCATCCGAATCAAAGTATCGAGATGTTATGGTACCTACAAAACTTTTGAAGTCGTCGTGGCCCAAAGGATAAGACGTCCGGTGCATTCAAATCTAGCGATGCACCGGTGTTCGAATCCCGCAGGCGGGTACCAATTTTTCTAATGAAATACGTACTTAGCATATGTTCACGATTGACTTCCACGGCGAAGGAATAACATCGTGTAATAAAAATCAAGCCCGCAAAATTATAATTTGCGTACTTACTGATGGTAGGACCTCTTGTGAGTCCGCGCGGGTAGGTACCACCGCCCTGCCTATTTCTGTCGTGAAGCAGTAATGCGTTTCGGTTTGAAGGGTTGGGCAGCCGTTGTAACTATACTGAGATTTTAGAACTTATATCTCAAGGAGGGTGGCGCATTTACGTTGTAGATGTCTATGGGCTCCAGTAACCACTTGACACCAGGTGGGCTGTGAGCTCGTCCACCCATCAAAGCAATAAAAAAAAAAAGTGACTCCAACTAATAAACTGCTTAAATTTTTATTTAAGTTTGTGTTAAACACACAAAATCGGACTGAGCCTTCAAGTAAAATTGACATCTCGGAACAGATAGACGCGTTGAAAACTAGATGTACCTACGGGCTGTGTCGTAAAATGTTGAAAGATTAAGAAGCTATAATACATCGATAAGATATAGGACATTTCTATGGTCAACGATATGCCAAATCATTATTACAGGCTACCTTCGTTTCGTTTAAGAGTTGAAATAATTTGAGATTTACGGTTTATTTATTTTCCAAAATGGAACGTGAACCGGCAGATTCCGTGTACTAAACACACAAACCTTTTTCGTTTGTTTGCACAGGATATCATTGAAAAATATCTTAATAGAGTTTTTTTTTTCTGTTCAGTTTTCGATTTGTGTAGTGAATACCGATGATTCTGAAACATCCCAATTTAAAATATATTTCGGCTGCTTACCATAATTAATGGAATTTACAATGTAATGTAATTTTTGGAACGAAGTTCCTTATGGGATGATGCGGAGGGGTACCGGGAAAAAACGTCCATAACGTAAGATTTTTATTAGTAATGCACACAGTGTGCTACTTAACTTTGTTATAAAGTACAAAAAATAACATATTTTTATTATATATATTTTTATAAATCATTGTGAATAAAATAAAGTTGATAGCTTTGTAAAGTAGTTTTTATTTTTATCAATAAAAAAATCATAATAAAAAAATGAATAATTATTTTCTTTATACCTCGAATCGAACTTAAAATTAATATTTTTATAATAAGGAACTTCGTTCCTATCCGGTGTCCCACGACACCACACAACTTTTTTCTTTTTTTTTTGACATCTGGCCTACTTAATGATATGTAATGACCGTCACGCATTGACATCAGCAACGCCAGGGGCACAGCCAAGCCGCTACCAACTGCTATGAAATTTGCTTTTCGCCGTGCACGCGGCCTTTGTCATCTATATATTAATACGTGAAGCAAAAACTTTGTACCCCTTTTTACGAAAATTGCGCGGCCGGAGCAGTATAAAATTTCCCACACTTATAGAGAACATAGAGAAGGAGTGCAGAATGCTCATATTTTTTTAAATTATGCATAAAAATACAATAAATCCATAAAAAAAACATTACACACACTACCATATATTTGACACACACACGCATGCATACTGTTTGTTTATTGTCAAACTTTTCTTATTGCTTATAGTCAGTCTGTGGTCAAATTGAGAATAGATTAAATATTGTTTGTCTTTATTAATATTTGTCTAAAGTGTAGTCTTGGTGAAATCTGTTATTATATAATTTGACAATAGAATCATAATAATGTTCAAACTTATAATTTCAATTAATTATAGTCGAATTTCGACTACTTACTGCGTCGCCACTAGTTCATTTTAAAAATTCGTATACTTTTAAATAATATGTCACGATTAGACAAACAACTGAATTGTATAAGGAATTTCTGAGTAAATTTTGTCCAGCACGCATAAAAAATGAATTTCAGTTAAATCATATAAGAAAGTAATCACACAAATTGTATTGTGCCCAATAAATCCAATACTATTATTGTGATCCCGCACGCAAACTCATTAAATCAAATCCACATTATTGTGCCACGCCTGAAAATATTACCATCACTGTCACGATATTTCAAAGGGAACGCTTTGATTCATCATTCGAATTTTGATCTTTCTGTAACACGAAGAATATTATTTCGTAGTAATAACAACACCGACTGTTACAACATCAAAGTTACGATCGTTGACACGAAAATTCTCCGTCAAAAGGACAACAACAATAGATGACAATTAATGAAAACGCTTAGCTTGTGGCTCATCGTTAGGATTTTGATATACGCCCACAACGCTACTAATAATATGTGTATAACAATGTATGCTGCTGTATTACAGTTGAATTAGAATTCTTGTCTTTGACCTTTAGATGACAAGATAGTTTTGTACCACGAGGCTTGTTTAAATTTTGGATCACAAAACGAAACAACCCAATAATTCCTTTTGTCAATTGTAACAGAAATGTATACGCATATAAATGATTTGCAACAACAACATATCGGATTCTAAATTGAAAATAAAAGAGTTGTGTTGAAATTTTTCATTTCATAATACAAATCTCTGTTGGACCTTCAATTATTTGCCCACATTTATATTTCGCAAAGTTATGAACAACTTTCTGACTACTTTGCTACTTTTCGTCTCGAGTAAATTGAAAGATATAAATCTCTTTGATGTTAAAAATTGATTTTATATTTAATTCAAAATCAAAGCGAAGTTTTGCTTAATCAAGCTTTTGACGCGTCTGTTCAGAATTCGCATAATTTCAATTAGATACTTCGGGTGAAAGCTATCCAAGAATTTATTTAAATAATTTTAGATATTTTTTTTATTTATTTAGCAGGGCAAAGAGGTTCTCTACTTATGACCAAGACTGCGTCTATACAGACGGATAAAATACATTAAAATTATTTTGTTATTAAAACCGCGCGGGCCAGTACCTGGTCAGGAATCTATTAATTTGCTAATTATATTTGTCATGCATGTTTTGAATGCAAGGATTCCTCTTCTAAGTATCATCCGGTGGAATGAATCCTCCTCCACACTACATTGAGCGCTATACCATGTCTCCCTTGAAATTAGATTTGAGAAGAGCCCTGAGCTTTGATTCTTTCTCTCTCACTCTCTCTCTGTCGTTCAGCTCAGGCCTGGGTTTTACTAACATCCATGAGAGTCAGTGATTATTCACCATCAGATGACCTGTGTGGTTTTTCTGCCTATGGGTCGTTTTCAATTTTGCAATTTTCAATTTCATGAATTTAAACTTTCTCTAATTTTCCATTCTTTTTGTATTTAGGCATGTTCAGAATAAAAAATGATTGATCACAATCAAGTCAATCAATCATTTATTGATAATATTATATAATATTCATTTGTATTTTTCATTTTACGCATTTGATAACGCCAACACGGATGAAAATTTAAATAGGAACTTTTTTTAAAAGCTTAGAAATCGTATTTCTTTTGTTTTTAATAATGTTCTAATATCCAGTTAGTTTTCCTTTATTATTGTATTATATACTGATTAAATAAAATTGCCGAATTTCAAAACGCATTACTGGATAGTATAGCAATATATAGATAGATATAGATAAAATAGCAAACAAGTTAGAATTTGAGTTTCGAACCAGTGATACGAATGAGGTTTCGGGTAGTTTTTAATGTATAACTCCGAATTTAACAGTGTTAACTGTGTATATGTATAGCTATAGGACCACATGCCTGTTGTCATGACAACAAATTTACTGTACTTATAATTACGGTAACATTAAGGTTATGAGAATTAAAACAAATAACTCGCTTTTGGCCCCAAATTTGAAAACGACCCCTATCGTGATAATAAATAAGAAACTTTAGTGGCACTGACGTCATGAACCGTATTTTATATACATTTTATTTTCGAGCTACGCCCAAAACTTGCTTTGAAAAACGAACGTGCTCATCTCTGACTATGTAATTTCTAGCTGTTATGTAAAGATTTTCGCATGTATTTTTTTTCAGAAAAATAACAACAAAAATTCAGTCAACATTATTATTGTTCCGACGAGCGAATAAATTGCCTTCACCCTTCCTAATGAAACGTCATTCACTCACGTGTACACATGCTAAGTACTTATTCGCTGGTGTTCATCTTCGCATTTGATTTTCCCTGTTAACGGAATTTACCTGATATTACAAGATGCTTCTATGATTTATAATATTTTAGCAACAACAACAATTCAATTCGGCGGTCTGTGTTTTTAAATTATTGTTTGTGAATTCGATTTTGTTTTTTTTTGATAAAGCGTATCTTATTTACTATTATAAAACTGAAAATGAATGGACTGCATATTAACAAATGGATAAATCTAAATATTAAAATTTTCATGTAAATTAAAAAATACAGTAACCAGTAAAAAAGGCAGTAAAATTCTTAAAAATCTTTTTTTTTGCATATTTTGACAGAATCCTTTACGTTGAACACGTAAACCTCGTTACAAAGTTACAATATTGTCTTGTCTTGTTTACGAAGTCGATAAATAATCAATAGCTGGTCGTAATTTCCAAAAAAAAATTTTTTTGTCCAATTTTTTTCTTCTTTATAAAAGCAATTTTCCAATGAGCCCAATAAATTATTTTACAATTTAAAAATATCACAAACTAATCTGAATAATAGCTTTCGAAATTTTATTTACATTATTTCAATACGTGTCTAACAACATGAATTTTCGAAAAGAAAACCTTTATAATACTTTTAAGCTCGCTCCAACACGAAGCAAGTAACATTTTTAAGTATTTTCAATGAAAATGCGAAAGAAAATATTTGCCTCGGCATGATAAAGCACTTACAGATCGTAATATTAACTGTAAACAGAACCCATTTCAACATCGTACTTAAGGATATCAGCACGTGACATGCACAGTTCGGTGCTTAGTGATACCACAACTTATATTCAAAATACTCTTCATAACGGCTACTTTGGGGTTTTGTATGATTACTAACATAAAGTATAAATCGTTTCGTTTGGGATTTCTCTATAAACAGCAAAATATTCATTGGTGACATAATTCTAGAAGTCAGTCGAGATTTAAGGGACTCGGATCGTCGGATCCCCCGGATTCACTCTCAGTGCTTTTAGGACCTTCAAGCAACGATCACTGTCCTCGTCGAACTCGTCGACTACGACTAAGATTTCGATGAGCGAACTAACCCATAGACACAACCCTCCGGTCACCGACTTCAACGAACCCGTCGCTTGCGACGAAGGGCTCGACGAGTAAATTAACCCATAGACACAGCCCACTGAGTTTCTCGCCGGATCTTGTCAGTGGGTCGAGTTTCCGATCCGGTGGTAGATTCTGCGTAGCACTGCTCTTGCTAGGGCTAGTGTTAAGCAAATTCTCTCGGTCTGAGCGCCGTGAGGTCGTCCACCAGTCCGGAGAAGCCGGAATAGCCCATTGAGGCACCCGGCGATTTTATAGAGAAAAAAAAAAGCTTGTAAGCGAATTTTAATGGGAAACACGTGTCCGGGAATGCGGTTGGGGGAGATTTATTCATTCAACGAAAGTTCAAGGAAAGATAAAAACTGAAATCATAACATACTGGAAGTGAGTAGTGTTATATAAAGCTAGTTAAGCCTGCTTGCATTTGTAGGTTAAATTTCAGCGATTTTATCTAGTAAATTAGAAATAAATATGGATTAGATTTCCGTAGGGTTTTATAAAAAATCATTAACAGGCGGGAAACGTATTTCATCATTTTCAATTTACAATAGCCTACCGAGCTCAATGTCAACAAAGATTGATTGAAATTTTATCTGACCATTATATTTCAAATAATATAATTAAATTAAAAACCTCGTCGTTTACTAAATTTTCACATAAAATTCACAAAGATTATTGTACCATATAAACTAAATAGCCGTTTTAAATTAGACATGAACTATCTAATATAAATACCGACAACTTGAGCAGAATATCGGAGGCATTGTGGCACGTCAGTGTCTACCTGAGTTTAAATGCATATAACGCTGGACGCTATCTGCCCCTCACAGAGATATACAGTCCATGTCGTTCGAGCTAGGAAATGCTTTGAGAATCTCCTAAGCCCAAATAGCGGATTCTAATTCCCTAATAGCAGAACTTGGAATGTTTAGGTAATACGACGTATTAAAATCGACTATATAATGATTCCCCATCGAGGTTTCAGAAGACATATTATTTCAGTCTACTTCGCTTTTGTCTCCAAATAATTACAAATTCAAATCTCAATTTTTTTTATCTCATTTAATTACCACTCTATTTTCCGAAGCTCCATTTATTAACAGCTATCAAATGTGAGTGTTTGTGTGTGGGTGTGTGTGTGAAATGAAAAGTTTAAATGACATTTTTCTCATAATTCAAATCCGGAAGGGTAACACATGTCGGTTGGCCACGAGAGCCCATTTCCTCGAGGATATATCCGTAGTAGTAAAGGAACGAATATTTAATCAATCCCTTGATCAAATCAATATCCAAGTCTGCCCGATGAAAATGCGAACGAGCACATGTATTTCCATTCATGCAGGAATTTTATAGTGAAAGAGGCGAACCGATCGTCTTCTAACGTCCGATTACAATTCAACTGTGCTCTTGGCGTATTTTCTCGAGTCGAATCCTTTATGTCATAATCATCTTTATTTTGATATGTTATTTTTTTTGTGTACAACATAATTTATGTTAGGTACGTTCAATTGTTTTTACTGATGGTAGGACCTCTTGTGAGTCCGCGCGGGTAGGTACCACCGCCCTGCCTATTTCTACCGTGCATCAGTAATGTGTTTCGGTCTGAAGGGTAGAGCAGCCGTTTAACTATACTGAGATCTTAAAACTTATATCTCAAGGTGGGTGGCGCATTTACGTTGTAGATGTCTATGGGTCCAGTAACCAGCTAACACCAGGAAGGCTGTGAGCTCGTCCACCCATCTAAGAAATAGAAAAAAAAAACTTCGTTTTGGTGTTCGCAAATTTGTTTTGCTTACTATCTAACTTATATATCATTAAAACTAAATGGTATCGTACAGCGCAACTTAGTTGCATATAATATAATGCAACAAAACCCTTTATAGTACCGAGATTAATATTTAAACCAAGTTTCTCATTACCTCTAGTATGAGCTGTTTAACATGCCATTTAAACATTATGAAGCCTGCGTAAACCTCATAAATGGCCACTCAACACTAACTGCGTCTGTAAATAGACTTCGAAGAACATAATAATATAATGTATCCATTTAAGTACTGCTCACTACATGATAGCATTGTTACTTTGAAGTAAGAGCTTGATAAAATCTATTAATATAATATATGATTTTAAAACTATAACATAGGTAAGCCTTGCTTGGAAATATGTAACACATTCTGACCAGAATTTATGGGTAATATTTGTATTCTGCACATATTTGCTATAAAACTATCAAGTTTCTGATACAAGATACGATAGCTTTTGTAGCAAAATCATTGATGTATGGATATTTAAGATTAAGTGTATTTACTTCGGAATCTGTTTCTTACGGGATCGGCTGTGAAGCCTTAATATAGCTTATCTACATCAAACTAAATACGGAATTTAAGTACGAAAAACGTATGCTCGGCAAATGGCAGATTATACCTACCTGAAAAAAAATCGGTTGTCTGTAAAGTCGGTTTACTGACGATAGTTGAACGTGACAACGTCATAAGAACATACTGATGGAATGGTTTCATTTCTCAAAAGAAAATTTTAATTTTATTTGTTTGATAGATATTTTGTATGGACAATTGAAACCACATTAACTTTTCACTGAACTTCATACTTGACGAAAACATGTAAATGTATTATTGTATAGCAGCTGTCCACGCGGATGCATCGTCACTCAAGTAGGAGAGAGACAGATGTCGAACGCTGCCGAACGCGGAGGCCGATTGTGCCTCTTTGTCGCTCGTTGCGCGCTCTCGCTTGCACTTCAAGCCTTAAATGGAACGCCTCAGAGCGAGGTAACGCCGCATGGGTCATGTTTTTTCGTGCGTGCAGCCGGTTCCATCGAATTATAAGACGTTGTCACGTCAAAAATACAATGTAATTTTCAACAGCTAAAAAAACGCTCAATATATAAATGTCCTATACCTGTTTCTAAATGTAGTTTACAAAAACCGGCTCGCAGTTGGAAATCGATGCCAAGATAAACACAACGGTGCATGCTCGCCTATTACGCGGATACGATATCAATCGCGCATTTAACGAAGTCGATCCCGAAAAATGCTTCATCAATTTATCTGTTCCCGTTCAGTGAGCTTGATCGATGACAACGCACTGACATTTGTCAGGAGCATACGTATACGACATATAAATTCTTTTGAAGCCTCCCGACAACGCGTTCTCGTTATTCAGGTACGACTTCTGAAATACTTTAACATCATTGCTTCAGTGTTCCTTTATTTTCGCGCACGTACATTCAGTTAGATATAATTTTCGGTAACTATTTCGGGTGATCGTTATTCAAAACAGGTTTTTATTTATATGGAAATATTTTCAATGGATGCCGTATTAAAATTTCTTTTTAGTTCTCTTCAGATTTTCTTACAGCACAATTTCAATACAATCGTACTTCAATACTAGGTACAGTTCCCGTCATGACTTACGCGAGTGTGGTGTTCGCTCACATGGCTCGCACACACATAGACACCTTCCAATCCCTACAAGCCCGCTTTTGCAGGTTAGCTGTCGGGGCTCCGTGGTTCGTGAGGAACGTCGACCTATACGACGATCTGGGCCTCGAATTGATCCGCAAACACATGAAATCAGTATCGGAACGTTAATGCAATAAGGCTATGCGTCATAATAATCCCCTTATCATTGCCGCCGCTGACTACTCCCCGAATTCTGATCACGCAGGAGCAAGTCACCGTCGTCGCCCTAGGCACTTCCTTACGGATCTATCAGATCCAATAACTCTTGCATTAGATACCTTCAGTTCTAACACTAGGAGCAGGCTTAGGGATCCCGGTAACCGTACTCGTCGAACTCGGCAAAGAGTTCGACGTGCAACCTAACCCATGCATCAGCCCGCTGAATTTCTCGCCGATCTTCTCAGCGGGTTGCGATTCCGATTCGGTGGTAGTAGTGATTCATTCGCGAAGCAGCTACTCTTGAGTTGTTAGGTCTTCTTCGGAGGCGCTCGGGCAGCTATTAGCAAACCCCACCCTTCTTGGCTGAGCCTTGCTCGCCCACCTGTCCTGGTGAAACTAGAAAGGCCTCCGGGCCACCAGTAATAGTTCAATCATAAAAAAACGAAGTGCAGTACAATACGACGAAATAAAACAAATATCTTCAATTGTATCGTTGGCAAAATCAGTAGTGACCTGAAGCTTGTGAAAAATGATTTAATAAGACACTATTCACCTATTTATTTATTTATTGATAACCGACTGCTGTGACATATAAGAATAACATTTAATACAGTATAAAACCAATTACAGGTTTTGTGGTCAACTTGAATCTAAAATTAACTCATATTAGTTATTATTGACTAAAAAATAATTAAACAAATATGTAAATATTTCAGTTTCACGCAACAAAGAAAATCGGTGCAAAGTAAATTGTAGATTGGTTATGCCCATATTTTAGCTTCATTTCTACCGAATTCTCAAAATTCCATATCAATACCACAGAAACCTAATAACGGTAGGATCATTTATAAGGAGCGTGTTATAATTAAACTAATCTATTGGACTCGCGTGTATCAACCAGTTACCGGCGTAATGTGATCTCTGGAACACCTTCTTTGTCTGATGATGTTGTGATAAGTAGAGTTCTATGTATGTCGGTCTTTGTTGGCTGCTTGTCTATTATCAGCGCCTACTTGAGCTGGCAGTCTTCTTTAATTAATGTCGTTGAAACCACACAAGTTCCGCGCTATCTATACATAAAGTAATCGAAATTATAATTTACTAGCGGCCCGCTCCGACTCCGCTCGGGTCAACAAAAAATTCAATTACGTTTGACGTTATTTAATTTTTTTAATAAAAGAACATTTATTGCTGCATAACTATAATAATCAGACATATACTGTCTCGACACTTTTTGTAAATAATAATGTGTTCTACAAAGCCGTAGTACATTAATTTATTCTATTATATTATCAATAGTTTTCGCAGGGCACGCGATGTAAAGAATATTTTAGGTATTTTTTTACACCTTGGGTTACATTACTGGAGGCTTAGTAAGGATCTCTAATTTTTTCAAAAAGTATATAGACTATGTCACTCGGGAATAGTGTAGCTTCCAAACAGTGAAAGAATTTTTTAAATCGGTTCAGTAGTTTCGGAGTCTATTCAATACAATCAAACAAATCTTTCCTCTTTATAATATTAGTATAGACTAGCCGTACTCGCCCGCTTCGCTGGGCATTTAAAATTAACATTATTATTTATTGTCATTATTATTAGGGAATCCAACACTCATATAAATATTAGCCTATCCATTAAGTACATGTATTTTCTACATGGATACCAAGTTTCAAGTCAATCGGATTCATGGTTCAGTAGTTATAACGGAACATTCGTAAAAACAACTGTAAATTTATATATTAGTATACCTAGATATAGTTTCTATGCGTTTCTCAATAGTATAGGCGTGACAATAGAAAATTTAAAAAATTCTAGTTAAATATTTTGAGCTGAGTAAAAGTGATTATTTTTCTGAAAATATGGTATTAACATAGTTGAAAAGGGTCTTTCTTTCTTTTTTCAACAAGCAAAAAAGTAAGTATAACATTTTATAAGATAATTTATAACAACTACACACGTATATAATATACGCTTCTTGGCTTCACAAACAGCTACCTTTTTATGATAAAATACACACAATGAAGAAAAATATATGAAAACTAGCCAACGACTGTCATACATACATCGATCGGTGTCTGCACCATTAATCTGTCAATTCCAAAGACACGAGTGATGGATGGACTACACGACACTACCTATGTCCTACCAGCCATATCTATCAAATATTATTTAGACAAAAATCTATTAAAATGACAGATAGCTTTAGTGGCTTTAGCTTTACTGGTGGTAGGACCTCTTGTGAGTCCGCACGGGTAGGTACCACCACCCTGCCTATTTCTGCCGTGAAGCAGTAATGCGTTTCGGTTTGAAGGGTGGGGCAGCCGTTGTAACTATACTGAGACCTTAGAACTGATATCTCAAGGTGGGTGGCGCATTTACGTCGTAGATGTCTATGGGCTCCAGTAACCACCAGGTGGGCTGTGAGATCATCCACCTATCTAAGCAATAAATAAAAAATAGCTCCTGCTAATAAAAAAAATAATTAAAAATTCTCCGATAGTGTCCAATAGTTTTGAGTGCACGAAGTATCGTGAGCTCGTATGGATAGGTATCTCCGTGCTGCTGTTTAATTTTGCCGCAGTTCATTATTTGATGAGTGTTGCGTGGAGCAGCCTTTGATATATAAGGTAAGACATTAATATTGAGGATTATTATACGGACCAAGAAGAAGTAACAGCTTCTTTAGACTCTTTTTTGTACAATCCGAATATTGGCCGAACACATATTTGTGGTTCACTCTTACGATTAAATCAGCTAAGGAAACCAGCCTAAAAAAGTCTTTAAAGTAGCAATGTAACATGTTTTGTAAAATATTAGTACACAACTTACTGCTTTGTGATGCTTCATTTTAATTAATAGTAAGTTAGTTAAATGCTGAATGACTTCATAATATTTAATACAAAAAAAAAGAAGCGTTTTACCTTTTCTAACGTCACAACTCAATTGCAATCACCCAATAAAAATATTACCGAATATTACGATAGTATAAGTAATCTGATATATTTATGGTAAAATAACCATGACGAGTTAAAAACTTTGAAGAAACAGACGCATACTGTCGAAAACTTTCCCATATCTGTAAAGTTAACAGAAAGTGCATTATAACTTCCAGCTGAGCGAGTTAAGTGAGGGCTTAAACGGAAACACGTCGGAAACTCTCAAATCTTTTTGGAATACATGAGCATCCTGTTGAGAAACGAACTAACAGGATTACGTTGATAGAGTTCGGTTTTCCAACGGGCTTAATAAGCCTCCATGTCTCTGTTAACAATGAAGATGTTTTGTAGAGCCAAATGAAATAACAACAATGTCGTATGAATGTGCAAAATAAAATTTGGATATTATGAATCTGAGGAAGAATCTTACTAAAACATTTTACTGTCGCATAGAAAAAAACGAACTAACCAGTAGCCAAAATATTATTAAAATATCTTCAGAAAGTGATATTTTTTAATACGCTTTTATTAGCTTCAGACGTATTTTTGTACCGGAATCTTTGAACATGATTTTGACCCCCTTCAAAACGTCGGATTAACTCGAAATTTGGTATACTTATTAAGTACCGATGACAATTTATTTATTTAAAAAAAGCTGAAACAAATTTTGAAAAAATTTAAATTCTTCCAAAAAATTAAAAATAAATAATAGTTTAGTATTATTTATTTTTTGTTGCTTATAGTTGTCATGTTGGACAGAAAGAGCACAATTTTGCACAATGACGTTAATGTTGGCAGCTGCGACAGAAGCAATCGTCAGGATTAAAGCTTTGCTAATTGATTTCAATTATTTTTTCAATAAACTATTACTACTAGTACTAATATACTACCAACACCGTACAATTCTCAAGCGTCCCTGAAAGTTAATGAAAGAGCGTCGGGATTTACGAGTACATGATGCATTAACTACTCACTGTTCCAGAAGCTTAATATCAGATAATAATAGAAAAAAATATCGCTTTCACAGTTATTGACTTATTTTATCTTTCAACATTATCGATGCTAAAAAAGCACCAATAAATAAATAAAAAACAAAGTTGTCGTGGCCTAAAAGATAAGACATCTGGTGCATTCATATTGAGCGGATGCACCGGTGCTCGAATCCCAGACGGGTACCAATTTTTCTGACGATTGTCTTCCACTGTGAAGGAATAACATCGTTTAGGTAATAAAAATCAAACCCGCAAAATTATAAGTTACATAATTACTAGTGATAGGACCTCTTGTGAGTTTGCGCAGTAGGTACCACTACCCTGCCTATTTCTGCCGTGAAGCAGTAATGCGTTTCGGTTTGAAGAGTGGGGCAGCCGTTGTAACTATACTGATACCTTAGAGCTTATATCTCAAGGTAGGTGGCATTTACGTTGTAGATGTCTATGGGCTCCCGTAACCACTTAACACCAGGTGGGCCGTGAGCTCGTCCACCAACCTAAGCAATTATAAATAAATAAATAAATGACATTACTATATAATAAATTATATTTTTGACCTATTTTTTCATCGTACAATTTATTTATTACATACATTCTACAACAAAAGCTTGTAATTTACTTTCACTTGCCCAGCTGGGCCAATAATCGTGTCTCCATGGCTTCCCATTGTTCATGAGACACAACAAAGCCTTATAATATACCTTTTTGTCGTTCCGCTCTTGAGAAAAATTCCCTCTTTTTAATATCATCCGTAAGCTTCTGCGGCAATTCAAAAGAAAATCATTCTTAGAGTCCATATTAAGCATCGTTTGATCGATTTTTCTATATCTCGATTACGTACTTCATACAACCAAAATTACCTGGTTCACAAATAGTCATAGTAATGTAAAAATAATCTACCATAACATTTAGAATGACTCAAAGCACAAATTTTTATTATGGATTTAATGAAATTATCGAAATAAAATGTAATACCTGATATGATTACAACATTAATGACAGAATGCATTGTGAAAACGTCCAGGCAAGTCTCAAATAAAGCCTCAATTGTATTATCTAATGGCTATCATACTCGTTCAATCGGAACACAAGACTACATGGTGGTTGAAAGAGGGAGGTTTGCAATACCTACCTGTGAGGGCTTACAAGTCGTGGTGGACTAAAGGATAAGACGTCCGGTGCATTCGTGTTGAGCGATGCACCGATGTTCGAATCTCAAGGGGGTTCCAATTTTTCTAATTAAATACGTACTCAACAAATGTTCACGATTGACTTCCACGGTGAAGGAATAACATCGTGTAATAAAAATCAAATCCGCAAAATTATAATTTGCATAATTATTGGTGGTAGGACCTCTTGTAAGTCCGTGCGGGAAGGTACCGCCGCCCTGCTTATTTCTGCCATGAAGCAGTAATGCGTTTCGATTTGAAGGGTAGGGCAGCCGTTGTAACTATACTGAGATCTTAGAACTTATATCTCAAGATGGGTGCATTTACGTTGTACATGTCTATGGGCTCCAGTAACCACTTAACACCAGGTGGACTGTGAGCTCGTCCACCCATCTAAGCAATAAAAAATAAAAACAAAAATCCTTAAACATCTGAACACAATAATCAAGCAAGCCAAAAACAAAATATTGTTTCATCCAAAAGTTAAGCTGTACCTCGGTCTCTATTCGTTTAACCAACATGCCGACAGTGGACACAATGGTAAGCAAGTTGTAAGGGCATAATGAAGGCATTGTACGAGCGACCCAAGCGAATCGATGACGTCATTATCTGCAACCTCCCGCCTAGTCAGCGCAGCTGCCACAGCGATCTGATATATCGTTACGAAATTGGATTTATTAGCGTTTTATACGCGTCGGTACAGATTATGTGCCCAGAGAATTACTATGCTTCTCTAGTCTTTAATTTAATTTCCTGTCCCTATAAACAAGCTGCATGTACATGAAAGAGAATTTCTCTGGTAAAATAGGTTTATAAGATTCACTATTTTACAAGTACAATAAAACATTATTTGTAGGAATTAGGATTTCGTTAAAGAAAACCGTCTTCACAAGTTTCGATGGATCGTCGTCCATTCTACCTATTGCTATTATGAACGAAAAGCATGATTTACCGATCACTAAAATTTCTATCGGACCATAGTTCAGAAGAGGCGAACTAAACTTATGTCTAAAGTGGAAAATCCGTTAGAATATTTATAGGGTGTATTCAATTGAAGTTCGGTTTACATTTATGACTACAGAGACATTACGCCCCAATCCTAATTAGTATCCTTCCAATGTTTATAAAACACAGATAGGGAGTAAGTAGTACTAATTCCATTTCGTAACTGGGGCTCCAAATTACCATATCTGTCAATTGAGTTCATAAAGAAGATTTTGATTTTTGACAATACATATGCGTTTGGAACCTCTACGTCTACTATTACTTAGAGACTTCATTTCGCTCTATGCCGCAATCTGTATACTTTATAGGGTGACCTGATCAAATATTTGCGATAAATATCTAGAAATTTTCTTTATAACTGCATGATTCACCACAGGATCAGAGATTGTCACTAATATCTGGAGCCTCTACTCCTAGTCTTACGCAAGTAACTTTTGATTTTTGAAGTTATACTTCTTTAGGCGCGCTATGAAAAATTGATGAGAGTGAAATTTTACGATGCGCGCGCACCGTGACACAAAATTAACAGAATGAAGTTGCCCACTAAATCGCTCATTACAATACGACCGACGTAACTTGGCGAGTCTGAATATAGCCGCAGGTGAACTTTCCGAACCGTACCGAGAATTAGCGAATTTATACGATGTCAAGAAAAGGGATGTCCAATATGCGTGTTTGAGGATGCTGTTTAATTGATTTTTTTCAAATCGATTAAAATTTAAATAAAAAAAAAGAAATAAATTTAATAAAAATAAAGTATATTTTCTTACGCGCGTACATAAGTACACACACCCTTTTTTAATTAAATTCTATTTGGTAAATGGTACATATGGCAAATAGAGCATTGATTCTTTTCTACAATACTGTCACAATCAGAGCTTCATTGTATTGCCGTTTTATATTATCATCCGTTTACAGGACACCCTGTAGTTTTTTTTCTTTCTTTAAAATACATATTTCCTACCATATAAATATTTTTCTATGCCGAAGTTATATAATTTACTGCGTTACTAACTTTAACGAAATATCACAGTTTTGTTCAGTAACAACCAGCCCGGTAACTTAAAATGTCTAACATTCTGTTAAAGTCGGAATACATTTCGTAAAGGATATCATGCGGGAGAGATAAATCACTCGACGAACAATTTATTGGCACGTTCAAACCGAATTCAATTACAGTTTAAATTTAATACTTGAAGATTGTTTTAATTCTTCTCATTGTTATTCAATATAGCCTAGCTTTCATTGCTATTAATATTAATGGCAATAACAATTATTATAGTATTATATTAAATACCAATTATCACAATCTTCAGTTGCAATCCAATTCCTATTTCCGACTTATCCAATCAGTATGAAAGTACAAAAAACCACTGGAACCAGACAAACCAAAAATCATGACTACGCTGCGCATTTAATAGACCACCCCTTTCCTTCTTAAAAGTCCAAATTTCTTGATGCCATCTAGCTCTGGCAATCTCTGAATACAGTCCACACTCATTTGAATCCTTTGAGCCACCAATATGACTATAAACTATAAGCCTGTAATAAAATTAAAGCTGTATACGAATTTTCTGAAACTACCCACATATCAGTCTGACGTCGGTAAAACTGTTAAATATTATACATTAAGTATGCAATTCATTAATTTAATTGGTAATTGCAGTTAATTGACAATGATTAAAAACAGGGATGTGCCTTCACAGTTGACGTGAAGTGGATAGCTTACAAGTGCTTAATTGGGAATGGAACAATAGGATTATAAGTAACACATGAAAAGTCAACAGAAATGTACCGTAGACAAAACACTGGTTTTCTTACTTTCTCTTTACAGAAAGTTATTATACAAGACCATAATAAATTTCTGCCAAACGTTGGACGCTCGGAAATCGGAAATGACTCGACCCAAATGACGGAAGCAAGTTCAGCTTATTCGTGCTCGTTCCGGATAACTACACTCCAGATATTTCCGCTGAGAGCATTCCAAAATTTTATAAGAAAAATCTTATTTACAGTTACCATAATAAAAAGAAGCGATACCAAAAGAATTGGGGAAGATCGCTTAATTTATATGAAATAAAACGATGTTGATTTTGGATTAAAAAACTTACGACTTGATCTCGTGCTAATTTTATTCATTTCTCAATTTAACGATTCTAATCTTTTGCAGATTTCATGGTCATGTGAGACTGAATATAAAAGTAATACGTCAATATGAATTGACAAGGGTGAACTCTACAAAAACAAGAGAAGACTGAAAAGTATCCCTCTACGTAACGTACAGTTAGAAACTACTTCATAAAGTATTTCGACAGCGGTCCTACAAAAGGAAGCTCTCTCACTCACTTACATGAAAGATAACAAAACAGTTTCCCTACATCCACTAAAACCTACATACTTTTTACGACTTATTCTTCAAATCGATGGTTACGAAACCGAACTCACAGACCCAGTATAAAAGATTTGTCTTTGCTATTGTGATACAAAAAAGAATAAAAAACGATTTCATATATATATCTACATAGATAGTAACTACTGTAGTTCAACAAAAAATAGAAAAAATCTGTTGTCTGTATAGTCGGTTTACTGACAATAGTTGAACGTGACAACGTCATAAGAAAACACTGATGGAATGGTTTCATTTTTCAAAAGAAAAATTTAATTTTATTTATTTGATAGATATTTTGTATGGACAATTGACACCACATTCACTTTTCACTGAACTTCATACTTGACGAAAACATGTAAATGTATTATTATATAGCAGCTGTCCACGCGGATTCATCGCTCACTCAAGTAGGAGAGAGACAGATGTCAAACACTGCCGAACGCGGAGGCCTATTGTGCATCTTTGTCGCTCGTTGCGCGCTCTCGCTTGCACTTCAAGCCTTAAGTGGAACGCCTCAGTGAGTCATGTTTTATCGTGCGTGCAGCCGGCTCCATCGAATTATAAGACGTTGTCACGTCAAAAATAATTTCGAAATATGTTGTGGTATTATACTCCCTATCCCTGTACCTTTTATTGATCTGTAATTCGACCATGCATTTTTAATTGAAATTACGATTTTAACGCACTGTGGCTACAATTTTCCTGAAGTGGATAGCGAGTAGTCATAAGACGACATAATAATATGTTATCGACATTTAACAAAGATCTAAGAATGAACATCAATATTAATAAATAATTTATCTCGCGTCCCTTTATGAAAAAAACTGACGAAATAAGTATAATTTTCACTGCAACAAAATAAAATTATACACGCAGTCGTACCCATTTATCGCCACGGATTATCTCTAACACACACAGATGCCAAGTCAGTAGTTCCAGCCACTCGTATTCCTCAGGCTGTTTCATATCCAAATATGTAGTAGGATCTCGGTTCCAGTACGGATTAAATACTTAGCCCACTACCATTACTTATCCTTTGAAATTACTAAATTTGTTAAGAAAAAAAATCGTTAAAAACGATAAAACTGTTCATTGAATAACAATAGCAACATATTTTACTTTGATGTACAATGAAGCAAAAATTCTAAGTGCATGATAAAAAAGGGTGCGTGTACTTATGTACGCGCGTAAGAAGTTATACTTTATTTTTACTAAATTTATTTCTTTTTGTTTTTATTCAAATTTTAATCAATTTGAAAAAAAATCGATTAAACAACATCCTCAAACAGGCATATTGGACATCCCTTTTCTTGACATCGTATAAATTCGGTAATTCTCGGTACGGTTCGGAAAGTTCACCTGCGGCTATATGAGTCGTCTATTATCAAAGGTGGCAATCTGTGCATTTGGACAAAAAAAAATTATTGATATGTCAATACAGATTGATTTGAATATAATCGTCTCCTTCAAAGAATACGGTTCAAAACCTGCATTAAATAAAGGTTAATACTTAACCTGTTATTTATCTAAGATGTCGTTCAGAAGAGCTTTGTGACTGCCAACGGAATACAAAGTCAATAATTCGTTTTTCTGATTTACCAATAATTGTCCAAAAGTCACATTGCCGGCTTTGATAATAGTCGACTCATATTCAGACTCGCCAAGTTACGTCAGTCGTATTGTAAATGAGCGATTTAGTGGGCAACTTTATTCTGTTAATTTTGCGTCACGGTGCGCGCGCATCGTAAAATTTCACTCTCGTCAATTTTTCATAACGCTCCTAAAGAAGTATAACTTCAAAAAATATCAAAGAAAATCTGGGATGTTTTAAAAATTGTAACCTTTATTAATTTCACAAATACGTAATATAAAAACCAATTCTATTGATTAAATAAAATAAACTGTTTATTAAAAAAAAGCTGTTTCGTCGTGGACAGCAATGAAGATAATAATACACTAGTCAACAATTAAAATCTCGAACTGCTAATACTTTTCATAATTTTTTCATAAGTCTTCTTTAAGCTATTGAAATCTTTCTCAAAAGTTAAAGCAGATTCAATGCCATTTATAAATTTTGTCGTATTATTGATCACATTCAATGAATTTGCATTTTTGTCATCTGCATCGCTTTCAAATTCCACATCTTCGAGTTTCTTTCTCATCAATTGCTTCCGTGGATCCAAGCTAAGATTCATATCTTGTTGAATAGCAATATCAACGTCAGGCTTTTGAAACACAATGCATACAGAATTTTCCTTTTCTGCCATCAATTCTAGATTACTCAGCTTGAAGCAATTTATATGCACTAGGATACTGCCGGCGCGCAGGCTTTTCGCTGGGAATTTATTACAAAAATCAACTGATTCAAAAAGTAAATATTATCATGCAAGAAAATGTGCTAACATTAACACTGCCCCAAAACATTAAAACCTCAATTATTTCTATATTAAATTATTTATATTACAGCATGACCACAGAGATTTACAAACTGAATATACCGAAATAAAGTATAGCGCTACAGTACCAGTAAGCAAATGTAACGAAATTGGAATTATAGTTTGGTTAGTGTCAAAAAGCAGAAAAGTATTTACTGTAATAAGTATGTATTATATAATGAAATAATTTGAGTTTTTAAGGAAATTGACAATAATAACAATAACAATAATAATTTTTATATGGTGTTTTTTTTAAATTGTGATTTTAATATCTTTTTAAAAAAATATTATGTAGGTAATTAATAAATAAATATAAATAAACAATAATAAAGAATAATAAAAAAAAGGAAATTGACAATCACTACATGTGTTCTAATAAAAGTATAAAATGGTTATTATCACAATAACATTTGGGTTTCAAGCAAAAGCTAATCTGCTTCCCGTTTTTCGCAAAAACACGACAATGAACATGAAATATTTGATGAAAGCGCCATCTTAAAATAGCTTATGACACTACATTGAAGTGACACAAATCATTCGAACTTTTTTTCACAGACAAGAAACAATTTACCAAGGAGTTCGGTCAATCGCTAATAGATGTCGCTAAAAACTTATTTAGCTCAATGAAATTATAAAATTTTAACTGGAATCAAAAAATCTCGTTGAAATCAGTTAAATAATAGACGATATGAATTAATAATTACTAGTGAATAGGTTCTGTGTAAATAATCCTTACAAAAAATAATTGAATAATGCCCACCTATCCTGGTGAAACTGGAAAGGCCTCCGGGCCACTACTAATAATTCCTTAATAAAAAAAAATTATTTATTTATTTATTGCTCAGATGGGTGGACGAGCTCACAGCCCACCTGGTGTTAAGTGGTTACTGGAGCCCATAGACATCCACAACGTAAATGCGCCACCCACCTTGAGATATAAGTTCTCAGGTCTCAAGTATAGTTACAATGGCTGCCCCACCCTTCAAACCGAAACGCATTACTGCTTCACGGCAGAAATAGGCAGGGTGGTGGTACCCACCCGCGCGGGCTCACAATAGGTCCTACCACCAGTAATAGTAGGTACATTGAGTGGTACATCGCCACCCTTCGAATCGAAACTCACTACTCCCATAAGTCAGAAATAGGCAGGGTGGTATTACCTACCCTTGCTGGCTCACAAGACCCTCTACTACCAGCGCAGATAGCCTTCAACTTCAAATCAATGTAAATCGATCTATACCTACTCATATTATACATACGCCTTCGTTTTAAGAATTATTCCGGATGTTTATATTATGACTAAGATTCTAATTCAGAGAAACTGATATTAAAATTTGGAGTCGTACAGTTTTATCGAGATATATTACATTACTGTTACGATTGTTACGAACGCATGTTTCACTCCATTTAAGATATAGAATTGATATAAATAGCAACGACTTTGAAAACAGAATTAGACTTTCTGTTTGAGCTGCTTAAATTGACAGACGAACAATGCGGAAGAAATGACTGTTGTCTTTACTAACGTACATATACATAAGCGCAATCCTTAATATAATAATACGATTATAAATGTGAATACGACAGAGGCCCACACAAGGCGTGAGCTTAAAATCTCCAAAACAAAACTAAAGGCCATCCAGCTCTTCAAATTGAATGGTGCAGAACTAGAACAGTGTTTTAGTACTAGGGAAGATATGTCCTAATTGATTCTTACATAGTAATACTTTTTAGACCAAATCAGACCTATGCAACATTACTTTATTAAGCTAATGCATAGCTTTTATCGCGGGCTTTTAGCGCGGTGACCGAATCAAGAATTTCCGTAACGAAAATAAAACCTAACACCCCCACTCCGCTTACCATGTAGCTCGCGTTCAACACATTCACACGTTGCGCTTGTGTAATGTTTGTGAATAAGCGCGCGGCGTTACTTCGCACTGCATGCGCATCATGAAAAATCTGCCCATCTCTCTCTCGCACGGTCTAGTTAATGTTTTGCTTTTGTTAATGTTTATATATTTATAGGTTGAGGGGTAGACATTATTTTGTTGAACACCAAGTAAAACGAAGTCACCTTTGATTTCTGATTTAATCAACAATATGTTAACTTGACAATTGACTTTAACACTTGTCCAACTTTAACCAGTACGTACAACAGTCACTGAATCACACAACGTAACAACGATATAGTAAGTGCACCGGGCAAACGCAGTCGAACGAATGAATATTGCATTTTTTTTTTTTTTTTTTTCCTACCTAAGCTGATAGCCCTAGCGGCTATGTCAGCGTAACCCTAACTTTAGTAGGTGAGCTCACGGGGCTTAAACCTGACGATGTTGCTAACACGAACCCTAGCAAGAGCCGTGCTTCGCAGAATCTACCACCGGATCGGAAACGCGACCCACTGAGAAGATCCGGCGAGAAACTCAGTGGGCTGTGTCTGAGAGTTAATTTACTCGTCGAGCCCTTCGTCGCAAGCGACGGGTTCGACGAGAACGGTGACAGGTGCTTGAAGTACCTAAAAGCACCGTTAGTGAATCAGGAGGATCCGAGATGACGTGTTTTGGGCGACGTCGACTGCTTTCCATTCTGTCCGCAGGATCGGGAATGTAGTTTCTGGCGGCCACGATGAGAGGGTTCTCGTGTCGTGCCGCTTTATCGAAGTGGCGCATGGACGCCGACTGCAGATACTTACTGATGGACTCTAAGTCCAGGTCATCATGGAGGTCGACATTCCTGACGAACCACGGGGCTCCGACGGCTATCCTGCAAAAACGGGATTGAATAATTTGGAATGATTTTAAGTGTATGCGGGCCGCGTGAGCGAACACTACACTTGCATAGGTCATGACGGGGCGTATGCAAGTTTTGTAGAGTGTCACCTTATTTCTAAGGGACATTTTACTTCGCCTACATATCATCGGGTAGAGACGTCCTAGAATGAAGGCGGCACGGTCGCGTACCGTCTTGATGTGGGGGCAGAATGTCATCCTACTGTCGAGGGTGACGCCTAAATATTTGACCTTCGGGGCCCACGGTATGGGCTGGTCGAACATCGTGATTGGGCGTACGGCGGGGGCGGAGGTATTGACGCGCCTAGTCGGGAGGGGGATGCTCAGCGTGGTGTTCGGAGGGCGACCCCTTTTGAAGAGCACCGCTGTGCTTTTCGTGGGGTTGATGTCGATACGCCACTTCCGGAACCACTGTCCCATGGTGGTAGCTGCGGTCTGAAGTCGTCGATGAAGCAACGCCTTCTTCCTACACGAGTAGTAGATGGCGGTGTCATCGGCGAAGAGCGCCAGATGGGTCTCCGGAGACCGGGGTATATCATTGATATACAAACTGAATAGTAACGGGGAGAGGGCGGAGCCTTGCGGGACTCCGGCTGTGACGTGACGGGGCCGGGAACGCGTTCCCTCGACTCGGAACGA
Source organism: Bombyx mori (assembly GCF_030269925.1). Taxonomy (NCBI): domain Eukaryota; kingdom Metazoa; phylum Arthropoda; class Insecta; order Lepidoptera; family Bombycidae; genus Bombyx; species Bombyx mori. The sequence continues at coordinate 8,136,268 of NC_085114.1, forward strand.
ACGGTTCGACAAGTAGTCTCGTATGATGAGCACGAGTCTGTCTGGCACTCCCATGTTATACAGTTTGTATATCAAACCGTTGTGCCAGACTTTGTCGAACGCCTTCGCTATATCGAAGAAGGAATATTGCAAGGCACGTTCCGCCTTTTTATACTAGCCGGCGCAGCTGGCTTATGAGTCACTTCTGTTGCAGCTGTTGTTTACGAGTGGAACGACACGGCCGGCGCACCTGGCTTGTGTGAGTCACGCCTGTTGCACGTGATGTTTATTAGAAATATTGTTAACGCCGTCATATTTATAAGCTTGAGGGTAGACATTATCTTGCTGAACACCAAGTAAAACGAAGTCACTTTTTGATTCCTGATTTAATCAACAATATGTTATCTTAACAATTCACTTTAACGCTTGTCCGACTTTAACCAGTACGTACAACAGTCACTGAATCACACAACGTAACAAGGATATAGTAAGTGCACCAGACAAACGCAGTCCAACGAATGTCCATTGCGGTTTTTTTTTTTGTACCTAAGCTGATAGCCTTAGGGGCTATTTCAGCGTAACCCTAACGTTTGTAGGTGAGCTCACGGGGCTCAAACCTGATGCTGCTAATACGAACCCTAGCAAGAGCCGTGCTTCGCAGAATCTACCACCGGATCGGAAACGCGACCCACTGAGAAGATCCGGCGAGAAACTCAGTGGGCTGTGTCTGAGAGTTAATTTACTCGTCGAGCCCTTCGTCGCAAGCGACGGGTTCGACGAGAACGGTGACCGGTGCTTGAAGTACCTAAAAGCACCGTTAGTGGATCGGGAGGATCCGAGATGACGTGTTTTGGGCGACGTCGACTGCTTTCCATTCTGTCCGCAGGATCGGGAATGTAGTTACCGGCGGCCACGATGAGAGGGTTCTCGTGTCGTGCCGCTTTATCGAAGTGGCGCATCGACGCCGACTGCAAATACTTACTGACGGACTCTAAGTCCAGGTCGTCATGGAGGTCGACGTTCCTGACGAACCACGGGGCTCCGACGGCTATCCTGCAAAAACGGAATTGAATAATCTGGAAGGATTTTAAGTGAGTGCGGGCCGCGTGAGCAAACACTACACTTGCATAGGTCATGACGGGGCGTATGCAAGTTTTGTAGAGTGTCACCTTATTTCTAAGGGACATTTTACTTCGCCTGCATATCATCGGGTAGATGTCCATTGCGAGGCACGTACCGCCTTTTTATACTGGCCGTCGCAGCTGGCTTATTTATGAGTCACTTCTGTTGCACCTGTTGTTTACGAGTGCAACGACACGGCCGGCGCACCTGGCTTGTGTGAGTCACTCCTATTGCACGTGCTATATAACAGAAATATCTTTAACGCCGTCATATTTATAAACATTAACAAAAGCAAAACATTGTCTTATTTTATGTCCATGGTCTTATTTTATTATTGTTTTAATTAATATTAAGTTATTATTGTCTAATTATAATTCCATAAGTTGATAAAAACGCTATGCAATAGCTGTTTATATCTATGTATAGTTAGACGCCATCACCCTGAACGTGTTTATAAAATAAATAATTAACTCCCTAAACAGAAACCAAAAAAACTATGATCTTAGCGACATTGTATGAACATAAATTTATTTTTGACTAGCTGTGCCCCACGCTTTTAGTGGTCTTTTTTTATGTTTTTGTGACGTTCATGTACATAATATGTGGAATGGAGTAAGAGTAAGTAATTAATTACTCTCTTAGTTTCTTGCCCTGAGTTTCTTCCCAATTCTCCTAAGTGGTGCATTCCAAATTTGTAGTAAAATCAATTTTAAAACAATTATGAAGCCAGTTCTAATAGAAAACTTTTTGAAGTTATACTTCTTTAGACGCGTTATGACAAATTTATGAGAGTGAAATTTTACGACGCACGCGCACCGTGACACAAAATTAACAGAATGAAGTTGCCCACTAAATCGCTCATTACAATACGCTCGACGTAACTTGGCGAGTCTGAATATAGCCGCAGGTGAACGTTCCGAACCGTACCGAGAATTACCGAATTTATACGATGTTAAGAAAAGGGATGTCCAATATGCGTGTTTGAGGATGTTGTTTAATCGTTTTTTTTTTCAAATTGATTAAAATTTAAATAAATAAAAAAGAAATAAATTTAATAATAAATAAAGTATGACTTCTTACGCGCGTACATAAGTACACGCACCCTCTTTTTGTTTGTCTGCGATGATATATAAAGGCGAATACAAATTCCAAACACGATTACTGAAATAACTCTGCGATTGCGATTGAGCGATTGAATAAACATCTTATGGGCCTGACTAAAAAAATCGGCATTAATGTGTCGATACATCGATGTATCGATCGATTTAAAGTTTTTTTTTCGAAAAGGGATAAAAATCAAGATGTTTTTATATTAACAAATGAAATGGTATAAATGCTTTAAGATTTGATTAATTAATACAACAGATTCTTTATCGTTGTTCTTGATTTCAAATAATCAATTTACTTAATATAGAGTGTGTTGAATACTACATTTTTATTTTTCATTGAAAATTTAAATGTCGATATTTGCAAATACATATTTCACTACAATATGACTACACTATCGACACTTCTTGCCACCAATCACTTCCAACTGCCTTAAATTGGACGTAAATTTGGAAATGGCGGAGTCACAGAAAAATGCCCCTTCTGGCTGACCCCTTGCTCGCTCACCTGTCCTTGTAAAACTGGAAAGGCCTTCGGGCCACCAGTAAAACATCAAACATAAAAAAAAACGATGACCCCCTTATTTTGGCCGCCTCTAACTACATATCCGAACCAGCGACGAGGCAACGCAAACCCGCCGTCGCTGCGTCGCCCATAACATATCATATCCGATATCCGATCGTCCGGATCCACTCTCGGTGCTTTTAGGATCTGCAAGTACTGGTTACCGTTCTCGTTGAAGAAAAGAAAAATGCGTTATTGAGGTTTCAATCAAGTGTTCTATCAAGATTGTAAATCCTACAATTTCGTTTGCATTTTCAAACCTACTAAAAAATCGGTTGTCTGTAAAGTCAGTTTACTGACGATAGTTGAACGTGACAACGTCTCTTTGTCGCTCGTTGCGCGCTCTCGCTTGCACTTCAAGCCTTAAATGGAACGCCTCAGAGCGAGGCAACGCCGCATGAGTCATGTTTTTTCGTGCGTGCAGCCGGCTCCATCGAATTATAAGACGTTGTCACATCAAAAGTAAATACATACGTACTCAGTACACAATGCACACGAGACAGTTTTATCATTCAAATAAGTGTTCTTAGATGTCTAACTCTTCTCATAAATATAACAAGTTTTTTGGAGCTTTAAATACAATGATGAGTTCAGCAATTAGCGTATACAGACTGACTGGTTGAACACTTTACATACTCAAGGACATGATAATTCATGGTCACATGGAACGTTTAAAAATGTAAAATTAAAAAAAAACACGTGTGGCACTTGGGGACTGTCACGGTCAAGCTATTGCATAGCATTTTTTATCAACTTATGCAATTATAATTAGACAATAATAATTTAATATTAAAACAATAATAAAATAAGACCACGCTATATTTATAAGCATTAACTAAAGCAAAACATTAACTGTCCCCTTCACACTCATAAGCTAGACCGCGCGAGAGAGAGATGGGTAGACTTTTCATGATGCGCATGCAGTGCGACGTCACGCCGCGCGCTTATTCACAAACACTACACAAGCGCAACGTGTGAATGTGTTGAACGCGAGCTACATGGTAGGCGGAGAGGTGTTAGGTTGTTTTCGTTACGGAATTTCTTGATTCGGTCGCCGCGCTCAAAGCCCGCTATAAAATCTATGCAATAACTTATTTATTTATTTATTTATTAAGTCGCACCAACAAAGTGATCATCAATACAAAACATTGACAAATTGACAAAAGTTCATGGCAGATGTCACCTCAATTATAGGTGCAATCGAAAATATACAAATGAACTACAGAGAACCTTCATTAAATTAATTTAAATTTGTGGACACCGCAGTGCTGAGGCGTTGCCTGGCGGGTGAGAACAGGGTTGCATCCAATCACCGCGCCGCGTTCAAACGATGCCGCTATCGTCGACCGGTGTAAACAATCAAATTCTATTATTTAGGCGCGCGGGGCGCGAGTCACCACGCTTCTTAGCAGATAATTAAAGATAAATTAGGCTAATATTAGGCACCTATTTTTTTTTTCTTTTTAGAACGAGAATCAAGTAATGAGCACTCTGTGTCAATGTGTAAAGTGTTCAACCAGTCAGCTTATGTAGTTCAAATCTGCGATTGCCACTTGCCTTGAACAAATTAAACTATTGCAAGACGTCATGTTCTAAAAGCCATGGATGGTTGTTTATAGTGATAATTCAAAGGGGAAGTTATTGTTGTTTCACCACACAAAATGTGCAATTTTATTTAAAAAACATACTGTCATTCCTACATTATGGAAATCATCCGTAAAAATGAATTACTGTAGGAAGTCATGGATAAATTAATCTTAAAATAATAAGAAATACGATCAGTTCTTTTTCCTACCTATGCTGATAGCCTTTAGAGGCTATTTCAGCTTAACGATCAGTGTAAATGTAACGAAGCATACAGGATATGCAATAAATATTAAAAAGTCTTACGTTTTGAGAAATATCCTTACACTTGAGAGAGTCTTGAAAGTCGAGTCACTTATTTATATTTTTTAAGGAAATAAAAATTATAATGAGGTCTGTGCATCTCTTCTCGTACTTATATTTACAGACGTTTTAACTAGCAAATATGTATGTATATGTATATATATGTATAAACAACTCGACAAGGTTTGAATATTAAGCCACTCAAAACAAAAGAAGGGTTCCTTTGAACAACCCAAGCGTTCGAGAAGCTTAAAAACAGATTTATGACTGCATTTCCACTTCAAAGCTTTTTAAAGCAAATGTTGAATTTATAAAACCATTATTTTTTTATTTTTTTATTTATTGCTTAGATTTGTGGACGATCTCACAGCCCACCTGGTGTTAAGTGGTTACTGGAGCCCATAGACATCTACAACGTAAATGCGCAACACGCCTTGAGATATAGTTCTAAGGTCTCAGTATAGTCACAACAGCTGCCCCACCCTTCAAACCGAAACGCATTACTGCTTCACGCCAGAAATAGGCGGGGCGGTGGTACCTACCCGTGCGGACTCATAAGAGGTCCTACCACCAGTAATTACGCAAATTATAATTTTGCGGGTTTGATTTTTATTACACGATGTTATTCCTTCACCGTGGAAGTCAATCGTGAACATTTGTTGGTACCGGCCTGCGGGATTCGAACACCGGTGCATCGCTCGATACGAATGCACCGGACGTCTTATCCTTTAGGCCTCGACGACTTAAAAGCTAAAAAAAATCAAGCTAATCTTACAAACCACGATTCAATTTTGTACGGAGAATCCAACAGCTACGTACCTACGTTTTAGTTTTAATAAAGTTTAGCAGCAGCGCACATTCATAGTACCGCGGGAATCTTAATTGTTAAACCACGACAAGTTTGAGAAATTTCACTCGTCATGTCCCAGAACGTTATCATCATCAGTCCACTGTTGGACATATGCCTCCCTCGTTGTTCACCATAAAGTCCGGTCCTGCACAGCCTACATCCAGCGGATTCCCGCCACCTTCAGTGGGTCGTCGGTTCAACAGAAACTTATCCTATAATAATATACTATAATATAATAGTAAATCTACTGATGGTAGGCCCTCTTGTGAGTCCGCGCGGGTGGGTACCACCACCCTGCCTATTCCTGCCGTGAAGCAGTAATGCGTTTCGGTTTGAAGGGTGGGGCAGCCGTTGTAACTATACTTGAGACCTTAGAACTTATATCTCAAGGTGGGTGGCGCATTTACGTTGTGGATGTCTATGGGCTCCAGTAACCACTAACACCAGATGGGCTGTGAGCTCGTCCACCCATCTAAGCAATAAAGAAAAAAAAGTAATATATATAATAATATAAGTGTTGAATACTCTGTACAAAATTGAATCGTAGTTTGTAAGATTAGCTTGATTTAAGTTTTGGGTTGTAGGTACTTATTAACTCCAGTTTTGGTCACTACAACATTTGGCTCTAATGACTTTGAACTGGATTGCAGTCATAACTCAGCGTTTTTTTATTAGAATTTCTCGAACACTACGGTCATACATACAAAAACAAATTCCATGTGTTGGAAAAGAAGTACCTACAGGCCTCATTATAAAATAAATATTGTTTAGTTAAGGTTATGAGTTATTGACGACTCTCTCGGGCGCAAGGACGTTTCTCAAAACATAACATTTTTCAATAAAGAACGCATATCCCATATGCTTGATTAAATGTTAACTTATCCTATTTTTCATTATTCACGATTAACATATCCGTAACTTCCAACAATAAGTATTAATAACCTAAGTAATAGTGGCACGTATGAGTCTATTTCGACTGCGAATATTTATTTCCGTTCAAAAAGTTATCAATACAATAATAAAACATCAATATAAATTGGGCCAAATTTTTGGTCTTAAGATGGGCTGTGGCATTGCTGATTACGTCATTGATCGATGGTAACCGATGGTAAAGGTCAAGAGCTCCTTAGGCCTGTCTTTATACGAGATCAAGAATAATTGTAAATAGACATGCGTTAGCAAAAATCGACTTCAAATAGAATAAAAAAAGATATTCCAAAACAAATTAATATGCACTAAAAACAATAATCATCGAAATCAGTTGGCTTGATATTGAGTTATTGAGTTATTCATCTATTTGTCGCGCACGTACTTAATGCAAATTTAAGACTTATACGGTTTTCTCATGGATACCATTATCAGAACTGGACTAAATTGAAGCGTCAGCTTTCTAATAAAAAAAGAATCATCAAAATCGATTCACCCAGTCAATATTTAGAGGTAACAAACATAAAAAAACATACAGTCGAATTGATAACCTCCTCCTTTTTTGAAGCCGCTTACAAATAAATTTGGTCGGCTTAATTCGCTACGCTAATAGTCTATGTGCTTGTGTGTCATTCTAGTTAAGTCTTGTAACTATTGTAAACCAATTCGTTATACAGCAACTGTTATAAACGGAGATTAAATGGAAAAACTGAAGTCGTAGTAAATTTTATTAACATCACGCTTAATACATAGTCATTTTCCCATTCTAAGCATTAGATATACCTATAAATGATTGTCAAAATCAATCTATGTATGTACATATATCACATATCACTGGAAATCTCGTAACTTCTGATTAATTTACATGAACATTCACGATCAAAACCCGTTTAAGGGCTTCATCATATTTGCCGCAAAGTATTTCCAACAGTTTACAGATTGCCTCCAAAATTATTAAGTTGCTTGCTAATCATTCGTTGACTTTTGGTTAGCCCGCTAACAAAAACATTAAATAATTTGATTAAATTGAATTACGTTTCCTATTATTTACTAACTTTACATTGTACAAAGTAGTCATTAAACTTTCAATTGTTTTATGGAACGTAAATAAGGAAGGAAAAAAAATTTATCATGGTAACACTGAGGATAGCCACGGCAATTTGCCAGTATTTTTGAAATTACGCCAATCGTATAGAAATTTACCTAGAATAAACATTATTAATGCGAATAAAACTATGTTTACAATGTTAATCGGACTAATTGCCAGCTCTGTTTCATTGCTGCAAACATTACCGAGTGGCATTGTGCTGATCTGAAACAGAAAACATTAAATTACTATTGTAATGTGCAAAGGCTTTTTAATTTTTAATACGCTTTTGTTAGCTTCAAAGGTATGTATGTTATTATATTAGTATGTAATGGAATCTTTGAACATGATTTTGACCCCTTCCCCGTCGGATTAACTCGAAATTTGGTATACTTATCAAGAACCGATGACAATTCAACATTAAAAAAAATATTGAAATTCAACTAAAAAATTAAAAATAAATAATAGTTTAAAAAAACTAACAAAATACGCTTTTATAGAAAATCCAACTAAAAAATTGAAAATGAATTTTAATAAATTTGAATTAAAAATAGTGTAAGAAAAAATGATTTTATTATAAAAAAAAGCGTTTAATTATACTTCAATAAAATCTAGCTATTTGGTGTATTTACTTAGCGGAATACTTATTGTGCTAATAATAACTTATTGTGTCGATATGCAAAACAAAATATAAAACCAATCAAGCATGTTAAAATATCTAATTTTATTGTAGACAAATTTAATTTCAAAAATAATTAAAAGTAAATGACATAGACGAGTAAATAAGACGTTCTCAAACGAATACCTCTTTGAACATCTCTATGTCACAGGATCTTATAAAACATAACAATAATTAACTATAAGAAAAATAAACTTCCACTGTCGAATAAAAATCCCACGGATTCCTTTCACTGTAATATATAATAAATAAAATAGGGTGCACGATGTACAATCGTTCTTACAAAATCATTCCTCAAGAATAAAGGGCTAACACTTTATGGCTCAGTGGGGGGTGGCAGCCCTTACAACAACCCCTCAAAGGTAAGTTGAGGACAAAAAAAATCATCACCCGTAGTCCACTCACATGGGTACTAGTATATTACCTATATTACTTATACCAGTCATAGATGTTCCAAGACCTATCTCACCGCACAACATAACTCGTCTGATAGATCCTTTGCCAATGTAGAGACATTAGACCTTCGATTATCTTTAGCTTAAAGTGACGAAAGAAGACTGACAAAATAAGTTCATACAATAATTTCCTGTTAGCAAATCCCACCCCGCCTGTCTGAGCCTTTGCTCGCCCACCTATCCTGGTGAAACTGGAAAGGCCTCCGGGCCACCGGTAATCCATCCCTCTTTCATAAAAAAAAACAATAATTTTGACTTTTACATGTCATGAAAATATCACGCGGAAGGTTAATGTAACAAAAAGAAATTAGATTCTCTTTTTTTTTTCATCTTGTTTTCATACAAGTAGATTAAAATATTATTGGGATTCTGTATAAGTGTGCAACCCACGCAGTCGCCTACGCGAACAAAAAGGTCTTAATTTACATTAACACAAACATGTTATACACAATATTATTGTTATGTACATACGTTATATACGATTCTAGAGCAAAACCCCTTTTCAAACTATGTAATTAAAAAAAAAGACTTTATTCGGGAAGATACATTTTGGGCCCTACAGACTTTTTATTTACAAGTTGATAAAAAAACTAATTTTAATAGTAATGAATAGATAGATTTGATAAATACATATTTTTTCTGGTGGTAGGATCTCTTGTGAGTCCGCACGGGCCACCTATTTCTGTCGTGAAGCAGTAATGCGTTTCGGTTTGGAGGTTGGGGCAGCCGTTGTAACTATACTGAGACCTTAGAACTTATATCTCAAGGTGGGTGGCGCATTTACGTTGTGGATGTCTATGGGCGCCAGTAACCATTTGACACCAGGTCAGCTGTGTGCTCGTCCATCCATCTAAGCAATAAAAATAAAATAAAATATATTTACAATAATTTATAGTATGCTTTTAAAAAGCGTCTCTTGTTGTGAACAGACACGCTAACCAAAGGCGATTGTGTTGATCAACAACTTGTTGTGCTTGCATACTTACTTGTACGAGCGATGTTTTCTTATCGCTTGACTTAGAGCAGCGTATATCGGTTAGATCCCTGATGACCCTCTTGTACTTCAATAAGAGTCCCTGAAAACGGGGTATGAAATGACAGTCACAACGCCACGGATTCTGACCCAAGAACACGTGCATTATATTGTTGTTCGCTTGAAACGCTTTGTCGAATGCATACACCGGTATCTGAAAAAAACGATATTCTTTATCTTTTTTGTAGCAACATTATTGTTTCATTGAAACATTAAAATACGTTTGGCTTACTATTCTGTTTATTAACTTGTTTTTAAATGTAGAAATAACAGAATAGATCAAATTTAGATTAGATCATTTCATGACGTGATGAGCACGTTAATAGCAACACTTATACACCTACAGCATGAAAGTATATTAGCAATCAGGCACACCTCTATTTGCCTTATCGCATTTGGCAGGTAAATTTCATCAAGGTTAATGAAAATGGCTATTGCTTTACGAAACGTGCTCCGAAACAAACGGAAATCAATCATTTTAGTGGCAGTTCCAGTTGCGGCATATCTGTGACGTTACATAAATATACAGGGTGATATAAAAGCGTTCCCGAAGTCAAAAAAAGGTATCTACTTTAACGTTCTAAGGCTTACTATATAATCTAAAATAAAATTTAATATTTGTCGCTTTTGTACTCTTTTTTCAGGAAATCTTTCCTAGAAATTCAGGCAAACGCAAAAAAAACATAAGCAGCGCACGTCCTCATATTTTTAACTATGTTCCATTAGGCACAATGCAAACACATTAGTAAAAATGTATTATTAGAACGCGATCTTACAGTTTTATCTCTCTGTTCAAATAAAATGATAGAGGTCTGCCGTTGTGCGCTCATTGTGCAGAAACTACTAGATAAAGTTTGATAAATTATTCTTAATTTTACCCTTTAGATGATTGGTTCATATCTAAAAAAAAAAACCACGAAATCTTCATATAATACACTAGCGACCCGCCCTCGCTTCGCTTCGGAAACATTAAAACACACATGAAACCAAAAAAATAAAATAAATAAAAATTAAAAAAAAGTAGCCTATGTTCATCAGGGACAATGCCGGCTTCTAATGAAAAAAGAATTTTTCAAATCGGTCCAGTAGTTTCGGAGCCTATTCGAAACAAACAAACAAACAAATCTTTCCTCTTTATAATATTAGTATAGAAAATATTAAAACACAAAGTTTATAAACGCGTTTACAAGTAGTACCTAATAGATGGCGTTATTAGTTTTCTAAATCGAGTTATGGTGAGCTTACTTAAATATGAAAATGAATTTTCATGCGTCCACTAAGCTCACTCAAACAAGGTTGTAGCCACCGTGATCCATTAGCAAACTGTTATCAAGTAAGTATATATCATCAATGAAGAAGTCAATTAGGCATATAAAATATTATTGGAATCTCTATATATAAAAATGAATAGCTGTTCGTTAGTTTCGCTAAAACTTGAGAACGGCTGGTCCGATTTATCTAATTTTGGTCTTGAATTATTTGTGTAAGTCCAGGCAAGGTTTAAAAGGTAGATAAATGTGAAAATGCTCGAAATTAAATAAAAATAACCGTCCCGCGTCGGACGGATTCCTTTTATTTGTTTTAAGCTTATTTTAAACAAAAGCTTAGGTCTTTTATATATCGATTGAGGCACTACGAAGTATGCCGGGTCAGCTAGTATTTTATAATTACCGATAGTTCTTTAAAGGTATATTTAGTGTTTTCGTGCTATGAACAGACATTACTGGCATTTACGGGAACAATACACCCTTTAAGTGTGTAAGTCTATGTCTACGCACAATTTGATTTGAGCTGTATGCTCTCTTAAAGGCAGGGCTTTATACACATTCGCTCTTAAGCAAATCGATATACATATTGAAAAAATCACAATTGATCGAAATCCTGTCTATATCCAATTTAAGGAGACCAGAACTTTTTAATAGTGCATTCTACTCGGGACAATCCAAGAACCTTTAATCATCATTGGGTCCGTGTAAAAAAATACCTGCTTAAGATAATTTCCTCGAAGACTCAACACCCGAAACGTGCTGAACCACTCAGACCCTTCCAATTCTTTCACTGCCGCTATGCTATTATTGTCTAAATATAGATCGGCCAATCTCTTGTAATGTGAATTCTGAACAATAGATCTGATTGTATCAATCTGAAACAAAGGTTTTATTACGAAATTAGTTTTTCAGTCCCTACGAATATTTTCGTTCGATTTCTACATTTTTAGCACGGTTCCACAAAATGCGAAGGCCTTTGGTGTCTTCAACAATTTATTCTTTACAAGTAAGTAATTTTAATTTTTTTTTCACTTTTTTTTTCTTCGGTACCTATTACTGAGCTGACTCTGTCATTCAACGACTTATTCGCTTGAATTTCGCGTGACACAGGATTCTTTTCAATGATTTCTTAGGAAGACGAGCATAAAACAAACTTAATAGTCACTGTCACTCATTGATATTAGTAATTCACAACGATAAGCTACTTTCATCATTTGGTAGACAGCGGCTTGGTTCTGCCCCAGGCATTGCCGACATCCATAAGCGACGGTAACTACCCACGATCAGGCCGTTTATACGTCTATCTACAAGTACAATAAAAAAAAATACTGCTTACCAATTAGTATTTTTTTAAATCACGCCTGGTTTCAAATTCACTTTAGAAAACCCATTTACTGTAAATATTGGCTACGATAATAACGATATGCTCTGCTAACTTAAAATATGTTTAACTTTTGTTAAGATTACATTAATTTGTCAGTAAACATCTGCTAAAGGGCCATCCAAATAAAAATGTAGGCAAAAATGATATTACGATATTTCCTCAACACACAATAAGGTAGGAAGAAATAAATTGTACGAACCAATGAACATGCTAGTATCATTAGCGCGGCTGTCATTTCTGAGTATATAGAATTCAGGTAATGTGTATGTTTTGTTAGAAATATTAATTTGATCATATTTTCATCTAATGGACAAATATTTCTCCGGAATTGCTCGTGGTCAATACCACATGAGAACTTTATATTTTACACTTTAGTTTTAAACTTTAGTTATATATTTTTTTTGTTTATTTGCTCATATTCTATGTTATGTGTTGTATATGTCATAGTTCCGACATCATTTCCTCGATGGTGTTAAAACTTTACTTTTTTTTTATATTGATGTCACCAGTATGCATGCGGTAGAAGCATAGACCTTGGTAGAAGACGCGCAATACATTTTGAGAAAATTTTGTTTCTGATAATATTGCGTGAAAGTTACATTGAAGCAGGATCTGTAATATTTAGGTTCCGAAAATACGGAATAAAATAGTTGCCTTTTTAGGGAAAAGACAAACGATGAGTTTTTGAAACGAGAGACTAGAAGGTGGAATGATAATTTTGAAGTCGTCGTGGCCTAAAGGATAAGACGTCCGGTGCATTCGTATGTTATCTCCCGTACAATATCTCCCGTTATCATACTACTTCATTAGGTCTAATTTTCTCGCGTTAGGACCAATCTTACTTAATATTTTTTTTTTTTTAATAATATCTTACTTACATATATTGTACATGTTCGAATCCCGCAGGCGGGTACCAATTTTTTAAATGAAATACGTACGAAATTAACAAATATTCACGATTAATTTCCACGGTGAAGGAATAACATCGTGTAATAAAAATCAAACCCTCAAAATTATAATTTGCGTAATTACTGGTGGTAGTAGGACCTCTTGTAAGTCCGCACGGGTAGGTACCACCACCCCGCCTATTTCTGCCGTGAAGCAGTAATGCGTTTCGGTTTGAAGGGTGGGGTAGTCGTTGTAACTATACTTGAGACCTTAGAACTTATATCTCAAGGTGGATGGCGCATTTAGGTTGTAAATGTCTATGGGCTCCAGTTACCACTTAATACCAGGTGGTCCACCCATCAAAGCAATAAAAAAAAAACAAAAAAAAAACCAACGACTAAGAAAATCGCGTAGTTCCTGCACTGTGGCTATAGGAGAGGGCCATTGTATCCGTATTCGCATAAAATGATATCTCGATTAAAATTTCTCTCATTATACAGTCAACAATGAATGAATCAATCTGTGTTCTAATTAAACAAAAGGTTGTTTTGTTGTGAATACATTAAAACAAAGGAATAAAGTTATTAATTTAGATTTTAATTTGATTTGTTTGTTATGTGAAATAGCATTTGTATCTGTAAAATGTAACGAGGACTAAAACCTTACTTGGAAATATATTTAATGCCCTTTTATATGGCAACTATTATATGAAATTATATTAAATCGTAACAGACATAGCGTTCATTTTATTTCATTATCAGGCACTAACAAATGTTAGTACCAATCACCTTCAAATGGGTCATACTTCACAGCGTGAATGAATCAAACATTTTTTTTTATTGCTCAGATGGGTAGAAGAGCTCACAGCCCACCTGATATTAAGTGGTTACTGGAGCCCATAGACATCTACAACGTAAATGCGCCACACACCTTGAGATATAAGTTCTAAGGTCTCAGTATAGTTACAACGGATGCCCCACCCTTCAAACCGAAACGCATTACTGCTTCACGGCAGATATGAGTGGGGTGGTGGTACCTACCCTGAGTGCTACTGCGAATCCCAAAAGTGTTTCGGGTGACCACATATGGCAATTTGGGGACCAGAAGACCCAAGAGCATTATATGTGTACTGCTCTACGCAAAAGAACACTGCAGAGCAGTCTGCTACGGGCAAGTTCTGTCTTATAGAAGGATCGGAAGGGGATTGTTGAGCGACAGAGATTTTACGCCGCTTTAACTCTATATATAGAGAGAGGAAATTTGTATTCTCCGCCTATCGCCACCAACACCTAGCTGGCGACTTCTTACAGACCCAAAAAAAGCACTGAACACGATCCCTTAAAAGAGATATCTAGATTACCAAACTCTGCCAATGCCGGTCCCAAGCCTGGATGAGAAAAGAGGAGGGTTGATTTGGAGTTCGACCTTTTCACTGTAAAACAGTCAACGAATGTCTGGCGGCGGTTAATTAGCCGTACCCAAATAAGACTTCATAAACCAAAATCACCACCGTGGAAGGACGCGGGACGCCCCACCATGTGTATTTTCCCAAGAAAGCCACATGAGGCCACGACCGTCAGCATTGAGGATTATCGATGCAAGGAGGGAGATAACCAGTATGATTATCTGGAAGCAACACTTTTAATTCAGGTTGAACAATATTCTAGCACTCAAATTTTGTCGTACCGTGTTACCTTGTTGCCCTCAAGGCGGAGTGTTGTAACACTGGGCGGGAGTGACGCAGGTGCTGCGGTGAGCTGCTTATCGGAACAGTCCACTGTAATTAACGGTATGATAGCTCCGCGAGGGTCAGACACCACGTGCGTCATGATGCACGTGCATGGATCTGGACAGGTCTCCCGCATCGTCTAAAACATTAATATCAAATTAAGGCTAAGTTTGCCTAATTATAGGAGTTATCTGATAGAATATCTCATAAGAATATGAAAATTAAATGTTCAGTGCTTTTAAAATTGACCAACGTTCTGTTATCAAATTGAACCTTCACTAATTTGGTGACATCTTCGATCAACAATTGTTGATCGAAGGGTGACATACAAAGAGAGGTAGGAATGTATACTTAGTTAAGTCCGAAATTATTTTACGTCCGAAAATATATTTTTTTATAAATATTGATACTCAACATGAATTCCACGGTTACATCGTCTAATAAAGACCGCAAAATTGATAAATTCACAAGTAGTCTTTTTTTCGTTTTTCCTACCTACGCTGATAGTCTTGAGAGGCTATTTCAGCTTCTTCTTGACGTGTAGGTGAGCTCACGGGGCTCAAACCGGGTGTGTTGCTAACACTGGCCCTAGCAAGAGCAGTGCTTCGCAGAATCTACCACCAGATCTGAAACGCGACCCACAGAAGATCCGGCGAGAAACTCAGTGGGCTGTGTCTATGGGTTAATTCACTCGACGAGGACGGTGACCGGCTAATAATCAAGATAGATCATATTGTAAGGTCGCAGGGGTAGTTTCAACTAACCCTACCTATTTCTGCCGTGAAACATTCATGCGTTTGAATTCAAAGTAACCGTGAAACAGCAGCTATAAACAAATATAAATTGAGACTATATATGTTGTAGTTTTCGCAATATACAAGAAATGTTCATTAAGTACCTACACAAAATGTGAAAGAAGATTTATTACTTGAAACAAACCACTTTATTGAAGACATTAAAAGCTTTAAGTAAAGCTTTTCCCTAAAACAATTCTACTTAAGAAAACCCTTGACAATTTAAGGATTTTCCTAAACGGAAAATGTAAAAAATACCCTGTAAAATCAAATTATTTCATTGGGTATATTTTAATAGCTCGTTATTAGAGCAAATTTAGCTTGGTTGAATTATAGACCTTACAAGTGCAAAGCAGAGTTCAGCAAAGGTTCTCACCACCAGCCTCAACTTCGTACCGAAATGGTAAACACTGCTTCAATATTTAAGTATATTATTACAATATCATCATGACTCAACTTACCACTGTATAATATGTAGGCTTTTTGTGTTTTACATACATTTTATTATTTACATTTGGAAAAAGGCAAGTTTTTTGTCGATTCTTCTCAGTAAGAAAATTGAATTCCGAATTTGTAATAAAGACACGACTATCTGAATGCTATAATAAAAACCAGGTTAAATATAAATTACGGTTTTTTTACATCATGTTTTACTACTAAAATGCACACATATCGACTTAACCATAACGATGAACAAAAATCAAAATTTTTGCGTGTCTAAAAACTCAATATGTTGCACAAGAAAATTACAACGCATTATTGGATTACAGAAAAAAATATTGGCACCCCCAGAGATTTCATAAAACAAAATTCATGTTAAAATTTTTAAAAGCAAAATAGGGAAAAACAAAGTTGGACAAACGCAAATTAATTACCGTAAATAACAAAGTTATAAAATTTTTTGAAACAATGTACATTTTGATTAAAATCAAAAGTAAAGTAAGTCTTCTTTTAAAGGAAATTTCTAGATTTTATAAAATTCCTAATTAGATGAATAGACTACTTTAAACAAAACTTAAGTACGAAAAATAATATAAAAAGTTTGGTTTTTTTTGTTGCTTAGATGGGTGGACGAGCTCACAGCCCACCTGGTGTTAATTGGTTACCGGAGCCCGTAGACATCTACAACGTAAATGCGCCATTAACCTTGAGATATAAGTTCTAAGGTCTCAGGTAGAGTTACAACGGCTGCCCCACCCTTCAAATGCTTCAGAAATAGGCAGGGTGGTGGTACCTATCCGTGCGGACTCACAAGAGGCCCTACCACCAGTGTAAAAAAAAGAAATTAATGCGGTACAGTTTAAATAAAGGTCTAGTAGTAATAACACTTTATTAGTAAAGATGAGCAACCGAATTTTTTTAGGAAAGATGGATAACTTGTGGCCCGAATACCTTTCTAGTTTCATCAGGGTGAGCTGGTGATACCTAGTTTGATAGATAGCTGGTATGCAGCAGGGATGGAATTTGCTAACATATGCCCGAACGCCTCCGTAGGAGACTTAAAAGCTCAAGGCCAGCTACTTCGCGAATTCATCTACTACGAGATCAGAATGGCGACCTGCTGAGAACTTCCAGCGAGAAAATCAACGGGCTTATTTCAAATCGAGTTCGACGAGTACGTTTCCGGGTCCCTATGCCTGCTCCTGATAGAGTTGCAAGCGTCTAATATTTATGTTAGTGGATCGGGTAAATCCGTAAGGACATGTCTAGAGCTTCGACGGTGACTAGCTCCTGAATGAGCCGGATTCGGGGAGTAGTAGTCAGCGGTGGCCTCGATAAAGCGGCTTTCAGGACGCATCGTCTTATCTAAGTAGCTTTCCTACGCTGACTTCAGGCAGCCGAACTCAAAACCTGCCTAATGTTAAGGGAATATATCTGACACTTTAATGTAAATGCGTTAAAGATTGTGGTTAAAAGCGTTAGTATCCACGCTTTTAACCACAATCTTTGAACATTATTTATCAAACCAGATCGATGGTACCATATTATATGGTACACGTACATATATGTACATATAATATGTTTCGTTATGATAAAATTAATAATTACTGTTTGAAGTGAGTGAAAAATTTCATAAAAATATTCCAGAACAATCCATAAATGTCAAAAATGCCACGCTAGTACAATATATTTTTACACGATTCCAAATAAAACGTTGACACATCGAATCAAAAGTAATATTGCTGATTACTGCACTTATCTACTTACACCACCTGATCCACTTATTGTGCTTGCATACAAACGTCACCATGCGTAATGTCAGCACAATATTCCCGCCACAGCAGCACAATCGATTGCGACATTATTTAATTTTTCTACGAAATTTGATCATAACATATTTATTTAAACTAGAGATCCCGTAGTAGTCGAAATTCGACTATAATTAATTGGAATTGTAAGTTTGTACACTATTATGATTGTATTTTATACTTCTATAATCACAAATTTCGCCAAGGGTACACATAAAAAATATTAATAAAGACTAAACAATATTTAATCTATTCTCAATTTGACCACAGACGTAAAGAACAAAAGTTTGACAATAAATGGTATGCATGCGTGTGTGCGTCAAATACATGGTATGTAGTGTGTGTAATGTTTTCTTTATTGATTTAATGTATCTTTTATGCATTATTTTTAAAAAATATTAGCATTGTGCACTTCTTCTCTATATTCTCTATAAGTGTGGAAAATTTCATACTCCTCCGTCCGCGCAATTTTCGTAAAAAGGGATACAAAGTTTTTGCTTCACTTATTAATATATAGATAGACAGAGACAAAACAGTTAAGTTATATTTTCTCCTCTGCTTGTCAATAGATTTTCTTTCATGATTTAGTTTTGAAAAGCTTAATCTGTTAATCAATAAAAAAAGTAGATGTAGACAGTTTTTCTTCTGCAAAAAAGGCAAATGGTAGAGGTATCAAAATACATAACATACATCCATTTTTTACTAGTGGTAAGGACCTCTTGTGAGTCCGCGCGGGTAGGTACCACCACCGTGCCTATTTCTGACGTGAAGCAGTAATACGTTTCGGTTTGAAGGGTAGGGCAGCCGTTGTAACTATAGGTACTTGAAGTAGATGTCTATGAGCTCCAGTAATCACTTAAAACCAGGTGGGCTGTGAGCTCGTCCACCCATCTAAGCAATAAAAAAAAAGATAAATAAATTCACTTAAAGATAGAGGTCTCAGTTATTATGTTCGAATTTCGATTCATTATATTCGATATTAATAATACCGACTCTATATTGTAATTTAAGTTCAAATATAACCTTAAATTGGTTCGCATGATTGTTTTGCGCTAGAAAAATATATTACCGTGGTACTAACTCTAATTAAAACACTACTGCTATAAACGAATGATATAAACTATTGAACAGCCATGTAAAAGTAAAGTATGAAACTACAAAACCCCTGGGTCAATAACGTATTTTTGACAAAACGCATAAAACGCATCAAAACTCATTAATAAGCAGCATTTGAAATGCATACTGTGATCAGAAACTACAAATATAGAAAGAAGCGAAACTTATTAACAAACAACAAATACAAGACAGGTCTTTAAACATTTGAACTTACATAATCCATTAGTGAGGACCAGCTATCAAAAGCGGGATCGGGATTATCTAAATATTTGAGGAAAATTCATTGAGAGCACTCCTATCCTATCAAGTGAGCATACACGGAAATCTGAGGGTAAATTCCTTCAAACAAGAAAATTAGTAGAAACTATCAGGCTTGAATATCAGCTCAAGTCACTGAACATATTATTATATTAAAACCGAAGTCTGAAATAATCTGTTACAGGGGCATCAATACATTTCAAGATGATTGCTTTTGGCTACATTAAACTTCCGTGCGAACTGGCTACGCGTGATCGATAAGGTAACATGGAGCTAGTTTGATGATTAACCCAAAAAGTGGACAACAAAACACAACAAATCTAATCTAACTTATGATCATTGGATTCGTCGGAATGAAGGCTGGATTTTTAACAGATATTTAGAAAATCGCGAAGAGTGCGTTTACCCTGTTTTTTACTAAGCATTTTTAAATGGGGGAATAATATAATAACAGAACACTCGAAAGAAAATTAATTGTTTGGTAACATTAATTAATATGTAGTATCGATTCATCCGAACGATTTTTGTTAATTTCAAACTAATAAATGTTTCTCAAACTATTAAGTTAGTGATAAGAAAAAATATTATACTTTGCTAAAGTCCGTTTTAATTAAAAGCTTTTTTCATAAAAAATTTTTGAAAGCTATCACCTCTCAAGCTTGAAATTTAATCAATACCTGACTATTCCTTTAAGAGTCATCCTTAATCATGCACATTTTTCCTTCGTAAAAGCGGCGCTACAGGGCACGACACGATGACCCACGGGTCGAGATTCCGATCAGGTAGATTCATTCGCGAAGCAGCTACTCTTGAGTTGTTAGGTCTCCCTTGGAGACGCTCGGGTAGGTTGTAACAAATCCCACCCCTCCTGGCTGAGCCATTGCTCGCCCACCTGTTCTTGTGAAACTGGAAAAGCCTCCGGGCCACCGGTAATCTCTCAATAATAAATAAAAAAAATGATGACGCACTTATTATAGCCGCCTCTAACTACATATATACCCGAACCAGCGACGGGGCAACGCAAACCCGCCGTCGCCTATAACATGTCATATCCGATATACGATCGTCCGGATCCTCTCTCAGTGCTTTTAGGATCTGTTCACCGTTCTCGTCGAATACAACGAGGAGTTAGTTCTACGTACAACATAACCCATAGACACAATCCACTGAGTTTCTCATCGGATCTCCTCAGTGGCTCGAGATTCCGATCCGGTAATTCAGTGAAGCACTGCTCTTGCTACGGCTAGTGTTAGCAAATTCTCTCAGATTTAGCCCGTGAGCTCACGTACCCGTCCGCGTGATGGAATAGAATTAAACCCGATTTTTCAACCGATACCGCAACCAGAACTTTCGCTAAAAGTGTGAAGTGCTCTTCTCCCGTTAGCCAATGAGAAACTATTAGGGAACCCTCCTGTTGGAGAAGACGAGAACTTGAAGAACATCGGGTGAGTTGTTTTTTGTTGTTTTTTTTGTTAAGACAGATAAAATATTTTAAATATGTGAAACGTTAGTAAGATTGGTCCTAACGCAAGACAATTAGACCTAATGAAGTACAACGATAACAGAAGATTTTGTTACTTAATGAATACCCACATAATTCTCAGAACTTGCCGACGAGATTAGGTTTATTTCATTAATTAGCCCATATCGTAAGGCGCAAACAAATTATTTAACGTCCAATCTGGTGCAGTGTGTGGTTATCGCTAGCCAAACAAGATTTTTTTCGTCGAAGACGGTTTTCTTGTATGTTAAAATTTTCACCATTTACGTTTTTTTTTATTACCTGGATGGTCTGATGAGCTCATGGCCCACCTGGTGTTAAGTGGTTTCCGGAGCCCTTGGACACCAACAACGTAAATGCCGAAGACATGAGTTCTAGGTCTGAGTTTTTACAGTACACCGGCTACCCCACCCTTGAAATCGAAACGCATTACTGATTTATGGCAGAAATAGACAGGGTGATGGTACCTACCCGTGTGGACTCATAAGACGTCCACCCAAATGTTTAAAATCAAATGAATTAAAACTCTGAACCAATAATTCACACACTTTTCACGAAAAAAGTAATCCGTAAAATCCATTTTCCATTTATACATTTTCCATCCATTCCAAATACACTGAAATCCACAGATTGTATAATACATAGGTAGAAACAGATATTGAGACTATTTACAAATGTTAGTTATCTTCAATAATTTGTTTGCGCATTACGTTATGGCCGAATAAATCTTAAGAATGTTTCTAAGCGATTATGGAAATAAAAGTAATCTCGTCGGCAAGGTATGAGAAGTATGTGCGAAATTCATTAAGCAACAAAATCTCCTGTTATCGTTGTACTTTATTATGTTTAATTTTGTCGCGGTAGGACCAATCTTACTTACATATATTCGACATATTTAACACGTTCTCTGCCAACGCGGTCAGTGCTGACCGTCAGCGAATTTTCCCTTTAGGCCTATTAAAAATCATATTAAAAATCACTGACCGACACGGCCCGGACAGGAAACTGCGTTTTTTCTCTCGGCATAGAACGTGTTAAGACATTTTATGGGCCTTAAAAAAAAACAACTTTCTACAATACCAACTACTCGTAGTAGGTATGTTTGGAAATGTAATATTTCACTATGAACCATTAGACCATTATTAACCATTACCAAACATTTAAAATGAATTACTATAATGGTACCTACCCGTGTCGACTTGTAATAATAATAATAATAATAATAATAAATATCAACGGGGACAAGTCATGGTCATCTGGCCCTAACATAGGATTCCCTGTACTATGGGAACCAGAGACTAATGTGCATACTTATATATTTATATAGATACAGATATAGATATTAAATACTCAAACAATGAGCGAATGAACCTGCTCTTACATAAATGTTTAACCGATATGGAAATGGAGCTCACGGCCCTCCCAATATTGCACTAAATACTGTTATTGCTGCTGGTATTTTTATAAATTTATAAATTTTGCGCCTTTTTTACAACACGATTCTTTCAAACTACAAAAAAAATTGAAACATAATACAAAAAAAGATGGTAAACAACGTTTTACTACCAGCATTAAGTATTAGCAGTATTAGCATAAAGCTATTACTTTTATCCAGCCCTTTATGACATTATACTTAAGTTTTTCAATGAACGGAACGCTCATTAATAACTTACCTTAATAATATCCATGACTTTGTGCAACGGTTTCCCCCGATACAGTTTTTGGTAACACACAAGATCGTAATAGTCCGTGATACGGCTCTTAGTAGTACCATTTGGCTCCTCCATTGCGAGCCAGTCCAAGCCACCGTCACTGCAATCCCACTTGTTTCCTAAAATGAAAATCTAATTGAACTGTTGGAATAAATATTAGTACAAATCAAATACCTCGCATATGCTAATGCTATCGGCATATTTTAGTTATTTCCTATTCATTAAATTTTAAGACAATAATTAATGAATTAACAATTCATTTTCGTAATTGAAAATCTAAATTTAAGTAATTCTTAATAATAATAAAATACAAAACAAACCAAACCAAGTAACCAAAAACGAATGAAGTACAATAAACATTAAAAGAAAAAACAGAAGTCCGCTGTGTGACTCGCTCCAATGATTATACAACTGTAGATATAGTTCAAGGAGGGTTGACATATGGCAGGCGTCCGGTCGCAAAACTAATGCCAAATTCCTGAGCAACAAGATAAAAGGACAGACTGTGACTACCACACGTTGCCCTAAATACGTCATTACAGATCCTCCCGATCTATTAACGGTGCTTTTAGGTACCCCAAGCATCCGTCACCGTCTTCGTCGAACCCGTCGCTTGCGACGAAGGGCTCGACGAGTGAATTAACCCATAGACACAGCCCACTGAGTTTCTCGCCGGATCTTCTCAGTGGGTCGCGTTTCAGATCCGGTGGTAGAATTTGCGATACACTGCTCTCGTTAGGGCCAGTATCAGCAATACTCCCGGTTTGAGCCTCGTGAGCTCACCTACACGTCAAGTGAAGCTGAAATAGCCTCTCAAGGCTATCAGCATAGGTAGAAAAAAAAAACACGTTATGTGGCACGAAGAGAAAGAATGAATGAATAAATGAATAATTCCTACGTCACACTTGTGATTCTTTGTAACTGGGACATGTAAATTATGAGAATCAATTAATTACTGTGTGTAAGTATGTTACTCTTTTAATAAAATGAGGAAAGTTCTTTGCTGTCGTCAACTGAATATAAAGCTCCGAGTCAGGCTACTCATGTGCTATATCTGGCCTATCGTCATGTATGGTTGCGAAACGTGGACCCTGAAAGAGGACACTACAAGACGCCTACAGGCATTCGAGATGTGGTGCTACCGTCGCATGTTACGCATTGGTTGGACGCAGAGGGTCAGGAACGAAACCGTGCTTCAGCGCGTTCATATGTCCCGGAAAATGCTGCCTGCTATCAAAAAGCGCAAGATAGAGTATCTCGGCCACGTGCTCAGGAACGATCGATACATGCTGCTCCAGCTGATAATTAGGGGCAAAGTGGACGGAAAGAGACGTGCTGGGCGAAGAAAGAAATCATGGCTCCGGAATATCCGGCAGTGGACCGGTATTGCCTCCGTCGAACAGCTGTTCCGGCTGGCTGCAGATAAAAACGAATATAGAAAGCTAACGGCCAACCTTCAGGATTGAAGAGGCACTGGAAGAAGAAGAAGTGTAAGTATGATTGTATATTGGTATGAAAAATTTATAGTGATTTCATATCTTAAGTAAACTAAATTATATTATACGGAATTAAGTATATTTACTGTAGAATAAAAATATATTTCCTCTTCAATAACGTGCGTAATGGTTTAGTCTATCTTGATAGAGCACTCTAGATATAGTTAATAGTACACCACAACATTGCTGCTGTATCTTTTTCAGATTTTCTGTAGATAAAATAGTTGTCTCGAAGAGATCGATTTTAGGGATAAGACCCACCCTGTTGACTGTTTTTGGTGTTAATTATGTTTTGGTGTCTAATAAAATATATTCGCTCTCTCTAATTACTTTGATTATCGCTCGACTATAAAACTACTGTGACCTATACGAATCTACTGTGACCACTACAAAGCAATATTTTTGTAGAAGCTTAAATCCAAAATAAACTATATGGGTTTACTGTGACGGATATTCTTGACATCCTCGAAGTAAAGGTCTCTTTTTTCCTACCTACGCTGATAGCCTTGAGAGGCTATTTCAGCTTCACCTTGACGTGTAGGTGAGCTCGCGGGGCTCAAAACGGAAGTGTTGCTAACACTGACCCTAGCAAGAGCAGTGCTTCGCACAATCTACCACGGGATCATAAACGGGACCCACTGAGAAAATCCGGCGAGAAACTCAGTGGGTTGTGTCTATGGGTTAACTTACTCGTCGAGACCTTCGTCGCAAGCGACGGGTTCGACGAGGACGGTGACCGGAAGGTATCAATAATAAGGTATCATTATATGCAGGACCACCATATATGTATGTAATAAAATATCCATATATCTAATGAAATAACCCCGAAAACTGCACATACACAGTAAATAGGTTGAAAATTTTCCTCGAATTCCATTTTTAAAATAGATGCCGTTCACATTCTAATGACGCACATCTGTTTAAAATTGAATAGGTATCGACATTCGCAAAATCTAGAAATTGACTATTAACAGTATTTTTACGAAGCATTAATTTCACTTTGATCGTGGTTAACGTTGCGTTCGTGTAAACGCCGTTTCCGATTTACATTCGTTTTGTTTAGTGCTTCATAAAGTTACGTCAAAGGAAAAACAGTGTTTCGGAAACGAGGTTTTATCACAAGTAAAAGGCTTTTATTACGGCTTTCGAATTGCGTCCCTTTTTATTGTAGGTATTATTGTTTTTGAAAGAAAATTTGTACGTCAGATATTATTTTTCATATATTTTGTTTCGCGATAGCTTCGCGATTGTTTCGAAACTTTCGATTTTAAACCTTAATCTCTAATAGTAGCTATCGTGGAGTTATACTAAAACAAAAACCATAAGCGTACTGACCAAATTTTCAAGAAAATCTTGCATTTATACAAGTTCTAAACAATAATATTCAGACCGTCGATTTACCGAGCAATAACATTCTCTCGAGAAAGATATTTTCTTTTGTTTCGTAAAGCCCTTACAAACACAAACTTGTAAAACGATACCCAAATGAGTAGTACAAAACCACCGGTAATCAGGTTCACTAATGATCACATGAACGAGGCGATCGAATTCAATAAATGACGTAACATTTAGGAACAATATCGTTGACTCCCGATGTAACAATGTAAACAAGTATTTTTTTGCAGTAAGCTTACCTGCAAATGGTATGAGCAAAAATATCCAAAAAAACTAACATCTATGTGTTTTTTTTTATTGATGACAGCCCACCTGGTGTTAAGTGGTTACTGAAGCCCATAGACATATACAACGTAAATGCGCCACTCACCTTGAGATATAAGTTCTAAGGTCTCAGTATAGTTACAACGGCTGCCCCACCCTTCAAACCGAAACGTATTACTGCTGCACGGCAGAAATAGGCAGGGCGGTGGTACCTACCCGTGCGGACTCACAAGAGGTCCTACCACCAGTAAAAAATGTATGTGTGTATGTACGTTTACAAAAATCAGGGGTAGTGTTGTGTACAGCGGCAATTAAAGAAAAAGGTAAACAATTTACATGCGCTTCCTAGACAGACAATTAGACAATTAACAGAACAAAAATGCCTTCATTTTTGATACAGAAACAAATATTACTTCTTAAGAATTTAAACCTACTTCACCCAACATACTTGTGTCAGCAACAGTTTCTAATAATAGAATAATTAATCCTGGAACCGAAACTTTATCTTAATTACTTTTTACAGTTATCTTAAGTACATTTTATTTATCATTTCTTAAATGGATAGATAAGTAGGTATTGGATGGAAAAAGTATGGATTACTTAGTTAGCAATTTATCAAAAGCTCATCTTAATTATCTCTACCTTGGTGGATATCATGTAGATTAAGCAGAGTCAAAATTCAGATGATTTACTCATCTCACAGTTCACTTTTTATTAAGTTACTGTTACTGGTACATTTAGTTACAGGAGCGTATAAATATGACAACATGAATGCCGGCGCCGCCCTAATAAATGTCAAAAGAGCTTTGTATCACTAAATCTCAGTACCGCTTAGTAATCGATTAGATTCTTCATTTCTCTGAACATTTCGAACTGATAAATAATCTCCCGAAACCACAGGCACCCGGAAATTATGGTCAACGATGAGAGATTAAACACGATTGTAATTTTCATCTTAAAGAAATTAAAGTTTTGCAAACTGTTTATTATATATATATATATATATATATATATATATATATATATATATATATATATATATATATATATATATATATATATATATATATATATATATAAATCCCGTAACTCTTTTGGCAACCTTTCATTTTCCAACCTTCTGACAACCACCACTTCTAATAAACTTAGAGCAAAATGAATCATGTATATTAACGTATTAACGAATATGAAACTGACTATGTAACTCGAAATTCACCTTGTCGCAATATCCTAGAAAATACTAATATACTAATATCAATATTCTTCGCAGTACTTTTGACCACCAAACTACATTGGTGTACTTACCCCATCCGCGTATATTTAAATATATTACTAATCAATTCACTACAGATAAGTCTACCGTTTTTTTGGAAATAAATTGGAACTCTGTATATTGTTCCGCATACTTAATTCATTCCTACAAACGTCGGACTTCCTCCCATTAGCGTGTACTTCTGACATGTCCATTTACTGACAAAATATACTACCATTCACAGGTCTTATAATTGTCGAAAGCCATGTGCAGTCAATTATCAAAGTTATGAAAATAATGTACTTAATGCCATAATTGTTCAGTAGGAGAAACAGATAAACTACTTTGAAAAATCTACATTAAGGTTTACCCTAAAATATTGTCAGACATCATAAATTTGTTCTATTAAGTTCCTTTTTGAGAGAAGCGAAGTCCCTCCGCAGATCCGGAGGTTCCAAACGATCCGTGAGAACGGGATTATCGACAATCCGAACGGCCCTCTTCTGTATGGAGTCAAATGGAAGAAGCTGGTATTTGGGAGCTCCAGCCCAGAGATGGGAACAGTACTCCACGCGAGGCCGGACTTGTGCTTTATAAAGCAAAAGTATTTGTCCAGGCGTGAAGTATCGCTTCGCTCTGTTGAGGACTCCCAGCATTTTGGACGCCATCTTGGCTTTGCCCTCCTAATGACTCCGAAGCTGGACATCGCTCGAAATGTCGACTCCAAGTATTCCGATACTCGTGAAAGGTTTCAGGGATACTTGGAATTGTGGCACCACGACAAAGGGGTCCTTCTTCGCAGTGAACGCGCAAACTTGTCTTTAACGGGTTGAATTGAACTAAGTTCGATTCACTCCACTCGGAGATTCGCCCCGGAGAGCTCTCCACTTCAGAGACAAGCTTAGATCGTCTCTCTTGCACAACGCTCTGTGAAAGACTCTAATGGCCGATATATCGCGCATCCCCCGTGCCGTCATCTGCATAGCAATGCATGCCATCAATAGATGTCATTGATATACAGGATGAAAAGCGTGGGGAAGGGCACCGAACCTTGTGGAACACCAGCGTTAATGGTCATGGTATCGGAGCAGCCACCGTCTAGAACGACCGTGATGCTCCGCCCATCCAAAAAGCTAGCGATCCACTTGTAGAGTCCCTTGGGAATACCGTAAGATGGTAGCTTCGACAGAAGTGCCCTATGCCAGACCCTGTCGAAGGCCTTCGTGATAAGAAGCTCACAGAAAGAGCCTCGCCCTTGCTCTCCAAGACTTTAGCCCACCTGTAAGTAAGGTATACAAGAAGGTCGCCGGCTGAGCGACCGTGACGGAAACCGTATTGTCGGTCATTTCAGGAGTTGTGTATTTATTACTCGCTCCATCACCTTGGAAAGCAAGGAAGTTATTGCGATAAGCCTATAGCTCGATGGGTCCGACTGGTCACTCTTCTTGGGGATATGATGGATGTGGGTGGTTTTCCATGAAGACGGGACCCTGTTAGTTAGTACTATACGAGAGGCGATACAAACGCGTTAGCGTAGGTGTCAACTTAGGGGCGTAGGTTTTCAAAACCATTGCAGGGATGCAATCTGGCCCTCTCGACTTATGGACGTCCAGGGCCTGCAGCTCCCGCCTGACTGCACACTGTCTAAAGCAGATCTCAGGCAGAGAGCTATCACACCAGGGGATGTTGGGTGGTGTGGCGCCCCGGTCATCCATAGTGGAGTTCGTCGTCGTCGAATGTAGTCGTCGTGGCCTAATGGATAAGACGTCTGGTGCATACGTGTTGAGGCGATGCACCGATGTTCGAATCTCAGGCGGGTACCAATTTTTCTAATGAAATACGTACTCAACAATTGTTCACGATTGACTTCCACGGTGAAGGAATAACATCGTGTAATAAAAATCAAACCCGCAAAATTATAATTTGCGTAATTACTGGTGGTAGGACCTCTCGTGAGTCCGCACGGGTAGGTACCACCACCCTGTCTATTTCTGCCGTGAAGCAGTAATGCGTTTCGGTTTGAAGGGTGGGGCAGCCGTTGTAACTATACTTGAGACCTTACAACTTATATCAAGGTGGGTGGCGCATTTACATTGTAAATGTCTATGGGCTCCAGTAACAACATCAGGTGGGCTGTGAGCTCGTCCACTCATCTAAGCAATAAATAAATAAATAAATAAAAAGTTCGAGGCGAAGAATTTGACCAGAACGTTAGCCTTCTCTTTCGCACTATGGGCCAGACTGTCATCGACTTTACGTAGTGGTGGGAGACAAGACCTGCAGAAGTCGCCTTCTGCAGCCTTAGCCAGCGATCAGAAAGCACGGCTCCCAGAGGGATAGCCTTTCAGTGGCTTACCAATTCTGGCAACGTTCTCCGAATTCGCCTTGGCAATAGTTCTCATATAGGACCTAGAGGTGGCGTTAAATTTCCGCCTCTCCTCCGAAATGTCGGGGTCCTGGCATCTCCTAGCATCATTCCATGCCGCGTATGCGGACCGCTTGAGGTGTGCAGCATCCCTGCTAGGTTTATTATACCAGGGTTTGCTGCGACCCCCAACGGGCACCTCAGAAGAAGGAATGAATAATTCCATCCCCTGAAGCACCACGTTTTCAAGCCGGTCTGCACAGACGTCAGGATCATCGGAGGAAAAGCAGAGGCGCCCCCATGGGTAGGATGCGTAAAATTCACGCATTCCGTCCCAATCTGCTAACCTGTACCGCCAAACTCTTCGAAACCCGGTCATCATTCGACGACTAGGGCGAGAGAGTGGTATCGCAGTACGGATATGGCAGTGATCAGACGATCCAAGTGGAGCGTCGACCACCACACTATCCAGCTGGGTGAGATGTCAGCAGAAGGTCCAACAAAGAAGGCTCGTGCCTCTCAATGTCTGGGACACGGGTGGGCTGTGTCACCAGCTGAGTGAGGCCGTAGAACAAAGCGAAATCGTAGGCTGCCCGACTCGGGAGGTCAGTGGTTCTGGACCCCAACCACTCGTGGTGATGAGCGTTAAAGTCACCAAGGACCACCACCTCCGCAGATGGGCACTGCTCAAGCAGCAAGACGTAACCTTTTTTTAATTTATTTTTGTGTGTTTGTGGTATTTAATACGCTTTTATTAGCTTCAGACGTATGTATGTTTGGAACGGAATCTTTGAACATGATTTTCAAAACGCCGGATTAACTCAAAATTTGGTATACTTATTAAGGACCGATGACAATTCAATATTAAAATAAAATTGAAAACATTGAAATTCAACTAAAAAATAAAAAATAATAGTTTAAAAAAACTAACAAAATACGCTTTTATAGAAACCCAACTAAAAAATAGAAAATAAATTTTAATAAATTTGAAAAATAGTGTAAGAAAAAATGATTTTATTGTAAAAAAAGCGTGCAGTGTTTCATATGTGGGAGGAAATGTTCCACTTTTCTCCCTTGGTGCACAATGTACTAATTTGTGAATGTACTTGAATTAACATTAGAATTCAATGTGAAATTCGCTCTTTTTTCAAGATTATTTTCGTCACAAATTTCTGTTGCCACCTGTACCTGCAGATTTAGTTATGTTTAAGACCTTGAGTTTAAATAATTTATTTGTTAAGAATGTGACAGGAGGCAGCTAGCACACTGCCATATTAGAAAATCATATCCAAATACCTATTTTATTATTATTAATAATAATAATATATTAATTATTTATTATAATTTAGTATAATCATCAAGTCTTGGTTCAGAAGTGTTGAAATTAATCTGAATCTGAAATTAATGTTTCGAGCATTAATGAGAAAACGAAAGAGACTTGTTATGACTATTCGATTCTTGATTTTCGCTGTAGTTATTTAAATATGATTTTTGTTATTTTACGAATCAAAATCCGAAATAAGGTGACACCTAGTAATCTGCAAAGTTTCAGTGTCACAGGAATTTGAGGGTGATTTATTTCTTCTACACAAGAAATCTTAGCGCATAAACAGCGACTAGAATATTATAATGCCGGCTGTTATAATATTATCCGTTTCTCGTTTGCTTTTTATCCATTTTGATTATAAACAAAAGAGAATTAACCACTAATCAATCTGTAGAAGTAAACCTAGATGAACCTAGCTTGATAATTACAGTCACATTCATCAGGTGTATAATGATCATATATGGTATAATTGCAAATATGACACCAAAAAATCTTTTTTAGTAAAAAAAATATCAATATCAATGTACCGACCGTAATACCGAAATAATTACTAGTACTACTATTAATAAGTGGGTTACACCCACGACACGCACGTTATAATAAGTACATAGTTTTGTATAATTTGAATCCGAAGTGAATAGTCGGCAACGTCACGTTGTTCACAAGCGAAATTTAGAGCTGGCTGGCGACGCCAAATCATCGGTATGGTAAAAGCCAATATACAGCGCTACGTATACACACCCTCTGGCGGCACCGCTCGACACTGCGATATGCTTTTCCAAACGTTTCTGAGGCAATTTGGTGACCATCTCAAAAATTGATATAGTAACCATAACTCCATCTACAGTTGATTGGTGTAAAAAATATTGAGAAACAAAGTGGCGACCGCATATTGGTCGCCAAATGTCGGTGGTCGCCACTTTAAATGTACTTTTGTGTTCATTGGATGCCAAAAGTGTTACAGGATATATATATATATATATATATATATATATAAATTGGAATATTATAGTAATATATATATATATATATATATATATATATTACTATAATATTTGCTACGACCAGCTAGGACCAGCTTTATACTTTAGCATGAAAACAAAATTAATCCATTTGAGTCACAACCCTGAGTAATAAGGAAAGCGACACAAGGAGAGAGAGTTTAATTAACATAGTAATAAACCTTAACAAATGGGCGATACGCGAACAAAATCATACTTAGTGTGACGTACCAATTAAAGTATGACTTACTATGAAAAGTGGATTATTTTTTTCACAGTTGTAAATATTCGTAATTTAGTCTAGATTTTGATTTAGCACCTAACAAATGTTCCAAACCAGAACGTATGTCGTTACGCCTATAAACATAATGGTCACTGTTTGGGGGTCTTATGCCAGTATGATTTATCATGGATTCATTAGTCTGGTTCTAACAAAGCGTATTGTATGTTGTGTGTGTATACTCCAGAACTAAATAACAATAACTCACAACCCCCTGATCAATTTGTGGCTTAGCAGACTTCTTGAAAGGCAGAAATGCATCGATAGCATGCCTGAATACTTTATATAAGCACAATTATTGAAAAAAATATAGATACAATGATATCGACTCCGGTTTTTGTAAATAATATTATCTCGCTACGTTAATCGGCAAAAAAAACTGCTGTCGAAATAAATTCCTTATGATGAAGATTAACACAAAAAGCTTCAGATTTATACAACTTCCATGATATTTATTCGACCGTGAATAATGATGTTTCTACCTGTGGGAAATGGCATGTGATAATGATCCAACATATAACTAACTTTATCCTTGTTTTTCTCTATCTCTTCGTTAATCTAATAATTAGATGTTTTATTATATTACTAGCTGTACCCGTCCGCTTCGCTGGGCATTTAAAATTAACATTATTGTTTCTCACCCCCACAAAGATTCTCATCATTAACGCCCCCGCAACTGGGTAGGGAGTCCAACACTCATATAAATATTAGCCTATCCATTAAGTACATGTATTTTCTACATGGATACCAAGTTTCAAGTCAATCGGATGCATGGTTCAGTAGTTATAACGGATCATCCGTAAAAACCACTGTAGATTTATATATTAGTATAGATTTGATCCAATCTTATTGAACATTTAAAATTATTTACGCGGACAGCATACTGGTCGTAACCCCGGGAGAGACTACCGAAAGTCTGCCCGTCTAGCTTACGCAGGTATGGCATTCGTCGTCGGGAGGCTCTGAAGGCTGGGGGCTCGACGTGAAGCTGGAGAAAACCCAGGTTGTTTCACGAGCCTCGGCAAGTGCCGCCGCCGGGCACCTACTTTGTGATAGCGGGCGTCCGCGTCGAGATCTGGGAACGTGTTCTTAAAAATCAATAAAATTGAAGTCCGCGCAGTAATAAAATATCTCTGGTTGAAAACTTTAAAACGGAGCAGGTAAATCAAGACTTGAAAACAACATTAGGGGTTCATGCTCCTGGATATTCGACGCCTGCGCGTTGGTATACTGAGTTCA
Organism: Bombyx mori; assembly: GCF_030269925.1. Taxonomy (NCBI): domain Eukaryota; kingdom Metazoa; phylum Arthropoda; class Insecta; order Lepidoptera; family Bombycidae; genus Bombyx; species Bombyx mori. The sequence continues at coordinate 8,169,476 of NC_085114.1, forward strand.
AGCCAGAAAAAACTTCCATTAACAGCGAACCCCACACGGGATGCACTACTTTCGTAGTGACAGACAACCGATTAAAAAAAGTGGAAAACATTGTCTTGGCGGATGTGGGTATGAGAAAAGTGTCAGCGCACTGGATGTCCAGAATGCTTTCTAACGCGCAGAAAAGGAAGATCAAGAATTGTACAAAGCTGTTTGAGTTTATTACACAAGATCATAACCCATTTTATGACTCGAATCATAACTATAGACAAAATATGGCTTCATCATTATAACCCTGAAACAAAAAAAAAACAGTCCATAACTTGAAAGAGAGCGTCATCTTCAATTTGGATAAAATAAATAGCGTTTCCATACGCCACTGTTCCATCATTCCAAAGGGCTGTTTTTCTGGGACAGGCAAAGAGTGGTGATGATGGAATACTTTAATCATGGAGCCACTATTATGGGGATTATGTACGCAGGACAGATAACAAAGTTGCTTGAGGAAATACGCAAGCAACGGCGTTTCAAATTCGCTAAAGTTATTTTGTTTGGCAAAGATAACGTCCCCGCGCACAAGTTCAGAGTTACCATGGCTGACATTCTAGGAGCTGGATTCGAATTGATGAAACATCCTCCATTTTAAAGTCGATGTGGGCTAAAGGTTTAAGATGCCTGGTACAGTCGTATCAAGCGATGAAATGGTGTTCGAATCCCGCAGCCAAGGACAAACTTTTCTAATGAAATACGTACTAACAATAGTTGACAATTGACTTTCACAGCGAAAAAATAACAACGTGTATTAAAAATCAAACCCGCAAAATTATAATTTGCATAATTACTGGTGGTAAGACGTCTTGTGAGTCCGCATGAGTAGGTAGGTTCTATGAATATTCATTTACACATATGATAATATATTATCTACCAGCCAATAAAAGCCCCGTTACAGAATTGGCTCGGCCGTACCCGATGTTTTACTTTTTAGAGTATCTGTAAATTCTTTTTATTTTTAGAGCATAATCTGACTTGTTTCAATGACCTTTTAAATTGACATTTAGTTAGTTGTAAATTGAAAAATAAAAATGTGCGAAATGATCACTTACAAATTTACTTATTAATTTATTTTTGATCTGAAATGAACAATTGGAAATAGCTTTGATATAACGAAAAGTTGGGCAAATATCTCAAAGGTCCAAATGATGGGGAACAAAATTGAGATCTGCTATGACCCTGTTTTAGAACGTTTAGCACTTCTGAATAAATAAATACAACTTCTGTTAACTTGTTCTTGTTCGCAATTGAGTTTTGATCACTAGGTATTTGAATTTTGCCAAATTAAAACCAAAGGGCAAGTTTTCTTTTAGAACATTTTAATGAAATATCCTACTGTTAAGTAATATACTATATTAGTAATATTTAAAAGAACTATAGGTAAAGTAGATAAAAAGGAAGTAACAGAGGTAGAAGTAACTGTAGTCGTCGTGGCCTAAAGGATAAGACGTCCGATGCATACGTATCTAGCGATGCACCGGTGTTCGAATCCCGCAGGCGAGTACCAATTTCTCTAATGAAATACGTATTTAACAAATGTTCACGATTGACTTCCACGGTGAAGGAATAACTTCGTGTAATAAAAATCAAACCCGCAAAAATTATAATTTGCGTAATTACTGGTGGTAGGACTTCTTGTGAGTCCGCCCGGATGGGTACAACCACCCTGCCTATTTCTGCCGTGACGCAGTAATGCGTTTCGGTATGAAGGGTGGGGCAGCCGTTGTAACTTACTTGAGACCTTAGAACTTATATCTCAAGGTGGGTGGCGCATTTACGTTGTGGATGTCTATGGGCTCCAGTAACCACGTAGAACCAGGTGGACTGTGAGATCGTCCACACATCTAAGCAATAAAAAAAACCTCTTTCTTTAGCCTCTTTCAAATTAAAAGCATTCATCTTAATCTTTAATGGCATCGGCTATGACACAAATGACCAGATCACAAAATATAAATGAAATTGGCGAAACTTACCACTTAACCGAACTCGCTCTAGAACCGGTGATCCAATCAATAGTTGTGCTTTCATGTGTCTTAACATGTTACTCCTAAGGTCCATCTCTCGCAAATTTACCATGTGGTTCACCGTTTCCGGAGGTATCTCCCAAAGAGATGACAAACCGTGCATCGTTATTTTCTGAGAATAAGAAGAAGAATAAGTATGTTAAGAATCGATAAGACTTAAAAAAAAATTATGCGACTTTCATATGCGAACGAGTTCACGTCTCACTTAGTGGTTACCGGAGTTCATAGATATCATATATTTTCATTTGATTTTTTTTTCCTACCTATGCTGATAGCGTTGAGAGGCTATTTCAGCTTCGCCCTAATATGTAGGTGAGCTCACGGGGCTCAAACCGGAGTGTTGCTAACACTGGCCCTAGCAAGAGCAGTGTTATCAGAATCTACCACCGAATCGGAAACGCGACCCACTGAGAAGATCCAGTGAGAAACTCAGTGGGCTGTATCTATTGGTTAATTCCCTCGTCGAGCCCTTCGTCGGCGACGGAATCGGCGAGGACGGTGACCGGTACTACCTAAAAGTACCGTTAATGGATCTGGAGGATCCGTAATGACGTGATTTGGGCATTTGATTATATGCGCCTGCATACTAACAATCTTAGATTCAAAATGTACACACCTAGGTACCAGTGGCATTAAAATCGTATAAGTCTTTTATCTTCGCATACTTCGTTTGGCCAGCCATATATTTTAAAAAAAACACGTTAATTTTGGACCCAAAATAATCGTCAAAATCATGTAGAACTTTTTTCACTAAACAGGGCTTTTCAACAACTATTTCCTGTAGTACGCGGCATAAATATAGGACCGTATAAACTTTGCATTGAAGCAGTAGCCAGACACTGTTTCTAATACATTAATAGAATAGTTTAGTTTTCATTACCATTAATTTAATTACGGTTTAATTGAATTTCCAAAAGGAATTCCCTATTATAGAAAGGCATTTATATTATTATGAAATATATTTGGACGATAAATATAAACGTTAATAATAACTTATACACGTAGGCAGCAGCTTCTTCGAAATACCTAGTACCGAAGTACCGAGACGTCTGACAGTGATCGAATTATCTCAAGAAACTACAAAAACTACAATCTTATTCGAAGCAATTTTATACATTTTAGGAAATACCGACTAGATTACAAAGAAGACTCACAAAATAATTCACGAGAAACTACTCGGTTGTGAGACACAGTAACTAAAACACAGAACTATAAGTAATATTGTGAATTATCTTTGCGAGTGTACTAGGCCTTATATCGTATTCCATTAATAGAACCAAAGGCACCTTATATTCTTTCCTAAGGTTCGTTCGTGAAAATCGGCTTGAGAATGAAAATGTCATAAAGAGGCATAGCTATTTTCGTATGCATGTAACATAATTTGCTATGTAACTTCTAACAGTATGCTAGTAAATTACGAAAATATTTAAAAAACGATTACTTCTATTCTTAACAAAACTTATTTTCAGTGTAAACTATATTAAAACCTATATTTCCGGTAATTTGTGCGAAAAAAACAACCATTTAGATTGAAGATGACTAAAAATCTACTGTATTAATTAGAACATCATCATTGAACCTCTATCCGTAAAAAATGTCGCACAGTAAGAGGAGGGGCTTCCTTCTCCTCACAGTACCTGTAAACTAAATAATCAGTTGCGCTGCGTTGCTTATTCAATTAGATATGTCAAAATGTAAATATTAAGAGAAATTCTTAATAATAATAATCAATGAGAATAAATAACGAGTGAGTCAATAACACCAATGCTCAGATGAAGTCAAACACTCAGCTGTACATTGTGATGGCTGTCTAACTCTTCGAAGGCGACGGTAACACCGATCTGCCTATTTCTGCTACTTAGCGAATATGCGTTCTAGTTCGAATTCTTCTTATTCTTATCCAGAAATACCTCAATCTATGTCTTAAGAACACATTTACGTCGTGATTTATGTGGCCTCCAGTAACGGCTAACTATCAATGTAGTTAATAACTAATAACTATTGAATTTCTCACATTAGAACGGTCTCAGTATAATGAAAATCTCACTATTCAAACTTGAGCCCGTGGCTACATCATGTAATATGGCAGTACCTGACCGTGCGGACTGTCAATATCCTGCTTTATCGACATTTCGTATACTTTTAAGGAAGAATCATTATTTGCCCTGCATTAAAAACAATACAAGCCAAAATAATACTACAAAACTACTAGGTACGCAACCTATGTTATTTACAACAATATTTTAGAATTGCGTAAGGCAAGAACCGTAGTCAGGTCTCGCAAAAAGGTCACGACTTATTTTAGAATGATGTAAAAGCGATGTATAAATTATTGTATTTATCTATAAAAATTGTATATAAAAATGAATTGCTGTTCGTTAGTCTCGCTAAAGCTCGAGAACGGCTGGATCGAGTTGGCTAATTTTGGTCGTGAATTATTTGTGGAAGTCCAGAGAAGGTTTAAAAGGTAGATAAATATGAAAATGCTCGGAATTAAATAAAAATAACAATTTTGTTTTTCCTTTGATGTGTCCCCCGTCGGACGGATTCCTTTTGTTTGTTTTAAGTTTATTTTATACAAAAGTTTAGGTTTTTATTTATCGATTGAGGTACTACGAAGTCTGCCGGGTCAGCTAGTTAGTAATAAATTGTTCGGATCAGGTTAAATTGTTAATGATATCACATTATATTGTCAATGTATTTTTTAATAATTATTATGTTTTTTTGAGGATCAAAGGCAAATCCTGGCACGATAGTACTAGAAATACCCTGACACTCCAGCCTCACACAATGTCAGTCTGCAATCTTTGGCAAGCTCTATCCCATGATTTGTAAGGGAAGTAAAGTGTTCCCGAGTATTAACTTCTGATATAACAACATTCTAGAAAATGAATAAACCCGATCATGACATATGCGAGTCTAGTTTTCATAAACCCCTTCTCAATCATACAGTTCCACTTCCCAAGATTAGCCATCGCAACACAGTTAGTTACACGTGAGACTTGATTGAGATTGACGTGACTGTCAACAAAATCTCGTAATTGAGTCGACTATTATCAAAGCCGGCAATGTGACTATTGGATAATTATTGGTAAATCAGAAAAACGAATTATTGACTTTGTATTCCATTGGCAGTCACAAAACTCTTCTGAACGACATCTTAGATAAATAACAGGTTAAGTATTAACCTTTATTTAATGCAGGTTTTGAACCGTATTATTTGAAGGAGACGATTATATTCAAATCAATCTGTATTGACATATCAATAACATTTTTTTGTCCAAATGCACAGATTGCCACCTTTGATAATAGACGACTCAATTATCCGTAAGTATATTAAGTCTATATCGTGGTACTTCGCAACAACGATGCGGCATGAGAACTCCCTTAATGTATCCACTACTAATGCCACCCCTGACGTGGCTCACCCAAAAGTCAAAAAACCGCCGTTGACATCCTACATCAGTGATTCTCAAACTTATTTCTTTTACCGCCCCCTTTGAAAATCAATTATTTTTCAGCGCCCCCCATTTTTCATACACGCCTAAAACTTTAAAACCACAATTTAATTAATTTAATTAATAAATGTTGTATTAATTTTAGTAAATGTAGTATCACGTAGTACATAATATATTATTATGTATTTGTAGGTGCTATTATTGTTTCTTCATATAATTATGTACGTACATTGCTACAGAGTGTCTATTTACAAATTTGCAAAATAAAAATGAATTCATCTCATCAATAGGTTTGTTTAAATTCAGAATTACCAAAATACATTGCTATTTTACTGTACTATTATTGTACGAACGAAACTATTTTTGTTGAATATCTTTCTCATTAATATAAGATAAGATTCTCATCATAAGATAATTAAAATTTTATATTTCGACTAGTAAATAATACTACTAACAATAATAACTTATTTAACTTCGGAAAATAAATTAATATCATTTCGTATTATAGACTGATATAGGTAATTTTTCATAGAATTTCAGTTTATAATTTAAAACTGGTTCAAATAAAAACCACCGCCTAAGCCAGCGTTTTGTTATTTGTAACATTTAATATTTATAATAATATATATAGAAATAGTAAACGATGTTTACAATAAGTAAACTGTTTAGGCTTACTGATTTATTTGCTATGAGGCTATTTGACACTGGACGGTAATAGGTTAATTGTAAAAAAAAATTTCTAACAACTTTTTGAACAATAATTACGAGGGCGGCACTGAAAATTTCGGGAATTAACGAAGTGACACAACATTACTATTTAAAAATGTATTTATTGCTTTTAGAAGTATTCTCCGCGAAATTTGACACATTTTTCCATACGATGGAACCAATCATTGAAGCAACCATTCCATTCGGAAGTTGGGGTCTCCAAAATGGCCGTTTTGTAGGCGTCCACGGCTTCTTCAGGTGATGAAAATCTCTGTCCACGCAATTTCTTCTTTATTTTAGGGAAAGTATAGAAATCATTAGGGCTTAGGTCGGGGCTGTACGGCGGATGGTCTAATAATTCTATGTTTTTTCTTGCTCTAAAAACTCTTTTGTTCTGTGCGCGGTGTGAGAACTCGCATTGTCGTGATGGAGGATGATGCGGCGGTTGTAGTTCTCTTTACGGAGTTCAGAAACGACCTGTGGCAAACAAATGCTAGCATACCATTCTGCATTAACCGTTCTTTGTCCCTCAAGAGGAATAGTCTTAACATGGCCGGTTTTGGAGACAAACGTGGCCACCATTTTTTTTGCAACACTCCGTGAACGAACAATTTTTGTTGGCTTTAACTCATTTTCGAACACCCAAACTCGTGACTGGTTTTTTGTTTCGGGTTCGTACGCGTATATCCAGGATTCGTCACCTGATACAATGTTGTATACAGCATTTGAGGATCCTGCGTGGAATCTTTCGAGAGTTCTGACGCACTAAGTAACGCGAGCTGCTTTTTGCTCTTCACAGAGCGAATACAGTATCCATCGGGAAAACAACTTTTTAAAACCTAATTGTTCGTGCAAGATTATTTTTATTTGACTCATGCCAATGTCTAAAGTTGCCTAAATTTCGCGGTATGTCACATGTCGATCTTCCTCAATCAGCTTACGCACAGCATCAACGTTTTCTTGGGTGACTGCAGTTTTTGGACGACCTTGACGGGGATCATCACTGAGCTTGACACGTCCACGTTGAAACTCAGCAAACCAGCGATAAATTGTGGTTTTGGATGGGGCTTCATCACCAAATGCAGAAATCATCCGGTCAACACACTGTTTTTGTGTTAAACCACTTCGAAAGTCATAATAAATCATCGCTCTTGAATTTTCTCGAGTCAATTCCATTTTCTTAACGACTAAACAAGTTTGACAAAACCTCGTGACAAGACCGAGAATCTTTTTTTAAATAACTAAATGGTATTCGATTTTTAAAACCAAAGAGTTTTCAATTAAAAAGATTTTAATATGACAGGAACAGTGGAAATATTCCATTCCCGATACTTTTAGTGCAGCCTAGTATATACGTATTTCCATTTTACATAAATATTATGATTCTTACATCAATAATTTCTTATAAAATGCTAGGAAAATGCTCTAAAATGCCCTTATGTTAAAAACAAGAAAGAAAGTAACGAAACCTTCAATTTATGTTAGTTTAGGTATGTATAATATTTTAAAACTCTGCATGGTAGTTTTTTCCTAATGTTTAAAATAATTTCTGGTGCAATATAAGGTAAAATTGCTCTAATTTTTTAACTATCATCGACCATGTTCCTTTATCCGCAGAAACTTGTTACAACTTGATTGCGTACGGTTTGCGGACTATCCTACGAAATCTATGTTAAGTATTTTAAGTTTTTATAACATCATAAAGGGTAGAAATATAAACTAATTATTCGTTATTGTGTAGTAGGTGGGTTTTAATTTTAGTTAAATTTAAAATACTATATAAAGTAAATGAAATTACAAATTATACATAACCCCCCCTAACCCCCTAGCCCCCCTAACCCAAATCAACGCCCCCCAATTTTTCCTGGGCCCCGTAACGCCCCCCTCTAGGTTTCAAACGCCCCCAAGGGGGCGTTATCGCCCACTTTGAGAAAGACTGCCCTACATCCTTATAGATCCAGATCGATGCTATTGAACGTTTCAAGTTCGAACGCAAAAAAAGCACATTTCACCGTACTCGTTGAACTTTGTGGAGGTGCTAGATTCACTGTTAGACAAGATCATGCAACTATACCAGAAGTCATACGTGAGCACGTGCTAGATAAGTTATAACTAACATAAAATTATGCCTATCTTCAAGATTCGAATTTCGTCATCACTCGATACGCCTATACAGGGTACCTGTTCATGTACCTGTTATCCACATTCGTTTCTCTGTCTCAGCTATCCGTTTACAATCAGACAAACATACGGAGTCCAAACTCCCGCCAAAGTCCAAAACCACCACCCGCCTATTTCTGCCGTGAAGCAGTAATGTGTTTCGGTTTGAAGGGTCGGGCAGCCGTTGTAACTATACTGAGACTTTAGAACTTATATCTCAAGGTGGGTGGCGCATTTAAGACGTTGGTGTCTATGGGCTCCAGTAACCACTTAACACTAGGTGGGCTGTGAGCACGTCCACCCATTAGAGCAATAAAAAAAAACTCGTGGAAATCGAAAGATAAACTTATATCAATGGGTACCATACATATACAACTATAAATAAAATAGTAAAATAAAAAATTGTAGACCACAGCCAGTGTTAAAGTGTTGAAAAGAATAAATAATTTAAAAAAATGTACCTCTATTTTACTATCACTGCGAAAATAGCCCTTGAATGTTCGTAAGAGTGTGCAGTTTACAATTTCAAGTGACCTCAGCTCTGGGAAATGAAGATGAAGGTGTCCAACATTAAAGCACTCTCCAGGCCATTCAGTTACTGTTAAGTGAGTTATTTCGTACCTAAAAACATAAATACATTATTTATTTTAGTAATTAATTAATATTTGTGACTATTATATTTATATAATATTTATCTTAATATTCATTATTTATTCTCAATAAACAACGATTTGTGAATGATGTGAAAAATATTGAATCTTTGAAGCTTTACTGAGATTAATAGTATGATTTACAAAAGTTGGATTAGTTTGTAGGCACCAAACGAATTGTCGAATATAAAAATATTGATATGATAAACACTAACGATCTCATTCGTAATAAAATGCTTATCGATGCTATAATCCAATACGACTATTAACTAAAACGTCAGCTAAGCTAATAAATAAACGAAAAATAATAATAATTAGTAATTCTTCCTAGATCTTTTATAGGCAGACTATCATCAATACTGCGGAAATGCTGATTAATAATTTTAAAAGCTTAAAGTGCGAATTCTCTTCCTTTGTTTGTGGGCCGGACGCTGAACTTTCTACGAAAACCTACTTCTGCGGGGGCACATGGTCTGTGAACGTAACGTAGCTACTCACTAAACGACACCTCTGCTCTACACATGTCTGAGTCCCGGAACCCGGACAGTAGGAGGGGTAACAGCAGTCAACACAGCAACCTGGTGTACGGTCATACCAAACCGTCGCGGCGTCTGAATAGGTGAGAATGACTAGGTCGGCAATTGTGATCGGCATACGGCGATAACAGAAACAGCATGCCGGGTAGGACTTTGCGCCACTAGGGTGCTCTTAACGCAGCGCGCCACCTCAATCTCTCCAGTCACCCTGAACCACCACCGAGGATAAGGCCTTCATCGTCAACTCACTCCTGTCAACGCGATTAAGTAACACCCCAAATAGAGACGTCCTTGGTCACGGTTCAACCAGTTCGTGACAGCCGGGTGATTGCCACGATAGTCCATATACCAGCAGTCGGGTCCGCTAGATGGCAAGATTAGGATTCTAGGACAGCACGCTGAGATTAGAGGTTCCGCACTCGAGTGACACCAAACCAGGACGTGGCTCGTCACAGTCACGGAACTCACATCTCTCATAAGCACAGCGCGTTTCGGACAACAAAGCATCGTAACATTTGTTGCGTTTCATGATGTTGCACCGTAGAATTATCCACTACAATCTTCGTTACAGGCTCATCTTCACAAATTATTTTTTACTGGCGGTAGGACCTCTTGTGATTACTGGTGGTAGGACCTCTTGTGATTACTGGTGGTAGGACCTCTTGTGATTATTACTGGTGGTAGGACCTTTTGTGAGTCCGCACGGGTAGGTACCACCGCCCCGCCTATTTCTGCCGTGAAGCAGTAATGCGTTTCGGTTTGAAGGGTGGGGCAGCCGTTGTAACTATACTGAGACCTTAGAACTTATACCTCAAGGTGTGTGGCGCATTTACGTTGTAGATGTCTATGGGTTCCAGTAACCACTTAACACCAGGTGGGCTGTGAGCTCGTCCACACATTTAGGCAATAAAAAAAATTAAAAAAAAAAAATTAAGCGTGTAAAGTATAACAACTCCAATTTGAAGACGATGTAATTGAGTTGCAGCGCGACCACGTTACAAACACCTCCGATCACGAGAAGAGCTTCAATAGACAGCGAGCACACTCTGAGTCCTTTGAAATAACAAGGCTTGAGATTTCGCGAGCACCCGATGTCTAAGTTTCGGACAAGGTTGAGCTGAGATACTATTGTAAATATACTGGGACTTTGTTGTGCTAATGTTTGTATTATGCTACGGAATTTCCAGAACAACATAATATTATAATATTATCGATGTGGATCTACATAACTTAATTTGTTTACGTACTGTGGTTATTATGGTAAAAATTATGCACAGCTTACATAAACAACTACATATACACCGAATATTAAAGTTACCCTAGCATAGCTCTTTTTAATTATTATCTTTATTGGTGTCCGATTGCTGAAGTTTATATGACACGAATGAGTGAAATAAAGTACCAATTAAATTTCATTTTGCCCGTTTTGTTTTTGTTCTGATTTATATAATAATGGCTTATAGTTAAATCGTTTAGTAATTGTCGAGTAATTAAATAAGTTTAGTAATACTCAACTTATTTAATTAGCAAACTATTTTAGATTAAACTTCAGCTATATTTCACTTTTCTTTTTATATCTATATTTTTATTATCTTATAATCTGAATAAACTCTTCACTTAAAGGATTGCAAAAAACCTTACTTTTTATATAGTTAATGTTAATTATAAATATTATAATGAATTTTATAATGAATATTATAATGAATTAAATAAAAAGCCCCTAAATAAATAAATAAAAAAAGTGAAAGCTAGCGAGATAAAAATCAGGCTGACAACCTACTTGATCCCGTTAATCCATTGGTCATTAAAGCCCCCTTTGCATCGTAGATTTTGATGAATTTGTACACATTTAGCCTTTAATGAATAGTCAGAAAGAAAACAGGATTCTCGCATCATAGCCTTGGTTTGGTTGCTTTTTCGCACTTGTAATCCTGGCATCACCACACTCGTTAAGCTAAAGATCAGCACAACTTGTACAATATCTGTAAATTTCGATATCTATTATTTTATTCATAGTATACACTTACATCTATATAAACTAGTAAATATCTGTTATTACTTTTTATATTAAGACTACAATACTTGATGCTGTTGTACAATGTCCTTTAAATCAATTTCCACGTTCAGTTATTTATAGATAAAATTTAAACCTAAAATCTAACGAACCTAATTTATTTAATTTTAATGTTTAATATTCAGATCACTTGATCTGAGGTTCAATTGAACAAATTTAATTTTAATAACCCAATAACCAGAGACATAAATGTTTCATTTACTACTTTTGCACTATCGTAGTAGGAATCCTATCTTGAATCTACCAAATCTACCAAACTCATGAGAGTTATAGGTTCCACAATTCCACTGGTAATTTGTTATTAGGCCCTCCTACTGACAAATTACCAGTATACTGGTGGTAGGACCTATTAAGAGTCCGCGCGGGTAGGTACCACCACCCTGCTTATTTCTGCCTTTATATCTCAAGGTGGGTGGCGCATTTACGTTGTAGATGTCTATGGGCTCCAGTAACCACTTAACAGCAGGTGGGCTGTGAGCTTGTCCACTCATCTAAGCAATAAAAAAAAAAAAAGAACATTCAAGCAAAAAAAAAAGTTCACGCGGTTTTTTTCTGAGGAGAAGTAACCGATTATGCTTTTAAGTTTAAATGGTAGAATTTTATGTTAAAAAAACACACACACACAACAACAAAACAGCATGATATCTTTGTATTACGAATTCAAAATAATTAATGAAATGTTACCGAGTGCTTGTGTAAATATTTTCCAAAAATATCCTTAACCATGACTTTTTATGGAAATGTGTTAACACAGAAGCAAGACATACACGATTTGTATTAAGGTGGTCGTGACAAATCAATTTACAGGAAATCATGAAGAGCGGCCTTCGTTACGTTTACTGTATTATTTAACTTAATTTCTCGATAAAATTATTACAGAATAAACTACACGGAAAATAACATATTCATCAATTTTATTTTACTATTGTATTAGGAAATTAAATACAACTTTATTTATAATATTAGCACAGGAATTGTGTACGGAAAAATATTGGAAAACAATAACTTCAATCGTCATTTTAATGTATTATTTACCTCAATTTTATTACAGAATGGTCATTTGTGTTGTGATTGATAAATAAACAAAGGTTTTAAATTTATAAAATATATATTTTACATTATGAACTTTAACTAGTTTGATTTTTTTTATTGACTTTGTAGGCAGACGAGCCTACGGCCCACCTGATGCTAAGTGGTTACCGTCGCTCATGGACGTCAGCAATGCCAGGGGCAGAGCCAAGCCGCTGCCAACCATAAAGTACTGTCCGCAAGCCTCGTTTGAAGAAGGACATGTCATAGCGCTCGGAAAACACCGTGGAGGGTGTTGTGAGGTGGTGGGTGTTGCAATCATATTTGGGCAAAGAGGGCAAGACGCTGCTTCTCCCAGACGGAGCACTCTGCGATCATGTCTGTCTGTCTTGTCTTTCTCGTCAACACAGTGGTTTTATTCCATCGTCGGCTTCCTCTCAGTGACGCAACAAAAATAATGACCGAACCAGCCATGACCAGTGAAGACTAGCCGGAAGCTAAGACATCCCTGGTCACGGCTCACACAATCTGCGAGGACCGGTCCAATCGTCTCAATCGCAAGTACAATAATAATTATGATGTGAACTTTAAGGAACATTAAGTAACCGACCTCGGTTACTTCTAACTTTTAGTTGAACTAAAAGTTATAAATTATTCTAAATCATCATATGTCTAATATAAGTTCCCAGACAACTAAGACTAACCAGAAAAGTAATTCTGTAAGATTCAAGTAATTACATTCATAACAGGTCAATGGAAAAATATTAATTATAAACCACTACACTGTTTGTATTCTGAAAGCTAAAGTAAAACAATAAAACAGAATATCCTTTAGAAAATCGAACTTAATGAAGTATCAACGTAACTCACCTTTCATCTCCGATATTTTGCCTTCTAAGCCAAATTAAACAAGTTCCTAACATTGAACGGAATTATATTTTCTGTGTGCAAATCTGCGTCCAAAATAAGTTTTTTTGAAGAAAAACATTAATTTCAACTTTGTAATAACAACGTTATGTTGTAGAAGAGAAGGAAAAACTTTCGTATAATCGAAGCAAATATACACCACCACCATATAAGTTCACAAAACGTCTTGACGTCTGTTAAGTCGGGCGATTTTCATGAAAATCCCGTAGATAGTGATACGCGTCCGGCGTTCAGAGCACAACTGAAAGCCTGAAACCGTATCGCACACCAAAATAACCGTTTTATCAATTCATCTGGGATTTGCGTATCTAATCCACGACGGATTGATCATTTTCCGAAATCTGTCATCCGTTTAGTTAGATTTTTATTGGTTTAAAATGTTTTTTGTCGTAATTTTAATGTTTTCTGCCATCGCAAACTTAATATAATAATTCCATGCTACCCTGACTGGGTATACATAGAATACTAGGTATAAGAAACAGATATTTTGCAATAGCTATCTAATTTTTGTTAACCCTTTGACTGCCACTTAGGTCACCGGTGCCTTACGTGCCATTATGCCGCAATTATGTAGATTTCTGTCACTAAACTACTGGATTGTCTAACAATTTTTATTTTTTTTATTGCTTAGGTATGTGGACGAGCTTACGGCCCACTTGGTGTTAAGTGCAATGGTGGATTTAGACTAGGGGCATTCGGGACAAGTGCCCAGGGCGGAAAAATTTTTAGGGCGGCAAAATTTTGAAAGTAAATATTTTTTTTAGTCTTATCAAGATTGCTCAATATAAATAATTAATTCTATTAATTAATAATTTTCTTTTTAATTGATAATTCAAGAAATTCAAATCATCCATTATTTGTGAATTATAATTTTGGCACTTTTGGTAAAAAATTATAATCAAAATGATTTAGGTAATCAATTTATTTCCTTGGAGATTTAAAATAATAATCGATTTTTCTAATTTTTTTTATTAAAGATTTTTTTTATGTAATATAATTATGAGTCGCCCTTAATCAACATTTATAATTGTTAGAAAAAAACAAATATTTATTTATGTGTAAATTTTATTTTAATTTTGAAAAATAAAATATTATATATAAACTATAAGTTTAGGTAAAATTCCAGTATTGAGGCGGATTTTTTTCCGGTGCCCAGGAGCAGCATTAAGTTTAAATCCGGCCCTGGTTAAGTGGTTACTGTAGCCCATAAACACCTACGACGTAAATTCCGCCCTCTACCTCGAGACATAAGTTCTAAGTCTCAGTTTTAACAGTACAACGGCTGCTCTATCCTGCAAACCGAAACGCATTACTGCTTCAAGGTAGAAATAGGCAGAGTAGTGGTACCTACGCGTACGGACTCAAGACGTCCTATCACCAGTAATTATGCAATTATAATTTTGCGGATTTTATTTTTATTACACTATGTTATTTCATTCACGGTGGAAGTCGATCGTGAATATTTGTTAAGTACGTATTTCATTAGAAAAATTGGTACCTGCCTGCAGGATTCGAACACTGATGAATCGCTTTATTTTACAGATAATCAACAGGTAAAATCAACAGGCATTAAAAAAACTGTTTTTTTATAACTTTATTTTGTTGGTGTCATACATAATGATACATATAATTCAGTGCGAAACTTGGGTGTCCATATTTTCACCTAATTTCTTATAATTAGGGATATATTTAGAGATCCCGGTCCTTAAACAATTATCTAAATGTGTAGTAGTAGTTTTAAACGCACGGTCTACGCGTGGTCAATTCGAAATACGATCACACACTAACAAAAAATACGTGCGTGTTGTTAGATACGCTCAAGGTTAGCAAAATGTTAATTTATGCACAATCCTAAACTTAACCGACTACTTACTGATATCGCCGTTTGACAAGAGTAATAAATCGCTCTGGCTATCATACATTTACATTAGTCCAGCGAGGGCGCATTACAAATCGAACGGGGGCGCCGCGTTGCCGACCCCTGCTTTAGACTTTAGGCCAAGACGACTTCACCTTCACTTTAACTGTGCCTCCTTTTGTTTGTTAATGAATATTTTAATCTTTTAAGGTCTCTTAGAAATGTATTCATTCAGAGTACCTATCTAAATTAATGATTATATTTTTCCCTAAATTTTTTTTTTCTTTCTTCAAATGTTTCAACATTGTGAGTAGAACTCATTTTAAAGAAAAAATTAATAATTACTAGGTGACCCGGCAGACTTCGTAGCGCCTCAATCGATAAATAAAATACCTAAACTTTGGTATAAAATAAACTTAAAACAAACCAAAGGAATCCGTCCGACGGGGGACACATCAACGGAAAAACAAAATTGTTTGTTTTTATATAATTCTGAGCTTTATTATCTTTTTTCACATTTTAAACCTTCCCTGGACTTTCGCGAATAATTCAAGACCAAAATTAGCCAAATCGGTCCAGCCGTTCTCGAGTTTTAGCGAGACTAATGAACAGCAATTCATTTTTATATAATATAGAGATAGAAGATAGATAGATTTTTTGTTTGATCGATCGATAATCTATCTAAGATTATCGATCGATCAAACAAAAAATAGCAACCAGCAGCTGAAGAAGTAGCAAAGTCTTGGCCATAATAACTGCCTTGGCAATAAATAGCCTGACGGTTTAAGGATCTTCAGTCTACCCTATTTAAGTTTCGTAAAACATAACTTACCGATTAATTTTACGGTAATCCTTTAAATACACAATTTTTATTTTTCCAGATCAGACAGATCAATAGTCAATTGGTCTCTAAATGCGCCTACAGATCGTATGTTACGAGTTCAAATCTATATTGATCGACTATATTGAGTTTGTGTTTTTGTAAATTTCCTATGAGCTTTGGAGATAAGTAAAGTTGACACTAGACTTCGCAAAATGGGTCTCCGTAAAAAAATTACTGTTGGTATATTTGAGGAACAAAAAACGATTGTCGTGCGAATAATAATAATTCTCCCTCTATTTCGCACAAGTACGAAAGAGACAGAAAATGTATATACGCCCTTCGCCGTAGAATCCCGCGGTGCAAGGGCGGATTCAGCTTTGGCGCCAGGAGGGGGTCACATAGTCGTGGGCAAGTTAAGAACTTATAATTTAATTTTGATAACAATAGATAATGAATAAATCATGATGTTCTTCAATTAGCCCAAGTTAGTTCAAGTCCTGGAACTAGCTCAGGGGGGGTGTCATGACCCCCATGACACCCCTCCCTGGATCCGCCGTTGCCGCGGTGTCCCTCCCAGGTTTTTTTCCCCTACCTATTCGCTGGTAGCCTAAGAGGCTATTCCAGCTATGCTCGGAAGGGTAGGTGAGCTCACGGGCTCAACCTGAGAAAAATTGCTAACACTAGAATCTACGATCGGATCGAAAACGGGACCCACTGAGAAGATCTGAAGAAGAAGCTGTGTCTATGGGTTAGTTCGCTCGTCTAACTCTTCGTCGTAATCGAATTCGACGAGAGGACGGCTACCAGTGCTTAAGAGGCCTAAAAGCACCGAGAGTGAATCCGGGGGATCCGACAAGTTGCGTTGCCCCGTCGCGGTCAGATTAGGCCCGACTAGGCGTCATATTTAGTTACTACGGCAACAAAATATCTTTATAACATGAATATTTATTATTCTTTTAAGGATTCTAATACCATTTAGTAAGTAAATATCGCTAATACACTTCGAACACACAGGTGACGCCGTTTCTCTTGTTATTCGATTTTGCATCGAATTTCTTCATGCACTTTAGCTGGGTTTAAGAAGCACGCAAGAAGAAAACTTCTTCAGACTAAAAAATGATTCAAAATGTATTACTCCACAGAGAGATGCCACAATACCCACAAACTAGAGCAGCTACATATTTACACGGATCTTTGCTTTTTTTTGCGTAAATGTAAGTACTGAGTTTAATGGCTAATTTGAAAATATAAGGAAGGAAGCCGCCGTTGCTCTTTTTATATTTTTACTTTTCTATTATTCGAGGCATATTGCGCTTTGAGTTTTACAAATTGACTACCTTTTTAATACGAATTTATTAGCTTCAGACGTATGTATATTTGTAACTGAATCTTTAAACATGATTTTGACCCCCTTCAAAACGTCGTATTAACTCGAAATTTGGTATACTTATTAAGGACCGATGACAATTCAATATTAAAAAAAAAGACATGTGGCACTCGGGGACTGCCGCGGTAAATTATTGCAAATGCAAAGCATTTTTTATCAACTTATGCAATTACAATTAGACAATAATAATTTAATATTAAAACAATAATAAAAATAAGACCACGCTATATTTATAAACATTAACAAAAGCAAAACATTAACTGTCTCCTTCACACTCATAAGATAGACCGCGTGAGAGAGAGATGGGCAGACTTTTCATGATGCTCATCCAGTGCGACGTCACGCCGCGCGCTTATTCACAAATACTACCTAGTACACGAGCGCAACGTGTGAATGTTTTCAACGCGATCTACATAGTAGGCGTAGTGGGGGTGTCAGGTTATTTTAGTTACAGAATTTCATGATTCGGTCGCCGCGCTCAAGGCCCGCAATAAAATCTATGCAATAGCTTAAAAAAAACTAAAAATTGAATTTCAACTAAAAAATGTAAAATAAATAATAGTTTAAAAAAACTAATAAAATACGCTTGTATAGAGAATCCAACTAAAAAATAGAAAATAAATTTTAATAAATTTAAATTAAAAATACTTAGTGTAAGAAAAAATGATTTTATTGTAAAAAAGCGTGGGGTGCATGGTATCAGTAGTCTATATACTTCTATACTTATACTAATATTATAAAGAGGAAAGATTTGTTTCGGAAGCCCAAACATGAGTCATCGTCGAGAATTTAATAACCGCAAAAGTGCACACTTTGTGAGCTGGTGGCCGAACTTGGTGAGCTGCGTATATTTCACGAACAGCGTAGCAACGTCACAGAGAGATCCGTACTGTACTACGGCTCAGGCACGAATGAATGAGCGCTTTTTTTTTTTTTTATGGCCTTGATAGGCTGTTTCAGCGGAACCTTAACTAGTAGGTGAGCTCACGGGGCTCAAACCTGAGGACGTTGCTAACACGAACCCTAGCAAGAGCCGTGCTTCGCAGAATCTACCACCGGATCAGAAACGCGACCCACTGAGAAGATCCGGCGAGAAACTCAGTGGGCTGTGTCTGAGGGTTAATTTACTCGTCGAGCCCTTCGTCGCAAGCGACGGGTTCGACGAGAACGGTGACCGGTGCTTGAGGTACCTAAAAGAACCGTTAGTGGATCGGGAGGATCCGAAATGACGTGTTTGGAGCGATGTCTACTGCTTTCCATTCTTTCCGCAGGATCGGTAATGTAGTTACCGGCCGCCGCCGCCATCTGCAATATTTTTAATTCTAATTTATTAAATTTTATTTTCTATTTTTGTTGGATTTTCTATAAAAGCGTATTTTGTTAGTTTTTTTAAACTATTATTTTTTCTTTGCATACCGTCGAACAGTAAGCAATATACTTTTTTTACATCGGCTGTTAATTCGTAATCATATTTGTTATAAGTCGAAAAACTAATAAATGCCTTCTAATTATGTTTACTTCTTATAATTTATAGTCATTTATTCATTCGTTCTTAATTGGTTTTAGTCAATAGACTCATCTTAGGGCTTACACATTTATATTGCTTACATTTCTTTTTGGTTTTGATAAAAATGGACAGGTATAGTGAAATCATACCCTCAACCGTCTGTTTTGTAAAACGCTCTTTGTTTCGGGAGAGACTTGGAAGACAATCTGTCATAAACACAACGTCACCCGGAGCGACTAATAAAAATAAATTGTAAGAAGAAGCAGCTCAAAATATGAAGTATGATAGTACACAGCAAAAAACCTGCCAAAAATTCCGCACCATATAATCCAACCCCGCCATGACTCGACAACCTATAAAATAAAATGAATTTACGCTAGGTACCTACCTCTTTTTTTCTAAGCCCTCCAAATTTGCAAGATAAATTATAGGGTAAGCCATATCTACTTATACATTCAATAGTAATTAAAGAATGAAAATATAAGAGAGAAGATGAAAGATGATCTTAATACTAAATACTATTATTGTTAGTTATAATTAAAGCTGGCCTTGAATTAATTCCAGTTTCCAATGAGATTCAAAATATGATCAATATAGGAATTGTCTTCTCAATAGTTTAAACATTAGGATCAAAATACCAATACTTTCCATTACCACTTATATTTTGATGAAAACGGGAACAACTAGGTACTACAACAATACTAACTTATAATCGAGTGTAGCCTGCCTCGATCTAAGCTTTACTGAAAGCCGGTGACTACTACGATAGTAGACTATATGAGATCTAAAAAATTAAAATCAGGCACAGCGTACGACGGGAATGTTTTTCGGCATTGCTTCAACTCCTTGAAAAGTACAGCTATGTATTCGAGGGATACGACGAACCGACCGAAGTACCTACCCGTCGCGTGCGGACATTCTCACACAGACCGAACGATCGACTGAACATTGTTCGTGGCACATCTGTCGCCCAAGTGTTTCTCGGAAATTTCTATATACCTGCGTCTAATTGCGACGCATTGCCTTCCGAGAACAATAGACACAATCTTTACAATTCCTGGAATCGTTCTAGCCAATTGTTAAACGTAATTCAAACGCTCGGCAATACAAATGCTGAGGGTCACCCACGTTGGATTCCGATTTGAGCAACCGACGCGCGTGGACGTGCTCATTGTTTTGCCGGAAGTGACTACCGGTGATAATAGATCATTGTTCGTGGCACATCTGTGGCCCAAGTGTTTCTCGGAATTTGTACCTGCGCCTAATTGCAAGGCATTGCCGCCCGGGAACTGTGCAGTGGTTCTATTCACTCTAATTCTATTCTATTTATTCTATTCACTAAAATTTCTAAAATTCCTAGAATCGCTTCGGCCAATTTAGTGTTACCGACGCAGGGGCCTCGTCGCAAGGCGAGCGCGTGTTTAAATCCCGGGGCCGCCCCCCCCCCCCGGGCGAAAATCACGTAAAGATGGAGGAAAAACTTTTCATCGACTTCATTCGGGAAAAATATCCGTCAATCGCGCCCGAATTCGAAGCCTATAGGGCCTCATTTGGTAAATATTCTCCCCCCGCATCTCTCGCCGCCGTCGCCAAACATGCCTCGCAGGCATGCCTCGCGTGCCCCGCCGCCGGTCCGTGTTCAAGCGCACGTACGCACGCCGCCGCCGTAGCGTCTAACGCCCCCGCCCCCGCTACCCCCGCGCCCGCGTCAATCACGTCAGTTTCGTCCGTCGCGACCTCAATAGCGTCTAGTTCAGGCTCCGATACCGAATCGGAGATGGACTTCGAGTCCGCGACTAGCCCTCAACCCGGAAGCTCGGATGGGTTCCAAACTGTAACGCGCGGTAAAAAGCGTACTCGCGTCGTGGAGTCCCGGAGCTCCATGACGAAGCAAACCAAGTCCGCGACCGCCTCCCGACCGCAGGTAGTCGTAACGCCGGAGTCGGACTCCGCCCGCCGCGTAATCCCACCGCCGCGCCCAAAAACCGCGCCCGCGCCTAAAACAGTTGTCCCGCCCCCGCTGATACTCCAGGAGAAGTCAGCGTGGAATCGCGTATCCCAGGCCCTTCAGGCCAACAAAATTAATTATACCCATGCGCGTAACGTCGCGCATGGGATTCAGATTAAGGTCGCAACGCCGGGCGACCATAGGGCCCTCTCTGCTTACCTCCGAAAGGAGAACATAGGTTATCACACCTATGCTCTTCAGGAGGACCGCGAACTCCGCGTAGTGATACGTGGAGTCCCCAAGGAACTCGACATAGACTACGTAAAGGAGGATCTGATCGGTCAGTCCCTCCCAATAATTAGTGTGCACCGGATGCACAGCGGACGCGGCAGACAGCCGTACAATATGATTCTCGTCGCGCTAGAATCAACCCCGGAGGCAAAGAAAAGAATATCATGTCTCAAAACGATATGCGGCCTCTCCGGGGTCACCATCGAAGCCCCCCATAAACGTGGTACTCCCGGGCAGTGCCACAGGTGCCAGCTCTATGGCCACTCAGCGCGTAATTGCCACGCGCGCCCCCGCTGCGTGAAATGCCTCGGCGATCACGCAACCACAGAATGTTCGCGTGTTAGGGAAACCGCGACGGAACCCCCAAGCTGTGTCCTATGCCTTAAGCAAGGGCACCCGGCAAACTACCGCGGATGTCCTAGGGCTCCGCGTAAACGCCCGAACCACCCAGCCCCCCGAACCGTCGACCCAAAGACTTCGGCGCCTTCAGTGCCGAAACCAGCCTTCGTACCGGCTGCGGTTCCCACCGTCTCGGCGTGGAAAAAACCGCTGCCGTATACGAAGGAGGGAACACAAAACGTACCCCAGCTCCCGCCTGCGACACGTCACGCGCCTCAGCCCCTGCTCGCACCTCGCCCCGCGCCCGCGTACCGCCCCCCGCAACCCTCAGTCGTCAACGACTTCGCGCTCGTGCGCGACTTCGTCACCGCGGTAAACTTTGACCGTCTGCGATCGTTCGCAGATGCTATCCGTAGGTCGGTAACCCCCGAACAGCGGCTCGCGGCCGCTTTCGATCACATGGACGTCTACGTTATAAAAATTCTTTACCGGTAATCAATGACGCAAAAAGGTAGAGAAAAACCGTATTCCCTTACGTTAGCATTCTACAATGCTAACGGACTCGCGCGGCAACGCGATCAAATTTTCGAATTCCTCCGCGACAATCTTGTAGATATTTTGTTAGTGCAGGAGACCTGTCTGAAGCCCTCGCGTCGTGACCCGAAAGTCGCGAATTACGTCATGGTTAGGAATGACAGACTCACCGCCTCCAAAGGCGGGACTGCCATTTACTATAGGCGGGCCCTGCACGTTGTCCCTCTCGATACTCCCTCGCTCTTACATATCGAGGCGTCAGTGTGCCGTATCTCGCTGACGGGACACCAGCCGATCGTCATCGCATCCGTTTATCTCCCCCCGGACAAGCCCCTCCTGAGCAGTGACATCGAGTCACTGTTCGGCATGGGAGACTCCGTCATCCTGGCAGGCGATTTAAATTGCCACCACACTAGGTGGAACTGCCATCGTACGAACGTTAACGGTAGGCGTCTCGACGCGTTTATAGACGACCTCACTTTTGAAGTAGTCGGTCCCCCAACTCCAACATGCTATCCGTATAACATCGCGCTCCGTTCGAGCACTATAGACCTGGCATTGCTTAGAAACGTAACTCTGCGCTTACGTTCCATCGAAGCACTGTCAGAGCTCGACTCAGACCACCGACCTGTCCTTATACAGCTCGGTCGCCCTCACAACCCAGTCACTGTTACGAGGACCATGGTGGATTGGAATAAGCTGGGCACGTGCCTAGCCGAAGCCGCTCCGCCAATCCTCCCTTACGGCCTGGATTCGAATCTATCCCCCGAGGACACCGTCGAATCCATAAACATCATTACCGATCACATCTCTTCCGCGATCATTAGATCTTCAAAAGAAGTCGATGTGGACAGCTTCCACCGCATCAGACTATCCTCCGAACTTAGGAATCTCTTAAGAGTTAGGAACGCGGCAATCCGGGCCTACGATCGGCTTCCCACGCATTCAAACCGGATTCGGATGCGTCGTCTACAACGCGAAGTCCACTCCCGCCTAAGCGACGCGCGTAACGATAATTGGCATAGTTATTTAGAACAACTCGCGCCCTCCCACCAAGCATACTGGCGACTAGCTAGGACTCTCAAATCCGAAACTACCGCTACTATGCCTCCCCTCGTACGCCCTTCAGGCCAACCACCGGCATTCGATGACGATGACAAGGCTGAGCTGCTGGCCGATGCACTGCAAGAGCAGTGCACCACCAACACTCAACACGCGGACCCCGAACACACCGAGTTAGTCGACAGGGAGGTCGAGCGCAGAGCTTCCCTGCCGCCCTCGGACGCGTTACCCCCCATTACCACTGACGAAGTTAGAGACGCGATCCACAATCTCCAACCTAGGAAGGCATCCGGCTCCGACGGCATTCGCAACCGCGCGCTAAAACTCTTGCCAGTCCAACTGATAGCAATGTTGGCTACAATTTTAAATGCCGCTATGACGCACTGCATCTTTCCCGCCGTGTGGAAAGAAGCGGACGTTATCGGTATACATAAGCCGGGCAAACCGACAAACGAAACTTCTAGTTACCGTCCGATTAGTCTCCTCCCGACGATAGGAAAAATTTACGAACGGCTCCTTAGGAAACGCCTCTGGGATTTTGTTACCGCGAACAAAATTCTCATAGACGAACAGTTCGGATTCCGCTCTAAACACTCGTGCGTACAACAAGTGCACCGCCTCACGGAGCACATCCTGATAGGACTAAATAGGCGTAAACAAATCCCGACCGGCGCCCTCTTCTTCGACATCGCGAAGGCGTTCGACAAAGTCTGGCACAACGGTTTAATTTACAAACTGTACAACATGGGAGTGCCAGACAGACTTGTGCTCATCATACGAGACTTCTTGTCGAACCGTTCGTTTCGATATCGAGTAGAGGGAACTCGTTCTCGTCCCCGTCAACTGACTGCCGGAGTCCCGCAAGGCTCCGCGCTCTCCCCGTTATTATTTAGTTTGTATATCAATGATATACCCCGGTCTCCGGAGACCCATCTAGCGCTCTTCGCCGATGACACGGCTATCTACTACTCGTGTAGGAAGATGTCGCTGCTTCATCGGCGACTCCAGATCGCAGTAGCCACCATGGGACAGTGGTTCCGGAAGTGGCGAATTGACATCAACCCCACGAAAAGCGCAGCGGTGCTCTTCAAAAGGGGTCGCCCTCCGAACATCACTTCGAGCATCCCACTCCGTAGTAGGCGCGCAAACACCTCCGCCGTTAGTCCCATCACTCTCTTTGGCCAGCCCATACCGTGGGTCTCGAAGGTCAAATATCTAGGCGTCACCCTCGACAGAGGGATGACATTCCGTCCCCATATAAAAACGGTACGCGACCGCGCCGCGTTTATTCTAGGACGACTCTATCCAATGCTTTGTAGTCGAAGCAAACTGTCCCACCGGAATAAGGTAACTCTCTACAAAACTTGTATACGCCCCGTCATGACGTATGCAAGCGTAGTGTTCGCTCACGCAGCCCGCACCCACTTGAAATCCCTTCAGGTTATTCAATCACAATTGCACGACATGAGAACCCTCTCATCGTAGCCGCTGGAAATTACATACCCGACCCAGTAGACCGAATGGTAAACCGTCGACGTCGCCCAAAGCACGTCATTACGGATCCTCCTGATCCATTAACGGTGCTCTTAGGCACCACAAGCACCGGTCACAGTCCTCGTCGAACCCGTCGCTTGCGACGAAGGGCTCGACTAGCGAACTAACCCACAGACACAGCCCACTGAGTTTCTCGCCGGATCTTCTCAGTGGGTCGCGTTTCCGATCCGATGGTAATTCTGCGAAGCACTGCTCTTGCTAGGGTCAGTGTTAGCAACTCTCCGGTTGAGCCCCGCGAGCTCACCTACAAACGTTAGGGTGCAGCTGAAATAGCCTCTCAAGGCTAATAGCATAGGGGAAAAAAAAAAAAAAAAAAAAAAAAAAAACCCACGTTGGGGCCTCGCCACAACGCGGGCGCTTGTTTAAGTCCTGGGGCAGCCCCCCTAGGCAGTCAGAAGAAATGGAGTTGACCAACGCTTTGTTCGCGGAATTCCTCCGCAAGAACTACCCGAGCCTCGGAATAAAATTTATAGAATATAAATCTCAACATGCCACGAGCTCTTCCGCGGTCTCCAGCGCACCCGTCGCTCCCACGTCCACTGGACACGCGCGAAACTCCCACATGCTCAATCGCAGCCTCCATTGCGCCTGCGCGATCGTCTGCGGCCTCCGTCTCGCCTGCCGCTCCCGCTTCCCCTATAATCGCCTGCAAAATTCCCGCATCTTCCGCCGCGACCTCCGTGTTCTCATCCGTCTCTGACTCGTCGTGGCCTATGAAGTCGTCGTGGCCTAAAGGATAAGGCGTCCGGTGCATTCGTATCGAGCGGTGCACTGGTGTTCGAATCCCGCAGGCGGGTACCAATTTTTCTAATGAAATATGTACTCAACAGATGTTCACGATTCACTTCCACGGTGAAGGAATAACACCGTGCAATAAAAATCAAACCCGCAAAATTATAATTTGCGTAATTACTGGTGGTAGGACCTCTTGTGAGTCCGCGCGGGTAGGTACCACCGCCCCGCCTATTTCTGCCGTGCAGCAGTAATGCGTTTCGGTTTGAAGGGTGGGGCAGCCGTTGTGACTATACTGAGACCTTAGAACTATATCTCAAGGTGTGTGGCGCATTTACGTTGTAGATGTCTATGGGCTCCAGTAACCACTTAACACCAGGTGGGCTGTGAGCTCGTTCACACATCTAAGCAATAAAAAAAAAAAAAAAAAAAAAAAAACTCGGACATGGAGGTTGACCTCTTCCACGCCCCTACGTCCGACGGATTCACCCTCGTACATAAGGGAAAGAAGCACGCCTCGGATTCCCAAGGCCCGGCAGCCGCTAAAATTAGTAAAGCCGTGAACCCGTCGCTCCCTCCCCTGTGCTATACAGGCACTACGTCCGGAGGTGCAATTAAAACATTAAGAGGCTGCAGCCTGGGACCATATTTCCCTGGCCCTTGAGGCCAACTATATCGATTTTATCAGCGCCCGTAACCTCACGACGTGCTCACCAGGAAAAGTGCCTAATGAAACTGGAAAGGCCTTCGAATCACAATTAAGTTTTGCTTCCTAAAAAAAAGGATACGTCGAGAGCCGTAATCAGTGCTTGGAATGCCTAAAACCAACGAGAGCGGATCGCGAAGATCCGAAATAACGTGTTGTTCGGTAGCCAGGGTCGGGTTTGTAATTTGAGATGGCCACGATATGAGAGCTCTAATATTGCGCCGATTTCTCGAATAAGCGTTCCGAAGCTATCGTACAGCAGGTAGGCAGCGGTTTGACTCTGCTCATGGTATTGCTGAAGTCCACGGGCGACGATAACCACTCACCTTCAGGTGGGCCCTATGCTCGTCCGCCTACAAGAGCAATACAAAAAAAAATCCTCTTACACTCAGTACCCATTTCCGAATACACCCGTATTGGTTCAGATTATACGTTCCCCGACACATAAATGTATTTGTTCCCGATTTTTTTTTAAATAAGTAGCTATATATGTAGGATTGGTAAGAACGGAACGTATGAATAGAGTGGAACGGAGCGTTAAGATGTGAGTGAGAGAAAACGGAAAGAAAGGGAGAAGAGAATGACAGAGAATTGGAAGATGGCGAAGACGGTTGAAAAATGAGTAAGACGTAATAAAATTAGTGTTAATTATTAATTACTATTAAAATAGAAGATTTTGGAAAAGTGTAACTTTTATTTTATGCGCTGCGATCCTTATTCTACATAGGTATATTTCTAATTTACTTTTTGTTATTACATAAAAAAAAATGAGTATTCCAATTATTAATTGTCTGTTATTGTGAACATATTAATTTTATTTTATAAGATCACATTCGGTCTATCATAACGGTTTTTTATACAAAAATCAGGATTATCGTTGGAGTTTGTCAGCAAAAACTTAAAATTTTAAATAATTTTTACTGTGGCTTCATGGTTTATATTTAAACTAAATTAAAGAATATTATTAAAACAATGATTTCTTTTAGATAAATTTATTAAATTATAGTGCTACATTGATGAAGAATCTTGGTTGGTATTGTTTGATTCAAGGCCACAGTGCCCACAGTTCACCAAGCGATATCACTCGCTTACATGACGTACGTCAGTCCGTTTTGGCACGCTGCGCGTCAAGATATGGTTCAGTAGTTCAGTTCAGTTAAATATTTGAAAAACAAGCCGGTATCAACTTCGGGCTGACAGCTTACCTACTCACTACTCAATTAGTATAATAACTTCATTTCATTTCGAAGTTCGAACGTCTCAGTCCTCAGTGAGAGGACGTCGCGCTGCATGTTTGACTTGTGTGTAGAAATGAAATTTTAGTGAACTTAATAATATTATTGTGTTGTGTAAAAATTATATTCTGAAAGTGAAAATAAACAAAACAGAACGGTGTATAAAAATTTGGAATCAAAATAATATAATTTGTTCCTGTCATATTAATAATTTTAATATTTATGTAAGTGTTTACCGTATATTTTTTTATTTATTGAAAATGTCGACTGCCGATTCTAAATTGATTTGGATTTAAAGAAGGTTTCTTAGTACATAATATCACGATTAGTACAGAAAAAGGTAGGTATTGTGTCGCGTGCTTTTTAATAGTTTTAATTATTATTAATATTATTATAAAGCTTTATAATAATATTAATAATAATTAAGACCCCTCTTAAAACTAAAAAAACGTATAAAAAACCACATTAATTAAGCCCATTAAAATACCAAATGTAACACTATTAAATTTTGGCATAAAATATTGTTTTTGGTATTAAATAAATACTTTGTTTTTAAGTAAATGAACAACCCCGCTACTGTGTTCAGCAATTGGGCATGGCAAACGTAGCAAAATCGAAATTAATATTTTTAATCCTCCAAATATTTACCAAAAGCTTAGTAATTGTTGTTTGTTGTATTTTTTATTTATTTAATCGATCGAAAAAAATATTTAAAAATTATTTATTTATTTATAATATCATTATTATTTATATATCATGCGAATGGCTATTTTTCTCATCCGTGTGGTCCAGGGGCCGTACCATGAACTAAAAACTCGCCAAGTTCCGAACCTCAACTTTTTGTCGGAACCTGACAAATTTGCAATTGGTAGGTAGGTACCTACCTACCTACATTTATTATGAAGTCATTTTCCTGACCCTGCTTCATTGTCTCTGTCTCGTTTGCTGAGTTTTTAAACAAAAGTTCGTTCCGAAATTGAAATATTTTTAAAGTTATATCTGTTTTTCGGTTTATATCAAAGTAACAATAAAATCATTTGAAATACTCTAATGTTATCCTAATGTTAATTGATACAATTTTAAAGAACAAAAACGTGATTTTCTGATATTACAGCCTCTAACACATAACCAAAAAACTTGTGATTGACATTCTTTTATGAACGTGCAAATCACTTTTTTTAAGGGATTTTATGACCTGGTAACTAAGACCCTTAGGTCAAGTCTTGTTTTAATTTATATTCTTATTTTTATGAAAAATGTTAATATGGACTGAAATGAAATGAAGATGATTAATTTGAGACATTAATCAACTGGGATGAAATTAAATGAAACGTGTTGAGATGATATGATATGAAATATATAATCTCAGTAAAATGGTGGTCATTTACTGAATTTTTTTTTCAGTGAACTTTTTAGAGGATCCCGAGAAGTTGCGTCCAGAGGCTTTGTTTTATTTTCCCACATTTGTACACTTTCACAGATACTAAATAGTTAATAAACCACCGTTATTACACATTTAAACCTGAAGAAACACTAAATAGACGAAATAAAACAAATTTTAATCACACTTCACTCCTCGCGTTCCCGCCAAAAAGTCCGCAAATAATTTTGAATATGTATACATATTTGAAGTGTTGTTTATTTATTACTTATAAATTAAGAATAAAAAATCATTTAGCCCCTTTACATTTGAACAACCATTCGTTTTGTGGCAGTCTTACTAAACTATGTTTTAGTGACGACATTTGAAATGTGAATAATTGTGTTTGAACAATTGGAAATAGTTCGGCTTTTTTTAATTTTCTTAAGAATATTATGGCAATGGTACATAAAAAGACAAGACAAGTTCAAATTCTATCGTAGAATATGGCTACAACTAATCTAAAACCTTAATTCAGTTATTGGAGATGCCCAGAAGACTGAATAGCTGTAAGTTTTATTAACTTCAATTATTTGACTTTATTTTCATTAGCTGATAGACTTAATGAGTGAAATTCAAAAGATGCAATAATTAAAATATCAAAGTCAAAACAATTGGAAGAACTTATGAAAAACAGTCCTGACTGATGCCGAAAAAAATAAATTGATCAATACTTTGAGAAGACTGCTTCTGGATTGGTAATCAAGTAAAGCCATATGATATAAAAGTTACCAACATAACTGCAAAAAAGCAAATTATAAGCAATATTTTGATTTTCATAGTCAGCATGAATACTGTGTGAAACAAAGACTTCAAAAGCAAGTAGAAACAAGAAGCTATAGGGAATATAATTTATGTACACTTGAATTGTAGGATTGTTGTAAAGTATACATATTAAATGAGTATATTATGGTATTACAAATACATTTATTTTGTTCCTCCGTCCATCCATTACTTTATAATAATAAAAAAACATTATGAATGAATTGTTGTATAAAACCAATAAACTCACATTCATATTTTTTTATTTAAATTAATATGAAGTATTTTACGGAATCAACATGACATGTAATTAATTTATTTATCACTTATATTAGTTATTGACCTCATGGCTTACAGTCTATGGTGGCATGCATGTTGCATTATATATGGACTCAGGTAACCACTTAATACCAGATGGGTCTTGATTTATAAATCATAAGCATATAGGATTTAGGATTTAGGAGCATTTAGATTAATAAAAAATAATTAAAACAACAATTTACATATTGAATTAATATTATTTTAATATAAATGCTGTTTATTCTGCACATGATCCATGGTCAATAAGTTACATTTTGTAGTAAAACCTTGATACAGGAAAAAATTCAGAAACTTCTAGCAGTCCTTTAATGTTGGGTTGTTAATCAATCTCAGTTTTGGGAGGGGATGGTTATAGTTGGGCTTCTTGCAATATGGCCTCAGTTGCCATTCCTGGTTGTAAATATTTACTCAATGAATATTTTCATATCAGAATTAAAAGTCTAAATTAAAAAACAAAACATACTAAACATATTATATCCCAAAGTACTCTGAAAACACTATTGTAAATGAATGATATAACAACATTTTAATTGAAATACTTTTACTACTAGCATATTTTCCAACTAAGTAGTATTAACATATTATAATGTTAATCTATCTACATATATATATATATATATATAAAAATGAATTGCTGTACCTTAGTCTCGCTAAAACTCAGGAACAGCTGGACCGATCTGGCTAATTTTAGTCTTGAATTATTTGTGGAAGTCCAGAGAAGGTTTAAAAGGTAGACAAATATGAAAATGCTTATAAGTTTATTTTATACAAAAGTTTAGGTCTTTTATTTATCTATTGAGGCACTACGAAGTCTGCCGGGTCAGCTAGTAAACAAATAGATATGAGTTTCTTAGGCAATTTTTTGATTACATTTTGTAACAAGTTTTATTGTTTATAAAATAAATTAATATTATATGATTTAAGTACAAAAGTACGTATTATTTGAATAAAGATTTACATGCCAATTATTGCACATTTACAGAATAATATTGTTTTCTACAGTAAAATTTTCTTTTATGTAGCATTGATCTTTTGATTGTTCCATGTGCACTATCAATACACCCATGATATCTGGCAATTCTGATATCCCAAAAAATCTAAAATTTAAGAGATATTAACTATAGTGAATTATATATTTTACAAATCAGACAATTCAAAATAATTGTAGTTTGATGTATTGTGCACAATTTAAAGATAAGATTTTAATTACCTTTTATCTCACTAAAACTGTGATGAGATAGAACTTTAGTATTAACTAATGTGAAAAGAGTTCATTTGTTATATCCATTAAGCAATCTTAAAATAAATTAATATAGGTGTCCATCATACATTGGAAATAAATAAAACTACTTAATATATGAAATTTAACACAATTAAAAGAATTTTTTACGCCAACGTTTAGTCGCAGTTTTACAAATGCTTGCGTTTTTGAACAAATAAAAAATATAGCTGATTAGAAAAAGTTACGTTTTCTCAAATGCAAAGTTTTACATCAAGGGATGTCAAATAGCGACTGCTTTCGTGTTAAAAATAAGTTCATGGTACGCTTAGAGCCTGTCAGCATGCTGAAATGTAGTTACGTGACTTCTAACCGGCTTGGGTAACGTGGTCATTCGCTGGCTATGTTAAAATAAATTTGAACATTTTTAGAATTTTTCGCAGTAAGGCTTTTTTTCGTCTCATTTAAAAGGGGGCGAATTCGGGCAAAAAATTTTTTGTTGCTCTGACTTTTGTATGAGTAGCTTTGATGCTATTCAAATTACGACATCCGCATAGGCACAGCGCTAATTGTCAAAAGTCTATTTGAAGTTTATAAAAAAAGAATATTTTTTAAAATTGTAAAAAAAAACCTGTTCATTCTTTGCGTATAGATTCAAATATTTTTCAAGTGAAACTTTTATTACATCGTCTCAAACTTTTTCGTCTGTGTGTTGCACGTCGCGTGACGGTCGGCCGCGGGGTAGGGATAAAGTGAAAGGCGCTCGTCAGAGCAGCCAAGGCCAATATGGCGGCGCCTATAGTTCGCAGCAGCTGACCATGTAGTGTATAGATACTCATTTGTGCCAGTGCTCCACGCTATTTTGTTTGTCAGTGCTTAATGTAAAAGTTGTTATTTATTAAAGTGAAACTTTTATTTGCTTTTGATAAACAACGACACCGCTAGTGAGGAGAAAGCAAATAATAGTGCAAAAATGAATGTCGATGATTTAATTTTACGCCGTAAAAAACAGGACGCCGACAGAGCACGTGCTTATAGAAAAAGGAAAAAAGATCTTGGTGAGTAAACGTAACTTTTATATCGAATTTATTAGAATTGTTAGAACTTTTTGCTGGTGCATGTTGATGTTTATGGATTTCTTACAATTTTGAGTGCTTGAATTTATTAGTTAACTTATTTGGTATGAATATTAAATTAAGTATTTTTTATTTATATTCGATCCATTCAATATATTTAATTTTATTTAACAGATGCCATGCCCAGTACTAATACCGTTCAAAGTGGTGAGCCTGTATCTGAAAATATTGTTACATCAAAACTGCAATATCAAAGGCAATTAAATGCGGAACGATGCCGCAGGTATCGTCAAAAATGGAAGCGGCTAAAATCGAATGCCAATTTTAACCGCGGTACTAGTGACAGCAATACAAGTACAAGTCGAGATACAAGTACAAGTCGAGAATTAATTGTTAATCCAGAGGAATTTCAAAACTCGTCAGATCACCCTCAACAATTTTTCAACCATGAATCTTCGCTGCAGGCTCCTGAAAATACAACTGGAAATGCAAACAACACTACTCCTGCGGGCGCACGCTGTCGTCGGTACCGACGAAGGCTCAATGCACGAAGAACTCTCGCAAAAGAAAATCCTTCATCGATCTATACATTGTATATGAGACATAACGGAGCTCATAATCTTTTTAAAAATTTATTTGAGGATAATCCATTTGGATTTGCGTGCACTGTTTGTGATAGATTATGGTTCAAAAATGATTTGAAATCTCCACCTTTATCGTGCAGTGCAATCTTAGAACAAATATGCCCAACTGTCTCGTTGGAAGACATTCTTGTGTGTGCGACCTGTAAAACCTCGTTAACTGCTGGAAAAATACCAAATTTGGCCGTGTACAATGGATTTAAGTATCCGCCTAAGCCTAATCTCCCTGAATTAGATTTAGTGTCCGAACGATTAATATCACCGAGATTACCCTTTATGCAAATTCGACGACTAAGATACGTACAGGGGCAATATGGAATCGCTGGACAAGTAATCAATGTGCCCGTTGACGTTGATAACATGGTCCAAACTCTGCCTCGAAATATAGAGGATGATTATTGTATAAATGTACACATAAAAAAACGTTTAATTCACAAATCTAGTTATTTGCGTGGATTAGTGAAAAAGGGGATTGTTAAAGACTGGCTCAGTTATCTTGTAGCTACTCCGCTTTATAAGCATTATGGCATTAAAATTTGTCAGAATTTCTTGGGAGACTTAACCGATGAGAGTGAAAATCAAATTGTTGTTTTAGACGATATCGCTGAACCAATTGAAATTGAAGATAGTCTAGACGCTGAACAGCATACTCTCTTATGGTCGGAGGATAAATATTTACAAATTGCACCGGGAGAGAATAAAAGACCTATAAGCTTGCTGTTTGATTCTCATGCAGAAGAATTGTCTTTCCCAGCAATTTACTATGGACAATTTCGGAAATTCAAAGATGATGTTAATTGTAAGGCATACTCGGTTGCAACAAGCGAATTGCGGCGCTCTGATCGACGAGGAGTTACTCCTCGCCACTTGCTCTACTTAGCCATGAAGATTATGCGACTTCGAGTGAGTGAAAACATCAGTATTGCTTTTAAACCTATAGGACAAGGCATAAACATAACAAAAGACCAGATATTATCCTCTGAATATCTTAATGGCTGTATGGACTCAAACTTGGCTTTTCTTAAATCGATACCGAATTCAGTACAATATTGGCAAAGTCGAAAGAAAGACCTATTTGCAATGATCCGGCAACTTGGTAAGCCAACAGTATTTTTAACGATGAGTGCCAATGAAATATCATGGAAATGGCTTTTGAAAACTTTGCATAAATTGAAATATGGCACGGAGATAACTGATTTAGAAATTGATCAGCTGCATTATAAAGTCAAGGCAGAATTAATAAATGAAGATGCTGTGACATGCGCCATTTATTTCAATAAACTCGTCAATGTCATCATGAAAATTCTCCAACATAAAACGGTTAGCCCATTCGGTAAGCATTATGTTGAACATTATTTCAAGAGGATTGAATTTCAACACAGAGGAAGTTCTCATGCTCATATTTTACTTTGGCTGAATGAGCCGCCTAAAGATTCGTTTGGAGCAGATATGAATTCTACTATTCAGCTTATTGATGATTTAATTTCAGTATCGAGCACAGAAGCGTCAGGAAATATTAATCTCGTCACACACCATCACACTTTTGCATGTTATAAAAATAATCAAAATCGACGAAAATGCAGATTCAACGCCCCTTTCATGCCTAGTCGGTCAACGATACTACTCAAGCCTTTGGCTAAATCTACTGATGGTGAAAGATACGCTTATGATGTGTATAAGAAAAGATATAAAACAATACACCAAAATCTCGAAAACAATAACTACGATGATATTGATGATTTTTATAATAAAAATAACATTAAATCAGATGAGGACTATCATAAAATTCTATCTGCTGGAATTTTAAGGCCAATGGTTTTC
Organism: Bombyx mori; assembly: GCF_030269925.1. Taxonomy (NCBI): domain Eukaryota; kingdom Metazoa; phylum Arthropoda; class Insecta; order Lepidoptera; family Bombycidae; genus Bombyx; species Bombyx mori. The sequence goes on from NC_085114.1 coordinate 8,204,308, forward strand.
GTTAAACGGCACCCTAATGAAAAATGGCATAACTTCTTTAATCCATTTATATTTCACCATTTGCAGTCGAACATGGATATCCAATACATAACAGATGAGTATTCCTGTGCTGCATTCGTTGTGGAGTATGTAAACGAATCGAATCGAGGCACTAGTAATCTTCAGCGGGAACTACTGAATCTTTTGGAAGAAAATCCAAATTTAGATTTAGTTGAAATAACAAAACATATGAGTGTTAATATTTTAAATACAATAGAAATGTCTAGCCAAGAAGCAGCATGGTTTCTTCTTAGGGAACCAATGTCTAAATCAACGCTTAAGGTTGAATTCATACCTACGATGTGGCCTCAGGAACGTCATCGTATTCGAAAAACAGAGAAAGAATTAGAAAGACTTTCTGATAACGATACCAATATTTGGAAAGAAAACTGTTTCGAAAAATACGAAAATCGACCTGCAGAATTAGAAGATATTTCGTTGATTCAGTTTGTTGCTTGGTATGCAGTGAAATCTGAACGAAACCCGTCGGAACCTGAAATTACAGACGAAAATTCGAATTCAGAAGATGAAGTAGCCATTGAAGAAGGGTTAGCACCAGAAGAAAACATTAATCAAGAAAGTAATAAAGTATATTACCGTCGGAAAACTCCAAGGATCGTACGCTATCGACATTACGATATGGCAAATCAAATGTTAGACTACAAACGTGAAATGGTTACTTTGTACATTCCATTTCGTAATGAAGAAAGGGACATTTTGGCTGAAATGCGATTCAATCAAATTTATGAAGAAAACGAACAACTGATTTTAGCTCGTCGTGAAGAGTTTGAATCAAATTTAGATATTGACAAAATTATTGAAGCATATAGAAAATTATGTCACCCTGATGAAAATGAGGAAGACCTTGAAATTTTGCCGCTTATACAACATGATGCAAATCCATTTATTGAATTTTACAACAATCCAGACTCAGGTACTGTTTTGATTTAGAGTATAGCATTAATATGTAATAATACGTAAAAACTAACATAATGATTTTTAAAGTGAAAAAAGTTTCACTTTTACCGTGGTATCATAAAACCACACAATCCTTTTTTTTTTCACATTATAGACATTTAACTCTGACAAACAACATTTACGTTAAACACTGACAAAAACAAACAAAATGGAGCACTGGCACACTGGCCACTCTGACGAGCGCCTTTTTCTTTATCCCTACTCCGCGGTCAACCGTCACGCGACATGCAACACACGGACGAAAAAGCTTGAGACGATGTAATAAAAGTTTCAATAGTATTTGAATAGACTGATAATTGAATATGATATTTGAATAGACCCATACACAAAGAATGGATAGGTATTTTTTATATAATTTTTAAAAAATTATATTCTGTATAAACTTCAAATAGACTTTTGACAATTAGCGCTGTATGTCGTAATTCGCTGGATGCCGTAATTTGAATAGCATCATATAAAGCTACTCATACAAAAGTGAGAGCAATAAAAAAAAATTGTCCGTATTCGTCCCCTTTGAAATCAGACGAAAAAAGCCTTATCGCGAAAATGTTCAAATTTATTTTTTATTGCTTAAATGGGTGGACAAGCTCACAGCCCACCTGGTGTTAAGTGGTTACTGGAGCCCATAGACATCCACAACGTAAATGCACCACCCACCTTGAGATACCAGTTCTAAGATCTCAAGTATAGTAACGACGGCTGCCCCACCCTTCAAACTGAAACGCATTACTGCTTCACGGTAGAAATAGGCAGGGTGGTGGTACCCACCCGCGCGGACTCACAAGAGGTCCTACCACCAGAAAAAAAATTATGTTCACATTTGTTGCGGAAGATTTTTGGGTAAAAGGATAATTTTTTACGCTTTATTTTTAAATAATATTATTAAGTGATAACTAAATTAAAGTTAAGGAAAAGTGGGAATTCCTGGGTTACATATTAATCTGATTTTTGTCATTCGTCCGGATGTACCTTATTAATGTTTATTATTACTTTGAGAATTAAATAATTATCATGTAGTGTATATACTCCACCACTGAGTTAGGTGTGAAAAAAAAGGAAGGAAATTGTGGTTACTGTTGATATTGCATATCTAATCAATATATAACCAATTTTAAAGATAGTGGTTAACAATGTTGTTAAAAATGTAGACGCTCGAAGATAATAACATTTTTCTCACGAAATTTAGCTATAAAAGTTGTTTTTATTGTTATTTACTAGTACTTTATTGTGCTTCAACATAGAGTCTTTGCCATCCTCGGTAAAAACAATATTAACAACAGAATGAGTGAATTTGTTGTGCCTCGGCGAGTTTATGCATATTTTTCATTGACCACGGAACTAAATCAGAAGATATTAAACAATATTTAGATGAACACCATCATTTGTCCTCATCTAAAAGTGAAATAGTTCTGAAAATATTCAAAAAATCTTATAGCAGCTTTTAACGATCGATGGATTAAATCTAACCGAATTAAAGACCGCTAAGCTTGGTAGGGGAAAAAGTATTAAAAATACAACGTGGTTGGATGATGAATGTATGTGATGGTAGGGGAAAAAGGCACAACTTGAAGAAGTACCAATGAATATCACACTTACAACATCTGGAGAACGTGGAAGACTACCAAAATCTTATGGAAATCTATCGGAAATCTATCGAAAAAGAAGAATAATATGGAGTTGATTCAAGAATATGGACTCGACTATATATATAACGCATATGTCCAAGGATTGCGGTGTGAAAGAGAAGTTGAAGAAGCTTCTGTTGTTGAAATGTTCCGGAATTGGGATAGAAATCAAAAAGTAATCGCTGTTTTACGGCCAATGAAGCTTTAAGTTTTTTTGGTGATTGATATCTTTCGCAATCACAATACGGATTACTTCAAACAAGTCTGATTAACAAAAACTTAGATATATTGCCCTCTTATAATATATTGATAAACGCAAAAAAACTGTGTTATCCTCCACCCTCAAGCATTGAAGTAACCGATTCAAGCGCTAAAGTAAAACTACATCGAAGACTTGCTGGATCATTCTACATGCCGTATTTTAAAAATTGAGAATGTTTACAACCCAACAAGAAGAAATCTTAAATGGGGGTGGGATCGTTCATCGGGACAAAAAGATTACAAACAAATTTTAACGGATGAAAGTGACCTAGTCTCAGATGCAAACTTCTTTATAGCGTCTCTAGTACCAATAAAGATGACGGATATAGAAACAAACGAGGCTCCTTGGCAAAATCCAGTTTGCTCCTCTATTTGATATTGCCGACCAATTTTGATGGGATTTGCCAAAGAAACGCCAGAAAAAACCGGTTTGGTGGTTGGAGATATTCGTGGTCAAATCAATAATTTGGAAACGATAAATGGCGCAAAGATATTATGGTAATTGAAATAAGTCACGAGCTATTCTTAACTATAGTGGATGGAAAAGTCGCACAAGCTCTAACTGATACGAGCTCTGGAGCTGTGTGTACGGTGTGTGGTGCTAGACCAAGCGAAATAAATGATTTGGAAAAAATTTAATCAAAACCAGATAAGTGCTTACGAGTGCGGTTTATCTACGCTTCATGCGTGGATTAGATGTATGGAGTTGATTTTACATATTTCATATAATCTTTCAGAAGAGAAGAAATTTAAAGAAGAAACTTGTACAAAATTTATTTCGAAGCCGAATGAGATTAAATGTTGATAAACCCTGTCAAGGAAGTGGAAATAGTAATGATTTGCCATCATTACTATTGGCACAATACGCCGACACATTACAGCTCGACGATTTTTTGAGAACTACTAATGCTCTTCAGAAATTACAGGAGTTGACGAGGATCTTATTAAAAGATTCTATATAATCCTTCAGACGGTGGTATCCGGCATTGCAGAAAATCCAGAAAAATTCGGCAATGTTACAAAACACATGTGGTATAACATGCCTTCATCAGTTCTGCCTATTGGTCTTTTATCTGAGGATACCCGAGAATCTCGTAATAAAGATTACAAAAGTATCAGATTACATCACGCTAGAAAGTGCTCTAGGTCCGCAATGAATGAAGATGTATTATTTCATGGCCTTCTATTTACATCAGATCCATATATATCAAGTATAAGAAAATCATCAATCACTGTGTCCAAGGAATTAATAGACGAAGCCAAGAACCAGTTAGATATTTGAATTTTATGTACTTATAGATGTAATGTAATTATTCTTTCCGATTTTATGTAATATATTAATACATTTTTGTCATTTAATATATGATGATGTTATATTCAGTAATAAGAATAATACTAAATAATAGTATATTATCATAATAATTTAAACTAGGTTTTTATACGAAAATGTGTCAATTTTATTTTAGTTTTATTTTATACATAATAAAAATTACAACGAATGTACATCATAGATCTTGAACTTGATAGTGTATATAAATCATAGATCTTACATGCCAAATTTCAGCTGGTTATTGTAAATAAAAACAAAGCTACAGATTTTTGAGACGGCACGCATGGTTTCGTCACATAGTGTAACGCCATGAGATATCCTTCTTCAAACAACCCTTACGGAGAGTACTCCGTATGTAGCAACTTGGCTGTGGTCCTGACACTGCTGCCGTCCAAGAGCGACGGTAACCATTCACCATCAAAGGGGCCGTATGCTTGTCTGCTTACAAAGCCTATAAAAATAAGTTCAAACTAATTTTTCTGTCATGTAATTACACGTTAGTAATTAAAGAATGATACAATTTACTACTTTTGTTGCAGGTAAAATAACCATGGAGTCTGTCAACACTTTAAAACGAATGGCAGATATTGATTTTAACAAGCCCGTAGAAGTAGAAGTAACAATAATTAATGATGAAGAGATTGAATTTGTTTCTAACTGGGTCACAGATTATAAAATAGACAATATATCAAATAATTTTCCCATTGAGAATAACGCTGTTCGCACAAAGAGCAATTATGCACATGAAAGAAATCCATTCCCAAGAGAAGAATGCATATCGTTTGACAGAAATAAAGATATAGCGTGGACAAATAAAAGTTTATCAAAATATATTAACCAACATTGTGAATTGACAAACAACATTCAACTGCGCGATATGGTCGACTCGGTCTCGAGTAATTTAATTAAAATGATAAAAAAATTAAATCAGTGGTACCAACAAAAAATTTATGAAGACTATCCTAAGAACATTACAAACTCACAATATACGAATATAAAATTTTACTATTTCAATTTGTCGTATAACGCTGTAACAAACATTATCCTACCTCTAAGTAAAACAGAAAACTTTAATGAGTCGTTCATTGAGCGCACATTTGAAATTGCTAAAGCAAACAAAATTGGCACCCACCTTAAGCAAATAGAAGAATTGTACTACGAAATGTTAGAGTGGATTAAACGCATAAATCTTAGTGAATTCACTTTGAAACAAAATAATCCTTCATTCAGCAAATCTGATTTCACAAATAAACAAAGAGCTATAAATACGGAAATCATAATGAATCAAGATACAAGTAACCAACATTACCGTAACTCTCCTGTACATTACGATGCGGAATCTAAACAAAACAAAAATAATCAAAGTAAATTATTAAGTTCATTCAATAATTACAATGCTGTTCATCACGATCAACATCCTTTTCATACAAATAATCCGCAAAGGTCACGATCTTCTAATAACAATGAAGCAACAGATCCTATGTACATCCAACTTCTAAATGAACAGCGAGCCAAAGCAGAACCTCAGAATTTTCAAACTGGTTCAGGTCATCCAACACTAACACATTCTGCGTCATCGGGAAACGGTGATATTATAACTATTTGGGACACTTCCGATGACTCGGTGAGAACTTTTAGTGTATAATAATATGTTCAAAATATTCATAAATTTATGAGCACTTTTAAGACGTTTCAGCGAGCTCACTTGGTATTAAGAATATAGGGATGACCCTACAGACATCAATCACATCATGTTTTTTTATTGCTTATATGGGTGGACGAGCTCACAGCCCACCTGGTGTTAAGTGGTTACTGGCCCATAGACATCTACAACGTAAATGCGCCACCCAGCTTGAGATATCAGTTCTCAGGTCTCAAGTATAGTTACAACGGCTGCCCCACCCTTCAAACCGAAATGCCTTACTGCTTCACGGCAGAAATAGGCAGGACGGTGGTACCTACCCGCGCGGGCTCGCAAGAAGTCCTACCACCTGTAATTACGCAAATTATAATTTTTGCGGGTTTGATTTTTATTGCCCGATGTTATTCCTTCACCGTGGAAGTCAATCGTGAACATTTGTTGAGTACGTATTTCATTAGAAAAAATGATACCCGCCTGAGATTCGAACACCGGTGCATGCACCACGAATGCACCGGACATCTTATCCTTTAGGCCATGACGACTGTCAATGTCTCATTCTTCAAACCAGAAACTACGACTGCTCGTCGTGTCGTGGCAGAAAATAGGTACCAACCCGTATCAACTCACAAGACGCTCTACCACCTGGAATTTCACAAATTATAATTTTACGTGTTTGATTTTGATTACACGATATTATATCGATATTATGTGTTGGATATCATTAATCTATAATTTAATTCTGCTAAAATACTTATTCCCTTTCTTTTTTTGCCTAAATGCACCGATCACTGCCGAGCGCTTCCGAAGAATGCCCAAGTATCGATGTGATCGTAGACGCATCCTTAATTCTTAATCAAAAAAGGAAAGAAAGCGAAAATGAAAAAAAGGGAAAAAACCTTTTTTAGCGCCCCTGCTAACGCCAAGCTATATGTCAAAACTAAAACCCAACTATTGATCTATCTCATGAAATAGTCCAGTAGTAAAAAGCTCGCGCTTTCATAAAAACGTATCTGGTTAATCAAATTCCCAATCTACCATCAAGGTCAAAGACCAGGTAGCGATGAATGAACAAGTGTTCCATTTCCTTGCACCGCTGTACCTTGTCCTAACTACCAATCAGCAGTAGTATATTCCTACATTAGGTTTTTTCAAGTATCAGTACGATAGTTACTATACGCGGCCGAGGAATTACAAGAATCCTAAATACAACCCAGTTCCCCTCCTTGACAAATCAAGGTACCCGCGAAACTGAATTAATTTTTGCTCTCCATTCGTTCATAGTGGATGTTATGCGGTCACACGTGTTAAATACATCGCGAGACCAGTTATTTTCAATTACAATGAAAATTATACACTGCAGTCTTCTTTTTTTTACAAATATTATAACTGTAGACAGTTTTCATTTAAAATTAGTTCTCAATGAAAATTATATGAGATAAACTAGCTGACCCGGCAAACGTTGTGTTGCCTTAAATAAGATTTCTAGGGAAATTCTACTGTAGAAATAAAAACCTCATTTAACCACATAATACCTCATTATAAACAAAAAAATATATCCAAAAAATTAAAATAAAAAATAAATGTTTGGGGTGGACAACCCTTTTCACTTAGGGGTATGAAAAATAGATAGTAGCCGATTCTCAGACCTACTGAACATACTATTGATACACAAATAAAACCAACAAAACATGGCTGAAAAATGTATAGTATTGTATAGCTCTCAAATATATTAAGTGTATAATCTATGATGTATATATAGTGAGTAAGTAAGACAGGAGACCGGCTTCGTCCCCATCCCTACTACATGATGTTTGCTGGATCAGTGGTGAAACCTGGTGGGGATAGCTGATCGATTGATAGTTGATCAGTAGTCGACCGGCGAGCGCGGGAGATCAAATTCAATTTAAAAAAAATCATAATTAAAGGAACTTGAAAGTATAAACTCTGAATAAGAATTTATCGTACTACAATTATAATATCTGATTGCCATCTTGCAACCTTATTGCGGATGGAAAAATAGGGGTTGATCGTATAAGAGTGAAAATTGAGAGTAATATGTTTTTTTTTATTTTAAGTCATGATAAAACTAAATAAAAAACTTGCCAAAAAAATTAATGTTTATAATTAACAAAAAATAGGGGTTGATCATAGAGGGATGAAAAATTGAGAGTAACATCAAATTTTTTATTTTAATTCGTGACAAAATAAAAATAAAAATGAAAATCTTGCCAAAAAAATTAAAGTTTATAATTAACAAATAAAAAATAGGGGTTGATCGTAGAGGGGTGAAAATTTCAGAGTAACATGATTTTTTTTATTCTACGTCATGACAAAATAAAAACAAAATTCTCGCAAAAAAATTTAAAGTTTTTAATTAGCAATTAAAAAATAAGGGTTGATCGTAGAAGGGTGAAAATTGAGGATTGTATGTATTTTTGTATGTTGTATCATAAAAAAATAGAAATTAAAAATGTTGTCTAAAAATTAAAAAAAAATTTTTTGGGGTGGACTACCCCTAACATTTAGGGGGATGAAAAATAGATGTTGGCCGATTCTCATAGATACCGGATAAGCACAAAAAATTTCATCAAAATCAGTCAAGCCGTTTCGGAGGAGTATGGCAACGAAAACTGTGACACGAGAATTTTATATATTAGATTATGTTCAAAATCACTATCCGTAGTATTCGGTGATGTATCTCTAAGCTGTATATGACATTCTATTAATGACATTTAATTTGAATTGTTTTCTATAGTGCGCGCGGAAGCGCTAATCACCTCCTGAAGTATGTGGCGGGGTAAGACGGGGGAGGGCGTGATTGACAAGACGCACACGATATTATATTTAAGTGCAGATAAATCTCAGAATAACATGTTAGAATTAATGTAATGGGTACCTAATTGTAATATTGTATTTTTCTATTTCTTGGTTAAACAAAAAATGCATATTCAAAAGTGTTTATTATATTTTATTATTTACGATACAAAACAATTTTATAAGCAAATTAACATTTCTTCTCTACCTCGCCCGCCCTGCCGCTCACATACCTCAGGCGGTGACTAGCGCTTCCGCGCACATTAAAGAGAATTTCACGTATCTTTTGAAACCGCTTGTTTGATTTAACTTTTTAGCGACTATTTTTTATCTTCGACAGGGTGAACAACAAAATAAAAACGTCCAACCAACTATATCTATAAGTTTTGCAACGTCTACAAGTCCTGGTGTATCATTGATCACAGAAGGGTTCTGTAAAGTATGTTTAAAGAACACAAGGCTAAAATGTTTCAATTGTTACGGACCTTATTACTGTGGTACAAGCTGTCAGGTAAATAATATCCTTTTTTATTTTCCAAACAAATTATACAACATTAAAATGCAGATGAATATACATGAAGTGGTCGTGGCTTGAAGGATAAGACGTCAGGTGCATTCGTATCAAGCGATTCATCGGTGTCCGAATCCCCCAGGCAGATACCATCTTTTCGTAATGAAAAACGTACTTAACAAATGTTCACGATTGAATTCCATGGTGAAGCAATAACATCGAGTAATACAAATCAAACCCGCATAAATTATAATTTGCGAAATTGCTGATGGTAGGATGTCTTGTGACTCCGCACGGGATGTACCACCACCATGCCTATTTCTGCCGTGAAGCAGTAATGCGTTTCTTTGAAGCGGTATAATGTAAATTTGAACTTCGATTTTAGGCCTATGATTGGCAAATACATCAGAAAAATTGCCAGTCACCGAGACACAGTTGAACGAGGAAGAAATCAGCACAACGGTCACGTAAAGCGTTAATCAAAGAAATTGAAACATTAATTTTAATATTGTTTTTTTTTTCTACACTGACGAGTCCTATTATTAAAACAATGATTTAATATGGAATTTTTGTTTTCATTTCATTATTTCTGATTTCCAATTTCGAGGATTGAATATTGTGCTGAGTGTGTGAACCCGGATGAGATAAGGATAAGATACTACCATGGTCAACACTTCAATCAGATAGTGTACCACCTGTAGTCAGCAGCGAGCGCCTCTGCCTCCAGACTCGTGCGCGAGTAGGCACGCCGCCTCGTAGGAGAAAGTGCGGTATCCTCGATACCGATCCTGACCACGATCGCTCGTTGAGGACGTCGCAACGCGGATATAAGCGTTAGGCAGCGGCTTGGCTCTGCCCTTGGCATTGCTGAAGTCCATGGGTGACGGTAACGACTCACCATTAGGTGGGCCGTATGCTCGTCTGCCTACAAAGGCAATAAAAAAAAAAAATATATATATATATTTTCGCAGGCCAGCACTAAACGTGGAACTTTCGCGCTCACTTTGAGAAGTTGGGTCCTCGACTGATGGCGACGGCCGGCTCTCTGAGCCGGCTGCTTCCAAACATCGGGGGTCCCGATCAGGTGGCACGCCGCCTCTACATGGGGGTGGTGCGGTCGACGCCCTGACCCGCAAGAACGTCGCGGCGCTGCGACGTCCGCAGCGCGCGATCGCGGTCAGGGCGATCCGAGGATACCGCACCGTCTCCTTCGAGGCGGCGTGCTTGCTCGCCGGGGCGCCACCCTGGGACCTGGAGGCGGAGGCGCTCGCTGCCGATTACAGGTGGCACAGCGACCTCCGCTCTAGGGGGGAAGGGCGCCCCGGCGAAGGAGTAATTCGAGCGCGGAGGCTCCACTCTCGGCGGTCCGTGCTGGAGGCGTGGTCTCGCCGCTTGGCGGACCCGTCGGCCGGTCTCCGTACCGTCGAGGTGGTCCGCCCGGTTCTTGCGGACTGGGTGGGCCGCGACCGCGGATGCCTCACCTTCCGGCTGACTCAGATGCTTACCGGCCACGGATGTTTCGGCCGGTACTTGCACAAGATAGCCGGAAGGGAACCGACGGCGCAGTGCCACCACTGCGCGGACCGCGACGAGGAAGACACAGCGGAACATACATTGGCGCGTTGCTCTGGATTCGACGAGCAACGCGCCGCCCTCGTCGCGGTCATAGGAGAGGACCTCTCGCTGCCGCGCGTCGTGGCTACGATGCTCGGCAGCGAGACGTCCTGGAAGGCGATGCTCGACTTCTGCGAGTCCACCATCTCGCAGAAGGAGGCGGCGGAGCGAGAGAGGGAGAGCTCTTCCCTTTCCGCACCGATCTGTCGCCGTCGAGCCGGGGGCCGGAGGCGGGAATACGCCCGTACGTCCCGGCCCCTGTAGGTAGCGGCCTCCCCCCGGTGAAGGTCAAGAGGCGACCTGAGGGGGTGAGGCCGCGCGGTGCGCTACCAGCACTCTAGCGCGCTGCCGTGAAGTGAATAGAGCGACCGGTCGACGGTGTATCGCGTCCCGACCCGGCAGGCTGGTTCTGGTCCAGCGGGGTATTCCGGGACACCAGCGGCACCGTTTGGGCGGCCCGACGGGCTGCCGTACCGAGACGGCCGACGTTTCAGAGCCTTCGATTCGCCTCGAAGGCTCCGTCGGCTGAGCGTCCTTGGGGTGAGCCGCGCCGTCTGGTTGTAGTGTTGACCGCGGTAGCCCCCCTACCTCATCCGGGTTCTGACCTCGGAGGGGATCGGACGTCGGGTGTAAGAGTGCAGGGGAGTCGTTTAGTGGGTGGGTCCTAAAATCCTTGGGCCCGCGATCTGCTCACAACACCATGCAGATCGTTGAGTCTCACATACCCCGCGCGCCCCTTTTGCGCGGGGACCTCGTAGGAGGTTCGGGCCTCAACCGGGAAGAAAAAAAAAAAAAAAAAAGGCCGGCACCAAACAAGAGCGCTGTAAACTATCATTGCATTGACCCGGAACCTTTCCAGTTTCACCAAGACAGGTGGGCGAGTAACGGCTCAGCCAGGAGGGCTGGGACTTGCTAAGCCGAGTGCCTCCTAAGGAAACCTAACAACTCAAGAATAGCTGCTTCGCGAATGAATCCACTATCAGAATCGCGACCCGCAGAGAAGATCCGGCGAGAAACTCAGCTGATGTCTAGCTAAGGTTGCACGTCGAACTCTGGTCGTCGTTAGATCTAAAGGCGTCTAATGCAAGGGTATTGGATCTGATGGATCCGCAAGGACGTTTCTAGGGCGGCAACAATAACGCGATTATCATGGCTTCATGGGTTTTCGGCTCTATTCACGACCCAAATTGTCGTGTAGGTCAACATTCCTTACGAACTACTGAGCTCAGACGGCGAATCTGCAAAAGCATGGTTGGAGGCCGTGATTGGAGGCTTGAAGGGTGTGTATGGGCCGCGTGAGCGAACACCACACTCGCGTATGTCATAACGCGTAGTATGTGGACAGATTTTTTGTGCGCGCGGAATGTCATCGATGCATCCAAGATGAATCCCAGGTACTTGACCTTCCTGGCCCAGCGTATTGATTAGCCGAAGAGGGTGATCGGGGGAGAAAGATTTCTCCTCCTAATACGGGAGGAAATACGCGTTGAGTTTCTCCTTCGAAATAGCACCGCTGTACTTTTCGCTGAGTTTATGTCTATGCGCCATTTTTGGAACCACTGTCCGAGGGTTACGGCTGCGCTCTGGAGTTTCCTCGTGATAAGGGACTCGTTTCTACTGGAGTAGTAAACAGTCATGTCTCTATCTACGGCGGTCTGCGGCGACCGCGGAAACAAAATAAAGAGGAGCGGAGAAGGAACGGGCCCTTGCGGGACTACAGCCGGCCCCCTAGGTACGGAGACCTCGTAGGAGGTTCGGCCATTGGCCAGAAAAAAAAAGAGGGTTGATTAATAAATCAGCTTCAAAACTGCATAAAAACTTATTGCTCCATCTAGCATTTATTTTTAGCTAGGGACCATCAAAACTTAAAACACTAGGTGAGCCGATAGATGTGTCCGGGAGTGTACATTTCTTCGATCAATGATCTTTCCTCCACGCACAGAGACAGTTATCGAATGAAACCAGAGTTAAAAGTAAGCACCATAGTGGACCAGCACCTATCAAAAACACTCCTTATAGCTAACTGTTTTGTAAAAGTAAAAGAGTATAAAAAAATAAACATCAATCATTAACATCTCTAACCTATTTAAATCAAACCTAATCTTAAACTAAAAATAGATTCAACAGAGACCTATCCAATCCAATTTCTCCTGAACGTCGAAAGTGTAACTGAACGATCAGAAAAAGTACTAGACTTTCTAAGAACATCTCATCGAAAACAAGAAGACAGTGATGCCCTTTTTAACCTATATTCAAAATACTCCGATATATTTCACCTACCTTACAAACCCTTAGACGGCTGGCTGATCCTTCGGCCGGTCGTAGGACCGTCGAGGCGATTCGCCCGGTCCTTGTGGATTGGGTGAATCGTGACAGAGGACGCCTCACTTTCCGGCTCACGCAGGTGCTCACTGGGCATGGTTGCTGCCCCGCATGGGAGGGGTGGCGCCGTGTCCTCGTCGCAAAAACAGGAAACGACTTGTCGTTGCCGAGTGTTGTGGCATCGATGCTCGGCGACGACGAGTCGTGGAAGGCGATGCTCGACTTCTGCGAGTGCACCATCTCGCAGAAGGAGGCGGCGGGGCGCGTGAGAGACGCACAATCCCGCCGCCGTCGAGCGTGGGCCAGGGAGGCGGATCTCGCCCAAGCCCTGGCCCTCTAAGTGTTTCGGGTCCCCCTCACATGTCGGTCTGGGGACCGGCGAAGGGGGCCTAAGAAGACGACGTGCAAGCTGCTCTGCACGCGTTTTACGCAAGAGCATCCGGGTGATGGAAGGCCGGCTATCCTCGACTCACGCTGGTTCTGGTCCAGCGGGGTATTCCGTAGGATAGTTCACTCTAACCGGTGCCATCTAGGCGGGCTTCGGATAGCCTGCCGACCGAGAGGGCTGGTGGTCGTGGCGCCGACGACCGCCGGTCCGGCGTCCCGAGGGGGAGGGTGATGGGAGAGATGTGCTCCGCACTAAACGCTTCACTTTCCCCCCTCTGCCTCTTCATGAGTTCTGTCTCATGCGAAGTTTGGACGTTGGTTGTTGAGCGACAGGAGGTTTTAGTCAGTTCGACTCTGACTTGCTCCGCCCTCCATCCCCAGTGGAGGGCGGAAGTCCTCCTGACAAAAAAAAAAAAAAACCTTACAAACCCTTATATTCTTCTCCAATCATCGAACACGAAATCAAAACTACTTACGATACTCCAAACCATATTAAGTCATACCGCTTCCCGTAGTGTCACAAACAAGAAGTAAAAACCCAAATCGACAAAATGTTAGACCAAGATATCATTACTCCATTTTCCTCTCCTTGATCCTCCCCATGTGGGTCATTCTCAAAAACACGGATGCTTCCGGCGTAAAGAAATGGCGTATAGTCATCGACAAGGAAACTGACATAATTATCGGTGAAGTTGTTCAATCCCTCAAATTACTGAAAACATCGACCAATTAGGGCAAAGTCAATACTCTTCTGGATTCCACCAACTTTTAATAAAGCCAGAACATGCATCCAAAACAGCCTTCTCTGTGCCCCAGAGGCATATCCAGTTTATTCAGATGCCCTTCGGTTAAAAAAAATGCCTTTAAGTCATGTCTTATTTTACTTTATATTCTTAATTTGAAATGAAATGAAGATGATTAATTTGAGACATTAATCAACTGGGATGAAATTTAATGAAATGAGATGATATGAGATGAAATATAATCGCAGTAAAATGGTGGTCATTTACTGAGATTTTTTCAGTGGACTTTTTGGAGGAACCTGAGAAGTTACGTCCAGCAGCTTTGTTTCATTTTCCCACATTTGTGCACTTTCACAGATATTAAACAGTTAATAAACCATCATTATTACACATTTAAACCTGAAGAAACACTAAATAGACAAAATAAAACAAATCACACAACTTCACTCCTCGCGTTCCCGCCAAAAAGTCACTCAAAAGTTGATGGACCCTTATCTAAATCTACCCTACATTTTTACATTTAATACATTTTTTTTTCACCAACGGAAAGTAGAGATTTCAACGAACAGAAAACATACCAACTTTTTGAAACTGCTGCTGATTTTTTTTTTATGAGCTGATATTTTTTATGATTATTCATCATTTTAATCATTTTGATCCTGATATAGCATTATATACATCAACAACTACCTTAAAATTGGTCATAAAGTTGGAATTTGTCCCTAATCGCCCCATTTTACCGGTAATATAAATAATATTTAAGCTGATGATGATGTTAAAGTGTCATTGTAATGACAGCAAAATCATATGATATAACCTAAAATTCTTATCTTATTTTTTAAATGTCTCTGTATCCCCATGAACAATATTGATTTTAATTTGTTTATAACAAAAGGGATATGTAGTTTGTTATTAAAACTAAATTTCATTTCTGTCCTTGAACTTCGTTTAGTGGGCCGTGCAAAGTATGGAGAGTGGCCAATGTCTTTTGACAAACGAAATTGCTAAATATCTGCTGTTGTGTGGCAGACAAAAGCATCCGTAATACCGACCATGTGGCAACACTACTTGTGTTCGTGTCGAGATACTTGGCCTAAAGGTCTAGATACCAGGCCATAAACTCTAAAAAAAAAGTTGAGTTATTTGGCCTAAAGGTCTAGTTACCAGGCTATAAATTCAACAAAAAAAAGAGTTGAGTTATGTATTTTGTGAATTAATTTCAAAAACACTTCAAAAAATGGAAAGTGAATTGTATACAGTGATAGAAAGTGATACAGTGACAGAATTGGTGATTGATAATTGTATAAAGTCACCAAATACTATGTAAGTAAAAAAATAAAATTTATAACATTTCACATATCGCTCCCTTAGTAATAGATGGGAAAATTGAAATCTTGAGGTTTTGACTTTTTGCATATATATATATAGGCTCAATATCAACTGTTCCACCACTTGGCTTTCACAGAAAGAGAAAAAAGCCAAATTTTTAATGAATACCTACTGTAATTGTGCGCCTTTCACACCACCCTCTCGCGCGTCCGCCTCTTTCTTCTAGAGAGGCCCCCAACCAGTACAGCGCCAGTATTTTACGAAGCCGGAGCGCTGACACCATGTCCAAAATAGTCCAAATTGAAATTGTGCTTTACAAATTATCGGGTAAGTATTGCAATATTTTTTAATAATATTTTATACAGGCTGAATTAGAGTTAGGCCCTTGTATCACAAAAAAATATTAAAATACATCGTCTTAAATCAAATTAGGTCCTTATTTTACAACGAAATTCAGTTTTTTCTATGCTTATCTCAAAATCATTCTTTTTTTCACAAAATTGGATACAGGAATTGTGTTTACATATAAGGTTAGTTCTTTACATAATGCGAAATATTTAATCAAAATATGAATTTGGTCCATAATGTTGAGTTTAGTTGGTTTAAAAATCAATAAATTGTTCTATTTATGGGTTAAGTAGGTGTGAATTAATTTTCAAGGAAACAATGAACTCAAATAGATACAATTATTATTTTGATTTGTAGAAATATGGCATTGCGGTCGCATAAAATTTCAAACCTACTCAATCTCCCAGAACGACTAAATATCCCAAAAAAGTGAATCGCCCAAGGAACAAGAAGTAAGTTTTCTACATACTATATTTTTTATTAATCAATACATATTATAAAATTCTTACTATGTACCTTATACTTCATTTGAATAAGATTCTACATACCTTTTTTACTATCAGTTAAATCGAATTGTATTTCAAATTAAGTTTATATAATGTCCACACCATTCATCGTGGCGAGTGGCACTCTATTGTCTCTGCCTACCCTAATAATGGAAAACAGGCATGATATTATGTATGTATGTGTGTATGTTTAAATAATGTATAGCATCTAATTGTTTAATTTTTATTTCAGTTAAGTACTGGACGTCTTTTGGAAAAAGAGAATATTCCTAAGATTAATATACAGGTAACGAAATTACGTCAATTATTATTCCGCACCCAAAAATTGCTGAAAATACACAACTATGAGTCGCTACGCCTCAGCCGTTTACTGTTTTTATCAGAACCCCATCAAAATGGTCATGCAGATCATCTTCAAGTAGTTCCAGCTCATCTTCAAGTTCCGACAATAATACCAGCACAACTTTTGGTAGTCGCCAATCGTCCCAAGAATGTTCCCAAAAATTCCAGCAGTACTTACTTTGCAAAATAATCTTATATACTCGGATGAGCAACAACAAACTTCTCGGCCACAATCTACGTCTCCATCGTTTCAGACACTAGAAAAAGTTGAACCAATAATAGTACATCCCGCTACTCCCAAGATTACCACATATCACCAATTAATTCTGAAGAGAGTGATGCTGAGCTTAGTGATAATAATGCAATCTATAAATACAGAACCAGCAGCCAGACAGCATTCTTCATTATTATTATTCATTTAAATAATTTGGCTCCAACGTCTTTGGCATTGATTTTGCCACTGTCAAAGTATTTACAAAAATAACAAGTGCTTAGAGAGGGAAAAAATTACTAAATCTAAATACAAACAAATTTGGTCGGTTTCTCCATACGAGAATCTGTGGTTTTAAGAACAGCACAAACAAAAATATATTTAACTAACTACTTTAGAGATTAATATTATTAGCAGATAAAAATTTACACAGAATATTTACATGTTTAGAATAGACTAAAGTTAATAAACAATTAATATTAATAGGCCGGGGAATGTCATTGGGAAGGATATCATAAAGAGGGGATACAATATTGAGGCAGTTGAAGAAAATGTGATCCAGGGTACCCTCATCTAATCCACACTCACAAAGAGAATGGTCACAGACTCTAATTTTGGCAAGAAAAACAGGGGAGCAAACATGGCCAAGTCTAAGACGGATTATAGCTGAGACAATTTTTTTAGGGAGATGGCAGTGGGAGGAAAACCAAGGAAAAAAAGAGGGCAGGGTCGGTTGCAAATTACCATAATGCTTACCTACTGACTGACGAGAAATCTGCCAGCTTTCATTCCAAGATTGAAGCATATCAGGTTTTGCCAAGGAATGTAAATCTCAAGGAAAAATTTTGTTATACTTGTTACAGCCCATGACAACAGCCTCCTTGGCACAGGAATCGGCAAGCTCATTCCCACTAATTCCGCTATGACTTGGGATCCAGACGAGAGTGACATCAAGTCCGGAGCAGGGTCATTGAAACAGATTTCTTTAATTTTTAATATAATTACAAAATTGACTTTTGTCATGTGTATGCGATGGAAATTTAGTTATGTCTTGAAGACAGCTTAAGGAGTCCGAAAAAATTATTGATTTATTTAGACCGCGAGTTTTAATAAAAAGAGCTGCTTCTAGAAGAGCAACAGCTTCACCAGAGTACACAGAAGAAGTCTGAGGGAGTTTGTATTTTGAGGAGACTTACTGCAGCACCTAAAAGACCATTTTGGGATAGTTTAAGATGCATCAGTGAATAGGTGATAATGATTAGGCCATTGTAGTTGGACTATGTTTTGAAATTGTAAATTTGCCCTTGGGGAGTCTTTATGGATCCCAATATTCAAGAAGGTAGTGGGACGAAATAAAAGACAGTCAAAAGACAGCGTTCTTCAACTACATCATCTGATACTTGATAACTGAATTGAATACTGACACAACCTCTGCTGATGTATAATTAACTAGAAAACGAAAATGAAAAAAACTTTCTTATGACTTCTTTTACGACGTGAAGGAATTACAGGAAAACTGGGGTTATAATTTTAAAACAGATGAAAATACCGTCGCTCGTCGAACCCGTCGCTTATGACGAAGGGCTCGACGAGCGAATTAACCCATAGACACAGCCATCTGAGTTTCTCGCCGGATCTTCTCAGTGGATCGCGTTTGCGATCCGGTGGTAGATTCTGCGAAGCACTGCTCTTGCTAGAGTCAGTGTTAGCAACCGGTTTGAGCACCGTAAGCTCACCTACACACGTTAGGGTGAAGCTGAAATAGCCTCTCAAGGCTATCCAGCATAGGTAGGGGAAAAAAAGCGCTCAATCATTCGTGTCCTACCCGTACTACAGTACGAATTTCTCTGGAACATTGTTATGCTTCTCGTGAAATATACGCAGCTCACAAAGTTCTCGTGAAGTTTTGTTTCGGAAGCCCAAACATGAGTCATCATCAATCTCCTCCGTCGTATATTTGTTTTTTGAAGTTTTTGATTTCCTACTTTATTTAATATTATTTGCCATTTCGTTAGATTATTGTAGTAATATAAAAGGTGTACAAATAAATTTTCGCCGTTTTGAGAAAGATGGTGTGGCACGAGGTTTACGTTCGAACTCACAGATGATAATCGGCTTGAAAATTAAGTTGAACATTTAAGAACAACTTAACCCTATCATATTATTAACTCCGTATTAGCATCATTTTTTTTTAATCCAAAAATGTTAACATTTGAACCAAATAAGCGTCATTTGCGGGAACTTTTAATTTACTTTTTTAATTTTAAAAAATCTGCAGCCGAGGCGCATCGATTGCTCGTAAAAGCATTTAATGAGGCTGCCTTGATTGAGAGAACATGTCGTGAGTGGTTTAAAACGTTTAAAAACGGTGGTTTTGACGAAGAAGACAAAGATCGCAGTGGAAGGCCAAAAATTTATGAGGATGCAGAATTGACGGAATTATTGGAGGAAGATTCGTCTCAAACACAAACAGAACTGGCACTTACTTTAGAAGTCACTCAGCAAGCCAGAGCGTTAAAATATAACTGTCAAACCTCAGTACCTTGCGTACACAAAAGTGTAGCCGCTTTATGCGACGACGATGTAGCTTTGAAACTAATAAACATTTTAAATTAAACATATATCCATCTCTCTTACTCTAGTTCACTAGTTACGCGGCGTATCGTTAGTTGGATAAAGATGGTAATATTACTTGAAGCAGAACGATTTATGTTGCCTGCTATGAGAAATATTTCGCCAGAATATTTATTATTTAGGCGAATATTAATAAATAAAATAATTTAACTAAAATAATTTTGAATATAAACTTAAACGAAGTTTTTTTTTATTGCTTAGATGGGTGGACGAGCTCAATAATAATAATACAAATAATTTATAATTGTGTAATAATTGTATTTGTGTGTTTTTTGCTTCTGAACCCATTATTCAAAGAATGGTGACTGAATGAATGTATGGCTGAAACTGTACAGATTTTCATGAAACTGTCTACAGTTTATTTAGGTTCTAGAATATGACACAGTATATTTATATCTTACGGACACGGAGCCAAAGAGAGACATTATTGTCTTTTCCTTTATTTTTCTACAGTTTGGAATACATAAGTAACATATTAATTTCGTGTAAATGTGAGATCATACCCGGGAAAATGCACGGATGAAGAGATTAGTTTAATGTGTACCGCATTTTTTTTATTCAGACGCATGCATATTCGTTAACCATTGTGGTAGCCAGAATCAACTTGATGATCTGCCTCGAAAATTTCTGGATTTCATTAATATAAAAATTTCCTATAATCACTCGAAAACCAAAAGATGTTTTACTGGCAATACTGAACCTTAATTTCATAGCCTTTTCTTGATGATCTCTAAAATCAGTTTTTGTTTTATTTACAATGAAAATCAATACAGAATGGATAAAGTTATGTGTGAAAAGTAATCCCGCTTGCCTTTTTGTGTATTTCCGACCTCGAAAGGCACTCTTTCGCCACAAATTTACGCATTTTTCAGGACTTATTACTTGGACGACGGCACGCAAGTAACTGAATGAATAAGCCGGGCATACACCTGTGGGTTTACGTTGAGTGGTTACGCGTTGACGCGGTAACTACTCATCTAGTATATTTAAATCAATGCAGCAAGCAGTCTCACATCGTTTAAAATCGTTAGGAATGATTCATAAACAAGGTAATTGGGTTCCATACGAATTAAAGCCGAGAGATGTTGAACGCCGATTATGCTAAAATCATATTTTTTGCAATGTTTCAGTTGTTAATACTGTAGTACGTTTATCATACTCTATATAAAAAAAATTCAGGGCTATAGCACTTTAAATTACGATGTTATGAATGATAAAGTAAAAATATCGGGAATCCCGAATCTTTAAACGCATTTTCTCAAAAGTTGGTGTTTTTGAAATAGGCCTTTACATTACTAAGGGAGCGATATAAGCGACACGTGTTTTTTGTTTGGTTGTATGTATGATCACCACGTGTTTTATTTTTGTGGTTGTATTTGTATAATTTATTTACGATTATTTGTTATTTTTTTCTTTTCATATAAAATGTAGTATTTTATTTGTTAACAGGAAAGAAATACGGAAAAGAAAAAATGTGGAGTACCAAAGAAGGTATCGGCAGCGGCAAAAAAATAAAAATGAAACAAGGTATGATATAGAATATTATATGTTTGGCAGTGTAATTTTAAATACAATTGTAAAGTTAGTAGAAATCAGACGAGAAATTAATGAAGGAAAAATATACATTAAAAATAATATACATTTCTAATAAATAATTACAGTAGAATTCATGTATAACGACTTCGCTTATAACGACTAACCGCTTTTAACGACGATAATGTTTACTCAAGTTAGGTTTCATAGTTAGGTACTGAGAAAATATAACCGTTTAGTGCGACTCCGTTTTAAGCGACTAACTGCTTATAGCGACCATTAATTATGAATATTATGATGATACATTCGGTTAAAACGACGCAGAATGCTGTTTACACAGCCTACCAATTCCTCGGTGCCCCAACTTCACCCCACCCTCTTTATTGGCGCGTGAATCACAGTTAGTGTTTGTCACTTGTTTAATGCCAATATTTTAAAATGCAAACGTGTAAGGACTTCTACTCATGAGCCGGTGGATAAGGCATTGTTACAGTGGTTCAAGCTTCAGTGCGACCGGGGAATACCCGTGAATGTACCTCTGCTACAAGGGAAAGCAATTTTTCGCTATACAGTTAGACATGCAAAATTTCACATGCTCCGTGAGTTGGATAAACATATGTACTTAAGAAATAATCCTTCCGTTTTGTACGTCATCCGGTTAGTACGACATAGTTTCGCCGGTCCCTTGAAGGTCGTTATATCCGGATTCTACTGTATTTTAACATTAATAACCGTAATTAATTTCAGTACTGAAAAAAATATACGGAAAGTAAATCTTGCACAGCGTCAACAAAGGTATCGAAAGCATATAAAAGATAATGAAAATATTTATAAAATGTTTAAAATGAAAGAATCTTTGCGAAAAAAAGAATACCGTCATAAACTAAAATGCTCTCGGCTTAATGCTATTTTGCAACAGAAGGAAGGGAACTTTTCACAAATGTAAGTTATTTTTTTTAATAATTATAATAGAAAATTTACAAATAAATATACTTATTTCTTAACTTTTTTTTGTTTTTTTTCTATTTATGAGATTATTGTATAAAATAACAATATTTAATTTCTCTGGCATCAATTTAATTATTGCTATTATTAATTAATAAATTATTTAGAAATAAATATTTTTTCCATAATTGGTTATTATTAAATGTCAAAGTTACATAGTATATTTTACTGTTCTCTTTTTAGTTCAGAAAACATATATAATTCCGACAATATACAAGATAAAGAACGAGAAGAAATAACTGCGACAAATGATGTTATGTCGGTGAACAATACTCAGCAATCAGTAATGCAGTATGTTTTTGAAAAATTTAAATTATAATTTTTATACAATATATCGACTATATTTATAGTCATTGAGTTTATCCTTTTTTTGTTGTTTTCTAGATTTCATGGTAATACTCCAATTTCTTCATTTCTTGCACCATACGAACAACATCTCGAATGTACAACGCCGCAGGTTTTGTTACGCCAGAACATGGACATTTTGGGGGATGGTAACTGTTTTTTTCACTCTGTAATTAGAATAATGCAGCTAGAAATTTCACCGAA
Source organism: Bombyx mori (assembly GCF_030269925.1). Classification (NCBI taxonomy): domain Eukaryota; kingdom Metazoa; phylum Arthropoda; class Insecta; order Lepidoptera; family Bombycidae; genus Bombyx; species Bombyx mori. Next base: position 8,227,031 of record NC_085114.1, read on the forward strand.
AGACATTCGAAAACAGCTTTTAAATTCAGCACACCTGCATACTTGCCCTGAGCCATTTACCGAACTTGGCTTTGCCCTCCAAGTGACTCCGAAATTGGACATCGCTCGAAATGTCGACCCTAAGTATCCCAATACTCTTGAAAGGTTGCAGGGATACTCCTTGGAATTGTGGCGCCATGACAAAGGGATCCTTCTTCGCAATGAACGCGCAAACTTGTGTCTTCAACGGGTTGAATTGAACCTAGTTCAGTTCACCCCACTCGGAGACTCGCCCCAGAGAATTCTCCACTTCAGACACAAGCTTAGATCGTCTCTCCTGCACCACGCTCCGAGAAAGACTCTGATGGCCGATATATCGCGCATCCCTCGTACTATCATCCGCATAGCAATGCATGCCATTACTGGATAGCATGTCATTGATGTATAGGATGAAAAGCGACGAAAGCACCGAACCTTGTGGAACGCCAGCGCTAATGGTTATGGTATCGGAGCAGCAACCGTCTACGACGACAGTGATGCTCCGCCTATCCAAAAAGCTAGCGATTCACTTGCAGAGTCCCAAAGGGATCCCGATTAATTAATTTAACGTTGTTAGTAAAAAGGAAGAAGTTTTGTTTTGTCATTATAAAGTAAACAACACACAAAACTTCATTCATTTACATCTTTTAAATCAACATTATACACCGTATATCGAAACCGATCAAATAATTTTGAACAGCAGTATGGATTGTCAACAGTTTCAAGATCTTCTTGAAACATCATCTCATGAAGAAAATTACGAAGTCGATGAAATTTTTAAATAACACTGCTATTAATGACGATTGTCCTATGGAGCTTGATGAAGTTACACTCCTAAGCTACACCAATTATTATCAACATAGTAATAGCCATTTAGATTTTCATAATAATTTAAAAAATAATATTTTCGGGTATTCTTGTGCTGTTTGCGAGACTTTGGTGGAAAAACGATTTTTAAAAAACTTCTGATCAACACGATGATATTTTACAACTTATAATACCGGTAATTATTCATTTTACATTTGATCGTCTAATAATATGAGTTAAAAGACTTAAATTTTATTTATTTCAGAATTATGTAAGAGGTAGATATTTGTTCTACGTGCAGAAGTTCTTTGAATTCTAAAATTCCTTTTTTATCAGTATAACGGTTTTTTGTATCCAGTGATTCCATCTCATTTGCCAAAATTAAACCTTATTGGGCACCGACCCATTTCACCAAGGCTTCCGTTTATGCAGATAAGAAGACTTAGGCATGTAAATGGTCAATATGGTATATATGGTCAAATTATTAATGTTCCAATCGAAGTTAACACTAGGGTGAATCAACTGCCTAGAAATATTTGAGACGACCATTGTTTCTATGTACACCTTTTTTTTTTAAACATAAAACAAGTTATGTACATGGTCTTATTAGCAAGAAGAACATCAAAGAATGGTTATCATCATACCTAGTACAAACGCCACTTTATATTCATCATGGTATAGAAAAAGACAATACATTTCTTAATAATGATGAAGTAGCTACGGAATTAGTAATGAATGATATTAGTGAGCATGTGCCTAAAGAAGACAATATCACAGCTCAACAACAAACTCTTCTGTGGAATAAAGACAGATTTTTGCATATAGCACCCGGTGAAAACGAGTGTTCCACTTAGTATATTATTTGATGAATATGCCGAAGAACTTTCGTTTCCAACTATCTATGGTCAGTTCAGAACTTATAGAGATGGGATTAATGTAACTTCATATATGCAAGCTACTAGTGAACTTCGGCATACTGATCGACGTTGCGTTGATCCCCGACATCTTTTATATCTGGCTGCAAAAATTATGAGGCAGCGAGTAAGTAAAAATGTTAGTGTTGCTTTTAAACACTTTGGTTACAATACTAAAATTACTAAAGAAGACATACAGTCTGAAAACTATATAAATAACTGTATCGAAAGTAATCTAGCTTTTCTATGTTGTATACCAAATTCTGCTTGGTACTGGTTAGAGTGTAAAAGGGATCTCTTTGCAATCATAAGACAATTAGGAGCGCCAGCTGCTTTTATGATTCTAGGTGCAAATGAAAGTGGATAAATTAAAAAATAACGGAGCAAATGTATGTGATAAATTTATTTCAGAAATGTCTTTCATTCACAAAGCCACATTAATCAGCGAAGATTCAGTTACTTGTGCAATTTATTTTGAAAAATTAGTGAATTGATTATTAAAAATTTTACAATAAAAAAAGAGAAGCCCATTCGGCAAATATCGAGTAGTTCATTATTTTAAAAGAATCGAATTTCAACATCGCGGAAGTCCTCACGCTCACATTCTTTTATGGCTGGCATATAATGCACCAAAAGAGTTGTTTAATAACAATCCAGATGTGATGATCCAAATGATTGACGAGTTAGTTTCAGTAGCTGAATCAGAGTCGTCTGGAAATATTAAACTTCTAACTTATAAACTCACTTTTACATGTTACAAAAAAAAATGGATCCCAGCAAAAAAGATAACTGTCGATTTGGAGCACCTTTTATGCCGACAAAAAACGCTGTCACATTGTTACCAATGAAGAATACTGATTCAATTACTCAGAAGACCTTTTAAAAAAATATAAAGAAAATTATAAATTGATTCGATCAAACTTAAAAAATATTAATTATACAAGTTTTGATCATTTTTATACCCACCATACGCCATACGCCGACGACACCACTCTTCTCGCGGCTAATGAAAGCGAGATGGCTGCTCTCATGAGCAAGCTTGAAAAAATTAGCCTCGAACTTGGTCTTGCCATTAACCGATCCAAAACAAAAGTGATGGTAATAGACCGCATGAACAAACTGGAGCACACGGGGTCACTGCATCTTGAAACAACAGAAAGATTCATATACCTGGGCTCCATGATTACGAATACTGGATCGTGCGAGCCTGAGATTCGAAGACGTATCGGGATAGCAAAAACTGCCATGTCTCAGCTTGATAGCATCTGGTCCGATAGAAACATCTCCATAAAAACCAAGCGTAAACTTGTATCAAGTCTTGTGTTTTCTATTTTCTTATATGGGGCGGAGACATGGACTCTGAAGAAGGCTAATCGAAGTCGGATCGACGCGTTTGAGATGTGGTGCTGGAGGAAAATGCTGCGGATTCCCTGGACGGCGCATCGGACAAACGCATCATTCCTGGAAGAACTAGGCGTCTCCTTAAGACTCTCCACCATTTGCCTACGTAGGATTTTAGAGTTTTTCGGTCACGTTGCGAGAAAAAAGGGTGACAATCTCGAAAGACTTCTCATCACCGGCAAAGTGGAAGGAAAGAGGCCTAGGGGGCGTAGTCCCATGCGCTGGTCCGATCAGATTAAGACGACTTTGGAATCCAGCATCAATGTCGCTATCCACTGCGCGGAGGACAGAAGTGAATGGAAGAACATAGTCCTGACAAAAGTGCTCAGTAAAGGTCACGACCCTCAGAACTGAGGAATACGACGCACGGAGGAGGATACCCACCATAATATTGAGAGTGGCGAACATTATTACAGTATTATTCGTGCTGGTATCAAGCGACCAAAATTATTTTATCGTCGAAAACCATCAGAAAAGTGGTTTAATTCTTTTAATCATTTTGTTTTCCATAATTTAAAATCTAACATGGATTTTCAAATTATACAGGACGAGTATGCTTGCGCTGTTTATGTTGCTGAGTATGTCAATAAACATAACAGAGGTATTAGTAATTTACAACGCCTGATCATTGAGATAATAGATGAAAATCCAGAATTTGACATCGTCGATATAATGAAAAAAATGAGTATAGATGTACTTCATTCAGTTGAAAGCCGCTTGGTATTTATTACGACAACCTATGGCAAATCATCAATTGTAGCCGGTTATATACCAACTATATGGCCTACTGAACGTCAGAGAATAGAAAACAACTATGAAAGAATTGGATGAATTGATGAATGTACCCTTACTTGATAGTGTATATACATCAGAGATCTTACGTGCCAAATTTCAGCTGGTTATTGTAAATAAAAACAAACCTACAGATTTTTAAGACGGCACGCATGGTTTCGTCACATAGTGTAACGCCATGAGATATCCTTCTTCAAACAACCCTTACGGAGAGTACTCAGTATGTAGCAACTTGGCTGTGGTCCTGACACTGCTGCCGTCCAAGAGCGACGGTAACCACTCACCATCAAAGGGGCTGTATGCTTGTCTGCCTACAAAGCCTATAAAAATAAGTTCAAACTAATATTTCTGTCATGTAATTACACGTTAGTAATTAAAGTATGATACAATTTACTACTTTTGTTGCAGGTAAAATAACCATGGAGTCTGTCAACACTTTAAAACGAATGGCAGATATTGATTTTAACAAGCCCGTAGAAGTAGAAGTAACAATAATTAATGATGAAGAGATTGAATTTGTTTCTAACTGGGTCACAGATTATAAAATAGACAATATATCAAATAATTTTCCCATTGAGAATAATACTGTTCTCACAAAGGGCAATTATGCACATGAAAGAGATCCATTCCCAAGAGAAGAATGCATATCGTTTGACAGAAATAAAGATACAGCGTGGACAAATACAAGTTTATCAAAATATATTAACCAACATTGTGAATTGACAAGCAACATTAAACCGCGCGATATGATCGACTCGGTCTCGAGTAATTTAATTAAAATGATAAAAAAATTAAATCAGTGGTACCAACAAAAAAATTATGAAGACTGTCCTAAGAACATTACAAACTCACAATATACGTATATAAAATTTTACTATTTCAATTTGTCGTATAACGCTGTAACAAACAGTATCCTACATCTAAGTAAAATAGAAAACTTTAATGAGTCGTTCATTGAGCGCACATTTGAAATTGCTAAAGCAAACAAAATTGGCACCCACCTTAAGCAAATAGAAGAATTGTACTACGAAATGTTAGAGTGGATTAAACGCATAAATCTTAGTGAATTCACTTTGAAACAAAATAATCCTTCATTCAGCAAATCTGATTTCACAAATAAACAAAGAGCTATAAATACGGAAATCATAATGAATCAAGATACAAGTAACCAACATTTCCGTAACTCTCCTGTACATTACGATGCGCAATCTAAACAAGACGAAAATAATCAAAGTAAATTATTAAGTTCATTCAATAATTACAATGCTGTTGATCACGATCAACATCCTTTTCGTACAAATAATCCGCAAAGGTCACAATCTTGTAATAACAATGAAACAACAGATCCTGTATACATCGAACTTCTAAATGAACAGCAAGTCAAAGCAGAACCTCCGAATTTTCAAACTGGTGACAACACTTCCGATGAATCGGTGAGAACTTTTATTTTACATGTTCAAAATATTCATAACTTTATGAGCACTTTTAAGACGTTTCAGCGAGCTCACTTGGTATTAAGAATATATAGGAATGACCCTACAGACATCACATCATGTTTTTTTTATTGCTTAGATGTGTGGACGAGCTCACAGCCCACCTGGTTTTAAGTGGTTACTGGAGCCTATAGATATCTATAACGTAAATGCGCCACCCACCTTGAGATATCAGTTCTCAGGTCTCAAGTAAAGTTACAACGGCTGCCCCACCCTTCAAACCGAAACGATTACCAGTCCTACCACCAGTAATTACGCAAATTATAATTTTGCGGGTTTGATTTTTATTACAAGATGTTATTCCTTCACCGTAAAAGTCAATCGTGAACATTTGTTGTGTACGTATTTCATTAGAAAAATTGCTACTCGCCTGAGATTCGTGCACCGGTGCATCGCTCAACACGAATGCACCGGACGTCTTATCCTTTAGGCCACGACGACAGTCAATGTGCCATTCTTCAAACCAGAAACTACGACTGCTCGTCGTATCTGGCTTAAAATATGGAATGAGCTCCCCTCCACGGTGCTTCCCGAGCGCTATGACATGTCCTTCTTCAAACGAGGCTTGTGGAGAGTATTAAACGGTAGGCAGCGGCTTGGCTCTGCCCCTGGCACTGCTGAAGTCCATGGGCGACGGTAACCACTCACTATCATGTGGGCCGTACGCTCGTGTACCTACAAGGGCAACAAAAAAAAAATTTAAAAAAATTAAAAAAATTGGCGGGGTGGTGGTACCCACCCGTACCGACTCACAAGACGCTCTACCACCTGGAATTACACAAATTATAATTTTACGTGTTTCATTTTGATTACACGATATTATTCCGTGTTGGATATGATTAATCTATAATTTAATTCTGCTAAAAACACTTATTCCCTTTCTTTTTTTGCCTAAATGCACCGACCATTGCCGAGCGCTTCCGAAGATTTCCGAAGTATCGATGATGTGATCGCATCCTTAATTCTTAATCAAAAAAGGCAAAAAAAATTTACTGCCACTGCTAACGCCACGCTTTATATCAAAACTAAAACCAAATATTGATGTGTTCTACCCCATGAAATAGCCCAGTAGTAAGAGTGAAGCCGCTCGCACTTTCATAAAAACGTATTTATCGTAACGTAATTAAGTTCCCAATCCAACATCGAGGTCAAAGTCCAGGTAGTGATGGATGATACGCTTGTTCCATTTCCTTGCACCGCTGTACCTTGTCCTAGCTGCCAATCAGCAGTAGTATATGTATTCCTTCTTTAGGTTGTTTCAAGTATCAGTACTATAGTTACTACTCGTATACGCGGCCGGCGAATTACAAGAATCCTAAATACAACCCAATTCCCCTCCTTGACAAATCAAGGTACCCGCGAAACTGAATTAATTTTTGCTCTCCATTCGTTCATCGTGGATGTTATGCGGTCACACGTGTTAGATACATTGCAAGACCAGTAATTTTCAATTACAATAAAAATTATACACTGCAGGCCACTTTTTTTTACAAATAGTCTAACTGTAGACAGTTTTCATTTAAAATTAGTTCTCAATGAAAATTATATGAGATCAGTTATGTTCAAAATCACTATCCTTAGTATTCGGTGATGTATCTCTAAGCTGTATATGACATTCTATTAATGACATTTCATTCGAATTGTTTCCTAGTGGATTCCACGTATTTTGTTGAAACCGCTTGTTTGATTTAACTTTTTAGCGAATATTTTTCATCTTCGACAGGGTGAACGACAGAATAAAAACGTCCAACCAACTATATCTATAAGTTTTGAAACGTCTACAAGTCCTGGTGTATCATTGATAACAGGAGGATTCTGTAAAGTATGTTTAAAGAACACAAATCTAAAATGTTTCAACTGTTACGGACCTTATTATTGTGGTACAAGCTGTCAGGTAAATAATATCCTTTTTATTTTCCAGTTTGAGTTTTTGAAGTGAAACTTCTTTAGAGATTTTTTATAGATGTAACGTCACGCAGGTATGCAACGGAAATGTCGAAAAAGAAAGAGAGAGCGATCGAGACCGATTGAGAGAGAGTAAGACAGGGCGAACGTAGCATGAAGCAACTAGCCATGGAGTGAGAGTAGGGAGAGAGCTATAGTGAGAAAGATTGAACGAGAGAGAGATTTTTTTTTTTTTTTGCCTTTGTAGGCATACGAGCATACGGCCCACCTGATGGTAAGTGGTCACCGTCGCTCATGGACGTCAGCAATGCCAGGGGCAGAGCCAAGCCGCTGCCTACCATAAAGTACTCTCCGCAAGCCTCGTTTGAAGAAGGACATGTCATAGCGCTCGGAAAACACCGTGGAGGGGAGTTCATTCCAAAGCCGGATGGTACGTGGCAAAAAAGATCTTTGGACACGCACTGTCGATGAACGCAGCGGTTCCAGATAATATGGATGAACTCTGCTCCGATGGCGGGAGGTGCGATGATAAAAAGGAGATGAGGGAATCATCTCGAATAATTCCTCAGAGCATTCCCCATGGACCATGCGGTATAAAACACAGAGAGAACCGAAGTCCCTCCGTAGACCCAGAGGTTCCAAGCGATCCGCGAGCGCAGGACTATCGACCATCCGAACAGCCCGTTTCTGTATGGAGTCAAATGGAAGTAGCTGGTATTTGGGAGCCCCGGCCCAGAGGTGAGAGCAGTACTCCACGCGAGGTCGGACCTGCGCTTTATAAAGCGCAAGTCTCTGTCCAGGCGTGAAATACCGCTTCGCTCTGTTGAGAACTCCCAACATTTTAGAGGCCAATTTGGCTTTACCTTCCAAATGACTCCGAAACTGGACATCGCTCGAAATATCGACCCCCAGAATCCCGATACTCGCGGAAAGCTGCAGGGATACTCCTTGAAATTCCGGCGCCATGACAAAAGGGTCCTTCTTCGCAGTGAACGCGCAAACCTGTGTCTTCAATGGGATGAACTGAACTGAATTCAGTTCACCCCACTTGGAGACCCGCCCCAGAGAGTTCTCCACTTCAGACACAAGTTTTAATCGCCTCTCGTGTATAACGCTTCGAGAGAGACTCTGATGGCCGATATATCGCGCATCCCCCGTGCTGTCATCCGCATAGCAATGCATGCCATCAATAGATAGCATGTCATTGATATGCAGTATGAAAAGCGTGGGGGAGAGCACCGAACCTTGTGGAACACCAGCGTTGATGGTCATGGTATCGGAGCAGCAGCCGTCGACGACAACTGCGATGCTCCGTCCATCCAAAAAGCTAGTGATCCACTTGCAGAGTCCCTCAGGGATCCCGTATGCTGGAAGCTTCGATAGAAGTGCCCTATGCCAGACCCTGTCAAAGGCCTTCGCGATGTCAAGGCTCACAGCGAGAGCCTCGCCCTTGCTTTCCAAGGCAAGAATAAGGGATATCGAGAAATAATACACGCTATATTGGTTTGTGTATTCGTTTACTAGTTAATTATTAGAACTTTAGATGGCAATTCTGTCGCATAACGTCATTCGCAGTAAACGCAGATTTTTCATCTATTTACAATATTATTAGCACTTATACAGTGTATAAAGTGAATTAAATTTATAAATAAACTTTATGAATAAAATTTTGTGATAAGTAAGTCGTCGTATACTCAGCAGTTATTCGAAGTAAGTAATATATTATCTGTTTTATTTTTGTTTATTTACAATTTTTTATGCTAATTGGTTTGAAGGTTAGGTAGTTTTAATTTTTACAAATAACATGTGGCATTTCAACTTGCCATTCGTCAGTTAATAATTTAATAAATCATTTTCCATAAAATAAAAATATTTCATAAATTCGCTTTTCTAAATTTTAAGTTCAAAAACAAAATTTAATTAATAATTTCTAATATTGACAAAAAACACGTGGCATTTTTATTTACAATTCGTCATTTGAGATTTCAATAAATCATTTTGCATAAAATATAAATACAGTCAAAATCTGTTATAACGACATCGAAGGGACTGCTCATATTCAGTCGTAAAAACCGATAGTCGTAACAACCGGTGATGTTTAATGTGTATCGTGCAAGTACAAACAAATCGATAGGGAATTATTTGAAAAATATATTTATTCACCTATGTACATTTTGTTTATTACACATAAGTACAATGCATATAATTTTTCTGTGAGCATAAAATCTGTAATTTTGGTCTGTTTGGAACACTTCTGTTGTGCATAGATATTTTGTAATTCACGTTGGATTTTAATTAACGTATCGTCGTAATTGATGTTGACATGGAACTGTTCATTAAAAAGATCAATCTTTCTTAATACACTAACAGCATTGATACCATCATTCAAAGTTTTGGTGCGTCTTCTGTATAGATAAGTAACAAACTAACTGAAGAGATATGAAGAAGCGGGCTTTGACTCTACCGCATGCACTTGTTTTGTTTTTATGAATTAGAAAAGACCCTACACTAAACTAAACCCTATTGTTTTCTCTCCTGATTTTAATAGCTATTGAAGACAAATGTGGATACCTATTAAAATTGTTTACAATACAACTTAGCCGGTCGTTCTAACAGATCGAATTCTCCGAAATATTAGTTAAATGTGGTCGTTTTATGAGGTATGTCGTTATTACCAATGTCGTAGAAAGCAATATTTTTAATAAGGCGGTCATATGGCATTCAGCCGGGACCTTTGTTCTAGGTTATTATAACCGGCATGTTGTATTAAACGATGTCGTAGTAAACGGTTTTGACTAACAATATTTCATAAATTCTCTTGACGAAATTTTAATTTAAAAACTGGAATTTCTATAGTTATCATTAATTTACAATGATTTTGTATAAATTTAAATTGGGTTCAGGTATTTTTACTATTTACAAAAAATCACAAGGAATTTTAATTTAATATTCAACATCTGAGATATTACTATATTATTTTTCAAACAATATAAAATAAATGTAATTTAATAATTCTCTTTAATTATTTTTATTAAATATTAAATTCAAATAACTTTTCATTTTCAGATCGCAATGCCAAAAATTGTGGTGCGAGAATGTGAAACACTTAAAAATAATATATCTGTTAGACGGCCAGGTAAAACATCAACAGAACGTTCACGTGAATGTAGAGAGCGGAAAAGGGCTTTAAAAAATGCAGCTAGCCAAGGGTTGAATATCTCATCGTTCATCATTACAAAAACTAAACCAAAAACTCCAGCAGAGCGTAGTCGTGACTACAGAGCTCGAAAAAGACAAAAATATGAAGAAAATCAAGAGTCAAATGATTTGACGCGAATCACTGTTGAAGTTGAAGTACATCAAGAACATGAAAATTCTCAACCTTCGACTTCGACTTTACTAATTGAAAAAAATAAAACTTCAAGAGAACGTGTTCGTGAGTTTAGAGCAAGAAAAAAAAATCATTGACAAATCTTTCAGAAAACATTATTGAAGATTTTCAAACATCATCAAATATTATTAATGCTAATAATAATAATACAAAAGAAACATGTGTGCAATTCACACGTGTTAGAAGTGAAACCTTCAAAAATTAAAAAACAATTATTTTAAATGTCTAAGTATATGTAAAATTTTGTCATTAGTAAATAATTGTAAATCATCTTTTATAGTATGAGGTAGCGCCCTCTGTGAATCGATATTTTAACGTCACCTATAATCCTTGATTGAAATTCAGTACAAGAGGTATCATACGCACGTCAGTATTAAAAAATCTCATAGATGGCGCTGTATTAAAAATTTTCGACACTTCAGTTGCATACCTGCGTGACGTTCATAATACTTTAGTCACAACAATACCAATAGAAATCGCGTCGACTAATGTAAATATTGAAGAAATAAATTAAAAATTAAATTTATATGTTATATTAATTTTCAACGCGTAATATTTTAATGACAATTAAATTCCTTACATATCTTCCTTTTTCCCTTCCTCGAAGTCTCGGAAATCCAAAGTTTTAGATTTTTATAAATATAAGCAAGACTTATAAATTAAATTAGTTCGCCAAAGAAGTTTCACTTCTGACATGTCATTGTGTTCTTTGTACGCACGCACTTTTTTTTTTTATTGCCCTTGTAGGCAGACGAGCATACGGCCCACCTGATGGTGAGTGGTTACCGTCGCCCATGGACTTCAGCAATGCCAGGAGCAGAGCCAAGCCGCTGCCTACCGCTTTTAGGACAAATTATACAACATTAAAATACACATGAAGTGGTCGTGGCTTGAAGGATAAGACGTCAGGTGCATTCGTATCAAGCGATTCATCGGTGTCTGAATCCCCCAGGCAGGTTCCAATTTTTCGTAATGAAATACGTACTTAACAAATGTTTACGATTGACTTCTATGGTGAAGGAATAACATCGTGTAATAAAAATCAAATCCGCATAAATTATAATTTGCGTACTTGCTGATGGTAGGACGTCTTGTGACTCCGCACGGGATGTACCACCACCATGCCTATTTCTGCCATGAAGCAGTAATGCGTTTCTTTGAAGCGGTATGATGTAAATTTAAACTTCGATTTTAGGCCTATGATTGGAAAATACATCAGAAAAATTGCCAGTCACCGAGAAAACAGTTGAACAAGGAAGAAATCAGCACAACGGTCACGTAAAGCGTTAATCAAAGAAATTGAAAACTACGATTTAATATGGAAATTTTGTTTTCATTTCATTATTTCGTATTTCAAATTTCGAGGATTGAATATTGTGCTGAGTGTACGAACTCGGATGAGATAAGGGGACTACCACGGTCAACACTTCAACCAGACAGTGGTACGCCACCTGTAGTCAGCAGCGAGCGCCTCTGCCTCCAGGCTCCTGCGCGAGTAGGCACGCCGCCTCGTAGGAGAAAGTGCGGTATCCTCGATATCGATCCTGACCACGATCGCTCGTTGAGGATGTCGCAACGCCGACACGTTTTCGCGCTCCGCGGCCCGGCACCAAACAGGGAGCGCTGTAAACTATCATTGCATTGACCCGGAGCCTTTCCAGTTTCACCAAGACATGTGGGCGAGCAACGGCTTAGCCAGGAAGGGTAGGACTTGTGAAAAGCTAGCAGAGTGCCTCCAAAGGAAACCTAACAAAGAACTCAAGAGTAGCTGTTTCGCGAATGTAACGCGTAGTATGTGGACAGATTTTTTGCGCGCGCGAAATGTCATCGATGCATCCAAGATGACTCCCAGGTACTTGACCTTCCTGGCCCAGCGTATTGATTGGCCGAAGAGGGATCGGGGGAGAAAGATTTCTCCTCCTAATACGGGAAGAAATACACGTTGAATTCCGCTTTGAAATAGCACCGCTGTGCTTTTCGCTGAGTTTATGTCTGCGCGCCATTTTCGGAACCACTATTCGAGGGTTACGGCTGCGCTCTGGAGTTTCCTCGTGATTAGGGACTTGTTTCTACTCGAGTAGTAAACAGTCGTGTCTCTGTCTGCGGCGGTTTGTGGCGACCGCGGAATGTCGTTAATAAACAAACTAAAGAGGAGCGGAGACCCTTGCAGGACTACGGCCGGTCCCCTAGGTGCGGGGACCTCGTAGGAGGTTCGGCCATCGGCCAGAAAAAGAAAAGGGTTCATTAATAAATCAGCTTCAAAACTTCATAAAAATTTATTGCTCCATGTAACATTTATTTTAGCTAGGGACCATGAAAACTTAAAACACTATGTGGGCCGATAGATGTGACCTGGAGTGTACATTTCTTCGATCAATGATCTTTCCTCCACGCACAGAGACAGTTATCGAATGCACTTTAGTAAAACCAGAATTAAAAGTAAGCACCATAGTGGACCAGTACCTATCAAGAACAATCCTTATAGCTAATTGTTTTGTAAAAGTAAAAGAGAATAAAAGATTAAACATCTCAATCATTAACCTTAACATAAAATCAAACCTAATCTTAAACTAAAAATAGATCCAACAGAGACCTATCCAATACAATTTCTCCTGAACGTCGAAAGTGTAACTGAACGATCCGAAAAAGTACTAGACTTTCGAAGAACATCTCATGTAAACCGAGAAGACAGTGGTGCCCTTTTTAACCTATATTCAAAATACTCCGACATATTTCACCTACCTTACGAACCCTTATATTCCTTATATTCTTCTCCAATCATCGAACACGAAATCAAAACTACTTACGATACTCCAAACCATATTAAGTCATACCGCTTCCCGTAGTGTCAAAAACAAGAAGTAAAAACCTAAGTCGACAAAATGTTAGACCAAGATATCATTACTCCATTTTCCTCTCCTTGATCCTCCCCATGTGAGTCATTCTCAAAAACACGAATACTTCCGGCTTAAAGAAATGGCGTATAGTCATCGACAAGGAAACTCTATGACATAATTATCGGTGAAGTTGTTCAATCCCTTAAATTACTGAAAACATCGACCAATTAGGGAAAGTCAATACTTCAGCACCCTCGATCTCTTTTCTAGATTTCACCAACTTTTAATAAAGCCAGAAGATGCACCCAAAACAGCCTTCTCTGTGCCCCAGAGGCATATCCAGTTTAACCGGATGCCCTTCGGTAAAAAATTGCCCTGTCCACATTCTAACGACTGATAAATGACTGATGACTGATGACAGGTCTCACAGACCTCCAGGGGTCCCTTTGCTTCATATATCTCGATGATATTGTTCTGTAGGCGTTTGATCTTAAGGGCCCGGCAGTTTCTGGTGGTGCATTGCGCAGTGCGTTGGGAGGCGCAGCGGGCGGCGTGATTTGCGATGGTATGCCACAGCTAGACTATTTGCGTCTGCGGTGGCGTCAGTGGTGCATGTATTTAGAGAACGCTTTAAAATGCCCCTATCAAAAGTAGCTCGATTTTGCCTTGAAACAAGTGCATTCATAACTGAAGATATAATTCAGTCAAGAATAGGAGCGCACCCAGCTAACCACAAAAAATGGCGAATTTTACAATCTTTATCAGGAATATAGAAACTATCCCGATAAATAGATTAGTAATAGAAAATAGATTCAATATTCCACCGTCACAGAGGTTACCTGGTTCAAATTACCATACGTGATGATTGGCAATGAAGCCTAACCTTTTAAAAATTATTTGATGCGCCCATATCCATCGGATGGTTTAATTGCGGACAAAAGAATTTTCAACAAAAAATTGTCCTGGGAAAGAGTCACAATTGAGTGCACGTTTGGTATTCTAACTAATGAATTTCGTATTTTTACGAAAAGTATAGAGGCAAACAAAAAGCGCGTAACATTGATTATAAAGATTTCGTGCCTGTTACACAATATTATAAGAGAAAGAGATTGAGACAGAGATGCCGATTTTCAGAAGCTTTTTTTCCAGTTTGGAGATTCCAATATTCACAATAGCATACGCAAATCAAAAGAACAGATTTTCAATAATCCAACCCAAGAATATCTAGGAAACCACTACTACCAGGAAATTGTTTTATTTCGTCCCATATTTTTTTTACAACATGCCTATATTTATAATGTGGATGTTTTGACATCCATATTACTCTTAAACTTTTTTGTGGTCATGTTACAGTAAAATAATCAGAGCAATCTTTAGACGGTTTTTAACGAATAATATCCACTATAAATTTGTTTAATTTCATTAATTTATTTGGGTGTTACAGCACTCCGAGGTTGATCAGGTTCTTCAATACTCGTAAGAATAGAATAAAAACGAAACATTACGCTTAGTTTTCTATTACATACATATATATTTTTGGTTTTCAAATAATTTATAATTTTCTTAAGATTGCTTTATTATTACTACTTATTACTCATTTATTATCAACCCTTTTCCCCACCACAAAACTTAGAATATGATTAATTTTACAATAATTTCTAATCTGAGTGTACATTTACGAGAATTGCTTTTGGATCAGAATTCGTTTTTGAACAATATTCATAAGAACTATGTTGAATATGTCATTGTACAAAATTAAATACAATATGGACTATCTGCAAGTATAATATTTGATCAATACTCCGAAAACCCTAATATCGCAGGAACAAAGTCGTAGAAGCGCTTGCGTCTGCGGGAATATTCACAGCTTATTTTTATTTTTTATCTACATTGCCTAAAATATACGTAAAAATCAGCTTTCAGAAAATACGTGAAGTAGGTCATGATTTTATGTACCTTGAGTACCTGTTACCTGAAAATTAGCCGTCTAAGCAAGGTAGGCATGCGTTCTTAGTACATACTAACACTACGCAATCGGCCACATTTCGTTCGTCAGAAAATACGTGACGTCTGGGGGCCCTGGGATCTTACTCTATGAGTTTCTCACTGGATCTTCTTAGTAGGTCGCGATTCTAGACGCGAGTTTCTGGATATGGCAACTAGAATTTTCGAAAAAATCAATGAGATTAAACTTCTACCATTGTAATATTTTTTTATTCTATGGAGCGATTTTTTTTCTTCGTGGATATGTTTAGATACATAATTAAGAGCTACTAGCACCGTTAGATCTTCAACAACTTAAGTTAAATCTTAGTACCTTTTGTTCATGTTATTCTTCGCATAATTCAAATTTTTGGGAAACTAAATTGAGTTACTTGAAATTGTGTGGATATTTTTAGTTTGTTCATTAAGTGTTTCCTCAGGATTTATCATCATTATATTTACATATTTTCGACGATTACGATATTTTCATCTGCATTTAGGGTCTGTAGTTCACAAATGTGGAAAATAAAGCAAAGGCGCTAGACCTAAAATAGCTTCCACGGGTTCTCCCAAAAAGTCTATTCAATTCTTATCAAATGTTTACTATTTTATTGAAACGTTAAGTCGTTTATTTCATTTTATCTCATCTAATTCAATTCCATTTCTGTTCGCTTCATTTTACATTTAATCTAAAGCATGCTTTCGTCTGGTAAAAGTCAAAGATTATGCTGTATGGTGTGATCCTTTCGGCTTTATGTATTTTAAAAATGAAACTTTTACTCATTTTATTAACTGACAAACTGTCATTGTCAACCCAAAAATCAAAATATCTTGAAGAACTGGGGAGATTAATTTTTCACATTATATACGAATCTATTGGATTGAATTACTTACCTACTACCTTTATACCGTCATAAAAAACAAACACAACACAACACAAACAATTGTACGTGTTATCAGTACATTAGACAAAATTATCTTTTAATAACATGAGCTGACTTCAAGGGCCATGATCTTGTTTTAATAATGCCTGTTGAAATAGTTTACAGTTAGAATTCATAAAATACTATCAAAATGAAAACACTTGATGAACATGTTCTGGGAAAATGTCACCTTTGATCTACTACGGTATATAAAAACAATGTGTATTATTTGGTCTCCGTGTTTCGCTAATTACGGTTTATTGTTTCACAAAAAGAGCTCTCATTTGATATTTAGAATGTGGTACGCAGCTTTAATTCGGTTTATCAGAAGAAGACTAGTGCTCGGTATCATATTCGCATCTTCACTGACTTACTGCATTGTCAGTTTTCTAAAAGAGGTTAGTATAAAACTTTCCATTCCCGTATTTACTTTTAAATCTTAAAATATTTCATCTGAATATCTTAAATCTCAAAAGATTTCTTCTGAAAATCAACATTAGTTTATGGTAGACAATCTCACACTTTTTGTATATTGAAACTGATGAAACAAATAATAAATTTGAAATACCAACTATCTGGTGGTAGGACCTCTTGTGAGTTCGCACAGGTAGGTATTACCTCCCTACCTGTTTCTGCTGTCAAGCTGTAATGCAGTTCGTCTAGAAGGGTGGGGCAGCGGTTCTGACCATACTGAGACTCTTAGAACTCATATCTCAAGGTGGGTGGCGGCATTTACGTTGTAGATGTCTATGGGCTCCAGTAACCACTTAACACCAGGTGGTATGTGAGCTCGTCCACCAAAAAAAAATAAAAAAACTTGAACGCCATAGTTTACTGCTGTAATGTTCCCACTTTCTTGTTTTGTCATTGTAACTAAATATAAAGATGTTATAAAAAGATCATTCTTTGTCTGTGCCTGGGGATTTTATTTACCCATTAATCACCTCAAATAAGTAAAAGTGTAATCAATATTCCTTTATCTGATACTATACTATATCTAGCCATAGACATATATGTATAATAACATATAAAACATATTCTGATATATATACCATCTGATTTGGTGCAGTAGTTGGAGCCTCTGGCTGTTCTAGTGAGGATTGTGAATTCAATACCCACATCTGGCAAACTTTCTAATGATGAACAGGTTTGTTTTCTCTTTGTATGGATGTTTACATCGGTCTCTGGTTTCTATAGTCTAGAGAAACCTAATTTGGTGCCAAATGACAGTGCATAACCAGGTTATACCAGTTGTATTCACAAGCCCTCACGTATAAAAAAGTGTGTATTTTAGTTTGATTTTCATTATTAAAAAACATTACCTTACAACATAGTCACAAATTAATTTTACAATTCATTGTATGAGTTTTTTAATGATTTTTCCAGGGTAACCATAGAGATGTGACATACCAAGACATATCAATAGAAAGAAAACCGTTTGTGTGGAGAACACTTCAAGAACATAATGATTCAAATGACCATGTGATCTGCAGGAACTCAGTACAAGGAAAAAACTTTCTTGTTGATGACAGAGGTATGTACAAATTTAGATTATTCAGTTTTCAAATGTAGTATTGAAGAAGTATCAGGATTTATTTACATGCTCGCATAACTATACTCAGGCTCGATATTAATAAAAATCTCATAATTTCAATTGTCAATAAATAATCAAGTTATAATAATTTTATAATGGACTAGATTTTATGAGGAATGAGTTTGTGATAGCCAATTATTTTAGGACTCTCTCACCAGATAAAACTAACACCAATGTTGAAATATCTTCTCAATGCAGACTATAATAGAAAAAATATATTTTTATTCTACTACACAAAATTCCCCTTGGACTTTAAAAACTTAAGAAGAATCTCCTATAATCTATTATGTCATTTGAAAACATGCTATTCTGGATTAGTCTTGACAGTAATGGCAATATTAATGCAGGAATATGTATACTGTACTACATGATTTTGTGCTAGATTATTTTTGGACTTATCTAAATAACCTCTGCAGAGCTTCCTATAGCATAACAGATGATCAAAAATGGCAAAAGAAAAAAAAAACATTATGTTTTCAATACATATATTATTATGTATTTTCTTAAGATCCGAGTCTCACTTAGCAAGTGAATAATAATAAACTAAAAAAAAAGGAGAATGTGAACTAATAATAAGATATGATCTTGTTTTTTCAGGGTATGTATGTCAAAGAAAAGATGTAACGAAAAATGGTTGCTGCGACCCAGAAGCTGACTTCACAGAACGGTACAGCTGTGAATCTTGTAGTAAAAGCAGTTGCTGCGTTGAATATGAACATTGTGTATCATGTTGCTTAGATCCAGGCAAGGTAATATATAGATTAAACATTATATTTACATGTTGCTACACAATCAAGACTAAATAATATAATATTATGAATATCGAGTATTTGTTTTCACGACAACCTGATAAGAGTTAAATTGCTACTTAGAATCAATGTCATTATAGTCCAAAGAATATGATGCCTAATATTTTATTGAAACATGTGACTATGTTGGTCTTCAAATCCCATAAGCAAATATGTACTAATTTTCATAATGAAATACAAAACTAAACACTTCTTGTTCTTGCCCTTATCCCATTATGTGGAATTGGCGCAGCATCTCCTCTTAAGAAATACATAGTTAACACAATGCTCATGAACGACTTCCATGATGAAGCTATATTATAATGTAATACAAATTAAATTTGCTTAAAACTGATAGTCTCTACTATACCCAACACTCTTGTCTTGTGAACGCATATGAGTAGATACCATCACCTTGCCCATTTCTGCCCCAAAGAACTAATGCATTCCAATTTAAAAGATGTGACAGCCATTATACAATAGAGTTAAATGTACATCACATTGAACTTTACTACTACTAATGGATATTAATAACAGCTACCAATGTTCTTTAAGAAGTCAAATTTTAGGAAAGGTTTAAAATTAACATTTGCAATATGTTTATTTACTTAGTGATATTAAAAAAAAGACATTTCATTTCACAGAGGGACATGCTGGAGATAGTCTTATCAAAACTTTCAACAGAGAAGAGCATTCTCTTCCGCTCATTAACAGATGACTATGAACTATGTCTTACAAAGTGTAGAACAAGCTCATATAGTGTATTGCATGAGAATTCTTACAAAGATCCAACACATAAGCATTGTTTCGGTGATGAGCCACCTGGGTCACATTCAGGTAACAAAATGTAATTTTTAATAAATCAATGATACTGTTAACTTGTGATAAAGGTACCTATGACGTATTTTTTTATTAACAATGAACAATGTTTGAATACATTAACAAAAAGGCCTAAAACTAATGTATGTTTCATCGTTTGGTATTGTGAAATTACAACTTTATAACTCAATGAATACTCAATTTGGAAGCATAAATTAAGGTATTTTACTACTTTTTTTTTTCAAATTAATGAATACACATAGCAAATATTTAATGAACTTTTATTTATTTATTAGGTACATCTTTAATTTCTTGAAATTCCATGGTACGCACAAAAATCTACACCCTTTCAAAATTTCAAATCTTAATCTGTTGGTGCTTTCAATCACTACAGAGCATAAAACAAAGTCGCTTTCTCTGTCCCTAAATCCCTATGTATGCTTAAATGTTTAAAACTACGCAACGGATTTTGATGCGGTTTTTTTTAATAGATAGTGATTGAAGAGGAAGGTTTATATGTATAATAACATCCATTAAATAGTGAAGAAATACTGTTATTTTTGAGGTTTCTAATGTGATGTCGTAAATAATCAATAATAAAATTTCATGTTTCCGAAGCCAAGCGAGGGCGGATCGCTAGTATTGTAATAATTAGCGGCTATGCAATGTGAAGTATAAAACAAATAATCTATAATAATAATCCTTTATAATTTATGAAATACTTAAATATTCTATTAAATTAATAAGGGCTAATTCCCAATGCATTTTGTGTTGTGGATTGTGTTGTACACAACAGCTCTTATGGACAAACTGTAATATATAAAATAAAACACTTTTTTGAAAGCTGTATCGAAATTTGTTGTACAATAACAGTGGAGAAATCAATTATAAGTTACAGTTTCCGAAACGAAGCGAGGGCGGGTCGCTAGTTATTTAATAACTGAATGATTAAGTCAGAATATAGCCTAAGATAAAAGCAGTGTCTTATATAAAATAAGTACTTAAAATAGGATTTTTGTAAAACGAAATAAAAGAAATTACACAGTTCTGTTAAATACACTATAAAAGTTTTTGGATAATCGTTTACCCAATTCGGGCCTATGTTATCCTGGTTTCTCATCTCGCCGCATTCGCGAAGCGATATTTCAGCTACAGGCTAGCAAGCAGGCGGCCCAGCTGATGGTGAGTGAGCCTTCGCTTACGTAAGTCAGCTGTAACTATACTTGAGACCTTAGAACTTGTATCTCGAGGTGGGTGGCGCATTTACGTTGTAGATGTTTATGGGATCCAGTAACCACTTAACACCAAGTGGGCTGTGAGCTCGTCCACCCATATAAGCAATAAAAAAAGCAATACTAGGAGCTCGGACCTACCAATATTGTAATGTACATTCCCTATATTAAATCATCACATAAAAACATTCAATGTAAAAATGTAAGTAGTATAATAACTCCAGTGAATGGTAAGAATGTATGCGAATGTGATGATGGCCCAATATATTTTTTTATAATTTATGTATCTAAAAACGAAGGAAAGAACACCAAAAAACTTTATCTTCGATAAAAAATAAAGGATACACTTAAGCGACAGTGATAAGTGACCACATTATGTTACAGCTTATATTACTTTTTTTTCTTTCATAACTATGATTACTATTAATTTCGACGTCAGTTTAATGTTGAATTCGATATTGTCATCACATGTAATCTATTTTTAATAGTAAATATTTACTGTTGCATAATGAAAACACACAACTAAACCTTAAAAATACCGTTCCTTGAAATTCTCATGTTTCTCCGGTAGCCGTTAGGTAGCGCCACGAGTCTATTCAGACTTCAAAATTTAAAATAATTCATGTCTTTAATAAAAAAATTCTTGTTCTATTCCCAGTTTGACCCACAGACAGACAGTGTATTGAAATGCAGTTCTAATTATATTTTAAAAACATTCTCTCACATTTTAAAAACATTCTCTCAACATTAAACAGTCATATTTTTTATGACATATAGTGTGATCCATCCCTGTGCAACTACTGGACTTTATATATCCATATAATGATTTCAGTGCACCTTGGTAACTTATATTCAGTTTTGTCATCTTTCCTACTAATGTAATAATAATAAGGTAAAAATGTCTGCATGCCAATTGCCAATACAATTTTAAACAAAGTTAATACAATAATATCAACGATCCGCTTAAAATAAAAGTCTAAATTATTATGAAAATTTCCATATTAATAAAAATATATATATATATTTGTACATTATCATAAGATAATAGACAGCGTGATATGTGGCGTACCTGTTCGTTTAAAATATTTTAAAATTAATGTTGTTTGTGGAAATTAACTTATGTTTGTCATTTAAACACATACATTTAAATAGATATTAATTAATAAAATGAAATGACCTTTAAATTATTGAAGATTGAAATCAATTAATAATTAGCACAGAATATTTTTGTAATAAATAATTTTATAAAAGAAAATTTGTCTTTTTATTTTCTTTTGAACTCCATTATATGATTTAAATTAATTAATTTAAAGGACAAACCCGAAATCCATACAAACTTGGGCCTGGCGTTACAGTGCTAGAATTTGGGCATAAGTTACAATACCTAAGAAGGTTTCATGAGCCCAATTTTCAGGTCTCCCAGCAATGGCCAAATTGGTAAAATCAGACAATGTTTACATTTTAGGTTATGTTTATTGTTCGAGATATTTTAATAAAAACGATATTTTTGAGGCTGTTTCCTATTAAAGATGAGTAATTTTTTACGAAACCTGTTGCAGCAACAGGTTGCTTTAAAATAAAAATGGAACCTGTTACGAAAAATCGCGCGTTAGGTTGTTTACGAAAAAGAAGAAAGCCAAAAATTAAAAACAACGTAATGCAAAACGCGCTGCGCACGAAATGATTTTTTTAAGGGATTTTATGACCTGGTAACTAAGACCTTTTAGGTCAGTCTTATTTTAATTTTAATGAAAACTTTTTTATATGAAAAACTACATTTATATGATAACTTTTTTATATAAAATATAAATCATTACGTGCTCCCATATTATCTCATCACATTTCATTTCATTTTATTTCATGCCTTTTTTATTTTTATTTTTTATTGCTTAGATACCCATCGACGAGCTCACAGCCCACCTGATGTTAAGTGGTTACTGGAGCTCATAGACATCTACGACGTAAATGCGCCACCCACCTTGAGATATAAGTTCTAAGGTCTCAGTATAGTTACAACGGCTGCCCCGCCCTTCAAACCGAAACGCATTACTGCTTTACGGCAAAAATAGGCGGGCGGGAGGCGCGGACTCACAAGAGATCCTACCACCAGTAAAATTATTAATGTAACTACACCATAGAAAAACTCAAAGTACCAAATCGACTTTTTCATGTTATATTTCAGATTGCCAGTTGAAAATATTTTGAATTGCCGCAGTTGCCGACATGATTTCGTGTCATAACTAAATGGCAGTTATTTATTTCTTTTAATGATTTTTGTTAGTAGATTTTGGTGCTTTACGTTACGTTATTCAATGAGATTAAGTTTATAGTCTGGCCAGCGAATCATGGCACAACTAAATAGCTGCAATCCAAAATATCTTCAGTTGGCAATATTAAAGATAACATAACACGATTTGATACATTTGTGTTTTTCTATGGCATAGTCTCATTAATATAATAATGCAAAACTACCCTTTCATGCTATATTTAATGTTGTCAGTTGTAGATATTTTGAATTGCCGCCATTGTAAGTAGTTGTGTCACGATTCGATGGCCATACTCTATTTACATTGATTAAAATACCTATAAAAACAGTCATTTATCCTAAAGCAAAAGAGTATTAATTATTTTTTACACTCGATTTCCACTAAATCGATCCTATTTTATAAATGCTCTAATTCTAATCCGCACGTTTGTGGAGCTAGTTACGTATATTGAAATAAGTGTTGCAGATGTTTACAAAGATTGTTTAAAACAAAAAATTGAATTCAACTTATTTTCTACACTTGGCCATTGTCAATGAAGCTAAGATTTCAATAGGTTAATCAAGCAAAATAGACGATTTTTTTGGTACATATCCCATTCGTGTAACGCTTAGGCCCAAAATGGGGTTTCTCCTTTAAGATAATTATTTTATAATTAATTTGAATTAATCCATCTAATAAACGACACCCCCAATCCCCTGACCCAGATAAAAATATCTGTCCGTAAGTGCTTGTCAAGAAAGAATAAATTTAAACCTTTTACAAAAAAGTCGCTCGAATCTGGCTGCCTAAGTCTTTCTTAAACAGAATCCTTCACGACTACAATAATGTCCACGGCAGCGCGGTCTCTGGTAACCTAAGAGGCTATCCCAGCTTCGCTCACATACGGATCAGACGTCATCACGGATCTTCCCGACCCATTAACGGTGCTTTTAGGTACCTCAAGCACCGGTTACCGTCCTCGCCGAAACCGTCGCTTGCGACGAAGGGCTCTGCGGGTAAGTTAAGCCACAGACACAGCTCACTGAGTTTCTCGCCGGACTTTGTCAATGGGTCGCGTTTCCGATTCGGTGGTAGATTCTGCGAAACACTGCTCTTGCTAGGGTCAGTGTTAGCAACACCTCCGGTTTGAACCCCGAGAGCCTACTAGCGACTCACAAGAGGTCCTACCACCAGTAAAAAGTTCGACGAGGACGGTGACCGGTGCTTGAGGAGCTTGAAAGCACCGAGAGTGGCTCCGACAAAACATGTTTCAAGTGACGGCGGATTTGCGTTGCCCTCTACTGGGTCGGTGAAGTATCTATCACTCGTATAAAGACAATGTATGGAACAACATTTTTTTTAATAAAGTAATTTTAACGTCCTTTTTTTATAGAATACACACATACACCACACATAAAGTGCATCTTTCCAATTTTATCTGAGCAAACAATACAAAGTAATTTTAAGTAATAATGTAGTAAAATAAATTATGTATTAAATTTCCGACGTAAGAACGAACGAACAGGAAGAAAGTAGCATTTTTTCTCTGAATTGTCCATGGAACACTGAAAATCCTTAATAAAAATCATAGGATTGTACTAATTAGGTAATTGATATAAATCTCATTGGTCATTAGGCTATTAAAATATTAACATAATGGACGATAAGATAGCAACTTCAATCGATTTCCAGTTTATTCCAATTAAGTCTCAAAGTGAAAATTATCGAATAAGCTGAATGTATAAGATTACAAAACAATTATCAACAGATTTATTTATCAACGTAAATGAACAGGCAACCTCGCAAACGAACTGTTATTCAGTTATCAAAAGCCCATATTATTTATTGTGAATGTCAAGATTCGCTTTGCTAACAGACAAACAAGTCGAAAATAAAACCGGACAAGCGTGTCTCTTTTTTTTCCTACCTATTCTAGTAACCTCTAGGGGTTATTCTAGATTCACCGAACTAGTACGTGAGCTCGCGGGGCTCAAACCTAAAGTTGCTGCTAACACGAACCCTAGCAAGAGCCGTGCTTCGCAGAATCTGCCACCGGATCGAACTGTGTCTGTGGGAAACGCGTCTCGGCCACCCACTATCAGTACTTGAAAATATATACAAACGATTTAAAAATGGGCACTGGTCTTTAGAAACTATTCTAAATTAAAAAAAGCCAATACAACAGACTTATGTATTGCTTAATTTATTGGTTATATGTTATGATTTTAAACTTTTCTGTCTGACGCGTTTTATTTTTATTTATTGCTTAAATGTGTGTGTCACTTGGTATTAAGTAGTTATCTACTGGAGCCCATAAACATCTTTAGCGTAAATGCCGCCATTCACCTTGAGATATGAGTTCTAAGGTCTCAGTACAGTTACAACGGCTGCCCCACCCTTCAAACCGAAACGCATTACTGCTTCATGGCAGAAATAAGCAGGATGGTGGTACCTACCCGTGCAGACTCACAAGAGGTCCTACCACTAGTAATAAAAGCAACCGCAGTAACTTACTGACCATTTGGTGTTAAGCTGTTACTGGAGCACATATCACAACATGAACGTCGCCACCCACCTTAAAATATGAGATGGTAGTCTCCATTGTACAGTATAATAGTTGTTTCACCCTTCAAATCGAAACACATAATTTTTTCGCGGCCAATACAGCAAAGGTGGATATGATATATACCCGTATAAGCTTAGAAAACACTTTGCCACCAGTAATTACGGCAATTATAATTTTTGTAGGCTTACACAATTTAATTTATTTATCGTGGAAACCATTCACGATCACGAACAACAGTGAATTAAAAAAAAGTTAAATTTGTTAATTAAAAAAAATTTGTTCCGGCCTGTGATATTTAAACACTGACAAGGTCACGTCGGTCCATAAAAAAACCCGTCGTCTTACCTTTTAAGATACGGTTTGATTTGAATGAAATTATTGCCTCTAAAAATAAACACCTAAACCTGTAATGTAGACGAAAACTTCTTAAAACAAAGTAAGATTAGAGTTTGTAATCTCTGACTCTATAGCAGTATTAATATTCGCGATATAAATTTTTTACATAACGATGTGACACAATTTAAACACTACTGACTCGTCACATTTGCTAGTAGTAGCCTTCGCTTTAGATTACTGGTTTACGAATACAACTGATAAGTTGATTATGCTTAGTAAATTTACATTTTTTGCAATTCGTCTTAGGGTACTTTATTCCACTTCTGGCATCGGCAACGCTTATCTTACATACTGTTTTTGTTATAAGTCTCCTCCTAGGCTATATCGACAGAGAGTGACGATGAAATTTAATTGGCTTCTTTTTCTATTGGATTATGTAGTCCTATAGACCGTCTAGTTTAGGAAAAGTGTTTGGCCTTCGCAGAACCCATTTTACAGAAGCACGAAACTCATTCTTTGCCACTTGAACAAAAGTTTAAAATGTGTTATCGTAAAAAACATATGATTAGAAATCTATGTAAACGACATTAGATAAACGGAATAATTTAAAATAATGACTTCCGTTATCTATGACATCGTCGGCGATTTTTATCAATCGTAATCTTTATCGTCTTTCTATTTGATTGTTCTAAACTTAGATAAGTGAAGATTGAGTATTCCTCGTTTATTCATTTGTCAATTGTAAGACTACGCGACGGGGCGCTATTTTATTTACAAACGCTTACGAGCGAAGACCTATGCAGTAGTTACCATTCACTTGGCGCGAACTCCCGTCCCGACATTGAAAATGGTGAGGTGAGAAGTTGTTTAAATTACTTATAGATTCATAAATAATTTCATTTATGATTTAAATAATTATTTCAGTGAATTAGATGAGTATTCTATTTTTATTTTTTAAAAGTTTCAATATTTGCCAGTGTATTTGATGGTGATTACGCGGAAAAGAAATAAAATGAAAAAAGTTAGTGGTTTCTTATAAACTTGTTCTACTACTAGTTTTTATGTTTTATATCCCAATTACTAAACAGTTGAAGGTTAACAATGATAAAAAAGTTAACATTTTACGTGTGAGTGCCTTCTTTCATTACTTTAGATTCATTGTAATTATTAGACCAGCGCTATGTATCCTTCGATGTTTATAAATATGTATAGTTTATTATCAATGCGATGTTGAATAAATTTTGAATTTTGAATTACTGACGTCACTCGGCGATTGCAAAAATGAGCGACTTAAAATTACGCTTAATATATTTTTTTTTTTATTGCCTCTCTAGGCAGACGGGCATACGGCCCACCTGATGGTGAGTGGTTACCGTCGCCCATGGACTTCAGCAACGCCAGGAACAGAGCCAAGCCGCTGCCTACCGCTTAATACTCTCCACAAACCTCGTTTGAAGAAGGACATGTCATAGCGCTCGGGAAACACCGTGGATGGGAGCTCATTCCATAGCCGGATGGTACGTGGCAAAAAAGACCTCTGGAAACGCACTGTGGATGACCGTCCAGGTAGTATGGATGAACTCTACTCCGGTGGCGGGCGGTGCGATGGTAAAAACGAGATGCTGGTATCATCTCGAACAATTCCTCAGAGCACTCCCCATGGAACATACGGTATAAAATACAGAGGGAACCGAAGTCCCTCCGCAAACCCAGAGGCTCCAAACGATCCGAGAGAATGGGATTATCGACAATCCGAACGGCCCTCCTCTGTATGGAGTCAAATGGAAGAAGCTGGTATTTGGGAGCCCCGGCCCAGAGATGGGAGCAGTACTCCATGCGAGGCCGGACTTGTGCTTTATAAAGCAAAAGTCTTTGTCCAGGCGTGAAGTACCGCTTCTCTCTGTTGAGGACTCCTAGCAGCCAGGACGCCAACTTGGCTTTGCCTTCCAAATGACTCCGAAACTGGACATCGCTCGAGACAAGTATCCCGATACTCTCGGAAGGTTGCAGGGATACTCCTTGGAATTGCGGCGCCATGACAAAGGGGTCCTTCTTCGCAGTGAACGCGCAAACTTGTGTCTTTATCGGGTTGAATTGAACCAAGTTCAATTCACCCCATTCGGAGACTCGCCCCAGAGAGTTCTCCACTTCAGACACAAGTTTTGATCGTCTCTCTTGCACCACGCTCCGAGAGAGACTCTGATGGCCGATATATCGCGCATCCCCCGTGCTATCATCTGCATAGCAATGCATGCCATCAATAGACAGCATGTCATTGATATACAGGATGAAAAGCGTGGGGGAGAGCACCGAACCTTGTGGAACGCCAGTGTTAATGGTCATGGTATCAGAACAATCACCGTCTACAACGACCGTGATGTTCCGCCCATCCAAAAAGCTAGCGATCCACTTGCAGAGACCCTCGGGGATTCCGTAAGATGGTAACTTCGACAGAAGTGCCCTATGCCAGACCCTGTCGAAGGCCTTCGCGATATCAAGGCTCACAGCAAGAGCCTCGCCCTTGCTTTCCAAGGCTTCAGCCCACCTGTGAGTAAGGTATACAAGAAGATCGCCAGCTGAGCGACCGTGACGGAAACCGTACTGTCGGTCACTGATCAGCTGGCGATCTTCAAGATACTTCAGGAGTTGTGTATTTATAATTCGCTCCATCACCTTGGAAAGCAAGGAAGTTATCGCGATAGGCCTGTAGCTCGATGGGTCCGACCGGCCACCCTTCTTGGGGATAGGGTGGACGTGGGCGGTCTTCCATGAAGACGGAACCCTGTTAGTGCAATAAGAGAGGCGATACAAACGCGTTAGCGCAGGTGTCAGCTCAGGGGCGCACGTTTTCAAAACCACTACGGGGATGCCGTCTGGCCCACTCGACTTATGGACGTCCAGGAGTCGGAGCTCCCGCCTGACTGCACACTGTGTGAAGCAGATATCCGGCAGGGAGCTATCACACTGGGGGATGTTCGGTGGTGTGGCACCCCCGTCGTCCACAGTCGAGTTCGAGGCGAAGAGTTTGACCAGAAGGTCAGCCTTCTCTTTCGCGCTGTGGGCCAGATTGTCATCGGACTTGCGCAGTGGTGGGAGACTAGACCTGCAAAAGTTTCCTTCTGCAGCTTTGGCGAGCGACCAAAAAGCACGGCTCCCGGAGGGATAGCTCTTCAATCGCTCGCCAACTCTAGCAACATGCTCCGACTTCGCCTTGGCAATTACCTTCTTGTAGGACCTGGAAGCGGCGTTATATTTCCGCCTTTCCCCTGAGATGTTAGGATCCCGACGTCTCCTGGCATTATCCCATGCCACGTATGCGGACCGCTTGAGGTGTGCAGCATCCCTGCTGGCATTGTTATACAAGGGTCTGCTGCGACCCCCAACGGGTACCTCAGAGGAGGGAATAAACAATTCCATCCCCTGGAGCACCACGTCTTTAAGACGGTCCGCACAGACGTCAGGATCAGCAGAGAAAAAGCAGAACCGCCCCCATGGGTAGGATGCGTAAAATTCACGCAATCCATCCCAATCTGCTGACATATACCGCCAAACTTTTCGATACCCGTTCCTCGTTCGACGATCAGGACGAGAGAGTGGTATGGCAGCACGAATAAGGCAGTGATCAGACGATCCAAGCGGAGCGTCGACCACCACACTGTATCCGGCCGGATCTGTGGTCAGCAGAAGTTCCAACAAAGAAGGCTCGTGCCCCTCGATATCTGGGACACGGGTGGGCTGTGTCACCAGCTGGGAGAAGCCGTAGGCCAAGGCGAAATCGTAGGCAGTCCGACCCGGGAGGTCTTTAAACGATTATTCTGCGTTGAAAAAAATACCCATTATTTTCTACTATTCTACCTATCTTTCCCACGTTCTGGCTTGAACTCTGGCCGTATTAGAGACAGCGGCATTCATGATTTGATGTCCAAGGGCTAAGATCGCCGTTTAACATTACGAGAGAATTGAGCTAGTCGAAAAAAAAACATGTAGTGTAAAAGTAACGAAAAGTAGTGAAAACATTC
Source organism: Bombyx mori (assembly GCF_030269925.1). Classification (NCBI taxonomy): domain Eukaryota; kingdom Metazoa; phylum Arthropoda; class Insecta; order Lepidoptera; family Bombycidae; genus Bombyx; species Bombyx mori. Next base: position 8,257,095 of record NC_085114.1, read on the forward strand.
ATTATTTCATGTCGAATGCTACCAAGAATTCTGTCCAGTGTGTTCACGAGTGCAAACAATTAAGAGCCCACTGTCATGAAAGTTGTAACCGGTACCGGTGGATGACACCAACCGTATTGAGACATGTGGTGAAAGCCTTTTCTGATACGAATAAAGCAATCGTATTGTAATAGCGGTCATACTACTACTCAAACCGAAACGCATGTCTGCTTCACAGAAGAATATGTCAAGAGAACAGCGTATACCCGAAAGGGTTCAGTATACGTTCTACCATTAGTCAAAATTGTATTGCCATAATTGCATTGGCAACTACAATTGGCTACATAATTATTTTAATGAACATATTTATTCCTATGTAACATGCACAACAAAGTCGTCCAATTCTTTTACAACACCCAATATATACTAGTTAATAAATATAGAAACAGGTTTTAAAAAAACAAAAGTAGTCGCGACAGAAAAGAAATCACTACAAAATTTCAACTCACAAAGAACGAAATAGTATGAGCTATAATTCAAAGTACTTTTACGGTCTAATCTCGTGTTTATTATTTATTCATCGTTACGGACGACTGAAAATTAAAGTATTCGAAACAACGGGAATAGTAGAACAATAATAATAACACCAGATTAAGGCGTAAAAGTAGTTACCGTAGGTTGGGGGGAATCGGGACTCTTTCCAAATCCAACACAAATTTTCAATGGTTTTATTTAGGGTAATACCAATAAAATAGGGATTAAAATGGTTCCAGAGGCTTCAATTTTAATATACGATGCGTTATTATACATAGTTCATTACAAAACACACACAAAAACTGAAAAAACTAGCTTGACACGATTCACCTTGGCTTTGGGGTGAATTAGGTTACGTATGGGGACAATAGTTTTTCGATAGGGCTGGCACTATTTAGTTGTTACGTAAGTACCTAACTTTAAGTAATTAACTTTTCAATATCTAATGAGTTACAAAACTTTTATGACTAAATTAAACTATTTAATATTCTTAAAGTAATGTTCAGTTCAACAAAGTTAAATCTAGCTAAATCTAACTTAACAAAAGTATTGTGACATCCCATTGTCCCTATTCCCCCCAACCTACTGTACAAATCCTATTAAACTCGTGACACCCGAAGAAAATACTAGAGTAGGTATGCGGAACTTATTTTATGACGAAATAAACGACTCTGAAACAGCTTACTATAATATTTATTCTTCTATAAAATGACAATGGAAACTTTGAACAGGGGCCGCCGATTGCTCAGTGAAAACTATACCTACAAACCGATTTTAAAAATGTTGTAAATTTACGTAGTAAGTTACTGTGAAGACAACCACGATATAAAATATTAATATTGAAACAGAGAAGCCACAAGTTTCTTTAGATTCTCTTTCTCTTTCTCTTTCTCTGATTTCTCTCAATCTTCTCAGTCTTCTGGTACATAGCTACTAAAAGACCCTGCAAAGGTTTACTAAAATAAAAAAGTGAGATATTCATTCAATTAAAATAGTTATTTTAATTTTCTATAGTTTTTTCTCAGATTAGAGCTGCGAATTTTGGGTGCGGTAATGTTAAATTTAACACATGAACCTCATGTCTTTTTTACTGTTTTTATGGAGTTTTTTTTTCTGATGTGGCGTTTTATAAGTCTACATCAGTACCTCTTTGTAAGTTGCTATTCGAACTAAATTTCTTGATTCACGACGCGAAGGGAATCATAGCATCGGATCTAATTTACAAAATAATGAACCGCATTTATAAAAATGACAAAATCTGTGGGTACATTAGAACCAATTACGATAGAAAAATTGAAATCTTAAATTCTGAGATCTGTACATCTATGAACGATACTTAAAAAAACCCACAATTCACAGTGACTGTCATAAGGAAACCGCAAGACGTATGCCCATCACAAACAAATTGGGTTTACCATAGATAAACAACATTTTTGTTACTATAATAAGCACGTTGTTCAATTAATAACATTACAAACTTTTTATAATTATAGTCATGACGCTTCGAAATATATTTAAAAAAAAATGATTTTACATTTTTTCTGTGATTTAAATAGCAAACGAGACATATTCTGCACAAACGTGAAATTCTTATCAAACGAGATACAAGTGATAAAATTAATCTTTATAAATTAATTTTATTTATTTAATTAATCTGCTTTATTACTTAATTGTTACAGTTACCTTAATAGTAGTGTTCACGTTTTGTGATTCTAGCACAACAGACTTATGCGTTTTTGTACTTACATCGTGATCTCGGTATTCATGAATGTCTTAAGCAATCTTGTTGTATTACTGACTATGATCAGGGATACACATGGCGGTAGGTGGTAACCGTCGTTTAAGGTCGTCAGCAACGCGAGGAGAACAACACCGGTCAGAATACTCCGGGTCATAAAACACCTGAAAAAAATGCTGACGAATGACGCGCTATAGATAAACCCAGTAGCTTCAAATTTGGGATATCTTCATTCCAATGGTATCAACTGAAAGAGCACTTTCAGCATTTTCAAATAACGAAATTATTGATATAGTAATCAATTAGGTATCAGAGTGTCTCTCAGAGTATGATAAAGGTAGAAGAAATCAAAACTTTTATCTGAATAACTATCTGATTTAAGTATCCGAATGACATAAGTCGAATTTAATTCATTATTGGATCTGAGCCATTGAATACTGAGACTTTATACTTACACTAGCCGTACTCGGCCGCTTCGCTGGGCATTTAAAATTAACATTATTATTAGGGAGTTCAACACTCATATAAATATTAGCCTATCCATTAAGTACGTGTATTTTCTACATGGATACCAAGTTTCAAGTCAATCGGATGTATGGTTCAGTAGTTATAACGGAACATCCGTGAGAACCACTGTTGATTTATATATTAGTGTAGATATATCAGAGTCTCGGTAAGGTTATCCAAGGGATTAAACGAAACTTCTGTGTATATAGACGTTTTTTTGTGTGTTTTGAACTATAGATAAGTTGAATGCAGAAAGATTTTAGGAATTTTCCACCACAACCTTATCGTTACCGATTTGCCACCGCAACATCAACACTAAATAAAATTAAAAACCATAAAGAAACAGTAAGGTCATTTTACTTACATACTTACCACGTATTACATATCAAAATTCAGGATTAAGTAAGTAATAAAAATGAAAAATACGATAAGATAAAATTATGGTACAATGAAAAACGCTTTTATCAATAACAATGTATATTTATGACGTAGCATCAACAGCCATTCACTGGTTCGAAGCGTAAAATTATTTTAACGATCATTTACATATCTACATAATATGTACTTATTTAGCATACGATACGTTGGCAATAAAATTTGAATATACTTGTTTACATTAATAATGGACCAAACAAGATCCAATTCTCAGAGACTCGAAAAAAAGAACCCGTCATATTTTGTCATGTTTTGACAAATACGCACTTCAAATTGGTATATTCGCTTATAAATTATTCGTATTGTCCTTTAGTACGATTTTATTTATTGTAAAATGCTTAAATTCGTTTTTGATATTATTTTTCGTTACAAGACTATATTATAGTAAGTGTTGTTTTTATCAGTTAGGTACCTTATGGGAAGCTAGATCAAAACAACATGAAGTTGTCCAATTTTAAGCTCTTTCGTTTAATTTTAGTCAAATAAATCAATACAGAAAATCTAATGTTTATCATATTTCGTACATTTTAGAGACGTAATACGGAATATTTCAAACCCCATTTTTACCAATATATTAAGAATATATCGCTGGTGTGTAATCAATAAATTAAACAGTACTTTTGGTGGTTGGAAAAATCCGGTATATGGTTCTTCTTATTCTTCTTTGTTGGTATCATTCTTGACATAGTGATCGTGGTCATCACTTTAAGTGTCGGTGGCAAGCTTCGCAACACGCCGCCACACTTCTCTAATGGTATATGCTTACGATTATAGATTTTGCGACAACCGCCGCCGGTTTTGGGTGCTAGGCAGCGTGTTGTCGGTCGTGTTGATAGGCGCGCTGATCGCAGTGCTGGTGCTACAGCCGTGGACCGGTTCACAGCACGTGCGTTATCAGCGCGCCGCCGTCGCTGCTAATGGGCACGAGTGCGCCACCGTCGGGAGGTACGTTATTAATTAATTTTCTGTCTGTCTGCATTCAGCATAATTGTCTCCAAGGTTAATTATGATCATTCAATTGGATTTTGGTGATATTTTTCAATTGTCAGTGATTAATGAATAACGTTTTCGATAATATACTTGACATCGTATAAACCAATTTAATTCAATATAAACCAACAAAAGTATGTTATATAAAAACTAATGCTAATGCTGGACGACCTTGAATCCGATTTACGTGCATAATGTTTGTAGTAAAGCTAAAACTTTAAAGCTCCATTTTATATCTCCTCCCTGAGTGGCATTCCTCATGTCCGAGGGTCGTGACCATCTCCTCCCATTATCCTTCTTTGGATTATGTCTTAGTATGGACTAACGCATATTAAGACAGCTCATATCCAAACCAGGCTCTACCATATGCCTCAAGAGGATATTTGAGTTCTTCGGTTCCTTTTATACATCTTAATATAACTATCCCTGTACCTGCTCTAAATGCTAAGAGGCCTCCTACGTTTCTTAGCATTTATGAATAGTCACTTAATTTCGTTCTAATAATAATTAATAATAATTCAATGTTATTTAATTCACTTAACAACCCCAACAGCTGACAGTTCACGTCTTTCAGGGAGATACTTGAAAAGAATGGCTCGGCTGTCGATGCTGCGATAGCGACGTTGTTCTGTGAGGGGATATCTTGCGCGCAATGCATGGGACTCGGGGGCGGGTTCCTAGCGACCGTGTACGACGCGAGCACGGGACGGGTGAGGGTACTCAACGCCAGAGAACGAGCTCCCGCCGCCATGACCCTGAACATGTACGAGAACGCATCGTCGACCGTGGGCGGGCTTGCGATCGCCGTACCCGGAGAGCTACGAGGCTACGGCGCACTGTACCAGGAGTACGGACGCTTGCCGTGGCGAGAGCTAGTGCAACCAACAGCAGAATTGTGCCGTCGTGGACACCGCGTCACCGAATACATGGGCAGAGTATTACAAACCTTCAGCGACCGAATCATGGCGGAACCGTCTATGAGGTGATAGGCTAACTATTTTTTTTATTGCTTAGATGGGTGGACGAGCTCACAGCCCACCTGGTTTTTAAGTGGTTACTGGAGCCCATAGACATCTACGACGTAAATGCGCCACTCATCTTGAGATATAAGTTCTAAGATCTCAAGTATAGTTACAAACGGCTGCCCCACCCTTCAAACCGAAACGCATTACTGCTTCACGGCAGAAATAGGCAGGGTGGTGGTACCTACCCGTGCGGACTCACAAGTCCTATCACCAGTAAAAAACCTAGATGAGCATCAAATCGTCTAAAATCTACTAATGAAATTCTAATTATGAAAGATTTTCTTCTTAAATAAATTTTACTTAAATTAGCTAAGCATAACGAGCTCACGGCTTGCCTAATGTTAAGCTCAAAAACATCATAACGTGATGAACCCACCTTGACTTATGATTACAGTTTCAATTGTATTGGAAAACAGTTATGCCACACTTCACACCGTAACTCGTGACTACTGGCAATACAAACGGGCAGGATTGAGGATACTGGTATCTAACCGTGTGGAATCACAATACATCCTACCACCAGTAAAGCTGTGTATATGATATTAAACGTTACAGGGAACTTTATGTCAACAAGGCGACAGGCAAAGTGTGGAACGTGGGCGACTACATAACAGATCCCACTTTTGCCAAAACTTTAGAAATTATAGCGGAGGAGGGCCCCGAGGCGATTCACGACGGCTCACTAACGGCGCGACTCGTACAAGACATACAGAACTTCGGCGGTATTATTACCGAAGACGACCTACGGAACTACAGGTCTGTAACTATCTGAATTATATGGAGGGGTGAAAGGTTATTTGGCGTAAGCGACATTTCGCTTAATACGCTATATTTAGAGAGAGAGCGAAAGAGAGAGAGAGAGAGAATACACTTCATTGCACACCAAAACACAATTTACATTCAAAAAACAGTCAAAAGCAGATACATATGTACAATAGGCGGTTTTATCGCTAAAAGCGATCTCTTCCGGACAACCGTTTAATTTACAGAAATTTATAATTGAGCTTTAATAAGTTTACTCCATTGAAAGAGCTGAAGACTTTTTTTTGTTATGTTTTCCAATTTTTTAACTTTAAATGGCTCTCCAGTAAAGTTGCAAAATTGTCACTTAAACCAACTAGTCTTTCACCCCTCGATTAGATAATTTAATTGTCTATGCCAATCACGTAGACCAGACTTTCAATAATTACAGGGTAGAATGGCAAGAACCTATCGCAATACCGTTGACGGAGCAACACACGCTATATTCGGTGCCCCTGCCCGGCTCGGGCTCAGTGCTAGCGTTTATACTGAACATGCTACGCGGATGGATCGGCGTCGAGACCGTGGCTCCCGTAGGCTCCGACCTATACTGGCATCGCATCGTGGAAACCTTCAAATACGCGTACGCGAAGCGAACAGGCCTCGGGGACCCTTCACGTCACAACCTTAACCAAAGTATTCTTGAGGTAGCTACGTATCCAAATTACATACAATTCGTGTTCAAATCTAGATGAAAATATATGTAGTAACGTAAACCTGTTAAAGTCATACTAATGTTCTTCTCAGGGTCATACCCGATCCTGTAGAGTGTAGACCGAATGGTAAACAGTCGACGTCGCCCAAAACACGTCATTTCGGATCCTCCCGATCCACTAACGATGCTTTTAGGTACTTGAAGCACCGGTCACCGTTCTCGCTTGCAACGAAGGGCTCGACGAGTAAATTAACCCTCAGACACAGCCCACTGAGTTTCTCGCCGGATCTTCTCAGTGGGTCGCGTTTCCGATCCGGTGGTAGATTCTGCGAAGCACAGCTCTTGCTAGGGTTCGTGTTAGCAACGTCCTCAGGTTTGAGCCCCGTGAGCTCACCTACTAGTTAAGGTTACACTGTAATATCGCCTTTCAAGGCTATCAGCTTAGGTAGGAAAAAAAAGTTCTTCTCAGTCGCTTGCACTCTTGGCAGAGTGGTCATGGTCTCCATTTCGGGAATGGTTCACAATACGTCGCCATTCCTTGCGTACCACAGCCTTTCTTGTGCACTCGTTGACAGGTTTTTTTTTTTATTGCCCTTGTAGGCAGACGAGCATACGGCCCACCTGATGGTGAGTGGTTACCGTCGCTCATGGACTTCAGCAATGCCAGGGGCAGAGCCAAGCCGCTGCCTACCGCTTAATACTCTCCATAAGCCTCGTTTGAAGAAGGACATGTCATAGCGCTCGGGAAACACCGTGGAGGGGAGCTCATTCCATAGCCGGATGGTGCGTGGCAAAAAAGATTTCTGGAAGCGCACTGTGGATGACCGCAGTGTCTCCAGGTAGTATGGATGAACTCTACTCCGGTGGCGGGCGGTGCGGTGGTAAAAACGAGATGCCGGTATCATCTCGAATAATTCCTCAAAGAGCTGCCTTTATTTGGTCGGCCCATCGTAACGGTCGTGGGGTCTTGTACCCTCTATCATACTATGCACTACAAGGCGCTCAACTGAGTCGTTACCCCGTCGCGACACATGTCCGAAGAAAATGAGATTGCGACCCTGAACGATGGAGGACAGACGCTGCTTGATGCCGAGCTCCTGTAGGTAGATACTCTCTCTCTTCAATCGGTCCCTGATTACTGAGGATCGTGACTCCGTTTGATTCCGTCAACTAGTTACTAGACTAGTAGTCCGTCAGTCTCTAACGATCCCGTTCTGTAGCTTGGTGGAGTGCGTCGCTGACAGGTATTTTTAGTACCTCCGTTATTTGGTCCGACCATCGTTTGGGACCTCTACCCCTAGGCCTTTTCCCTCGATTTTACCGGTCACCACAAGGCATTCCAAATTACTAGTATCCCTGCGTGTAGCATGACCGAAATACCGCAATATTCTTTGTAAGCAGGTTGTGGATAGACGTTGAATCTTTTCTATTTTTAACTGCTTGAGAATAGAGATGTTGATACGGCGGGCCGCCCATAAAATATAATATAGCTAATTAAAATAATAACCAGCTAAAATTGTCATTGATGCAGTTAGAGCAAAACCTTGCAAATGCTGAGTGGGCTGCCTCGTATAGAGGGCGCGTGGACGACACCCGCACATACAATGATTGGAAACACTATGAGGCTGTGTTCGAGGGAGCAGACGATCACGGAACAGCGCACGTCATCGTTGTGGCGCCCGACGGAAGCGTGGTCTCTGCAACCAGCACTATCAACTTTATGTACGCAAAGATTAACTTTAAAACTGTATTTGAATTGACTAACTATACGAGCCGTATTGGATACATTACCTACCGTAAAATAGACACGACTGTTAGTGCTTCAACCTTGACAAATCATAATGAATTGTAGTTTAATTTGATGAATTTTTCCAAACGCGTTGTAGATTGCGCTTAATGGAATAGCATTAAAAACAGCTGACGCTCAAGGTTCGCTATAGAGATCAAACATGGATTTCTTTTTATTGCTTAGGTAGGTGGACGATCCCACAGTCCACCTGGTGTTAAGTGGTTACTGGAGCCCATAGACATCTACGACGTAAATGCGCCACCCACCTTGAGATATAAGTTCTAAGATCTCAAGTATAGTTAAAACGGCTGCCCCCCACCCTTCAAACCGAAACGCATTACCGCTTCACGGCAGAAATAGGCAGGGTGGTGGTGCCTACCCATGCGGACTCACGCCAGGTCCTACCACCAGTAATTTCGCAAATTATAATTTTGTGGGTTTAATTTTTATTACACCATAGTACTCCTTCACCGTAGAAGTCAATCGTGAACATTTCTTAAGTACGTATTTCATTAACAAAATTGGTACCCGCCTCGATATATATAGGGATTCGAACACCAGTGCATCGCTAGAGACCAATGCACTGGACGTCGCCTTTAAATTCCTTTCCTGTTTCTTTACACTGACTGCTGCTTCTGCTTTTAGAGTTTGCAAATGAATCCCTTTACACTTTACATAATTATTGGGAAATTATATCACTGCTGCTTTGAAATAAATAAGCTTCGTTCTTCTTCAGATGGGGCTCGCAAAGAAGGTCTCAAAGTTTAGGCTTCATACTCAACAATGAGATGGATGATTTCGCCATTCCGAATCGAGACTCGTCATATGGACTTCCCCCTTCGCCGGCCAACATGCTAGCTCCTGGACTACAGCCTCTCAGTTCAATGGTGCCCAGTGTTGTTGTGTCAAAGAGCGGAGCTGCAGATTTAGTTTTGGGTGCAGCCGGTGGCACTAAAATTACAACTCAAGTCGCATTGGTAATTAAGAACGACTTTTACTACTCTCATCCTCTGTAACAATAGGTAACGTAACACAAAGGGAAGATCTTCATTGAGCAGGTATGTTTCCTGGATATGTGTGGCGGTAGCCATCACAGAACACAAGATATTTGACAGATGCCTGGATCTCGCTTACGACATTTTCAAGATAAGCTTGCATAGATACAAGTTCCGAACAACAATCTTCGGACCGTCTCGGTCTACCGAGCAATATTATCCGCTCGGCGGAAGATCTTCCCTTCATAGTATACCTTCGTAGTTCGTAGTAGCCCCAATATAGGTACATGCATTAAAGATAATCTTGAAATTGTCGTTAACGCGATTCAGGCTATTACCGGATTTTTTTTATTAAACTATACTACTAGCATGTCACCATACACATTAATGTTAAGTCCATATCAAAAACAAAATAACTGACAATAAGACTTTTAGTTTAGATAATCAACTAAGTACTTACTTATTAAATTCATCGTAAAATATTCATCAAGGTGAGACGAAAGAAATAATACGCTTAATTATAAAAACGTTGCTAAATGTTGAATATAAAAAATAAAATTATTCGGAAATGTTAATGATGGTGAAATATTTTGTTTTTCACGTCACGTTCGATTTGCAGATGGCGACACACATCATAGTCGAGGGCCACGACCTCCCGGATGTGATTCGGCGACCTCGATTACATCATCAACTGTTGCCGATGGAAATTCAACACGAAGCTAATTTCGATTCAGTGAGTAATTTGCCACAACGCCTCACGCTAAACAAGGCTTGACCACACGCAAATGAAAAAAAAGTCACCGATTGCCATTGATTTACAGTAAATTACGTTTTTTTTTCCTACCTATTCTAGTAACCTCGAGGGGTTATTCTAGATTCATCGAACTAGTAGGTGAACTCGCGAGGCTCAAACCTGACGTTGTTTCCAACAGGAATCCTAGCAAGAGCAGTGCCTCGCAGAATCTATCACCGGATCGGAAACGCGACCCACTGAGAAGATCCGGCGAGAAACTCAGTGGGTTGTGTCTGTGGGTTAATTTACTCGCCGAGCCCTTCGTCGCAAGCGACGGGTTCGACGAGAACGATGACCGGAAATTACGTACTCACACCGCGTCATTTAATGTAGCACATCAAGCCATTCTCTAAAATATCATCAGAAAATTATACATAGTTTTATTGTAGACAAAACTATTGAGAAATATTTTAGCACTCTTAGTGCGTTCGTTGTTACAATCACCATAAATTATTCAAAAGCAGCCTTAATTATATATATCCATGCGATCAAAGTTTCAGTCATAAAAAAGTTGTCAAAAAAGTTGTCGAACACTATACCGGAACTTAATTGATAGCATTCTTCGTACTTAATAAGGTACTACCCAATATGAGTACATTCTAATGTATCTATAGTTTTTACACGCGTCACATCCATTTACACTTATTTTTTGTTACTAAAAGAGTGAGGACACGAGCTTTGATTATAACGAATTTGCGGCATGAGACTGAAGTCTTAACGGTATTGTATGGATGCACACAGCAATTAGGAAATTGATGCTACCTACCCATTTGACCTCAAAAATACAAATATTACGTTAACACTTACAACTAAGCTAATTTATTATAAATTTAAGAGATTGAATCTTGATTCATTAGCAGAAGTCGTGCGGGAACACGAATTAGGTTTTTTTTCTACAAAGAGTGTATACATCATTGCTACAATACGCTTCCCTTGGCACTCCGCTATGATTTCATAGTTCATGGGTTTGCTACGCGCTGGGGTTCGGGATAAACAAAAAATCTACCGAAGTACAAATTAAAACTTTATTAACACTTAGAACACTCACAGAATACTTTACAAATATCAATTGGCTTCTTCCGCTGCGCTTCCGGTGATCCGTTCGCTGTTTCGCTTTAATTCGTCGTGGCCTAAAGGATAAGACGTCCGGTGCATTAGTGTGTCTATCGGCGCGGCGGCGCACCGATGTTCGAATCCCGCAGACGGGGACCAATTTTTCTAATGAAATACGTACCTAACAAATGTTCACGACGGTGAAGGAATAACATCGTGTAATAAAAATCAAACCCGCAAAATTATAATAGATATAATATAAAAAGATATAATATAAAAAGATAAAATATAAAAAGAAATATTTAAAGGACCTCTTGTGAGTCCGGACGTGTGGGTGCCACCGCCTTGCCTGTTTCTGCCGTGAAGCAGTGATGCGTTTCGGTTTGAAGGGTGGGGCAGCCGTTGTAACTATACTGAGACCTTAGAACTTATATTTCAAGGTGGTTGGCGCATTTACGTTGTGGATGTCTATGAGCTCCAGTAACCACTTAACATCAGGTGGGCTGTGAGCTCGTCCACCCATCTAAGCAATAAATAAAAAAAGAGTAGTTCTGATTAGTAATTGACTTCGTGCCATGATGAGAGATGGCAAGACTATAAAGTCAATGAGACATCCCTAGATTTATCGAGAACATTCTGGGCAAGTCGAGTAGCTTCGATGTGTGTTTCCGATATCTGACAATAGATGGCGTTGTACTTCTCGAGCTTTCTCGACGTTACTAGTTACTTTAATATTCTTTTCGACTCTTCGGCGATCAATGACGTTACTCCTACCGGCGTAGCAGGTTTTACTTATCACAGCAAATTTTCTTTTCAGGACGTAATAGCATCATTGCGTAGCAAAGGACATGCAACAACTGAACTGGGACCCACGGCGGGTTTCGCTGCAATGGTGGCCATACACCGTGATCGCTCGGGATATTTGGTCCCGGCCACAGATCACAGAAGAATCGGTAGCGTTGACGGATTTTAAAGAAATCTTCAATACCATGAGTGTTCTTTTTCTAGCATTAATTAATGTGAAAGTTACAGTTCGCCATATTTAGTAAGCCTTAAAGGAAACTTGGACCTATTTTACAGCGATGGCGACCATAAAATATGAAATACGTGAATTTGATCTCATCAACAATCTGAAACAACAGCGTTGTTTGTTTGAATTTCAAATAATCTTAATGAAATAAAAAAAAAACATAATACCAAAAAGAATCGTGTTTTTATTTAATGCAATTCCAATGTTAATTTAATAAGAAAAACATGTTTTAATGTTCTTCTGTTTCTTCACCTTATCCCACTACCACTACCATTTCCGTACATCTACTAGGCACATGCATCTTCTCTCTACGCATCACATGTCCATACCACGCTAACCGTCCGCTCTTTAATTTGTTAATTACCGGGGCTACTTTCACACTTCCTCTGATATACTCAGTCCTTATCTTTTATTTTACTGTTAAGGACAATAATGTGAAAATCGTGTAACACCACAGAGGGTGGCGAGGTCTTCGTATTCCTTCAAGCGGAGAGGCTCCGAACCTTTATCGTTAGTCCTCTGAACTCATTACCATAAACTAATTATATCATTGAAACATGTTTAATCGAATGCATAAGATAGTGATAATGATAATAAATTATTAGTTAATCGTAACTTTTTGATTTGTCAACTAGCTAGGTATTAAGTAACCAAGCTTTCCATTTCGATAGGGAAGATCGCGGTTTATACATTCAATCTTATATCTTGAAGCACATACCGGTATCCACATTGTAATATGTACCTACTATATAATATATACTATCGTCTAATTGCTCTTACATCACATTCTAGCAAAATTATGTTACATATTCTGAATGAGCGATTAAAAACCTATCTGTCCAAAGAGATTGCTCCGGAACAGGCCGGTTTCGTGAGGGGGAAAGGCACTCGGGAACAAATTTTCATCGTACGTCAGATAATTGAGAAAGCAAGAGAATTCAACAGGCCGACATACATTTGTTTTGTTGACTTCTCCAAAGCGTTTGACTCGGTGAAATGGCCTGTTTTGTGGAAGACCTTACTGGATCTGGGGACACCGAAACATCTTGTGCACCTACTGAGACGCTTATATGAGAATGGTACGGCCTCGGTGCGCGCGGATGACGTTCTCTCAGGTAACTTCCATCCAAGTGCTGGGGTTCGCCAAGGTTGCATTGTATCGCCGCTCTTATTCAATGCGTACACAGAGATCATAATGCGCATCACTTTGGAGAACTGGACAGATGGTGTAGCAATTGGGGGGTATAGAATTGCAAACTTGCGATACGCGGATGATACCACTTTGTTTGCAACTGATGCGCAATGCTTGGGGGAGTTGCTGTCGAGGATGGAACGTGTGAGCCTTGAGTTTGGATTAAGGATTAACCGCAATAAGACCAAGGTGATGATTGTCGATCGCGCTATGAATAACTCGCCGGACGTGACTCAAATAGCGGGTTGCGACGTGGTCCAGTCCTACATATACCTTGGAGCGTTAATCTCAAATAATGGTGGATGCATGGACGAAATCAGAAGGCGCATGGCTGTCACGAGGTCGGCGATGGACGGGCTGAGGAAAGTATGGAGAAATAGAAACATAACCAAAACCACAAAGATCAGGCTCGTTAGAACACTAATATTCTCTATATTTCTATACGCTGCTGAGACGTGGACCGTGCGAGACGTGGAAAGGAAGAAAATAGACGCTCTGGAAATGTGGTGCTGGAGAAGAATGCTTGGAGTTTCGTGGACCGACTTTCGTACAAATGTCTCGATACTTCAGGAACTCGGCATCAAGCAGCGTCTATTTGGTATAGTACAGTCTCGAATGGTGAATTTCTTCGGACACGTTTCGCGACGAGATGGCCGGTCCATAGAACGCCTCGTTGTACAGGGAAGCGTTGATGGTACAAGACCGCGCGGGAGGCCACCAATGCGGTGGACCGACCAAATTAAAACTGCAGTGGGAGGTCCCCTAAATGAGTGCAGTAGAATGGCCTCGAGCAGGGAGAGATGGCGCGACATCGTGAGACGCATCAAGTCTACCCCTTCCAACACTACATGACGATCACGACCACTCTGTCAAGAGTGACACGACTGAGAAGAAGAAGATATAATATTTAATATCTAAGCTCTTTTATATCATGTAGGTACAGAATGTCTTTCAGTAAATTCATTGCTGAACGATATTGTCCGAATTTAGTGGGACGTAATTTAAGCCACATGCATATATCTGCAACGAGGCGAGGTTTGAAGATCGGGACAGCCATTATATAATACCATTGAGACATTGACCTCTTGGCTCTACCCCTGGCTTTGCTGAAGTCCATGGGCGACGGTAATCACTCACCATCAGATGGGCCATATGATCTACTGCCTAAAAGGGCAAAAAAAATACAATTTTTTTCCAAATACGTTACGGCATTGACATTCCTGTGGACTGCATTAGCCACTTGACACCTGTTGAACCATGAACCACGTATCTACTTAGTCTGGCCATAAATACTGTTACAATTAAAAATAAACAAAATGTTACATTTGAATTTGGAATCTGTCATTTTTATATGATTACCTACTCATTGAGTTTTCTCATTTTGGCGCCCAATACATTGTACAATATTTTGCGATATTAAAATGGACTGGGGTGATAATAAAGAGAACCGAATCGCTGTCATTGCATTACACAAAGTAGGTATGGAGCCAAATGCAATTTTTAAAACTCTCCATACGCTTGGTATTGGTAAAATGTTTGTGTACCGGGCTATTAATAGGTGCAATGAGACCTCCTCTGTTTGTGACAGAAAAAGATCTGGCCGTCTACGTAGTGTTCGTACGAAAAAGATGGTCAAAGCAGTAAGCGAAAGAATTCGAAGAAATCCTGTCCGAAAGCAAAAGATTTTATCTCTGGAGATGAAGATAGCACTTAGAACCATATCGCGTATTTTAAAAGATGACTTAGGACTTGCAGCCTATAAGAGACGTACTGGTCATTTCTTAACTGATAATTCAAAAGATAATAGGGTGGTAAAATCGAAACAACTACTGAAGCGGTACGCAAAGGGAGGTCATAGTAAAATTTTGTTTACGGATGGGAAATTTTTTACAATTGAGCAATATTTTAACAAACAAAATGTCCGTATTTATGCTCAAAGCTCTAAGGAAGCTTCCCAATTAGTCGACAGAGTGCAACGTGGGCACTATCCGACTTCAGTGATGGTTTGGTGGGGTATTGGCTATGAAGGAGTGATTGGGCCATACTTTTGTGAAAAATGTATCAAAACATCGGCACAAGTGTATCAAGATACCATTCTTGAGAAGGTAGTGAAGCCCCTTAACAACACCATGTTCAATAATCAAGAATGGTCCTTCCAGCAAGACTCGGCGCCAGGTCATAAAGCTCGGTCTACGCAGTCTTGGTTGGAAACGAACGTTTCGGACTTCATCAGGGCTGAAGACTGGCCGTCGTCTAGTCCCGATCTTAATCCGCTGGATTATGATTTAGAGAGTACGGCTTGCTCTAAACGCCATGATAATTTGGAGTCCCTAAAACAATCCGTACGATTGGCAGTGAAAAAGTTTCCCATGGAAAAAGTGCGTGCTTCTATTGATAACTGGCCTCAACGTTTAAAGGACTGTATTGCAGCCAATGGAGAGCACTTCGATAACTTTTTATACTTTAAATTGTTTTATATTTATGTATTAAACTAACACACTGTAAAAGTAATAAATGTTATTTGCCAGATTTTTTTTTGTTTTCCTTTGTCACAGTATTTACGGCCAGACTAAGTATATCTGCAACGAGCTGAGATTTGAGATTTGAGGATGGGGCATCTGTTATTACCTACCACTGAGACATCGAATTAAGGTCTTGAGATGACTTATGGCTTTTGCGTTGTGATACCTATGGACTGCGTAACGTAGCCACTTAACATCAGATGAACCATGAACTAATTCACCCATATAAGAAATAAATAAAATCATAACTTTTCTATAGTTCGTCATCCTCTGATTTAATTGATTATAGAATTAATACTGATTTACGAATCATTTTTATCAATGCAAATTTATAAATTAATCATGGTCGTCACTCTACATTTTTTCAGCTTGGCAATTAGCTACCTAAATAGGTAGCTGATTTCCAAGCTGAAAAAAAGTGAGATACCGCTTTTTTTTTCGCATAGCTGGTTGGAAGAGCTCACAGCCCACCTGGTGGTAAGTGGTTACTGGAGCTCATAGACATCTACAACGTAAATGCCGCCACCCACCTTGAGATATGAGTTCTAAGGTCTCAATATAGTTACAACGGCTGCCCCACCCTTCAAACCGAAACGCATTATTGCTTCACGGCAAAAATAGGTAGGGTGGTAGCACTTGAATAGGTCCACACGAACGTGTGGACTCACAAGAGGTCCTATCACCAGTCATTACGCAATTATAATTTTGCGGGTTCAACTTTTATTACACGACTAGCTGACCCGGCAGACTTCGTAGTGCCTCAATCGATAAATAAAAGACCTAAACTTTTGTACAAAATAAACTTAAAACAAACAAAAGGAATCCGTCCGACGGGGTATTTTTATTTAATTCCGAGCATTTTCATATTTATCTACCTTTTAAACCTTCTCTAGACTTCCACAAATAATTCAAAACCAAAATTAGCCAAATTGGTCCAGCCGTTTTCGAGTTTTAGCGAGACTAACGAACAGCAATTCATTTTTATATATTACACGATGTTATTCCTTCACCATGTCAACCGTGAAAATATTTTGTTATGTAGGTACGTATTTTATTAGGAAAATTGGTACCGAACGTCTTCTACCGATCCTGTAGGTCACGACGACTTCAAAACCAGTTGACTGCCACTAACCAGAGGCTAAGACGACTGTTGCCAGTATCGAGTTTTTGCTTCTTCTTTTTTCCAGTATTGCAATTGACTTCAAGGTATGTCTTGGTGCCAGCGTCGAGCCTAATATCTTCAAATATTAGGTAAGTAATTTAAACGGAAAATAAAGATGAACGAAGTTGATTTCATTGAATTTTTAGCCTATGGGAATTAAATTGATTGAAATGGAATGAGACGATATGAAATGAAGGAAAGATCTTTCCAGTAATGTGGTAGGAATTTATTAAGACTTTACTGGTCTTTTTAGAAGATCCCGAGAAACCTTTAACAGATTTGTACACTTTCACAGATGCTAAACGGCCAATAAACCATCATGTGAATAAGCCAATAATATTACATGCTTAAACCCGAAGAAACATTAAATTAACAAACTAAACCACTTCAATTAATTTTACACCTCGCGTTGACGTCCTCAGTATCAATAGAACTAAAATTTTACTCTTTAACACATAGTTAAAAAATTAAGTTTCATCAGTACAGGATATAACTAATTAAATTATTTATTAATAAATAAAGGCTTAAAATTGATTTGTATTTCAATTACAGATCCACTAAAACGCTACCATTGTGTTGTCTTTACCTTTTACTAATCAGAGGTCCAGAGAGGAACGTAGCAAAAATAAAGTCGACAGCGGCTTGTTTTGTAGAAATATATTATGTATATTATCTATGGTAGTTGGCTTCGGCCTTAATAACATTTTTATTTCAGGATATATTAATATATGAGTCGACTATTAACAAAGCCGGCAATCTGACTTTTGGACAATGATTGGTAAATCAGAAAAACTAATTGACTTTGTATTCCATTGGCAGTCACAAAACTCTTCGGAACGACATCTTAGATAAATAACAGGTTAACTATTAACCTTTACTTAATGCAGGTTTTGAACCGTATTCTTTGAAGGAGACGATTATATTCAAATCAATCTGTATTGACATATCAATAATTTTTTTTGTCCAAACGCACAGATTGCCACCTTTGATAATAGACGCATGGAGTTAATAAGTACCGTAAAATGGGGCGATTAGGGACAAATTCCAACTTTATGAGCAATTTTAAGGTAGCTGTTGATGTATATAATGCTATATCAGGATCAAAATGATTGAGTCTTGGGGGCATCTTTGTTATCCAATTTAAAATTATGCAACTAGCATTCCAGTTTAAGCAAAAAATGCAAAAATAGGTGTAATCCCTATTTACCCGAAAATTGCGGTTAATTGGGACGAAACGAGAAATTTGTTAGGGTTGGCACTACTTTTATTTTTATATATAGTTTAATTTATTTATTTATTTAGTTGCACCAACAAAGTGATCATCAATAAAAAAAATTGAAAAACTGACAAAAGTACATGGCAGACATCACCTCAATTATAGGTGCAATCGACAGTGCTGATATTTCTATCTGGGTTAAGAGATTAGGTGTGTCGGTTATTCCATGGATTAATCAGATGAATACCCCCACTCTGAACAAATATTAAATATTTTATTATGTATTACTTAGACATTTTTGTCCACCTTGAGATTTCATTGATCTCGTTACATGTCTCTGCAAAATCGACTTACTTATATTAAATTGCTTATCTATTTCAACTAAAGACTTATTCCCAATTTCGCTTCGAATAAACCAGATTTTTACCAACAAATTTAAAAAATATTGTTATAACTACATAGACAACCCTACAAACCTGTACCTATTTATACTTAGGTCGTTTCCATTTCACGTATTCTCATCCCAATTGACCCCTTTTTCGTTGTTATTTGTACCTAAGACGTCCCCAATATCCCCGAAAACAACAGATTTTTACATGTATTTTTATTTAATCAAATACATTAAAACCAATAACAACTGAGGCTTACCTTTAATATATATGCTGGTTCAAACACTAAATAACGTTTATAAATCATAGTCGTCTTCTATTATTATCAAATAAATAAAAGAGAGCAAAGTTTCTAGCACTAAAATAATTACCACCACAGGAAGTTAATTTGAAACGCGATTTTTTATAAGATAGCAGCTATTATCATGCATATTCAGAGTTGTTTTGTGAACTTTCAACATTCTACTATTAAACTACAAAAAATGGAAGATTTTGCAACGAATATAAAACTTATATTGAGCGTCGAAAGATTTTCCCGGTTTTTTCCCGATTCGCCTCTCAATCCCTAATCGCCCCATTTTACCGGTACCTACAATAGAATAGTACCTAGAATCAATGAAGTAGGAAACCTATGGAAATGAAACGTCAACCAAAATTTCGTGCCACTGTGACGTCATCTGGCCACAAAACATGGCGGCTTTAGTGCTGTACAAAAGATTTCAATGTTATCAGGTTTTATCGATAAACGTATATGTACGATAAATAAAATGAGCCAAGACTCATTTTATTTTAAATATAGTTGAGTATTATTTATTTGTAGAATTTATACTTTAATGGGAAGTAAGTAGGTATATTGTTATGTGCAAATATGATATGATTTAGATGAGTGAAATCTAAGACAAGTTCGTCCTTCGAATTTGCCAAGTAAACGATATGATGATTTTTAAAAGTTGCTACACTGATTTTATAAAGTTGTCGTTTGTCGCAAAACATAAAGATATGGCGTAGTTCAAAGCCATCAGCCCATTTCTAGCATGCTAAATGTTATCGTATTTTGAGTACGTGTTTTTCTTAGACTATTACAATCTATTTTAATTGTTTTGCTGACTCTAAAGTCCGTAACATACTACCGCAGCGCACCCCAAGGAAGGTGCGCCGCACCATTTGAATCACTTTCGCTTGAGAGTGATTCAAATTTTAAACTTATCAAGGGACCGCGTGAAAAAAAAAACACCTACAGAACATTTATTCATTAATTACAAACGTCATTCCTTGTGACTTCCTCTCTAAAATCACTTAATTATTAAATATTTAACAAATTTACAATAGTGTTTTACTCACTGCGGAATAAAACTATTTTATTTAAATAGTTCCGAAGAGATTTTGTCGGTAGCCTTTTTCCCGAAATATCTAAACAGAATGTCTAAATATGTTTTGATGACATATTTTAAAGTAGTATTTATGATTAGTGTCATGATCAATAGATTCCGACCGAAAAATGGATTTTTCGGATGAGGGCTCCATAATGAATTTAAATACATATAGATAATAGTTTTAGGACATCGACTTTCTTGAGATCCTATAAAATACGTTTTAATTATTATTTTTGTATGTTTTAAGCATGATAAATTATGAAATTTTATATTATCAATCATATTAAATCGATATCATAGTCAATAAATAATGTACAACCCAAAACAGACGGCCGAACTGACGTGACAATGACATTTGGCGCGCTAAACATGGCGGATTTTCGGCCTCATTAGACGGAGACGGAGATATTTACGTATATTCATGTTTCATTTTATGTACGCACTGAAATACTGTTATATTGTTTTCCTGCGAGTTAAAGTGCTGAGTAAGAACGAGATAGATATATGTTTATGTATGTGCCTTCAAAATGGGTGCTATTTATATAAGCAATTTTACGTATAGAACAATATGTCGTGTCCCTACTATATAGGTCTATGCCTAGAATAGTAACTCTATGAATAGACGACTCATATATCATATAAGACCTGGCTTCGGCTTTTTCGAAAAATTATTTCAGAAAATATATAGAACAGACAAAGCTGTATGGGCTTAGATCCCCATGCCTTTCCTAACAAGGAAAAATTGTACCAAAAAAAAAATCTATGGTAGACACTTTACTGGCAATACTAGTTTTGCCCGTTGCCGCCAATTTGCGATTTTGAGTTTTTTGACACAACGACGAAAGAAGGAATACCGTACTTTATCTTGCTACAAAACTACAATTTTAATCTCATATCCAGTTAATCACAACGTCTGACTGGTCTGAATTTCTGAAAATAATTTATAGCCAAGGCTTTCCGATCACATTGTAACACTTTTTAATTTACAATTTAAAACACAGGGAAGTGAAACAAGACAACAAAAACAAAATTGTCAAACTTGCGACTTCAAATTAAAATCAAAATACAACAACCACAAGTAAAAGTAAAATGTCTTATAATTTGTCGGAGGGTGCCTTAGAGGTAAGAAACTTTGTATGAATACTACAGAATGGAATACTACAGATTACGAACTGGTCGTACGAAGTTAAAAACTGGTACTTGATCACAAATGTAAACATTTCTTTCTTTCAACAATTCAACGTCCAACAACTTTCAAACATTCTTTCACATCACCTAAGATACCTATATTTTAATAAGATATCTTGATTTTTATCTCTAATAAAATAACATAAAATCATGTAATGGATGCAATACCCACATATTCTAAAAAAAAGTTCTCTAATAATAATAAGTATAAGACGAACAGAAAAAACGTAAGTACCATCTGGCTCTGATTTGAACTTCCCTGCATGGAACACCATGGAATGGGAAACATCTCGAGCCTTGACCGGTGATTTTGCAAATTAGAAATGAAAAGAGTCCCCAGTGATAGGGAGTGGTATTGTTGTCCATCATTTCATAATGTAGGCTGTTTAAAAAAAAATCATAATTTATAAAAGCTTATGGCATCTGTGACATCTTTAAATACTAAATAAGAACCTCATTGCATTTCATAAATAAGTAAAAGTCTAGGCACAAATATACAACACAAGGCACAAAGCTGGTAAAATTATGGTGCAAATATTTATATTGAATAATTACATTATACAAAAATCATGTTCTTGCAAGACTTTTCACTGATGGTAGGACCTCTTGTGGAGCCTGCACGGGTAGGTACCACCGCCCCGCCTATTTCTGCCGTGAAGCAGTAATGCATTTTGGTTTAAAGGGTGGGGTAGGTGTTGTAACTATACTGAGACCTTAGAACTTGTATCTCAAGGAGGGTGGCGCATTTACATTGTAGATGTCTATGGGCTCCAGTAACCACTTAACACCAGGTGGGCTGTGAGCTCGTCCACCCATCTAAGCAATAAAAAATAAAAAAATAAAAATTTTCATTTTAGACCATAATGAAGGGTGGTAATTATGATGCACCAATAATACAAATGCTGGGTACAAAGAAGATTCAAGGGAATGATGCTGGGGATAGATACAGATTATTGGTATCAGATGGAAAATATACATATAGTTTTGCAATGTTAGCCACACAGTTGAATATTATGTTGCTCTCTGGAGAACTTACAGATTACTCTGTGATACAAGTTGATCAGTTTGTTACGACATTGCTGAAGAATGTTGGGAAAGGTGAAAAGTAAGTAAATTAGATGAACAAAATATTTTAAAAGATTTATAGCTGAAACTAGAAATAATATCACAAGCAATGTGATTATATATCACTCAATATAGGTGGTGGTATATAACTTGTTGATACTTATGGTAATCACTTAACACAACAGGCTGTGGGAATGTTCACCTATATAAATTCATAAAATACTTATGAGATCTTTGAAATTGCAACACATTATATTATGGTAAATGTTCACAGTTGATATTAACCTGTATGTAGTCATCATAGTTATGTTGTAAAAATTAATAAGAAAATTTTCATTATGATCAGGAATTACCAAGCTAGAAACCCTAGTGATGATATAGAACTAGAATGCACAAATGGGTCAAAACTTTACCTACATTCCAGCATGGGTATTCCATATCTTTAAAGTCAATTACTGTTTTCATAAGTTTTTAATGATTTTGAATTACAACTCCCAATATATTTTTCTCCAGATGTACAACCAGTACTGCCACTGACCTATGTTTGTGTTCAAAAATGTTTACCTTTAAGATTACCTTACCTTAAGTTTTCTTTAAAAAAAGGGTCTTTGATTTAGAATATTAAATAATTAAAACATATTTCACGATTGATGAATAATGATTTCAAAATTAAATTATTTTTCAGGCGTGTTATTATCATTCTAGCTTTGACCATTATAGCAAATGGTCGAGATGTTCGTCATAAGATAGGTAATCCACAACCATGGTCAGAGGAAGCAACATCAGCTCAACGCCCAGAACCAAAGCCTGCACCAGTAACTCCAAAGTTTACGGCTAAAGTAGAACCAAAAGCTGCTAATCTCGATTCCAGTATGCTCTCGGTTAAAATGACCAATCCAATCTCTAGCCTTAGTCCTTATCAAAATAAGTGAGTATCTGAGAAGAAAAAATATTCCATTTAATTAAAGCATGATGAAAACCAAACCAAGCCAATTTCTTCTGCCAAGTATCAAAATGATATTAATTAGTAAAAGATATCGTATCTTGAATATATAAAAACAAATAATTCATTTTAGATGGGTAATAAGAGCTCGTGTAATGTCAAAAACACCTATAAGAACATGGAGTAATGCCAAAGGGGAAGGAAAACTATTTAGTATGTATCTATGTGATGAAACTGGAGAAATTAGAGCCACAGCTTTCAAAAACGAATGTGACACATTCTATGATATGATTCAGGTAATGAATAGAACTAAAATACAAGAAAATTGTAATATGTTACACTATAAATGGAAATATCCAACAATCAAACATCTACATTATTTATTTATTTATGTACACACAAAAAAGAAGACATTGTACAGAGTAATAGGAAAATTATGTACAAAGGCTAATATTAATGTCATTAAGGACTAAAATAGTTGGCTGGATTCATTTTATACATTTCTCACTGTAATCTAATCCTTTATTCACTTAACTGTTTAATGCTGTAACTTTTCTTACAACAAATTACATGCTGTTATTTGATTGAACTTTTTTTACACTTTGAACACAAAAAAATTGTCACTTATTTCAGGTGGATAAAGTATACTACATAAGTCGGTGTGCAATCAAAACTGCCAATAAGAAGTTTACAACATTGAAGAATGATTATGAGATGACATTCACTGCTGAGACTGTCGTGGGTGAATATGTTGGAGATGAGTCTGCTGTGCCAACAGTCCAGTATGACTTTTTACCGATCAGCGAGATTGCTAATAAAGAAACTGAAACGCTGATAGGTAAATAAAATTATTTGTTAAAAAAATTTTGTACGTATATATCCTGCTTTGTAGTTTCATCTCGTCTACTGGTGGAACTAGTAAAATATCTTCTATTTCATTTCATTTTCAGTTTTATGAGCTGCTGTTTCCTACTTCATTTCTCTTTAAAACTAAGTACTGGTGGTAGGACCACTTGTCAGTCTGCACGGGTAGGTACCACCGCCTTGCCTATTTCTGCCGTGAAGCAGTAATGCGTTTCGGCTTGAACGGTGGGGCAGCCGTTGTATACTGAGATCTTAGAACTAATATCTAAAAGTGTGTGGCGCGTTTACGTTGTAGATGTCTATGAGTTCCAGTAACCACTTAAAACCAGGTGGGCTATGAGCTCGTCCACATCTAAGCAATAAAAAAAAATATACAAATCCGTATTAAGTTAAAAGGTTGTAAAGATACCACTGCAGAGAACAGTTAAGTTGTTCAAGGTGGCATTGCAAGTGACAAGTCCAATGTCCATAATATTTTACTAATAGTCAACTGTGACTATTATCACATAAGGTTCCTTTAGCGTCTAAATTTTTATTAACAACTAGCTGACCCGGCAGACTTCGTAGTGCCTCAATCGATAAATAAAAGACCTAAACTTCTGTATAAAATAAACTTAAAACAAACAAAAGGAATCAAAGAAAAAACAAAATTGTTATTTTTATTTAATTCCGAGCATTTTCTTAATTATCTACCTTTTGAACCTTCCTGGACTTCCACAAATAATTCAAGACCAAAATTAGCCAAATCGGTCCAGCCGTTCTCGAGTTTTAGCGAGACTAACGAACAGCAATTCATTTTTTTTTATTGCCCTTGTAGGCAGACGAGCATACGGCCCACCTGATGGGGAGTGGTTATCATTGCCCACAGCAATGCCAGGGGCAGAGCCAAGCCGCTGCCTACCGATTATATATAATATTACGCTAATGATATTAGACTTCAATTTAAAATAAATTATATTTCAGATCTCATAGGTGTTTGCAAGTCAGCATCAGATGTCCAAGAGTTAACAGCTAAAAGTACTGGGAAACTACTTAAGAAAAGAGAAGTGATGCTAGTTGACGCTTCTGGTGGAGCTGTAAGTATTATTCACAGTCCATTATAATTTAAAAAAAAGGTTTTTGAAATAATATTTGACATCATTGCAGGTAACACTAACACTGTGGGGCAATGAAGCTGAAAAGTTTGAAGGAAACACAAACCCAATTTTAGCAGTAAAGGTATGTTAAAAATATATTTGAATTATTTTAATTTTTCGTCCTAAGCTCTCAAACACGCAATCATTCAACAACTCTCTTAAACTGATTTACCTTTTCTCTTCAAACAACAAACATTAATTGCTTCATTTACTTATTTACTAAAGTTCCTTGCAAGTATGCAATCCATGCTCTCTATTCGTCTCTTATTTTCATGCCATAATAGGCCTGACTTATATAGCCATGCACTATTCAGAGTGGAATCATTACAAATAGTATAAAACAAAGTCGCTTTCTCTGTCCCTATGTATGCTTAAATGTTTAAAACTACGCAACGGATTCTGATGCGGTTTTCTTTAATAGACAGAGTGATTGAAGAGGAAGGTTTATATGTATAATTACATCCATTAAATAGTGGAAAAATCAATAATAAATTACAGTTTCCGAAGCGTAGCGAGGGCGGGTCGCTAGTTAGTAATAAACAAGTTGATATATATTTGAACAGGGAGCTCGTCTAACTGAATTCAACGGCAGTAAGTCATTGTCTTGTTTATCGAGCACAATGCTGCGTTTGAACCCCGATGTACCTGAAGCTCACAAACTAAGAGGCTGGTACGACAACGGAGGGGCAGATGCCGACATCGTCAACATATCTGCTAAGTAAGTATAATTGAGTATATTGTTTTCCTATTACTACCATCAACTAAAAGTCTTACATCCAATGATACATTTTGTACCCCTAATAGAGAATATGCTCTGAGGAATTGTTTGAGATGATCCCCTCATCACCTTTTTATCATCGCACCTCCCGCCATCGGAGCAGAGTTCATCCATATTATCTGGAACCGCTGCGTTCTTCGACAGTGCGTTTCCAGAGGTCTTTTTTGTCACGTACCATCCGGCTATGGAATGAGCTCCCCTCCACGGTGTTTCCCGAGTGCTAATACATGTCCTTTAAAAGAGGCTTGTGGAGAGTATTAAGCGGTAGGCAGCGGCTCGGCTCTGCCCCTGGCATTGCTGAAGTCCATGGGCGACGGTAACTACTCACCATCAAGTGGGCCGTATGCTTTTGTCTGCCTATAAGGCCAATAAAAAAAAAAGAAAGAATAATCACGTTTCTGTACAGGTCGGGTAACTTCACGGGTGGTTCGAATGAATGGATATCGTTTTCGGAAGCCGAGAGCCGTCAACTGGGCACCGGTGAGAAAGGCGATTACTACAGTCTCCTCGGCGTATTGACGTTTACGTTTTCCGAAAATGCCGTGTACAAGGCATGTCCGCAAGAACAGTGCAACAAGAAACTTGTCGATCAAGAAAATGGCCTATTCCGATGCGAGAAATGTAATAGAGAATATCCTAATTACAAACACAGGATCTTATTGGCGGTATGTTATTTTCACATAAATACAAATAGTACATTATTATTATGAAAACCCCAAACGATTATTATAATAGTATTTCCTCGGTTTTTATGAGTCTTACTCAGAATAAAAAGCACTTTTACGTTTTTTATTATTTAGGATGATTCTAATTGCTGAATAGAATTATTGAATGACTAGCTGACCCGGCAGACTTCGTAGTGCCTAAACCTAAACCTTTGTATAAAATAAACTTAAAACAAACAAAAGGAATCCGTCCGACGGGGGACACATCAAAGAGAAAACAAAATTGTTATTTTAATTCCGAGCATTTTCATATTTATCTACCTTTTAAACCTTCTCTGGACTTCCACAAATTTAAGACCAAAATTAGCCAAATCGGTCCAACCCTTCTCGAGTTTTAGCGAGACTAACGAACAGCAATTCATTTTTATATATAGAGATATAGAAGAAGATATAGATATAGATTTAAATTTTTGTTCTCGTTAGGCAAACGTCTCAGATCCTACTGGCGACCAACGTGTCACGCTTTTCAACGAAGCCGCAGAAACAATGCTGGGCAAGTCCGCCGAAGAAATCGCACGTCTGTCGGAATACGACAAGAACGAATATAACAAAATCTTTGACGAAGTGAAATTCAAAACTTTTGTCTTTAAATTCCGTACCAAGATGGAAAATTTTAATGTAAGTATGTTGGCCGGCCGTCTGGTGTAGTGGTAAGTGACATGGTCACTACACACGGAGGTCGCGGGTTCGAATCCCGCCAAGGGAAGATATTTGTATGATAAAATTAAATATAAAGTGTATTTTCCAGGGTTATGGATGTTTATTAAATACCTAGTCAGGTCATAAGTATTGTCACACAGTAAAAACTTCTTTTAGAATGCTGGCCACAAAAAAGTTTATTGAATTCGAATTTCGAATTGTTCATGAAAATAAAAATGTATTACTTTTAGAATTTTACTCATTTTTGAATATGGAGTGGACGCTTAAAGAAGACCGTGTTGCAGTTATTGCGTTGCATCGTTGCGGTTACGCGCCAATTCAAATTTTTAACATACTGAAAATTTTGAATATAACCAAAAGATTCGTTTTCTCGTACCATCAAACGATACAATGAAGACTCTAGTGTAGATGACAGGTCAAGAAGTGGTCGCCCTCGGTCTGTTAGGACTCCAGCAGTGATAAAAGCTGTGAAGGCGCGAATTCAAAGAAATCCCAAACGTAAGCAGAAAATGTTGGCCCTTCAGATGGGGTTAAGCAGAACCACGGTGAAAAGGGTGTTAAATGAAGACTTAGGGCTTCGGGCATATCGAAGAAAAACAGGACATCGTTTGAATGCTCGTCTAATGGACCTGAGACTGAAGAGATGCCGCGCTTTGTTGAAGCGGTACGCAGGAAAAAAATATCGGGAAATTCTTTTTTCGGATGTAAAAATTTTTACCGTACAAGAGAGCTACAACAAACAAAATGATAAGGTGTACGCACACAGTAGTGAAGAAGCGAGCAACCGAATTCCGCGTGTCCAACGAGGTCATTTTCCATCCTCGCTCATGGTATGGTTGGGAGTTTCTTATTGGAGCTTAACAGAGGTACATTTTTGTGAGAAAGGTGTAAAAACGAATGCAGTTGTGTGTCAAAATACAGTCCTGACGAACCTTGTGGAACCTGTTTCTCATACCATGTTCAATAACAGGCACTGGGTATTCCAACAAGATTCGGCGTCAGCTCATAGAGCGAAGAGCACACAAGACTGGCTGGCGGCGCGTGAAATCGACTTCATCCGGCACGAAGACTGGCCCTCCTCCAGTCCAGATTTGAATCCGTTAGATTACAAGATATGGCAACACTTGGAGGAAAAGGCGTGCTCAAAGCCTCATCCCAATTTGGAGTCACTCAAGACATCCTTGATTAAGGCAGCCGCCGATATTGACATGGACCTCGTTCGTGCTGCGATAGACGACTGGCCGCGCAGATTGAAGGCCTGTATTCAAAATCACGGAGGTCATTTTGAATAAACTTTAGTGTCATAAGAATCTATGTTTTGTTAAGTTCATTTTGGTATATGAATGGTTACATAATGAATAAACTTGTTTCAATTATTTTACATTAAACATGTGACAGAATTTATGACCTGACTAGGTATATGTATGTGTATAATAAAAATCTTACATTTGTTTCCGTTATCTGGTACCTGTAATACAAGTTCTTTACGAACTTAGCACGGGACCAGTTAACGTGGTGTGAATGTTAGTAAATATTTATTTATTATTATTTATTTGTCTATGGAACAATGTAATCATATTTATGTGCAAAATTTTATAATTAGAATAAAAGTATTCTAATGCAATAACAATAATATTATTCCAATTAGAGATATTGTGAATCAAATCTTTTCTTAAACGGCTACGTCCTTTTTTCTATTGTGAGGAGCGTTCAGTGCCTTTGTTCACACATCTTTTCTGGCTCCAGTTTTCTTACTGCAAAGCCTGGTACACATCCACAGTGCGTTTCCAGAGGTCTTTTTTGCCACGTACCATCCGGCTATAGAATGAGCTCCCCTCCACGGTGTTTCCCGAGCGCTATGACATGTCCTTCTTCAAACGAGGCTTGTGGAGAGTATTAAGCGGTAGGCAGCGACTTGGCTCTGCCCCTGGCATTGCTGAAGTCCATGGGCGACGGTAACCACTCACCATCAGGTGGGCCGTGTGCTCTGGTCTGCCTACAAGGGCAATAAAAAAATAAAAATAATTAAGTTTTTTTTTATCCAAAGTTACACTACCGTATTTGCAATTTTAATATTATCTATTACACTGAACTAGTAGATCAGTGTCGTCACCTGTGTCAATTTATTTGTTTATACGGGCAACTATGCCTTTATTTTACACTATATCTTCATTCTAAATACAACTTGCATTTTTCCTATTTTCCTTTTTAATGTAAATTTCTAATAAATTTATTTGATAAAATAGTTAACCACATAAAATAATGATTGTTTTTATTAAGTCTAGTCATACCATAGTTTGATTGATAATACAATCGTAATATACTTGATAAATTATAGTTTCCGTCTAGTAAACAGATGGGGGAAGGAAGATCTAACAACTGATCCCATATTATATTTAAAACAAGTAAATCAAATAACGTTCTTATGTCGTGTTGTAGGATGAATCCAGGCTGAAGACGACCGTAGTTAACGTACAACCCGTCGACTATAAGGACGGTATTGCCAGACTTCTCAAGAACATAAAAACGGCCACTGGAGTACAAGTTTAATAATTATATTCATATTTTTTTCAATTTTTATTATTCAAACAAAAATTAATATTGTCAGCTGTTAACGAAACATTAAACTTCCTGTTCATTTAAATTAGAACACAGCCAAAAAATGTATAACGTTACGATTTGAAATCATGCCTTATTACTAAAATTATTGTAAAGTGTACGCAACTTATTATGAACATTATAATATACTAATTGTTATTTTTATTAAAATTAATGCTAAAAATAATAGTATTCATTAAAATATAACAAAATTTCGCTCCTATTTTGAAGGTTTTCGCTCAGATTACAAAGTGCTTTATGGTTTTCGGTATTTATGAAAAATGAGTATTAAAATAGATGAAACTTTTTTTTATGTTCTCACAGCCCATCTAATGTTAAGTATTACCGTACCCGATAGATAGCATAATGAGAATACCACTACTTGCATTGAGACATGAGGTCTGAGTTATCATAGCCTTCGGAATAAGACTGCCAGCGCATTCGTATGCTTTGCGACTGTGTCGGTGTTCGAATTTCGTAGGCAGGAAATTTTTTTATTACAGTTAAGGCGCCTTGTGTGCCCTAACAGGTAGATATCACCACCCCAGCCTATTTCTGCCGTTAAGCAGTAATGTGTTTCTGTTTGTATAAAGGTGGGGCAGCCGTTGTACTGAAAAAGCAAGACTAGGCAGCGGCTTGGCTCTGTCCCTGGAATTACTGAAGTCCATGGGCGACGGTAACCACTCACCATCAGATGGGCCGTGTGCTCGTCTGCCTACAAGGGCAATAAAAAAGACATAGGCTGTTATGGGTTCCAGACATCATTTAACGCCAGATACCGGCCGTGAGCTCATCCAATCTTCTTAGCAATAAAAGAAATCTCAATTTTACTTTATGACGGCTGTCCCACTCTTAAAACCAAAAAAGTCCCTATTTACGGTTAAAACAAGTAGCCCGTGTGATATTACTACACATTTTACAACCATAAATTACTCAAATTGTAGTTTTTGGCCTTTTGAGTTTTATTACACGATGTTATCTTTGAAATCAATCGTGAAAATGGATTATTTACGTATTGCCATAAAAAACAGTACCAGAAAAGTAGAATAGTTCGAATAATCTTATCTTTTAGATTATTCTAATACTATACCATTAATAATATATAATGGAGTATACATTAAACTTAAAATTTGTCATACTTTTGAAATGAAAATGCATTTATGTACTAATTAATTTATTCAATCTCGTTTGATATGACTCATATTTGGCTAAGGAAACGTATAGCTTGATTTCAGATCTAATTGGGCAACAATTTTAACACTGACAACAATTGACTTATTACATTTAATTTTCACAATGTTCGAACAACAATAATATAAAAAAAACACCTCTTGTTATACATTTATCTTTAGTTATTAGCAAGATTGAAAAACTTTCCGGATTCACTGGAGAATGAGCAGACAACGTTCCCAGAGTATTATTATACCGAGATACTACAATAACCAATCAGCATAGACTAATTAGGGCGTAGTGTAAGCCTATACGAGTTTGCTTCACGATCATCTACCTATTTCTGATGCAAAGTAGAAATACGTTCTATGTGCTTAATGTGAGTTTTATAACGTTCTCCATAGGATAAAAGTTACTCTTTGTATACATTTGGAACAGCGCCCCTAGCGGCAAACGTAGACAAACGTTCAAACTCCATACAAATTTGACTTAACTTTTACGCTATCGAGAACGTTAAAATACTCGCACTAAGGACCCTGGCAGCGAAGTGTGAGACAGCCATTATACAATAGCGACTTACTTGCACCTCATGTCCCAATTTACTTTATACGAAGTCTATGAACATCGGCGATCACGTAAGACCAAGGGGGTCGTGAGCTAGATCACGCAATCAATAATAATAAAATAAATAACTTTGTACTGTATTTTTTAAATATACAACATTTTCGTATCGCAAAATCTTGTACTCGTCATACTATGACTATTTTTATATTTTATTAGAAAGTGATTTCGGAATAAATACATTTATTAGACAATAACATTACTGACTAAAGTGCCTTAGTTGCCCATAACGTAAGTAGCTAACAGGATTATAAATTTCCTCATATTTTAAAACTATTTCCAATAAATTAGCCTAATAATGAAAATAAAATATCACTTTAAATAACTTATAACTCATGGCAGTGGTGTAGTTTAGTGGGGAAATATGCATAATTTTTGACTTGACACAGAGCGATACCTAATATAAAATGAAAGAAAGAGCATAATAGAAAATAATATTAAACATAAAAATTGAGGTATCACACATTATTACGTACGTTATAACATAATACTGCTATGTAGCTTATTAATAAAGGAAATCATTTCTAATCTATTTATATAGTTTTTTTTCATACAACGAGTTCTGATAAATTGTATCATTTAGTTTTGTTACAAATTCTTAAAAACTACAGATTACATATAATTTAGATATATATAAGTAAAATATTTATTCTTAAATCAAATTTTAAAATTCCTAAACGTAAGGTGAGGATTCCAATAGTTGCCGTGTAATTATTAGGAGCTATAGTTATAGTTTAAAATTAAGTTTTTGTAAAAATGTAAATAATTATTATAAATTAAAATGTAAATTATTTAAAGCCTTAATGAGAGATTACACAAACATCTAATATTATAGTAGTAGTACAGAATAAATTGAATCACTAATAAATTCATCATGTCCGAAAACCATTTATCATTCTAATGACTACAGCAACTATGATGATTTAGACTTACTTAAACGTACATAATAAT
This sequence comes from Bombyx mori, assembly GCF_030269925.1. Lineage (NCBI taxonomy): Eukaryota > Metazoa > Arthropoda > Insecta > Lepidoptera > Bombycidae > Bombyx > Bombyx mori. Next base: position 8,289,972 of record NC_085114.1, read on the forward strand.
ATACCGCTGTACTATAATTACTTACTATATTTGAGATTAATTACATTAATGCGGTTACAATATATGACAATCGTTAATAAAGTATCATGCAATTTTTTAGATTTTCAATTCCTGAAAACAATTGAGATTCAACTCTGCTCGCAGATATTCGAGATACCTAGCTCTGATTACATACACAGAAATAATTTTACAGAGAAATATCTATTGCGGAATATAATATCGATTGATTCTATTCTATACGTTTATACTTATGTTGAAATCGATCGAAAATAGGGCATCCGAAAATGTTGATTTTAATATCGATTCACATTTCAGATAATTAATATTCCGAATAGCCCGTCCGCGAATCGATTTCGAACATCGATTTAAATTACACATCGAAAGGTAGCTTCGGCGATCGACACGTCTCAGTTATCGTAGCCCGTACATTATTACAACATTAATTCACTCGGTCATAGGTCCGGTCTTTCACTTTACACTACACTAAAACACAGTTCGTTATCTGTAATCGCAGGTATAGAGTAGAGCGAGCGGTTATTAGGGTCGCCTGCCCGATGCCACTCGAGCCCGCACGCACACGCACGCACTCGCACGCACTCACACGCACACACCGACGCCGCCGACGCGACGCACTCGCCGCAACGCGACCAGAGACAAGCGGCCTTCTCTGGACACGCGGACAGGAGCGTGTCCGAGACGCATCGTGGACTCAATGTAGTTCGTACCAGCCGCACTATCCTTGCTCATTTCAATGGTTGTAATATCACCTCTAATGCAACCACCTTGGACACGTTCCCTCCATGTTTCGATACACAGATCGGTAACGTTTGCAAACAAAACAAAATCTTTTTAAAATCCAACACTGAAGTTTATATAAAAATCAATTGTATGCTGTTATCACCTCTGATGCAATGACCTTGGACACGTTCCCTCCATAATTCGATACACAGATCGGTAGCGTTTGCAAACAAAACAAAATCTTTTCAAAACAGTCGAACAGTGAAGTTTATAGAAAAATCAAAAATACACAAATTCACAAAAGGCAACCCCACAAAGTGTTACTCTCACTTCATAAAGGTCTTTTTATAGCTACATTTTTTTTGTTTTGTTTTTAAATATATATCCTCTAACACAAACTTATAAATGACTAAAAACGATATCAGTACATAAATAAATTAAGCAAATCAACTACGAATAAACACATATCTACCAACCATAAACGCTTTGGATTAACCGTCTGATTTGCAATAATTTATTATAATCAGACTTTATGCTGCAAAACTCAATTTCTCAGCCGCGAGTCGTGCACTTTACTTAATCAAAGCTGCATTCAATTTATCCCTGCAACAGTTTATTCACAATAGTTCTGACATGTTAGAAAAATTGTACAATTATTTAGAACTAGATTTCTAAACAGATTGTTGTGGTTAAGTCCGAGCAAATTCACTGCGCTCAACACTTTCGAGACAAACAAGTCCGTTGTAGCTATTCTCTTGCTGTGCGTAAACTCAGCCTATTGAATTTCTATTTACAATTTATAACAAGCAGAACAGACGTCGTCCAAAACCTACTATTAATTTTCCTCACAAAAAAACTAGACATTCAAAAAACTAACATTAATTTTCTTTACTCGAATCAGATCTTTCGTGACAATCGCTTTCAGAGTTCCGCAACACGATGAGACAAGCCCAATGTACTCAACACGACGGAATTCGTATCTTCACTTTAAACCGATAAATGTAGCATCTCAAAACAACTCTTTTAGAATACAGGGTTAAACATTTCGATCGGCAATAATAATACTAATAATAATATAGTAGTACTTCAGTGACGAAGCGACCTTTTGAATGACACGGCGTTAGTGCGCTCCATGTTAACAAATTAAATCAAAATACTAAAAAGTTTAAATTCAACATAAATGTTAATGTTTTTTTTTTAAATGGGATCCTTAGTATCTATGGCATTTGTTCAGTGGTAGAGTACAGGCGGCAATGTCGTTCAAAAGGCTATGGGATCGCGTGCGTCGGCCGCGCGGCGTGGCGTGCGTGTGTGCGTGTGCGTCGAGCCGCGTCACGGGCGCGCGTGTGCGTGCGCACTAGACGCGCGCTCACGGCACGAGGTCGGGCAGGCGCCCGCAACCCTAGGGGCGTCCGCCGCCCTCCACGCTCACCACCTGATCAATTAATTACATATTTACACACAAACGCTGACGAAGACAATGTGAACACTTCACATTTCTCTTATACCATTATAGGTATTAATTGAGGCCGTCAGCGTAAAAGTGACCTAAGCTTACCATAATTAGATTATGAATTTACTTTCACATGGCTACGTAGCCAAAAACAATTCGCGCAAAATCAATGTTTACAAAGCCATCTGTTACCTATGTGTGAAACTAGGGATAAACCGTTTTTGCATCAAAATGTATTGTTTTAAATAAATTGCAATATACGCTGACGGTATCAATTTAAGATCTCATATAAATATGAGGCGCTTCGCTTTCAATACAGTTTAACCCGTCGGAAATATCTGCGAACCTGGCTTAATGACGTCATGCAAACTAGAGAGATAGCAAAAAAAATGCGTTTTCGTTTAAATTTTTTAAACCTGTATGTACACCAAGGAATTTATTAGTATGTTTCTTAGGGCGTCTTTTTGGCCGGACAGGTTGAGTTCCTGTTTGGCTATTCTCAACCTTTTTTTTTAAAGTACGTTTCTTTTCTTGTGTCTACTAAATTCCGTTCTGCACTATTTATAGTCCTACTCATCTTACAATAAAATACTAAATAGGTAATTTATTAATTTGAAACAGAGTGAACAGAGAAACAATAAACAAAAATGACATTACGAAAGCAAGAATAATACACATGCGTCGGTGCTTGCGTTGGCAACGGTACTAGTTAGGCGTGGGGAAGCGCATTTCAACCGGGTGCGCAGATATTTCCGACGGGTCGTACGGCCATACATTTAAGTTAATAAAAAACTTTCTATTCATATTTGAGGCCATCAGTGCAAAAGAGGCCTAACCCCCAATTTTTTATATTCAAGCTTATATGACGTATATTGGAATTTATCACTACATAGTATAAAACAAAGTCGCTTACTCTGTCCCTATATCCCTATGTATGCTTAGTTAATAATAAAACTACGCAACGGATTTTGATGCGGTTTTTTTAATAGATAGAGTGATTGAAGAGAAAGGTTTATATGTATAATAACATCCATTAAATAGTGGAGAAACCAATAACACTTTTTTACACACAATTACAGTTTCCGGAGCGAAACGAGGACGGGTCGATAGTTTAAAATATAATAAATTTTGATGCAAAACCGGCCTATCCATAGTTTCACCCATAGATAACAGATAGTTTTGTAAAAATTACTTTTACGCGTATTGTTTTTTTTTTGGCCTACTTAAATTAAAATTCATGAAGATTCAAACCTAATTGCCTCCATACTGACTATGGTAAGCTTAGGCCATTTTAGCGCTGACGGCCTCATTTCAAGCGCTTAACTTTTCACACGTATACTTCTAATACAGACGTTATTAGCTGGTTGATACGTACTTTCCGCTCCTTATAATAAAGCTCCTCGCTCTCCTTGTCGCAGAGCAGAAGCACTACGGCCCCGAACAGGAATATGGCGGCTCCCCACCCCACTCCGTACGCCCAACCGAACTCCCAAACGGACCGGTTACCTGTAACATAACATTATTACATAGCCCACTGAGTTTCTCGTCGGATCTTCTCAGTGGGTCGCGTTTCCGATCCGGTGGTAGATTCTGCGAAGCACTGCCCTTGCTAGGGCCAGTGTTAACAACACCCCGGTTTGAGCCCCGTGAGCTCTCCTACACGTCAAGCAGAAGCTGAAATAGCCTCTCAAGGCTATCAGCATAGGTAAGAAAAAAAACATAAAAAAAATCTCTGAAGGGGACATCCTCTTGCCATACTTGGCATAATATATTGATGTAAGATAAATGAATGAAAGCAGAGGTTCTAGGTAGTATGAATAAACTCCGCTCTGGTGGGAAGCGGTGCGGCGGATAAATTTCCGATATTGCGGACCGAATGGTAAACAGTCGACGTCGCCCAAAACACGTCATTACGGATCCTCCCGATCCACTAACGGTGCTTATAGGTACCTCAAGCACCGGTCATCGTTCTCGTCGAACCCGTCGCTTGCGACGAAGAGCTCGACGAGTAAATTAACCCTCAGACACAGTCCACTGAATTTCTCGCCGGATCTTGTCAGGGGGTCGCGTTTCCGATCCGGTAGTAGATTCTGCGAGGCACGGCTCTTACTAGGGTTCATATTAGCAACAACGTCAGTTTGAGACCCGCGAGCTCACCTACTAGTTCAGTGAATCCTAGAATAACTCCTAGAAGTTACTAGAATAGGTAGGGAAAAAAACGAAGACGACGGGATTGTCTCTTAGAAATCCTCAATTACAAAATTTAATTTTACATATTTTTTTATTAATCTATTTCTAATTTATTAATACAAACAAATAAACAAAGCGAGATCGTTTTTTTTCGTTTTGTATTCATTTAGTGTTCATTTTCTTTTAAAGGCACATTAATAATTTTACATTATATAAAAATACGAAAAGAAAATACCATACCTTTATTAAAAATACCATACCATATCTTTAGAATATAACAATTGATAGAAATTAAAAAGAAAAACATAATTCGCTTACCCAGATTTAATTCGGCCGCAAAGCAAACCGGGTAGATGACTAATGCTATCAAAATGCACATCACTGAAAATATAAAACAGATAATTAGTAACACACGTATTTCGCAAGTCGTACAAATAATTAAAACTTACTATGTTTTACGATCAAAACTTAAGTCGTCCGTGACCGCGAAAAATGCAAAGTGATCAAAATTAAATAACATTATTATCGATTTCAGTAAAAATATCAGCCCTCCGGATTCAATCCGTTCGAAATTAACTGTTTAGTAATAATATACATCTATCTGAATCAACCAGAATTCTGATTATTCAGCTATTATGGATTATTACTTAAATTAATAACCCAAATAAATATAAGGGTTGGAATTAGAATTTCCCTAGTTTCTTTTACACTTCATTCTATATTTGAGTCGACTATTATCAAAGCCGGCAATCTGACTTTTGGACAATGATTGGTAAATCAGAAAAACGAATTATTGACTTTGTATTCCATTGGCAGTCACAAAACTCTTCGGAACGATATCTTAGATAAATAACAGGTTAACTATTTAATGCAGGTTTTGAACCGTATTCTTTGAAGGAGACGATTATATTCAAATCAATCTGTATTGACATATCAATAATTTTTTTTTGTCCAAATGCACAGATTGCCACCTTTGATAATAGACGACTCATTTATTACTTAGAAACGGAAGCACTATCTTGTTCAAGAAAATCTCTAAGGATGCCAGTGAGCCGCATTAATTTTTTATTGTTTCCTCTTTGTTTTTTTTTTTTGTTTTCTCTGCGCATTTAGTTCAAACGGCTTTATTAATGAAATAATAGTCCCTAAACTAGTAATCGGTACGCTGCCTTGTGTCTTCCATTACCAATAAACTTTCACTAATTCATTATAATTTTTAAGAACATTTCTGTGAATCCTGAGCAATGAAATTTAAAGAATCGATTTTTTTTTTTTTTTTATTGCCTTTGTAGGCAGACGAGCGTACGGCCCACCTGATGGTAAGTGGTTACCGTCGCCCATGGACTTCAGCAATGCCAGGAGCAGAGCCAAGCCGCTGCCTACTACCAAGCCGCTGCCTACTAGCCAAGCCGCTGCCTACTGAATTTCACCCACATCCAATGAAATATCGAACGGGTCTTATTTTACAAACACATCTAAACACATATTATACCAGGCAATATAGTGTATTTAAAACATTTATAATTATTAGATTTTCTTAAGTAGTTAAAAATTGAAATGAAAAATTTTAATTAAACTTAAAATGGCTTAGGTAATATTTATTGATTGCTTTTTTATCTGGTTGGTATATGTATATTCATCATGAAAATTAGTAAATCATGACGTAGAATTTAGGTCAGTGATTCTCAAGCATTAGGTCGACAATTTTGTGTATCACATTTTATAGGCAAAGTTATAATGGTACTATTTCACACGATGTGTTATACGTCAGAAAACAAGGCTTCTAGGCATATATTTTTCTTTGTGTGCCGTCAAAATTTTTAAGTCGCTCAATGTGTGTTTTGACAAACAAAAAGTTGAGAACCACTGATCGAACACGAACTATTATAAATGTGTTGTCGCCTATAGATATTGATATCGTAAGCCGTGTATACGTGGATACGTACGTGCAAGGGCCATAGCGAGCACTGCGAAACGGTAGTACCGAAACTTAGTGCGGTGATCAGTGGAGCGCAGTCCGAGCCCGGTCAACAGAGCCCCGCACACATCCGCCGCTAGCGTCGCCACGCACAAACCAGCCGCGGCCCTGTCCAAAGTCACACGTAAAACCTCAACTCAACTAACAAATAAAATATAAACCAAACAAACTTAATTTGTTACATAAAATAAAACTATTGTGACTATTCTGTGCAAAATGTAACTATTCTGAGAGCTCACAGCCCACCTGGTGTTAAGTGGTTACTGGAGCCCATACACAATACAATATAAATGCGCAACAATATACATACTGGAGGACATCTACAATATAAATGCGCCACCCACCTTGAGATATGAATTCTAAGGTCTCAAGTATAGTTACGACGGCTGCCCCACCCTTCAAACCGAAACGCTTTACTGCTTCAAGGCAGAAGTAGGCAGAGTGATGTTACTCACCCGTGCGGACTCACAAGACGCCCTACCACTAGTAATTAATTGCACAATATTACACAACATTATAATTGTTGCGGATTTGATTTTTTACACCATGTTATTCGTGGAATTCATTCGTGAACATTTGTTATGTACGTATTTCATTACAAAAATTAGTACGTGCCTGCGGGATTCGAAAACCGGCTCAGTCGCATCGCGACCTCAATATACATCTACCAGTCGTCTTATCTTTTAGGGCACGATGCTTTCAAATCTGTGCTGCGTTTCTATTTCTCGACATCATATTCATAATTCGCTATACTGACTTGATGTATGGGGCTGGTCTCGCGGCGTAGCATCCCGGCTGAGCTATAATGTCGAAGGGCAAGGGTGTTGGTGCGATTGGGTCGATGCAGTGCATAAAAAGCCCCTGACGCCAGCCGGCCGCCATTAGCCAGTCCGCTGATGCCAGTCCAAGCACCATCAGGATTACAACCAGCAAGCCACATATTAGCGCGATTACCTAGAATAAATTAAGAAAGTTTCTATATGATAGATTTTTCACAGCTACATCATTACTATATATGTGTTGGGTTATGTGTTGGTTAAACGTAAATTTTACAGAAAATCTTAACCCTCAACACACAGTCCACTGAGTTTCTCGCCGGAATTTCTGAGTGGGTCGCGTTTCCGATCCGATGGTAGATTCTGCGAAGCTCTGTACTTGCTACGGCTAGTGTTATCAATGTTACCAAGTTAGAACCCCACATACTCACATACACGTTCGGTCTACTATGACCCTTCGAGGTCACTAAAATAGGTAAAAAAATATACAAATACAATTTATAATTGAAATAAAGACAAGGTCATGAGTTCTATGTCGTTCGGTTACATTATACGCATTCCAAATATTTTATCTAATATTTAAATTCATGTAGTTAAGGTTGTAGGTCATAAAAACAAACTTTCATTCAAATTCAGTGAGCTGTAAGCTAGACTAGCCTACGTACAACAATAAAAATAACAATTGTTTTTTTTTAGGAAATCAGTCTTGCGTGCTGTTTTGCCCAGTTAAAATATTAATAGGAAAACTACGACCTCAAAAAACTTCGCTCTAGTAAAGGGCGCGTTCTTTGAGGTCTCACGGATACGTACCTACCTATGCCTATCACACTGCCTATTACTGCCACGAAACAGTAATTCATTCTGTTGGTAAAAATTGTGGAAATATTATAATGATGCAATGCCGTTTTTTGGCAACGGCGATCTGCTTCGACTGACGAATGACTGCTGTAAAGTTAGCATATAATTGAACCATATAACATGGCTGAAAAATCTGACACATCACATCTGACATCATCCGTGCGTGTGATTGATGATAAGTATTAGAATTTATAATATGATGTTTAAATCATATAAAATTGCAATAATTTTTTGTATTTGGATTTATTACCATTTCTTTTTGATTATTTTATTCTTGGAGATCGATTGCTAGCTTATTGTTTTGCATCTTAATAGGGATGTGCCATCCGGTATTCTATATGACAGCTATGACACCATTGATCCGTTTGGAAGAGAAAGGAGTGACTAATGTTAATTTGGTCAAAGAAAAAAAATACTAACATGAAAGAGTTTGCTATTAGAGCAACATTTAAATCAACAAAATGGACGAAGTTTATTCTCAGAATTCTACAGGAGCTTTTCAATTATTAGCAGTGGGGTACAAAGTGGATATTATGCGATTTTAGTGATAGTTTGGTAGCTGAGGCCATATAAGCGTTTTAGTGGTGGTAGGGCCTTTTGTGGGTCCGCACGGGTAGGTACCACCACCCTGCCTACTTTTTCCGTGAAGCAGTAATGCGTTTCGGTTTGAAAGGTGGGGCAGCTGTTGTTACTATACTGAGACCTTAGAACTTATATCTCAAGGTGGGTGGCGCATTTAGGTTATAGATATCTATGGGCTCCAATAACCACATAACACCAGGAGGGCTGTGAGCTAGTCCATCCATCTAAGCAATAAAAAAAAGAAAAAAAGGCGTGGTTGAAAAGGAACTGTTCTGAATTTATCATAACTGAAGATCATTTCATTTAGTCATTTAGAAAGTATTATTTATATAATGCTCTTAGCGCCATGAAAATTTGGACAACCTAAAATGTTCCTTTAGATTTCAGTAGCGAGCCGTCCTATAGAAAAAGTGCGTCTCAATCGATAACTGGCCACAACTTCAAAGGAATGAAATAATGGGAATAGATATTATTTTGAATGGAGCTATATATTCATAAAACGTTATATTTGTGTATTTTTTTTTAAGTTAAATGTATCATGTAGAAAAGAAGTAGATAAAGTAGTCCAAGCATGAAATATAGTTGGTTTTTAAAGATATATTTTTCTATTTACAGTTTTAAAAATGTGCTAATATATTATTATCTAGCATGTCTATTGTAGACAACGAAAGATAAACAACTTTGAATAAAGAATGATAGCTAAATAGATAATGCTACATTCAGCTTAATTACATAATATTAGCTGTAAAAACTGAGTTAAAACAAAAGAAATATAATTATAACTGTACCTAATTTTTTTTTCTTGGTGTACATAATTATTCATCATTCGTCATCGAATCATATTACGGAACAGCCAAGGTCAACAATTCTATCACCATATTATTATGTGACTCATATATTATGTCCCCCTCGATAGTAAACATTTCCGGTTTGTCACGATTAATGAATAAAAGAATCCTAGTAAAATTTATAATTCTATAATAAGATTTTTTGCTGTATACGTGGACAGCAGATGACCTCACGGCCTACTGGTCCTTAAGCGGTTACCGCAATATTGACATAAACCACACAACGTTAATGTCACCGTGCAATTTGAGTCAATAGGTGGCGGCCGTGGAAACTATTCAATCAGAACGAATAATTACTTTGCTTTGTTTAAAAAATAGGTTGGACGGATTAGCGGGAGAGAGAAGCAGTTCGAGAAAGACGAAGTCACATTCTTCGAGAATGCTAGAATTGCAAACCACCGTGCTGCAAGGGTAGCGGGCACTCTAGACGTATCAGTTTAGAGATACGAAAAGTTTTCGTATCAACTCAAGAACTAACTTGTCTTGAAAAGTGCCGGGATGCCCCGCCCCCAAATCGTTTGAAATTAACCTGGTTAATCCCGGCGAATATAGTGTTCACGTATCGATTTCGCTCCTAGTGAGTGTTCGCGAAAAACCTGCTTGGGAATTATAATAACCTGGTAATTTTCGAATCATTCCCAAGCCCTGACGACAGTTGCTTTGAGGAGACGGATCGTCGCGCTTCGCTATCAGCTGATGGCGGTCCCCGCGGCTCTATGTCCCGTCGGGAACTCCGATCGATGACTACTCCCCGCGCCCCGTCCCTCACTTCTAGACACCACCCACCTTTCACTTTCCCGTTTTCTTTCCCTTCAATAACAGTACGTCAGGTTGTCGAGGGCGAGGTGTCTTAACTGCAGCATTTTCTTTTTCGTAAACCTTGTGATCGTTCTGAATAAACTATTGATACGTCAATTTCCTTCGATTTAATGAGACTTCGCAATCCACGTAATATGAATGTTGAGAGTCCGGACACAAAAGTACCGAGTATTTCTGCTGCGTAATCATGGCATTTCGATCTGAAGAACGGAAAGCTTTTTCCTGTGTAACTCAGACTTCTATGATCGTGACCACTGAACCATGTGATCCAAGTTCAAGTAAATTTGGGTTTCGACGTCTGGATGTCCTGTTTGTTATCTCGCACGTAGATATGCGTCCGTTACGCACACAAGAGAAAATACTGACTCAGGGTCGTGAAATGTGGAACGTATATTTATTGTTTTTCCACAACGAATCGATGACCAATTATATTTATTATCATCCTTTAAAAACACCTGCTCAGAGCTCGCCTGCCATATGGTAAACCCAATGATTAAATATTTGGTTTATTGAATGTTATGATGATCTGTGCTTGAATCCACAATGAAAACCGGCCTATTGGAAATTGTCTATGATGTTAATGAAAGATTTATGTGAATGCTATATAATAGGTCGGTAATTCTCTATTCAAGATTTATTTCCCTTCGAAATCTTGTCTTTCTTTAATCGAATTATTGAAGAAACTGAACGCGAAAGAAATGTGAACTATTAAAATTTCTGCTTATTGTCATATAAAATTGCAACCAACATTTAAAAAAGCATTTAATAATATAATGTAATTAAATTTAAAATAATATAATAATACCGACCAAAAGCGCATTTTTTTTCTTTCAATATATTTTTTTATTGCTAGATGGGTGGACGAGCTCACAGTCCACCTGGTTTTAAGTGGTTACTGGAGCCCATAGACATCTACAAAGAAAATGCGCCAGCCACCTTGAGATATAAGTTCTAAGGTCACAGTATAGTTACAATGGCTGCCCCACCCTTCAAACCGAAACGCATTACTGCTTCACGGCAGAAATAAGCGGGGTGGTGGTACCTACCCGCGCGGACTCATAAAAGGTCCTACCTTATATCTCAAGGTGGGTGGCGCATTTACGTCGTAGATGTCTATGGGCTCCAGTAACCACTTAACAGCAGGTGGGCTGTGAGCTCGTCCGCCCATCTAAGCAATAAAAAATAAATAAAAAATTAATTTTGATAAACCTGTGCAATTTGATTGGCCGGCATCTCGTCTTCCTCGGAAGCGAACTGTGGCGGCGGCGGCAGGACCGGAGGTGGGAGGGCGCGCGGGAGAGTGCGATGCCCGCCCGGACCTGCGCCCGCGCGCCCCTGCATGCGCTCACTACCCACCCGCCACGACACCGCACTCACACCTCACCAAACTTCACCACATCACACATAAGACGCTTCCTTGATTTTAGCGCACACAATCACAGCACCATAATCAAATTTCAAGATTCAATTCAATCGGAGATGGGTGTTTCAAGTGAATCGGGGGTCGTCTGCTTACTAAATTACTTCAATGTGTAGAGGCATATGTATTATTAATTTTTAGTCCGGCTCTTAAATTTTATATATACAAAAAGCATAAATATAAATTATACTATTTGTGAACGTATTTAAAAAAAATATACAATTAATTTAAAAATCTCTACGTTATTGTTATTTAATTAAAATTATTATGTAATCCGGTTAAGATAAAAAGATAATTGTCAGGTACCTATCTAAAAAAAGATTGCACGTATTCCACTCAATTTACGAACATGGAACGGATAATTTTCTGACTACGCAATAAGTACGCATTCAATATAGCAAATTTTGAAATTGTCATTGTACAACAAATTAATTATAGCAAATCTTGAAATCGTTATTGTACAACAAATTTCGATACAGCTTTCAAAAAAGTTTTATTTTTGTTTTATTTTATATATTACAGTTTGTCCATAAGAGCTGTTGCGTACAACACAATCCACAACACAAAATGCATTGGGAATTACCCCTTATTAATTTAATAGAATATTTAAGTATTTCATAAATTATAAAGGATTATTATTATAGATTATTTGTTTTATACTTCACATTGCATAGCCGCTAATTATTACAATACTAGCGACCCGCCCTCGCTTCGCTTCGGAAACATGAAATTTTATTATTGATTATTTACGACATCAGGTTAGAAACCTCAAAAATAACAGTATTTCTCCACTATTTAATGGATGTTATTATACATATTAACCTTCCTCTGCAATCACTCTATCTATTACAAAACCGCATCAAAATCCGTTGCGTAGTTTAAAAGATTTAAGCATACATAGGGATATAGGGACCGAGAAAACGACTTTGTTTTATACTATGTAGTGATAGTGATATATAAGTTAACATTTAAAGAGAAAATTATGTATTAGTAGTTCTTTATTTACTTGCCTTCAACAATTATTTACAAGGCTTGGTCGGTACAACATTCGGAGGCAGCTCAATAATTAACGTTTTTCATGTCAAACTCCTTGAATATAGGTCACCGCCGCCATGCCACCACACCGGTTTATTTAAAAAAGAACCATCAAATGAGGTCGTACGTTGATATTTACGACCTCAAAGAGCAATGAGTTTTACCTACAATGACGTAATAAACGTAACAGGGATGATATCGAAAGTTTCATTCTTTACAATAATTTACTGGCAACAGACATTCAAAAGACACTCTTTGTGGAAAGAGAATCGAAATTAGTTGTAAAACTAATTGATATGAATTTTAAGAATTATTTATGGAAGTGAGTGTGGAACTGAGCAAACCTAGTTATCTGTATCAGACACTTTAATGGCGCTGATATCCTTAACCACAAAGTGAATGGATTCATCAAAAATTAAGTCCCTACCACTAGATGTCAATGATTTTTTTATTAATATAAACAGATTTTTTTGTCCACTTAAGAATTTTTGATGTCATTTGTTAAAAAAGTTGCGTCGAACAATGTGTAAAATGTCTAACTTGTTTGTTTTCTTTCAATCCGAAAATTGATCAGAAAAACATACACAAATAATAATTGTGCTATCCATACACTTCGCTGCATCGTGCGGGTTACACAAAGATTATGAATACGTTTCAAATCTCTCTCTCTCTCTCTCTCGCTTATAAGATGATGAATCATGTGCTTATTAGATTTAAGATAAATGGGGGCTTGAGTCGATTTTATTTTGGAACTGTACCATTTGTTTTTCATCATTCAAAGGATACAGCCAAAACATTTAATTACTTGACGACCTAGGATTGAACTGTAAATTCCTTCTAAGCAAAATTATTGATTTTATTATTTTACTAGCTGACTCGACAGACTTCGTAGTGCCTCAATCAAGAAATAAAAGACCTAAACTTTTGTATAAAATAAACTTAAAACAAACAAAAGGAATCCGTCCGACGGGGGGCACATCAAATGGAAAAAAATATTGTTATTTTTATTTAATTCTGAGCATTTTCATATTTATCTACCTTTTAAACCTTCTCTGGGCTTCCACAAATAATTCAAGACCAAAATTAGCCAAATCGGTCCAGCCGTTCTCGAGTTTTAGCGAGACTCACGAACAGCAATTCATTTTTATATATATAGAAGATAGAAGATAGAAGAAGAAGATAGATAGATAACTTTTATAAATTTATTGTGACGGTAAGTGCGAAGTCAGGCATTACAATCCGGATATATGAATTTTCAGTGCCTACAGTCTTTAGATACAAAACTTAATTATTTTTTTGTGAAACAACCTAAACCATTAGCTTAAATGGATTTGGATATTTTACACAAATATAATTTATAGCCTGAATTAACACATAAGACACTTTTTACTATGGTAAATGACCCGAGCAACGCTGGGTCATGTAATTCGGCAGTGTGTTAATTTGTTCGTGATTTTAAATATCAACGGATCTCAAAATTGGCGATGAACGTTTAAACATGACGTTTAAATACCATACAAATAATAATATTATGTTTATCGCCGCCTCCAATACCTACACTAATGTATATTTTATAATTATTATATAATATGTATATTATTATGTATATTTTTTTACGAAACCCATTTTATCTAATTTTGTCACTCTCACAACTGAAACTAATCTAAAATAACATCTCATTAGTTGATATCCTTCACAACATTAAAGCTATAGAGCGTACCAAAGAAATATACACATAAATGAACGGATGGCTCATATAATATTAGCCTCCTCCTTCGGTAGGCGGTCGGGTAAAATACAACCTTGATGCTAACGACGTTAAATATCTATCTTTAATTTTATACTTATGCTATGTTAAAAAAAATCTGCTAACAATAAAAACAAAAAAACAAACATTCTTATAACATTGTTTTGTTTTCAATTGTTTTTAATCATTTTGTTATTCATTCAACAATAATTTCTAAAAAAAACGTATAGGTCTGTCTAGTTTTTGGTTTCCATTTGTGTAATTTGCGCAGTAGGTTGCGCGGATAGTACACACTTCAAAGGCATCAATATTATTCTTACAACAGCTTAATCGAAACGCTGTTTCTTACATTGATTCCGAAGTACTTTTATTCTTACTAGGAGTATTTTATGAAATTTGGGGATGAATAATTTTATAGGAATTCGGGACAGGGACGTGTACCGTTCGATAGGCGTCGTACGAACGATACGACGAATGGCGCGGGACTGCCGCCCTCCCAGCTGTCCCGAGCTTCCCTCACACCCCTCGGACGACTCAAGACTTTTACGCCCCACAAATTATAACTTTTAATCACAAATTGTAGCCATACATTTATTAGCCAAAATCTCTGCAAGGACTTCAACATACCATAAGTTAAATATAAAACAGAGGACACCACTCCGATATTTAATTCTTTTTTTACATAAAATACATAGTTTCTTTATTTTTAAATGGCTGCCGTCTCGAATGGTCACACCTGAGTGATTTGTAAGCGTGGTACTGGGGGTTGTCGTCGAGGAGGTCGACGTGATCGTGGACGACACCAATCGCTCACAGTACGAAGTCTTCGAAGACATTCACTTCGCGAAGGCATTTTGCATATTCTTCGATTGTCGCGAACACCAAAAGTTGTCTTCATCCTATCACCAGGCTTGGACGTGTCGTACACTATTTTAGGACTCTCGATAGTCTCACTACGAGGTGCAATTTTGTATTTAGCATTGGCAAGTGCCTTTTTTATCCTGCTAAGTTTTTTAGAAGCTGAGCTTTCTTCTTTTACCTCAAAAGATGTTTCTCTGGGAGCTATAGTAAATTGTCCGGCACGATGATGGTTAATTGTCTCGTTCTCTTGACGTTTAAATAAAATTCTCAACCTTTCAAGCATATTTGGTGGCGGATCGGTGTTCGTGCCGATAGTACACATCTGTGGTCTGTGTCGATCGTCTTCTTTAGTTGCATAACCTGATTGAGCAGGGAGCGTTGCTGAACGCCTAATTTCCGGTTCATCTTGTAAATATGAGATTTGAAGGGTACTTATGCTTAGCGGCTGTTGAGGTGGAGGCCAGAGGTCCCTTGTGGGCGGTACTGGAGATGGACGTTCTCCGAGCATCCGGCGAGCAAATTCACCCGGTTGCCAAAGATAACTAGCAGTCAAGTTACCGTGTGTATGCATCACGATTCACAAGACTTCACTAAGGATGGCGAGCGATTGCTGATAATCCAATACTAGGTATAGCGCACTTGACAGTTTTCACAGAACACTAACCTAATACTTTCTAAATTAGATTAGGAATGGCGAATAATATTCTTAATAGTACTAATGAGGTGTGAGGGTTATTCGGTTATATAAATATAGCTAATTTACTTGTGTAATTAAATACGCAGTTGGATAGTCTATCAAATTATTATTCTAATTTTGATTGTCGTTCTTTAAATTTTACAAAAATAACCCACCAGACGTTTTCAGAATAAATACATATTTAAAAAAAACTTTTGCTCCTTAGAAAACTTAGTTCATAATTTAGAAAAAAAACAGCCCGTATTAATCTATAATGTACATCTATAACGCACTCCACATTATAAAGTAAAACTAACTGCGTAGGCAATTGGTTTTACTTAGAACTATTACCCAATCTTATACTTTTGTGCTTATATCTTAAACAACATATTATGATTTGTATTTATTTATTTATATTAAATATATGGATTAGTTATTTTACAATTTATGTACGTATTCTGCAATGATAAATGTATGTAGCCATTGCGTATCTATACATTTTGTAAACCTAGCCAATTTTTTTTTTCCTACCTAAGTTTGATGGTCTAAAGAGACCATATCAGCGTCACCGGGCTAGTAGGTGAGCTCACGGGGCTCAAATCTGACACAACCGCTAACACGAATCCTAGCAAAAGCCGTGCTTCGCAGAATCTACCACAGGATCTGAAACGCGACCCAGGGCCTAGTGAGAAGGCCTAGTATTTCACTAAATATTTCACCAATATTATTAACGTAAATTCAGATGCACAGCAGTCTCTTCAATCTTATATTCGCTCAATGGTTGTCTTGAAGAGATTGATTGAAGCAATAAGACTTCCAACTTTACTTTTGCATTTTTGTGTTCTTAATATATCCTTTTCTAAGCGTTTAATAAACTATACCTCTAATTATCACTTATTCCATTTCGCACTTTCACGATGCAGGTTATATCAAGGATAACGTAGTGTATGAAAATCATACGCGAAAAAAAATCATTCGCAAAATTTCTAAATCACATTGCAATAAATAGGAGCCACAACTAGAGCAATAAAGATAGAACCCTGTTAAAATATTTTGACCCTAGCGTTTGGGTTACATTCAGTGGCGGATTTACCCTAAGGCCCGGTAGGCCCAGGCCTAGGGCGGCCAGATTTAGGGGCGGCCCCATACGTGTCAAAAAACTTATTATAACGTATGGCGGGCGGACTGCACTACATGGTGCAATATATACCGCGTAAAACTATTTTTTTCCAAAATTTCTAAATCTATTTAGATAAAAGTTGACAATAAAGTAATTTCATTATATAGTCTATATGGTGGATGCTGAGAAAGGGACGGCTGATGACTTGGAGCCTAGGGCGGCCGAGACTGCAAATCAGCCACTGGTTACATTGTTTAAATTCGTCGTGAATCGAACGAGTATTGTGATTTGTGGGCAACCAACCGCCAGTCTTTACTGCAGTATTTACTTTTGATTGAGGGTTCAACAGATATGAATCTGTTACACTTGCGATAGTGATGATGCTTAGCTTGTAGCGACACTTTCACACACTTTTTTTATTGCCCTTGCAGACATAGGCAGACGAGCATACGGCCCACCTGATGATGAGTGGTTACCGTCACTCATAGACTTCAGCAATGACAGGGGCAGAGCCAGGCCTACCGCTTAACACTCTCGACAAGCCTCGTTTGAAGAAGGACATGTCATATATCGTCAAACATACATGAGGTACTGTATGTTTGACATTCCTGTTCAGGAATGTTTCACTGCATGGCATGAGAAGAATGATATTATTTTAATATGCGTTATTTCCTACCTTTAATGGCCTTGTTATGGTAACAGTCTCGATCATTGTAGTTGATGCCATTTTCTATGACGATCGACCTGTGAAAAACCATAAGTACATTTAAGATATTAATCTCAATATAATAATATAACATTAACTAATAATATTACAAAGTAATCAAGTACGTAATTCTAGGTTGAATACACTATGATAAACTGTTATCATAATTAATAATCGGTGTCTGTGCACAATTTCTTCTTCTTTGAACAACTTTTTCATTATCTAATGGATTAAGAGCAGAACCAGTAGTAATTTGCAATATGCTGCTCATTGTCAGGAGGTATCTGACTTTGTAGTTATAACCACTAGGGGCATGATATTTTTTAATACTTTCTTTAATACTGAATATTTAATACAGCCTTAAGAAATATAATTTTAAATAATAATAAGTATTTCATATACATTATATTAAAATAACTTAAAATCAAAAATATTAGTAACAAAATAATATACAGCATCTGTTAGTAAAGATGTAAATTCAAATTAAAATAACTCAGTGCTTCAAGGTAAAAAGCATAGCTGAGACCTTGCTGCAGTGACTCACATAATATTATGAACAGTCCAGCCTCCTCTCAATCATATTCAGGTTGCTGTTGGGGCCAACCCAAACTGTAATAACTAAGGATGCGCATCGCTACCCCACTGCTGTTAATGTTTTAACACAGTAAATTTAAGCTTTTGCAAACATTTCTACGGTGCTACAGAGATAAGACAACTCTACCAGCACCCTGATACATCATTACACAAAATGTGGGTAACAATGTATAACATTTTTGCGAATTAAACTCACATAGTAGTGCAGTCAGTATACATGAAATAAACTAATGTAAACTGTATTTTTCTTCTGTTGTAACGCATTAATATAATCGGATGTTGTGTACATATGGAAAGCAGGTAGGCTTAGGCAAAGATTGGATTAGGCAGTCTCCTCCCGATGATGGTTACGGGGCGACTTAAGGGGGTTGAGACTGCGCCGCACGCTACCGTCACTCTAGCGCGCTGGCACCAGGAGGACGGGACGACGCGTCGGCGGCTGCGGACAGCGATGCGGTCCGCATTTTCGTCGTCGCTGTCGTCGCCGAACATACTGTGGAAGAGTAACCCGGTCGGCGGTGTATCGCGTTCCGAACGGCAGGCTGGTTCTGGCCCAGCGAGGTATCCCGGAACACCAGCGGCATCGCCCGGGCGGCCTGGTAGGGCCGCCGTACCGCGGAGACCGACGTCTTTGGTCGTCGACTATCGCTTCGCCCACCCGTCGGTCGAGCGTCCTCGGGGTGGCGCCGCGTGTCTGGTTGTAGTGTTGACCGCGGGAACCCCCCTACTCTGACCGAGTTTTGACCCCGGACGGAGATCAGACGTCGGTTGTAAGAGTGCAGGGGAGTCGTGGGTGAGCCCTAAAATTCCTTGGGCCGCGGTCTACTTTCAACACCTTGCAGATCATTGAGTCCCACATACCCCGCGCGCCCCCTAGGCGCGGGGACCTCGTAGGAGGTTCAGCCCCCGGCCCGAAAAAAATATGCAAAGATTGGATCCTAACTTCAATGCTAATTCTGTGTAATTGATACAATTGAGGTTGTTACTATTTATTTATTTTCCTGAACTGTCCCTTCAAAGCCCAGCTACTGACATCTATGCACAAATTTTGACAAGCAACGCTCTATTACTCTACTAGCAATAAAATTACCTTTTTTTATGATTGAAGGATTACTGGTGGCCCGTAGGCCTTTCCAGTTTCACCAGGACAGGTAAAATTACCTACATTCTAATACATACTTATCATTTTAAGCAGATGAGCCCAACTACTATTATCAATTTAGCTGTTTGTAGGTGGCTACCAGGTAATATGGATTAAAAAAGGTAACCTACCAATCAACTGCATTAAGGGAATGTTCTATACTTTGAATTAGACCATGATTCGTTTGGCAAAAAATATTTATCTTTTATTAATTTTAATAATAATAGCCATGAACATTTTTACGGCAACCCTATTGGTACATATGTCTTTACAAACATATTTTATTTATTAAAATAAAATTATCACCTGGTTATCAAATTGGGAAAAGTAATGCTTACTGGGAGCCAGTGACGTAGCGATAAATAAAGTAAAATAAATTAAGTCACACATTCAAGCTAGGCTTTAAATTTGAAACAAAATTGTAGTTGAGTAAACAGGACAAGATTTTAAAATGTAAGATGATCATCTAGAATTAGTTCAAAAGATACCCATTATTTAGATATATATAGATGTATATTTAGAATGAAATACTTAAAAACATGCATTTTTTTAAAACAATAAAAGGTTAATTTAAAATATAGTTTCCAGTGATCGATTACAATAAAAAATATGCAGCAATTTTTCATAAAAACAGTGGCAGCTGGTACAGAAAAATAAATTTTCTTAAATTATGAATGGCAAATAGAATTTATATAAATTAAAGGCCACAATAAAATTAACTTTCTGAGTGTAACTATATTTACCTACCTTGATACAGACATTAGTGGTGTTTGGTCAAATTTGCTAATAACAAAACAAGCATTTGTAACATCTTAGTGACAGCCTATTTTATTTAACTAATGTTGACTTGAGTGACAATTTGTCAGAATAACTTTGTTTCATTTTTAAAGGGTCATAATTGTATTGGTGTCGCATTTTCTCAATAACCCTACATAATTATTTTTGCAATATCACTATAAAATTAATTTACTTTCAAAACAAAATTTACTCACCTAGATTTGTTTCCAAAATACTAACTTGACAGTTTTTTGTCAACATTAAAATAACATTAAAGTTACATACATACGCGGTCGACAAATTTATCGACTTTTTAAAAGTAAGTTGTATTATCTATGAACATATTAAGTGTATAATCTATGTCTATGAACTTAAATGTTAAATCAAGGACTTTTTGGCGGGAACGCGAGGAGTGAAGTTGTGTGATTTGTTTTATTTTGTCTATTTAGTGTTTCTTCAGGTTTAAATGTGTAATAACGGTGGTTTATTAACTGTTTAATATCTGTGAAAGTGCACAAATGTGGGAAAATGAAACAAAGCTGCTGGACGTAACTTCTGGGGTTCCTCCAAAAAGTCCACTGAAAAAATCTCAGTAAATGACCACCATTTTACTGCGATTATATTTCATCCCATATCATCTCATTTCATTAAATTTCATCCCAGTTGATTAATGTTTCAAATTAATCATCTTCATTTTATTTCACTCCATATTATCATTTTTCATAAAATTAAGAATATAAAGTAAAATAAGACATGACTTAAAAGTCTTAGTTACCAGATCACAAAATCTCTTAAAAAAATTTGTGTTAAATCAAGAGGGACTTTTTGGCGGGAACGCGAGAAGTGAAGTTGTGTGATTTGTTTTATTTTGTCTATTTAGTGTTTCTTCAGGTTTAAATGTGTAGTAACGGTGGTTTATTAACTGTTTAATATCTGTGAAAGTGCACAAATGTGGGAAAATGAAACAAAGCCGGTGGACGCAACTTCTCGGGATCTTCTAAAAAGTCCACTGAAAAAATCTTAGTAAATGACCACCATTTTACTAAGATTATATTTCATTCCATATCATCTCATTTCATTTAATTTCATCCCAGTTGATTAACGTCTCAAATTAATCATTTTCATTTCATTTCACTCCATATTATCGTTTTTCATAAAAATAAGAATATAAATTAAAATAAGACGTGACTTAAAGGTCTTAGTTACCAGGTCATAGAATCACTTAAAATGATAAATCAAGAGGGACTTTTTGGCGGGAACGCGAGAAGTGAAGTTGTGTGATTTGTTTTATTTTGTCTATTTAGTGTTTCTTCAGGTTTAAATGTGTAGTAACGGTGGTTTATTAACTGTTTAATATCTGTGAAAGTGCACAAATGTGGGAAAATTAAACAAAGCCGCTGAACGTACCTTCTCGGGATCCTCTAAAAAGTCCACTGAATAAATCTTAGTAAATGACCACCATTTTACTGAGATAATAATTCATTCCATATTATCATCTTTCATAAAAATAAGAATATAAATTAAAATAAGACATGACCTAAAAGTCTTAGTTACCAGGTCTTAAATCCCTTTAAAAAAAACAAATCAAGAGCGATTTTGGTTTTGATTTTTGAGGCTCAGTGAATTTAGCCCCTCTTTTTTTGATTTTCGGATATTTTTTATTATTATTTGTTCGTTAATGTTCGAATGTAAAAATTGTTTGTTCGTCTTTTATTTATTTATAATTAATTAAACAAATGATCACTGGTGGTAGAACCTCTTGTGAGTCCGCGCGGGTGGGTACCACCGCCCTGCCTATTTCTGCCGTGAAGCAGTTATGCATTTCGGTTTGAAGGATCTTCTCAGTGGGTCGCGTTTCCGTTCCGGTAGTAGATTCTGCGAAGCACGGCTCTTGCCAAGGTTCGTGTTAGCAATGTCGTCAGGTTTGAGCGCCGTGAGCTCACCTACTAGTTAAGGTTACGCTGAAATAGCCTCTCAAGGCTCTCAGCTTAGGTAGGAAAAAAATAATTACATCAGCCCGTTAAGTTTCTCGCCAGATATCAGCAGGTCGCAATTCCGAACCGCTAGTAGATTCATTGGCGAAGCAGCTGCCCATGAATTGTTAGGTCTGTTCCAGCGACGCTTGGACATCTGTTAGCAAATTCCTTCCCTCCTGGCTGAGCCTTTGCTCGCCCACGAAACTGAAAAGTGAAACTGAAAGGTGAAACTGAAAAGGCCACTGGGCCACCAGTAATTCTTCATCCATCCTTTTTACCACCAATCTTTACCTTTTCCACCAATACTATTTACTGGTGGTCTTGTGAGTCCACACGGGTAGATACCACCACCATGCCTATTTCTGCCGTAAATGTAATGCGTTTCGGTTACAAGGGTGGGTGCAACTGGTGCATTGTGTTGCAATGTCCGCAACCAAGCCATTAATTAAATTTAACAAAAATTTGGGAAACGATTTTTAGTTTATTTAATATACAAATACTCTATTTTTGAAGGTCAAAAGTAACTGAACTTTGACAATGTTATGTCTGCGACTTAAAGCCTGACAGCGTTCTACACAAATATAATTATAGATCATTGGACAAGCAGAATGCAGTACAGACAGAAAGCCCGACAAAGCTAAAATAACGAGATATACTTTTAATAATTTAACTGTGAAATATTGAAAGATTCCTACTTCACTTTCAGCACAACTGGCACAAAAAAATCGTTATTTAATTATACATCGACTTGAGACTTCTATGTAATACGTTGATACCTGAATATCAAAATAACGATTTCCCGATGCTTACGGGAGTAACTTCGAGATCAAATCAGAACGCTAGTTGAAACGGGTGAAGCTGAAGGTGGTATTTTGTAAATAAAAAATTATCTACACCACTTGTTTTCTGATGAAGTTTTGAATTAAGGCGATACTTTAATTTAGCTTTGGGGCTATAATTTTTTTTGGGTCTGGTAGCACTGCTCGTACCCTTTCGCATTTCGGCCGCCTTTTTACTAAAACAGAAGTGAATGGCGCGCGTCCCGGCTTTCTGATTAAGTTTGGCATGGGACTTTATTTGGTATTTTGAGTATAATTAAACTGTTTGTTAAGGTTAGACCGTAAGAAAACCTAACGTACAATATGGCGGGAGTGAAATCGCTAGCAATTAGAGGAATAAGAAGTTTTGGACCTGAAGATACCGACGAACAACGCATACTATTTGATTCTCCATTAACGCTGATATTAGGGCAAAATGGATGTGGTAAAACAACAATAATTGAATGCTTAAGATATGCAATCACTGGTCAAATGCCGCCTGGTAGCAGGAACGAATGCTTTGTTCATGATGCAAAAGTGAATAGATCAACAGAAGTACTCGGTCAAGTGAAATTAAAGGTTAGCTAAACGCTAGAACTTTGAGATATGATTCTAATTAAAAGAGCGTGCTATTTATAACAGTATAAAAATATTAACCATCATATTTGTAGATTGTCAATGCAAAAGACAAACAGTTGGAGGTGACAAGGTCCATGAAGGTGACTGCCTTAGCCAAGAAAAAGACAAAATTTCAAACCCTGGATTCTTTTCTTTCTACTGTTGATGAAAGTGGCAAAACAAAAGATGTATCTTCAAGATGTGCCGATTTGGACATCCTTATGCATGAGGAACTTGGTAACTTAATTTGAATTTAATTGAATTTGTTAGTTATAGTGAGTAATAAGGTAAGTTGTTTCATTGAGTGAGTGTCATTTCTCAGCAGACTAACAGTCTCAATGCTATTATATGCAAGCTATATAGTCTTAAAAATGTAGTCAACGCAATTTAGGTTTTTGTCGTATATGTTAGAAAAGACTGATAACTTGATCTAGAAAGCATTCATGCATTTTTGTTTACATCTTTGAGTGTTAAGTATCGATAAATAGACTCCATTAATATGTATAAGGTGCAAGTGTTGGAATACTGATTATTGTGCAGTTTTAATATGTAGCATTAGGTATCAACATGTATGGACGTGTCTTAACAACTGTATGAATAAGTTTTTAATAAGTTAATAAAATTTATAAATAACCATTTAAAATTATTTTGCTGTAAATTTTGCATTGATTTTTGCATTCTTTTACTAGTTAAAGTTTTCTATAAGGTACTTTTTTTCAAAACGTGATTACCAATTTCTGCAAAATATGTGAAAATAAGCTCAGTACTTAAGCAGATTCAATAAAACCAGAACTTCATGTTTCAGGGTACCTCTGTAGGACTTAGTAACTCAACTATATTTCTTCCAGTTAGCAAAGTACTTTAAATCATTACCCGGTCAGTGCAGACAGCATCTCAATTCAATAAGTTCTCTTGAAAATTATTGAAAATATTAGTAGTTTAGAAATTGCAAATAAAATTTAATTATTTATTTTCCAGGGGTTTCAAAAGCCATACTAAATTCTGTCGTATTTTGCCACCAAGAAGATTCAAGCTGGCCACTCGATGAAGGAAAAAAGGTTAAGGAAAGATTTGATGAAATTTTTGATGCTGATAAATACAGTGATTGCTTAGATCGTTTAAAAAAAATAAGAAAGGATTATGCACAGAACTTAAAGTTGCTTGGTGAGTTAATATTCAGTATACAAATTGGATTCCACATATAAGCTGTTAGATTAATGAGTTCCTAAATTTAATTCTACTGTATTAGGAGGATTTTTTGTGAATATATTTATCAACAAAATGTTTTGATTTTTAGAACAAGAAGTGGCTCATTTAACAGAGAAGAAACAAGATTTAGACAAGAAAAAACTTAATGTAGTTAATACAGAGACAAATATCTCCCAAACTGAAATAAAAGTAACAGAACTAACACAAGAATTAAAACCAGTTAATGAAAAATTAAGTGCTATCAAAACACTCGAGAACAACTTACTGAGTTATGAAACCAAACGAGAAAAAATTAAGATGAGGTATAACGGTTGTGTTAATAATATACTTTACTAGCTGACCCGGCAAACGTTGTGTTGCCTTAAATAAGATTTCTAGGGAAATTCTACTGTAGAAAAAAAACCTCATTTAACCACATAATACCTCATTATAAACAAAAAAAAATATCCAAAAAATTAAAATAAAAAATAAATGTTTGGGGTGGACAACCCTTTTCACTTAGAGGTATGAAAAATAGATAGTAGCCGATTCTCAGACCTACTGAACTACTGATACTATTGATACACAAATAAAACCAAAAAAACATGGCTGAAAAATGTATAGTAAATGCTCTCAAATATATTAAGTGTATAATCTATGATATATAGTGAGTAAGTAAGACAGGAGACCGGCTTCGTCCTCATCCCTACTATGTGATGTTTGCTGGATGAGTGGTGACACCTGGCGGGGATAGCTGATCGATTGATAGTTGATCAGTAGTCGACCGGCGAGGGCGGGAGATCAAATTCAATTTAAAAAAAATCATAATTAAAAGAACTTGAAATTATAAACTCTGAATAAGAATTTATCGTACTACAATTATAATATTTGATTGCCATCTTGCAACCTTATTGCGGATCTGTGCATAGAATAAAAAAAATATTAATCGGGATGGAAAAATAGGGGTTGATCGTATAAGAGTGAAAATTGAGAGTAATATGATTTTTTTTATTTGAAGTCATGGCAAAACAAAATAAAAAACTTGCCAAAAAAATTAATGTTTATAATTAACAAATGAAAAATTGGGGTTGATCATAGAGGGATGAAAAATTGAGAGTAACATCAGATTTTCTATTTTAATTCATGATAAAATAAAAATAAAAATGAGAATCTTGCCAAAAAAATTAAAGTTTTTAATTAGCAAATAAAAAATAAGGGTTGATCGTAGAGGGGTGAAAATTTAGGGTTATACGTATTTTTGTATGCTGTATCATAAAAAAATAAAAACAAAAGTTTTTGTCTAAAAAATAACAAATAAAATTTAGGGGTGGACCACCCTTAACATTTAGGGGGATGAAAAATAGATGTTGGCCGATTCTCATAGATACTGGATAAGCACAAAAAATTTCATCAAAATTGGTCAAGCCGTTTCGGAGGAGTATGGCAACGAAAACTGTGACACGAGAATTTTATATATTAGATTTAGAAGTCATGTTAACATGTCCGTATGTATATACACTTGCAGAAGCCAAAATATAACTAATTACTTAAAGTAAATAGAAGATATTGTTCATTTATTTAACCATACATAAATACTTGTTGTTTTACTAAGCATTTTTTTTTTTGTGAACTGTGATACTTCGTCTAGTCAGTATAAAACTGCCACTCACTTTCTCTAGACACCACTGGTACTGTGATCCATTTTTTTCTAATTATAAATTGTGTGCATTGTTAAAGTATAGTGAATTAAATTTTAATTAAACTACAATCTTGTGTCTCATGATAGGTTTCATTTTCATGGCGAATTTCAGACCTAGACCATTCCCTAAGGTGGGTAGCCGACTTCTTAAAAGAGTTAGGATGGTTCTTCTCAGATCATTTATCTACACACTCGTGAAATACAGTCAATTTGAAGATGTCAATTAGCTGAGAAGTCCTTGTTTATCAAACACTGGACAGTGAAATTCAGATAACAGTGCCTTAAAAACTTTGGCTAACAAACAAACATCTTTATTGTTTTGGTCTGAAGTTCTCTAAGGTCTTTGTAGTAATTGAATCTAGTAAACAATAAAATGAATTAAGAGTAAATTATACTATAAGTTACATCATACATTATTATTGACTTTGAGGAGAAAGTGTTACTTTTATAACAAAAGTCATCTACTGATCAGTAATAAAAACCATTATCTTACTAGACTAGAGCAAGCTCGAATAGAAGAGGAGAAACTAAAAAACAACATCAAGACTTTGTTTGAAGGAGCACTTGATGAATTGGAACAAAATATAAGTAAGTAGAAAATTCTGTGTCTGCTTTGAAAAATACCCTCAAAAAGGTATACAAAAGACTCAAAATTATCTTCTTTCAGAAAACTACGCAACTACAGTTAAAGCTAAACAAAAAGAGCTTGAAGATTCATACAAAAAGAACACATCATTCAACAAGGAAGAAGAAAAAATTGCCAATGAGAAGTCTTCAAACGAGATAGAGTACAACAAATTTATATTATTGGAAAGTCAAAATCAAGAGAAGATTGATAAGAGAAATGAACAGATTGTCGAAACTGCAAAAATTGCTGGTAATTATATTAAAATCAATTGAGATTCTTGTACAGATAGCAACAACAAAGGCATCCATTGCCTAATTGATATGAAGGTGGATTCATTTTGAGTGATGCAATACTTGAATCTGAATCTCACAGCAAAAACAATTTTTTTTTGTCCATAAATATGTTCAACAATGAAGTTGTAAGTTTGTTATTGTAATTGTTTTATGAAATTCAAGAAGTGTTAGTAAATTCTCCATAACTTGCTCAGCTCTATAAGCTGCTGCTTCATACTACCATTGTGTGCATTACTACTGTGAAGCATCAGGATACAATAGATATTTAGATTTTGTGTCTCACATGATCTGTGTTTTATATGATATAAAACTTAATACTAATATGAACTTATATTAAATATCTTTAAATATTTAAACAGTATTGTAAAGTATGGATATCTTTATTATGTTGGTTTTGTTGTCTTTAGAAATTGAAAACATCACTGAAGTTCAAACAAACGAGGAAGCAGAGAATGCCACAAAAACTATTTTGGAAAAAGTAGAAAGTCTAAAAAGTGACCATAAAGTGCAAAAATCACAAGCTGATGAAGAAGAAAAGAAAGCGCAGGGATTCGTTGATGAATGTCGTGTAGCCTTGGTAAATAACACGTCGTATTGAATCCTCACGATCCACTATTGGTACTTTAGGCATTCCTAGCATCAGTCACCGTTCTTGTCGAACTCGTCGAATGTGACGAAGGGTCCGTTGTGAAAATTAACCCACAGACACAGCCTACTGAGTTTCTCGCCGGATATTCTCAATGGGTCGCGATTCCCATCCGGTGGTAGATTCAGTGAAGGACTGCTTTTGCTAGGGCAGATATTAGCAAAGACTCCCAGGCTGAGTCCTGTGGGCTACACGCCTACACGTTCGGTTTTCCACTTAATTCTTCAATCTGTATAATCATTACAATTCTTAACATGATAAATAAAACTAAAACCGTTACCTAACTGCTAAAACTGTTATGTATCACAAATGTTCTTTTATTTAACAATTCATAATTTTTGCAAAACCATCATTTTATAATACTGATGTCTATGACTTCATTGTCAAAGAGAAATTAAGTAAGAGAAAAGTTTAATTCGTATTTTAATTGAGTGGTTAACATTTAAAAGACCATTTATAATGTATTATAAATGTAACACTTAACAAAGCAAAGTATCCTTCAATATGATTCATTTACATTAAAGATTATTTTCTAGTCTGGTCATACACAAAAAATCAGTAGCAAAGAAGGAGAGATAAATAAGAAGAAAAAAGAGATTACTAAAATAGAAAAAGATATAACATCAGCAAATCAATCAAAAGATAAACTAGAATTGATTGAAAAGAAGTTGCTTGCAGTTGAAGAGTAAGTCAAATTAATATTTTATTTTACATATTTCGCTCGTATTTTATCTAGATGATCTTCTAATTACATTACCTACTAACTAGGATTTTATTATGCTACCCCGCAGTGTTCTTATTGCATTACGGCCTTTTTGTCCATTCTAGAAGAAATAGTGTCCTCACTCTGCAACCTAACTAGGGGAACTTCCCCAGTTAAGTTGAAGCTAGGTTTAATTTTTGAATAAAATATATAGACTGTGTTGTAAGTCCACGCTTGATACAGCTTATTTTAGCAATAATTAATCCTGAATAAAAAGTACAACAACTGTTAATTCAATATAAATCAGATTTACACTATAAAGGCTTTCACCGTTTACTAATAACATATTATAATTTATATAACTATAAGTTAATTAAAATATAATGTAAGTATTAATAAATGAACAAATATATAAATATTGCCAATAACAAAATAAAATATTTCATGTTAAAACAGAGAACACAAACAAGCTGAAAACGAATTAAACATTGAAGAATGTCAGCAAGAAATCAACGAAGATGAGAAAGCTGTGGAACAATATGAACAAGAAATGGATGAGCTTAGTCAAAAGGTAGCTGTGCATGTGTTTATTATTTATGTTTTCAAGCAAATTCCCATGGTAGATAATAATTAAATATTTTACATACCATTTAACTCTATAAAACTTCCCAGATAACCAAGCTTCAAAAGCAAACTGCTAAATTGAAAGAAAAGGAAATGATCGAAGAGAATCTCAAAACTAAAGAAAAACAGTTAATTGTTCTTAAAAACAAACACAAGACGGCCCTGATGGAACTGCTTGGTAATGTACCCGAAAAAGACTTTGCTGTGACAATCAACAAATTTGAGTGTGAAGTGCGAAATGAAGTTGAAACACTGAAGAAAAAATTGAAAGAAAAACAGATAGAGGTAGAGAGATGTTTCATCTAAATTCATTCAGCAGCCGACAAAAGTTCATTATAATACACTCATACTTCATTATAGTTCACATATTCATGAATGAAATAATTAAGAATGAAAAAAAAATGATTGTATTAATTTAAATTTTTTTAGATAACGACTTTGGAAGCGGAGCGAAAACATATTCGTGAATCTTTAAACGAACGACGCAGTGAACTGACTAAAGCCGAAGACAAAATATACAAGGCATGCGGAACCCAGCCCTATGATGTTACGTTATCTAAATATACAACCACAGTAGAAAAACTTCAGGTATTATTGCACAGATTAATTACTATTAATTTTCTTAACTATTGAGTAAAAAAGAATGAAGAATAAAAATTAAAATGGTTGTCTTAATCAAATGACAATTACTTGAACGCTTTTTATTTATTACGTAAATTGGTATTATGTTAAATAAGTTGTATCTATAATATTGAGTATACAATTGGTTTAGTTTTTATTAAAAAATACAAAAATCTTTAAAATACATTTATATTGTAGGATGAACAAAATGTTTTACAATCTTCAATGTTCATCATAAACAAATATAAAGGGCAACTTAAAGATAACAGTTGCTGTCCATTATGCAATCGCGGCTTTGAAAACGAGTCTGAGGTAAGTAATTTAACAATCTCATAGGGCAAAACACAATTTCTTGCATCTTCTCATCTACATTATTACATGACATGACTTGAATGACTTGATGACTTGATGACTATAAGTCATCTTGGCCTAAAGCAGGGCCTCCCAAGCTTATTTTGTGTACTGCCCACTGTGAGAATAAATTATATTTTAGTGCCCCCATTTTTTCACCTACTTAAAAACCACTATAGCGAGAGCTCAGTTGGTGTCTCAGAGTCCTACTAGAGCAAATTACAAATCGCCTCTCAAGCTTCTACACAACGCCCCCTTTTTTTTTCTGGGCCTTTTACCGCCCCTTTTTAGGCTTGCAGCGCCCACGAGAGGGCGTTATCGCTCACTTTGGGAAAGACTGGCCTAAAGGATAAGACTTCCGGTGCTTTCGTATGTAGCGATGCACCGCTGTTCGAATCTCGCAGGCGGGTATCAATTTTTTTAATGAAATACGTACTTAGCAAATGTTCACAATTGACTTCCATGGTAAAGGAATAACATCTTGTAAAATAAAAATGATACCCACAAAAATAAAATTTGCGTAATTACTGGTGTTAGGACATCTTATGAGTCCGCACGGGTAGGTACCACCACCCTGCCTATTTCTGCCGTGAAGCAGTAATGCGTTTCAGTTTGAAGGGTGGGACAGCCGTTGTACTGTAAAAACTAAAACCTAAGAACTCATGTCTCGAGGTGGGTAACTACTGTGGGCTCTGATAACTACTTAACACCAGGTGAGCCGTGAACTCGTCCACCCATTTAAGCAATAAAAAAACCCATAAAATATTAAAATTGACAGAAAATCTTTTAAATTCTGTAAAAAATATTGAAATAAAACAGCACTTAATATAAAAACCAATAAATATAATATTGCGTTTCTTATAAAAAGATTATGTCAAACAACTTCTCCCTCAAAAAATATTTGTTATGGAAATTACGCTTTGCCCGCTGGTGGGTTGTAAAGCATACAACATGTTAAATATATATATTGACAAATTTGTAATTGTCAGTATAATTTGGTTATGTCTAGGTAACCGACTTAGTAACACAACTAACAACTCAAGTTATGAATGTGCCGGGTAAACTTGAAAAAGTTACTGAAGATCTCCAAAGAGCGTCAGCTAAAAAAGATGAAATACTCAGTATGAAGTCTTTAAATGAGAAAATAACCACTCTTAAAGATACGGAAATCCCCCAGCTGGAGAAACGAATCGTTGATGTTGATACTGTGAGTATTTACAATATATCTAATTTCAAATTTCGTGAAGTGTACCAAATTATCCTGCCAAATTTCGTGAAGTCCTGAATAGTAATTTAAGTATTTATCTATTTATGATTATACGATTTGGCATCTCGTATCTAATGTTATGTTACTTAATTCAATGTTTAATTACGCACTATTTAATAAGACTGGGGTTGATGTCGATGCGCCACTTCCGGAACCTCTGTCCTAAATTGGTTGCCGCGATCTGGAGTTGATTGAACAACATAATCCTACTAGAGTAGTAGATAGCCGTATCATCCGCAAAAGGGGCTAACTACCCAGCCGGCCACCGGGGTATGTCGTTAATAAATGGGCTAAAAAGTACCGGGGAGAGAGCGCAACTTTGCGGGACTTCGGCCGAGATATGTCGCAGGAGACAGCGATTTTTCTCGACTCGATATCGAAACCAACGGTTTGACCAGAAGTCTCGTATGATGAAATGCAGACTGTATGGCACGTTCATGTTATACAGTTTGTAATTTAAACCATTATACCAGACTTCTTGGAACGCCTTCGCGATATCGAAGCAGAGGGCTCTTGTAGGGACGGGTTTGCGTCTGTTTAGCCCTACTAAGATGTGCTTCGTGAGGCGGTGCACTTGCTGAATGCGCGAGGGTTTCGCGCGGATTCCGAACTGTTCGTCGATCAGGATGCCTTTAGAGGTGATGAAGTCCCAGAGGCGTTTGCGTAATAGTCACTCGTATAATTTGCTTAACACCGGGATGAGGCTGATCGGCGGGTAGCTCGCGGGATCATTTTTAGGTTTCTAGGTTTGTGAAGGGTGTTTCCACCATCCTGCATATTTCTGCCATGAAGAAATTGCATTCCCGTTTTAGGAATAGGTCCTCCTTTATTAGAAATATAGTCAGAGTTTAACTGACTCGTATATTTATTTATTTAAATATTCCAAACAAGAATAAAAATGCAGTAATCAGATTAATCTTTATTTTTAGCAAATTAAGACTCTAAATGAAACTGTGGAAGAAATAACCATGTCTCTGATTGAACCAGAGCAAAAGATGACCACTGCTAAGCAAATACACGGGGATATGCCGATGCTTGACCGCTATATACAAGAAATTAAAACGGTCACCAAAAAGGTAAGCTACGAAAAATATGTTATGTTACTGTTGTTGAAACATTTTAGAATTTAAACATATATTCTAGAAAATGTTTTGAAAATCAATATGTTCTTCCATTTTTAAATTAACTTAATTGATTGATAATTCATATCTTTGTAGTTTGAGGCAGTAAAAGAACAATGTGGCGATGTTGATTCAGAAATGACGTTGGATGTTGCGACTGCCAAGCAAGTGGATTTTAAGCAAAAAATTAGCACCCTAAGGAATCGCGTAAAAACCACACAGAAGAAACTAAATGCACACAACAAGAAACTGCAAACTTTATATGAAAAAAAAACTAAAGCTAAGGAAGAATTGTTAAATACACAGAAAAAGGTAAATACTTAGTACTTGGCAGTTAGACACCCTGCCAATATGCTGAATCTATGCTAGGTATTAGAGAAACTACTCATCCAACACAATAAATTTTGTATACCCCCATGCTCTTACAATTTGCCGTCTGGTGTAGTGGTAAGTGACATGGTCACTACACAAGGGGGTCGCGGGTTCGAATCCCGCCAAGGGAAGATATTTGTATGATAAATATAAATGTCTTTCCAGGGTTATGGGTGTATATTAAATATATGTATGTGTATAATAAAAATATTATATTTATTTCCGTTATCTGGTACTTGTAACACAAGTTCTTTACGAACTTAGCACGGGACTAGTTAACGTGGCGCGATTGTTAGTAAATATTAAAAAAAAAAAAAAAATACTAAGTGCTTAGCTTTTTGTGAACAAACACTTTATGAGAAATTAAAAATAAAACTATTAAAGTTATGTTTATTTAATGATTGTTGATTGGTTGAAATACAAAATCAAACTAAGCACCTGTTGTTAGCTCTCTTCAAAATTAGAAGGAGAAAAAATTGAAGTGCCAAAGCTATCTGCATTACTGCCATTTTTTATCAAGCAAGGAATATGTCTTAATTTGTTCTATAGTTGCTCTTTGAAAAATCGTCAGAGATCAGAGTCATTCTGTGTTCCGGTGTTCGGTCATATGTATGTGTATGTCAATATGTACCATATCCTTTCAACCTCAAACTAAAAATTACTTAATGTCTATGCTATGATTATGTTCACAATACAGGCAGAGTTAATTAAATTCAATATATCATTGTATCATTGTATAATATATCATTGTATACTAATGAAAATGAGGTTGTTAAGAGAGTGTTAACTATGAATATGATATAGAGGAAGAGGTAGACCTAAGAAGAAATGGATGGATTGTGTGAAAGACGATATGGGTAAGAGGGGAATGAGCGAAGAAATAGTATATGATAGAAGAGTATGGAAGGAGAAAACATGTTGCGCCGACCCCAGGTGACTGGGAGAAGGGCAGGATAATGATGAATGATGATGATATCATTGTATACTATAATATCAATATAATTATAGTTTAATGTAATACCGAAAAGATTATTTTATTATTTATTATTATTATTTTAGAGATAAAAATTAGTGTATTGTTATTCGAACCATACTATCTAACTAGTTCGCTATTCCAGGTTCAAGACATCGTAAATCTCGAGGAATCTAAAAAGCAACTGCAATCAGATTGTGAGAGACTAGAAACCGAACTAAAAGAACTGAAAGAAGCTATAACCCCACTGGAAGTCGCACTTAAAGAAAAAATCGAGGCTAAGACCGAAGTAGTGAGAAGGAACAGGTACTTTTACTTTTTTTTTATTGCTACAAAGCTTAGACATGATGAGAAACATTTGTGGCGCTGTTATGTTATCAGAAGAATATTTGAATAGGGCTGTCGTCAGAAAATATTCTACTACCAGCAAAGGACATGGGACATTTTCGGCCCAGCTACTAGTGTTCTCAAGGACACGAATGAAATATCTATAGAAAAAACATTTCATTTTTACATACTTATTATAAAATTTAAGGGTATTTTAATGATGGGATAAATAAAATCATAAATATAAAGAAATTAGCATGACTAATCTACATTGATAATATTGAAGGAGTTGCCATAGGTAAAATATATTTATATTTTAAACAATTCACATTAAATCTTCTTAAAAAATACATTATATTGCAAACAACTAGCAAAATATATTAACATATTTAATTAATGGATTTTAAAACTAGTATAAAACATTATATCTAAACAAAAATCTATTTTTATACTTTAAAATCGCGCGCATTGCGGATATTAAGTGTTTCGTTGCGATATACGTGCTTATTATAGTTTTTGTGCATAAATTAAGTCTTGGCGTTCATTGAATAAGGTCGGTGTTATAAAGTATAGTAATATAAATAATATTTAAGCTGATGATGATGTTAAAGTGTAAGTGTATTGACAGCAAATCACATGATATAGGTAACCTAAAAATCTTATCTTATTTTTAAAAAATATCTGTATCCCCATGAACAATATTGATTTTAATTTGTTTATAATAAAAAGGATATAGTCTGTTATTTAAACTTAATTTCATTACTGCCCTTGAACTTCGTTTAGTGGCCCGTGCAATGTATGGGGAGTGGCCCATGTCCTTTCTACCCTTATTTACACCTTAATCATTTTAATTCTTACCCTTAACAGTTTTAGAGACGAATATTTTAAAGTACCAAAAACATTAATATAATTTATTCTTTATTGCGATTTGCTAAAATAAACAAAATTTTAATTAGGCACTTTAAAAAATGTGACTACATATTTTATGCGGTCATTTAGCGTAGAGTTAAATATATAAATAATTAAGAAAAAACTGAACATACACATATTATATCCCTGAAGATGTTAATAATTTATGTTCAAGCGATTCCCGTAGAGGGAAGAAAAATTATGGATTGGGTCACATATTATGCCATAGAATATATATTTTTTATCAATAACTTCATTTTAAACAAAATAAGACTTAAATTTAAAATTTGTTGAATTTTTAAACTTATGCACGCGCGTGCACACTCGCCGTTTCTGCATCTAATTTTTTTTTTTTAAATTCGTTATTTATTTATTACAGAGATTTGATTGAGGCTGGAAGTGCCTATATTGCAAAAGTCGAAGTAGCTTTCAATAAAGTAAAGTCTCTCGATGCTGAGATCCAACAGCATAAAAAAAAGAATGTACCCCGTGAAATGGAGAAGATACAAGAAGCAAACGATAAATTAATGGAAAAACAAAAACAAATCATGACTGACAGACAAGTGCTCACAAAAAAAATTGATACTCTTAAAGATGAAATTGCAAAGCAAGAGGTGCTTGATCTTAAAATTTTTGCTTGTAGCCTATTCCAATACCTTGTCAGAAGTATCTAATTCACCCTCTTAGATGTAAAATTATGAAAATCGTGTATGTCTTTGTTTGTAACCAGAAGCAAATGCATACATAGAATTTTGTGCTTCTTACTTACTTATTTTACACCCTTAGTTGTGAAATTTCCAACACAAGGAGTTTATGCTTAAAACATAATGGTAGTAAAAGCAGCTTAGGCACTGCAATGATGAATCAGTAATCATAATAATATGTATACGGACTTCAATTTATTTGAATGAACACATAGCCCATTTGGTTACCATACTTAAAGTGGTTACCATTGGTTATCGAAGTCCATAGATAAAAATAACGTGACACACGCCTTGTGAGATATGATCAAAGTGTCAATTGCATTGTGCATTAATCTATATATTAATACGTGAAGCAAAAACTTTGTATCCCTTTTTACGAAAATTGCGCATACGGAGGAGTATGAAATTTTCCACACTTATAGAGAATATAGAGAAGTGCACAATGCTAATATATATTTTTTTTAAATAATGCATAAAAGATACATTAAATCAATAAAGAAAACATCACACACACTACATACCATGTATTTGACGCACACACGCATGCACACTAGTTATTGTCAAACTTTTATTCTTGACGTCTGTTGTCAAATTGAGAATAGAATATATGTAGTTTGTCTTTGTTATTATTTTTTATAGTGTAGTCTTGGCGAAATTTGTGATTATAGAAGTATAAAATACAATCATAATAGTGTACAAACTTACAATTCCAATTAATTATAGTCGAATTTCGACTACTGCGGGACCTCTTAAAATTAAAAGTTTGAACATTATTATGGTTCTATTGTCCAAAACTATTTATTATACTTATATATAATCATAGATTTCGCCAAGACTACACCATAGACAAATAATATTAAAGATAAACAATAATAATCTATTCTCAATATGACCACAGACTTCAATAAACAAAAGAGTATAGATAAAGAGTAAGAGTGTAATTTTTTTTTATTGATTTAATTTATTTTTTTGTGCATAATTTTAAAAAGATATTAGCATTCTGCAGTCCTTCTCTATATTCTCTATAAGTTGGGGAAAACATGTCTCGTCGGATCTTCCGTACCGCTCTCGGTGTTTTTAGGCTCTTCAAGCACCAGTTACCATCCTCGTATAATTCGTAGATTACCACGAAAAGCTCGACGAGATAACCAGTCCATAGACACAACCCACTGAGTTTCTCGCCGGATCTTCTCAGTGGGTCGTGATTCTGACACAGAGTTAGATTCTGCGAAACACTGCTTTTCCTAGGGTCAGTCTTAGCACAATCTCTCAGGTTGGGCCCCATGTGCTCACGTACCAGTCACAGCATAGCAGGTATAGCCTCATAGGCTAAAAACAAATAGGAAAGGAAAAAAGTTGATATTATATAATATAAGGTAATAAAGTTGATAATATAATATAAATTACAGGTTTATAAACGTGATCTAGATGACAACTTGTGTTTGCGTAAAGCACAAACGGACATCACAAATTGGCAAAAACAAGATGATGAATTGAATGAAAAATTGAATGGTATTAACAAAGAAGAATTAAATGAAAAAGAATCATTAATCATTAAGCAAACGAAGTTGTTCCAACAGAAGGCAGAGTGCACTGGAGCATTGAGTGAACTTAAGGTACAATTTTGAACAGTGCATTTTTGCTAATTAGTGTCAAGTTCAATTCAATCGCACATCAATTGTATATGTAATTTTAATTCAATTGTACAAGCATTCAATTGTACTTTGTATTATGCATTTTAGAAAAGTTTAAAAGGCTTCAGGAATGAACTGGAAAAATCTTTATCTAAGGATATAGAAAAAAAATTTAGAGAAAAAATGTATGAACTACATGTAACTAAAGCTATTGACAAAGATATAAGGGAATATGCTGTTGCTTTAGATAAATGTCTTATGGAGTTTCATAGAGAGAAAATGGAAAATATCAACATGATTATCAGGTATGAATAGTTTCAGTATGAATCTAAATCATTGCATAGGTTCACGAAAACTTCAATGCTGAAGTAACAACATACAAATATTTGATAAAAATATGTGATCACTATTAAGGGATATTCTGAACCTATAGGGCACTGCCATCCTGCCTGTTCCAAACCAATACCAAACCATTTCTGTGGAAGGTGCGAGCACACCTCAGCTATCAATACCTATATCAAATGCATAATTATTATGTGTGATCTATTCTTCAGGGAACTTTGGCGAAAGATATACAGAGGTAATGATATTGATTACATTGAAATCAAGACTGAAGGCAACTTAACTGTAGAATCAGAACGACGCAAATATGACTACAGGTATGTCCAACACAGTGCATTAAAATATAAAGCATATAAGCATCTTTGACCTAATAGATAAGACACCCTGTGTACTCATATGAACTACCTCTAACCTATCGAAAAAAACGCAACACTTAAAAAAGTTGTATTAACAGAAAGAATAGGTCAGACAGCTCAATGTTGTAGGTACCCATTTTTTTTATTGCTTAGATGGGTGAACGAGCTCACAGCCCACCTGGTGTTAAGCGCTTAGTTACTGGAGCCCATATACTTCTACAACGTAAATGCCGCTACCCACCTTGAGATATGAGTTCTAAGGTCTCAATATAGTTACAACAGCTGCCCCACCTTCAAACGGAAACGCATTACTGCTTCACGGCAGGAATAGGCGGGGTGGCG
Source organism: Bombyx mori (assembly GCF_030269925.1). Classification (NCBI taxonomy): domain Eukaryota; kingdom Metazoa; phylum Arthropoda; class Insecta; order Lepidoptera; family Bombycidae; genus Bombyx; species Bombyx mori. Next base: position 8,328,803 of record NC_085114.1, read on the forward strand.
GCACCTACCCGTGCGGACTCACAAGAGGTCCTACCACCAGTGTATTATTGCCGTATAGCCTGCTTTACGGCAGCTTTGTGTGAATGGTAAGACAGCTGTTAGGCAATAACTTCGACTTTTCAACCTTGTCAAATTGACAAATCTGAAGGTTTGTCAATTTGACAAGATTTACCTAAATTATATAAAAAACCCTAATTAATCAAACGATTATTATTACAGAGTAGTACAATCTAAAAACGGTGTGGAAATCGACATGCGTGGAAGATGTAGTGCTGGTCAAAAAGTACTCGCTTGCCTAATAATAAGGCTAGCACTTGCAGAGACATTCAGTTCCAGGTAATTCATTTTTGCTATAAAACATTTTTAATTTCTCGTTTAAACATTTATTTTATATAGGAACTGGAGTATTGTATAATAACTTATTGATAATTTTAGGTTTGGAATACTTGCTTTGGATGAACCAACAACAAATTTGGATCAAGAAAACATTCACAGTTTGTGTGCAGCCCTTGGTGAAATAGTCCAAGAGCGAATGATGCAAAAAAACTTTATGTTTATTATTATCACCCATGACAAAGAATTTATAGAGTCACTTGGGAACATTGATAAAGTTACACACTATTATGAGGTGTCTCGAAATGACAATGGCAAATCTAGGGTCAAGAGGATTAGATTTATGTAGGTCTATTTTTTTGTTTGAACCATTCCTTAAATACATACAAATTTTATTTTAACAATAAGTAAAAGGCGGTGCCTTAGGAAGAACTTTAAAATATCATTGTCATTAAAATTATATTATAGGTTATGTAATGATTAAAACTTTTTTCTAAAAGTAATATTGTTTATTTTTATAACAATTAATATACATATTATTCATATTTTATTTTATTAAATATTATCATATAGTTTAGATATTTAATTTGAACCAGTAATGACATTTAAAGGTTCACACATTGCATGGAGGTCTATGTACAAAATTTTACTGTCTTGAAGAACAGTCAAAGTAACACCTAGCAACTCTGCTATTTGTGTTGAAGGGAACGATTGAGATAAACATTTAGTGATGTAAGGTATTAAATCATCTCTAAAGGAAAGACACAATGATACGTAATTTTGTCTCTCCACATCAGTAAATCCTTGTTGTTCTCTGTAATAGAAATTTAACAATACTTGGACTGTACTGTTTAATGATTCTTTATATGAGTTATACACTTCTTTAGCTATGTTTAATGGAGCTGTAACTCTTAAAGAATTCAAGACTGTAAGCATTCCATTGCAGTACTCTGCTAGTGGATAGTAATCAAGGAGGTTTTCGGGAGGACCCTTTGCCGTTTCCGTAATTGGTCTTGGATAGTTTTTGATACTAGGAACTTTGTATGCACGCATTTGTTGCTCAAAGTGATCACTGACTTTATCAAGACTTGAATGGAATTGCTTTAGTATGCAGTCGCGAAACAGCGGCGTTAAGACACACCGCATGTCAGCGCCGACTCTTCCGAACGAAAGACAAAGGTACATACATTGGTTCAAAAGTGATTCGAAATTAGCTTCATCTTCTTTACCCAAATTTTGGTTTAAAATATGCGCGAAAATCTCCACCTAAACAAAAGAAAAGCTATAAAATTTAACATACATAAAATTATATAAATATGTTTCATTGCGAATACCTTTAATTTTAACCAGTTTGATAGAGCACTGTTTCCACTCAATTCATCATCTCTTGCTTTGGATTCTTGAGCATCAGATAAGAAAATTGATTTATGCTGGGTTAATACATTGAAGAGATGTATTCTATGCAATTCCACAATTCTTCTTAGAACTTTATCAGATGCTGTAATATTTATTATTAATACAATTTTGAGATTACAAAAAGTATAATGGTACAGATAGATAACTTCTTAGTAAAGTTAAAGAGTATACATACTTTAAATTTTCTAATTCTTCTAAAATATTAAACCTTAAACAGTGAATGTTTCAGTGATTGGAAAAGCAAATACATTACAATTGTAAATGCCAACGTTCATTCTTTTTACTTATTAAACCAAAATATACCTACCTACCTATAGGAACAAAAGTATGCTCTTTACTGTTATGCTAAAATTTCTAAATTATTAATAAGATCAGTTGTATTTACTTACATTCAGAATTTCTAGCATCAACTAAAGCTTTTTCAAACCAAGCATTTCTCGCTTTTAAGAAATGTAAGTGTAATCCATCAGAACTTGTATTTTTGTTCCCTATTATAGACTGCATACTGTTTTCTTCTTCATCTGTTGATTTGTAAACTGTGTTTGCTCTGCGCAGGTAACCTAATATCTTAAATCAAGTACAGTTTATTTTTTTTCAGAACTATATTTGTAGTAAAGTTTATGCAAATTAATGTAGTATAATATAAATAATAAATATTTGAATTACTTGTAGGCACTGAGGAAGCGGTAAATCATAACGAAGCTGATTGAAGAGATGATACAGTGTTTCAAACCATAATGTCATTATCTCATTTGTTGTATTCTGAAAATGTTAATACTTGGTTAATATGAAACTTCTTCTATTATAATTTTCCCTTCACCATTAAAGTGTTAGTCACTAACACGTACACCACCATTATACTGCTGTTAGTGGTTACCAATAATACTACCAATAACACCATAAAGACTTAATGTGAATGTAACCAAACACACATTGGTACATTAGGTACCTCAAGAATGTCAAAGAAGTGAGACATGTCTAGAGAAGTGAGAACACACAAATAGATACCACCCATAAACCACATGTGTTATGTGGTAGTTCTCTGTACATGTTTTTTTTCTCACATGGGTGGATGAGCTCACAGCTCAGCTGCTGTTGAGTGGTCACCAGAATCCATAAACATTAACAATGTAAATACCGCCTATATTCTCATTTGAAGGTCATCTGTGAGCTTCAATACTCACTTAACATGAAGTATAAACTAATGTGTGCTGTGAGATCTCTGGGTGTATTGTCAAAAGAGAATCAATCAAGAAGTTTAATGTAGAATTCAATTCCCATGAGTTTATATAAAAGAAACCAAAGTAGAAAATATTACTTTTTAGCCAGTAGTAAACATATCAACTTTGGTTTCGTCCGTTTAATTTCAGATACCTTATAGAATGTTAATAAGGTTTTTTCACAATGGAAAACACATACTTGTCTTATTGTTCTTTGTAAACTTCAACTACACTGATAAGACTACAGACCAGACAAAAGAAAAATATGATAAATGTTTATAACATATCCATTTGTAAGCTATAGTAATATCTTAGGGCTATTTTAATTTACCTGAACAATTGGTATCACAGAGTACCTTTTACTTAAATTTCGAACAAAAGTGAATATATCTAATGCACTTTCATAATCTTCAGCATTTAAAGCCTCTCGCATCAACGACGGCAGTTCAAGAAGTTCTAACAACTTATCACTTTGATTTCTGATAGTGCTATATCGACTGAAAAAAGAAAGTTATTGCAAATTTTTTTTAATATACACTGTATCTATACTGTTTTAATTTATTGCTACTGATGGCTGCAATCTTGCAACCTAATATGATGGAAAGTGGTTTTTGTTGCTTCCAAATATCAGCAGAGCCAAAGTTATTGCTTTTCCACGCTATTTTTCAACAAAGTTTCAAGAAAAACAGGTCAACGCATAATATTAATAATACCAGATTCGTTTGAACATCTTGCTGTACCAGGTAATTATTTTTATTTAATATTTTTCAATCTTGGTTATTCTCATACAGTTACAAAATCTTATTTTGTGTTAAAAGGTTTTCATACAACTACCTTTTCTCTTTCACAATGGTACCAGCCATCTGCGAAAACCTTTCGCTCTCTTCAATAAAACCAGGAGTAGCATCAAGAAAATTCTGTAAGGATTGCTTTGATCTATTAAGATCCTTAATTATAGTACGGGATATTTCTGCAGTTTCAACAAAAGTCTTGTAATTTGTGAATGCTAATTCCTGGGTCTGCTCTGTTAAGTGCTTCATCTCCTCAGTAAGCCTTTCTGGTTCTTTCCGAATATAGTCCCAATTCTGAGAACCCAATTTTTTGATGTAATCACTGACTTCGCTAAAAAATATGACATTTTCTGAAAAAATTATGAATGGCAACTTTATAATTTGGATTACTAAATAAATATATTTATTTCCGTTAAGATATAAATGTTATGATACCTACCTGTAGGTGAGCTTGGGAAAATTAATTGACAGAGTTCCTTTAGTTCCTGAGACATTTCAGTTGATGATGAAGATAACTGAAACTGATGTAAGTGCGCTCGCCTGTTAAGGATAGGTACTACACTTTACAGTTTACACTTTACGCAGTTCCGTACAAAATAATTAATTTCAAAGACTAAACGCACATACTAATATCAATTAAGTATATAATTAGCACACTTTACTAAAAGTAGGTATGGTAAATAAGGTGTAATTTTTTATAAAGGATTTTGTCTTTCTCAAATAAATTGTTTACTCTATGGATTTATGTTTTTTTTAAGGGATTTTATGACCAGGTAACTGAGACTTTTAAGTCATGTCTTATTTTAATTTATATTCATATTTTTATGAAAGATGATATTATGGAGTGAAATGAAATAAAGATGATTAATTTGAGACATTAATCAACTGGGATGAAATGAAATGAAATGAAATGATATGGGATGAAATATAATCTCAGTAAAATGGTGGTCATTTACTAAAAATTTTTCAGTGGACTTTTTGGAGGATCCCGAGCAGTTACGTCCAGCGGCTTTGTTTCATTTTCCCACATTTGTGCACTTTCACAGATTCTTCTTCTTTATCGTTCCCTCACTACTGAGGATCGCGACCACATGCGACGTACTTCCAATGCGCTCGATCATGGGTGGCAGGGACTGCATGGTACAGACTACCACCGAGTGCTTCTCTTGCTAGATCTGACCATTTGGCTGGTGTTCTGCCCACGGCGCGCTTGCCTTCTATTAGACCCGTTATTATGAGCTTCTCTAATTCATGTCTGGGAGACCGCATGATGTGTCCGAAGAAGCTCATAAGACGTTCCCGGCAGATGGAAGAGAGCCTTTTTCGGATGTCTAGCTACCTTAGAACGGATTCGTTTGTTCTTATGGCAGTCCACGGTATTCGCAGCATCCTCCACCCCACCCACATTTTAAAGGCATCGATCTTCTTGATATCCCGGCTTTTTATGCACCATGTCTCCGCGCCGTAGAGGAATATGGGAAAGATCAGTGCCCGCACCAAGCGCACTTTGGTTTTATATCGGATGCTACGATTTTTCCATATCTTCTCGAGATTGGCAATCGCACTTTTAGCCATACCGGATCTTCGGCGTATCTCCCTCGTGCGGCCACCCTCGGATGTTATTTGCGACCCAAGATATATGAATTCCGCTACTTTCTCATAGCCCTTGAGTACATCAGAACGTGGAAGAAGTTGCGCTCTATCTATTATCATTATTTTGGTCTAGGAGTGGTTGATTTTAAGACCGAGTTTAGCACTTTCTTCTTCCACATGGTTCAGCAGAATTGCCATTTCCTCCTCATCTGATGCAAGCATGGTAGTGTCGTCAGCGTATCTTAGGTTCGTGAGTGTTTCACCGCCCACGGAAATACCGCCGTTCCAGCCTTTAAGTGCTCTTCTCATTTTATATTCGCCGTAGATATTAAATAATATGGGTGACAAAATGCAGCCCTGACGCACTCCACGTTCTGTATGGAAGGGCTTAGATATTTGATTATCCAGTTTCACGAAGCAAGAGCCATCAAGGTACAAATTCCGTATAAGTAGTGTGAGATGAGAAGGAACGCCCATATCAATTAACACATCAAACATGCTACTCCACTGAACACAGTCAAACGCCTTCGCATAATCTATAAAGCATAGCACCTGAGGCTTGTTAAACTCGCGAAATTTCTCAATGAGCACTCAGACGTTCAAAATTTGCTCGCGAGTTCCTTTTCCAGCTACAAAACCATCCTGTTCTCTCGGTATCTGGTGGTCTATGAAAGCTGATAGTCTGCTGTTTAATATGCGAAGGAGTATTTTACTCGCGTGGGATATGAGCGACAGAGTTCGGTAGTTCTCACACTTCGCTGTGGAGCCCTTGTTTTGAAGTGGTACTATTGCAGATTTTGTCCAATCACTGGGCCATTGGCCTGTTTTCCAGATCTTGGTACATATCTTCTTGGTACATATACTTTCACAGATATTAAACAGTTAATAAACCACAATTATTACACATTTAAACACGACGAAACACTAAATAGACAAAATAAAATAAATCACACAACTTCATTCCTCGCGTTCCCGCCAAAAAGTCCTGGATTTCGTGAATTAACCATTGAGTCACCGATTAGTACAACAGTTACTTTTTTTTTAAGTGATTTGATGACCCGGCAACTGAGACATTTAGATCAAGTCTTATTTTAATTTATATTCTTATTTTTGTGAAAAATTATAATATGGAGTGAAATGAAATGAAATGAAATGAGATGAGATGATATGAGATGACACATAATCTCAGTAAAATCGTGGTCTTTTACTGAGACTTTCTTAGTGTACTTTTTGGAGGATCCCGAGAAGTTACGTCCAGGGGCTTTGTTTCATTTTCCCACATCGAGCACATTCACAGATGCTAAACAGTCAATAAATCACCGTTATTATATTTTTTGACCGGAAGAAACACTAAATGAAGAAATTAAAACAATTCACACAATTTTGCACTAGCGTTGCAGCCGAAAGTTTGTTTTTTGACGAATTTTATGGCCTGTTAATTAAATTGATAAATCGTCATTACAAATAAGTGTACTAGACTACAAAGTACACACTACACATATTATGGAGGGTAGAATTAAGGAGTACATCTCAATAGGTACCGTATAATAAAAAGTGTCCGCTAAAACAGATCCAATTAAGGTGGCACCATAGTAGCAAGCGGAAAGATTTTAAAAACAGAGCCTTAAACTACCACACTTCGACTATGTTCCGATTTGCGTATAATGAAGCTGTTCCTTTATAGTTAGCTATACCGGTCACTGTTTACAACGAAATGAACGCAATAAATTGTCATTGACGTTTTTGGCCTTGTTTTCACTTTAACAAAATATTCTTTTTTAAATTTATTTGTACTTAAGCATTGAATATTCAAGTTATTATCTTATATGATGTTAGTATGTAATATATTATTAAATGTCCTTATCTATTAAAGTAGTGCTCCGAGGAGTTTATATCTTTAGGTGTCCCTAATAAATCATTTGTGACGTTGGGATAAAGTGGCAATGGGAAACGGCTAATCGAATCGCAAATGGTGGGAATTTGTGAAATAGAGTGACTTGCTCATATTTTCTGTACTTGTTAGATAGAACGGAGCACTTTAGTTTAAGGCATGTTTGCGATTTTTTTTACCGGATTGGTAAAAGCGTAAAGCATGCGACCTAAAATGCGATTTACTATTCTTATATTACCTGTTAACTTTACTCTTTATTTTATGGATCATAAAAAAATGGAGGTGAACTAGTCGTACAAATGAAGATAGGCATTCTCTATGAGATGTTAATTCCAGAATTTTACATGTTAGACTGCACTTTACAGTCTAAAATTATTGTTTTTTGAGTAAGAGGTAAATCCTCGGTTTTTATGTTCATAGAATATAAAACTCAGTTTGGTTATATTTTTGTTTTCGTCGGTGATGAACTATTGATAAGTTCTCGATTGCGTCATAAAAACCTATAGCTATGTTGTAGTGCGTCTCCATTATCCTTAATAAATTGGGAAATATTTCAAGGTGATAATTAACTTCGTTTATAATACTACTTTTCATAAAATTGTATTTGTTTATTCACATCTAACCTTTATGTTTGACGGATAACCTATTATAATTCCACAGAACTTGACACCATTTTCTTTTCGAATTTTTCGGTTTTCATTAATCTACATTTAGTGCTCGCAACACGTCATAATTAATTTCTAATTTAAAAGTACCATAGTTTTAATATGTTACAATTATAAATGCGAAATATTAGGTTATGTTGATGTTTTGATGTAAAAATTGTGATCGTCTTAAAATAAATAATACCATAGCAATATTTCATTAATTGTTTTGACAAAATACGAGACTTGAAAAAAAAAACACATTTAGAACAAGTGAAATAATCAGTTACTGTTTGTATAGGTAATCAAGTACTTTTTTTAAATGCAGTACAATGATTGAACTCAACAAATAACATGGATGGTGAAGAATTCAACCTCCGCTGGGAGGAGGAGGTTGTTATAAAGGTAGGAGGCTAAAAAAAATTACCAAAAAAACTTTCCTTATAGTTTATAATTATGATAAATAAATTACTTCATAAGATTGTGTTTCTTTTCAATAAACCACTAGCTCATAATAACAATAAATACCTTTCAGAATAGTCCCAGTCATTCCAGAGCAGATGGACCTATATGTTCCATAGAAAATATTCAAAGCTATGGAAATATGGTAATTACATCATAACTTTACTTAATTTTCTGAATAGTTTAGTTTACCTTATTTTATTATTGATCAAAAAATTTCTATAGGATTTTTTACCATATCTTTACCTCTTTATTATGGACAATATATGAACTAAACGGTAATTGGTAAATAACTGTAGAGTACAGTACCAACAGTAGCTTTCATGCCTATGTAAAATTAAAATGCTGTACAACCCATAGATATTAATGTAAACAATTTGGACCATTGTAGTACTGCATGCCAAACTTTATGCTATTAAAAGATCTCTATTCAGATTTATTATTGCACTTATTTTTCAGCAATGAATATTAAAAAGTGTGCATCTCAGTCACGACCGTGTTCCCAGTATTGACTAAAAGTAATATTTGGTGTGGTGGTCATTCACAAGTGTTTATAATTTGCAGCCATTGTACTGTCTTTCAAACTTTCAGCAATCAGAAATCGACCAAATAGCTGCCGAGAATTTGATGTATCTTGCTCAGGATGTTGTCAGCTTTGTTGATCCTGAGCTAGACCCAAATGTGGAATGTGTAACCGAAGAAGTTATCACTGACGATTGGGTTACCCCAGGTGGACAAGAGCGGTAATAAATTTTGAATTTCATATTAATTTTTATAGTATTATTATAGCCATTACATACAAAATTAGTGATAATTTCAAAATATTGATCAAAAAAATTAGAATCCTCATTTGTGCATGAAATTGTTATTTCTTCCGTTCTTTTACTTCAATTCTTGATAAGTATGAAATTGTATTTGTTTTCAGAGTTGAAGTACCTATAGATCAGCTAACACATCCCGTTTTACACATAAAAGAAGAAAATGATGTAGATGTTCCATTACCAACTGATCAAGTAAGGTTTCACTAAATATATTAATATTTTTTTAAAATAAAAGTTAAAGCTTTGCCTACTAAATAAAATTGGTAATAATATGCATATTTACACTGAATATTGTACTGTCAAATTAATAGAATAATGAAATGAAAGATTATTGCAACATCCACAGTTTTTTTTTTCAATTAATATAGGTACATAGCTTGAATGGCACACAAAGCAAATATATATTATTATTATCTTTCTCTGTCACTTTTTGAAACAAAAAATAAAATTCATTATTGTGAAAAACTGTTTTAATTTGTGATGAAAACAAATATTAGTCAATTGGTCAATGAGCCATTACATAGATAAAAGTGTTAAGGGTATTCAAAAAATTATAATAAAGTATCTACGTTAGTCTATAGATGAAACCCAGAATGTTTTCACTTTTTTCTCTAGGAATAAATAAAATATTTTTATACCACACAAGAACTGTGAAGTTAAACTGATTTATAAAAAACTGAGCAAATAGATGTATACTGATTAGATTATGTAGTCCAAAGTAGTCATTTGTAGAAAATTTAATGGTGGTGCTGATTATTTGGACATTTTGCCCGGTTTCTCTTTAACATTGCAACAGTTACATGGTACTACTGCTGGTCACATTTGTAAAGTGCATTTAACCTTGGCTCTAACTGCAATGATGCTAGCAAAAAATCAAGAATGTATCAAAATGCAATTTCTTACAAAGAAATATATTTGGTAATCAGCAGTTGGAACTAGTAGTCTCATTTTAGTATTCAATCCAACCAGGAATCAATTAATTTCATAATTAATTAATTAATTTCAAAGCATCTAATAAAAGTACGGGATACTGATTGGAGATATTAAAGAGGAAAAAATATATATTTAAATTACAATATCTCCACCATCAAATACTATAACAAGGCCACAATTTATCACAGTAACCCTTGACTTTGCTTTAATGAAATTCTGACTTTCAGTAAAAATACTATTTTCTCTAGGATGAATATACTGCAATGCGACCATGGCCATGCGATTTCTGCTCACGGCGGTTCCGTAAAAAAGCCGCCTTGATGAACCACATGGTTGCACATCAGAATGATAGACCACACGCTTGTAATCTTTGCGGCGTACGATATGTTCGAAAATGTGATCTTATGAATCATCTGAAGGTGCATGCTTATGTACCTGAAGATGCAGATGAAATGGATTTTGGTATGAGTCTTTATTTGATAAACTATACTTTAAAAAAATGATAGATATGAGTTTTTAAGGAAGATTTAATGAGTATATTAAATTATAGTGACATAAATATGATTGAAAATGAATTAAATAATATATGTAGTTGTATCTGCATGCATTAGTAGAAATGCAGTTTTTTTTATGGCTTAGTTGGGTGGACGAGTTCTCGGCCCGCTGTCAAGTGGCTACCGGAGCCCATTGACATCTACAACGTAAATGCCGCCACCGACCTTGAGATATGAGTTCCCCACCCTTCAAGCCGAAACGCATGCTTCACGGCAGAAACGGGCGGGGTGATGGTACCTACCCGTGCGGACTCGCAAGACGTCCTACCACCAGCAAATACATATATGTATATATATAATATATAGCCTTAATTACTAAAAAGTGTGTCTAAAAATAATTTTGTCTAAATGTTTCTATGATAATATTAAGTTTTAAAATTAATGTGGAATATGTATTGTTTAGTTTCAGAAGATGTAGAAAAAAACCAAAATGTTAAACCAAAGAAAAAAAGGGGAAGGAGAAAAAAGAATTCAGAAACAATTGAGGTAAAGATTGTAACAATGGTTATTGAATGCATTGTTGATGTAAATATTTTAGTAACTTACAGAATGTATATACTTAATTAATGAAAGTAACAGTGAAAACTATTCTATTCTGTAACTATAAAAATTAAAACATTTATTTAACATTAATTATTCAATATTAATTATTTTGAAATCGTCGTGGCCTAATGGATAAGACGTCCGGTGCATTCGTGTTGAGCGATGCGCCGGTGTTCGAATCTCAGGCGGGTACCAATTTCTCAAATGAAATACGTACTTACACGTGTAAAGTGTACGTGAAATACGTTCACGATTGATTTCCATGGTGAAGGAATAACATCGTGTAATAAAAATGAAACCCGCAAAATTATAATTTGCGTAATTACTGGTGGTAGGACCTCTTGTGAGTCCGCGCGGGTGGGTACCACCGCCCTGCCTATTTCTGCCGTGAAGCAGTTCGTTTGAGTTCGTGCGTTTCGGTTTGAAGGGTGAGGCAGCCGTTGTAACTATACGTGAGACCTTAGAACTTATATCTCAAGGTGCGTGGCGCATTTACGTTGTGGATGTCTATGGGCTCCAGTAACCACTTAACATCTGGTGGGCTGTGAGCTCGACCACCCATCTAAGAAAAAAAAAAACAAACCCTATCTGCTTTGATATAAATGATATCTCAAAGAAAATATTAAGATGGACAGCGTCATTCACTTTGTGATATATGTTAAAGACTACTCAGTCCATTGTTTAAACAAATATATAATATTAAGATTGTATTCACATATGCAACCAGAACACACTTATTAAAAAACATACCCGATTCTGTGGACCGAATGGTAAACAGTCGACGTCGCCCTAAACACGTCATTACGGATCCTCCCGATCCATTAACGGTGCTTTTAGGTACCACAAGCAAAAAGAAAAGAATTAAAAAATATATTGTATTTCTACTTGTATAGAACGGTTGGGAGAACATGACGTCAGCGCGCACGCAGCAGTGGTCACGACGAGCACGAAGTCCTCCCCGGCCGCCTCCCACGCCGCCCTCTCCGCCTACCGCCCCCTCTCCCGTCACGCCGCCCCCGCGCCCCGCGCACGCCGCACACCCGACGCCGCCCGCTGACCCCTCCCGCCCCTTCGTGTGCAGACACTGTGGGATCGGTTTCGCGAGGGAGAAGGCTCTGCAATCACATGCGAGGGTTTGTTGTCATCTCATATAACTTACTTACTTGACTTAGATGGGTGCCTTCTTACTATCACTAGAAATGCCTAAAGTTTTTTTCATTTTATTGCGATAGCTGTTATACATTACAATTAAGACTTTAAGCTAATATCTCATGGTAGACTATAGCATTTACGGCAGGAGAAGGGTTGACTCTGCTCCTGGCATTACTGACGTCCATGGGCAGCGGGAACCACCCACCAACAGGTAGACCGTATGTGAGTCTGCTTACAGGAGCAATAAAAAAAATCTCGTGAAATTTACGTGCTTTGGTAAGCACTTTATACCACGTGGACCGTGAAATGGCTCACCCACCAAAACAGTAAAAAAAATACATGTGTGCAATTCAGACGTGGTAGAAGTGAAATCTTCAAAAATTAAAATACAGTTATCCTAAATGTCTAAGTATATGTAAAATTTTGTCATTAGTAAATAATTGTAAATCATCTTTTATAGTATGAGGTAGGCGCCCTCTGTGAACTAATATTTTAACTTCATGTATAATCCTAAATTAAAATTCACTACAGAGGTTTCATACATACGTTAGAATTAAAAAACCTCATAGATGGCGCTGTATTAAACTGTCTCTATGGACTTATTTTTTCGTTTCATCGAGCTTGAAATCACAACGATTCTAAAGAAAATTCACTTCAAATTTTTTTGAGGATTTTTTGTGTCGTCCTACTACATTCGATAATACTCAAACATTGGAATATATTTGTGCAGGTGCACGGCGGTGATTCCCCGGTGGAGTGCGGCGAGTGCGGCGAGCTGTGCTGGTCCCGCGAAGCCCTCGCCTCACACACTCGACATCGTCACCCGCACGTCGATCCCCAACGCGCGCTAACGCCTGAACTGAAATACGAGGCCGACTCAGGTACCCTCCAAACACTACAAATACAGGACGAAGGAAACTTTATTACCGTTCCCGACGTCGAAACACAACATCTAGAAGATTACCAGAAATCAAATTTATTTGATATTCTTTTCTCACAGCCCACCTGGTGTTAAGTGGTTACTGGAGCCCATAGACATCTACAACGTAAATGCCGCCACCCACCTTGAGATATAAGTTCTAAGATCTCAGTATAGTTACAACGGCTGCCCCACTCTTCAAACCGAAACGCATTACTGCTTCACGGTAGAGATAGGCAGCGTGGTGGTACCTACCCGTGCGGACTCACAAGAGGTCCTATCACCAGTAATTCTTATCATTATGACTTTATTAATGAGCGCTATAAGTACATGTTATTATCCGCAACATGCTTCGTCAGATTACAGAAATAGAGTTATCAGCAACATGCTTCGTCAAAAAGTACAATACTTACTTTCAGCTGCAAGAGTCATAAGTAACATAAATAGGTCCACGCTAACAGCAATGCGCGCGTAGGCATCGGCTAGTCAAACAAGCTAGCGCTATAATACATATCGACGCTTGAAAGGCAAACGTGACTAAGCGACAATGCGTGAACTTTAAAGTAGACTAATTTAAAGTTGAAATACCTGAAAACAAAATTTATTTTAACGAATCTAGCTAGTAGCTGTAGGATTGAAATGATTTTAATAGACCTAGAAATATATTTTTTTTGCGCATCGAATATGGTAATTGCCTATCATTTATGTACAAATCAGTTATTGTCGCTTAGTCACGTTTACCTTTCAAGCGTCGATATAATATAATGTGTGCTATATATGAGTCGACTATTATCAAAGGCGGCAATCTGACTTTTAGACAATGATTGGTAAATCAGAAAAACGAATTATTGACTTTGTATTCCATTGGCAGTCACGAAACTCTTCGGAACGACATCTTAGATAAATAACAGGTTAACTATTAACCTTTATTTAATGCAGGTTTTGAACCGTATTCTTTGAAGGAGACGATTATATTCAAATAAATCTGTATTGACATATCAATAAAAAAAATTTGTCCAAATGTACAGATTGCCACCTTTGATAATAGACGACTCATATAATGTGTTTATTTCGCGCATCGCTAAACACTGTAAAATAATAAGATAAACAACACTGCTTCAATATATTTATATATATTTGCGATAACGATTCCCTTGCAGCCTTTATTAATAGCACACATATGTAATAATGTATAACACAAAAAAAAGTGCAAAAACCAATTTGTTGAACATGAAACAAATACGAGTTTCAACGATGTAAAGAAATTTAGTTATGATTGTTTTTAGCTAACAAAGTAAATATTTAGTGCTTTCTACGTGTGCATTGCAGGGTTGCGTTTGCAAAAAAATATGTGAACAACCATTACAATTAACGCGAAGGTCCACAGGTCACATGGTTCTAAGTATTAGCCTGTTGAGTTTCTCAACAAGGTCTCTTCAGTGGTTTCCGTTTCCGATCGTGTGGTGGTAGATGCAGGTACACTTGAGCTATTCGACCTCATCTTGGGCAACATCTCAGGCAATTGTTAGCAAGCCTTTCCCTCTTAGCTGAGCCTTAGAGTTGGCCCCTTTGTTCTGAGAGGAAAAGTCTCTAACTCATATTCATTCATACTTAACGGTAGTCAGCGGCTTGGCTCTGCCTCTGACATTACTGAAGTTCATAGGCGACAGTAACCACTCACCATCAGGTGGGCCGTACGCTCGTCTGCTTACACGGACAAGAAAAAAGAAAATGCAATCTTTCCATAAAAAATCTTTCGACAGGAAAGGATCTCCACAAGTCATAAACTAGACAACAATATTCAAAAAAATATTTCTTTAACAGGAGACGATATGGATTACCAGTTGTCACCTGCATCTGTTAGCGAAGGTCGAGGTGGTGGATCTACGGGAAGACCAGTATACGACACCATTCGAGGTCCAGAATTGTTTTGTCCGGATTGCGGCGTTGCTTTCCAGCGAGCTGATTTACTCCGACGGCACGTTGCTGCGGCCCACAGGTAACTTTTATCACTACATAGTATAAAACAAAATCGCTTTCTCCGTCCCTATATCCCTATGTATGCTTAAATCTTTAAAACTATGCAACGGATTTTGATGCGGTTTTTTGTAATAGATAGAGTGATTGAAGAGGAAAGTTTATATGTATAATAACATCCATTAAATAGTGGAGAAATCAATAATAAATTACAGTTTCCGAAGCGAAGCGAGGGCGGGTCGCTAGTTTATACATAAGTGTACATTTAAATTAGTCTGGTGTATTCCTCCTTCCTTATGTTGTTTCTTGCTTGCTGATTGTTTTTAATTTTTTTGTTTCTATTATTTTTGATATTATTATACTATGTTAGTTGGCTGTTGGTTCTCCTTGTAGTAAATAAATAAATAATATTGTGGATGGTTATCTACGCAGTTACAAGCGACACGAGAACTCCGGCTCGTGGGCGGAGCACACGTGCGAAGTGTGCGGCGCCGCGTGCACGGATGCCTTGCAGCTATTGGCGCACGCCGAGCTGCACGCCGACCGCGACCGCGACCTGCCCCCACACAACAATAGGTACACTCACAATGTGTTTTTTTTTATGATTGAACTATTACTGGTGGCCCGGAGGCCTTTCCAGTTTCACCAGGACACGTACTCACAATGTGTCTGCGGGGACCACCTCGCAGAACAACCACAGACATATTCTACAACTATATTCAATCAATTAAATTTAGAACGATTTCAACTTTCAGCTGTACAATTTTTTACTATTATATAATTCATCTCTACTATAATTCCTTAAATTATCGCCATGTATTAACCTTAACACAGTTACGCACTTCTTGAATCTTTCACTTCATCAACGAGGGTTAACTGGAAGAGAGTGTCTGCATGGCGTTAAGTTCGCCTTAGTACAATATTTTTGTGCAATAAAGAATTTTCATTCATTCATTCATTCAATTTTTCTTATTTATAAAAAAATTAAACTTAATTCCCCTTAAAATATAATTAACTTTTTATAACTTATATCTTTCCTAACAATAGTAAAAATCTGACTGACAAGGTACTATCTATTTAGTGATATTATTTTAAAAATGAAATTCTAAATAACTAAACTCAACTTTTTTTTTGTTTGCAGAGTGAAACGCACGTCTAAAGGCAGAAGTAATGCGTCTTCGTCAAACATCGCTCGGCAGTTTCCATGTAGAGAATGCGGTGAGCAAAAATTTACACTTAAAGGCTTCGTCAAACAGAACGCGTAATTAGCGCGCGTCAGACCGCTAAAGTGACGGCACGCTATGACGCCGACATGTGTTGTACTACTATGGTAACATACCGTCAAACAGAGCCCCAGCGCTATAAGTACGCAGCGCTCTGTCGCGGCGTTAGGAGGCTTTGACGTCAGGCGTTGTAATTTTTTACAAATTTTACTTTAGCGTCCGAGTGATTGTGTATTAAAATACTGGATAATGCCCGAAAAATTAATAGAATTAGTTAGAAAATACCCATGCTTCTACAATGCCACATCTGAATCACTCGACATCTTAATACTTTTAAATTTTCATTTTGCTATCGAAAGGCACTATGATTTGGCGAATGCGTTGCGTCAAGGAGCGTTGGACTCATCTAGTCAATTTGTTTGACGTGAAAAGAGCGCGACGTTAAAACGCAGCGCTAAGTACGGGTTCTGTTTGACGAAGGCTTTAGTTATTAATGTTGCTAGTTATTAATGTTGCTCACACTGAAGCTCAAAATTGTGAGAATGATTGAAATGAGTAAATATACAGTTTTAATTCTTTTCGATTAGGGAAAGTGTTTGGATCCCGCAGCTCGCAGCAGATTCACATCCGAATTCACACAGGGGAGAGACCTTACGCGTGTCGATTCTGTTGGAAAGCCTTTGCTGATGGTGGTACTTTACGAAAACACGAGAGAATACATACAGGTCAGTTTTTATAATGTTACTAATTATGTGTGGCAGGTGTTATTTTTCAATATCTAATATCTTTATTTCGTAATTATCATGTAAAAATAAACATAATAATTAACAAAATATCTACTCATAATTTAGTTTTTTTTATTTATTGCCTATATGGGTGAAGGAGCTCACAGCCCACCTGGTGTTAAGTGGTTGCTGGAGCCTATAGACATCTACAACCTAAATGCGCCACCCACCTTGAGATATATAAGTTCTAAGGTCTCAGTATAATTACAACGGCTGCCCTACCCGTCAAACCGAAACGCATTACTGCTTCACGGCAGAAACAGGCAGGGCGGTGGTACCTACCTGCGCGGACTCATAAGAGGTCCTACCAGCAATAGCTATGAAATTTAAGTAATGTCAAAAGTAAAAATGTAAAAGTGTAAAAAAGTGCAATTTTTTTTCTATATCTTTATACTTTATAGCTTTTTTGTAGTAATACGAAAGTTTAAATGTTTTCTGTCTATAGGCGAGAAACCTTATGCGTGCGCTGTGTGCCCTCGCGCTTTCAACCAAAGAGTTGTGCTTCGTGAACATGTTCGATCGCATCATTCGGCGCCGGACAGATGTACTAACGGTAATAATTACATATTCTATACAGTACTACGTTTAAAAACAAAAACAAATTGTGACTCAATATATTTATTAGTCAACAGTAATAATTTGATAATGCCCGGACGCATAGATATAGCGCATTGTGATGCTTAAGGAATTCATACCATCATTTTATCCGTTTTTACACGCTTTTTAATAGCTTCACTTGTATGTATGTTTATAACTGACCCTTTAGACGCGATTTTGACCCACTTTAAACGCTAACCCAGATTTCATTCAAACTGTAGATTTATTGAGGACCGATGACAATACACTACTTTGATAAGATTATTCCATTATTCCATTTGTAAAATAAGATTTTTGCCAATTTATATAATTGTTATCTATAGTCGATAAGGCAGGAATTGCTGTTAAGGTACTTAATAGTTTTAAAAATACGCTTTTAGAAAATTTAACTAAAAAATGAAATAATAATTGAAATAATAATTCTTCTACTCATATCTGTCAAAAAAATATTTAAAACACCATGCACCCCACGCTTTTTTTTACAATAAAATATATATTTTTACATTATTTTCAATTTAAATTTATAAAAAATTATTTTCTATTTTTTAGTTGAATTTTATATAAAGCGTTTTTTTTAGTTTTTTTTTTAAAACTATTATTTATTTAGTGCAAAGTTGTCTTACGTTTTGAAACGAAAGATTAAATTGATCCTTACTTAATAATAAACTCAATTGTTTTGGACTTTAAAGGCGTCACACGCAACAAAGTCGCTAAGTTAAAATTAAATATTACAGGTGGACCCGCATATATATGTGTTGTTTGCGGTCGGACTCTGCACTCTAGCAACGAACTCGTACAACATCTCATACAGCATTGTGATGCAAATACAGCCATGAAAAGGCAACCACAGGTGAGAGACATTCTATTCAAGACATTGTCGAATATTAAATAATCAAACATTGTAAATTATTTTCTGTTATTTTGAATCACTACATAGTATAAAACAAAGTCGTTTTCTCTGTCCCTATATCCATATGTATGCTTAAATCTTTAAAACTACGCAACAGATTTTGATGCGTTTTTTTTAATAGATAGAGTGATTGAAGAGGAAGCATTATATGTATAATAAAATCCATTAAATAGTGGTGAAATACTGTTATTTTTGATGTTTCTAATGTGCTTCGCCCCGCGGTGTCACCCGCGATACCACCATAACCGCGGGTAACATCGCGGGACTCGGCTATCAATAATAAAATTTAATGTTTCCGAAGCGAAGCGAGGGCGGGTCGCTAGTATAGAGTATATAGTAGTAGAACCTTGTATAGTCCAGTCGCGGAGCAAGAAGAATTTCGTACGTTAACCTGTTATTACCTGTCTTTGTCACTCACGCGTAAATATAATGAGTCTCGCTCGCACAGATGCAATGACCGTCGTTCTCAGGGATTGTGAACCTATTACCTGAGACTGTAAGGTTTGTTCTTGTTTGCATGTTGGCCTTAAGTAGTAAGTAAGGCAAACAGTAACTCTGATACAGAGGAATCGGATTATGATTTTTGAATTTTCATTTTTTTATTTCTGCCGAGTTAGTGATTGTAACTCGATTTTTATAACTGTTATAATATAAAGTCTAAATAAATAATTCATTATAATAACAATACTTTTTTTAGTTTGTAAATTTTTTTCTCCTTCACACGTTTTATGTAAACTGCACTTAATATAAAAATGTTTGTGATTACTGTCAGTAGGTAACAAGGTCATTGTACAATTTTTTTCCTGCTCCGCGACTGGACTATAGTAAGCAGTGTCTTGGATGTTCCCCTGGTATTGCTGACATTCATAAAAAATATTATTTGCTGGCTACAAATATTTTATGTAGCTATTAAAATGGTGACTCTAACTTACAATTTTAGTGCTGATTTACCTAATTTGTATTTGTCAAACACGATCCCACAACATTATTGTTGATATGTGGTAGCGATTAATCCATACTAGATAAAACATAACTTTTTGTGTAAAACAATAAGACAAACAAATTAACTGGTTTTCATACTGTTGAACCAGTCTGGACCTCGAAAGTATAAGCGGAGACGGAAAATGAGCATGGACTCTTCTCCCGTGCACAACTGGGAGAGCAGCTCCCCGCCGCCCGCCTCCCCGCCCCCCTCTCCGCCGCCGCCCGACTCGCCCCCGCCCCGCGCCTCCCGGCCGCGCCGCACCAGGCTCGCCCACGCGCGCCGCACCAAGCGTCAGGTAACGCCCACCATTCGCTTACACGTCCAGGTCGCATCGCATTCGAGGACAACAATATTGAAAGTTGGTAAACGTGACGTCATAAACGTAAGACTTTTTTTTGTAAATCTATATTAATATATAAATCTACAGTGGTTTTTACGGATGTTCCGTTATAACTACTGAACCATGCATCCGATTGACTTGAAACTTGGTAACCATGTAGAAAATACATGTACTTAGTGGATAGGCTAATATTTATATAAGTGTTGGACTCCCTACACCAGTTACCAGGTACAGCTAGTATAATATAAAATTAAAACATTTGATACGTGCCTTTGAAGGCGTCCTTTTGATGAAAACTCTCAAGATATTAAATTTTTAACGAATAAAGCTGTAGATATGTTCCTCAAGCCTCATTTAAAAGTTTTATTTTAACATGTTATGTGATTTGCTTTTAGATGAGATCGCGCCGAACTCCGCGTCATCCGGCCGACGATTTGCGTGAGATAGCAAGATCGCCGTCGCCGGTCACTCCGCGGACGCCGGAGCCGATGTCGCCGGAGCCGCCGCCGCCGTCCGCTCCCGCCGACGAATCCAGACTCTTCAAATGCGAGATGTGCTCGCTAGAATTCGCGCGACGCGATGATCTTCTCCTGCACGTACCAGTACATATATGACGATCGAAAAAGTAATGAATTCCACGTAATTCAACAATGAATGAAGAGTTCGTAATTACTAGTGACTTTAATTTAATATGCAGTTTCGAAAAGGGCACACGTCGCATATTTTGTCAAATACGTTTTTTCGTATACATGTCGACGCTTGAAAGGCAAACATGACTAATCGACAATGCGTGAACTTTACAGTAGACTAATTTAAAGTTGAAATACCTGAAAAAAAATTTTTTTAACGAATCTAGCTGTAGGATTGAAATTATTTTAATAGACCTAGAAATATATATTTTTTGTGCATCGAATATGGTAATTGCCTATCATTTATGTACAAAGCAGTTATTGTCGCTTAGTCACGTTTGCCTTTCGATCGTCGATGTAGTTTTGAGGCTTACCTACACCCATTTTATAATAATTCCAGTAATTTTAAAATTCTTAATAATACTAAAATATATCTCAAAAGTTAATATTTTAAATTTTACACTACTTTAGAAAATAAACAGTTTTTTTTCATTTCCTGAACATTTTACATTTTGTGCCCTTTTCGAAATTGAATATTCAATTGAATAATTACTCGAGTAATTGTAAAAATCTTGCGGAGATGATTAATTTGGAAAAACATTGGAAACTTGACATCACAAAGGATCGAAATTACGAAAATTTGAGGGGGTAAAAGGCGTTGGTTTTTAGCCAGAGCACGATGACTGTGAAACAGTATAAAAACTAAGAGACTATTATTAAATTAATTATGTGAACATACCATTTAGTTTTAAATGCTTTCTGAGTGGTTGTGCGTGTTACGATATTTTGCACTTGGTGTCCGCTGAATCTCCTTGTTGCGTTTAAAAATAAAGCCGTATACAATTAGTAAATACAGTTTTGTATCTTAACGTGTTTAAAATTGTAATTAAAATTTTCAGAAAAAATAAACAATTTTATTTAAAATGGTGACAGTTTTAACTTTTTAACTGCAATTTGACAAAATTAAATGGTTATTTCATTTTAGTTTTAAATTTTGTACTTTCTTGTATATTGTTTTATGTAAATAATGTGTACATATAAAAATATAACTCATTTGGATATATCAAGGCTACATTGTGAATGACTAATTACTCTACTGTATTAGGATCGATGTGTAGCTAGCTATAGATAGCAATATCGAAAACAGTCAGATCTAGAAATTGTATTATCATATTTTAAAGTACTGTTTATTTTATGTACATACTTTTTTATACTTTCTGATAATTCTAATAGATAATGCCTTTTCACGAAGGCGACGAAGAAGTTATGAACTACTTAGAGAACTGCTGAAGATGACACAATAATATCATTAATCATTAAAATTTTAAAATTTTATTATGAATTTACAATTTCATTGGAATGATTTAATACATCAATAAAATTAAAATGTGAAGAAAAATCAAACGTCATGAAATCCAGAGCGATTACCTACAGGTAACTAAATTTGACTAAGAGGTTTGCTTTTATAGCTTTAAATAACGTCAGGCTTCACTTGAGCACTAAAGCAAAATAGTTATTTGGGTAGAATACTCAAATTAAATGACAGTCAAACGGCAGCCTAAAATTAGTGAACCTAGGTCATTACTTCCTAGAGGTTCTCTGAGTACATATTATTATAATTAACGGACGGACAATTGTAAGAGGGACGTGTAGGCTTATGAAATGCATTCTATTAACACTGCTAATTATGAGGCTTAAATATTTTTTGCAAAAGAAACTAATATTTTTATTGGATTTATTTTTCGTGTGCGATTTTTGTTGTAGAGCTTAATATGTTAAATAAGAAATAGGCAAGTTGACTGAATATCTTTAATGCCTCGTAAATAGCGAATCAAGGGAATCGAAATAAAAGATTGTTCAGAAATAAAGAAGTTGTAAGCGTTTTCATTTCAAACTAGACAGAACAAACTATATCAATATTAGACGAGACATATTAGGTGAGAAACCTTGCTTATGACAAAATTCTATAATGCTTTCTATTCAAGGAAATTTTTAGCAAACTAAAACCCAAACCTAGCTTATAACCTAAACTTTTAAACGCTTATAGTATCTCTGAACTCGAGTTTTGTTTGTCCTCCATACCTTTCTAAATCTTTCATCGGAATGTGATGAAAATTGGTAAAATTTTTGTTCGCGCTGTAGAAAATGTTTCTGTCGTATTATCATAGGAGAGTATATGGCACTCCAGTAATTCCAAAAAATCTATGTTTATCATACTATTTGGGGTAGTACCCAGTATAGTAGTATTAGTGGGTGAAACCCAGAATACCGAAGCGTATTCTGGGTTTCACCAGTTAATACTTTTTTAATAGCTGAATCCATTATCTTTGGATCTATGATTTCGTTGCAGAGGTTCTCAACAGAGGCTTCAAATCGTTGATTTTCGGGTATTATAAAAAGTCGCATTCGGTTTCGTAAACATTTTTAAAGGGAAAACGTGTGTTTTTTCACTATCCGAGAAACAACATTGTCGCGACAGAAGATAAAACGTTAATTAAGTCACCTCGTGAAATTTAAAAACAGACTTATCTAGTTTTCATATACAGAGGGTAGATTGACTTTTTAAATATGTTCGTCTTCTTGCCTAAACTACCTTCCTCCAAGTATGTTTTAGGAATACCGGCTCTAAAGCTGATGCGTTAGTCGCAGTGGTAACGATTAGGTACGTGGTAGTCGATCGTCAAACTGTTTTGATTTTTCTCCCTCAGAATGATAGTTTACGACATAATAAGTACTTTGCAGCGAAGCTGGGATGGTTCTCTAACATATTCTAAATGCTAATCGCCTATCTTATTTAATTATACATATTCTTGATGGACTACTCATCACATAATATTATTCATATGCTACTGTCATCATTTGAGTTTGTTTCAAGGATTATATGACTACTATTATTTAGCAGCAAAAAGCTAGGCATTCATTGAATAATGTTTTTTTTTAATTTTATATCTGCGTGAATAAAAACAAACTGAAATTAATTAGATACTTAATTCAGTAGAAAATATTAACAACAATCTTATGTATATGTAGATTTATAATTTTTGTTCAATCAGTTTTTCTATATTATGTTCTGAAATCAACTGCTATGTGCAATACATTCCCCTCGAGGCACATTAAATTTTTATGTAAGTAGTAATAAGAAAGCTTTATTCTTCGATAGTTACTGACTGTTAAAACTTTGTACAATAATAATTATTGAAAAATAAAATAATTGAGTATGTATGTAGCATGTTTTATTAAATTATTAATTATTTTGCGTTCTGCGTTCAGCGACTTATTAAAAGTTCACAAGAGAAGGTATATTATGTAAACCCGTTCCAACTTCCAAGCGCACGAATTCTGAGCGGCAGATGGGAAGTCGAGCACCAAGTCGAAAAAGCATGAAGTTCATGCGCGTGCAAAATCAAAAGAAAATGTTAAAAAGACGTTGTAGGGCCCGGGAATAGCTAATTAACGGCGGCTTAAAAGGGATAAGAAAAAGTTTGCAGGTTGAATTATCGTTTAATTACTTTGAAAGCATTTTCGGAAATACATTTTCTTGATTGAACAGATTAAAAACTTTTCATGCGATATGAGTGCGCCAATGCTTAATTAAACTGTTCGAAAAACCAGTTTCCATGTTTTTTTTTTAAAGGGCCTTCTGATATTATTATCAACGTTGAAAATTGTAATTTAAATAAAGTACGAATCACGACATTTTTTAAATCAAAGTGCCTCAACGTTGCGATGTAAACAAGAAATATTTATCTGCATAATCTACTTTCTAAATATAATTTTTTTAATTTATCTATAATAATTGTGAAAACCCACGATTAATTTGGGAAATTGGGCAGTATGTGTCCAGTCCGCACGGGTAGGTACCACCACCCTGCCTATTTTTGCAGTGAAACCAAGGTGGATGGTGCATTTACGTTGTAGATGTCTATGGACTCCAGTAACCACAAGACCAGGTGGGCTGTGAGCTCGTCCACCCATCTAAGCAATAAAAAAAATCAATATTAGTAGGTTTATTTATTTATTTTTTAGTTCTGAAGCTGATTGTCTCGTGAGTATTAGGAATTGCAATATTTTGTTTTTATATATGCTTCCACTTGTTCCTTAATTTTGTGGTCGTGCTCATCGTTAGTTACGTGTCACGGTACTGTAACACAGAATTCTCTGTGTTTCGCCTATTGCGGGATAGCCCTAAGTATTTTCCTTCATCAGCTCGTAGGATTTCAGTTCTACTATGTGACTGGTAGACTGAAAGATGAGCGTTGAAGACTTTTTTCTCTACCTAATCGCTGGTAGCCCTAAGGGTCTATTCCAGCTAATCACCGACTGGTAGGTGAGGTCATTCAATCTGAGAGTTTGCTAGCACTGGCCCTAGCAATAGTAGTGTTTCGCAGAATCTACCACCGGATCGGAATTGTAAACCACTGAAAAGACCCGGTGAGAAACCCAGTGAGTTGTGTCTATGAGCTAGTTCGCACGTCGAACTCTGACGGGAACGCGAGGAGCGAAGTTGTGTGAATTGTTCTATTTTGTTAATTTATAATAGCGGTGCTTTATTAACTGTTTAGTATCTGTGTAAGTGCACATTGTGGGAAAATAAAACAAAGCCACTGGACGTAGCTTCTCGAGTTCTTTCAAAACGTTCACTGAGAAAGTTTAAGTAAATAAACACCATTTACTGAGACCCGCATTATCAAGTTTCATTTAATTTCATCTCAAATGATTAAAATTTCAAATTAATCAACATTATTTCAATGCGGTCCATTAAATTTGTCATAAAACGAAATATGCATAATATTAGGAGACCTTCGTCTTTTCAGTTGGATAAATGGAGCTACTACTACTATTGACAGTTGACATTTGAGTCAGATAAACACGTAGGAGACTATCACATCTAACACAACTACATAAAAGCAAATTATATACTTACTGTAAACCATGTATGTTTTCAATGTGTCCAGATTATTAAATTAGTGTTTTTTTTTCATATCCTATTACAAATTGACAAAAACAAACAATATTTTATAGTAAATAGGCGGCAAGTAGATCCAAAATTAAATAAACGTCTAACGAAGGACGTAATTAACCAAGACCTGATTATCATCATCACTCTTGTGTCTTGCTGCTAATCAAAACGGCGGGCCGAACGAATATGAGGCGAGCCCGCGAAGGCTACCACTATCAGCCAGTGCCCAGAGTAGCTACGGAAGATACTATCGAAAATGAAAATGAACGAATGGCTGAAGAACTCAGTGGCAAGATATCTTCACTTAAATACATTTCCATTGAGTTAGGCAATGAAGTAAGGGACCAAGAAAAACTTTTGCGTGGATTAGATGATGATGTTGACAGAAGCTCAGGTTTCCTTGGAAAAACCATGGGAAGAGTTTTAAGGCTTGGCAAAGGGAACCACAACTATTATATTTTCTATCTATTCCTCTTCTCCATTTTTGTGTTCTTTTTGTTGTATATTATTTTAAAATTTAGATGATTTTCATTACCCATCCATCACTCCTGTGTATTATAAGTGTTTCGAAATAAATTTTGTATATGTTGAAATGTAAATAAAACATATGTATAAATTAAATGTTTATTTTATTTCACTTATTCCACAACTTTTACAATATGTTTCAATGATAAGTACTAGCTTGCACAGGTAGGTGTCAACATTTAATTTTTTCCTTCACTAAGTAACCATATGTTGTTTGAAGGACAGCCATAATAAAATACAATTGAGCCTTTAACCTTAGCTCTAAAGATAGTCAGCGGTATTTAAGTTTTGATTGTTATCTATAGGCTTAGGTATCCACTTAACTCACTCACCTACTTATGCAACAAATAAGTATAATACTTAAAATGATGCTCATATGTGATCATTAGTAAGTATTCCCTATAATAATTATGCTAACTAGTTTTTAAACTTCAATCAAAAGTATAATTCTTTTAAGATTTTACAAAAATCATCGCCTACAACTTCTTTACTTACAGCAACAAATAAATTACATGGCTTTCCGAGTGAAACAGAACAGATCCGTACACTGTCCATCAACAGAGCAATAATCCCATAAATGTTTTGTTGGTTGTTTCTACTGAAGAACTTGCTTAAGTCATCTAAAATAATTGTTGAGGGCACATTCTGCCAATCTGGTAGTGTTGAAACACTGTCTATAAGTGCTTCAATAGTTTCTACATAAAGAAAACTAATCATTTTCATGAAATGTCTATTCACTGAATTTAAATCTTGTGATAATGTGGGTAGCTGACTTAATTCTTCATGGAGAATATAAAGAACTCTTCCGTTTTCTGCACTGGATAAAGCTTCTTTAAAAAGATTTATTCTGTTTAAACTTGTTTCTTCAAAGTAGAATTGTATTTTGTTACCTTCCATAGCAAATACATTCAATTTCTGAAGTAGCTAATATAAACATCAAAATGCGCTATCTAAAAATTTGGCAAAAATAACAAGAAATAAGCAAGTAAAAAGTATTTTCATTTATGTTTATTTATAAATTTTAGTGCCTATTTCAAATACTTAGGTCATCTTTTCTCACTAAGTAATATGTATTATGTATCTCACATCTCTTTCTATTTAGTTCACACATTAATTTATTAGTTTTTTTTTGGTTCTGGCACGTTTTGTGTATTAGCCAGTGTCAAATAATAATATTTTTATAATTCGCCGTTTTAATTATTTACAGTTTATGAATAATAAAAAACGAAGGAAACTGTCCGTGTTAACCATTATTAATATTAGTGTAAGTTTGAATGAAATTAGCAGCGTGGTACGGTATAGATAATTGATGTTGAGAAAGTAATTTGATTAATGTAGTAATTAACTCTGCACATGATAATATGAAGTGAAATGTAATGAAGTTGATTAATATTATTAAACATGGCATAAAATGAAATGAAATGAGATGAGACGAACGAGATGATATGGATGAAATATAATCTCAGTAAAATGATGGTTATTTACTAAGACTGTCTCAGTGGACTTTTTGGGGGATCCCGAGAAGTTACGTCCAGCGGCTTTGTTTCATTTTCCCACATTTGTGCACTTTCACAGATATTAAACAGTTAATAAACCACCGTTATTACACATTTAAAGCTGGCGAAACACTAAATAGACAAAATAAAAACAAATCACACAACTTCACTCCTCGCGTTCCCGCCAAAAAAGTCACTGAGCCGTTAGTATTACACCGGTCACTCACATGCGCACGAATACGCAAACCCGCAGGTGTAGGACGACATTTGCGAATGATTATGCAAAGTTTTCGCTGCATTCGTGATTTTCCAAGCTGTGTCGGTTTTTTAACAGACATCAAAGCGCGCGAACCCGTTTGCGCTTCCTCCTACACTTGTTTACGAATGTCTTACGAATTTCTCCTCCTTTTTAATTCGTCAATAGAACATTGAAGAGAAAAAGAGTTTTTAATTCTTTCCCAGACATCATTAACAGCCATGCTGTTTTTATGGGATTTCTTTTGATGAAGATACGCTACACAGTAGACGTCACGAACTATGAAAATGGCGATACGTCCGTTACCTTTGCAATTGTCGGCGCAACTGGGCAAGCGAATGTGTGGGAGACTACGCGAAGGTTAGAGGTTCGCGCGCTTTGATGTCTGTTAAAAAACCGACACAACTTGGAAAACCACGAATGCAGCGAAAACTTTGCATAGTCATTTGCAAATGTCGTCCTACACTTGCGGGTTTGCGTATTCGTGCGCATGTGAGTGACCGGTGTAACAGCACAGATTATAGAATTACTACTTACACTATCGGCACGCTATGATGGTCGTTTTGACATATTACAATAGTGATGTGAAATGACAATTTATTCCCGAAAAAAATATAATGAAATCTATAAGTTTTTATTGCAAGTAGTACCTGATTAAAAAGGTTTAATAAAACAAAAATATAAATGCTTACTTAATATATTTGAACGATCTGAATATTGGAATTAAAATGAATATACATACTTTATATGGTTAGGTGTCACGAAAGGCTAAATTTAATCAGATTCGTTCCTACTACTATTTACATTGTCATCACTTGGATTAATTAGAAGTTCGTTTTCTACAATATTATTCATAATCTTCCCTTATTAATTTAACAGTTCTATTCACAACCTTTTCCCAGTCTCCTTTAGTCACATGCTTACAAGCTTCGTCTAATATTTTTAGCATTTTTGTTGGGGTCAATAGGGATTTTGTATTGCGTCTTGCAGCATATCCCTTAATTTGAGCCCACACCAACTCAATTGCATTATATTCACAATGGTTAGGTGGTAACCATATAACTCTGTGCCCATGTTCTAACGCTATTTCGTCAATGACGTATCGTATCTTGGTTGGTTTGCTTTCTTTTAAAAGACGTACTAAGTAATTCGCTTTTAACATATCTACGTTTGCATCTGCGCCATTTTTATGAAGCCATGCGATGATGTCAGCTTTCTTTTGGGATTGGGCAGGTGGCTTGTCAATTTACATCGAGTGATATGGGACGTTATCCATTATTATAATAGATGGTACAGGGAGGCTACACAAAATTGAAATAAATCATTCAGTACACTTTCCCCGTTCATTTCTTCATGATAGTCTCCAGTGGTTTTTGACGCAAACGCCATGAGAGAACCTCCGACAAACCCGTTGATGGTTCCGGCGTGACAAATTATAAGTCGCGATCCTTTCCCAACAGGAACTGTGGACGTAGATTTTGCATAGATATCGGTCCAAAAACGACTTACAGTATGGTTAGCATTAAGCCATGTTTCATACAAAAACACACAATTTTGCACATTTTCAATTTCTTTCACTTGCCGTAAAAAAGTATATCTTGCCATCACGATATCAAATCTCTCCATCAAGATTTTGCGTTTGTTACATTATCTGTATCGAAATCCAACGGTCTTTAAAATCTTCATTAAAGAACTTCCCCATCAGCTTCCCTCAGTGATTGCACTAACTTTTTTTTTGTTGGGTACTCCTTTCGTAAATAGTAGCCGTACACATATCTTAGAATGGCATCGGCATCAAAGCTAACGATGCCTACGACTGGTTTTGCTCGTTTTCTCTCTTTTGTTGTATGAAGTTTATTTTCTTCTGTTCCAGTCTCGCCAAATTTTTCTTTAGTTATTCGTCTAATAGTTCGTGGTCCAATATTAAGTGCATCAGCTACACGTTCAACCACTGACGTTTTAGGTTTTTTTTATTTTTTTTATTGCCTTTGTAGGCAGACGAGCATACGGCCCACCTGATAGTAAGTGGTCACCGTCGCTCATGGACGTCAGCAAATTGGCCCTCAATTTTAAGATTCACGATCGAAATAGTTACGAAGGCGTGTAACGAACTCACGCGTCTGAGTGTTTAGAATAGTTCTCTGCGTACGTACTTTAGTAAAGACGATCAATTTGTTCTAATGTGGGGTCCTCTCATAATAACATAAAAATATACCTACTGTTTGTACTGTTGTCACAACGTAAAAGACGCGATAATCCTTTTTTACTTAGTTTCTAATAGTCCCGTTTTAGTATTGCATTGATAATTTTTTTTTGTTGTAATCTCCTTGTACCTTTTCTTTTTCGGGCCGGAGCCGAACCTCCTACGAGGTCCCCGCGCCTAGGGAGCGTACGGGGTATGTGGGACTTGACTACTTGACGATCTGCAAGGTGTTGAGAGCAGACCGAAGGCCCAAGGATTAATCTCCTTGTACCTACTTTATATGTTTTTTTTTTATGACAGATAGCGTTAGCGAGTACTGTATTGTATAAAGCACAAGTTGCAAAAATGTCCACCTGTAAACAGCAAGTTATTCTTGAAAGATTCATTGAAATAGGGCTAGGAAGTGGAAATGATATGAATATAGCAGTTTAAACAGAACGAAGTGTAGCAGTTACAGGCGTTGTTTTTAAATCGTTCCACTTGCTACTATGGTGCCACCTTAATTGACTCCCTTTCAGCGGACGCTTTTTAATACACTGAAATGATGCTCCTCCCTTCTACTGTCCATAATTTTCTACCTGTGTTGATATCGATACTTTAAGGCTTTGTCAAACAGAACGCGTAATTAGCGCGCGTCATAGCGCGGCGTTAGTTTACGCGCGCTAAGTACGCGTTCTGTTTGACGAAGCCTTTAGCGATGTCTCATTTATGATGACCTAGGATTTGCGGAATATTCTTTTTTAGCATAACCTAACTATATGTTAAAAAAACTATAATTTCGAACAATGATTTACTTGTATGATTTGTTCCTTAATTTATAGGTTTTATATTTTTCAATATTGTTTTCGGAGATTCTCCGATTTTTGCTACATACTTCTCGTAGCTGTTGCCTTCTAACATTTAATTTAAAGCGTATAAGTGATTCGCATCAATAGCCGTCTAGCAGAGCCTCTAAAATTTTTTCACAATTTATTGACATTCAAACTTATTTTGAACAGCAAAGAGACTAGGTGTCTTGAGACACGTCTTTGTAGGCAACTTGAAGTTTCTATTACTCATATCATCACTAGCAGATCCCAGCTTTCTTGGGTGCGCTATTCAAAGAATGTTACTATTTTTGGTTTATGTATATATTAGTCAAAGCGAGCTTAAACATTTATGATACTCAACACACTATGGGTCAAACTTAATTCTTTGTATCGCACAGAAAAAATGCCTTAAGTTTAGTTGACACAATAAAAATATAAAATACGAAATAATTTTCTGTCCACGTAGTTTTTATTAACATTGGCCCGTTAAAACAATACACAAAGCGAGAATATGGTCATTTCATAAGTTCATAGGGCCCCTCGTCGGTTCCTAATTCGATGTTGAGGGATCCCGCAAACCCCACGGAGCTGTAGCTGGACTTGCAAAGTGCAAAACAATAAAATTAGTGCGGCTTTTAATAGTAATCATTTATAATCCTCTCGAAGTCTAGTCAAATATTAAAAGCCATTATAGTATTATTCTTTTTTTATGGAATTTACAAACAGTATCTATCACATATCTCTTCGAATATTTCCATAACAGTTTTTCTGTAGTTTAAATTGTGTTCCATGTTCTTTTTGATGAATTTTCCCTTGTCAATAGTAAGAATTTTTTTAAATTGATTTGGGTCACTGAACGTTTTTGTCGTAAATTCGTCATCTAACCATATTTGGGGAATTATACAAGCGGAAACGATTAACCCGAATTTCCTTTGTTCTTGGGCCGATAAAAATAGTTCCTCTTTTGTGAAACTATTAATAATATTCAAATTGGATATTTCTAAGCATAGCTGTAATTCAGTATAGTAATAATTGAGAAAAGTACTTAAATTTGCTTCTCTATACTTTTTGTCCAGATTGCAACACAATAAAAGCATAACATCACTAGCAGGCGGCTGGTAGCGTATGGCCTGAAAATCTACAAATAAACAGTCTGTTGGATTACCAGTTCTGTCTTCGTAAAGAAACATTATATTATTGTTCCATAAATCACGGTGGCACAAAACATTCCTATAAACTGAAGAGCACGAGCTTAGATTTAAGGCTGACAGCCAAACCTGACTCCAACGCGCATCAATTAGCTCCAACTCTTCTTTATTATACTTAGAATATGAATGGACAGTTTCAAGCGCTCCATTCATGCATTGTTGAAACCAAACATTCGACTCTCGGTAGCCAGCTTCATCAAAAAATTGATTAAAATCCTCATTCATTGAATAATTGCGCTGCAGTTCAATGCTTCTTCGCTCTTCAAAAATTATTGAAGACGCATGAAATCTCGCTAAAGTATTCAGGGATTGTAAAGTGTGATCTAAATCAAATTTATCGAATTTATTCTTAACTTTATAGCCAAGAGCGTTTAAGTCTTCAAATACCATTGCATCGTCTAAAGTAGCAATTAGCCTACTGCTAAACGGCTTGAGACCTGCAACAATAATTATTACGTCACAATTTACTTAAGGCCCATATCCGAGAGATTATACATTTTGAACTAATCTTACCGGCAACCATCATATTTTTCCGGATGAGAGAATAGAAGGATAATTCTTTATCGAAGAGTTTCATTTCCTTTATCATATTCGCTTTTGCCGGGTTGCATCTCGATATAGCTTTGATGAAAAAGGAAAGCACTCTTTCATCAGTCAAGTGACATTTCAATTTCCAGTAGTCAGCTATATACCCTAGCATTTGATCACTTGCTTTATAAATAGAATAGTTACTTATAGCACAGTCGTTTTCTAGATCCAGATAGTTTGATACAATAGATTTGACGTCCGCATCTGATACACAAATGCCGTTATCGCAGATTGGCTTTGACTGAGAATCCATAACTGAAGAACAATGTATGTTCCTTAACGAATACAAAATTATTAATTGCAGATAATTAGACACGCACCTCAAATTATAGTCACCGCTCTATGGCACAATATTAACATTAACTAAGATTATAAGAGTAAATAAGATATATTAAACCTAAAACAAATAAAAAATTATTTACATGTAGGAAACCATGAATCTCAAATTTCGATATATTCGCAGTTTATGATAAAAGTCAAGTCTTTAAATCATCTCTGCTCAGTAATATATGATTTTGTTAATGTTTATCGGGTCTATGTTGGCTGCTTTCATGTGGATATATGTATCTTTCAATAATTTCATCGAATAATTCTAGTACCCTTTTTCGATAAGATGCATCTTCTTTGGCGATTTCAATAAAGTATTCACCACGAGAAACGACATTCGCTTTTTTACAATTTTCAGGGTCATAGAATATTTGTTTTCTCTTCTCTTCGGTCATCGATACTATTGGAACTATTAACGCAGCTTGGGTAATTCCAAACATAATGCTATCATTGTACGCCTTTATCAAGGTATCTTTGTCCATGATTTCATTGATTTGAATATCTTTTATGAGTAATTCTTCCGATATCGTGTCATAATAAAGATCGATGAGTTCGTCTGTATAATTGTATCTGTCACTTCTGGTCGTGTTAAAGAATATGAGAGATGACAAGTCCAGCATCGGAGAACAATACAAGACTGTTTGAAAGTCAACTAAAACAGCATGATAAGAATCTTCACATTTTTTTAACAGTATATTGTTCGTCCACAGATCACGATGTGCCACTACGTTCCTGTATTCAGAGCTGGGTTTCATTAGAGCTAATGCTCCATCATATAGCATTGGTATGATGAAATCTAAATGTCGAGAAAAATTTGATTCGGCTTTAAACCTTGAAAACACTTTTAAGAAATCAATAACACCGTTTCTGCCAGTATTCCGCCAGGCCATTCCTTGTTCAGGTTCTTGGAGGTATTCGCTATAGTCTTCCCAAATTCTGTAGGGTCTTCCGAGTTCTTTAGATTTATTTTCCTCGTAAATATATGATTCAGCGTGGAATCTAGCTAAACTTTTAACAGCGGCTCTTAACATTTCTAATGGCATGGTCTCCTTGTGGTCTGGCATGGAATATCCAATTGTTGTGATATTTTCAAAAACGAATATATCCTCTTTTATGAAGAGTAGCTTAGGGCGCCACTTACGGGAAGCTAAAATAATGATAACAAATTATACAACGCTTCTTATAAATTTACATATAGGTAATAATTCGAGGCTAGGCATTTTGGAAGGGATTTCATATTACCTTCAATGCTCCGAAAATCTTTGAATAATTTACTGAGCATAACATACTCTTTTTTGAAGAAGTTCAGTTCTTTTAAATACTGAGCTTTCCACTTGTCCAGCCTCGGCATGCATTTTATAAACAAGTTTAAATTAGTCCGGATCCCTTTTGATTCGACTTGAATAACAAGTTTAAGATGATCTCCAAGGTATCCGATGACTTTATTAGGAAACTCTTCAATGCACCAACTTATGACGTTATTAAATCCACATATTTTTGCTATTGACAATATTTCTTCTTTATTCAGTAATTCCATTGTTAAAATTATTATCACAACAAATATTTCAGAATTACTATCTTGACAACTTTATGGAAATATATAAAATAACGTTGCTTCGAGCTACTTCATTACATTATCTTAAAGTAATTTTGATTGTTTGATGTTTGTTTTGATGCAAAATTAGAATAGGTAAGGTATGTATGTAATAACGAAATAATTTTTTTTAAGCGGATAACAAATTGTTTGGTGTCAAAAGTTTGATTGGTATGAGTCGTCTATTGATATTGGCGATTTAAGTGGTTCGTGAAATAATTCTGTTAAAACACATACAAAGAAATATATGTGACAACATACCGTGACATATCATAAACGTTATAAAAATAATAGGTATATCTTGAAATTTAATATTAGACATCGTCCACAGTTTATTAAACCGAAGGATAGCACGAAAGCCACTAGTTATTTGGAAATTATTAGTAGCAGACTAAGGATATCAGTAATAAAGTGATCGCAAAATCAGAATATTTATTTAAAATTGAATACACATAATTAAATTCCAAATAACGAACTCGTCGCGTGCAAATCTATGAACGGATCTTCAAGTATTCTGTTAAGTTTCTTTGCTTTGACGGCTTCGTAATTCGGTGTCCAGAGTTCGGTTGCTCTTGGTGCATAGGGGCCGTTTAATTTTATTACATCATCTTCTTCATCGCTAGACTGATCTACGTTCATTTTCTCCTCGAGGTCTGTGACTTCGTCATCTTTGGGCTCTTCTTGGCCAGCTAGTTCTTGTAAAAATGTTGTACAGAGGAGACTTACCGGAGGTGTCATATATGGCGGCGCCATCGATATCTGCGAGGAAATTCCAATTATTTTTTCGTCTTATCACCATTATTGGCTTTAGTAATTGTGAGCTCGCAGATATTTCTACCAGCATTTTGTTTGTTTGTTTGTGTAACGAACCAATTATGCATTCCGGTGCGAAGAAAAATAGAGTTGTTACTACAACACATTTAAGACTTCGAACTAATATCCCGCAAATGGGTAGTCACATTCATGTTTATTAAATCTATAGAGATCGTTAATCCCTGGAATTTGGGTTGACCGTGTGTTCTTCAAACCAACCATATCCAAAACAACAACAACAAAAAAAAATAGTAGAATTAAACGAACTAATAATGAACATGCAGACGGTACTTTAGATCTGTAACATTATCAGTGCAAATAGGTAGTACAAACCTGTGTAATGGAAAAGATCTTAATGTTTATCTATCACGTGGTTCTAATGTACATAACAAATTAAATTCATTACAGTAGGCAATTTAATATTAACTACACTGCTTATGTTATCAACACGCTTAAGAGCGCGGGAAGTCCGTGGTAGGTTGAAGGTCGTAGGTTCTAGATTGGCTAGTTTTCTTTTGTGAAAGCCCTAACTACAACCTAATAACAGCTACTTTTAATATGGCGTTTTTTGTTGTCATTATATTTTCGACGTTTCAAATACTTTACAGCTTCAATGGTCGCTGTCGTCTGTGTAAATGAAGTTTGAATTATGTCTCCTCTTTATATGTACGAAATCGTAATTATAATCAAAGGAAAACTATTCTAACTAGAGTTATACCAATTTTATACAATCTTTGCTTCCCTTTCCTATTTTTATAACCATTTATAACTTTCCCTATTAATAACGAAGCGACTCCACGAGCTAGTACTATAAAAGTTATGTACAAAATTTGACTCATCCAAAATGTTCGCCAGTCTTGACGTGATGTCTTATAATCCTGACTACCACACAAGTTCGCTTCGGTTTCGATCGGTCGGAGCTTTGTTAAACAGTAAAAGCTACTTATTCGCGGGGTATATGTTCCGTAAATATGACGCGAATACAGAAATCGTGAATATGGATAAGCGCTTTTACAAAGTATATTCGGTTGGATATCTACTTAATGGAATCCTTTTTATCAATGTGCATGTACCGATGTACTGATTAGATCTGAGAATAAAGAAATCTTTAGCCGCGAATATAGGAATTGGATCGCATTTTTTTAATCCGCGAATAGTGAAAACATGAATGAAAGTAGCGCGAATAAGGAGCTTTTGCTGTACTGAGTGTATGTTACGGGCTTTTTTTTTCATACCTAAGCTGATGGCCTTGAGAGGCCATTTCAGCATAACCCTAACTAATAGGTGAGCTCCCGGGGCTCAAACCTGACGACGTTGCTAACACAAACCCTAACAAGAGCCGTGCTTCGCAGAATCTAACGCCGGATCGAAAACGCGACCCACTGAGAAGATCCGGCGAGAGACTCAGTGGGATGTGTCGGGTTCGATGAGGACGGCGACCGGTGCTTATGGTACCTAAAAACACCGTTAATAGATCGGGAGGATCCGCAATGACGTGTTTATGGGCTACTATAGCACGAGTTTCGGAACGTCGATTACTAGATGGATACATACGTTCGAGATGGCCGCACTGCTCGTAGCGTCCACGTCTGACGCCAGCGTGTCGACCGGTGCGCCTCTACGGACTGCGGACAGTTGTTGTTCGGCCAGCAGGGTACTGAACTTGGAGACGGGCGCGTTGCTGTGCGGGATCGATTCAAGGCGTCCCTCTTTTGTTTTCTCCGGTTCGAAACTGAAGACCTCCTGTTGAAACAAAGCCTAACGATTTAAAACGTTCTTAATTCGAAGAGAACCCAGCGCTACTGATCGAATGCGAAAATATAAAATTCGGTGCAATGGAATCATTAATACTAATAAAAAAAAATACTGGTTGCAGGACATCTTGTGAGTCCGCGCGGGTGGGTACCACCACCCTGCCTACAGTAATGCGTTTCGGTTTGAAGGGTGGGGCAGCCGTTGTAACTAACCTTGAGACCTTAGAACTTATATCTCAAGGTGGGTGGCGCATTTACGTTGTGGATGTCTATGGGCTCCAGTAACCACTTGACACCAGGTGGGCTGTGAGCTCGTCCACCCATCTAAGCAATAAAATTTTTTTATCTCTTTTAATGATTTTTTTTTTATTATAATGGCAAACGAGCTCATCTGGTGTTCAGTGCTTATCGGTACCCTTAGGCATCAGAACGCAAGCTCCGGCATCCACTTTGAGACGTGATGTTGAAATCTCAATTGCATCGTAATAATGGCTGTCCCATACTTCTATTTCTGCCGTGAAGCAGTAATACGTTTCGGCCTGAAGGGTGAGGCAGCGTTTGTAACAATACTGAGACCTTAGAACTCATATCTTAAGGTAGGTGGCGCATTTACGTTGTAGATGTATATGGGTTCCGGTAAACACTTAACACCCGGTGTGCTGTGAGCTCGTCCACCCATTTGTGTAATAAAAAAACATTATACGAGACTTTTAGAAAGTGAGGCGATGCTATTCTCGGCCTGTTTCAAATATAGATACATAGGTATAGACCTAAAAAAAAAATGGTATAGACCTATGTACACATAGTTATTCTTAGCTTAATTAGTGTAATCGTTTTTTTAATCATCAGATGAGACTACCCTGCTAAATAGGAAACTATTGAATATTTTTCTCATACAACCTAATATTTACTATACATTTTAGTACTTGAAGATTGAGCTCTAATTACATATAATTTATTCAATAAATACTATTTTTAATCGTTTATAGAGACCACGTATACCACATGTCATTAAGAAGAGTGGCAACAGTCTTCTGAACATCACATCGATCAAGATCGAGGGACTGCTAGTCAATAGTCTTTGCAGCAGGCACTTGGGAAAGACTCAAAAAAGTATTGTAATAAATAGTCAGATACTAATTAATGTGTTCGGTTTTTAAGTTACTCACATGGACTATAAGTAATAATAACAAAATGTATGGTTTTGTAGGGACCACAAATGTCCCCATAGCAACTAATAAATAATTATATGTATGTGTTAGCGGTAATTATATTGCAATGATGCTACGCTAGTCTCGGGATTGTCGGGCTGTCAATAGCACGTTAGGTTGTAATCCCAATATACGTTAGTCACTTAACTGAACTGGTTTCTTATTAATCCTTGCCCGCTATAGAGACTCAATAGTTTCTACTAAAATATAGGTTAAAAAAAACATTAAAGTCTCTTTTCATATGGCCTGACGTACAGAATATAATATGTTTTACTTACAACATCATTTCTCAGCAAATATAACGTAACACCGTCTTTCGTCGACGCTCCGAAGGCGCATTTTTTGAACACTCCTAAATTCGGATCCGAGACGCGTTGCTGTGACATCAGAGGCTTGGAACTGTGAGGAGTAAATATGTGTACTGAAACGAAAATGATGAAGCACTGTTAAAAATGTAATTTTTGAACTGATTAGAATATTAAATTGTATTAGACAAATGAATAGTTTGAAAAATACAAGCTTACTCTGTAAATGAATGGTAAATGTAATTCTAATAGATTTTAACTGCGTGTCTCGAGTGGGAGCATTCACGTATTCATTCTGTTTGGTATGAGCTTCCGTAACATTTCGATATTCTGACATGAGACCAAAAGTTGGGAACTTTTATATAAGGAATTGAGCTGGTGATGTTGCTCGGTAGATATACGCTCTGAATATTATTGTTCGGAATTTTTATATATATAATATGTGAGTTTTTCATGAAAATGTACGATTAGCACCATTTAGGCATCTGTTAAATATCTTGTGGTATACGATAGCTTCCACCTCAGTTTTCCTTCGTCGTTATCGCTATAATGTCTAAAGTTTTACTTACTATCATTATTCGAAGTAACAACGGCCATTTTGTTCGACAGTAAATCACTGCACAGAGCCATGGGGTTCAATTGAACTAACCATTTAACGGTCAAAGATAACAAACTCCAGACGGCCAAGCAAGATTCCGTTGTGCACACCAACTGCAATAATAGTTATTATAATAATTTTATACCAGGCTATTTTGAATTACGTTCCCATAAAAAGCCAATTGCCAAATGAATTTTGTGGTCAATTATCTACGTATATTTCACAAACTATCTTTTTACTTATATCGGTCAAGGGCGGATCCAGCTTTGGCGCCAGGAGGGGGTCACATAGTCGATAGATAATAAATAAATCATGATGTTCTTCAATTAGTCCAAGTTAGTTCAAGTCCTGGAACTAGCTCGGGGGGGGGGGGGGGTCATGACCCCCATGACCCCCCCCTGGATCCGCCGTTGATATCGGTCGGAAACTGACTGATAATTATAACGAGTTATCGTGGCCTAAAGGTTAAGACGACAGGTATACTCTCATTAAACGAAGCACCTGTTCCGGTGTTCAAATCCCGCAAAGGGGCACCAATTTTTCTAATTATATATCTTTATTTAATAATCTGTTTCATATTTGTTAATCTGTTATGTTAATCTAAGCTGTTGGTCTTTCATGAAATAAATAAATAATATCATGATATATGTGCAAGTAAAACCCGCAAAAATTGTACCAGTTAGTTATATTCCAATTCTAATGGTTATAGAACGTATTGCATGCGACATTGGCACTAACAAGCTGTCTAGTTATTACTACAACCATGTCATCTTCTGTGCAATATGAGACATCTTCGAATAAGCTACAATTTCTTCAATTCAGTGTCGTAGCAAGCAAGCGTGGCAGCATTCGCAAACGCAAACGACATCTTTTTTATTGCTTAGATGGGTGAACGATTTCACATCCCACCTGATGTTAAGTGGTTACTGGAGCCCATAGACATCTACAACGTAAATGCGCCACCCACCTTGAGATACAAGTTCTAAGTTCTCAGCATAGTTACAACGGCTATCCCACACTTCAAACCGAAACGCATTAGGTACTGCTTCACGGTAGAAATAGGCAAGGTGGTGGGGTATCTACTCGTGCGGATTCACAAGAGGTCTTAACACCAGTAATTACGCAAATTATAATTTTGCGGGTTTGATTTTTATTACACGATGTTATTTATTCCTTCACCGTGGAAGTCAATCGTGGACTGACTCTCTCGTGTATCATCGATGATGTGTTTATAAAATCTTTAGTTATCATGATATTAGTAATTATTATACTTACGTAATGTGCAGCGTCGTTGTTCCCGAATTTAACGTCGACGCCTTTCGGCCTCAAAGCGGGATGAGACAGACTCGTCCTTAAAGTGCACAGATATGTGTCCCAGAGTGTAAGCTTACAACCGAACCACGCGGCTATTAACGACCCATCTCTTGACATAGCCAATCCGCTCATTTCGTTTTCGCTGTTACTGCACGAGCCAGCGCTCATCCTGTCGTCCGTTATAGTGTATTCGTTGTGAAAGTTTGCCAGCTTTTTTACCGGGTCATCTTTTCTCATTTCCTTCATGTAGGGGAATTGAGTGAAATCATCGCTGGGCTCGGAGTGACCGATTTTAAAATTGTTCAATATACCTTGGGACAAGTACTGAGCCACGCCCGATGAATAGTAACACGCTGTCAAACACACCCAAATGCCCCTCTTGTTATTCGAACAGTCAAATTCCCAAACTCTAAATTTTTGATCCAATCCGGATGACACGCACAATTTTCCATCATAACTGAACGCCAGAGCAACAACCCGACAGCCGCCGTGGGACAGGTTTATGCAGGTGTTCATCAAGAACGGTGATTTTTGTTTGTTATTCTGATTTATCGTCCAGAATTTTAGCCGTTCTTCTGGGTACATAAAACCGTCATTTCGATATTCCGATGTGACTAACCATTGCCCGTTGGGGCTTAGGGATGCACATGTAATTTCGGTTTGTAAAGGCATAAGGTTCCACCTCTCAGGTTGTATCCGATTTTGACCAGTGATGTCAATCTAAAAAAAATTTTTTTTTAATGCATTAGATGCGGTTCATGCTGTTCCCGGGAAAAAAAGACAGCAGTACTAGCGATTCCTAATTTGATAACACTATAAAAATTACGTTTAATCGAATCATTAAAAACAAACTTATACTTATAATGTACACAATTAAAAATGAACAACATCTACCAGCACAGGGCCACAGAGCATTGCCCATACAGGCTTTTGAAACATGAACTGACTAAAAGATAAACTATTTGTGATGTGGTTAGTAATGGGTTTTTTATCACTTTTCTACTAATTTAGAAATTTATAGCCAGTATTTTATCCAGACCTACAAGTCAGTTTCAGTGAAAACATTCAAATTATTGTTGTAGATTGTCCAGTGGTCTTGACCAATCAAAATAAATCATTATAGAATAGGTAGTTAAGATCTCGTTTCCCATATTAATGTGTGAGTGGTGGTATTAATGTTTTAAATTAAAAATTAACACAGATGTGCAGCATCATACCTAGTCATGTCACATTATTGTATAACTAAATGTGTGAAGGAAGTCTCTTGTTCTCAAAATTGTGCTTACGTTAGGCGTTTCTAAAAATGTTTGGTGCCTAATTGGTAAAATGTGTATTCATATTGAGCTTATACATGTACCTAGGAAGTATTCAC
This sequence comes from Bombyx mori, assembly GCF_030269925.1. NCBI lineage: Eukaryota > Metazoa > Arthropoda > Insecta > Lepidoptera > Bombycidae > Bombyx > Bombyx mori. The sequence goes on from NC_085114.1 coordinate 8,370,854, forward strand.
TGATAAAGGAATAGCATTGTTCAGTCAAAAATACATTAGAGACTTCAAGCTCAAGTGTTACGGCGCATGAGGACCTGGCGCTAGGTAGTTCTAAAGCCAGGTCGGTTGTAGATTTCTCTAGGCATCTATACAAATTTTTTTTTACAAAAGATTGGCTCATTTGTATTTATAAAATGGGTGAACCTATGTTACTTACATTATATAAAACTTTGTTGGAGGTTGTAGAATACAATTGCAAGTGACCGGTCGGTCCGTGCATTAGTAGAGCTCCAAGCTTGTGCTGGTAGATAAGGACAGGTTCGAGAGTGCGCGCAGTGGGCGAAACACCACCACACTCAGCTATTGTGCCAACAGCATGCATTTGTGCATTCGCTATCACTATTGCTGGAAAAAAAATATTATAATAATTATTTATTTATTTAATCATTTTTCATATAATTTTTACTGCCTGCTTTCTTGTTGACCTTCAATTATTAAAGTTCTTAACATACTATGAAATTCGTCCCGAGTGCCTTCTTTGATATGATTATGTTGAAATAGATTTTCCACATGCCAGCATAACCTTGTAATTAAGGATGACGGATTTCGTTGAGGCATTGTAAGAAAAATAATTATAAAAGGTTTTTTTTCGTTAAAAAAAAATACAATGACACATTAGCCTCAGTTTGGTATAGGCTAACAAAAGTGAATAAATACTCACAGTTGTTTGTGAGGGTGATTGCAATATGTGTGTTGTTTGTTGTTATATACCGCACCAATCCAGGAAGGCGAGGAAGGAATGACTTCTCTGCAGCTTTGTATGCCAAGCTACCCAAGGTCCACTTCACGAGCACCGATTCCACACCTCCAGAGTATAAATAATTACCTAGACAAGTTTCCTTTTGAATTTGATTATATCAAGATATAACGTTTTGCTTTTAAATTCAAATTTATCATGATATAAATTACACATTTTTGTATTTGAAAATATCCAAACCTTGCATTGAGAAACACAAAGCCATAGGTGGCAGGCAATGCCAATGAAACACTTCTTTTGCTGCATTCCTAATGTCATATAAATTTCCTCTGATGACTGTGGCTCGGCCAAGAGTGTCTGTTACTGCTAATGTATTGATACTTTTGTGACAAGCTACAGACACTATTCGATATTCTGAGAAATTGTAGAAACTGAAAAAAGACAATATTTTTGTGACCTACTTTTGGAGATTATTCAAAATGTTAAATAGATGATACAAATCATATATTTGTATTAGTGCTGAAAATGGATTTTGGATAGTAAATAAAGGGTTACACCATTAAATTATTCATTAAGCTTTATGCACAAAACTACAGTGGTATACTTAATTATAATATCATTTTCTAGTGCTTGTTCATTTTTGATAATCAATTATAATTATTAATGAAACTAGTCATCATCATTGACAGATCAGATACAGGTATGCCAGCCTTCAAGAAACAGCATTAACATCAGCATTTTCAAAGACAAAGGGGGCTTTACCTATGCTGCAGGGTGTGCTTTGCAGATGGGTGCAGCTGTCTTAGTTGGTGCCGGTCTTGGCATTTTTAATGATCCTGCTACATTTGTACCTATTCCATTGTCACCATATTCTTACTAGAGAGTATTAGGGTAATGATTGCAAAAAGAGTTCAAATGTTAGTCTTGTACATCTAAACTCTCAAAAAAATTGAGAGATGTATTGTCTCTCATAGCCAGTCAATATTTATGTAACTTACATTGCAGATGTATTCTGATTGTAAATGCTTTGAATGTACAATGATTTTGTTCCATTACAGATTGCAGCAAATCTGTCATCGTTGTTCCAACCGAGAGCAACCTTTATCAAAGGTTGAGTATTCCATATCCGAGTTCCGTATTCACAAAGTAATTCACCAGTTTTTATTGAATATGATGCATAATGTATGTTTTTTGAGTATGAACCACCAGCTCCAGTTATAAAACATTCATTTTCATTTATTAAATCAAATGTCAGTACTATTAAATTTGCAGGTATTTGAAGATGCTGAAAGTTAAATTTATAATAAAAATATAAACTTAAATGTTTATGAAAAACTTGTTTATTCTTTAGCACTTATATTAATTGTTATTAATTTATAAACAAGTTATCTGAGATGAGGAATGTCTGATCCCATCATGCATTTTTTTCGCATAGATGTATGGGCAAGCTCACAGCCACCTGGTGTTAAGTAGTTACTGAAGCTTATTGACATTAACAATATAAATGCCTCCACCCACCTACACACTACCTAGAACTATGGCATCTTGCCATGGACCGACCAGCTTTAGAATGTACTTCTCTCCACAGTATTTCTTAAGCATGGCTTTCTTTAAATGGTTTCTCCTTCTTATTCTTCATGGTTTGCGGTGAGTACTCAATGGTAGGTTGCTCAGCTTGACTATGCCCCTGGCATTGCAGATGTCCATGAGTGATGGTAGCCATTGACAACTAGGCGGAGCATATGCAGATTCCTTTAAGTACAGGCTTACATTTTCTAAGCCATCAGTAAATTCCAGCTGGTGATTACCAATCACTAATTACCTTTTACAATACTAATGGAAAGAGTTGGAGTAGTCATATTCTAGACTGACGCTGCACAGAAAACTTATTTTTATTTTACCAGAGCTGTAACAATTCTACTTACAGTATCTCTGAGAACTGCTCCTTTGTCCCACGTCCATATTGTGACCAGTCCAGATTTAGAGCAACCATATAAATTGTAATCTTCATTTTGGGGAAATTCTATTCCAACAAACCCATCAATGGGAGTTTCAGATTCTAAGGTCCTGACTAGTTCGCATGTTTGTACATTGTATACATGCACTATATCTTCTACTATTACTGCCACTGATCTATAACATAAATAAGCCGCCAATTTAATGCTTTTTCTTTAGAACGCGCAGCTTTGATCTATGCAGATTAAAACATACTGTTCTCATAGGTTAAAAAAATTATACTTATATTTTAGAGCATTCTAAATTGTAATAACATAATTGTTTGAATATTATGGACAATTCATTTAATCTATTCATTAATATTAAGATTTTGAATTCTCTGTTAACATTTTAACATCGTGGATATAAATGTGTTGTTTTACTTACTCGCCGTCCGGAGAAAATATTGGGCGTCTTTCTATAATACTTCTACCCGCTTTTCTTTTAAGGCAATATTTTAGCTTATTGGCTGTATCTACTTTAACGACCATTTTGTGAAATATTTATATTAAATTCATTTCAATGCAATGTAAACAAATAGAACATCTATCTTTGATGGAGCCTGACATAACCTCAATCCTTTTTTTTTTAACAAAGAGAATTATTGTGGCAAAAGAATAATTATTGGGAAAATTTAACTCCTTTAAAATTAAGGTAAATAGCTAGTCTACTACTACTTTTGTTGTGGTTACCACTACATCTATTGTAGGAAGTAATTTTGAAGAACTTGTCAAAATTGGGCATTCGTTATTCGTTACCTGAGAATTTATTTAAGAGAGTGTACTACAAAGTGTACCTATATCAAGCTCAAAACTTATGAGTGTTCTGTGTTTGACCCATGATTCAGCTGTTAATTTAATGTTTCTTCAGGTTGAAATGAGTAATGACGAAGGTTTATAAGCTATTAAGAATCTGTGAAAGTGCATAAATGTAGGAAAACGAAACAGAGCCGTTGGATGTAGCCTTTCGGAATCTTCCAACAAGTCCACTGAAAAAGTTTCTGTAAATAACCAACATTTTAATGAGATTATATTTTATTCCACATTAACTTGCTTCATTTAATTTTATCTCAGTTGATTAATATAGACATGTGTAAGTAATGCGAGTGATATTACTCCGGTAATATTACTCTACGATGTAATGCAACATCACACATTACGCGAAGGAAACAAACATCACACTATCACTCAATATGTTTCTTTCTTTGTCGTGTAATGTTGCTTAATACACGAACGGAACCGAGCGAGCGAGACAGACCGATCGACCAAAATAAATGAGCAAGCGACATGGAATTATTCCTAGTGATTTTGAACCGTATGCCCTGGCCGCTAGGTACATTTTTATACCTATGGTACGTCTGAATTTTAATATAGGTATTTGTGTTTATATTTTTCATGCGGCCAGCCAGTAGTTCCCCGCAAGTAGTTACTTAATTTTTAATTCGCAACTTTTGTAAAATCGCTAGTCGCTCGTAATTGTTTAGTAATATTTCATATTAATTTCTGTGTTTGAATTACTTAAGCACTTGTATGAAGATAGTTTTATTATTTGTTTTAATGCGTGTTTAATAAGTGAAAGAAAGAACGGCGTCTAAATGAAAGTACAGTCCTCCTTGGATGCACTTTGAGGATATCGCGCCGAAACAATGCATCTACTGCTCTCGTATATTAACATTATTGTCGAGCTCAATTTGCAGTCTAAGTCGCCATATGAAATCCGTTCATCCCACAATAAATTATATTAAGTAAAAAATAAAATTATTATATTATTAAGTAAGTCAATCTCTGTCAAGTAATATAACAGTGTATTACAATACAAAGTTCATACTTTGTATTGTAATACACTACTGTAATGACACACCCGAATCATTACTTAAGTGATGTGTTCATACACATCACTTAAGTAATGATTCGGGTGTATAGATACAATGTACTCGTCGTCACAGTATCTATTGAACGCACCGAGTAATGTTAAGAGTGATGTGTAATGTTTTCGAGTAATATCACCTGTCCGTAAAAGTGATGTCATATCACATTACATTGGCAAGTGATGTTTTGCGCAAGTCTAGATTAATATCTCAAATTAATCAACTTCACTTCATTTCACTCCATATCATTTTTCATGAAAGAGAATAAAATATACAACATACAAAAGATTAGGATGTAACGTTAAAAATTTAGGATACCTTCGCCTTTTTACTTGGAAAAGTGGAACTACTACTGTCAGATGTCAGGTTTGGTGAAAACTGAAAACTGTCAATGAGAATCCGGCGTGTTATTAGTTTAGATTCAGGTCATTTCAGGTTGTGTAGTCTTCATTTATATCAATACCAAACTTTAACACAACTTAAAATATTGTAGTACAAAATGTCTGGCGATGCTTTAGAAGCTCAATTGCAAGTTAGATTTATAACTAAACAAGAACAGTAAGTTTTGCACTTGTTTTGACATGTGGTCCAATAAAGTACTTCGCTCTAAGCCGCCTATATTTTATGCAGATATGCAGTTCCGGATAGTCCTTACGCTATCCAGTGTAACGTACACCCTGCGGACCTTAATACCTTAATCAACGCAATTTTGAAGGAGACCTCACCATCGTTCGAGAAGGCGGTAATATTTGATTTCTTAGTATGTGGAGAGTTACTTTGTGCCTCCCTCGCAGAGCACTTACAAGAAAAAGGGGTATCGACAGAGGACACGCTTGAGGTCGAATACTTGGAAAGGTTCCCTGCACCAACTCCACAGGACTGTTTAATGCACGATGATTGGGTGTCAGCTGTTCAGGCACACAGTAGTTGGTAAGATGAAAACAAATTTAGATAAAATCAAATTATTTATTTATATAAATAAAAGTTAAATGTAAAATCTTACAAAATAATGTGTAAAATAACAAATCTCATTTCATCCAGGATTCTATCAGGAAGTTATGACAATAGCTTACATATATGGAGCACAAAAGGACAACACAAACTAGCCATACCAGGTCATACATCACCAGTAAAAGCAGTATCATGGGTGTCCTTCCAGGGTGATCAAGCTACATTTGTTAGGTGAGAAATTGAATAGATAGTAATTTGATAAAAATATTTGATATAAAAACATGTCACATTGACAAATTTAAGTTAAATTTAAATGTATCTCAGTATTATTTAGTTAGTATATTAAAAATGTATACTACAGATATAGCATAGCAGTTATGATCTGACAAAATTAAAATAGATAATTTATCATAAATAGAATGACAAAAATAATTAAATCCTGAAGATGTATACAGAAGGTTTTTTTTATTTTTGGAGTTTACTCCTTAAGAATCGATTTACATATATAGGCCCGGGGTATGAAAATTATGGGGACCAAAATCGTACTAGAGAGTATAGCATGTCACACGAAATGCGTTATGCGCCTGATTGGCTGATGGTGATGCGTGCGCGCGCCAATCAGGAGCCAACGCGCGGCCGCGTTATCGCAGGTGACGCCGGGCTGCTGCGCCGGCAGTCCGCCACAAAGCCTCGTACTGATCGCGCGTTTCTCTCATTATTGTATTTTCATATATTTGTTAGTCGTTTGTTTTGTGTCTCGTTAATTTGTTAATAATCTGTAGTGTATCGTGTTGTCGTAATATAGAACTATTTCTCGTATTGTTTCGTTTAATTTACCGACATCGTTTTGCTTGTGGCCGGACGCCGTTCGGGTTCGATTCCTGAACGTATCAACTGTTAGTGGGTTGATACCCGAATATAACCCGCTACAAATCATTTATTAATAAAGCTTATTAAATATAAACAATTCCTTCTATCAGTGAATGGACAACTTATATATTAATTGTAAAAGTGAATTATATAGACTTACTTAATTACCGCATCCACGTGTTCCGCAACTCCCGGATCATTCTCACTAGAATACGTAACTTCCATATTTTACTGTATTCAACTGACACAAATTTATATTTATATCCAGTAAACTCCAGTCGTGCGTCGGAGCGGACACACACACTTTTTTTTATTGCTTAGATGGGTGGACCAGCTCACAGCCCACCTGATTTTAAGTGGTTACTGGAGCCCATAGACGTCTACAATGTAAATGCGCCACCCACCTTGAGCTATAAGTTCTAAGGTCTCAAGTATAGTTACAACGGCTGCCCCACCCTTCAAACCGAAACTCATTACTGCTTCACGGCAGAAATAGGTAGAGTGGTGGTGCCTACCCGTGAGGACTCACAAGAGGTCCAACCACCAGTAAAAATGATATGTAGGTATGTATGATTTCAGTGGATCTCATGATCAAACAGCAATACTCTGGGTATGGAATGTACCTAGAAATTCTGTTGACTGTATGATCACTTACCGTGGCCACGACAAGGGAATTGAATGCCTGTCTGTGTCGGCTGATGGTAACCGTTTTGCAAGTGGGAGCTGGGATAACAATGTTTGTCTTTGGAGTGCAAGTGAGTAGATACTTAATAATAATTTAAGTGAAAGGACTTTTGGAAGGCATTGCTGACGTCCATGAGCGATGGTGACCACTTACCATCAGGTGGGCCGTATGCTCGTCTGCCTACAAAAGCAATAAAAAAATATATTGAATCGATTTAAACCCTAGTTGCAATGTTTGTACAGCTATATTATAGGTCTCCTTTGAGATGACAAGTGGAAAAACAGCTATGTGGTCCTCGAGAATAAATCAAATGTGTATTATATTGGTTTAGTTGTTATTTTTAAATTAGTTTTTTTGAATGTACATAATAAATAAAATATGCATATTTACCCAATTTAGGCTTAGCAGAAGAAGAAAACCATCCAGCTACGAAGAAAAGTAAACCAGAACACGGCACCACTAGAGTGAGTATGAATTGAATGAAGCAGTCCTATAACACCTATACTTGTGTATAATAGATATTATAGGACTGATTTTTTCAATTGACTATAGTAGAATTATTTTGTCCGTGCAGTTTGGGTCATAAAACATAGCCTGGCTAGGGCGGCGAGCATGTTGCGCGGGAGCAACGCCATTATCGATAAAAACAAATGAGTCATCGAAGGCAGGTACACGGAGGTGGGGTGGTTTACGAAGGGTGGTGAGACATTATGTTATGAGTCATTTGTTGTACCTACCTGCAAATTATAGTACATATGTCGAAAATAAATGTGATTTTTTGCATTCGCTCTCTGAATTTCTTTAGTGGCACAATGGCTACTCCTTTGTTTTGTACCAAAACGGCAGAATTTATTTAAATATTTTGCTTGTTGGCAAAAATATACCAGCACAAGCACGTGTTATATCAACAATGCATACAAAAAATTTCACTGTAATGAGAATAGATCCCGAAAAGATACAAAGTGTTAATTTCTGCCGTTCTCGTTAACTTGCTGCGGCGATATGTGGTGTAAGTGTTCGATTAATGATTTTTTCTTCATTTTTATCACTAACCCACAAAATGACAAAACTAAATACACTATCGATAACACTTATCGACAACACTTATCGACAACAATAATGCGCATCACTACGCCCGCCCATAAGGCTCGTGAGTGGAAGAGAGAGCGAAATACTCGCTGCACCGCTCCGATTTTTTATGACCCAAACTGCACGGACAAAATAATTCTACTATAGTTAAAAGTTGTGCAGATTTAAAAAAATTAAATTGGTAAAACAGTTTGATTTTTTTAAACAATGAAGTGAAATGTTGCTTGGATAATGAATGAATATGATTCCAATTTTACTTATTAAATTTATAGAATCCACTGACCACTTTAAAAGGACACAAGGAGGCTATCTCGGGTGTTCAATGGATGGATTACAACACAGTACTGTCCAGTGGTTGGGACCACTTATTGAAAATTTGGGACTGTGATTTGGGTGGTATTAAACAAGAAATTGCTGGTATGTTAAATTTGCCATGAAATTTTAAACCTGTATGAAAAACATTTCTGAAATTCATTAAATCTTTGCTTTAAATGATATAGAAATTAAAAACAGAAGACTTCTCACAAATGATTTAGATGTAGCAGGGTCAACAGATCTTCAAGCTAGTAGGCATAATATAATAAATTCTGGTGGTCATGGTCAAAGTGCAGTCTTGCAAATTCTGTGTCCTTTTCTCTAATTGGTATTCAAACAATATTTACATTTAACTTTCTAGGTAATAAGGCCTTTTTTGATGTTGATTGGTCACCTCTGAACAACAGCATTATTACTGCATCAGCAGATAGACATGTCCGGTTATATGACCCTAGATCTACAGGTAAGTTATGAATTATTATTTTCGGAATTTAATTTTAGCTAATAGTAAATTAAAGAATATTACTGGTTCTTATAGTATGTCTCTACTTGTGTACAAAATGTGTATATTTCTTCATATTGTCCTTGGATCTTCCATGTAATTACGGAAATATATATATTTTTAATGATCCAATGTTATTCTTCAGTCATATACTCTGCCTATGAAACCTCACACACAGGCTATGATTTTTTTCTTCTAAAAACTACAGTAATATGTTGAAGTGTGTATATTGATATATTATAGCATAGCATAGTATTAGCATATAACATAATTAATAGGTGTAATCTCGTATGTCCACCTAATAAGGTGGACCACCCAGAAACATAGGCTTCTTCATAATTGTAAACTAGGATTAAGATGATAATTAAACATGGAATACACGCAAGAAGACGCTTTCCTTTAACACCTCCCAAAGTACAACATAACAATGTCTAGACAGATCAAAATATTTAAAAAATGTTAAAAAGAAGCTGAAGTCAATGATATTGATTTGTGTTTAGTATGTATTTGTATAGAAAAATGGTATTTTGAACACCAGAACAGTCTCATTGTTCGATAGATCTTCCAGCTGGTTTGCCCGTTAATGCCAATAAGAAAACCTTATAGTTGTCTATTTTTAGTGACTAAATTATTTATTGGTGTCATTATTTTCAGAGAGTATTGTGAAGACAACATTCACATCACACACAGGATGGGTCCAGTCAGTTCGCTGGTCTAAAACAAAAGACACTCTTTTCCTTTCTGCTGGATACGACAACCAGGTTAAACTTTGGGAAACAAGAAGGTAAATTAATTGTGTCTTAATGAAAATTATTAATACATAAAAATACATTGGAGAACCTTTGTTTATAGACTGCTTTTCATTTAAAGTTAATATTTTTGGAATGTTATGTTGTTAAACAGTTTTCAGTTACTATTCATTTTATCGACGTATGTAGAGACGTGCAGTCTGAATGAGCCACTCGCTACTATTGTATTACAATAAAATACATGCGTTACTGGTGGTAGGATCTCTTGTGAGTCCGCACGGGTAGGTACCACTGCCCTGCCTATTTCTGCCGTGAAGTAGTAACGCGTTTCGGTCTGAAGGGTAGGGCAGCCGTTGTAACTATACTGAGATCTTAGAACTTATATCTCAAGGTGGGTGGCGTATTTATGTTGTAGATATGGGGGGCTCCAGTAACCACTTAACACCAGGTGGGCTGTGAGATCGTCCATCCATCTAAGCAATAAAAAAAAATGAAAGAAAATTATTCGAACTTAACCTGCCTTCTTGTGCGGGTCCATAACACAATTCTTATCCTATTAAATGATAAATAAAATACAATTGTTTTTTTTTTCATTCTTTATAAGAGCCATATACCTATTAGGTTAAATCGGCTATTACAATTAGGTTATAATTCATTAAAATCTTTTTACAGTCCACGAACTCCACTTTATGACCTTAGCGGACACGAAGATAAAGTTCTCTGCTGCGATTGGTCGAATCCCTCCCTGTTAATCAGCGGCTCCAGCGACAACACCCTCAGGATATTCAAAGCTAAACACGCTGTCGGAAACGCGTGAATTTGTCTTTCGAGTTACAAAGAAAACTTAAAGACGACATTCAAAACAATCGATTCATCGTTATTGATTCGAACATTGTATTAATGTGTTCATAATAATTTGAAATACAAAATTATAAATATAAACATATTTTTTTTATGAACTTGATCCAATTTCAGTGTCGCTGGACAATTAATTCCCTACACAAATGCTCGGAATTTTTCTAGTAAGTTTTAATGTAATTGCTGTTTTTTTTTTTAATATACGAATAACGTATAAATTTTTAGTAACACGAAGTGGTAGGACCTCTTGTGAGTCCACACGCGTAGGTACCACCACTCTACCTATTTCTGCCGTGAAGCAGTAATGCGTTTCGGTATGAAGGGTGGCGCAGCCGTTGTAATTATACTGAGACCTTAGAACTTATATCTCAAGGTAGGTGGCGGTATTTACATTGTAGATATCTATGGGCTCCGGTTACTACTTAACACCAGGTGGACCGTGAGCTCGTCCACCGACCTGAGCAATAAATAAAAAAAGACTAGTGTCATTAAGCGGTAGAGTGAATAAAATTAACTAATATGGGGAGGATGTAAAGGTAGCTGTAGAAGTTCAAACTTGGTTGATGATCGCCTCGTTGGGATATGTAGTTATTGATTACGATATCTGGGTCTGCGGAGGGACTTCGGTTTCTGCTGTAGTTTGTACCGTATGTTTCATGTGGAGTGCTCTGAGGAATTGTTTGAGATGATACCATCATCTCGTTTTTACCATTGCACCGCCCGCCACTGGAGTAGAGTTCATCCATACTACCTGGAGCCACTGCGTTCATCCACAGTGCGTTTCCAGAGATCTTTTTGCTACGTACCATCCGTCTTTGGAATGAGCTCCCCTCCACGGTGTTTCCCGAGTGCCATGACATATCCTTCTTCAAATGAGGCTTGTGCAGAGTACTTAACGGTAGGCAGCGGCTTGGCTCTGCCCCTGGTATTGCTGAAGTCCATGGGCAACGGTAACCACTCACCATCAGGTGGGCCATATGCTCGTCTGCCTACATGGGCAATAAAAAAATGTTTATTTATTACGGCGTCCAGGATGAGTCCCGGGCGTATTTAGCATCTTTGGGATTCAGGTTTACTTGTGTATGATTCTGATAATCCGAATGAAAGTCATTTGGGTTATTCATGACGGTGAATAGCCCAAATTGTGAACGGTATTTTTTCGTAATTGCGTCTTCTCATTAATCTTGCCATTACACTTAAGTTTTAGAGGAATTATAGAAAATATTAATGGGATTAGTACATAAAAATAACGAACTGCCTTTGGTTTCGCTTGTTTTATTTCAATCATTTGCTCTTACAAAATATGTTCAATGCAAAGGAACATGACTCGTCACAATAAAACATGCTTCTTAGTACCATTTTCATTTATTTTATATATTACTTTAGTTTCCATTCAGCATAACTATAAATAATACGGGTCACATAAAATGCTCATAGCACAATATAGAAACATACAAACACTTCGTAACAAAATAGATACATAACTTTCCCTTTTGTCTTTTCTCTGAGAGAAACGGTTTACACTATTACCATAGTTATGCCAAACCTCACATCATAACACAACGAAGCAACATGTCCCTTAAAAATATTCTTTCTTACTAACAAATTTCATCTCTTTTTTTTTATATTTTATCAAGTTTTTATTTTTGCATTCGTATTTCTAGGCTACCTAACTAAATTTTATCTAAACTATGCTACTTGTCTAGACTAGTCTGCTGGGTAGAACACCACTCTATTTTAATACACACTGGACAAATACATTCGTATCGACACTTGACAGATTTTTTTTCTTGTAGGTTTTTTTTTTGTTTTATTTTATTGTTTATCTTAAATAACTACATAACAAAAGAGGTGAAAGCAGAATTGTTCAACTGAAACTTACCTCGAAGAATGTGTTCATTAATTTTACTTAGTTTTTCCTTATGAACTAGAGCAGATGGAGCACGGATGAGCCTCGTGCTGACTTCAGTCCATACAAATTAAATTATTTAATAAACTAAGAAAGGAAACTATCCTAGAGTCGGCAGGAAGCGCGCCCGCCCGCACCCGCTCTCAAATATATTAAATCTACTTCTCTATTCTATCTCAGCGTTCGTTTACGCTAATGTATTCTAATTCAATTAAACCTAAATTACGAACTAAACCATCAAGTCAATCGCGCACCGAAAGCTTCAAATTTCACTTTTTCAAACTATTCAAACCTTCACTTAAATATACGCGACTTATGTTTAGAAATTACATAACCACTTCGATTGTGTTCATCGGCATGATTTTAGCAGATGATAAGTAATCTTGATGTTTAAGATTTATTATGTGAATTTTTTGTGCTCGCTCCTAATTTATTTCCAGTACTGTCGTCAAGGACTTGAACGGTGCCTGACTTTTGAATAGGTTGCCTATCAATGAACAAGGAAGGATGGTCTCAAAAAGATTGATGTGAAATATATCTAGGAACATCTACATTACGTCCGAGTTATTTTTTATACATACCATGTGAAAAATGCAACGATTAGACAGCCACATTATCTCGTTTCAGATCTTATTACAAAATATATTAAGAAAAATCTTTATCATATTCCTAAATCTTTGAATACGGTAAGTTTTCTACTACCTGTAAAAATACTGTTTATTAAGCACAGTGACACGCATCTGCCATGTAGTTTATTTTATCGTAATTATGAAAAAGCTGAAGGCACTACCGTCAAACCAATTATTGCTTCAAATGGAAGGAAAGCATTAGAAAAATAATGTACCGCTTACATACATTCGCTTTTCACCGTGCTAATAACTACAGAATCGTGCCACGTAGATATTACTACATCTCAATGTAATTGGGGAAAAAATAATAAACCTAAATATTTATTTCTCAAATACGGGAAGTTAAGGAATGAAACGAGTTTTTTTTAAACTAAAAATATTACATGGACATTACATTCGCCTACACAACATATTTTAGGTGCACTTTTTACAGAAACGTGTTGATCAACAAATTATTTTAAATGCGAAACTTTAGCGGCGATACCTATCGGAAGACTGCTTTATTAGGAAGCCACAGTAAATGTGGTTAGTTACATTCTCTTTTAAATAACCTAACACAACACACGATACTACTTTGCACTTCGCGGTTTAATTTTTACAAGTATTAAAGGCGGTTTCATGATCAGTTCAATAAATTTGGCTTGATCAGAAATTACACAAGTATAATACTGATCTACGGAGTATTGAAGTTTAATACGTTTAACTCGTTAACACTAATTAAAATCTCACTTTTCGTTCGCCTGTGACGTGAGCTCCTTTAGGAAGTAACGCGATCGCACAGTAGGTACAGTCGGGCGGTTTGTTAAATCCGAAATAAATATGTGCATGTTTATATCCCGCTTCGTCGTGATTCAACGGACTTGTCTACGTTTTTCAAATAGGGAATTATTAAAAGTGACGAATAGCTTCGAGCTAATTTACGTACGTTACAAAAGTAAATCGTTTACGGAAAATAGTATAAATTCAGCCTTTTCTGAATTAAACCAATAAACAAAATATGAGTCTACTACTTATTTCTTCAAAAACTACAGTGTTCATTCAAAACCTGTCTCTTTAGCTAGTCCCAGTACCTGTATTGCATTGCTTCAACCTGTGCACAGGTTTTGAATAAAGAGCTTACTCGCCAGATAAAATACAATTTATATATCAAACATTTAACTAATCTTCAGTCCCTGAGTTGTATAAATATTTTCCTACTCTTATTCGATTTTAATGATTTGTATACTTTGGTTCTGATGATACTCTTGACGTGCCAAAATAGAATTAAACAGTTGCGTTTTAGTAGCCTTTACTCGTACCCATCACAATTATACATGTTGACATATCCATGTATAATTATATATATTCAATATAAAAATATTAAATTTCATATAAAGTCATAAAGTGTACCCAAAACCTACGTGATGGTACAAAAAGTGTTAACTCACACCAAAACGGTGTTCGGATTTCAAATCCTTTACATTTTATAATGTGGAAATCAATCGTGGAATTTTTGCATTAAGACTTTTTAGGCATTAAGACTTTTTTCTAGTGGAATGTACCGACCGCCTAAATAACGAATACGGTTTATATTCAAAACATGATTTAAAAAAAAAGGATTACTTTCATCACGTTCCGTTACATGACTTTATGACATACAAAAATGTTGTATAGATTTGTAAAATTTATAAATAGACTTTACATACAATTGTTTATTGCTAAATATTGCTACGGGCAGCACTATCGTGTGCCCCAATATAAGCGCAGAGTACTATTGAAATATCATACGATCACTCCTACTGAATTTGTTCTCGCCAAAGGGTCACTTCGACCAGCTGCACTGCGCGTAAAGCCACTATTCATTAGGTTAATGATCAACGAATTTCTTTCAGGAATCAAACATTAGGTATACATAAATTCAGTCTGTATTTAGTTTGGCAACGACGTTATATTCGCTAGGACAAAATGGGAGGGGAAATACGTTATAAAATAAAATAATAAGGGAATTCTACGTAATGAAATAGAATCATACGTTTCGAAGGTGAAAACCATTTCTAATGGAACACGATTTGAACAGACGAGTTATCTAAGTAGGTATAGACACTTCAAAATTATTGTTTATGATGTTTTGGAAGACTGTAGCGTAAATTATTAGTTGCCGTATATTTTATACTGTGGTATATTTAAAAATGAAGTGTTATCAAGCACCTTGTATTAAACGTATTTCGGCCACGTGGGTACCTACACAATACGACGCTTTCCGAAATGCCACAAATGGCGTCTGGATATATGTATATTCACAAATTTCCCTCCACACAAAAACGTGTATTTGATTATAATCAGGAAAGCTGTCTGACTTTTAGTTTTCATTAAAACAATCCATATTCATAACAAGAACTAATTACCGAATTGTATTTTATAAATACGAACAATCATTGAAGATTTAAAATCTTCGACACAGCATTTCCAAAAATTATTCTGGTGTTTCCCACCCTTACTAATTCCTTTTACATACATACATTTAATTAGACATTTTTTACTCTTCTCCATTTTGTTATACACTTTCGTTTCATGATTCCATTTGATATGACCTTTTCCTATTCACTTTCCTATCTGACCTCTGATCTTCTCCTATGTCCGATAATTAAACTAAATAAAAATAAAAATCTAACTAGTAAAATATATAATTTTAAATACCAGCACGGTAGGTGTATAAATAAAATTTTTGATTGCACGTTTTGTTCGTTTTCAATAAATTTTCTGAAGATTTTTTTATTAGTAGTAAATATGACACTGCAAGAAATAAAATTTTGTGAATCTCGATGACAAGAAAATAAACTTTCTCAGTGTGAAATTATACTATGCTAAAATAAATACCTAACTATCTTAAATAATCTTGTCAACATGTTCAAAACCTGCGCCTAAAATCTTAAATTTATCTTTCCACAAAACAAATAATAAAATTATAATGTAAAAACACATTTAAAATTGTAGCTATACATCAAATCCTCTCCTCGTACCGTCAAAAGACCTCATCAAAACATCACAGCGAATCGAAGGAGCAGTTTGGAGCCGACCGGAGCGGCCGCAGCGCCGCCGTCCACTAAATAAATAGTCGAAGCGATACTTACAAAGTATACTTATACTAGAACTAGAAAGAAGAACGCGTCGCAAGGCAACAGAGTGCCGCGAGCAGAGTTTTCGATGAAGTCTATAACGGCCGCAAATTAAAAACTAAAACAAATTAACATTGTAAAAAGTCACAGATGCTTTGATTTTTGGCTCGTGTACAGCACGTTTGTTGTAGCGTGGCTTAGGATCTACTTCGGGGGAGGGTACGGCTGGTATGCCTCGTCGGGCGACGCCGCCGTCGACGCGTGCTCGCTCTCCATCGGCATTTGGATTATGGGCGGCGTCGGCCCGGTGAAGTACTGGTACGGGTGCGACGCGAAGTACTGAAATGTTCAGACGTCTCATTGTTATATATCTTGACGATTCTTACTCGTTTCCCTATTGGTGACCACAGAAAATTTTTAATGAAGTGAAACTTCTAATGCGACGTCCAACAAGGTTGCGTTAAACGTTTACCGCTACCATACTAGTAAGAGACAGAACGAGAATGAATGCGTGGCACTCGAACGCATTCGCGCAGTATAAAATGTTACAGGCCAGCGCGAGCGTTAGCAACGAATGGCGTCCAATATTTTAATGAAGTATTTAATTATTTATATAATTTAAAATATATATAATATAAATGTTGAAGACGTCGCATCTTTTATACACAGCATTGGCTATTACAAGAGCAATCCGATTTAAGGATGAAAAATGAAGAAAACCACAATACTACACATCGAATAAGAAGTTTCACTTCATTTACGTGCACCAAGTTGCACGCGCACCATTTTTTTTATCATAAGGCATATAGTTTAATTAAAGCTAGGACATGTTTCTTGACATAGTGCTCAGGGTTAATTTAAGTTGCATCAGCCATTGTGATTCGTGGAAGCGAAAAGAGCGCAACGACAACAAATTTAGCTAATATGTAGCGGTGGAAAGGCATTAGGAGGGCATAGATTCTAATATAATATTTTCACTCACGTATAGTTCATTTTCCTGCCTTAAGCTTTCCCAGTTAACCTGGAAAACAGATGTTTTTCAAAATAGGCCATTGTTTTATTTTATGTTTTGACTCGAGCTGAAACTAGTTTATTTTTAAAATAAATATTAGGTACATACGTCTTATTATTTAGTTTGTACTTTAAATATGATATCAGCTTTTGATATAATAACAACAACAAGAGTAATCTTGTTACTTTATGATTCTTACTGGTGACAGGACCTGTTGTGAGTCCGCACGGGTAGGTACCACCACCTTGCCTATTTCTGCCGTGAAGCAGTAATGCGTTTCGGTTTGAAGGGTGGGGCAGCCGTTGTAACTATACAGAGACCTCATATGTCAAGGTGGGCGACGGCATTTACGTTGTAGATGGCTATGGCTGCGAAAACCACTTAACAGGCGGGCCGTGGGCTCGTCGAGCCACCAAAGCAATAACAGATAAATTAAAAGTCAGATTAAAGTACCTATAACAGATTATGGGAGATGTAGATCGGATTAAGTGGACTCACATATTGGCTGGGCACGGTGTCGATGGGTATGTGCGGCGGGTGGGGCTGGTGCGCGGGCGGCAGCAGCGCGGCGTAGGGCGCGAGCCAGGCGGCGGGGTGCGCGGCGTGGTGGTGGTGGTGCAGTTGGGGGTGATGGAACGCGGCCACCCCGTACACGCCGCTGCTGCGGTACACACCGGCGCACTCCCCGCCAGCGCCGCCGGCACTCATGGTGCCCGCGTACACTCCGCTAACTGCCATTGCAGCCTACCAAAAAAAAATTCTAAGCACATTTGTTTTTTTTTTTGCCTTTGTAGGCAGATGAGCATACGGCCCACCTGACGGCAAGTGGTCACCGTCGCTCATGGACGTCAGCAATGCCGGGGGCAAAGCCAAGCCGCTGCCTACAAGTTTTGTGGTGTAGCAGCATCTCAAAAGCTAGGTACTAAGTACGGAGAGACTTTAGCTCTCCACTGAGTTTCTCGACGAATCTTCTCAGTGAGTCGCGTTTACATAATTCAACAAAAACAGCCTCCCTTACGACGGGAAAAACGCTTTTTTCTCGATATAATAGTTTCACCATGATTAGGGATGAAACTGTTTCCTTAGTTTACACTCATACTACTTTGGGTTCTGTACTATATTATACGCGATTCATGTCGAGTGAATTAACCCATACACACAGCCCACGGAGTTTCTCGCCGCATCTCCTCAGTGGGTCGCGTTTCCGATCCGGTGGTAGATTCTGCGAAGAACTACTCTTGTTAGACCCAGTGTTAGCAGCACTCCGGTTTGAGCCCCATGAGCTCACCTACACGTCAAGGAGAAGCTGAAATAGCCTCTCAAGGCAATTAGCATAGGTAGAAAAAAAGTCTCGTGTTTTCTATCGTTACGTGACATATATTCTAGAGAGAACGCTTTGAGGAATAAAAATTGAGATGTTACCATCCTTATACCACTGCACCGTCCGCTATATGAGCATATTTCATCGCTCATATACGTTGTGGTGCCTTTCAAAAATGCGCTATTTTTGGCGCGAAGCCACCATCACTGCCTTAGATGGCAAAAAGAGGATAATGGAATTGACGAGCTCTAAGTCGAATTAAGTTTTAGGTCTCCTAGCCTTCTTAAAACAGCTATTGCAGACTCATTTGGCCTATTAGAAACAATGACATGCAATACGTTACCTGTGTAATGGTCTCGCTGTTATCCCTCCATGTTCTTCCGTTACTTTCGTTTTGCTTGTACGAAGACTTCTTCTTATTTCCGCCGTCGGCGAATTTCACTAGCAGAGGCTCTTTAGCACCAGGTATTGGGTTCCCGTTAAACATCTAAAATCAAATTCTATTCTTAGTTCCTAGTTCGAACTGTTTGTCAAAATATTAAGTACCTTTAGTAGAAAACCGGATGTACATCTTCTATGTTAGCTAAAGAGCACCATTGAGAAATTGTAAATATTTATTTCATAACTTTGCTGGAAATATTCTTATTCTGAATTAATTTCCTTGGATGAATTGGTAATCCAACGTCTAAAACATCCTATATGCTTTGGATATAGGATGTTTTAGACGTTGACAACAAAGATTGACTTACTTGAATAATTTGCTCGCATTTCTCCCTAGATTCCATACGCGCAAAACCAACTCCTTTGCTTTGGCCGTGGGTGTCTCTAAGTATCCTTGTCGATACCACCTGACCGAACTTAGCTAAGAGCTGATCCACGTCGTTCTCTTTGAAGTGCGGCGGCAGATTCGCCATGTACAAGTTGGTCGGATCCTGCTCTTGTTGCTGTAAATTTCAATAAGAAATATTAAAATGAGTTCCAATATCAAATATATTGCAGTTATTAAAAAAAATATGCAAATATTGACTATAATTTTATATCTGTAATTTTAGATTCCAAAGTTTTCTTTCTTTTTTTTTTATAAAATACCGACGCTTTGAATGTTACTGTACTTTTTAAAATGTATCCGTACAATATAATTTAAATTTACTTATAGGTTATATTCATTTACTGTCATTTTAAGGAAACAACTAGGAATTATTTTGTAAATAATTAAATATACATTTTCACATACACCCTGCATTAATAGACACCGGTAAGCGTTAATATAATAATTATGATTTTGATTTCTCAAGATTCTGCGTGATTTAATTAGCTTGAAGCCCGCATAGAATACGTTATCTAGACACTGAAGCCAGCTCTGACGTAATTAGCGGATTTATCTATACTAAATAACATAACGTAGGTGTTATTAACGAGATGGGCATTTACATCAGCATAGAATTATGAAGCTATAGTTATTGCATACACACTAATTCAATATCGGAAGCATAGAAAATACCCGAGCCCAGGAGCGAGAGATATTGTTAGTTATAACGCTGAAGCAACGAAAATAGTATAGAATTAACAAGATGAAACAATGTCTGAAGTTGAGGGGTTAAGCGTTATTTCTGCGACGGATTTGCGTATCATTGAAAGGTAAGGAATACTTACAACACGTTAGTGTTTTTTTTTTGCTGTTCGGGATTATGCTGACATACCAATTTACCACGCGTTTTCGTTCCCATTTCGTACTGATAACTGAATGATTAAGTATTTTATTTTGAGTAATGAGATTAATAAAAATCCCCGTATCGTCATGATCGCAAAACTTTTAGACAATTATGTTCGTTTGGAATACCTCTGTGATGTTTTGTCCCGTGTCTTCTTCAATAGATAAATTCCAGAACATTAAATTTAATTATAGCTGGATCTAGCACGATACAACGGTGTGGCCTTCTAGTTCGTCGGTATTTTTTAGCATTTCTCAACAGATATGTATAGAGCTAAAGCTATAAGTCAGGAACACGGATGGAACGGACGATGTTTCAAAGCAAGGTATTAAATCAGTTATTTTTCACACCATGAAAATGAGTCCTGATTGAACAATGATTAATTACAACACGAAACATTTTTCAGTTTTCTTTTTTAGGTTATTAAGTCGAAACAACACGAGATGTATGAGCGATTTAACGATTTAAAGTACCTTGCCAACCCCGATTGTGTTCTTGGATGAGGCGTTTTTTTTTTAATTAAGGAAGTCTGGAAGGAATTTCATCGGAGAGCATAGTTTTCGTAACACAAGGGGGTTAGTGTTAGAAGGATGAGTAAGAGCGGACTAGGATCAGGCGGTTAGTCATAATAGTATTACTTGCATGCAAAACGTACACGGTTGAGTCTACGCAGGAACCAGATACCCACTTTAGCCATCTGGGCCTGAACACCTTTGGCTTGTAATCCTTTAACAGCTGCCTCGGCTGATGCGATCGTTTCGAAATCTACAAAACCATAACCTGCGGAAACAAATTACGAATTTTCGTATAGTTAAAGGTAATTTTTCGAAATTATTTTATAGATTTTGTTCTATTCGATTTTTACGAATGTCATGCTATTGAACGAATAAAATTTCGAATTTTCGGGCAACGATAATGCATTTCGTATTAATGCGACTAATGAGAGCACGGATATCGCCTAAATTTATAAACAGCGTGATGGAGTGAGACATCAAAGAATATACAACATGTGTAAACATTTAATTAATGTGCATTGTAATTAGGAATATAAACGATATCGTTCATCTGTGCACGTGTAACAAATAATGGTGACGAACTACTTTTATTATAACAATCGAGTATGTAAAATAAACGTGTAGTTACATACATAAATATGATGATAATATAAATTAGCTTTATGTCGAATAAACTAGTGATCGTGCATATACATTGGAAAAACTCTCACCATAGATGGTTTAGTTAAATGACGATATATGGTATTCTAGAAAATATTAACATTATTTTAAATAATTCGTTTACATAAAGACCAACTAACGATGCACAATCTATTTTACCAGTAAAGTTAATTGAAAATAATATCTTACATACATACGTGAAATAAATAACTAAGTATGCACAGATAATTATATCTAAGAATAGGTACGTTACGTTTTAATAGTTCTATGAGTGTAATTTTTCGACGTACGGGGGTAAAAGTTGTTTACCTTTACATTTATTCGTATTTTTGTCCAAAATCGCTTTAGTTGAAATTATGCTGCCATACCTGGAATTTAAATATCATAATCACTACATAGTATAAAACAAAGTCGCTTTCTCTGTCCCTATATCCCTATGTATGCTTAAATCTTTAAAAATACGTAACCGATTTTGATGCGGTTTTTTTTAATAGATAGAGTGATTGAAGAGGAAGAGTTATATGTATAATAACATCCATTAAATAGTGGAGAAATACTGTTAATTTTGAGGTTTCTAATTTGATGTCGTAAATAATCAATAATAAAATATCATGTTTCCGAAGCGAAGCGCGGGCGGGTCACTAGTTTCATAATAATACGGTCAATATATTAAAGATAATAATCAATAGTACAACCATTCTGTTCTTACATTTGGCACATTTGGACGAGGTCCTTATCGGTAGTGTTCGGACTCAGTCCTCGAATGTAAAGATTGGTGCGGCTCAGTTGCTCAACGCCGGCGGCCGATGTGGACGCGGAAGATGCCGGTGGAGGCGGCGCAGTGCTGAGGCTAGTCGAGCGAGTTCCGCCCCCAGAGCCGGTGTTGGATGACGATGAGGAGGCCGTATTAGCCGGAGACGCTGCGGTTGGCACACGCGTACCGGTACCGCCGCACCCACCGCCCATCGTTGCGCCGCTGTACTGCAAATCCAAATACAAAGTTACGTCTTAAATCTCGTGTGTTTCAATCGCATTGGGTAAAATTACCACAAATATTCGGTATTACTAAAGGCCATAGACATCTACAACGTAAATGCGCCACCCGCCTTGAGATATAAGTTCTAAGGTCTCAGTATAGTTACAACGGCTGCCCTACCCTTCAAACCGACACGCATTACTGCTTCACGTTAGAAATAGACGGTGTGGTGGTACCTACCAGTGCGGACTCACAAGAGGTCCTACCACCAGTAATCATAATTTTGCGGGTTTGATTTTTGTTACACAATGTTATTCCTTCACCGTGGAAGTCAGTCGTGAACATTTGTTAAGTACGTATATCATTAGAAAAATTGGTCTTCGCCTGCGGGATTCGAACACCGTTGCATCGCTCGATACAAATGCATCGGACGTCTTATCCTTTAGGCCACGACGACTTGCATTTATAAATGAATCTCTCGTCACCTTTTTACCATAATAGAAAAATCTCATCACGTACAATAACAAAAATAATAATTAACTGAAACGTTGAAATGTATTGTGAAAGGAAAAAGCAATAAAATAATTTTATGTTCAGAAATAGAGCAACAACAACTTCCATATTTATTCATAAGGCTGTTATTTTTCTATTGTAACTGAAGTTAGAAGTAAACATAATGAAATACCTTCGCCTTTAATACGGAGTAGGTATTTTAAGTGAACGTCAATTGTTTGTGATCATTTAATTTTGTTTACACGACGTAACACGGAAAGGCGACGTTATGAACACGTTAAGTTGATTGCAATGCTGTAATAATCTCCTTGATGATACAGACGTGCGTTTACCTGGAATTTAAAGACGGTAGACTAAAGTAATAAGTGTTCACGCGTGCTCATCTGCCGACTTAATGTTAGGGGTGTAATGATTGCGTCAGGTTTTCCATTTAAACTAAAAGCTTTCTGTACCGATCCTAGAATCATCTGAACTTTTTTCTTAAATTCTATTAAAATACCTGGAAGGCTCTATTGATTCGTAATTATATTATAATTATGAAATTATGTAGTTGACACCTATCAACAAAATGAAATTTAATATAAAACAAGACTTTAATTTTTGTTTTTAATAACTACCTAAGCTGATAGCTTTGAGAGGCTATGCCAGCGTAACCTAACAAGTAGGTGAGCTCACAGGGCTTAAACCTGACGACGTTGCTAACACTAACCCTCGCAAGAGCAGTGCTTCGCAGAATCTACCACCGAATAGGAAACGCGACCCACTGAGAAGATCCGGCGAGAAACTCAGTGGGCTGTGTTTATTCGCCGAGCACTTCGTCGCAAGCGACGGGTTCGACAAGAACGATGGTCGGAGACTTTAATGGTAGATAGGTTCGACGTTGATTCGTAATGCCCTTTAGATCTATCTATCGCTCTTTCACGCGTCAAAACGAGAAACAACGAACGATTAAGAAACTAAATAGATAGATTAGATATAGAAACTGGCCAACTTTTAGTAGAAAATCAAACCAAAAAAAAACTCATGTTACGAATATTCAAGGCATTTTTAGTGAATACAACAAGAAATATAGCGACGTGCAAAATGATTTGCATTGATTTTTTTAACAAATTGCTAGAATTTGGCTATAATTGGAACCACTTTGGTAATGTAGATTTAGTGGAGTTTAGTAATGAATAGGGAGGCGTAATGAATGCATGCCAATTCTGAGCACGCACGCTAATGGAGTCTCGCGTGTTACTGCTGGGAGCTGCGGTAACGGTACGAGGCGCTCGTGGTCTAGCTCCCAACTCTGTTTATGGCATTACCGTTATTTTTGATTAACTAACTCTGTCTAGCTTACATGTACGACGGAATGTAGTATTGAACAACGTGTATGTGCTACAGTCTAATGTTTTTTTTTGTTGTTAAATGTACCAAAGATACCTAGCTAATCTATCTAACACTTTCAATGGACTGTAGAGGGTTTTGATATTTTCGTAAAATATTACGTGGGTACTGTAGAGGTTCAGTAATAATACTATAACAAGATGATGACCTTTGCTCGTTTATTTTTATTTTTTATAACGCCATCTTGTTGTGTCTTTAAAGCAAGTTAGTTGCTCTCAATTAAGAAAAATAGTATTATTATTGGCCAATAGATGTCGGGAAGAGTCATAAACTTGATTATCGATAAAGTTGATTATTGAAAACACGAATAAAACAACATTTTCTGAAAAGAAATCGTAGCTAAATCGATTTATCGCCCCCGAAAACCCCTGTATACTAAATTTTATGAAAATCGTTGGAGCCGTTTCCGAGATCCAGATTATATATATACAAGAATTGCTCGTTTAAAGGTATAAGATATAATTAAAAAAATAACGCGCACAGATGTAGGCTCATGTATGGTTTAAGCAATGACTGGTGAGATACGATTGAACTTTGAATCTTTGCAAAATAATAGTGATGTGTACGGTTATTGAATTACCGACGTAATAAATCGAGGGCAAATAACACACGGTCATCTGGCCTGAAACTCTATGTATTAGGAAAAAGAGAGACTGATGTACCTTATATACGTTTAAATAAATATAAATATGTAGATTTTGAACATCCAGACAAAGAGCAAACAAATCTGTTCGTCACACGAATGTATGCCTGATGTGAGATTTAAACAACGACTCAATAGTTAGGGATGCTACGTACTACCCTATCGAGTTAGTCGATAGAAATTGCCGTGACTATCCATCGGGATCGGTATTTCCTACTCGTGGTGGGACATCTTGTGAGTCCGCATGGTACCACCACCCCACCTATATCTGCCGCGAAGCAGTAATGCGTTTCGGTTTGAAGGGTGGGCCAGCGGTTGTACTGTAAAAAATGAGACCTTAGAACTCATCGCTCGACGTGGATGGCGGCATTTACGTTGTAGATGTCTATGGGCTACGGTTACCACTAAATACCAGGTGGGCCGTGAACTTCGTCCAATCATCAAAGCGATAAAAAAAATTAAGCCTTCTTCACAAGCTCTTTGTGTCCCCGGCGAATTCTAATCCGGATACCACTACCCCACCTAATTCTATCGCGAAGCGTTCTGCTCTGACGATTGAATAGCCGTTTTAAATACGCCCTATTTATTTTTTTGTATTATCTTAAATTATGCAAACTTAAGGGGTTAGACGAATTTTAATTGAATCCAAAGTTCAATGAACCTTAACGTTTTTCTTTAATCTAACTGTATTGACAATTCGACCGCGTGTTCGAATGTGGACCCAATAGTTAACGAAGTTAATTGTTGAATGAAAGGTTTTGTCAGCTATCATCTTAATATGTATTTTAAACCATCGACAAACTTAATAAGGTCGAATGATTTTTAGCAAGAAATTAGATCTACGATTAGAAACTAAAATGTTGGGTTCGTCGTGGGCACGGAGACAATAATATGAAGGGCACCTGAGCAATTTACTCAATTTAACTTTATTATCTGCTCGGAATTTCGGACGAGTAATTAAATGAGTCAGTCCCCTACTCCTGAGGGAGACGATCATTCAAAGTTCTATTACTTTTAAGCCTCTGTTGTTCACGGCAGCAACATTTCCAAAACGACTATAATTGTAATCATATAGCAACATGAGCTATAAGGCAATATCTGTCAAAGTATTTGTAATTATGTATTCTCTATAGTAAACTTATAAAAAATACTATTTTATTATCACTAGCAAAACCATGTTTTTTTAGTATAAATAATTCATTTAATTAAATATTAAGTTCGAATATTTTTGGCATTGTAATATTTTTAGCACGTGTATGGGTTTGTTATATCAAAATATATCAAATGTGTTTTGCAGCGCACGTAATTGTGACACCATTCTCGATATTAGAAAACTTATAGTTAGTGATATTTTTTTAGGTTATGTTCTATAAAAAAAAGGTTACTGATTATAAATGATGAATTTTTTTATATCTGGCAGCAGAAATATCAACCCGCAAGCTATACAACGTGTAAAGTTATTAACACACTATAGAATTATATTTAGATCAATTATCTCGATAAAAATGGCTACTAGCCATTAGTAATTACTAACCACTATACAGCTCATGTCGAGGATTAGAGTTGAAAAAACTCACGACGGAGTCAGCTATATTGTCTCTTGCGGACGAGAACATCCGCTAACTGCGTTCGTATGATAATGCGTACGACAATTACTAAACCAAGCCTTATTTTTTTTTCAATTTGATTTAAACATAAATCTAAGATACTTATTTCAACTGAACATATAAATTTTAAGAGTACAATGAATATATTACGGAGTTTTTCTAAATAAATAAATATATAAATCAGCTTTACTGTTTACGTAGGAAGATCTCTCGGAGTTTAAGGAAGATTCCGTATATTGGGAAATACGCTCGAAAAGAGGATTGAAGTTCCAATCAGTCTGGTTCAGTTCGACAGGTGCCAAGTTTAGGGACGAGGGGAGGGGTGACAACTCTTGAAGAGTAATCATCAACGTGGCAACTTGTTCAAACTTCTGACGTGTCTCTGAATATCTACCATTGCGCGATGTACGTGTAATTGGAAAGAAGAAAACAACTGTATATTTTTAATTGTGAAGTTTTTTTCTTGTTCACTTAGTCTCTAGCAAACGAGATCGAAACCATACAAGTTTACAAATCACACTGATTAATAATTTTTTTCATGTCATCTACATACATAGCACTTTGTTTTTAAGTCATATCAACACTTATTTCTGATAGCGTTAATGTACACATGGAAGAGTGACGTCGAGTGATGACGTAGTAGTACGAGAGCGCTGAGCGAGGGGGACTCAACAGTTGGTCTTGGCTCGATAGGGTAGCGCGTGCGTGTCGCTAACGGCACATGCCCGGTAAACCCGAAAAGTTTCAACTTTTGTCATAATCTTTTTTGCTTACTTTGTCAAATAACTAATAAGAATTCCATTTTTTTTTATTGCTTATATATGCGGACGAGTTCACAGCCTACCTGGTGTTAAGTGGTTACTGGAGTCCATAGACATCTACAACGTAAATGCGCCACACACCTTGAGATATAGTTCTAAGGTCTCTGTATAATCACAACGGCTGCCCCACCCTTTAAACCGAAACGCATTACTGCTTCACGGCAGAAATAGGCGGGGCGGTGGTACCTACCCGTGCGGACTCACAAGAGGTCCTACCACCAGTAAAACCATATCAGTACACAATATCATCTAATTATGATATATACGAACCGTCGAATATGGAATGTGCAAGTAGCTCATGCTTTTCAATGATTTAAACAATTCTGAAACTAGTTTCATTTATCGAACATTTGTTATTGGAGACTATCTCATTTGATTCGTGCGAAGCTCAGGAAATGTAGCATAAATCCCGTTCAATCTATTTAAATTGAGAACTCCATTTGTTTTATCGTCGATTCAATCAGGGAATCGATAAATTTCATTCACTTTTGACTTGCTACTTATTTGTTTAGATTCGAACGATGTAAAATTGTTCTTTTTTGTCTTCAAGTACAAATGCAATACGCTACGAAGATATAATATTGACTATAAAATTATATAGTCAACTTTGACTATAAAAAAAATGTAGTTTCTTGTACAAATATTTGTAGCTTCTTTAAAAGAGAAAATTGAATATCGTTTACCAAAAGCATAAAACAAGTTATACCAGACATCAGATAATGAAATTGTTGGGTGAAATATCGCCAGTTTTTTTTTTTGTTTCCCTTTTTTTCGTAATAAATAGGCAGGGTCGGACGTTACAGAGAAAAATCGCTCACCATGTTCGGACGAATTTAAATATCGGTATCGGGTCTAGCCTGCGTCATTCCGGCATTTACATAATTCAACAAAAAACAGCCTCCCTTACGACGGGAAAAATGCTTTTTTCTCGATATAGTAGTTTCACCATATTGAACATGTTTAGGGATGAAACTGTTCCCTTAGTCTACACTCATACTACTTTGGTTTCTGTACCATATTATAGGCGATTCATCTCAAGTGAATTAACCCATAGACACAGCCCACGGAGTTTTTCGCCGGATCTTCTCAGTGGGACGCGTTTCCGATGCGGTGGTAGATTCTGCGAAGAAGTGTTACCAAGACTCCTGGTTAGAGCCCTGTGAGCTGACCTACACGTCAAGGAGAAGCTGAAATAGCCTCTCAAGGCTATCAGCATAGCCAAAAAAAAAGTCGATTACTTAGACAAAACAGCCGAGTTTATAAATATGTACACTTTTCTAACACATGTTACACGACATAAGTGCTTCTATTGTGTTAATGTAAGGTTTTAATTCGAAAACCACATAAATTTGTTTGTCCTCACAACGCATTTAAAGTACGTGACGACGAAAGTTGCATTAGTAATTCGTTAGCGGTAGTAAAGGAGGGCCAGGTTCCTTCACCTTCCGCTTCGGCCGGAATAAATCTAATTCTTCGGATGACAGATATCAGCAAGCCTTGTTTATTTATACTTTCACCCCGACTTGTACGAGGGTCCTACATCTGGGACGTGCTGCGTACTAAAATAAACCGACTATTATTCCCACAATGCCAACGTGCGTGTGTTCAACAGATTAGATAGACGAAATGAAAAATTATATTTCTATACGGTCTTTTTTGTGGTAGATAGAAAAAAAAGTTAGGATATTAATAAAAACACGTTAAATGACGTACTAAATAAATAAATAAATACTAATTTATTGTAATATTGAATTCATAAAATAATATAGTCGGTGTTTTAATCTTGACGATTAACATTATGTTGCTAGAAGTTTATTGCGTGAACAACCACCGGTATTAAAGTAAGTCTTATCGCAAAAAATAGTAAAAGAAAGGTTTGTTTCTGGTTTATTTCTTTTTTTCGATTTTTAACTTTCAAAATAGTTAAGGTCTAAAATTTTCGCCCTAAAACTTCAACACTGAAGCATTTTAACACATTCGTAAATAATTATGTACCGTATTGTGTATTCGTATACCAATGGTTGATTGCTATAAAAAAGGTTGATTCCTTCACGAAAATGTAACCTCTATTTAAGTTACAATATTTGGGAGGGGGCGCGCGATGAATTTAACAAGCTGCGGAGTTGTGACAGCCCTGACAGCTGACATATTCCGGTCATTAATCAGGCGGCCATAGATACCTATGTGTTGCTAGTAAAAACCGAAGACTAAAGAGTTTATCGCGTTAGTAACTTTTAATAGTTATTGTCACAGAGAGATATAGATAAAATATTGTTTAGTGTTTGAACAACAATAGTATAGTGCCTATTAATTGATCAAATATTAGGGCACCGTCTTGATAGACTGGCCTCATAGTTTCCTATGAATTACATTTTTTTTAAAGTGTACAAATAACGGCCATATTATAAAATTAAAAGATATCTACCCAAAGAAATTACGAAAAATATGCCAACTATTCTAGAATTGTACGGGCACAAAAAAAGAAAAAAAAAATAACAAGAAAACGATTCGTTTAAACGATTTATATAGTTTTTCAAACGTAAAAAACGAGTTCAGGCATCGTCGCCGACCGCGAGATAAATCCTGAAGGAGACGCACTGTAATAAAACATGTACGGATACGAGCTAGCATTTTATTTGTTAAAGCGATAAAGGCGCGATACTCAGTGACGAGGCTTCAACTAGGGTAGGTATGGTCGTCGGAGAGCGAGATCGTTGTTCAACATCTGTTTTGTGTCTGCATCGTAAACAGATTGGAAAACGTCGAACTATACAAGTAAAGAAGGTATACGGGCGTCGATACTCAACGTCGATACATGTTTTGTTCGGAACGTAATGTGTTTTTGTAAAAGTATTAATTTTATTTTGAGATTACCACAGTGTAACGAACTTAATGGTAAAACTAGATGATGACCGAGCTTTGCTCGGTTTTTTTTTTGTTAACGCCATCTTGTTATGTCTTTAAAGCTGTTAGTTGCTCTCAATTAAGAAAAATAGTATTATTATTCGCCAATAGATGTCGGGAAGAGTCATAAAGTTGTTTATCGAGAAAGTTGATTATTGAAAACACGAATAAAACAACTTTTCCTGAAAATAAATCGTAGCTCGATTCATCGTCCCCGAAATCCTCTGTATACTAAATTTTATGAAAATCGTTGGAGCCGTTTCCGAAATTCAGATTATATATAAGAATTGCTCGTTTAAAGGTATAAGAATAAGAGACGACTGTTTTTTTTTTAATGATTGTTGTAGAATTTCAAACAAATACTCGGACAACAAATTGATGTAACACACACTTTCGACAATGACTTTCATAATTAGATATTATAATAATAAACTGAAGTAACTAAATCAACTTAGGACAATAACGTACTAAGCTAATGGATTAACTAGTTTAATGCAAATCACGTTTATGTTGCTCCCGGTCGCAAGGAATACATCAATCACTTGATATTGTTTATATAATGCATAATACGATATGAAATTTACGGAGCTATAATATCAGGGTGCTGACTTTGCGGTTAATCAACAGCCTGTTTTTGGAATTTGGCCAAATTTTTAAGGGAACGTTTTCGCTATTTTTGGTCTAAATATATTCTCAAAAATATATTTTTTATATATAGACAGTTATGATTATTTGAGAGGGAAGAGGTCTACCGAAGAAGATATGGATGGAGTATGCGAATGACGTATAGAGAGAGAGAGAGAGAAGTGAGTGTTGAGGATGACGGCTGATAGAAGAGAATGGAAGAGAAAAATTAGCTGTGCTGACCCCACCTGGTGGGATAAGGTGGAGAAAGATGAAGATAGTTATGATTATTTAGGTATAATACAAATTATTGCGTTACGCCATTGCATTGCGCTACAACAAAATGTAAATCTTATTATATTATTTATTGAACGATTAAAAACAACTAGAACAAGCTCTTTATTAAGAGACATTTAAAACTTAAATTTATTGTTTGAGTCATAATAAAAAGTGAAAATACTTCGGTATGGCGCTCGTAAATTTAATCGTAAAGTTTATTATACTCATTGGAGTACTCACCAATCGACGTCATCAAACATTAACTTACATATTATTACTGAAGTCGTTAATCTTATTAGACACTAGTGAAACCACTGAATAATCAACGAAAAATATCGATTTCTTGAAAACATCCCGGGAGCGTAAAACCCAAATTTAACGTGTTTCAACAAATTGTTCAAGAACGCATAGAAAGAGGACAAACATAATTTTTAATTACATGGATTGTTTGAGATTTCTTTTAGTTTCTATTATTTGTTATGTTATGTTATGAGTTATGGGAGGGAATGAATTTATTTGCTATAATGATTTTGAATATCAAATTTATAATAATACTAGTCTTCTGACCGCAGCTTCGTTCGCGAAGACTAAAATTTTGTGTCGCGTTAGTGAATACCCGTGCACAGCAGTGGGATGAAAGGTCTATATTGTTTCCCAGGGCTCAAACTATTTCCATACCGAATTCGATTTCTTTGAAATCTCGTTTGAAAGGATTTATGTCATAGCGCTGGGGAGACTCAGAATAAGGAAATAGGATTCAACGGTATACGGTGGATGAGTGTAATAATGAGCACTACTCTGGGGGGAACGTAGTATATTGGTACACCGAATATACTGGTCTCAATTGCTAGTTACCTGGTGCGGCGTGTAAGGGCTAGGGGCCGCCGTGTAAGCCTGGGGCTGAGGCGGCGGGTAGCGGCAGGGCTGCGGCGTATAGGCCGCCGGCCACTGCTGCGCGCCGCCGCGATATTGCGCGCCCGCGCTAGCCATGCGCGCTGCGCACGCGCCCGCGCCCGCGCCTGCGCTCGCGACCGTCACTGCGCCCACGCTCGCACCGCTTGCAGATCGACAACCGCCGCTTATCTATAAACAAACAACAATAAAATTAAGCTCTCAGATAAATCTTTTTTTTTTTTTTTGGTAGCTTAAATCGGTGGACGAGCTCACAGCCCACCTGGTGTTAAGTAGTTACAGGAGCATCTTGAGATATAAGTTTTAAGGTCTCAATATAGTTACAACGGCTACCCCACCCTTCAAATCGAAACGCATTACTGCTTCACGGCAGAAATAGGCGGGGTGGTGGTACCTACCCGTGCGGACTCACAAGAGGTCCTACCACCAGTAATTACGCAAAATATAATTTTGCTGTTTTATTTTTATTACACGATGTTAATCCTTCACCGTGGAAGTCAATCGTGAACATTTGTTAAGTACGTATTTCATTAGAAAAATTGGTACCCGCCTGCGGGATTCGAACACCGGTGCATCGCTGGATAGGAATGCACCAGACGTCTTATCCTTTAGGCCACGACGACTTGAATTTTATTTTATTGAATACTCGTGTTATTTAAGAAACACAAAAACGGTATCCGTTTTCATAGACATTATAATTATGGGTATGAAAGTATTGCATAATAAATGACGTAGGTAATTGTCAACATCCTTTTATTTATTAGCACTTTAAAACTCCTAGTCCGCGCTTCGACATTCGAGAGCCGCGAACGAGCGTGTTTGCACACTTTCACAATTACATGCTATCTCGCATCATGACTGTTATGCACGATTACATTTAAAGCTATAAACATTTCATACCAATATTTTTTAAGTTATTAAAATGATTGAAATCCTCTGACAACGGCACATAGTATAAAACAAAGTTGCTTTCTTTGTCCCTATATCCCTATGTATGCTTAAATCTTTAAAACTACGCAACTGATTTTGATGCGGTTTTTTTTAATAGATAGGGTGATTGAAGAGTAATGTTTATATGTATAATAACATTCATTAAATAGTGGTGAAATCAATAATAAATTACAGTTTCCGAAGCGAAGCGAGAGCGGGTCGCTAGTAATATTATAAAAATTGGATACTTGGGTGGCCATTTTTTTTCAAACATTAGAATTCATTTTGTGAAATGAAATTTTCTCAAACGAATACCTGTTTGTTATTCCGGATGAGTGCGTTCACCGAAAATGAGATTTATAGTGGTAATAACAATGTATAAATTTTACCCGGCGACCCCCATCTTTACACTTAATTATTTGAGTCACGGAATTCGAAAAACCCACTAGGAAAGCTCGAGGGATCAGCGCTTTGTTGTCGTTTTTTCTTCTAAAGTAGCGTTCTTATACTTTATAACTATTTATTTTTTGCCATTGAAAAAAGGAATATAAGTAAGCACGCCTGTTAAGCGATAAGCCTCCAATCCGCTTAGTGTGCGTGGGAGTGTCCGACTGAGGAATTAGGGTAGAATGTCGATACATACAGTCGAGACGATATGGATTTTGGACTGATTCCAACTTTATAACTTAACTTGGAATTATTCTCATAGCAACATCGATGCGGAGGATTTAGGGTATAAAGAAAAAAAAAACTTTAGGCTATATTTGGTAATTATGAACACCGTAGCAAGTCTTCGAAGAAAACAAATAAAACGGAAGAAAAGAAGCAGAACTCAGAATGGATACTCGAGTCTGTTCACGGGCGGCTTGTGTTGAGAGCTATCATCACGTTTTCTCGTCAGTAGTGGGTGATTTAGTTTTATGTTGAGTGGGTTTGTGGCGTCGTCGCGGCGCGCCGGTTCCGTCTCGACGCCGGGCGCAGCTTGTTGCTGCCTACCCACCACCCGAACCTCCCCCCAATGCTAAGGGAAATTTAATCTAACTGGAAGAGAAATATCAATATCTAGAATGTCGCATCTAGTTTCTGCAAATTAATTTCATCTTTCTTATTATATTTCCATCGGAAAATATTCATTATTTTCAAGCTTTCCACATAGCTTTAGGTTTTTATATGTCCATTTCATACGTTCCACTAGTAGTTACGCTTTTTTTTCCTTTCTTTTGAGCTTTATAACTATACTTTGCTGTATGTATATACTATCCTACCTACGGTTAATGTCCTTCGTAAAGTTAGGTTATGTTTTTTTTTTAAAACAATCTTATCTCCACTAAACATTTGAATTTGGTATCTGTTTCAAAAGTGAATCATTGTTTAATCCTATTACTATTAGTTTACCGGTCATCTTATCATTGGGTTACGGATGATTCAATATTTTAATAAGACAAATTGGGAAACTTGAGATACAAGATAATGAGATCGAAATAAAGGAGTAGTTTGAAATAGAAAGTAACGCAATTCATAATGCATATTTATTATTTTTATTCTTTATTCTTAGTATTCTTTGTTTACATAAGCAACTTTTGCTATATGTTATGCGATGTACCCAGTTTGAAATTTGTTTTATCGAAAACATCTAGAATCGTAATGGTTCCCAGCAAAGGCTAACTTCTATCGAACAAAATTATTGTTTAGTGAAACTTGTGGTGACCACGAAATCGACACAAACATGTCCGAAAATTCGAAATTCAGGTTCAATTTGGTAATCGTTCGATCCGTATTGTAATTTTACTGTGTATTGCATTTCAGTGAAAGTCCGAATGTTGTTTCACCTGTAGTTTCACCGGTCGTTAACAGGAAATACGTACTCAGATCACGGTCGAATACGTTTTATTTCTATTGACGTTGTTATTACTTAAGTTTAAAGTTCGCACTTCAGAAACTAGCCAATAAGAGGCAATAAAATCGGTCCCCGTGGTCTGTCTCGAGGGAGTAGCTGTTAAGGCTTTCACGAGAACGAAGCGACGCAGGGTCTTTTACACTCACGTAGTATTAAGTTTTATTACATGTCCACTCCGTATCAGCTTAAAATTAATTTCAATGGATCAAGTTAAAATGCGCTATTTGTGTCGTTGTCTTGTGAAGGCTTGAAATAGTGTTTTAAGCACTGATAAACAGAAATTTAATTCTTAGTTTAAAAGTATTGTCATTATGTACCATAAAAGATTTGCCAGTTTTTACAATCTATTTACAGTGAGCGGTTAACGAAGAAGCCTGACACTTTTAAGTTATTAACTGCCGTTTACTTACAGCTGTCAATGACTGAGCCCAGTCGCTGGGAAGCCTAATGAATTTACGTGAATCCTGAACTAACTTTCAAATAATTTCGGATAAATATCAGCATTTATTTGTAAGGCCCTTATTGCAGTATTTAATTTACATTAATTGGAGGCAATTGAAATGCAATTCAGCAATTTTTAAATAAAACTAATTTGTTTTAACGAATCCTTGATAATAATTTTCGCGTAAGAAGAAATATGAACTAAATGGGGCTGATCATAGACGAGACGTCAATCATTTCAATCATCAAGAAGACTGCTCTGAAAATTAAAAGCTGTTTCGGACATTTCAACTAGTCAAAGTCCACCCGCCCCCACACTAACGCCCCTATTTTTGATTACCAGTTCGCATTTAGCCACGAACAGTCGTAATGACGAGCACAGTTGTCCTCTCGGAATTCTGAATGGACTTTCAAATGCACTGTAGTCAATATATTGAATTTGTACGTATGTTATGTAGTCATTTGATGCTATATCAGAAAATACAGTTTTGCGCCATTTTTTAATCGACTTCAAAACCGGTGGTTCTCAATTCGAGTATCTGCATTTATTTAATGTGCGTTACCTCAAAATTTTTTTCTAGTTTGTTTTTTAAATTGAATACGACTACATCGATGAAACTCTCTCTGAATAAATTAATGAAATTATTCGGTAAATTATTTCGGTAAAGTTAAGTTTCGGTAAACAAAAAGAAAAACTCCATGTTTGTTTAAATTTTCTTTTATGTTTTCGTTGATTCTTTTTCAATTTTAATTATTGTAAATAGATAAAAAAAAACCTTCTCAGTTCGTGGTTCAAATTTTTTTATAACCAATACGCCGAGAACATGACAATTGCATCAAGAAAAAACAATGCAAATGTGTTGTTAATGTTTATGTTCCTTTGACCTGGCATGATGTCACTCGATCCGCAGCGGTGACGCAGTTGGCACATGACGGCAATATGAGACGAAATACCGATACAACGCCGGCTTCAAATATTGCAACAACTGTACTTACTATCTCTATATATTAATACGTGAAGCAAAAACTTTGTATCCCATTTTACGAAAATTGCGCGGACGGAGGAGTATGAAATTTTCCACACCTATAAAGAATATAGAGAAGAAGTGCACAATGCTAATATTTTTTTAAATAAAGCATAAAAGATACATTAAATCAATAAAGAAAACATTACACACACTACCATGTATTTGACACAACACATATATATATAAATATACTCTTTGTTTATTGTCAATTGTCAAACTTTTTTTAAAGTCTGTGTTCAAATTGAGAATAGATGAATATTGTTTGTCATTATTATTATTTATGTATAGTGTAGTTTTGGCGAAATCTGTGATTATTAAATTATATAAGTACAATAGTATTTGATAATAGAACCATAATAATGTTTAAACATAAAATTTCAATTGATTAAAGTCGAATTTCGACTACTGCGGCACCACTAGCTATTTCAGATACGAGATACACTTTGAACGAGATCGATACGATGTGCAAGATGAGGTTGTAAAATGCATAGAGCGTGCTGCGGGGCATGACTGCTTGATTATGTGTGGAAGCTCGTGCGGATAGAGCGGGCAGGAGATATTATTCAGCAGTTTTTTGTTGAGGCTGGCGGCGCATTTGTATGCGATTCGCTTCGGCGACGGCTGACGGCGGCCCGCGAGATTAGCGCCCGCGCTGTGGGACTGGCTGCGTGATTAAACTGTTTCCGCTTTACACATATTCAGATTTATCTTTGTGCTCCGGTTTCAACGAAATAATATAGAGAGACAGCGGTAGGCAGCGGCTTGGCTCTGCCCCTGGCATTGCTGAAGTCTATGGGCGACGGTAATCACTCACCACCAGGCGGGCCGTATGATCTCGTCTGCCTATACAGCAATAAAAAAAGTTTCATTAGATTATTAGATTTTTTTGTTTATAATTAAATTATTTTCAACAGGCGTGACGTCAGCCCGTACGAGTGAGTACGAAGTCCTGCTGATTTATACCACTCGGCTTCAAAGCGAGATTGTAGTTGTTCGAATCTGAGATGTTACACGAGTTAAGATAAGTTTGTCGGAAAAATTTACATTGCCAAGTCTAGTAACTCCAGTAATCATTTAATATCAGATGGGTTGACGTTAAAACGGTGGAGCTCATGCATTTATACTAATCTAATAATCTTTAGATTAATACGTGAAGCAAAAACTTTGTACCCCTTTTTACGAAAATTGCGCGGACGGAGGAGTATGAAATTTCCCACACTTACAGAGAATTTAGAGAAGAAGTGCACAATGCTAATATTTTTTTAAATAATGTATAAAATATACATTAAATAAATAAAGAAAAAATTACACACCCTACATACCATGTATTTGACGCACACACGCATGCATACTATTTATTGTCAAACTTTTGTTCTTGACGTCTGTGGTCAAATTGAGAATAGATAAAATATTGTTTGTCTTTATTAATACTTTTTTATGTAGCCTTGGCGAAATTTGTGATTAAAGAAGTATAAAATACAATCATAATAGTGTACAAACTTATTATACAATTCCAATTAATTATAGTCGAATTTCGACTACCGGGGGACCACTAGTATATTTAATTTGAAGAATTCAAAGGCAAAATACGATGGACGAAAAAGGACGATGTTTGCGTTGTTAGCGTATTCGTTCTACCGATGGAAGTGCAAATGCAAAAGCGACTCGTGTAGTTTATCATTAGTAGTTGTAGGCGCGCGTGTGGGTACGTGTCGGTATGTGTGTCGTCTCGTGTGTGTTGGTGCGGTGCGGAATGCGGCCGCGTCCTTCGACGTACGCCGCGCCGGTTCATTTGCACACCGACGCAGCGTAGCTGCTACGATCCAATCCTAGCATTCGTTTTATTGGTTTTTTAATTAAATTGTCTATTAACACTAATCATACCAACGCTTATTGGTACCTATATCTACCATAGCGGGTAGATAACGTTATACGACAAATATTACTCAAAATAAAGAGACCAAAACAAACAAAAAATCTATGTACCTATATATGTATATAAATGAATTGCTGTTCGTTAGTCTCGCGAAAACTCGAGAACGGCTGGACCGATTGGCTAATATTGTTCTTGAATTATTTGCGGAAGTCCAGAGAAGGTTTAAAAGGTAAATAAATATGAAAATGCTAGGAATTAAATAAAAATAACAATTTTGTTTTTACTTTGATGTGTCCCCCGTTGGACGGATTCCTTTTGTTTGTTTTAAGTTTATTTTATACAAAAGTTTAGGTCTTTTATTCATCGACTGGAGGACCACGAAGTCTGCCGGGTCAGCTAGTAGTATAATAATTGTAGATTAATTGGTAAGAAAAAGTCAAATGTGCAAAAGGAATAAGATGATACGTGCATTTTCAATGCAAAAGTTCAAAATGGGTCATTGGATCCGTTATGGTGTGTTTAGTGTATTAATGACGACGGGTATGAAAAAACTTGTGAAACATATTTATTTCAAGTACTCGTCGTCGCTAATTCGTGGCTAAAACCAACAGAAAAACATATAAGATACTCATATGATACATTTAACACACACAAAAAATATATATAGTATACAACACGACGTACAGCCAATCCCGTAGTTAGGATGAGTGTTTTAACCTTTGTATTTGAAATTATTTCATATCCCAAAAATAAATTGTTCAAAATTTCATTAATACTACCTTCAGGGCTTAATCGCTAAAAACGCAATTTTTTTTTGTTGATTAATTATTTCTGAAAATAATCATTATCCAAAATAAACATAATTGAAAACTTATATTATGTTTAATGAAAATCTTAAATTTATTCTGAGTCACCTGACAACAAGTTACGGGACACATTTTTATGCGACTTCTTTGAAAAGTATTTCATATCAATTTTTAACTTACTCAAAATGTACTTTGAAACAACTATATTTTTATAGGTTTAATCTAACAACGCTTAAGTGTGTTTCAATTACATAATAATATTATATAGCTATGAAATATCATCCCTAATATAATTATTTTAGTCCTATTGGAAATTCTGCGCAGTCATTACGAATTACGACACGATTCGCGATGAAAACATTTCTTTGAAGTTGAAGTCCATAAAGCCTAGCAAACTGAAGCCGAGTAATAATTGCTTCAGTAGGAAACGCAGTTTCTCGCATGCAGTTCACAGTCTGAAGAAAATTTATTGCTTGCTCGTGGACAGAATGCCTTAATGGTGTCGCCGAACTGTGGCAACCGCGAGCCTCGGTGGCTGCCCAAATATGAACGTGGCCTTTCTTTAGGGCCATAAAAATACTTTTCTCTGGCTCTGCGGTGTGCCATGAAATATTCAAAGAAAAAGCAGCACATAAGTATACTGGTGAATCTAATCGATCTTTAATTGAATATGCAATTTCGAAAAGGGCACATGTCGCATATTTTGTCAAATACGTTTTTTCATATACATGTAGTTTTGAGGCTTACCTACACCCATTTTATAATAATTCCAGTAATTTTCACTTGCTAATTAACACTAAAATAAATCTCAAAAGTTAATATTTTAAATTTTACACTGCTTTAGAAAATAATAAGTTTTTTTTCATTTCCTGAACATTTTACATTTTCAGAGATGTGCCCTTTTCGAAACTGCATGTTCAATTATGAAGTTGCCGTTTTATAATACTGGCCATTTGAAACGTAATTTGTATTTGGCTGGCAATTAATTCTAAACTCAAAATTAATCTTATTTAAACAATATGGAATTATATTTTCAAATTTAATAATTTGTTTATTGATTAGTGTTTTTGTTTTTATTTCATTAGTATCTTTTTTATAAATATGGACACTATAAAAATACTAGTAATGGATTGCGATTTCCGTCGCGGTTACATTAATGGCGAGTACGGAGTGAACATAACAAACAAAAAATAATAATAAAAAAAATTACTTTAACTTCTTAATTAATGGTGATGTTTGTTCCCTGTACACTCCGAAATAGTACTATCGATTTTTATGAAAACAGGAATTCTTCAGATTGTCCTAGCGGATGATGCTGTGAAGTTTGGTACCGTCGAGATCAAAGTCAAATCAAAGATCGGCCAGTAAACTGGGCCGGATTTGACTAGCTATAAATAGCTGTTGTAATGTTATAATTAACAGGGAGGTTATTAATCTAATCACCAGGGTTAGTAAAATATTGAGAAATACAGTGACGCATGATTGATAACATTTTTAGCTTGAATCAAACCTACCTACCTATCTACATTTGTATGTAACGAAAATATCATATGTTTTTAGTAACTGTTACCGGTATAAATAAACCTTTTTGTTGTCGCATTTTTTTTTAATAATAGCAAATCTTTATCATTTGAAAAGCCCGTGTCAAAGTAGGATGTGTTTGTTTGTAAATCAGAGCTCATTAGCATTACCGTCATATTACTCTTACATATTTATCGTTTTTATTCAATTCTATTTTTAAATTTTCCATTAAAATTTTCGAAAACAACACGGCGTTTAAAAACGTATATACTTTAAAATAAATTTCCAATATAGGGTTTAAGTATTACAAAAACATTGTAAAATTTAACAGATCTACACCTTTTATTTGTCAACAGAGTGTGCGACAGATGTTTATTTATTAAAATTGTTCGAATCGTTTGCGGGTGGCAAAAAAAAAAGGGACGCCAGATGAGTATTTCGAAATGCTGGTAAATCCTCGGCGATAGGGATTACTGGCGGTTAGAACTGATATTGTAGATAAAAGCCATTGTAACTGTATACACAAAATTCGTAGTGTGAGTTAAAATAAATGACGCATACCTATTGATTTCTTATATACGCCCTCGCGTCGCCTAGCGTACGACCATTTTGTAGCTAATATGTATTGCGATGATAAAATGTTTATGTCTTGAATGAAATATAAATATTCTGATAGAATAAAGCATGTTTCTATATTCTTCTCATGAAACGAACAAAATGGCTTTATCTCGCGCGAAGTGCAAATATATTTTAGATGCAAAACACCAGATGTTGGACTATGAAAGCTATATATAACATTGATTAATATTTAGTACATGAGGATTGTAGTTTCTTTTTGTAATCTCATGTGAAACTAACTGTTTGTTATATGGCGCTTCGCTTGAGTTAATATAGAAAAAAAATGTACGCCTCGGTTACTAGTATAAAATAGTACTTATTTTGGAGAAAAGTTATTTTGTGTCCTCTTTAATCTGGCTATCATAAAACTAACTTCTGAGTAATTAATTTGATATGATACTGAAAACGACGCGCGACCCAAGTCAAAAATCGATATGCGATAATATGTAAACTATTATTATTACTTTCACAGATTAATAATATGATTGTGTATACGATGCGACAGTCGAGTATCAATCAAATTAAATTTTGAATCCGCCCCCATTTGCCGATCTCTGCGCGCCGCGTCAGTCGATTAGTGACCCATTGTGTAAAACCTTCGGGATGTGTGTCCTGTATACGGGTGTCTAGTTATTTGGTACATCACTTATGGTATTCCTTATTAATGCTTCACAGCTAGACATCACCAGCCCGACCAGTTCTGCCGAAAAGCGTTCTAGTTTTAAAAGTGGTGGTAATGAAAATTGTGATTTCGACATTATGTGTCGACGTTGTGATGTCTATATGATCCGGTAATTGAACACCAGATAGAACATAGGTTCGTTCAACCATCTCTTTCGATAAACACACACACACACACACACAGGCAAAATAAGATTTGAATCGCAAATATGTTGCATTTGATGATATTTTACGAAAAGATAAGAATACTATCGACGGATGCCAATGCTTTCTTCCTCATTTCAAAACTATATATATAATTTAATATTTTAAATTATCGAACTGTGAAAATAAATAGCGAAAGAGCGAAAACAATATGAGAATATTAAACAGTATCGTAGTGTGAGTCATCTCGGTAACTCATGGATTTACGACTGTTTGATAATATGTATGTACGATTGTATTTTGATTTGATAGTACGTAATGAAGGCCATTATAAATGATAACACTAGATTTTCGGCACTAAATTACAGTTCAAACCTAAATGTTTTCTTAAAAGCTTTTATTCTATTGTAATATTAATTATAGCTACGAAGATTCTTATTATTTATGAAATTGAAATTAAAGTCATATTTGAAACTTCAATTAAAATTCAATGTATGTAATTTATGGATTATGGCTAACGTATGCAAATAGAAAAGATAGCAAAACAATATACTTTGAAATTTGTTGTTGTGATAAACCTTCCCATTTTCATGCATTACTTGTTACCCCGTTGTAGGGGTTATTCGGGTGGTAAAAGTGCATTTACCTGTAGTACGAGGGTAAATTAGTGTGGCTGCAAGGGTGGCG
This sequence comes from Bombyx mori, assembly GCF_030269925.1. Taxonomy (NCBI): domain Eukaryota; kingdom Metazoa; phylum Arthropoda; class Insecta; order Lepidoptera; family Bombycidae; genus Bombyx; species Bombyx mori. The sequence goes on from NC_085114.1 coordinate 8,413,621, forward strand.
TGTCCGATGACTTTGATTGATGACTGTACGGCGCGTTGTGCGTGCGTTTGCCACTGACCGAACCATAAGAGATTCGAAACAATCAAAACGAGTAACATTGATGATTTTTTATTAGGACCGATTGAATTTCATATGAGTTTCAATAGTTCCGAGAATTACGTATTGACTGACATATTACACTTCACACAGACAACAACCATGCTTCTTCGCAGAACGTTTTTGACGTACGTTATTTACGCTGAGCGGTGACATATTATTATGTACATATAAACATCACGAAACAACGGTCGCAAACAATTAAACGAACTGTAAGAAATTTCTCGAGAGGGGTACAACAAACACGAGAGCACGGTGACTTGCGAATCGTTCCGACGTGGCATGAAATAGGTTGGAAAATAACTCCATTCCCGCGGGCACGACTGCGATTCAATCAAGTCTGATTCAGATATTTGGAGTTCGTTTACAGAACGAGCTAGCTGGAGGCGAATTTACGAATGAAAACCTAAAAAAGCACGCGATTGAACGGAGAAAGGTTTCGGGTAATCGTTTTACGACTACGTGTTAGGGGCATTACAATTATATTATAATACTAGCTGACCCGGCAGACTTTGTAGTGCCTCAATCGATAAATAAAAGACCTAAACTTTTGTATAAAATAAACTTAAAACAAACAAAAGAAATCCGTCCGACGGGGGACACATCGGGGGAAACAAAATTGTAATTTTTATTTAATTCCGAGTATTTTCATATCTATCTACCTACCTTTTAAACCTTCTCTGGACTTCGACAAATAATTCAAGACCAAAATTAGCCAAATCGGTCCAGCCGTTCTCGAGTTTCAGCGAGACTAACGAACAGCAATTCATTTTTATATATATAGATTTGTGGTAAAACGCGGCAATTTCTAAGAAAGATATTAGAGGAAGATATTCATGCATATTTATAGCGAACCAGATAAAATTATTTTGCAACGATCTGTTGACCGGGAACAATTTTATTGATTACAATCATATTAATGGAGTAGTATTCAACGGTGGTTTTCCTATTTAAGTTAGATTGATTAGGTATAGAAATAGAATCTGTCTGACCAGACTGGTGTCATTAAAGTAATCTTTTCGGATTAAATGCCTGTGTGTTCTAGCGAATAAGGCAGCAAGTAAAAAAGAGAGCAAACTAGTCTGAACCTAAAGCTTGCATGTGGCTAAAAGTGCACTAAGGTGTAATCTTTTAGTGCTCACTTTCCGTAAATCCAAAAAAGAAAGAGGTGTCTATTCGCCTTTCTGGCGCAAGGGTAAGCATGCGGAAATTATCTACTTTGTCTGGCTCACGTAAAGATAATGCGTCTGTGTCTACTATTCAACCGCTGTCAAGAAAAGAAATATTATCTAAGTAAATTTAATATAAAAAAAATTGGACAGTGTAGTTAGTTTAATGCTCTGTAAATTTTCTGTATTAGTTATTGTTACACGTAGCAACGTTGTAGCCAAACAAAAAAATGTATCTGATAATATTAATAAAGAAAACATTTATCCTGAGAAAATGTTTCACTCATTATGGGAGCGAACTCAAACTTTACTTTGCCCGACGTTAGTTTTCAGGAATTAAAATCTAAATATTAAATAACGTGGTATCCGAAACTTTCTATAACAAACTACTAGTGGTCGCCCAGTGGTCGAAATTCGATCATAATTCATTTAAATTATAAGTTTGAAGATTATTATTGTTCTATTGTCATGGACTTTACTTCTGTAATCACAGATTTCGCCAAGGCTATACTATAGATAAATAATATTAAAGACAAACAATATTAATCTATTCTCAATTTGAGCACAGACTTACAATAAACAAACGAGTATACATGCGTGTGAGTGTGTTGTGTGTGTGTTTCAAATAAACGGTAGTGTGTGTGTAATGTTTTTTTTATTGATTTAATGTATTTTTTAAGCATAATTTCAAAGAAATTATTAGCATTCTGCACTCCTCTATATTCTCTATAAGTGTGGGAAATTTCAAACTCCTTGGTCAACGTTACTTTCGTAAAAAGAGCTACAAAGTTTTTGCTTCACATATTAATATATAGATACTAGCTGTCCCGGCAAACGTTGTGTTGCCTTAAATAAGATTTCTAAGAAAATTCTACTGTAGAAAAAAAACCTCATTTAACCACATAATACCTCATTATAAACAAAAAAAATATATCCAAAAAATTAAAATAAAAAATAAATGTTTGGGGCTGACAAACCTTTTCACTTAGGGGTATGAAAAATAGATAGTAGCTGATTCTCAGACCTACTGAACATACTATTGATACACAAATAAAACCAAAAAAACATGGCTGAAAAATGTATAGTATTGTATAGCTCTCAAATATATTAAGTGTATAATGTATGATGTATAGTGAGTAAGACAGGAGACTTTTAGGCGGGAACGCGAGGAGTGAAGTTGTGTGATTTGTTTTATTTTGTCTATTTAGTGTTTCTTCGGGGTTAAATGTGTAATAATGGTGGTTTATTAACTGTCTATTATCTGTGAAAGTGCACAAATATGGGAAAATGAAACAAAGCCGCTGGACGTAACTTTTCGGGATCTTCCAAAAAGTCCACTGAAAAAATCTTAGTAAATGACCACCATTTTACTAAGATTATATTTCATCCCATATCATCTCAATTCATTTTATTTAATTTCAACCCAGTTGATTAGTGTCTCAAATTAATCATCTTCATTTCATTTCACTCCATAATATCATTTTTCATAAAAATATTAATAATATATAAATTAAAATAAGACATGACTTAAAGGTCTCAGTTACCAGGTCATAAAATCTCTTAAAAAGAAAAAGTAAGACAGGAGACCGGCTTCGTCCTCATCCCTACTACGTGATGTTTGCTGGATGAGTGGTGACTCCTGGCGGGGATAGCTGATCGATTGATAGTTGATCAGTAGTCGATCGGCGAGGGCGGGAGATCAAATTCAATTTAAAAAAAAATCATTATTAAAGGAACTTGAAATTATAAACTCTGAATAAGAATTTATCGTACTACAATTATAATATTTGATTGCCATCTTGCAACCTTATTGCGGATCTGTGCATAGAATAAAAAAAATATTAATCAGGATGGAAAAATAGGGGTTGATCGTATAAGAGTGAAAATTGAGAGTAATATGTTTTTTTTATTTTAAGTCATGACAAAACAAAATAAAAACTTGCACAAAAAAATTAAAGTTTATAATTAACAAATAAAAAATAGGGGTTGATCATAGAGGGATGAAAAATTTAGAGTATCATCAGAGTTTTTATTTTATTCATGATAAAATAAAAATAAAAATGAAAATCTTGCCAAAAAAATTAAAGTTTATAATTAACAAATAAAAAATAGGGGTTGATCGTAGAGGGGTGAAAATTTCAGAGTAATATGAATTTTTTTATTCTACGTCATGACAAAATAAAAACAAAATTCTCGCAAAAAATTTTAAAGTTTGTAATTAGCAAATAAAAAATAAGGGTTGATCGTAGAAGGGTGAAAATTGAGGATTGTATGTATTTTTGTATGTTGTATCATAAAAAAATAGAAAATAAAAATGTTGTCTAAAAATTAAAAAAAAATATTTAGGGGTGGACTACCCCTAACATTTAGGGGGATGAAAAATAGATGTTGGCCGATTCTCATAGATACCGGATAAGCACAAAAAATTTCATCAAAATCGGTCAAGCCGTTTCGGAGGAGTATGGCAACGAAAACTGTGACACGAGAATTTTATATATTAGATTATTAATATGTGAATGTTAGTCGTCGTGGCCTAAAGGATAAGACGTCCGGTGCATTCGTGTTGAGCGATGCACCGGTGTTCGAATCTCAGGCGGGTACCAATTTTTCTAATGAAATATGTACTCAACAAATGTTCACGACTGACTTCCACGGTGAAGGAATAACATCATGTAATAAAAATCAAACCCGCAAAATTATAATTTGCGTAATTACTGGTGGTAGGACCTCTTGAAAGTCCGCGCGGGTAGGTACCACCACCCTGCTTATTTCTGCCGTGAAGCAGTAATGCGGTTCGGTCTGAAGGGTGGGGCAGCCGTTGTAGCTACACCTGAGACCTTAGAACTTATATCTCAAGGTGGGTGGCGTTGTAGATGTCTATGGGCTCCAGTAACCACTTAACACCAGGTGGGCTGTGAGCTCGTTCACCCATCTAAAAAAAAAGATAACATACTAATTCACTAATCCTTAATCTAGCAGAATTGAATGAAATCTATCGAAAATATAATCGATGTGAATCCAAATCACATATCGTGTACGAAAATCACGAGTCTTAGTTCGTCGCGACTGTTTGAGCTGCATTGTGCCCGCTGCATCTCGAATACGCTCATGAAGTCTCATTAATTAAATCTCTATATTGAATTCTTTATTGTACAACTCAATTATAACCTAGTCGGGCGCAACTCCAGCTCCGTAATTTAGTTTCTCTGCCACTCCAGTTCGTTATAATTGTATTGAAAATTTTGTGATTCAATTTACTAACTAATTGTTTCGGCTCATGCAAATCTTTGCTTACAGTCTCCTGATGTACATAGTACTTATAATCTTCAAGCCAAAACAATGTAATCACAATTAAGGGAACTTTTACGCGTTTATCTTAAATTTATTGTAAATTTTCAAATTATCGCCTTCACGGTAGATTTTCAACAAAACACTAATAAATAAACTAATGGCTGGAATTTAAAATAGAAATCCATATTTTAAAAATGAAATTCATTTGAATTTAGAATTTATTGCCAGATATACGTTAATTATATTTCAAATGGCCAGTGTTGTAAAACGGGAACTTCATAGGAAGACCTATTATTAATTTAATCTGTACTTCTGAGGTACTTATTCGTACCTAGTCTATATTTGAGAGGAAGGACATTACAGAATTAAAAACAGTATAAATTATTACGTTTACGTCCTATTTTCATATGATTTGAAGATGTAACGAAAATCGTTGCTTGTTACAGCGTTAGGTTCTATTTGCTTTGATCTGTAGCCATATTATTATCCAATTACACCGAAGCAAGACAATATTTAATCTTTTACTCACTCAGAGTTGAATTTCGAAATTTGCTCCAAGAAAATTCACTTTGAAATAAGCTATCGCCAAACGGGTTTACAAAATTTGTGTTAACAACTTGGCGATAAAGTTAAGTTTATTGTTTGCTTCGGGTTACTAGTAATAATTATATTTGAGTTTTTGGTGTTTTCGTACTAAGCCCGTAATTTAGTTTGATAAAGTTCCTTGTTGTTTATGTATTATAAGAGACAAATTTAATAATTTTGTTTTGAGATTGAAACGTATATTAATATGATGCCAGAATCCGGTTTGTCTGTAAATTGAAGAATTGTAATAATAACAGAAAGGGGAGTATCCAAAGACGAGTATTAATTAGTACTTAAATAATTTTTAGATTTATTTGCTGTTTGATTTCATTTTCACAGGAATTATAATAATTTAGAACAAACAGTATATATAATTCACATTTCATGAATATGTACGAAAGTAAGTCTGTCCGTTTGTTATATAATTTTCACGCCAAACTACTGAACCGATTGTAACGAAATTCAGTATGAGCTCTCAAGCTGAGCTCTGTGAAAGTAAATAGGTTAACTTTCATACTATTTCTAAGGCCACATACGCGATATAAAGTTTTTTTATTTTTTATTGCCTAGATGTGTGGACGAGCTCACAGCCCACCTGGCGTTAAGTGGTTACTGGAACCCCTAGACATCTACAACGTAAATGCGCCACACACCTTGAGATATAAGTTCTAAGGTCTCAGTATAGTTACAACGGCTGCCCGACCCTTCAAGCCAAAACGCATTACTGCTTCACGGCAGAAATAGGCGGGGCGGTGGTACCTACCCGGGCGGACTCACAAGAGGTCCTACCAGTAATTACGCAAATTATAATTTTGCGGGTTTGATTTTTATTACACGATGTTATTCCTTCACCGTGGAAGTCAATCGTGAACAATTGATAAGTACGTATTTCATTAGAAAAATTGGTACCCACCTGCGGGATTCGAACACCGTTGCATCGTTATATACGAATGCACCGGACGTCTTATCCTTTAGGCCACGACGACGAAGCTTCTGACGAAAAGCTACTAAATAAACTAAATATCTAATTTGACTTGTAGTAATCTATGTCTTGTCTATAAAATATAAGTAAATAGACTTTATCTAAGTTTTAATTTTTGTCCTCAAAACTATAATTCATAAAAAAATTATCAGTATCGTGACGACGAAACCTTGGGGTTGAATTTGAGTTCAAACTAACTGCTAGAACTTAATATAATATTATTATAAATTATTGGACCGTTCATTATTTTCAAATAATAGCACAATATACGGATATCGACAAAAAATTACATCTAAGACATAATCAAACACGAAATCTGTATTTACATTAATTATATCGCCTGATTTTATAAAACGAAATTTCTAAAAAGAAGATTGAACATTAAAGTAGTTTTAAATGAAAACGTAAATCAATCAAAATTGAGACAACAAAAAAAAAACATAATTGTCTTCTTATTACATTCACGTTTGAGAATAAGAAAAATGTTAAAGATCTCTATAGCCACGTGTGAGAGAAGAGAAGGCAATAAATAAAACGGCCTTCGTTTGACGTGGATGGGGGGCTCAGGTTTGGGCGGGCGCGCCAGGTCGACGGCCGATGCTCTCGCCCCTATAAATACATTTGCGAAACACAAAAGCAGATGCACTCGGCGAGACCATTTTTAATTTTAATGATGCGACTTTTGCAGACTCCCGTCTTCCGCCGTTTCATGCTATTTACGACGCAGACGAAGTTTCGCTGCGCTTAACTCCGTTTATTATTTACCCTAGACTAATTTGCATGGATTCAAAATATGATTTAATATTTTCCGGTGCTATAGCAGAATTATTGTGTTTGTATATATATTAGTAGCACATAGTCCATTCTTATGTGATATTAAAGTCCAAAACGTAGATTAATTGGTCGAATTTAATGTCGACGTACATCATTCATTATCCTGCCCTTTTCCCAGTCACCTGGGGTCGGCGCAACATGTTTTCTCCTTCCATACTCTTCTATCATATACCATTTCTTCGCTCACTCCCTTCTTACCCATATCGTCTTTCATTCATTTCTTCTTAGGTCTACCTCTTCCTCTATATCCTTCCACATTCATAGTTAACATTCTCTTGACAACCTCATTTTCATTTTGTCTCATCTCATGTCCATACCATCCCAAAGGCGCACTTCTCAGCTTCTCTGTCATAAGTGCCACTTTCAGACTTTTTCTAACATATTCATTCCGTATTCTATCCATTCTCGTTACTCCACACATCCATCGCAACATTCGCATTTCTGCTGCATTTTTTTTTTAATTTTTTTTTATTGCCTTTGTAGGCAGACGGGCATACGGGCCACCTGATGGTGAGTGGTTACCGTCGCCCATGGACTTCAGCAATGCCAGGGGCAGAGCCAAGCCGCTGCCTACCTATCGCCTATGCCTATATAATACGTTAGTATATTTATTACAATCTAAATCCCTCATTTGAAATCGTAACAAAGTGTATTTAGCGAACTGCCAACAAAAGGGATTCCGAACAAATTTTTTCTATACCGTACTCAATAGATTAACGTTTGTGAACGGGCATCGATCTAAGAGAAAAAGAAAACAATTAATTTACTGATTTCCCGCAATTAGCGAGGGACGGACACGAATTACTTAAGCATCTCTGGTAATCAGCGGTGGTATCCGCCATCGAACGGAAGCCGGGTTTCTCTGAGCCAATAGCAACGATACCCTGACGGCTCGCTTCCGGAACCCTTTGTTCGTTTAAATAACAAATATCTGAACTGATTTTCAACGTTGAACATCCGCAGCGAACGTGAGTCTAATGGTTCCCACAGAGAACAGAATGTGATGTGAATGTGTCACAATGCTCTATTAGAGATGTATTCGAATAACTATATTTATTAATATTTTGATACATCGAATTTAATAGGATAATGAATGAATCAATAGTCTTTACAAATGAAAGAAAATGCAAATCATTTTTATTTGGATTTTTTTGTTCCTGTACAGACGTCAGCTTGATATACCACCCATTGTAGGACACCCTGTATAGTATAATTTATAAATGCATTCAGAAGTTACGGTTTTTATTTTTAACGTTAGTTTCCGTTTATGATTCTTGTCTAATTAACTTAAGATAATAGATTACTCCTAGCGAAACCACACAAAATACAACTGTGTCCAATGTACTTTTGTTTGTAATAAAAAAATATAACATTGGTGCGGAAAGTATAATGCGGAATATACTTTACTTAAAAACCATTACATATACCCAAGCTAAGGACATTGATTATTTATTGGGTTAAAACTTAGTAAAACTATTATTACTTAAGTCACTACACAAGTTCAATAGTTTACACGTCATTCATTCAAGTTATTCCAAGGAACGCGCCGTCTGTGTGTTATACGGGGTCTAAGAAAAGCGTTTACCACGAAAATGATCACACAATACCCCGTGTCTCCCGTATTTACAAACAAGCGCTTAATTGACACAAGAATTTCAAACACTGTCGGTGTAGAAGGAAAACATGCTCCCTTGCCTGTAACAAGTGCGTCGTGTGTCGAGAAAATTTAGCAAGTGAATATTTTAAGAGCCGCTTGATCAATGTTGAGGGTTCGTCAAATCAACGACTCGAATAAAATAACATGTTTTAGAACGGTTTGAATTTGTTTTGTAAATGTCATTACCGGAATATTAAGTTAATGATCGTTTAACAGATTTGAACAGATTATGGATATTTGATTTATTTGTGTTTACCGATCTAGTTTGGTTTGATGTTTTACCTACACATTTTAAGTTAGGGAATTCCTTAAAAGAACGTACATATATCATTGAAATTATCAGTATGTCTTAATGAAGATACACTTTACGTATTTATATAACTCGACTAAGAAAAACGAATATTGTAAACTCGACAAATGCTACCCGTGAGTCCGCACGGGTAGGTACCACCACCACGCCTATTTCTGCCGTGAAGCAGTAATGCGTTTCGGTTTGAAGGGTGGGGTAGCCGTTGTAACTATACTGAGACCTTAGAACTCATATCTCGAGGTGGGTGGCGCATTTACATTGTAGATGTCTATGGGCTCCAGTAACCACTTAACACCAGGTGGGCTGTGAGCTCGTCCAACTATCTAAGCAATAAAAAAAAAAAAGGTAACATTTTTAAATTATTCAAGGTCAGGCCACTAAGAATACTCAGCTTAGAAAATTAACGAAAGAACGTTTAAATTTGCAAGAACCAAGCAGTTCGAACCAAAATAATCTAAGCTCGTAAAACAACAATGCTGTTTCTGATTTATAAAAGGGCAGACATGACAAAGTAAATTCCGAGTGGAGTTTATAAAGCGCTTTATGTCTCTCGAACTTACAGCATGCATTATTCACAGAGTAAGAGTCTACACAAAGAATACAATGTTTCTTGAGATGTGGTCCTGAGGGGGCGTGCAGCTTTTATTTGTGCTTCTTTGCTTAATTTTTACATGTCGTGCGAGTTGGAACCAGTTTTAAATTTATTGTCTCTCGATTGATTTAACCGCAACCATTCCATTGCGGAGTTCTGTAATGTTGATGAAATTTATAATGGAAGTAAATCGTCAGTGATACCTATTTGGTCAAAATCTTTTTTTTGTCATGTTTTTTGTGTGTTAAATTTCTCTTATTAAAAAACTACAATTTTGATAATGTATTATTATAATAACGATAACCACTTTTATATATTTTAAGCACAATGGTTAAAAGCTTAAAGGGATAATGAGAGTTTATAAGGTTGAGGTTGAGGATGAGGTTTATAATAAAATGTCTTATTAAGTCAAGAATAATCGTTTGTTTTGTAAAATATATTGTGTAGCTATGAATTTCAAAGTTTAATAGGAATACATATGTATATAAAATTGTAGTTATAAATTTAAAAAAATAATGTGTTAATTTCAGGAACCCATGGTCCGATTTGAAAGAACAATAATATAACATTAAATAGACTATTTGTATAACGGTAGACAGCGGCTTGGCTCTGCCCCTGGCATTGCTGAAGTCCATGGGCGACGGTAACCACTCACCATCAGGTGGGCCGTATGCTCGTCTGCCTACAAGGGCAATAAAAAAAATAATAGAATTGTACAAAGTACTATTTATTTTAGCTATGATCCAAATTAACGTGGGTGAAACAGAGAACTATATGTAGTACCAAATACACGAGTTCATAGTTATATGAACGTATTTCAAAAGCGAATTAAGTCTGATATTGTACTGTAGTGGTACTAAAGCTGGTATTATCTGACAGCGAGTTTCAAAAAAAAAAGAAAAGACAAGAACAGCAAACCTACATCGTTATTGATAACACGATAATAATATATAATTTCGACGTTAGATAATCCGATTAAAAGATATCGATAATTTGTTAGACGGCGTAATTCGGGATAACCAAACCAAAGGTCGTTTGAATATATTAGTATAATTAAGGGTTTAGGACGTAAATTTTAGAGGATTTACATTCGGAATATGAATGAAATCATCAGACATTTTTTTTTTGTCCTAACAACATTTGTGAAGCCTCACAAAGACGGAATGACCAATGAGTATTCGTATAATAACAGTAATTGTTGTAGAGTTTATTGCAGACACGATCAGGTCCTGAACGATTAATCGCCGTCGGATGTCGGGGATTACTTCTTGCAAATTCAAGACAACCGGTGTCAGTTTTCGTGAATATTCATTAGCCGTCGAGTTAGGGAGTTAATTTCGCATTCGATCTTGGATAAATTAAAACTTTAAAAACTTATAGATACTACGTACGGGTGTCGGTGTATTTTACAAAAATGACAAGAACATTAAGTTTTATTAAAATTAATTAATAACGTAATTCCGAAATTAATTTACGAATTATCAAAAAAGAGGTAAAATAATTTGAGTTTTAAATAAAGATTAGCAACGTTAGAAGTCGCATTAATTATTAGGAAGCAAGAATAGTATAAAGTCGCGGTATTCTCGACAGGCTTAAAACAAACCTATATAGGTACGTAAGTTTACAAGAAAATTCCGCCGACGAAAACCGCAGACTGTTTTAAGTAAATTTTATATTACAAACACAGCGTCGGATTAGGTTGCAGACCGGGGACGATGGATCATGTCGATTTAATATTTAATGAAACGCTCGTTTCTTGTTGTTTTTGTTGGTCGGTTAATTGTTGAAAGATGTGTCCGTAACTACGTAATGAGACCGTACTTTAACACTTGTGAAGAAAGTATTAAACGCCCCGTGGCGCCCTTGCGGTTTCCACGGCGGACTAACTGTTTATGGCCGGCCTAGAGACGTTAACGTCTATAAACTTTATGTATGTTCACAATGCCGCCGTAAAATGTTGTAATACCGGTAAATCCCGTTGTTTTTCTTTTGAATTAAAAGCGGAACGTTTTTTTTGGATCGCTTTAATGAATATCTATATATTAATACGTGAAGCAAAAACTTTGTATCCCTTTTTACGAAAATTGCGCGGACGGAGGAGTATGAAATTTTCCACACTTATAGATAATATAGAGAAGAAGTGCACAATGCTAATATTTTTATAAAATAATGCATAAAAGATACATTAAATCAATAAAGAAAACATTACACACACTACATATCATGTATTTGACGCACACACGCATGCATACTATTTATTGTCAAACTTTTGTTCTTGACGTCTGTGGTCAAATTGAGCATAGATTAAATATTGTTTGTCTATAATAATATTTTTTTATAGTGTAGCCTTGGCAAACTTTGTGATTATAGAAGTATAAAATACAATCATAATAGTGTACAAACCTACAATTCCAATTAATTATAGTCGAATTTCGACTACTGCGGGACCTCTAGTAGAAATTATTCGACATCCTGACATTCTGATTCGCTATGTCATAATAGTTTTTGGAAAGTTGAGCAAATTTCAAGTTTATGTTAATATTTTCAGCTAAATGTTTAATGTCGACGCGTCGTTCACATGCGGTTGATACTAATTTCCGCGCGGATGCGTGCGTCTACTTGCTCGTCACTGAAAATAAATTATTATTTCATGAATGAACGTTTCGGAACAAACTGTTTTAAAGTACCTACGTCCTTTGTGGACTCTGTTTAACAGATGCAAATATTAAAATAAAATCCGAGTTTTCGATCAGAAAGATGTTCCGAAAATGCCTGAATGCTGAGCCAATTTCATTAGAGAAATGTCAATGATGGCTATACATTAAAAATAGGTATAATCGCAGCTCAACATAACCTATTCACTACGTTTGGATAGTTTGATTAATTACAAAAGAAATCGATCAAATTATTAGACAATATCACATTACGTTACCGTAATAGAGAAATCATAATAGATCATTATCTAGACAGAGATATACAGTTGCAACGTAACACAGCTAGTTTGATGAGCTGAAGAAACAAACAGGACACGCACTGCTGCCTTCAATTACCGGTTGTGCATCGTACTATGTGCGTCACGTAACAAGAACGAATTGGAGTCCTCAAGCGTGTAGGTGTGAGGCGGGAGAACGATTAACACTTACCCCATTAATTATTAATTAAAAATATCTGACATGTTCGTGATCAATGTAAGTGAAACAGCACTAAAGAAACTATACTTTAATTGACACTTGTTTTTAATATTACTCGTATTACACAATCTAAATCATATTTAATATTTTTTTCATAAAGTTATCATAAAGATGAAAACATTTTGAAAGTATCGGTTTTCCTTCGTTCCAAACTTTGTTCTGAAAAAGTTAATCTGTGGCTTATACTGTAAAATCTTAATACTCACCTCTCGTAAAGTTATGCTGTAATTTTATGGGTCTGGTGCGGTCAGCATAAAATTAAACGTACCTGTAAAAAAATAAATAGAAGGTAAACATGTGCTTATTAGTAACTTAACGACTTGGTTATCAGATCAAAACTGAATAAACCTGTATAAATGAACAATTATTCTCATAATACGCGGACAAGATCGAGAGGTGTTTAATGGTTTAATTAAGAATTTAAATATTGTTTATGGAAAGTTATTGTTGCGTGATTGTTTGTAATTAGTTTTATAACAGTCCGTTCTTAAAATAGCATCAGATTTATTTTTGGGAACATTCGAATGGATTATAATACCGTTTTTTCTTTTCTCTTACGAGTCCTATCTTGAGTACTGGCTTTAGAGCGTGCTGTATTTGTTAACTGTATTTGAACACATAAATTTAGGCAGATAGGTACATACGAATATAGGTAGGTATGTAGATAGATATATACAGATAATAATTAAAAAACAACGCAAGATTAAACCGTAAAAGTAGTTATTATTATATCTACGACTCGCAAAAGCCGGAGACAAAACTAATATTTGACTAAGATTTTATGGGATCAAGTTTGAAATCGTATCATTTTAATTTAATCATAATATTTTATAAACATTATTTTTAATAGATAAGAATTAATTTAGCTAGTGCGCGTTTTGAACTTAGCTAGTAAAAATGATCATTAGGTTTATTTGTAATTATTGTAACAGGAAAAATCATAATCCGATCTTAATGGGCAGATAAACTCGCCGGACGCTTCATTTTAAAACCGGCCCAAAGGTACTTACAACAACGTTGCTCTAAGACGTGATATCAAAATCTCATCTTAGTTATTTTATACGTTTCGAATCGGGATTGGTCATTGCTCCTTTGCAAAAATAAAAATGCGTTAGACTTGTACCAAGCCGTGCAGATTTACAGCACTCTATCCGCACTCAATGAGAGAATAGCTGTATTAATTCAAAGCGGCCGAAGACATTTTACTGTTGGTAATAAGAGCACGCGTTGTTTCCCTCACGCAGCAATCCAAGAGATTCAATTTGAAAGCGTGGGACGTCCGTTATGTTTAAAATTGGTAGTTCCGACCCATATCTCAAGGTGGCATTCAACAAGAACTTATCACTGGGTGGGTCATTACAGAATAAAGAAAACCCCGCGAAAAGACTGCGTTATTATTATACACGATCGTTTTGTTCATGAAACATCGTTCAGCAAAGCAAAATTCCCTTTGACCGACATCGTAAATATTTGAGCTTTTCCCGATAGAATCCAAGACGCTTCCCCGAGTTCGGGACACCGGCTACAATAACGGAAACCGTTTATTTTCCAAGATCCGACTTTCAAAACAGTTGTCGAACTGGCATAATTCGGATTCCGCAAAGCAATATCATTAAGTGAATTTAAATTACAAATTGTCCTCTATTCACGACGAACGCTGAACGATGACGTGTAGGTATAGGTACCCGTAATATTTTAATCTTGTTTGGAAATTTAATTAATTCCGGATCTTCTGATAATAATCCGGTTGTAATACAGAATAATTGTTCATTCAAATTGAGTTCGGATAACGATTGTAATGTGTTTTGTTAATTGTACATTGGCGTATTGAATTTCAAACATTTCGATATTGGCCAGTCGTGTTCACGTATGTTTTAACGGTTTAGTTTTTTTTTAAATCTTTTTTCTGAATTCATATGAGTAACCTTTGTAACAATTGTACACTGTAGAAATATGCATAAAAATACCTAAAGAAAGAGGAGAAGTAATAATCTTTGATACTGACTTAGATAACAAAGTTAGTTTAATGATGAAATTTCATATTTGAAGTGTTTGTTCAGACGTCACTTTAAAGACCGAGGCTACACGTAATCACCGCTAGAAAACGAGTGCAAACCCATTATGTTTCATACAGTTACTAATTATAATTTCCTCAGCGCCGCCATTCGGAAAACTATATTTAAATTGTTCTATTTATTAATTAGTGACTAAGTACGGTGTGTTGAGTACTGTTATATGTGAGCTAGTTAGTCTGTTGCGTATTGTACAGAGGCGTAAATCAGACGTTCAGGAATTTTGAATATTATAATATTGCATTTGAGGGAAGGACCAGCTCACGGTACTAGTGGTTACCACCGGAGTATCTAGCAAATATCTACAAGGTATACTAGATATGCAAATAGGGGTAGCGTAGTATCTTGAAATTTATATTAGATAGATACTATACGCATAATGCCGCCTCCCACCTTGGAATATCAGGTGGAAGATGTAATAGTACTGTGAACTGGATATCCTATTTTTCAGATTGGAATGCCGGAACGCTTCGCGATAGATATTTCAGAGATCTTGATTCTCTTCGGTGCGTGTTTATGTTACCTTCTAGCGAATCGCTGCTATAAAGTTATTGCACATACTAATTGTTTTGCAATTGCGTGTAAGATTCGTGAAAACCTTTGATTTCATGAAATAACCAGTTTTGTTTGTTTATTTGGTTTAAATGCTTACTTCAATTGTTTTTATCTGAAACGAACTATGTATGAACGGAGAACGAGAATAATCCCGAAGCTTACGTCATTAAAGAATCCTCAAAGCTTTATGGTAATCACAAATTTGCAAATATAATCGAGTCTCCCTAGGACACATCGCTCCGTATTCTGATTAAACGTAACACACATTTCGTAATATCCCGGTCAATATACAAGTCTAAAATAGATTCATGTGATTAATCAGGGCAAATTACATTGAGAGAATGATTAAAAGCTTTTATAAATCCGTTCGAACATAAAACCGAAATGGAATCGAATACTGTGATTATGAAATTTGTAAGCGAAACTTTGTGCCACCGCTGATACTAATGGAAGAACGTTCAAAAGTAAAAGTTGAACAACAAGCAATCTTCAAGGCATGGTAAGTTAGGGAATTCTGGGGAGATCCGCCCGGCAAAGCTACCACCAAAAGAATGTAATAAGGCGCAGGTGCGACGAGTTCTTTATTGGATTTCGCACGTTCCAACTTGACGTGTCTGATGGCCGGAGATTCTTGCACAACTCTTCACTAACTATTAATTTTCTTACAAAGCGATCTTCGAAGTTTGAAAGTTAGATCGAATTCTCTGCCGAGATTTAGTACTGTTTCATAATTTGCTAACATGTTCGCTCGGATCAAATTATTAATAGTATACTTATTTAGGGACCGGGATCATTCAATTATTTTTTTTGCCTAGATCGGTAGGCGAGCTCACACCCCCCCTGGTGTTAAGTGATTACCGGAGCCCATAGACATCTACAACGTAAATGCCGCCACCCACCTTGAAATATAAGTTCTAAGGTCTCAGTATAGTTACAACGGCTGCTCCAACCTTCAAACCGAAACGCATTACTGATTCACGGCAGAAACAGGCAGGGTTGTGGTACTTAACCGTGCGGACTCACAACGGGTCCTACCACCAGTAATTACGCAAATAATAATTTTGCGGTTTTGATTTTTGTTACACGACCTTGCGGACCAAATAACTAAAGCAAACGATTGAGAAATATGCGCGTGGGAATTGAATGTCAAATATTTCTTTTAAGTAAACAGAAAGTTAAACGGTTTCACTGTTAATGTAAAAACGGAATGCCGAGACGGTTGCGTGGCTGTGTCACGAGGTCAATCTGGAGTGTTTCTCGGCGCACGACGGCTGAAAGGAAAAGTATACCGGCCGGCCGCAACGGCGCGACGTGCGCCTCGCCTGCAGATCGTGTCATTGACACATGCAAATTCGAACACCGCATCGGTGTCGGGTCATCGAACCTTCCATTCAGTGTCTGTCGAAAGTTATCCGTGGCAGCGTAGCCTACAAAGAGCCGGCGAGATCGCTCTGCGAATATAGCGTTACCGTCGTTTTATAATTAAAGCCGGCTTACTCAAAACGCCGCTCGCACAGACTAACAGCCTGGCCACGGGACATTCGCCGATGCGAATATTCGCGCGGTGCGAACGGCGAAGCGTCTAGCGACTAAAACAAGCGCATAGAAATGTACCTAACAAGCCACGCGCACCGGCGACCGGCGAAGCGACCGGCGAAATGTACCGAGCGAATCGCGCGATGCGGCGGGCGAGCAAAACAAATGCATGAATACGGACGGCGCGAGCCACGGAGTCGAGCGGTAGTCGCGGCGAATAGTACAGTGATTAAATGAGTTTAGTTGTTTTCGCCGCGAAAAATTAACGCCGAAATTTTTATATTTTTTATTTATTTTTTATTTTATATTTTTAAAGTCGTCGTGGCCTAACGGACGTCCGGTGCAATCATGTTGAGCGATGCACCGGTGTTCGAATATCAGGCGGGTACCAATTTTTGTAATGAAATACGTACTCAACAACACTCAACGTTCACGATTGATTTCCACGGTGAAGGAATAACATCGTGTGATAAAAATGAAATCTTCAAAATAATAAATTGCGTAATTACTGGTGGTAGGACCTCTTGTGAGTCTACACGGGTGGGTACTACCACCCTGCCTATTTCTGCCGTGAAGTAGTAATGCGTTTCGGTTTGAAGGGTGAGGCAGCCATTATAACTATACTTGAGACCTTAGAACTTATATCTCAAGGTGGGTGGCGCATTTACGTTGTGGATGTCTATGGGCTCCAGTAACCACTTAACACAAGGTGGGCTGTGAGCTCGTCCACCCATCTAAGCAATAAAAAAATAAAATAGCTGAAATACTAGCTAGACCAGCTATTTGGAAGTCTAGCCACCCAAAGTATTTCTCGTACTTCTTGTGGAATTCTCCATCTATAGGTATACTCCGATTCTTATTCAAATCATGTACTTCACAATCTTTTCCAAATACCTATTATTTGGAACCAAAAAACTATTAATTTGTAAGCAATATCGAGATAATTTCGATATAGACATTTCGCTGTCGGACTTCCTTACTAGTCGCGGCGGCGAACGTGAGTACCCGTGGCCTGCAAACGGTGCTGCGCGAATGGTCGCCTCGCCCACCGCTTCGCTGTTCGCACCGCCGATCCCCGTGGCCAGGCCGTAACAGCCTGGCCACGGGACATTCGCCGATACGAATATTCGCACGGTGCGAACGGCGAAGCGTCTAGCGACTAAAACAAGCGCATAGAAATGTACCTAACAAGCCACGCGCACCGGCGACCGGCGAAGCGACCGGCGAAATGTACCGAGCGAATCGCGCGATGCGGCGGGCGAGCAAAACAAATGCATGAATACGGACGGCGCGAGCCACGGAGTCGAGCGGTAGTCGCGGCGAATAGTGCAGTGATTAAATGAGTTTAGTTGTTTTCGCCGCGAAAAATTAACGCCGAAATTTTTTTATTTTTTATTTATTTTTTATTTTTAAAGTCGTCGTGGCCTAACGGACGTCCGGTGCAATCGTGTTGAGCGATGCACCAGTGTTCGAATATCAGGCGGGTACCAATTTTTGTAATGAAATACGTACTCAACAAGTGTTCACGATTAATTTCCACGGTGAAGGAATAACATCGTGTCATAAAAATGAAATACTCAAAATTATAATTTGTGTAATTACTGGTGGTAGGACCTCTTGTGGACTCACACGGGTGGGTACCACCACCCTGCCTATTTCTGCCGTGAAGTAGTAATGCGTTTCGGTTTGAAGGGCGAGGCAGCCATTATAACTATACTTGAGACCTTAGAACTTATATCTCAAGGTGGGTGGCGCATTTACGTTGTGGATGTCTATGGGCTCCAGTAACCACTTAAACAAGGTGGGCTGTGAGCTCGTCCACCCATCTAAACAATTAAAAAAAAAATAGCTGAAATACTAGCTAGACCAGCTATTTGGAAGTCTAGCCACCCAAAGTATTTCTCGTACTTCTTGTGGAATTCTCCATCTATAGGTATACTCCGATTCTTATTCAAATCATGTACTTCACAATCTTTTCCAAATAATAGGTCCTGAAAAAAAAAACTATTAATTTGTAAGCAATATCGAGATAATTTCGATATAGACATTTCGCTGTCGGACTTCCTTACTAGTCGCGGCGGCGAACGTGAGTACCCGTGGCCTGCAAACGGTGCTGCGCGAATGGTCGCCTCGTCCACCGCTTCGCTGTTCGCACCGCCGATCCCCGTGGCCAGGCCGTAAACGAGAGCGACGAGTACGTTTTAAATTTACGTTTACTAGCGGTCCCGCAGTAGTCGAAATTCGACTATAATTAATTGGAATTGTAAGTTTGTATACTATTATGATTGTATTTTATATTAATATAATCACAATTTCGCCAAGACTACACTATGAAAAATATAATATTAACAAAGACAAACAATATTTAATCTCTTCTCAATTTGACAACAAGAACAAAATTTTGACAATAAATAGTATGCATGCGTGTGTGCGTCAAATACATGGTATGTAGTGTGTGTAATGTTTTCTTTATTGATTTAATGTATATTTTATGCAAAATATTAGCATTGTGCACTTCTTCTGTATATTCTCTATAAGTGTGGAAAATTTCATACCCCTCTGTCCGCGCAATTTTCGTAAAAAGGGATACAAGGTTTTTGCTTCACGTATTAATATATAGATTTACGTAAGCCAGGCTCGCCACCGCGTTTAATACGAGGCAGTTTTGGTTGTCTCATTTCATGTTGTTCTTCAGACGTAGACTTCAAAGTGCGTCCGACTGACGAGTGTTTGATTATCATTGCGAATATTCGACAATGCGCTAGACCCTACGGCTATTTGTAAACATAAACGGACGGGAATAGTATGCAAATATCCCTCCCTTGTCTACGTGACATTTCTATGGTTAAGTGCAACCATCATTCCTAAATATATCTTGGTGCATAAATTGCATATTAATTTCATTAATTTTTGAAACAAGATGAAAACTGTATTTTCGAATCGTAAAATTTTATACCATTTAAATATGTTACGCTTCTGTGATCTAGAATTTTTGTGTGTGTTCCCTCTTATGCGAGAGATCACAGTATCTACAATGGACATGTACTACACAGGATTTGTCATAACTCACTTTTTCATATATCTGTTTAACTGGAATATTGTAATTTCTTTTATACTAGCCCAGTATGCTAAAATAGAGCTAAGATGATTGTAAATTTAGACACAGCTGATCGGTTAATAGTGCAAGTAAATTCGGAAAAAGAAGAAAGAAAACAATTTAAATATCATATAGCGAAAGCGATTTAATATGAAATATGTTTACATTTCGCAGTTTGTTTACAACATAGTTAAGGTTATTGTGAAATGCGTCAGGAAAAGTTGTATAGGCCGTAAAAATTAAAAAAAAGTGCGTGCGTACAAAGTGTCAGTATCAATAAAGTATCAGAAGTGAAACTTTTTTGGCGAACTAATTTATAAGTCTTGCTTATATTTATACAAATCTAAAACTTTAGATTTCCGAGACTTAGAGGAAGGGAAAAAGGAAGATATGTTCCCGCCAAAAGTCTGTCAAATGTCAATCTCAAACCTCAGTGTTGACGGTCACATTATGTTTAGATTTCTAAATTGTAAATGACTAATATTTTGCCAATTGAATTGACTAATTTAATTTCATGCTATTTGATTAATGTTCCAAATTCTTTTCATTTCATTTCAATTCCTATTAACATTTTTCACAAAAAAATTATAAAGTATTAGGCCGTATGGTATGATACATTTGCCTTTCCAGTTGAAAAAATACAACAACTACTACTACTGACATTTGACAAGTACTTAATTTCAATAGTACCTGCGTGACGTTCTGTAAAAATTTTACCCTCATGCGCCTAAAGAAGTTTCACTTCAAAAAACGAATTAATATTACTGTGTATCGTAAGAAAGTGTTTTGATATAACCGGAGTTGTGCTGTTTACCGGCTCATGTGTGATAACCGACAGATCTCAACTCTCACAGTACTTTATTATCAAAACACTTCAAGTTATTGTGTTTGCAAAGCAACGTAATGGGTGAACGGACCGCAGGCGCCGAGATAAGTGTGTCCTTGTGTCTGTAGGACATAAAAACTGAAAGGACGACTTTAATATTACGAGGGTACTGATCTACGACATCAACGTCTGTTGACCTCATCTACCACCAGAGATAATTTAATAAAAATGTTTGCTCGCAAAGATTAAAAAGGGCCAATCGCCATGACGACGCACAGATTGAACCGACGGACTTAGAAATATGAAGTGAGGAAGAATATTTATTAAAAGGGCCAGAAAATATTGTAGGTAGTAGGGTGGTAGGACCTCTTGTGAGTCCGCGCGGGTAGAGGTACCACCACCCGGCCTATTTCTGCCGTGAAGCAGTAATGCGTTTCGGTTTGAAGGGTAGGGCAGCCGTTGTAACTATACTGAGACCTTAGAACTTATATCTCAAGGTGGGTGACGCATTTACGTTGTAGATGTCTATGGGCTCCAGTAACCACTTAAAACCAGGTGGGTTGTGAGCTCGTCCACCCATCTAAGCCATAAAAAATAGGTTGAACTTTTTTTTTTGGCATTATTGGCATAATTATAATGAAAAAAGTATTTCAAGTTATAGCCTTCAAAATTATTGAATTAAAATGTATTTTTCAGTGGCCGGGTAAATAAATGTTTGCGGCGAGACGCAGCTTTTGCAATAAATACGCTTTGCACTCGCGCACAGTTTCCGCGCATCTACACTGAACCTACTACTAGTAGTGCCGGTCATCGTTCTCTTCGTACCCGTTGCTTGCGACGAGTAAATTAACCCTCAGACACAGTCCACTGAGTTTCGCGCCGGATCTTCTCAGTGGGTCGCGTTTCCGATCCGGTGGCAGATTCTGCGAAGCACGCTCTTGCTAGGGTTCGTGTTAGCAACGTCGTCAGGTTTGAGTCCCGTGAGCTCACCTACTAGTTAAGGTTCCGCTGAAATAGCCTCTCAAGGCTAACAGATTAGGTAGGAAAAAAAAAACTAGTAGTGACGTGAAAATTCGCTTTTTAAATTGTCTCTTCTCTTCCACTATATCAACGGTGTGTGACGTCAATGACATCGCTTATCCGGCTTCGAAATGCATACTGACTTTTTCACGAGAACTTTGTGTGAATGGAATTTGATTGTTTAACATAGGATTGATTTACATATGGAGTTTCTAGTATGTAACCAGAATTCCCTGGTGACTAATTATACGACATTCATCGAATACGTCATTAATATTGCTCAAGGCTTGTGGTCGAAATTGATTGTTTTTTTTTCTTTGTCGGATTAACGAACTCATGGCCCACCTGGAGTTAAGTTGTTACCACCAACATCAACAACGTGAATGCCGTCCAAAGTGGGTTGAAACGTAAGTTCTAACTATCAGTACAACGCAGTTATTACTTCGCGGCAGAAATAGGCAGGGTATACCTAGTAAGGGTATACCTACCCGTACGGGTTCACAAGACGCTCTACGACCAAATAATTTTGGCTTCCTATGATAAAGCTACCTGTATAATAAGCAACAAATAAAATTTCCTTATATTATCGCCTCCCTGCATTAGAGAAACTATTTGGGTATAAATCAGTTTTCATTCGTACAGCTACATTTAAATTCCACAAAATAGCAACGTTACATACACTAATCATAAATTAATTGGTTTAATCCCCAATGTACCAAGCAAGTTCTGCTCAATAAATTAATGTATTGGAAATGAAGAACAACTTGTAATATTATATCGGCGGAGAGGTAAATAAATAGTTGCCTGTCAGTTGTCTTTGTGAAAAGGTTTGATTTATTGCTAGTTCGAAATGAATGTTTACATAAAGGAGATTGTTGTGTGAAGATTACGGAGTGTCTTTGATAAACAACTGAACGATACTGATCTGTCACTATTCTTACACACATGTTAAAAGATAGATTAGATCAATGATATCGTGTCATTAGCATCGGAGTATATTCTTACAGTGTTCTGAGGCAGGATAATATAATGATTTTTGTGATTTAATGTGAGTGTTTTCTGAGTTTTTCGTTCGTTCACCGAAAAGTAACAATATTTCAATTTTCTGTGACTTTGGAAATTTTTAAGGTATTAGATATACATTTAAGAAAGAAAAAACGTGTGGCACTCGGGAACTGCCGCGGTAAAGCTATTGCATAGCATTTTTTATCAACTTATGCGATTATAATTAGACAATGATAATTTAATATTAAAACAATAATAAAATAATACCACGCTATATTAAACATTAATAAAAGCAAAACCTTGTCCTGTCCTCTTCACACTCATAAGCTAGACCGCGCGAGAGAGAGATGGGCAGACTTTTCATGATGCGCATGCAGTGTGACGTCACGTCACGCGCTTATTCACAAACACTACACAAACGCAACGTGTGAATGTGTTGAATGCGAGCTACATGGTAGGCGGAGTGAGGGGTGTAAGGCTTTTTTCGTTACGGAATTTCATGATTCGGTCGCCGCGCTCTAAAAGCTATGCAATAGCTTAAAATAATCATTTTAGCATGATTTCTTTATGATCATACAAACACAATAATTACGAAATATAAGTAAACAGTAGTAACAAGCTCATATTCAAATATAATCTAGAATTTATTCAGTTTAACGGTAAATGCGATAATAGGTGTTTCTCAGTGGGGATCATGGACGATAGCTACCCTTGTTTCATGTAGCCTCATAATAGCTTATGACGCGTAATTTTAATTTATAGCGTTATTAACTTTTATTGCATTGAAGCAATAAACCGAATTAAGTCATGACAGAATTTTATTAATTGCGTTTACCTTAAGTTTACATAACGTCTTTGGTAACCCAAAAAATATATCGTTTAACCGAGAATATATTTTTACTGTTAAGGTTAAATAATAGGCCGAGAAGGAAGGTGCTTTATGACGACCCAAAAATGCTTTATTTTTGTGTTTTTTAATGCATCGGCGGCCTCAACGTATCTGCGCTTTCGTATATTGCACCATTTTTATTAATGGCCTAGTTTTTACTTGTCATCTATCAAGCGGTGACAGCTTGACTCGTAGCAACTGTTAAATGGCGTAGTATTCAAAACGAAACGTATTAGTGGAACACCCTATATTATTTATGCAATTTGTTGTGAATTTAACACATTGAAATCAAAATACTGAATTTTTATGATGTATTCGTCGATTGTTAGTAATGGTAGTCCGTTTGTCTGAGCTCAAGCAGTTAGTGCAGACGGGTGCGGCGGGGCGCATGAGAAGCTGGTCACTGGCCGCATTCTTAATAGTTGAAAGTATCGCGGTATCCGGCTGCGAAAAATTACAGCTAAAGCGAACAGCCACGCTATTCTCATCCTTAAACACTAACGCGTAAGGCGCAACAATGAGTAAATGCACAACGACCGAGTGCATTTTATCGATATAAGTAGGCAGAGAATTGCGCCACAGTACGGGGCCGGCTCGCCAACCGCGCGTAAGCATGAATCGACTTCAAACTAAGATTGTCCTGCAAATACAATCTAGATAGCTAGTAATACATTACAACTTATTAAAGTACTAGCGACCCGCCCTCGCTTCGCTTCGGAAACTTTAATTTATTATTGATTTCTCCACTATTTAATGGATGTTATTATACATATAAAACTTCCTCTTCAATCACTCTATCTACTAAAAAAACCGGATTAAAATCCGTTGCGTAGTTTTAAAGATTTAAGCATACATAGTTAAGCTATACATAGTTAAGCACAGACAGACAGATATGGGAACAGAGAAAACGACTTTGTTTTATACTATGTAGTGACTATTTGTCTGTATTCTAATTACTAATGTTTCAGTACAGAATATTCGCATGTCGTCGTTCGCAGCGATGCAAACGATAAAAACATGATGAGGATAAAAACAAACTAAAACTTGAAATTCAAAGAATCCTCCGTGATAATCATAGTATGTGGTTGTTTGAGCAAAGAGTAAAACAAAATATTAAATACAAGGAATTTTATGTTCAGGTAGACGCATAATTAAATAATACCGACTGAGCCGATACAACGTTTTAATTTCAGTAGATTGTTGGACTATTGCAACAACAATGTTATAAATCTTAAATTAAAACAGAGTGTTCTATTTAATTACAATTATGTTATGAAAACGACGTTGGAAATATGAATAGCGCACGCAAAGAAACTTGTTTACGAAATACGATAGAATAAAAGCAAGGAGATTATTTAATTTTAAGAGTTCTAGTTTACAGTAGCTCACTGAACGAATTTTAGAAGGTTTGTATTGAGACTAAACAAAAACCATCGGGGAAGTATAATTGTTTATCAAATGCGTAATTTAACTGTATAATTGACGAATTCAAGACTCATCGTATTTGATAAATTAAGAAAAACTAAGCGGTTTTTTTTTCGATCGAATCGACAATTAATTAGTATTAAAAGGCGTTAAATTAGCGATACACTATACGAAATTTAATGTAAAACCAGTCTTGTATAAAACTGAAGGTTTTAATTGACAGCATAAAACATGAAATAAGTAATTGTAAAGTAAAATGAAAACGCAAATTAGAATTGCAGGAATGTCGCAACTGTTGCAGTAGGTCATTCGTTTAACTGTATGAAAGTGCAATTCGTTGGTGTTCGCTTCAAGCAAGGCGGAAAAGGACGGAACACGACGGCTGGAGGTGGATCGTACGATCTTGCGCGAATTTTTTGCTCGTCTGGCGCGCAGGTGTCTCGACATTCGAGATCCAACTATCTGATTTTTTCCGTAAGACTTCGACTGACTCCGAGCCAATGTTTGTTTCGGTCTTTTTTCATTGCATGGCCATTAGGCATTAGGCCATTAGGCCATTGCATGGAGGCTTACTTAAGATTTTTTTCTCGTTTCTGTGTTGGGTAATTTGTGAACGGATGAGGTAAAAAGCTTTTCGCGCAACGGCCTTTAGATTTATGAGTACTTGTAAGCGTTCCATGTGTAAGACAAATGTTCGTTTTTTGAAGTGAAACTTCTTTAGGCGTGTTGAGAGTAAAATTCGTTACGGCTAGAGAGAAAAGATACAATTTAGGAAGAGCGAGAGCGAGAAAATAGACAGAGCGTCTCGCGAACCACTAGCCGTGGAGAGAGTACACACCGCAAAAGAAGTTTCACTTCTTTCAGGCACACCAAGTTGCACGCGCACCTTTATTTTTAACATACCACATTTTACTAGCGGGGTTTTCTCCGCCGCTCATACCGGTTTAATCACGTATTCTTCGCGCTCAAGACACCTTCCACTCCCATGACCCGAATCTGCGTAATGTTTTACGGAACAGGTTAGTAATGAGCGCGTTTATTTAACGGCCCTTCGTTTACGCAACGTGTGATTGCTAAAGTGAATGAGGCGGCTCTGTTGTCGGTGGTGCGCACACGCAGGGCGGGCCTCTCTAGAGGTATGGAGTGCCGTTAGGTTGCGGTCATCAGTCTCGGAGCGGGTTGCGGGCCCCGGAGGCGATACACCGGAACTGTCGTGTCTGTATAAGGCACGCGTGCCCGGTACGTCCAGCCGCGTGACGTGCTCTGTCGTGCGGGTGTCACTTCGCGTGCATCACATTACTTGCCTTATTTTGATTTGGTGTACGATAGACAGGAAGCTATCGATGTTTACTACGGCTCAGAATTTTTTTAATTTTGGATTTTATGACCCGGTAACTAAGACCTTTAAGTCATATCTTATTTTAATTTATATTCATATTTTTATGAAAAATGATATTATGGAGTGAAATGAAATGAAGATGATTAATTTGAGACATTAATCAACTGGGATGAAATGAAATGAAATGAGATGAGATGATATGGGATGAAATATAATCTCAGTAAAATGGTGGTCATTTACTAAGATTTTTTCAGTGGACTTTTTAGAGGATCCCGAAAAGTTACGTCCAGCGGCTTTGTTTTATTTTCCCACATTTGTGCACTTTCACAGATATTGAACAGTTAATAAACCAACATTATTACACATTTAAACCTGAAGAAACACTAAATAGACAAAATAAAACAAAACACACAACTTCACTCCTCGCGTTCCCGCCAAAAAGTCCACGGCTCAGAATTGGCTGTCACCTAAGGTTAACTTATTTAGTATTTACATATTTAATATGGGAATAGTAGAAAATCGTCGCCTCACTTGAGTATATACTTGTAAATAATCTCCTTAAATGGAATCGGTACAACATATCGCATGTTGTAGTGTGATTTAGTCTAAGGACAATTTTACGATTGGCCGTCTGAGCAACGCTCACGTTTTTCGGGCATGGTTTTATTGAGATTAGCTGAAAGAGGGAAAACTGAGACTTAGAACTCGTGTCTCAAGGTGGTTGACGGAATTTATTTACGTTGTTGATGTCTATGGGCTACTGAACATAACATCAGGTTGTCCCTGAGCTCAGCCACCCATATAATTACAACTACGCACTAAAGATGTAGAAGTACATTATATTATTACATCAAGGTTGCCCGAGGCGCTCACACATATATATTTGGCGTATACAGACAGGCCAATGAGCTCCATACCCATTTAAAATCAGGCGATTATTGGAATCGATTAACATCAAAACCTTAATGTCGCTGACTACTTTGTAACATGAAGTCGAAGTTTCAATTTATAAGGGATTTTATGACCTGGTAACTAAGACCTTTAGGTCAAGTCTTATTTTATTGAAAATGATATTATGAAATGAAATGAAGTTGATTATTATGAAACATGGCATGAAGTGAAATGAAAACGAAATGAAATGACATGAGATGAGATGATATGGGATGAAGTATAAACCTCAGTAAAATGGTGGTCATTTACTGAGACTTTTTCAGTGGACTTTTTGGAAGATCCCGAGAAGTTACGTTCAAGTGGCTTTATTTCATTTTCCCACATTTGTGCACTTTCACAGATACTAAACAGTTAATAAACCACCGTTATTACACATTTAAATCTGAAGAAACACTAACTAGACAAAATAAAACAAATCACACAACCTCACTCCTCGCGTTCCCGCCAAAAAGTCTCGAAGTTTCAATTTATTAATAATAATTGGAATAACGACTACCCTACTTAAACGTACAATTGACAATCGGTAGAAATAGGTGGTAACCACCCGCGTCGGACGAAAAACATGCCGTTCGTAATAAATAATCGACAAATGTTGCGTAAGATTTTGTTCTTAGATCGCGAAAGTCGTGAGGTGAATTTTATGCACGTGCACAAAAATAGCACGACTGCGAGTAGGTACACCGGGCGTTTTGTATATCAATTCACTCTTCAATTTTCATCTTGTGATTGTTAGCTGAACAGACTGCTTTGTAAGGTGAATCGGTTTCCAGCAAATCATCACGATTTGTTTGTTTGCTTCTTACCTTTCAAACTGATGTACTTCCGCACAATCTTCCGGGTTCGTGTTTACCTTTGGGGACGAAATTTTCCTAAAATCCTTCCTTAATACACAATAGTATCAACTGCCAAAATTTCAAGTTTGTAACAATAGCATTTTCGCCTTTGCGTTGATGAATCAGTCAGGACAAGGAATTCTATATCATGTATACATAAGAATAACGTTCTATCTTCTTCTGAGTCTGTCTCTTCATTGGTGAAGGTCGTTTTTAGCTTGAAGTGTTGATCACTCGATGCACTATGTTTCTCCACGTCTTTCTATCCGCGGCGGTAAAACATTCTATCAATATAGGCTTGTTTATAAGTATCGTGTAATTCTTGAGAGGTTATCTAGAATATTCAATTTTTCATTTTTCAATTACCCAAAATGTTCAATTTTTCAATTACCCAAGAATTCTTCAAAATCTTTAGTACAGACAGCAAAAAAAACACCCACGAATCTATTCTAAAGCTATTGTTTGCAAAAATAAGACCTTATGCTTCGAAGTCTTGAAATTATTAACCTTAATGTCAAGCATCGGCCTTCCACTGCTGACATCAAACGTTCCTGCGATTACTATTTAATTGATCTTTATTGTGCCATATGACTGACAATCTATACCGTGATACTCATAAAACGTTTAATAGTAGGCAGATACAATACGACGGATAGACCGATCAATCCGTGTAATTAATTGTTAAATTTCCTGCATACGGGCAGTGTATGCGGACAGGAAGGGGGATCCATACTTATAAATAATTTATGTCGAAGATAACTGTTCTATAAACGCGTGCAGCTCGTACGTGATTTAGTAAGTGAGCCGATGAAAAATTAATAAATACTAAGCGATGAATATTCAATGTTACTTTTTATAAATAATTTAATGAGGTCTGGTTTAACTCCGATATTAAAATGGTATTTTTTTAGAATTCAAAAGATTCAGTTTGCTTTTTGTATATTACAAATTACAGAGTCAAAAAATTGTGTATTTTTTTTTCAAACAATTTTAAATATTGTTTATATTTACTATTTAAAAACTTGAAAGAGACAGATCTGTAACGCCTTGACAACGAATGACCTGCTTAAATCAAGTATATGCAAAACTTATACAGTATTATTTCGATATGCAACGTTTTCATGAAATTTGAATGGAGTTTCTGTTTCGATGAGTCACGCGGGACATTGTTTCAAAGAATGAATTAAAAAAAAAACATTTTTTTCGCTTTAAAAAGTTTTAAAAACAGTCTCGGTCTCATCGTGACTCGCTTTCATTATAATTTCTGCTTTTGTAAAGTTTCCCCTTTCCGTCTATTCAGTATAATGATGGTACCGACAGGGCTTAAATTGATTCCATTAATTTTATCTGTTTGGAATCGTGTCTATAATGAAAGAATCTTTAATAAATCAGGTCGTCAACATAACCAGATCTGGAATGTAAACAAATCTCGAATATCAATAGAGAATGAATCTTAAAGATGAGACCGCATTGTTTTCGTGGAAATAAACTACTTCAATAAAAATATAGGTAGCAATTAAAAAGATTATTCATCGCTGGCCAACCTATAAGAAGAATAAGCTTGTTCTTAAGGCTTTCATAGTAGTAAATCTTTGTGGTCTAAAGGATAAGTCGCCGGGTGCATTCATTTCGAGCGACGCGGTTATGTCGGAGTTCGAATCCCGCAAGCAGGTAATTTTTTTTCTAATTAAGTTCATTCTTGACACATGTTCACGAATTAATTCCCCATGAATAACGATCTGTAATCAAAAATAGCCCGCAAAAATTGTAATTTGGGTAATTACTATGCAATTGTGATAATTTACTTCACGTCTCAAGGTGAGTGACAGTACATTCACGTTGCGTTGTCTACGGGCTTCGGTAACCATTTAAGGCCAGGTGGACCGTGGGTTCGTTCAATCGTCTGCGTAATAATAATAGTAAAAATTACGAAACGTACATACTTAATAAAGAAATAAATAAAGTAAATTAATTTGTAATTTTTTGACAAGAATTTGTTTTAAATTAATATTTACATCTACAAAGTTATCATCTGCTTGTTCTTATTCCACATTCTATGAGGTCGGTGCAGTATATCTTCTTATCATGCTGTATAGGGATTTGGGATGACTTTTACGACCGTCTGCCTGCCTTAACGTCAACCCACTTGAGGTCATCAAATCTCCAGTACTACATATTATATCCATTGCAACGTGCCATAAAGAGGCCATAAGGAGGCCAGGCTTTTCTGTTTCTTCTTTTTTTTCATCTATTTTTCGTACCATGATTTGCATTGAATTATTATAAAAATTGACACTAAAATGTATATGTTCAAATACCTAAAGCATAATAATATCCTATTTATTTATTGGTTTACTTTATTTTAAAAACATCTAGAAATTACTATGCCTAGTAATTTTTATTTTAATCGTTTAAAATAAAAGGGAATACAGATTACAGCATTATACATTACAGCTGGTGCATGACGTATCTTTATCGTCGGGCCAACTGTATCAGTGTTGCTACGGATTCGAATAGCCGATAGATAGGTCCTTGAGATTCATTGAATCGATCGATCGAACAGTTCGATTGTGTCAAACAATCTTAGAACAATGAATAAATTGCATTGAAATACTGAACGTCTTCTTGCGATAAATCGTGATGTTCCGTGCATAGAATATATTTTTTATTTTTTATTCATCTATCTCTGTAAATAGAAATGAATCTGTTTGTTTCTTCTTAATTTATTTCTGTAACATTCATCCGATTCTGCTGAATATTTGTACGGTTGTTGTTGTTACTCTAGGCAAAGTTTCTGTCATGTTTCCATCAATGTACCACGAGATTTTTATTTGAAATCTTTATAATTTACAAGAACCTTTCTTTTCTAAATACTTCTTTCGTAAACCACTCATTTATTAAACTAACATCAAAAGCCTTTAGAATCACGAAGAGACGTGCAAGAAATTTGTTTAGTTGTAAAATTTTACTTAAAAACATAGGTACTTGCGAGAGTAATAATTTCTATTTCGCACAGTGGTCGTTAAATAGTGAAGTCTGCGTTTCATCTCGGACAATGCCTTTTATTTTACGTACAAAACTCAAAGGTCTGTGTTTAAATCATCACGAGGGCGACTCCACACGTTGTTATTTCTGTCGTATGTAGGTACATCCGTCATACATACATTCATCCCGCGTCGCTTTTGTCCGCGGCGGCCCTGATTGCTCGGTGGCGGTTTAGGCAAGTCTCCAACATAGGTACGTAAACGTGCTTATATGTATACATACAAAGCGCAATTTCCCTAATTAAGTATCCAGCTTGTGTCGCGTTGTTTGCTTGTGTTTGTCGTGTGAGTCTCGCTTTTCTCTGTGTTACTCTGCCTAGACTATTGTTCGGTTAGATTAGTTATGAAGCTGGTAATTTTTGAAATTTCACTACAAATGATTGTAATATGTTGAGTTTTATTGAAAACGTACTATAGGAACATGTTCGTTGCAATATTTATGTTCTAGTGTATGTTTTTGATAGCTCGTGTTAATAAATGTCATAGCGTCGCTGTCAAACCAAAATCTGCTATATGCAAAAATTCTATTTTGAGTTAACGAGTAAAAACCATCTAAAAACATTTTCGTATAAAATTTTATATGAAAGTGAATTTTTAAGAACTATATCAAATGAAAGCTATACATAAATATTAAAGCTATAGACACATAACAGTTTTGTTTATACGGTAGATAGGGTTGTGAGCTATACGAAAAAGTCAAAAACTAAAAATCTCAAAAAGTGCACATAGCACAATTTGGTTTTACAACGACGATAGGTAGTTCGTGTAGTATATCCAGTCGTAATTTAAACTGTCGGGAAAGAGCAATTAATATTAAACGTGATCACAGAATGTGCAATGTATCATGACGTATGGATGGGTGCGCGCAGGCGGGCGGGCGCGTGCGCGGCCCTGTCGTTCGCAAGGTCAATGGCACGCGCCTCTCCCACTCGCACACCGGAATTCCATATTTAAATCTCGTCCGCAGAAAAATGGCGGTCGAGTCCATTCCGCAGCCGCCTAGCCGGGCTGTCTTCAATATATTTAGGTTTTGCTAATTAATACCTATATGTTTTTTTCGAGCCCAGATAAAATTGTAACAGTACACGCGATAATTGAGACAGTACTGCACTACATATGAAAGAAAAATTACATTGATAAATTGTATGTTCCAATATGAATGCTGTACTCTCGAAACTTTCTACGGCGTTGAACGGTTTTTTTAAACGAAACAAAATCCAATCACCATTCATTTAGTGATACTTATTAAGTAACGTTCTAAGTTGTCATAAAATGAAGTTTAATTTATCGGTCGCGGCGGGTCGTAGCGGTAGTACATTAGTATCGGCTTCGATACATTAAGCGACGTAGCAGCGCTACGATAGTTGTACGTGTGTATGACAATGTGTACAGGCGGACACAATTAGCTTGATACAGCGAAATGCAAGTCACCTATCTACAATCGGAGTACGCTCGGATTTCAGTATAAAGCGGAGGGTCGACGGATAGTTTAGGGGGCTGACTGTACTATCCGCTAATGCGTCTCACAATTGAGAAGGTATTCATAGAAAAAGCTACGCTTATTTCGGTTCATTAGCTTTAGTGAAGTCAATTTTTGAGTGCTTCCAGGGACTCACAATACATGCTATGTTTTTTGTAGCCAAAGTTTAGCATTCTGATTGTCTTGATAAAATTTATGACTGATGGGCAGAAGCTATTCGTTTTACCAAGCAAAAAAAAAGTTATAAAAAAAAGAGACAAAACATGAACGGGTTCTTTATGCCCAAAACTGTATTACGTTTTTTTTTAAAGTTCGTTTTGCAATAATTTATTTATATTAGGAATTGGATCTTTACTAGCCATCTATCTATCATTTGTACCATATAAATTGTAAAAAAAAAGTATTTTTCTCTATGACCTCTTTCCTTGTTTATTCATCGACGACAAATCTAACACCTCCTGTTATTATACGGTGATTGAATCCACAAACAAGTTTCTAAAGTTGTTCTTTTTTCATTTAAATATCGCGTCCCGACGTTAGTGAATCATGTGAAACCTTCGTTCGCGTAAAAGACCAAAACGAAACTGGCAGCAAGCGCTGCAAGTCAAGCAACAAAAAGCGTTAAAGAACACAGTCACACTCGAATTGAGCACACGAGTGCCGAGGCGAAATTAATTAATGTCCCCCTTGTGGCGTGCTATGTGGAAACGCTTTAAACTCGTCGAACTGAAGGGGCGAACATAGGCTAAGTCATGGAGGCGACGCCGCCGGGGAATTTACAACGTAATAAATTTTAACTGAAGAACTGGAAAACCTTATCCGCTAACAAATCAAACAAACAGCGAAACTAGTGACTCGAAGAGTGACGCACGACATTCGATTGCAGCCAACACCAATTGAGTTGCTTCAATTCTTTGTCTCGAACTTCATTATTAACATCAGAGAATGGTCTCCTTTGCTATTAATAAGTTGGACTATGTGAAGAGTCATTGTTGTACTGCGCAGTTTTCAATACGAACTCGCATAAGCGACCGTTTCATTAGTCACTTCTTCCCTGCATTGGGCCTTTTGTTTAGACAGATGAGAGTCCACCAAGCCCATAGCGGTATATTAACCACGCAAACAATATGGCATTAACATAACCATTATCACACAGCATCATCTAACGCATTACAATGTACCTACAATAATAAGTTTCCTAAGCGCTAGTATCCAAGTACACACTGAGAGTTTATATTCGGGCTTTCTTTTCACTTAGTCACAAAACAACGAGCACTTTATCGTGTAAGATTTAGTAGTGGCAGCGTTTACAGCAATGGACGTACTCGGTATGAGTCCGAGAACGTTTTGAAATACCATGTATAAAATATGTTGTTTAATTGATTTTTAACGATTTGGATGTTTTATGTAATTAATTGCATGTTGTGTAATTAGTTGATGCAGAGAGATTGTAACGGATAGACTTAAAGCAGCGGTCGGGGAACCCGGGGTAAATTACCCCAAATGGGGTAAAATGCATCAATCCTGGAAGAACTAGGCGTCTCCTTAAGACTCTCCACCATTTGCCTACGTAGGATCTTAGAGTTTTTCGGTCACGTTGCGAGAAAAAAGGGTGACAATCTCGAAAGACTTCTCATCAGCGGCAAAGTGGAAGGTAAGAGGCCTAGGGGGCGTAGTCCCATGCGCTGGTCCGATCAGATTAGGACGACTTTGGAATCCAGCATCAATGTCGCTATCCACTGCGCGGAGGACAGAAGTGAATGGAAGAACAAAGTCCTGACAAAAGTGCTCAGTAAAGGTCACGACCCTCAGAACTGAGGAATACGACGCACGGAGGAGGAGGAGGGGTAAAATGAAACTTTTGTGAGTAAAAAGTATATATTGAAGTGAAACTTCTTTAGAATCATTAAATTTTTAGTTATTGTTTTCTTTTCAAAATTATCATGGGGGCTATAATATGAAAGATACTAAAAAGAAGCGATTTCGTTTTTTTTTTGTTATTCGTCATGGGGTATAATATCAACTTACACAAAAATATTTTGGGGTAATAATTAAAAAACTTCCCCGACCGCTGACTTAAAGCAACATTTAATACGGAGCACGAGAAAAGGTTTCATTTAATAACAAACGTATATTAAAACAGTTTTGACGGGTGCAGTGGTTTGCTCGGCCCGGGGGTATTGAAGTGTGTCCGTCCGCTCAGGAATGGCCGCGCTTAGTGAAACGATACCGGAGATGAGGCCGAGCCTGCTTATTGCCTTCACATTTCATCTCGACGGCGAGAGGCCCGACCATCTGTATAAATAACATATGCGTACAAATTACTAATTCTAGTTCTAATCCCCTTTTACTACCGTTACGCTGATTTTTGTGTTTAAGCGAAATGAGTTTTATTGCTAGAATGAAATTTAAACAACTGCTTATTAAATGTGTCCAAAAAGGTTAGTTTTTTTTTTCAAAATGTGCAAAAACAACATTATTATTTTGAATTTTAATCATATATTTTATAGGCTGCAAAGAATTAACTATGGTTTGTATAAAGAACGTAGAGCTAAAATGTATTGTTCGGAATTTTCCAGAATCCTGAATTCCTTTGAAGGAGGTCGTTGAAACAAAGTTTAATTGTGAATTAAGTTTCTCGACGGGCAAGGTGGTTACGGCGATACTGCAAAGAGAAATGATGATTTATACGACAGCTTACAACCGCTCCGGGCGATGACATTGTTTTTCAGAAGTTCGAGAACATATTTTAAGTAGTAAAAATTCTTCGAATATGAGTTTCGCAAAAGACATTGCCATCAGTTTACGACTCATGAAGTGAAACGGCAATTTTCCAGATTTATGTGCTCCGTTTGATAGCGAAGATGGTCGGGAGGCGAATATTTATTGTATTCGAAAATTAAAAGGAAGATGAGAATTCCCTGTGCAGAGGGAGGTGGGGGCAATCAGAGCTTGCCGGCGGATGGCAACCTTAAATACCAGACTTAATTGAACTGCTTCCGGGTTGCGCTCGCTGGGACTACATAAATATATTTCACGGAAGTGTTCGCCACAAAGGTATTCTAACCCTAAACAGCTATACAACCTCTTACAATGCACTAAGAAAATTACTACCTGACACTAAACTTTGGCAAAAAGGCGGTACGTTGATTAAAAATTGATTGGTTATTTATTTGGTTCACTCGTACATTTTTATAATATAATCATATTATGGGTTCAACGAGTTTTTAATTTTTGGTAGAAATTAAGTGAAAGAATGGTCTTTATAGGCTTTGTTTCGATTCATAAAGTTAAGGCAGCAAGCACATTCTATAACTAAAGGAGCAATAATTCTACAGTGCATTTCACGTTACTCATTTGGATTTACACACATGCGAAAATAATTCGAATAAATCACTTCAACCTTGTCTGTCTGTTGGACTTCAGCCTTGTATCGAAAAATTTATATTTTAGTCGACATACATTTACTCTTTTGGCAATTCAATTAAAGTGAACGACAATACTCTGAAATGGTTGAACTTGCTTTAAATTTTGACTTGACTTTAAGGCAAACGTGGACGAATTCTGTATGTTGTTTGCGGAAGCCTAAAATTATACCATTGAAAAGGTCGCATCGCTGTAACTCGCAACATACAGGAAATAAGGCACTCTGATCAGCCGGGAAATGGATACTCCAAATCATAACGCTTAGTCATAATCATAACGCGGATTCTTAGGAACGACGTTTTGCAGGTTTGAATTAACGTAAACAGTAAATGAATACTGGGCGAGTTTCGATGGGACGTTGAATCAAAGTAACTGTTCAGACTATTTCCCAAAAGGGTCGAGCGGACGGCAGAGTCTGCTACCGTCGAGCGCATCCGATTGAATTAATCACGGAAAACGGTGCGTGGTTTGTGTCAGCGAGAAACTTAGTTACATATCCGGATTAATGTGGATTCCGTTTCATATCACGAGCCGAACATGCGATACTAGTACCGACGTAACGTTTTAGAGTGTACATTTGAACGAAGATAATTCATTGAATTCTTTCGTTATTTATTTGTCCCAGATCGAGTGTAATTTGAGGTATGTGTCTACATCGACTCGACTCGTTATGGAGACCCATAACTCATAAATTGACCCTAATTTTGTTCGAAACTCACGGTACCAAATCGAAAATAATAAAGCCATTAAGCCTCGTGGATTGTAACCGTTATTTTAATTGTACTAGAATTCGTGTCGATACATCGAAATGACTAACCAATTTAGATTGAATCGATCAATTCGTTCGTGTCACGTCGAGGTTTGAAAGCTATTTATAGGCCCTTCTGTAGGGAAGTGATGAGACGACAACGGCTCACTACACAAAGAACCAATTGAGCTTGTCCGACCGCCACATTCATGATGTTACTGTGTGAAACGTTTTGTACAAAAGAGTTTTTCATTCACCACAGATATGAACATACATGATTTGAAAAAAAAAATGTTTAAAATATGGGGACGTATATCTAATGATATCGTTCAAAGATTTAAATAAATCTAAAATATTTTATCAAAAAATATTAATTCAATCTAGTATTAGTTGTAAAATAACAAACAAAACTAAGAACACAAACAACTAAGAATTTGAGAAATGGATAATTTTAAGTACTTCGATTTTTCTGTGTACCCGCTGGAGATAAATAAAAATAGCTTTCAAAACATCAATAAGGACTCGTAAACATGTGTGCTAGAAGCGTTGGTGCTTCACTTGGTCAATATTTAGTATAAGAATTATTTATGAGCACGATTAGAGACAATTTTTCGGTGGGACTATTTTGATTTGAGTAATCAAATGATGAGTTATATTGACATGCAGATGAGCTTACGACTCTTACCTGATCCTACGTAGTTACCGTCTCTCATTGACATGACGATGCTGCACACATGCACATTCAAACATGTTGCCTACTGTAAGTTATGTAGGTATTATAAAAATCCTTTACTGCACACACGGTTGGTCTGTGGAATTCGTTGACTAATATTCGTGTTTGCAAATCTGTTTATAAATAAAAGGTCAAGTAATTATATTTATCGTCAACTTCAGAATCAATCTTCAATGCTTTCCTTACTTTAGTCCATAATAATATTAGCTGTACTTGTATGTATGTTTCATCTCAACACGCGCTCGTAATTTTTTCGTTGGATTGTTAAAGATGTTAGCAAGCACTTTTGTATTTAATTCTTCCATTAACCTGCATTATATTGAGCATTTCACCAGCATTAAATATTGATGTTTTTTATTTAGAAACTGACCGAACATACGAAATTAGTTTATACTTCGTGAACTGCTTGCTCTCAACGAAACAAGTGATGGGCATAAGCAGTCGGCTTAATAGACAAGAGACAAAATAGGGCAGAGATGTAAAGGGCAAGTGAACGTACATAATAATATGTCAAATGAACACCCACGAATGAGTTGTTAACGAGCTTGGACCATAGACCCCTCGGCGCGCTCTAAAATATTGTGACAGTTATAGGACAAAATGCATCCTCAGAGGAAATTCAATTTTGTTGAAATTTAAGTGACCACTTAAAACGGTTTTAGTCACCGAGATTAGTTCGAGTGGAACTGATTTGTAAAAAGAAAAAAACGGAGGAGAACAATGAACCTTTTTTATATCTTGCGTAAATATGTAATTCATGTAACTTTTTATTGGTTATAAAATTAATAGGAAATGTAGAATTATCATGCATTAACATAAAATATTGACTTATGTGTTTTCTAATTGTTTTATTGTTCTGTGAGTGGGTATTTTTCAACTATACAAGCGGCCCGATCCGGCTCCGCTCGGGTCTTTAACAAAAATTTCAACGATATTTGACGTTGTTTTATTTTTTAAATAAAAGAACACTTATTGCGGCGTAACTATAATAGTTAGTCATATGCTGTCGCGACACTTTTTGTTAGTAATAATGTGTTCTACAAAGTCGTAGTACATTGTTTTATTCTATCGTCAATAGTTTTCGCAAGGCACTCCATGTAAAGAATATTTTAGGTAATTTTTTTACACCTTGGATTATATTATTTGAGTTTTAGTAAGGATCCCTAATTTTTTTCAAAAAACATTATAGTCTATGTCACTCGGGAATAGTGTAGCTTCCAAACAGAAATAATTTTTCAAATCGGTTCAGTAGTTTGGAAGCCTATTCAATACAAACAAACAAACAAATCTTTCCTCTTTATAATTATATACTAGCTGACCCGGCAGACTTCGTAGTGCCTCAATCGATAAATAAAATTCCTAAAGTTTTGTATAAAATAAACTTAAAACAAACAAAAGAAATCCGTCCGACGGGGGACACAAGAGAAAACAAAATTGTAATTTTTATTTATCTACCTTTTAAACCTTCTCTGGACTTCCACAAATAGTTCAAGACCAAAATTAACCAAATCAGTCCAGCCGTTCTTGAGTTTTAGAGAGACTAACGAACAGCAATTCATTTTTATATAGATAATATATAATATTAAGTATAGAAGTATAGATAAATAAAACAGCATCGGAAGTTGTAATCGTTGATACGTTAACATTACCGAGCTCTGGTTTGGCCCGTTAGCGTCCCATCAGTTAATAGCAGCGCGTAGGACGGATAGCGATTTCGTCGAACAACCGGGATGCGCCCAATTCTCGCCAATGAGCGCCCCCGATATATCGACCTCAACGTATTAGAGTAGCTCACACGATTAACACCTCTATAGTAAACATTATTAAAGGGTAAAATCACAAGTAAAATTTTATCTTTATTACGTTTAATAAGTAATGGATTTTGAATTGACCAGGAGATCGTGTGGCAACATCTCACAAGCTTGTATAACGTTGGAAATGTTGCACAAAGGCTATAATTTGTACAGTTGTCCCAAAAATATAAAGTCAGTCGATTTAATTATGTCAAGATTCAAATTCAATTTAAGAAGATTTTGTGACCTTATTTTCTGTTTAAGATTCAGATATTGTAAGATGTTAGGCAATGACGGCATCCAAATGCCACGTGACCTCAGGACCACCGCCCGCCAGATGATTCACCACAGAACTGAGTGCCTCGCATTCCTTCCTCGGCCGCATAGCTAATAGGAAATGCCGTATTACAATAAATTCATGAAGTCAAACGCCGATAGCTCATTCGACTATTCGCAATGTTTACCTGAACTTTGATATTTGAACATTGGAATAGCAAATATGCGACCTATCTAGTGAAATGCTAAAGCTAATAGTGACATTGTGTTGCATGTTTAAAAAATCATAAATTTTATCAAATTGAATTCAAAAAATAATAATCTTATTTTGCTGTACTAAAACATTAGGTTGTATTGTCTGGAGTTTTTAGGATTCAGAGATGTTTATCAAGAAAAGGTCAGCACGTTTATTTTTAGATCTGTATTAATTTGCAATTCAGACACATTTTTGTATTATTATTTGCATTTTTAAATTGTGTCGTAAATACATTAAAATATTATTTTAATGATGTATTATTAAAGTGTATTATTAATAAACTTATTAAACTGAATGTATTATTAAAATAGCAAAAAAAAATCACAATTTCATTGATGGATGCACGGAATCTCACACAGTCTTAGTCTCGAATTAATTATTCCATTAAGTATGAGAATTTAGCGCAGCTTTCTCGTATCCGTAGTAAGATCCGTATTGCATTCATTCATAGAACATTTCATGATTTTAATTGATACTGTTTTATTTATTTTTTCAGAGAAATTTACGATTTATTGTTTTGTAGAATACTTTGTATTTTCATTGTAATTTATCTGCTCGTAACGTAAAATAAGAAAGTCTAAATTGAGTCAGAAGACTTTAAAAGCAATGTCAGATATATATACATGCCACTAGGGGACAAAGTCATTGCTAGATTTTCATTAACTATATTTACGTAGTCAGCAGTTACATTCATAAAATGATGTGTAATATGCAGAAGTACCATGCGTCATTGCCTGTAAGTGTAATCAGCAAACACAATAGTCATGCGACAAACATTTATGTTGAGCATATTGTATATAACTAACTGAATATATTTTAATTAATTATAAAACAATTCTATTCTGATTGTATTGTATGACAATTTATATGAGCTAATTTTATTTGCTTTGATTTTTTTTAAGTTATGTTCATTTTAATTTTCCAGTAACTATATCTAATTA
This sequence comes from Bombyx mori, assembly GCF_030269925.1. NCBI lineage: Eukaryota > Metazoa > Arthropoda > Insecta > Lepidoptera > Bombycidae > Bombyx > Bombyx mori. The sequence goes on from NC_085114.1 coordinate 8,454,573, forward strand.
GCAGATTAATCATATATTATAGTATAAGATGCTTCTTTGTGTCGAACTTTTAAAAACCCCAAATCCAGTTCAGGTATCTTACAGTGTAGGCCGGCCAAACAAAAGCAGTACATAACAGTAAAAGGTTTGCTTCCATTTTGAAACATTTTCCTTCACGTTATTCGCCATTGACGAGACAAAAGTATCACGTGTCGTGTTTTGTAAAGACTATCGCATTGCAGTCAATAAATGGGACGATCAGTTACTTGATAAATATTTGAGGTAGGTATAAGACAGAGCGGTTTGTATTCTGCGGTCACAAATACGATATCCGACGGCGCCTTGTAACTTGTTATTTCCCTCAAATATTTTTATTTCAACGTAACGTTTATTTGTGCATTTAATTAGAATATAATGAACAGTACAATAAATAGTAATAACTAAATAATTTATGTTTTAGTTAGTTTTTCTTGTCCCAATTACTTATTGAAAATTTGGAATGAAACAATAAAAAATGTTATTATTTAAATATTGAATATTTACAAGATAAAGACCTATAACATGAATACACTCTGGGTTGATTATCTTATTCTCAAAATAACATATAATATAATAATTATTTTTGATAGTCTTTACTTACAATTAACCCTTTGCTAGAGTGTGTATATATTACGTCAATATATTGCTAACAGTATACCATCCGTAAGAACTCGAAAACGCATCAGGTTACTTCAGAAAAACCAAAAGCAGAGGCTCCGCTTTGAATCTATAAGTTTTTAATTTTTTATCCCTAAATGAACATGTACCTATCGCGCGTATCATAATTGCTATTGGTATAAGATGATGAAGAAGGTGAGATATACATATAAATATCTAATGATGGGCGGTGATATTCACATTGTGATTTCCACGGGCCACGGTAATCATTGTAATCAAACCGCAAGAAAGGGCGAGCGAACATCTGCGCGTCGATAAAAAAAAATCAATACTCAAGTTGTAAATTACAATAATGAATTCTAAAAATCTAAATTTTACGAGGAATTTAAAGTCGTAACCGTTTACGGAGAATTTCAACAGGTAAACTAATGGATAAACCGTCGGCCGTGCATGCGTTTGCCTGTGATTAGTATCAACTTTATAACTTGTTGCAATTTAACTACGACAATAAAAAGGTCGTAAACTCGGCAAATAAGGAAAGAAAACAACAGCGTTGCGTTATTTTCGTGTTCCTTTGTGATTTTAACGTATACTCACAGTTTAGGACAAAACGATGTTGAGTTAGTATAAATTGACGTACCTGCGAAAAGAAAAACACGTTAGAACAATTCATTTACTTGCAATTTAATTACTTAAATAAAATAAAAATAGTTTTTTGTACGATAGTACCTACTGAATTGTTATTCATACGATTGTTACAAAGCTTGGACGTTGGTACTTCAGAAAAGTTTCTGGCGTAGTACGATCAACATAGGCCAGGTGTTGCGCGGGCTTATTCAACGAAATAGTTTTGTTTCGTATACCTATTTAGCGATGGTCCCGGAAAAGCGAATCCGAGATTCACGGCGAAAACAAAATGACAAGTTTGATCACAGAATAACAAATGTTAACTCGATCTTATTTTATGAGTTAAAGAGAGTTTTGAAGTTAATTTATTTTCTCTATCAGCTTGAATTGGTAAAACGACGATATGTGAATCACTTACGTCTCTAAATCTATTCGAACACACAAAGAAAGCGAAGGAAGAAGACTGTGAAAAATGTACACGTTAAAATCGTGTGAAAATGTTCAAAATCTCCTTAAGTGTCGTAGCCGATGGGTTGGAAAGTTGAGTGTAAATTCGGTTGAAAACTTCAACGTGCCGAGGTGCCGGAGCCCGCATTAAGATTGCACTACATTTTCACTTTGCCATCACAATTCAGCCAACTTGCCTTGACGTGCCTGCTGGGTTTGAAATTATTTTAGTACTTGTGATATAATATTAACTTTTTTTTTTATATCGCGTAGTCCTAGTTGACTATCTAGCTACTGTTTAAATTTTTAAAGATTTTAATGTAAAGATTTAAATGGTTAATCTTTGGTTACACGACACGGTATTGTTTTCAAATATTTATTTTACCCTTATATGACAAATTTAAAGACTGAAGATAAAATAAATGATAGGTTGAGGAAAAAGTTTATTCGCATTTTTTAAGAAAATTGACAACATTTTTTAATATAGTTTATTTACATTTAACTAAAGTATGTAGGTACCATTTTGTTCGATAACTTTTTGCCATCTTGTATGTAAGGACATGATCCCATTGCTATAGAAATTTTGGGACTTCGGATCAAAATACCGCGACAATTGGTTTTGGCAGTCTTCTCGTGATGTTAACCTGATACTGCCTAAAGAATTTTGAAGAGACCGAAATAGGTAGAAACCTCAAGGTCAGGACTATAAGGCGGATGCATTAACACCTCCCAGCCAAGCTCTCTTAATCTTTGCTGAGTGGCTAAAGATGTGTGAGGTCTAGCGTTATCATGATGAAAAACCACACCCCTTCTGTTGATTAATTCCGGCCGCTTTCTTTCAACTTCTTGTTTTAATCTGATCAGTTGTTCGCAGTAGAGTTCAAAATCAATGGTCCTGCTTGGTGGTAACAGCTCATAATGAATAATGCCCTTCCAACCCCACCACAACACAGCATCACCTTATTGCGAGTTAACCCGGGTTTCACCACAGTCATTGAAGCCTGACCGGCCTTTGACCACGACCTTTTTCGCACGTTCTTGTCGTACGTGATCCACTTTTCATCACCAGTTATCAACTTCTTCAAAAATGGTTTAGTTTCATTGCGTCGTAATAAAGAATCACAAATGAGTACACGGTTCATTAGGTTTCTTTCAGTGAGCTCGTGAGGTACCCAATTAACGAGCTTTTTTGTGCACCCAGTTTTCTTCAAATACGCCAAAACTGTTTTGTGGTCAATTCCCAGTTCTTCAGCTACGTCGTAACTACTGATATGCCGATCTTGCTCCACTTTTTTAAAACTGGCATCCATTTTATCCGTAATAGAGCGACCAGATCGACGCGACGTGTATCTTTGACATCAAATTTTCCGGATTAAAAACGCTTAAACCTAATTTGTGCTACTCTTACAGACACTGCACTAGGTCCATAAACATCGCAAATTTTTTTCGCTGCTTGCGTTCCGTTTTTACCTTTTTTTGTCGTAAAATTTTAAAATGTATCGATTCTCTTCATTAGATTCACTCATCTTGACAGTACGAAAAATAAATAAAAATCACACATTTTCCTAATTTGAATTTGGAATTATCTTCTTTAAAATTTAAACTTTTAATGATACCAAAACCAGCCAGATACAAATAGTATAGCCAAAGAGATTTTACTACAAGTTCATATATATTTATATAATGCGAAAAGACTTTTTCCCCAACCTATTATAAAATTTATACGTTGCTCTTGGCGGTTGGATTTGAAAACGTGTTGGTGTCATGGCGGACGTCGCTCGATGACACTTTGACGTTCAGAAATTGAACATCTAGTCACAGGCATTTTAACTTGTAACTATTGGTAGATACATGTAATTCGGAAGACTATCTAGGGAGTGCTTTATATAAGGTGTATTGACATAATTAGTAAAGCTTTTCCAGTTTAATCTCTGATCTCTATTGTCTTTTAATTATCTCAGACGTTTATTGTTTTTGTTTATTCGTCTTCTGTGTGTACATTTAAATTATATAAAAAAGCGGTGAGGGTATATAAAGTTTGATAAAATTATACAGAGCTATCAATATATTTTTACGTAATAATAATTAATAATAAATAGAATATGAATATTGGAATCTATTGATACGCTGCCAGTGGTGGTTAATTTTCTATTGAAATTTTTGAATGTACCAGATTACATTTCTGAAATATGTGATGATAAAATCTACAAATCAACCAAAAACATCATTAAATCATTATTATTTAGTTTGAATTTTATTAGTGAACGTTTAAAAGTATTCTTCGTTGTGCGCCGGTTTTGAATCCCAAAATCGAACGTTCGTCATAGCAGAGGTTGTTGTTTCTAAAAATAATACGATAACTCATAGCCAAAAATAAATGTTATAACGTTTGCAATTTAGTTCACAGAGCTAAACGCATTAGTAACTTAAATATGTGTACTTCATAAAGAAACCAAATGAAAGCGTAATATAAATGCTTTAATTTGAAATCCTGTTAAAAATTACACACTCGAGTACGGCGGCGCGGCAGCTATACGTTAAATTTAGACCTACGTTATTTCGACCAGAGAACGTGAAGTTGCGAGATTAATCGGCAATTTTTACTAGTTCGATTCAGTGATTTATTTTATTGCGTTTTGTATATCGGAAAATTGTTTTAACGCGATCACGTCTCTTTCACTGTGGAATTCCGAAGTAAATGTCGTTTGGTCTAGTTTGATTCGTCCGATGAAATGAATGTTTTTTTTCTGGTTAGCAAAATAAATTAATTATTATAATAAAACTAAATATCCGATTGCATTAAAAATGTAAACTTTTAAGAAAACTTTATTTACATACATAACATCGAACGTTTGCTTTGTAAGGGCTTCCGAATAAGCGCTAGTGTAAGGCTGCAGACATTCATCAATGGCGTTAATTAATTGTTAACTTGATTTTCTTTAATTTTTGACTTCTACGCGTGAAAAATCCTATATATTCCTTTCCTTATATTCCTTATATTCCTTACTGCCAGTCTAGCCCGCTTTTGGGACGGACAATTGCTCGAGTGTTTCCGAAGGAGACCTTTTATGTTGTTTTGGGACTAGGGCTCGAACCTCTGGCTCACGAGATATGTGGAACTGCCAAGATAGTAGAAGCCACTCACTAGAGTATTCCTCGGCAATCTTCCCCGAAGGTCTATATCCGATCGAGACGGAACCGTGGTGACCTGCGGTAACCCCGCGGTTAACATTGTAACCAGATGACAGCACATCGCAAGGACGTTCAGAGTCTTCGAGCCGTAGAGAAGAGAAGACCTAACTGCTCAAGGAGAGTCCCTTCGCAAGTCGCGAAGCACGGCTCTTGCTAGGGTTCGTGTTAGCAACGTCGTCAGGTTTGAGCCCCATGAGCTCGCCTACTAGTTAAGGTTACGCTGATATAGCCTCTCAAGGCTCTCAGTTTAGGTAGGGAAAAAAAATCGCAAGTCACCAGAACAAAATCGAAATCCGTTGAGTTCTGGTGATAAGCTTAGTGAGTTTAATGTTATGGGCTTAGTGTCACGTCGAGCTGTTGTTGCATGTTCGACGAATACGGTGACCAGTGTTTTGGCAAAAATACTCAGATTTTGTTAGAATTTGTTTTAAAATTAGTTAGAATTATTATGCGGTTTTACCCTTATTTACCCTTAAGCCAATTAAGTTATGTTCGAACATTACTCAAAAACGTATATCGCCATTATTTGTTTAAGTACGAGAAAAGTCGTAAAACTTTCTTGAACGAAAAATTTTAAAGTTCTAAATTGCCTAGCGGACGCCTATTAAATTGATTTACGGATTGCAATAAAATTGTAATGCGAATAAATGTGTGTGAGTCACGAAGTATACAAGGGGTGAATGTACATTCGGATGGGGTATACTCAAATCCTGGAATACGGCTATTTCTCATTCCTATCTCGGGATTTTATACATGTATTCAGGTCTAACATTCGTGTTCTTTACACATAATACAATTATGAATTATACGAGAACACAATTCTGCTTTGTTATATCGACGTATTTCTGTAAAAAGATTTCGTAGCTTTTCCTGAGAAAATGAGGTTTATTCGTGTATTTATGTTATTATTATGCATGAAGAATACAATGCCTTTTTTAATTATCTTTTTATTTATTTATTACCTCAATGTTTGGATAATTTCTTTTTCTACACATACCTTACAGTACCAATTTGACGAGATCTAATCGTAATTTCTTTCAACAGCTATTGTAAAACTATAAGGGAAGTTGATTTTTATTAAGGTATTTGGAAAAAAGTCTTTAGTCTACCGCTCCCAATCATCGATTCATCAATTTCTCGTCTGTACATAATTATTTTCATGGATTATTTAGGTCACATGCATTACTAATTTTTGTATTAATAAGTATACTACTTACTACTCATTTATTTAAAAAAAAAACAACGTAATAAGTATTATTTACAAATCTGCATAATTATGTATGGAAATGGAAGGTTTCAATGAAAGAACAAGGAAATAATGCGTCATTATCGCGTCTATCTTGTTAGCAAATTCTAAAAATTGTCAAAATTCGGTGTTGGTAAAATATTAATCTTAGGATTGAATTAGAGTAATCTAGATATTCAAATGCATCATTTGGATGACGCGAGGATAATTGAGTATAGTTACATAAAACACGTTTGAGAATTTTACAAGAACTATTTTTAAGAAAGGAAATTATTTTTATTTGATATCGAAATATTAAGAGGCCATTTCAAAACAAACGGAAAAACCATGATAATTATCATTTGAAGGAGTTAATGTATCGTGCAGAGAGCTACTTACTGGTGACGATTCTCGCTCATGATGTTGCATATGCAAACATTAATTTTGTTACATACTAATTAATTTCAATCGCGATTTTTGCCTTACAACCGACCTGTATTGTTGAATAAAAAATGACAAAGCAAAACCATAGACTTTTTTTAAAAAACTATGTATTTTATTTGCGAACACATTCTGCATAATTCAGAATTGAGAATGGACAGAATGACAGAAAAACTTGAATTTCGAACTCACAACATCCCTTTTACTATCTAGGATCATCGATCCTAGCCGTTGATCTTATTTTTAGGAGAGACTTATTATTGTTCATTTCATTTTGGACCTTACGTTATTGGATCTAGAGCCACGTGTTTGATTAAGGTAACACAGATGGCGGGTTATTGTCACAGATGACAGCTATCATTAAACGGGTGGCCGTTATCAGTGCTCTGACATACGGTATGACGAGGGCATCACGGACAAAGCCGGCACAAAATTATTCATGTCGAATTCGCACTTCAGGGCTAGTGTTGTTTTTCCATTTGAATCTTAATTACAACGCATTCTAGACTGAATTTCGCATACATTTTTGTTCATTTATAAGTATTGCTAGATAGTATACTTTACGGGAATACAGCCTAGTCTCCATTAACCACTTAACCCCAGGAGGGGGATGAGGTCTTTCACCCATTTTGCAATAAGAAGGAAGTGCATTGATCGTGTTAGTTGGTGGTTAATGACTTTGTATTCTATTACGTAGGTTGCAAGATTCAATATTTATGTTAAAATAATGTAGTATTCCACAACTGTATATTTTTAATTTCCTGTATTTCCTGTATGTGTTACCAGTGTCTTTGGAGGGAACCTTTTTTTTTTTAAATCCTATCCTTTTGCTCTTTAAACTTTGGTTTGGTTATACATTACGCGTTATTGAGATTAGAGAGATATATCGGGTACTTACAATCTGGTTATGTAATTTAAAAACACTCGTGTATCCGTCATACAAAATTGAATTCGATCTCCGTTTTCCGCGGAAAATTACGTAACCTCGATCGCTAAGTGAAAGTCGCTGTTCGCTCGGTAAGGTGATCAATTGACTTGATAGATTGATAAGCGTTACATATATAGAAGCATACGAGCGGGTATGTCAGTAAACGATCGGCACGGCGAAAACAGGTGTAAACACAGTTCAATCTGTTTGCTCGTTGGCAAATTAAAGCAATACATGTTTGTTCTGTTGCTGTACCTAAGGACGCGATGATTTTTTTGATCGCAAATGATTTTTACTGTATACGTAATATTTATGTGTGTTTGTAGCTCTTAGTTTCGTGTCCGTGTTTTTATATTTTGTTAAATAGATAGAAAATTAATACGAAAAGAAAAATATTTGTTTAAAGTTCTAAAATCAACATTGAATTATATAAAATTAAAATGCAGATCAAATTTCATAAAATTCTAAATCACAATGGCTTCCTTCCTAAACGAATAAATGTCGGGTACAGGATTAGAATAATTACTTAGAATAATAAAGGTGTAATTTTTCAAAGAGTACAGGTAAATATATCGACGCTTGAAAGGCAAACGTGACTAAACGACAATGCGTGAGTGAACTTTACAGTAGACCAATTTAAAGTTGAAATACCTGAAAAAAATTCTATTTTAACGAATCTAGCTGTAGGATTGAAATGATTTTAATAGACCTAGAAATATATTTTTTTGCGCATCGAATGTGATTATTGCCTATCATTTATGTACAAAGCAGTTATTGTCGCTTAGTCTTTCAAGCATCGATATGTATATTATAATACATACAGAAATCTGTTCGAAATTATGTTGGAAACGAGTTTAAACGCGGCTATCAGTATGGCTCGCGAAGCACCTCTCGTATTATCGGGAGTTGCAGCAAATATTTCCGATAACGTTTGTACAATATGTATATCGTTGCGTGTTCTGTATACGTGATGTCAAGGCTATATATGTATATTGGCATGCCTTTTAAACAGTTGTTCGGTAGGAAAAAATGCATAACACCTATTTTTTTTTTATTGCTTAGATGGGTGGACGAGCTCACAGCCCACCTGATGTTAAGTGGTTACTGGAGCCCATAGACATCCACAACGTAAATGCGCCACCCACCTTGAGATACAAGTTCTAAGGTCTCAAGTAACGACGGCTGCCCCACCCTTCAAACCGAAACGCATTACTGCTTCACGGCAGAAATAGGCAGGGTGGTGGTACCCACCCGCGCGGACTCACCAGAGGTCCTACCACTAGTAATTACGCAAATTATAATTTTGCGGGTTTCATTTTTATAACACGATGTTATTCCTTCACCGTGGAAGTCAATCGTGAACATTTGTTGAGTACGTATTTCATTAGAAAAATTAGTACCCGCCTGCGGGATTCGAACACCGGTGCATCGCTCAACACGAATGGACCGGACGTCTTATCCGTTAGGCCACGACGACTACTATATTTATATTTTAAGTTAAAAAAATAGTACATATTTCCAACCGCGATCAATCCGCTAAATGAATCATATTATTGATAAGTGAAATCGACCTTGGAGACCTTAATGTGAAACTAATGTTAAAATACTTAAAATATATCGTAACAAACATGTTTAAGTGTTTTCGAGAAATACGTTATTACATATTTTCAGATATATCTATGACGATGATTATTTTTATTGTATTATACAAGTATCACTAGATGAAGACCGAGCTTTGCTGTTTTTTTTTTTTTTTGATGTCGCCATCTTGTTTTGTCTTTAAAGCGGTTAGTTGCCCTCAATTACGAAAAATAGTATTATTATTCGCCAATAGATGTCGGGAAGAGTTGATTATTGAAAACACGAATAAAACAACATTTTCTGAAAATAAATCGTAGCTAGATCGATTTATCGCCCCCGAAAGCCCATGTATACTAAATTTTATGAAAAACGTTGGAGCCGTTTCCGAGATTCAGATTATATATATATTAATATACAAGAATTGCTCGTTTAAAAGTATAAGATAAGATTAAAGCAAATATGTTTTCATATTAATAATTCATTTCACGAACATTTATGCAGCGGCTGCATTAAGAACAAAGAGTTCTTTACAAGGCGCGTATCATATATACAGGCCAGGGTTGTGACTGTTGTGAGACGACCTCGTTGGCATACAGACTAAACGAACATATATAATGTACATATATATATATATAACTTAGCACGAGGCACTAATTACGCTCAGCAGGAAGCCCTACACAATGCTTGGGCCACATAAAAATGGTGAAACAGCGAACACGCAAAAACACTTCATAGTGTAAAAATATGTTATATAAAGTATAAGGCTAAGTTAATACGATGCGTAGACATGCCTTACAAGATTACTGTTATTTGAATATTCGAAGGACACAATAATGAGTTACGTTGTTACACGAGCTTCTATAGCATTAGTCCGGTTTACGAAACCAGAACACAGCACCATTGATATAACGATATTTTTTTGTAGATAACATTTAGATATCTTTCTCTTGGTGATTTCCTAAAGTTTGTCGAAATGCGACAGAGCAACGATCAATCTGCGGATCTAATAGCACCGTCTGACCTCGGCGGCGCCGTCGCGGCCGACGCACCCCGCTCCCAGACACTTGCGACTCAGCATTTATTCAAGCCTCTTGCTTCCAGCATGAATATTAGTTTATCGTTCTGTTTTATCGTTCGCCGCAAACAATCTATGTGCTCTGCTCGCGTGATTCTTCACGTAGCTAGAATTTTATAGTACCTACGTGTGTTTTGAGGAAATTAACAATCCACAAGACTTATGGAGTTGGTATTTTTAGACAGCGTAGACGGGTAGATAAACGGTGCCCATACGCACAAAATGCTGCCGGCTGTATTGATATGGGACGCGAAATTTTAATTATATTGGGATATCGACGAACGTAAGATAGCTTTACGGCAGCAACCGGCAAGTACTACCAAGACAGACACGAGTGGGTTCACAATGCGCTTTATCAATGGATTAATCAGGATTACAGAGGAGGAAACAAGATGAACAAATAAGAGAGTTACTAGAACGGACCAAACACGAAGGAATAGTTACAGTAAACACGTGGTCGCTCTCTTGTATCCACTAATCAAAAATCGAACATTCTATAGTCATATAAGATATTTTAGCCACAATGATAGGGGTATTATGGAAATTCGACTTTATTTAGTTGTATAGTTCACCTTTTCGAGCGTAAATATCTTAAAAATCAATATAATGTTTTCCGTTTTTAAAATTTCATAGTTAAAATTTTCAGATACAGAAATTATGTTATCTGCTACGGAATGAATATGTTAGAGGAAGTCTGAAAGTGGCACCTATGACAGAGAAGCTGAGAAGTGCGCGTTTGGGATGGTATGGACATGTGATGAGACGAAATGAAAATGAGGTTGGTAAGAGAGTTTTAACTATGAATGTGGAAGGATTTAGAGGAAGAGGTAGACCTAAGAAGAAATGGATGGATTGCGTGAAAGACGATATGGGTAAGAGGGGAGTGAGCGAAGAAATGGTATATGATAGAAGAGTATGGAAGGAGAAAACATGTTGCGCCGACCCCAGGTGACTGGGAGAAGGGCAGGATAATGATGACAGAAATTATGCTATCTAATATGAAAATTCAACACAATTGACATAATTTACAACTGTTATATTTATTGGATCATCGTTTTCTGTGACGTCCATCACAGAACTATTTACTCGGAGCAATAGTGAACGGAAAATGGCTTGAACGAAGTGGGCGGCATCTTCCAAGTAATTTACTGATTCAATTAATTTATTGACTTCAGACGAGAGAAGGCATTCCGAATTCCTGTTTTATAAATGGATGTATAAAAGGCACGATTACAGTAAATAGAAGTGGCATTTGCTGATTGTAAAATCCTCTCTAGATTTAGAAGTGTACTAGCCGTACTCGTCCGCTTCGCTGGGCATTTAAAATTAACATTATTATTTATTGTCATTATTATTAGGGAGTCCAACACTCACATAAATAAATATTAGCCTATCCATTAAGTACATGTATTTTTTACATGGATACTAAGTTTTAAGTCAATCGGATACATGGTCCAGTAGTTATCCATCCGTAAAAACCACTGTAGATTTATATATTAGTATAGATAAGACTACTTATTCCTTTTATAAAAAGGTTTCAGCTATCCGTTTGAAACAGATTTACCGGTAGCCAGGTTGCTTTTCTAGTTCATTAGGACGGTGGGCGGACTAAAGGGCTAAGCCAGAAGGGATTTTCAGGGTACTGTTTGCTGTCTTATTTATGATGTAAGTAAGCGATTTTCAGAGAATTATTTTGAAAGATTCTTACTCCAAAGATTTTGTTTAAATTTAACGTAACTAGCAAGCAGTTCGATTTTAATTACTTGAAGATTATGCCGAGCACGTGTTCATGTATGTGTAAATAAGAGACTTCTCTAACATATTTGAGTATGTGTGTGTGTAAACCACATTATATTTTGATTTCCGCAATCCAACCACTTTGACCGGTTTTAATTAGTGTCGAGTGTTCTTTGCTAATTTCACCGCTCGTGATGGATCCGCAGTGACTAGTAGTAACCTGTATGCGTCGGGTGCATCCAATGCATGTGTCCCGTGCGTGTAAAGAAATTGTGACAGCGGTGTTACAATCTTGCGGTAGGTCAGGAGTTGAGTGACTGCATTCCGCGTGCAGTCGAATCCAGACGCTCAATGTCCGACTCCGTCCCCACTAAATATAGCAACAAAGTGAACGAACGCAAACTAACCAGCGCCACTTCGTCGCCAACTACTTGATTGCAATACGAATGAGACAGCTAAGCCATGTTATCGTCACGGAGATATCGTCCGCGCGTTACAAATCCTTTTGATCCAGCTACAATGATTAAATCTTTCTAATTCTATAGTATTTTTTACTGGTGGTAGGACCTCTTGTGAGTCCGGACGGGTAGGTACCACCGCCTTGCCTATTTCTGCCGTGAAGCAGTAATGCGTTTCGGTTTGAAGGGTGGGGCAACCGTTGTAACTATACTAAGACCTTAGAACTTGTATCTCAGGGTGGGTGGCGCATTGACGTTGTAGATGTCTATAGGCTCCAGTAACCACTTAATATCAGGTGGGCTGTGAGCTCGTCCACCCATCTGAGCAATAAAAAAAAATCGAACTTTTAAGGGTAATTCCGTAGCAAAATCATAAGGTAATAATTACTGTCTTATTATTACAAGCGTTTTATAGATGTAATTGGAAAAGTCTATATTAGTTGTGAATAAAGTTGTCTGTTTATATGGCTCTAGGCTTCGTCGCGAGATCAATTGTATACCAATATTATTTAAAGCATTCAAATAAATAAAAAAATCCTCATAATTTATGTTATTTTCGAATTAACGAACGAACAAACATCACAATTTTCACAATTATCGCAGTTTTTCTTGAAAACTTCTTTAATTTACTACTGCTGTGTTAATTCATACATATGTACGTACATATGTGCGTAGACTTATACATAGGTACATAGATTTAATAATAAAATAAAATTAGCGTGTTAATATTCAATATTCCACTAAATTTATAATATAAAATTATGTATGGAATCATATTCACGGGTATTTCTAGTTGGGCAGATGAGCCTATTAATAGGAGGTTAAGTTTTTTAACTAGGCATGTATTTTCGAAACCTTCAAAGCAAAACTCAGTTTGTGAACATTCATCATATTTTCTCAAATAGCCGTATTATCGACATCAAGTATTATCTTACGTCTAAAAGCATAAAAGCTAGTTGAGATGTCGTCACGAGACGGACAATGTGGCTGTCGACCTTAGAGAAGTAATTTATTTGCTTATCGGACATAATAATATAATGCGCTAACCGTACATGATAACGGAACAATGAGTGTAAACTCGCCGGCCAGATATCTGCGTACATTAGTGTACACTGAGATAGGCTTATCTCGTTGTGTCAATACTCTTTTGTACTGGCGATATGGGAGTCTATTTGCCCTTAATGCTTCGAGCGCATTCTTCAATGTTGAATAACCTCATGACAATGGACTGACCCATTAGCTGGTCATTTTGTTATATTTTTAAAATTGTTATCTGAACAAATAAACGAGTTCTGTCGCACGTTCCTTTTATCAACGCTTCAGACATGTTTGGTATGTTATCGGCTTGAGTTACTAAATAAATTTTGAATGGCTTCACTGATATCTAGTTGCCATTTAATTGTTTTTTTTGCCGTGAAATGGATGGTTCTTTTGGAAATAACTACGAACAAGTTGTAGTGTGTCAAAAGTATTGGCAATATTGAATAGTTTTTGATATAGTATTACTTTTCAAATTAGATACATAATTAATAAATCGATATTATAATACATAATATAATATAATATAATATAATATAATATTTTCATTAGACAAGTAATACCATACCAATAACACTACTCAATATTGCAATACTTTTGAAGCATACACATCTACATACCTACGTAATATACTTATGTATTTGTTGCGACAAGTACACAGACAACGTAGGAACTCTTTTAATCTTCTTTTTCTTACGATAAAATTATATTTTATTTATTATATATATATATAATTTAATATTTTATTTAATAACCAGAGAAATATATTATATATGTATCAAATTAAATTTTATGATGTGTTCATTACTAAAACTTGTCCGCTAATTACGTAAAACAATCGGCGAGATAAAAAAAAAATCATTCAGTTTTCGTGCACAGCTTTTAGGTAGGTAGGTATCTACAATTGCATTTTAACTGAACTTCAACGAAACACCCACAGACAGTCGCACAGTCACCGTTTTCATTTTGTAAATTTCAGATGTTAGTGAGATTCTCTCCATATTTAGTGGGAACTTTATATTTCTTAGCCTAAAACTTTACGCTTAAAACTAATCTTAATTAAGAACCATAATTTCCCGAGATTTTTCAAAAAACGAACGGTAGCAGATTCATTCCCATTTTTTTTCTTCTAGTGATTAAAAATATTCATGAAGTTGACTCTAATGTCACTTTCAAAAGCGTTGTTAGCTACTGGCATCTTTTTATCAGTTCGACCTTCACAAGAGCAATTGATAAAAGATAACGGGAGTTCTGTAAGCACTTTCTGTGCCATACTTTGAGCTGTATGATCCAATATAGTCGGTAATATACGCTTAATATTTTTTTATTAATCGTATGAGTCATGAACATTATGAATCTATATTTTAAATAAGAAACAACAATAATAATAGGCAACAAAAGTCTTTGACAGTCTTTTTTTTATCGATTGGTTGATGAAACTTCTTGAAGAATATTATAACAAGCAACAAGTGAATTGAGATATCTTTGCGACATCTTATAATTTCGTACAATTGTAAATTCTGATGTAGGTATGAATCATGAACGCAAAGTCCACTTGACATTTAATGAACATCCAGTGGTTCCTTTTTTGAGGTCGGTACGTTATGGTTTACGCGCAGAAGCTGTGTATCGATGACAATATCCCGTATATTAATTTTGTCAAAAAGATTCAGTGTCGTTTTGCGAGATCCTCGAAATAGACACAATAAAGCGATAACGAGCGCGTGCATGCAGTGATCGATCGCACTCACCGTGCGCTCGTAGGCAGTGGACACTCCAGTCAGCTGAGCCGGCGGATGCTGCTTGAAAGATGGTGTTGTCAATGGAATAGTCGCTCCGATCGGACCGCGAGATCCGATGGGTGCACTCGAAGCGAATGCTGCACTGCACGTGGCTCGATCGAGCTTCGAACTCGAATCACGGAGATGCACACACACACGGACCGCGACTGAATGCGTCAAACGTAGGCGACATGCATCGCAACTCTCGCGTGCTGGCTGCGAGAGTGTCGACGAGCGACTGAGAATCGGGCGGGGGGCTGCCGCCGGCACCCGCGCTTCTCCTCGCCGCCCACTTCCTACGATGAATGACAATAATGGAAGACGTTCAACTCGCCCGCAAACCGAATAATATGAATCATTGCATTAGGGTGCAGCTCCGCCCGAGTTCGGCCTGCAAAACTCCACTAGTCCGAATCCGAAGAGAAACGAGTTGAATATTCATGAAAACCTGAATAGTCTCATAGCTAAGTACATATCTCGTATAGATTTGATAGCTCTAGAATCTTGCAGTATCTACATTTTATAAATACATCCTCAACATTTGGTGTCCGACTCAAAGTCGATGTTTGAAATTGCAAGGAAAATTTTATTTCAACCTTTTGTTTCCAGTTACGCGTAGGATCGAGGAGAAAGGAAGTATATGTAGTAAGCAATTAGCACTTTTATGTAGGTACTGTGGTAGACGGCTAGTACACCTCGGCGTCGGACGCGGCAGCGACGCCGCCACTAATCTTATCGGCGTTAATCTAATCCGGCACAACACCCTCCCTTGTGTTTTCTTCCAATCGTGTGCACTCGAGGTAAATTAGAAGTTTTCCCCGAGGAGTCTACAATGAACTGTTACAGAAATCAGTCTAAGTAGTAAAAAATACTACTATCAAGATATTCTATCAACGATGAGTAGATAAATTAATAGTTTTAATGTTTAAATGTTCTTTACATAAGCAAAGAAAATTATAATAGTTTATCTTCGTGTCCAGTTTCACATAGTTTTCCAGAATGTACCTAAGCATGGTATATTTATTTTTAAATTGAAATGATATCGCGGCTGGAGTGACCGGCGTATCATGGCCGGTGCCATGATATTGCGAACTTTTATTTTTGTTTTGTCGGATCCTTAAAGTTCATCTCGTCTAGACCGGTTCGCCCACGCCTACGCTCCGCACAGATTTCTGCATCTTGCAACCAACCCGCCGTACGAGTTGCTTTATAGTCCTTTTTATCCTTTTGCAATGCCTCTAGATATATAAAGCCTTACCAGCGCGTTAATAGATACCTTGTATAAAATACCTTTTACAATATTCCCGTCGCATTTTAGAAAACCGGCATCCTCCCTGTAGTGTGTAAATTAATATCTGAGATAAACCTATTCGTTGAATAAGATATGTATACTCGTAGAAGTGTGGTACTAGTGAGAAAAGTGTTTTTTTTTCGTAATAGTTCAATTTTTTTTTAAGTTAAGGAAAATTATTTTCTGCTTTCTATCTACAAAAGTCGTGTTCAGCAGTGGAATGCAATTTATATTCTTCTCCTAGGTTGAAACGATTACCATACTGAATTTTGTTTCAGTGGTTTCGGCGTGACAATGTCACAGACAGGCAGAGCTACTTATGTACATACGTACGTAATGGTGTTTGCTATATAACTTCTAAGATCTCTAAATGACAAAACAATTTTTTGCAACATCCGATTGTGACGAAATTTAAATTTTGCTCCAAATTAATCTCATTCTAATTTAGTGAACAAATAAACTGACAAAAAAAGGTGATTTATGTTCTGTTATTTTTTTATTCTTATTCGCTTTCTATTCTAATCACTATCTTCAATGTACTTCAATATTTTTCAACACCGTCTTTTACGGTATCTTTGTATGTATTGATAGTTCGAACGCCCACAAAATTTATTTACCCATTACACAATTTCACATCGTGAAATGTAAACACGCATAGGGTAGTAACACGTTAACCAGATGTTATCATTTCTCCTACAAAAACGCTAGTGCGGGACTGGCATCTGGTTATCGGAATTAGTTTTTGTGCGCAAACAGCTGATACAATTCAGTTTCTATATATCTAATTCTTTCAAATAATCTGAGATCAAGTAATGACACTTTTTACTAGACTGTCTATGAATTCGTCCCTTAGAGTTGACGAAAAACAAACCAAATGGAGGCATTTAATTGAAGATAAGAAAAAAAAAATGTTGGACACCACATATGGAAACAAAACATAAGATCAAGAAGACGAAGGGATGAAATTGAACCTCATTTTTTCTATATAACCGAATCTAAACCTATGTGTTGACGATATAAGAAAAGAGGAACAAACAAAAGCATTAAATCATGGCAAATAATCACTAACTCAAATATATTACTTTCTGTTCTCGGATAAATTTACTAATCTAATCAAAAAAGCATTACAACTTTGAAAAGGATAAACTAATAATATATATAAATATTGTTAGATTTTTGTTTCTATTGTTTGTTGATTACTTCAAATATTAAGTAAAACGAAGTAAAAGTTAAGTGAATAACATTACGTTAAATGTCAAAAGGCTCTATTGAAAATTGAGATAGTATTTTCTCCCAGTATTACATATTAATAATTATTTTTAATTGTTGCTAAGAACTTTTAATACTTAAAAGACATGTGCCATTATTAAAACTAAGAGATTTGTAGTAATTTTCATTAAATTTCATTATAATTCTTACAAAATTGTGTATTTTATCAGTACTATGTTAGCCGCGTCAGTTCCCTGGCAGTCAAATACAGAAAAAATTAAATATCTCACAATCTACTTAAAAAAGTGACTGGCCCGATTTGGAACAAGATAATCATTAGATTAGCCATCATATATACCCGAATTTATAATAATTTGATTTAATAACTGTAGTAAACAAAATATCCTCAAGAGTTACCCAACTTTTGTATAATCACCCATATATATTTTTAAGAATTAAGTAATATACATCAAGTTATAGTAGTTGTAAAATATCTCTACATACGAAAGAAAATATATGTCTTTTCGAACAACTCAACGCGTTTCAAACTTTTATTAGTAAAGAAAAATAAGTATGACCGTCAAGGCTTTGGATTGAAATATTAAAGGCTGAAATTAATATTTTTCATCAGTGGCTTTCTCTTCGTAAGCATACCGGAACGAATACCTCTGGTAAACGTAAATGCGACAGTTCGGAGCTTTAAGCTACAAAGTCGTATTAATCCGGAAAAGAATAGCGCTCGCTTTGTGAGCCTTGAACGAACAAGGTAAGTAAAATACGTAATTTATGTGTGCCCTTTCAACAAATACTTTTTTATGTTTTTTATATTGCACGGACGGATGGACAAGCTCACGGCTTAGCTGGTGTTAAATGGACAACGAAGTCTATGGACAGCAGAATGTGAATACTTTGAAGTACCCAGTTTGAAGTCGTCGTGGCCTAAAGGATAAGACGTCCGGTGCATTCGTATATAGCGATGCAACGGTGTTCGAATCCCACAGGCGGGTACCAATTTTTCTAATGAAATACGTACTTAACAATTGTTCACGATTGACTTCCACGGTGAAGTGAATAACATCGTGTAATAAAAATCAAAACCCGCAAAATTATAATTTGCGTAACTACTGGTGGTAAGACCTCTTGTGAGTCCGCACGGGTAAGTACCACCACCCTGCCTATTTCTGCCGTGAAGCAGTAATGCGTTTCGGTTTGAAGGGTGGGGCAGCCGTTGTAACTATACTGAGACCTTAGAACTTATATCTCAAGGTGTGTGGTACATTTACGTTGTAGATGTCTATGGGATCCAGTAACCAATTAACACCAGGTGGGCTGAGAGCTCGTCCACACATCTAGGCAATAAAACAAAACCCATCTTGAGGCACAAGATCTATGTTTCAATTGTGTAGTATAACGAAGTATAAGGTATACCCTGACCCTCTTAGTTCTGTCTGTCGGACCCAAGCCGGAACGCTTGAATGCTTTACGGCAAAAATGTACCGGGTGGTTGTACCTAAGCGCGAGGGCTTGTAATACGCTCTACTACCAGTGACTACACAAATTAAAAACGTTTATCTAAGTAGATTTTATATGTAGTCACTATTTTAACAATGATATAATAATATATCGAGGGGTAAAAATATTTTTGGTATTAGTATCAACAATTCGATGTTTTTAATTGAACTTTAATAAAGTTTATCGCATTAAAATATCTGAAGAAGTTTATTGGTTTATGATATTTTTTCAAAATTGCAAACTTTAAACGGCTCTCCTGTAAAGTTGCAAAAACGTCACTTAAACAAAATACTTAACGGTAGGCAGGGGCTTGGCTCTACCCCTGGCATTGCTGAAGTCCATGGGCCGTATGCTCAACTGCCTACAAGGGCCATAAAATAAAAAATAACCTTTCAACCCGCGATATAGGAGTCGTTGCAAGCGCACATGTACTACTATTGACGCCTGATTTGAAACCAACAGTGCCTCATCTAATTTAAAAAAGGAAAAATCAAGTTCATATTACTATTTTGGACGACCGATGAAGCTCAGGGTCGCATATACCCGTATCTTATGATGACCTAAAGCCGTACAAATTATTATAATAAAAAAAGTTTTTGACTTGTCGGATTTATAACTTAAAAAAAATACTAATTCTTATAAATAGTGTACTGTAAATCAGAATTCGAAAGGTACATTCTTAATTAAATAGCGATGACAGCTTATTTTTCAAATGACTATGCTATACAAAATAAACAGAAACCAGTCTATTATAAATTGGTTCAGAATTGCTGCTATGTTATTCATAATTAAAACCTGATCGTACGTACGTGATCTTCATTAATTTTAGACATCAACAAAGAGGACAATTATCAAAACTGGTTTTTAAAAGGACAAGCATTGCGGAAAGGGCAAGGTTCTAAGTACATTTCAAAGTCTAATGGCACTTTGCAAACATTTTCTGTGAACTGCGCGAACAACGCTTAACCCCAGATGAGCCATGAGTTCATTTGCTAATAAAAAAAGATATGTATGTAAGATATGAAACAAATCTACGAAAATGTAATCCTTAGGATTACATCCATTCATTTATCTTACGCCGAAGCTCGGTAGCGTATTACGTTGACATAAAGTTCATTTCTCAAACTTTATTACAAACTTGTACAACTTTATCGAATAACAATAATTTGTTACCAAGTTAATACTTGGTCGGTGAAATATTTAGTTTATTTATTTTCTTTAACATTTATAGGTTTTATAAAATTGAGAAATTGTACATTTGATTCTCTATTAAGGCTTTGGCCAGCTTGTTGGTAAATTCGTCATTGTCACCAACGAATATTTGCTAAAAAAATAAATAATATAGTTGTTGTGAAATTCAGTAGAAGAGATTTCGTTTCGGAAGCAAATGGTGTGTGAAAAAACATCGCTCGGAAGGCGCTGATTAAAGCAATACACACAAGTGGAAAGAGTGAATCCTACTCCGAGAGCCGCAAGGAACAGAAATAATTTAGATACGTATTACCTAGAAACGAAATGAGCTGATTTAACGTAAAAGTAAAATGTTGTGTAATTGTATCGTGTACAGATTGTTGATTTGAAAACTTTCTTTTTTTTAAGCTATTGCATAGCTTTTATCGCGGGCCTTGAGCGCGGCGACCGAATCATGAAATTCCGTAACGAAAAAAACCTTACACCCGTCACTCCGCCTCCATGTAGCTCGCGTTCAACACATTCACACGTTGCGCTTGTGTAGTGTTTGTGAATAAGCGCGTGGCGTAACGTCACACTGCATGCGCATCATGAAAAGTCTGCCCATCTCTCTCTCGGGCGGTCTAGCTTATGAGTGTGACGGGGACAGTTAATGTTTTGCTTTTATTAATGTTTAATATAGCGTGGTCTTGTTTTATTATTGTTTTAATATTAAATTATCATTATCTAATTATGATTGCATAAGTTGATAAAAAATGCTATGCAATAGCTTTACCGCAGCAGTTCCCGAGTACCAAACGTTTGTTTTTTTTTCTTGGATGGGTGGACGAGCTCACAGCCCACCTGGTGTTAAGTGGTTACTGGAGCCCATAGACATCTACGACGTAAATGCGCCACCCACCTTGAGATATAAGTTCTAAGATCTCAAGTATAGTTACAACGGCTGCGCCACCCTTCAAGCCGAAACGCATTACTGCTTCACGGCAGAAATAGGCAGGGTGGTGGTACCTACCCGCGCGGACTCACAAGAGGTCCTACCACCAGTAAAACGATAGATACTCGAAGAATTACTAAAATGATTTGTTTTACTGGAACTCGCGTTGACGTCACGAAACTCTAATCTTATCAGCTCTTCGAGTATTTTGTCCCGTGCCGGTCGCTGTACCGCGTAATCACAGAGAACGCTTATAAAGTACTCTTTTTTGTTGTTGTATAAAATGTGAAAATTTTTAGGAGAGAATCCAGTTGCCCGACGAGGGCGATAAAGAAACCACGAAATTGGATTTCTCGATATAATCTGATGCTGTTAGTGACACGTTCGGACGTCCGCGCCACGAAGCGAAACCTCGAAACCAGCGGTTTTGTTGTGTTTCACAAACACTCCGTGGCTTTCACGTGAATGTGTACATGTATATAATAATATGGGCGCAAACACCACTATTGACAATAATTAACATAATAATAATATATAGTTTAGTTTATTCTACGTTATTATTGATTTATTATTAGCAAGATGAAACTGTTATTTTACCGTCACTACATAGTACAAAACAAAGTCGCTTTCTCTGTCCCTATGTATGCTTAAATCTTTGAAACTATGCAACGGATTTTGATGCGGGTTTTTTAATAGATAGAGTGATTGAAGAGGAAGGTTTATATGTATAATAACATCCGTTAAATAGTGGAGAAATCAATAATAAATTACAGTTTCCGAAGCGAAGCGAGGGCGGGTCGCTAGTATTTAATATTTAGCAGACACTGTTTTGATGTGAAAATGTTTAGCATATGTTTAATGTTTATATTATTGTTTAAGAACACAAATGACTGTATAAATAATTAAATATTAATTAAGCATAAATATTAATAATAATTTATATTATAATTAACAGTAATAATTTAATTAAGTATTGAAATTGTTATGCAAATGATGATGGCGCCATCTACCATTAGGCTGGATAATAACAATGTAAGTTTGTATAAGTTAAAAGTAATTTATGTAAAATAAATTAATGTCAGAGTCATCTAAAAATCATTAGAATATGTATTGTGAATATTAAGCTATATTTTATGAATTGTTTCGCAGTAATTACATTTGTTTATATAAAACAAGTTGTAGTTCCTACAACCAACACAAAATCGCTAATTGTGTAAGCACTAAGACGTGGCTTTTTGTAATAAGCAAGTAATATTAAAGTTTTATAGAATTGTATTGTATTTTCATTGTAAAATAACTTATGTGTGAAAGCCCTGACGTGACGCCGACATATATAAGTACAAAGTATGACACGAATTTTACACCTTTCTAGATTAGGATAGTTTTTTGGGTGAAGTTTGAATGAGATTCGCAGAATCTTGTTGGTTTTTAATGCTCCAAATACGTAGACGAGTTCAAAGGCCCCTTGGAATAAGTAGCCACCGAAACCCAAAGCCATTATATAACATGAATACCTTGAACCATGTGATTAACACTCAATTGTAATGTTTAACCTTTGAACTTTCAAACTTCAACTGTCACGCGATAAAAATAGTCCGGACGATGATAGCAATCTGTGCGAGATCATAATACGCCCACCGCCAGAAATGAACTACATGAATTATTAAAATTTTATTATTTATACTTATTGTACACACAAAGAAAATACAATAAAAAACAGATTTAAAGAATGTCTAAATCAATGTACAAAGGCGAGCTTAACTCATTCATGAGTTTTCTTCCAGCAAACCAATAGCAGAGTGAAATACGATGTATAAGAGGGGAATAGTGTACAATATAAATTAACTACAATATAAATTAATTATTATATAATTTAACTTATCCAAAAAATAAAATTTTATATTTCAGTCAGAATTAATTCGCTCTGAGGTTTTTGTAAGTAATATGTTTGTCAGTGCAACTATTGGTTATTGAATAACCTGTTTCATTTGGTTATCTACACGTCGTATACGGCACCATATAAAAAAGTAAATAATCGAAACCTAATATTTCTTTAATTCTAATTATACATCTCTTTTGAAGTTTCGACTGATTTACATTCACTAGCAGACCGTTCCGTTTTGTACTTACGGTAAAAACAGAAAAAGGAAAATTTTCAATTTAATACGAACTAACATTAGTGATATTCTTTCGCCAGTTCTTCTGTTGACTCGTCCTCATTATCATCAGTCCAGTGACGTCCACTTCTCGAGACGGTCTTGCTCCAAGGTTCGCCAGATTCCTTCAAGTTTCCATAATGACGGGGGCCTGTCATTGTGGAAACTTGAAAACCTGGATTCTTAGAAGTAAGGCAATTTAAAATCACTAATAGAACTAACATTAAAGTGTGTTGACCTCTACTATGTAATGAAATAAATCACGCCAGTCTCAGAAACACAAAAGGTATTAAGACATACTTGTGAACGTCAAAAAAAAAGAAATTTCTTTACCTACCCAATTTATTCGATCAATCTTTCATAAGCACGATTCACCAAGCGGCGTTTCTCAGAAAACTCACCATCGTCATTAAGATGATAAAAAGTGATAACGTTAATGATTTCAACTTATCTTTAAGTTCGACGACTTTTTCGATTTCGCACTATCTTGATTGCGTTAAGCGTTACAATAAAGTACTTAGATAATTCAGTAATCGTTTTAAATAGGTACGAGAAAAGAATATGTTAATCACGAAAAAACATTGCATTTGAGCAGATTTATTATTGTTTATTTGAAAAAAGATATCTTAATTAGAGTCGTCATATACCCTAAACTTAAAAAAGGTAAGAATACAGATACCTACAGCTAATCCACAGAGCAAACTAGGATGCCAATTAAATCTACACGGAGTCCTCATTTCGTCTAAATTAAGTTTACAAACAGTAAATTTAACAAATTTTAAGCTTATTGTATTGCAATGAAATCATATCATCATCATCATTCTCCTGCCCTTCTCCCAGTCACTTGGGGACGACGCAGCTTGTTTTCTCCTTCCATACCCCTCTATCATATACCATTTCTTCGCTCAATCCCCTCTTACACGTATCGTCTTTCACGCAATCCATCTATTTCTTCTTAGGTCTACCTCTTCGTCTATATCCTTCCACATTCATACTTAACACTCTCTTACCAACCTCATTCTCATTTCGTCTCATCACATGTCCATACCATCCCAAACGCCCACTTCTCAGCTTCTCTGTCACAGGTGCCACTTTCAGTCTTCCTATAACATATTGATTCCCTATTCTATTCATTCTCGTTACTCCATCACACATCCATCGCAACATTCATCGCATCTCTGCTGCATGCAGTTGCAATTAAATTTTACACAATTGCAGATTAATAAATGTGGGCGATATACGAGAGAACTTCGGAAACTTTTTTTTTTATGATTGAAGGATTATTGGTGGCCCGGAGGCCTTTCCAATTTCACCAGGACAGGTGAAGAGCAAAGGCTCAGCCAGGAGGAGTGCGATTTGCTAACAGCTGCCCGAGCGCCTCCGAAGGACCCCTAACAAATCAAGATTTGGAAACGTCTGTCGGCAGCCTTTGGATTACATTGCGACTTCTCTAAACATTAAACTAATAAAACGACTAGTATTTATATTTCACACTATGAATTTATAAATAAAACATAACAATAATAATTACACATACGGTAATGAGCTCACGGCGCATCTGCTATTTAGTGAAGCCTACTTCACAATGTGGATCCTGCCTACCTTGAGACTTAAGTTCTAAGTCTAAATTCTATAGACTAACGGCTGTCCCACCCAGTTTCTACCTAGCTAAATTGTATAAGTAATAATACTCAGGTGCTATCCTCCTATCTATTTATGTGAAAAAGCAGTTATGCGTTCTTGCCGAGAGGGCGAACGCCTTATTTATTATACTTTGGTGATGTCCAAAAATCAGAAAGAATGTCAAAAATTATCCATTATTAATAATAATAAAACGTTATAACTATGTATAATCCGAAAAAGCAATATAAGTTCTAAAGCTGTTTAGTTGAACTCACAGGAAGCGAAGTTTCTCCCGGTGCGATTTCGAATTTTATTACGATAACGGGATCCTCGTATTTTTAATTTAAGTATAAAACTTTGACTTCGGTTATCAAGCAGTCGTAACGAAGTTTTCTTTGAATAAACTTCTAGTTTGAGTTAAAAAACAGGTTTTGCATAACTGTCGCGATGTAGCTTTAAACTTCAAAAGTGAATGATATAGTGTAGTTTGTTGCGTAATTTTGAGTTCTAGAGTATTCTTGGTCTATGTATGGTTATTAAAGCCGAACCAAGGATATTTTTCCTCTGAAAGAAAACACTTTAGTAACAATTCGATTGGGCGAATAGTTATTACATTTAAAATAGAAGTAAACGTTAAAAATACTAATACCATCTTAGACCAGCCATTTCAGTTAGATATCTGAATTATAGCCCTTCAACCATTTATAACCCTTTCAACCGAAACGCCTGCAGACGAAACTTTTTCACGGCAGAAATAGGCGGGCGGTTACCTACCTGTGCGTGCTCACAAGACGCGAACCACCTGTAAAGCTATGGTAAGGTTAAGTCCTTTTAATAAAAAAAAACCTCAGCATCTGAAACCAATTCAAGAACCTTTGGAAATAAATTATATTGATAACCTCTTGAAGGAAATCTGTCATATTCCCACCATACCATTAAGACAAAACGCATTGACCGTAATCTCGTATGATACCGCAATTAAAGGCTCTATTGATTAAAGGCGTAATTAAACAGTACATAATAAAAACGAACAGCTATTTAAAAGCAAACTTCTATTGAAGGCGAGTTAAGGTACCAAAGCAAGTTAACAGAATCCGACGAAGAACTAAAGCTAATTCTGTCACGTCGTGTAACCTCTGAAATATTGATGTTTTATAAGTTTCTAGGTGTCGTAACCTCAGAAGGTAAATCTTGCAAGATCGTTTTTATGTTCTTCGCTGTCGTTTTTTATTCTGAATAACTGAGATTTAGAATGATCAAGGAATCAATGGAAGTTGGTCAATAGAAGATGGTCGTCAAAGGTGTAAGCAGTTGGTCAATAGAAGATGGTCGTCAAAGGTGTAAGCAGTTGGTCAATAGAAGATGGTCGTCAAAGGTGTATGCTAACTGTTTTTATTGCTTTAGAAACCCTAGATGTAGAGACAATCACATGGACCTCTTAGCTATCATTGAAGGATACCACAACTGGAATGCCGCCACTTAGCTTAATAAATGAAGCGAATTCTCATATATATGCATGCCTTAGATTTCATACTTGAAGCGTATCGATGCTTTACGGCAGAAAAAATATAGATGTTGGTAGTTAGCAATAGTACACAGTTATTAATAGTACACATGAAAACATGTTTTATTATAACGGGTTCGACAGTCGAGCTATATATTTCTCCTTTTTTCTTATCTTTTCCGCTTATTCATTAAATTTACTTGAGGCCGCAAGCCTTTGTACACAGATAAAAGTGTAGGGTGTCTAAAAGCATGACGCACATTGGTTTTGACGTCATTAACGACGACGACGTACTAGTTCACGAGTAGAAGGCTTTATATATTTAGATCTGTCCGTGACATCGGAAACTGTTATATTAATACAGTAATGTAACATTAGAGCAATACTTGTCCTAGGGTTATAGGATAAATTAGAATTTTATTAGTTCATATTCTAGCGTCGGAACGGTACT
Source organism: Bombyx mori (assembly GCF_030269925.1). NCBI lineage: Eukaryota > Metazoa > Arthropoda > Insecta > Lepidoptera > Bombycidae > Bombyx > Bombyx mori. The sequence continues at coordinate 8,481,610 of NC_085114.1, forward strand.
TCGATAAAGCTATGCTTTATGATAATCGCGTTATCTTTGCTGCCACTGACTACTCCCCGAATCCTGATCACGCCGGAGCCACCGTCGACGCCCTAGACACGTAAGTTCTTACGAATCCATCAGATCCAATAACCGTTCCATTAGACGCTTTTAGCTCTAACACTAGGAACAGGCTCAAGGACTCCGGTACCCGTACTCGTCGAACTCGGCAAAGAGTCCGACTAGCCTAAACATCAGCCCGCTGAGTTTCTCGCCGGATTTTCTCAGCGGGTCGCGATTTCGATCCGGTAGTAGATTCATTCACGAAGCAGTTACTCTTGAGTTGTTAGATCTCCTTTGGAGGCACTCGGAAAGCTGTTAGCAAATCCCTTCCCTCCTGGCTGAGCCCTTGCTCACCCACCTGTCCTGGTGATACTGGAAAGACCATTGTATTGAATGACGAAAACTTTTTTTAACTTTCGATTTTAATTTATTTGTTTTGTTCTGAAGATGAGCGCGAACAAAAAGACAAAACAGCTGCTTTATTTTGTATTGGTCTTCTTTAATTATCCCCTTTCTATTTTAATTACTTTTCTTCAATGTACAAACACACTAGATTGTACCGTTTTATTACATGTATTGATTGACGATGATCTATTTCGACATTGATAATAGTTTCTCTAACTAATTCACGAAAATATTTAACATGCTTAACATAGTTTAAACCACATAGTTATTATGCACAACCACAGCCTTTATGACAACATTCCATTCTGCAAATAGTTCATGACTCCTGACCTCGGGAAAGCGGGTTCGCTTTGATATTCAATTTGCTTTAGCAATTGAGGTGCGCAATTTGTGCACACATCTTTCATGCCTTTATAAAGTACGGCGACGATTTTTAAAAATATAAAATTTTGTTATTAATAGGAACATGCAGCGAATTTTATTGCAATTAACATGAAGTAGTGTTACAATAGCTTTTTAAACATCTAAATTGAATAAATAAATTGGTTGGTTTTAAAGTAGCTTAAGTTTTATAGAAAAAAAGCCATTAAGATACGCTAGCGTGTGATTCTTTAATTGAACCGAGCTGAAGTTGTTTGGCTTTTAAAGCTTCATCCAGGTGTAGCGGCGGTGATTATATTTGCAATAAACGAACGTTTTTTTACACGTGCACCTATCTATTCTAGCGGTAAAGCGCATTGTAACATAGAACGTGCCATATGTACGTGCATTACTGCAGCCGCAATTGATTAGAGATAATAGAACCGGTGAAAACTAAAAATACACTGGTGCAATTTACTGGTGGTAGGACGTCTTGTGAGTCCGCGCGGGTAGGTACCACTGCCCTGCCTATTTCTGCCGTGAAGTAGTAATGCGTTTCGGTTTGAAGGGTAGGGCAGCTGTTGTAACTATACTAAGACCTTAGAACTCATATCTCAAGGTGGGTGGCGGCATTTACTTAGTAGATGTCTATGGGCTCCAGTAACCAATTAACACCAGGTAGGCTGTGAGCTCGTCCACCCATCTAAGCAATACAAAAAAAAAAGCATGTTTCCTTAAATTTTATTTTCGTGGAGAAAATCAATTTCAAATATGCCAAATAGCAATTATTATAATTCTGCGCGGCTGGTTGTGCGTATCGTGATACTATTATCCAAATATTGAGGCACTAATTTTTTTTGTTGTTTTTTATTCATATTACATGAATATATTTAAGCTTCTGTCCTTTGAATGATAAACTAAAGGCCACGTACGTTCGACTTTACAAATCGCCACACACGAAGTTTTTCTTTATAAGATCACGTTCGCTCGGTGAGAACGAAATGATACAAAATAACGTTTTTAATATTCCGAACACCGTTTTATTGCGTGCCTTTTGAGGCGGAGCAAATTAATGGCGATTACATTTGTTATGTTAATTTATCGTTTTGATAACAATAAACTCGTTTTTGGGTGTCGTATAAAATCGAATTTAACACAACGGTTATCTAATTTTTTTTTTGGCACGTTACTTGTTTTATTATATTTTTAAACTAAACTAAACACGTGCGAGAATTTCGAACGTTTTGTTCATTTATTTTTTTATTCTTTAGATAAGCAAACGAGTTCACGACCTATGTGATGTTAAGTGGTTGGCGATGTCCATAAACTTCGGAATCTGAATAAAGCAACCATTTTATTAACCTTGAGTTCAAATTTAATATAGTTTATTTTTATCAAGGCAATTTATATATTTAGTACGGTCATAATATTTTTATAATATAGATTGATCTAAAAGATATGAAGTGTTCGGTGCTTAATAGACAAGTCAAAATGTAGAATCGCATTGAATGATGCTATCTATGTCGTAAAATTTTGACAAATATCAAATCCCTGTATCCCCCTGTAATCCCAAGGTAGGTTAGTGGTACCTATCCGTGTGGACTCACAATACGTCCTACCATCAGTGATAACGCAAATTATAATATTGCCGGTTTGATTTTAAAAGTCAAGTCAATCGTGAACACTTAGTAATTATGTGTTTCATTAGTAAAGTTGGTACTTGTATGTAGGATTCGAACACCGTTGCAACGCTTGATACGAATGCACTGGGCGTCTTATCCATTGGGCTGCGAAGACTTCATAGGCCACGAAAACTTCATAGGCCACGAAAACTTCAGATTACAATTATAATATGTTCGTAAGTAATCTGTGGTATTTTTGCAAAAATTAGGTAAAAGTTATGAAATTTTTAATTTGGTTATTTTAAGTGTATTTTTCAATAAAAACTACACTATTAAAATTTAACAATGTATTATAATAACATTCTAATCAATAATTTTTTAAAATAACAAAAATATATTGAGTAAAATATAATGAAATCGTAAAAATGAACAAAGAATTAAATAAATAATAAATAGGTGTTCTCATAAATGGGTTTGAAAAAACAATATCACTTATAATATAAGTAGCTTCTTTATTTGCATATCGCTAGTGAAATCACGCAACATTAACAATGTTAAATAGATTGCATACACGTACTCGCATATCCCAAGACACGACACGACGGGACGGGAAACGGCTTGGAACGGTTTCTTAGATTTTGTAGTTTAACATAAGTATTATCGTAATGTTTCTTGAAATATAAATATTCTTTGTTAATTTTTTATTTTATTTCTCCACTAGCTGACCCGGCAGACTTCGTAGTGCCTCAATCGATAAATAAAATACACATCAAGGGGACACATCAAAGGAAAAATAAAATTGTTTGTTTTTATATAATTCCGAGCTTTCTATATTTTCTCACCTTTTAAACCTTCCAGGGACTTCCACGAATAATTCAAGACCAAAATTAGCCAAATCGGTCCAGCCGTTCTCCAGTACGAACAGCAATTCATTTTTATATATAGAGATTATTATTGTAGATGGGTAGGCGAGTTCACGTCCCGTCCGGCGTTAAGCGCTTACTGGAGCCTGTGGACACCATAACCAGAAAGCTACTAAGCTTATCGACATGTCAATTGGAGTGGCTGTCAAGTAGTGTTTTTTTATTTCTTTCGACTTTTTATCCGAAGAAAATATAAAAAATTGAGAATATTTTGGTTTATTTAAATAGAAATCAATGCCATATCGTCTTTTCGCATTAAAACTGTATAATCTCAAAACTTACTAATTTTACAGGAGAGCGTTTTAAAGGTTCAACATGTGATATTTTTAATATTAAGCATCTTTGCAACGTTTATTTTTTAATTTTTACCAGTTACATTATCTGTCTTTTAAAGTAAGATAATTATATAAAGATAGTTATATAAGATAATAAATTATGTATTAATTTTGTTAATAGTAGTCAAAACATAGTACATAACAGTAGGAAACAAAAAAAAAAACTAAAACTAAACTACGCTCTTTGGACAGTATTTATTAGAAAAATACTGGTGATACCAAATGATTTCGGATATTAACTCAATTTGGAATGTTTTTGGAAATTGTACACTTTTAATGCGAAAAGACGACATGTCAGAGTTATGATTTGAGAACAGCTCGACTGACCTATTTGTCTAGTTTTTTTTGTTGTGTCCCTAATTGATCGTACAAGGTTGAACTATTTTTTTGCAGAAAATTCACGGGATTTCATTCGTGTTAGAGATGGTGCAAAGGAGCATGAACAAGATTCATTATTACCCTTATTTATTTGTGTCAATTTATGGCAGAAAAATTATTCTCTTTCTAATTTCTACTAAATTCGATTTTCAAGTACAGCTTACGTAATATCTAAGGTTTGATGACTTAGTCGAAAGTAGCCGTATAATTTATGAAAAATTAATTAAAAAAAGTTATTAATTAAATGAAAATAATCTGCATTAATTAAATGTCGTTAGCTACGTGTTTCGTCTATTGAATGCAGCGAGTGTGTAACTTTTACAACGCCGTATGAGTCGATATGGCCTCATGCCCCCACCATTCATAAAATGTCCGCGTCTTTTCTAGTCGTTCAAAACCGGAAGGCGCTGAACGAGAAAATAATTCTATGCGGTCACGACCCACAAAAACGCAGAAACTACATTTCAATATCGAACACGACTTTCCGACTAAAGTTTTTTGTACAAGTCTTTTTTATGTCCTAGAATAGCTGCGAAATTAAGAGGAGCAGTGCACGAAACACATAAACTCATGTCAAGGTCGTTTTATTTTACACTCGGTCTCGCTATCAAACGCATCTCGACTATTTCTGCGCTCATGCATTGGTCAAGTCATGCCGTATTACATTGCAGAATTAAGATGATCGTCTTTACAGAACGCTCCTTTGGCGAATGATGTATATTCAATTCGTTCGGTAGTACTGCTTGGTAGTATGTGATGCGGTCACTCAACCGCTTCGAAAGCCCGTTACGTCAGTGGCCGCATGCCACAATTAGATCAAATGCGAGACTCGTAATGACTAGACCAGACGCTAGTCTTCGATAGAAATGTTTTAGTACCGTTAGAACTGGATTTTTGCGTGGAGCTCTACGGGATTCCGATGAATTCCTTTGACGTTACATCTCGTAAACATTATACTTGCGTAATGGCCGCATATTTTTTCGACTTCGGAGCGAGGATATTAATCAGAGAGACGCGCTATGCATAATGAAAGGACGGTTTTGTTTATACCCTTAGCGTCTAAGACCACCGACGTGCCTTATTTACTTCTCCACTTAAAAAGCTTTCTGAATAAGTAAAAGCCCTGTTTGAATGAGCGTTATATTAACGAGAATAATTTAAAATGCAATTTAAAGTTTCACAAACAGGTTTCTTGATAATCCTTTTAGTAAGTCTAAATCTCATCTAACCCTGTGTTCTCGATTTCGTTGTGTCTGCAATTTTCAACACAAGTTATTGTTTCAGTTCTTGATAAGTTTATGATTTTATCATGCAACAGTCTGGAACAGTTCGATTTGGCCGAACTGTTTTAATATTTTAGCTGTGATTGGCAAAAAAATGTTTATGACCATACATTAGATAATCTTTTTACAAAGAAACCACCCACTAAGTGAAATACCCACGATAAATGGTAATTGATTGCATCAAGATAGGATGTATGTGCATTTTGTTCTGATGACGTCACGTCCTGCCCGTCTATTATCTATCCGGATTCCAAAACAGGCCGATAGTTACCTTAGAGGCAGACTAAAATAATTTAGCTGAAGGAGATAAATTGACTAGTGATCGTGCAACATGCAATTATTAGATATTGCGAGAGGTTATTGTTATGCATGTATGGGAATAAACGCTGCCTGATCGCGAGTTAATTTCATAATGCTTTGCTTATTATGTACTATAAATATAACACAATTTTATGCATAAACGAATATAAATAGCACAAGTAATTGTCTCTTTCTATCAGCCCATGGACGTCCACTGCTGGACATAGGCCTTTTTATTTTTATTTTTTATTGCCCTTGTATGCAGACGAGCATACGGCCCACCTGATGGTGAGTGGTTACCGTCGCCCATGGACTTCAGCAATGCCAGGGGCAGAGCCAAGCCGCTGCCTAACGCTTAATACTCTCCACAAGCCTCGTTTGAAGAAGGACATGTCATAGCACTCGGGAAACACCGTGGAGGGGAGCTCATTCCATAGCCGGATGGTACGTGGCAAATAAGACCTCTGGAAACGCACTGTGGATGACCGCAGTGGCTCCAGGTAGTATGGATGAACTCTACTCCGGTAGCGGGCGGTGCGATGGTAAAAACGAGATGCCGGTATCATCTCGAACAATTCCTCAGAGCACTCCCCATGGAACATACGGTACAAAATACAGAGGGAACCGAAGTCCCTCCGCAGACCCAGAGGTTCCAAACGATCCGCCTCCCCCAAGCCTCGCCACAAAGACCGGTCCTGCGCTGCCTGCATCCAGCGGATCCCCGCGAACCTCAATAAGTCGTCGGCCCACCTTGTGGGAGGCCTACCCACGCTACGTTTTCTAGTACGCGGTCGCCACTCAAGAACCTTCTGGCCCCAACGGCCACCCGTTCCGCGAGCAATATGTCCTGCCCACTGCCACTTCAGTGTCGCAATCCTTTGGGCTATGTCGGTTACTATGGTTTTCCTGCGAATCTCCTCATTTCTGATTTGATCTCGCAGGGAAACTCCGAGCATAGCCCTCTCCATTGCTCTTTGGGTGACCTTGAGCCTTCTCATAAGGCCCATTGTGAGCGACAAAATATCTATATTTATTATTAAATTGTCTATATTTATCATTAAAGATATAAAAAATGTTCGAGACTAATATTAACGCTATGTATTATGTATTTTTGCAAAAATTAAACCAATCATAAGCTGAATAAACAAAGACATTTTAAAATTACGTAACGGACAAGCCAGTTTACGGAACATTGTGCTTTGAGACGAGAAACAACAACAGCAAAGGAAATTCATCACAAAAGAAACAAGTTTTTTTTTATTAATAAAGAATAGCTTTAATAAAGCGTTGTAGACAGCTTTATTGAGTCTCTACTGCAGGGCGCTTGTCTCGAGGGCCTGCACTTGATCAACCCTCGGCCCTACCTACTTTGATTCTGCAGTATCATCTACAATATCTGAGTTAGACACCGACGACACCGACATTTACTGATATTTATTTATCTGTGGCACACAATTTTCTGTGCCGACAATAAAAATTGAATATGGAATTTATGAACCTCAAAATTTCGAATAATTATCACGTGTACAAATGATATTTAATTCACAAATATTAATTCAAACGTTTTTTTTTTTGCTTAGATGGGTGGACCTGCTCACAGCCCACCTGGTGTTAAGCGGTAACTGGAGCCCATAGACATGTACAACGTATATACGCCACCCACCTTGAGATATAAGTTCTAAAGTCTCAGCTCAGTATAGTTAAAACGGCTGCCCCACCCTTCAAAGCGAAATGCATTACTGCTTCACGGTACAAAAAGGCAGGGTGACGGTAGCTACCCGTGTGGACTCACAAGAGGTCCTACCACCAGTATATATTTTAATCGGTTTGTAAATAAAACACGTAAATAATTATATTACATGCACATTTTATATGTCTCTGTTCTAATTATGGACACAATATTTTTGAAAATCATTCCTCTTAATAAAATAATTATAAGTAAGTTTCGAGCGAAACATTTTTTCAAGTTATTAGAGGTTTCATCAGTGTGTTTAATGTCTCGCATGTTAGTATTCGTTATCGCTGTTCGCAAACAAGTCTAGCCGAGTCTGCAACCTGTATTTATCTGGGAAATTTATCTAAGCACAGCGTTGCCAGGCTAAAGCAAAGTTGGAATACTAAAAGCGCCTCATTTAGTGATGGTTTTCGTTGGTGCATTTAAAATGTATTAGATATTTGTTGTTTTGGTATTATTATTATTATTTATTTATTAGTTTTCGTAACTCGTATTGTGCTAGTGTTATAAAATCTTATCTTATACCTTTCAACGAGCAATTCTTGTATATTAATATATATATCGACGCTTGAAAGGCAAACATGACTAAGCGACAACGCGTGAACTTTACAGTAGACTAATTTAAAGTTGAAATACCTGAAAAAAATTCTATTTTAACGAATCTAGCTGTAGGATTGAAATGATTTTAATAGATCTAGAAATATTTTTTTTTGCGCATCGAATATGATTATTGCCTATCATTTATGTACAAAGCAGTTATTGTCGCTTAGTCACGTTTGCCTTTCAAGCGTCGATATATATAATCTGAATCTCGGAAACGGCTACAACGATTTTCATAAAATTTAGTATACAGGGGATTTCGGGGGCGATAAATCGATCTAGCTACAATTTGTTTTCAGAATATGTTGTTTTATTCGTGTTTTCAATAATCAACTCTTCCCGACATCTATTGGCGAGTAATAATACTATTTTTCTTGATTGAGGGCAACTAACTGCTTCAAAGACACAACAAGATGGCGTTGTCAAAAAAAAAACCGGGCAAAGCTCGGTCATCGTCTGGTCAAAGTTATTTTTCGAATCGAAATGTAAGTAGCGACTTTGAAGAACATCGCATATTGGAAAATCGATTTGAAAACATATTAGATAATCTTTCGAAAATAATGCAACTATTAAAATAACCAAAAAAGTCGTCGTGGCCTAAAGGATAAGACGTCCGGTGCATTCGGGTCGAGCGATCCACCGATGTTCGAATTCCGCAGGCGGGTACCAAGATTTCTAATGAAATACGTACTTAACAAATGTTCACGATTGACTTCCACGGTGAAGGAATAACATCGTGCAATAAAAATCAAACCCGCAAAATTATAATTTGCGTAATTACTGGTGGTAGGACCTTTTGTGAGTCCGCACGGGTAGGTACCACCGCCCCGCCTATTTCTGCCGTGAAGCAGTAATGCGTTTCGGTTTGAAGGGTGGGGCAGCCGTTGTGACTATACTGAGACCTTAGAACTATATCTCAAGGTGTGTGGCGCATTTACGTTGTAGATGTCTATGGGCTCCAGTAACCACTTAACATCAGGTGGGCTGTGAGCTCGTCCACACATCTAAGCAATAAAAAAAATAAAAATACAAATTTGCTTAAATGCCTTTGAGTAAATTCAACCACCCGTTTATACGAAATCTCTACTCATTGTTTAAATACTTTACAAAATATTCAAATAGAACAAAAAGCGGAGGTTTATTGTGGCATTTAAGAGTGTTCAAGACCACGCAAATGTTAATTGTGTAAACGACAAATCTAATAAACAATATGATGACAAGATCTGAGTTCAGAGGCTACTCATAATTTTAGTCGTAATTTACAAATGTCTTGATTTATATATGTGCTTTTTCTGTACATTTAAAATGGAATGTATTTGACATGGAAATGAATGAAGCTCTGAGTGTCTCGCCGATCTCCCTCAGTGGCAAACTGAATTCTAAAATGGTGGTAAAAGCATGACAAACTTTTACATTTGACTTGATTTAACATCTAGGTGGTGCGATGACCTCCGAATGGTGGCCGGCAAGAAGTGGTGGTAGGACCTCTTGTGAGTCCGCACGGTTAGGTACCACCGCCCTGCCTATTTCTGCCGTGAAGCAGTAATGCGTTTCGGTTTGAAGGGTGGGGTAGCCGTTGTAACTATACTGAGATTTGAGAACTCATATCTTAAGGTGAATGGCGTATTTACGTTGTAGATGTCCATCGGCTCCAGTAACCACTTAACTCCAGCTGGGCTGTGAGCTCATCCACCCATCTAAGCAATAAAAAAAAAAGTGGATGAGGAGAGCCGTAGACCGGGCTCAGTGGTGTGGGTTGGGAGAGGCCTATGTACAGCAGTGAACGACTGTGGGCTGTTGATGATGATGATGATGATGATAATATCTAACGAGATGATAGATTGTCAAAGCACATAAATCCATACGTTCCATAGGTAGAATTGATATACTAATCTTACTTTTCCATTCCTATCCAAAATTCACATCCTGAAATAAGTTTGCCGTCAGGTAGTAGTAGTTCTTATAGGATAAAAATCAAACTTTGACGTGGAAATTATGTAATGACTTCATCTTGTAACACAAGGACTAGAAAATTAATAATAAATTTGTAAATTATTGATATCTAGATAGACATTATAGCAATTTATTTAATCTCTAAATATGAAGAAAGTACCTCGGAATTGAAGAGAGTAAATAAGACGTTATTACTCTAGATCTTCAGGCGACTAGAGATCTTCCAGTTTCATTTCATAACAAACATCCTTCTTACAATCATCCTTCATCAGGGACGCATTCAGTTGTACGAGTATTGGAACATTAAATTTTTTTAACAGAATCGATATTTTGTTTTGCTATAAACTTACATAATACTTAAACAAACAATATGTACGTGAATAGTCTCATGGGTCACCTGTGTGCTTAGTGCGAGTTTTTTAACGTTCTCGATAGCGTAAAAGTTAGCTCATATTTGTATGGAATGGATCGTTTGCCTACGTTTGCCGTTAGGGGCGCTGTTCCAACTGCATACAAAATTGGGTTAACTTTTACGCTATCGATAACGTTAAAAACTCGCACTAAGCACACTGACGTCAAGTGGATATCACAAAGTGATTGTCGCTACCCTTCTTGACACATGAGATCAAAATCTCAATTCTATTACAGAGCATTTGTATGGATATTGGACAGGATGGTGTTGCAGGCCTTACAATACGCCCTGAACCAGTAAGAATTTACCACGAATCTTTAGTAACTAATAAAATATTTTATTAAATTTTATACGAAAATATGATTAGATATAATTAATTTGTTTGAAAAGATGTCATGTAGTACCCATTCAACCTACTTACTAAATAAAGTCGTACTACGATTATTTTAAAACAACAATGCTAATATTAAATCCATATTAAAATTGTATTAACACAACAATGCAACATTAAATCTATATTCAAATTGTAATCATGCTGCTTCTATAAATTTAAGAATTCTGCAAAAAGAACAAACGATTAAATTAAGAACAGTTAAACCTCAAAAAATGAATTTACAGTATTTTACTCTTTATTGATTTGTAAGTTATAGACTTCTTGGTTTTAAATCTTACAAAATCATTTATTATAATGCTGATAACTTTCAAGAGAATAGTTTAATACTGCAAGCTGTTTTTTTATTGCATTTAAATGTGATATACAATAAAAGACATCGAATGAGATTCTTGTTGGGTAAAATATTCACTGAATGCGAATCTGATAAACGCAATGAGATGGCCGGCTCGAGACTGGTGTCTGCACAGCTACACATGCGGTGTGCACGGCCGACCATTGTGTGGGAACAAAGCACCGCGTGATACTATGAGCACTCGAGAGGCACAACTTGGAGAATTTTAAAACTTGAATGGAACTACGTAGTCTGCATCTTGAAGCGATCCCGTTTAATAAGGTTCTTGATTTCTTCGTTGAATTGAACCTCAGTTAGATGAGTATTAAAATATGAATCCTCCTCCGTGCGTCGTATTCCTCAGTGCCGAGGGTCGTGACCTTTACGGAGCACTTTTGTTAGGACTATGTTCCTCCATTCACTCCTGTCTTCCACGCAGTGGATAGCGACATTATTGATGCTGGATTCCAAAGTCGTCTTAATCATAGGACCAGCGCATGGGACTACGCCCCCTAGACCTCTTTCCTTCCACTTTGCCGGTGATGAGAAGTCTTTCGAGATTGTCAGCTTTTTGAAATTTGAATAGTAATTTAATTTTCTAACTATTTCTACCGTGAAGCGGTAATGTGTTTTGGTTTGGAAAACGAAACAGCCTTTGCACTATAAAGCCGAAACTTAGAATTGATGCCTCATGATCGGTTTCGGCATTTACACTGTAGATGTCTTCGGGCTCCGGTAACCACTTTTTATTATAGTTAACACCAAATGGGCCGTATTTGTCAAAACAACAAAAACTAAATATTAAATGAACCCTAATGCTAGCACTAGATTTCCTGAAAATAACTTACTTTATTCGGACAAATGATGAAGCCCTGGTGTGGAATTAAACATATCCTAAATACTTATTTTTGATTCGATTTTTTTTTAAATTGCTTAGATGTGTGGACGACACCTGGTATTAAATGGTTACTGGAGTCCATATACATCTACAACGTAAATGCGCCACCCATCTTGAGATTTAAGTTCTAAGGTCTCTAGTATAGTTACAATGGCTGCCCCACCCTTCAAACCGAAACGCATTACTGCTTCAGGGTAGAAAACAGGCAGGGTGGTGATACCTACCCGTACGGACTCACGAGAGGTCCTACCACCAGTAATTACGCAAATTATAATTTTGCGGGTTTGGTTTTTATTACACGATGTTATTCCTTCACCGTGGAAGTCAATCATGAACATTTATTGAGTAAGTATTTCATTAGGAAAATGCGTATGATAAGTATGAAATACAAGTTTTCGTCATTCGATTGTTTGTAGGTAAATTAGTAATTAAAGGAAAAATATGTTATTTGAATGAATCACAGAAAATAGTGGAAATCCAAAGGGGGTGGACTTATTGTTTTCAGTGACTAATAGCATCACGGCGTCAGTTTTATCGTTATAAGTATTGATGGTTTGTGTGGATTTGATGCCCTCCAAGGTTCTTGTGATCGATGAAAAATAAGCAGTTGCCAAATTTTGTTTCGGATAAAATTTAAACGAAAAATAATAGTGTCAATAATGAATCAAATCTGAAGCATGGATTCGTGTGTCTAAGTATTTTCTTCGTTTTCGCAAAACGTAAGTATAATTTGCGTAGATAACTACTTTATTTGGTCAGTCGGTACCACGAAAACTGTAAAATATTCAAAACGTCGTAAATAATATAATGACCATAAAAAACGCGAGCTGAAACCGTAAAAGTAGTTTGAAATAAGCATACTTCTTCCCTTTATTATCTTTCTTATTTTAGATACAATCACAAAATATTCATGTGGTATACTATTTTGATTTGACTTAAAGTGTCACGACTGTCGTATGACTTCACATTTCTTTGATATAATAAGGCTTCGATTGGCAGTAATTTGTGACAAGTAATAGTCATTTGTTGTAGTGTTAAGCTAGAAATTAAGGTCATTTTGCTAAAATGGGTTAAAATGGTTTGAGTAAACTAGAAGCAGTAATTAGCGTGATTGTTTAGTAGCATAAATTTGTAGGAGAGCTTAAAGATAATAAGCAGAAAATTGAAGGGAAGAAACTGCTATATCTTTTTTTTAGTTTGGGAGATCCCATTTACTGCTACTATCCAATGTGGGGTTCAGGCCGAAACGTCGGATTCCAAACGATTACCGACTACCAATGTCCGATCCCCGCTCGAGACGGTACTCGGGTAGACAGACCTAGCACCTAGCCCCCCACGAGATACTGATTTGGTGTCGCGGACATCAGACCTCGGCATGCTATTCGAAGCCAGCTTAAATGCCACTAGCTCGCACCCCAAGGACAGCTCGCGAGGTTAGAATCAGCGCGGGGCGGGGTAGTCCGGTTATCCGTCACCCAACTGTTCTTTAGTAAGACGCGTGCGCAGCTTACACGTGTTCTGTTTGGGTCTACCTGGTTGGTCTGTAAGCCGTCAAACGAAAGGGATCCCAAACACTCAGGAAGCTACACTGCTTAGCAGGCGTGGCGTAGACTTGACTAGTTTACTTTTCGTAACTTTGAAAACGTTAATCACTTTTAATGATCAATCGAAGCATCTTTCGTTAATCTATATTTTTATTTAAAGACTCATTTGGGGGTATATTGCAATCATAATTTGTAAATGTATAAATTTTTTCATAACTTGGCAGAAAATATGATTTTTTTTTTGTTCGTACTGTACAGTATTTGAAATATTGAAATTCTTCATTTTCTTACTTCATGCTATGATGAGTCAGAAATGGTATAAATCCAAATCTCAGAACACATAAATAGTGTTAGTGATTTAACGTTTCTTAGTTTTCGAGTTCATTTCCAACTTTTTTATTTTGAGCTAACTTGATCTGTGACATCAATAATAGTGAATAGATTTTCCTTTGTCGAATAAAATGCCTAGAGCTAAAGTAAATATAGACAGAAAAGCTTGGAACAAAAACCTTGATTTAAGATCGATGTATCTAGAAGAGGCACGGTTCAAGTTTTCCAAAGTTTTACGTACACGAGAAGTTTGATGGAAAACATAAGTTGGCACGAAGAAATCAGATCCAGTAAAATATCACATATTTGATTTCTCTAAAGAGGAACGTGTTTAGAATTTAACTAAGTCTACATATTTTTGGTTGCTTGAAATAACAACAGTAGCTCAGGGTTTATCTGGTGTCAAACGATTACCGTAGCCAATAGATTTCACAATTGAAATGCTATTGTCATATCTTGCAAATCGTAATGCACGACTCCTTCTTCACAGATATAGACATGATAGCAGTGGTTGGTAACTCAGAATGCGGGCCCGCAGTTATGCAGATATACATTTTTTTTATTTGATTTTATGACACAATCTTTTGTATTTACATTTTGGTAGTCATTTATTCTATTTATTTATATGTAAGGTACACAATACACATTACAAGCTAAAAAAACAAAAGATACACAATAAAGAACAACAAGTAAAAAATTTGTACACGTGAACGCGTGTAATTGTGTGAACATAAACATTTACTATCCCATCTATACTAATACTAATACTAATAATATTATAAAGAGGAGAGATTTGTTTGTTTCTTTGTTTCGAATAGGCTCCGAAACTACTGGACCGATTTGAAAAATTATTTTTCCATTAGAAGCCGATATTGTCCCTGATGAACATAGGCTACTTTTTTTATATTTTTTTTTTTTTTATTTTTTTTTTTCTTGTGTGTTTTAATGTTTCCGAAGCGAAGCGAGGGCGGGTCGCTAGTCTATTTATAAATATACTATACACGCTATCAAGCATTTGTTAATAGAGCAAATATTAAAACAAATTGAATTAATAATAATTGAATAGCGAACGAGTAATTCTAACGAGTTTCAAACAAGACGTTTCTGGGAGTAGGTACGTATGTACGTAGTTGCTCACAAATCTAGACATTCAGGACATTGCACCAGAAAAATTGGCAACGTATTAGTATTTATTTAAAGCGTACTAGCAGTGTTCTTGGTCAGAAATAGAATCCGAGCCGAGGATCGATTGTTTAATGAGTTACAGACGACAAGGGACTGCACTTGGCGGGCCAGTTCCCTTTGATGGATGACAAATCACTCTTAGTGATTGCTCCACGACGTTTACGACTTCTGGTATCGTCTAACATTCAAATAGTCTTTATTTTATCCGAAACCTCCCGGGATGGATTTCATTTTTCCTCGTCTTTCCCTTATCACTGATCTTAGTATAAGCGGTAATGCGTTTTTAAAGAGTCGTTTTTTTGTGTTCGTTCGCTATAAGAATTTATTGGATAATGTTTACTATTTTGTTGCTATTTTAATTAAAAAAATTAAGTTACTGAAGGGTGGAGCAGCCGTTGTAACTATACTGAGACTTTAGAACTATATCTCAAGGTGGGTGGTATATTTACGATGTCTATGGGCTCCAGTAACCACTTAACACTTGGTGGGCTGTGAGCTCGTCTACCCAACTAAGCAATAAAAAAAAAGTTAACAAAAATTAAAATATATAAACATTTACATGTTGACTGACAAACAATGTTTTTGATTATGAATGTGGAGAATTTGCATAATGTGGAATACGAATATGCTTACAAATACGTCTTATTCGAAGAAGTCTGTTTTTGAGCACCACTCGTTAAATGGTAGATCGAGAAAAGGTACGATTCCTGAAATAAAAAATTACTTCTTGAAAATTTATGTTTTACGTCACATAAAATACCAAACCAAAGTTGTCAAAAAAAAACATCAGACAATTTTATTCAAGAATTCCTGAAATATTTCGTTGGTATTGTCACTCTCATTAGAATTGGAAAATATTATACGGATTTTACTTAGTCATAAATAAACAAACAATAAGCTGAACACATTCATGACAAAAGAAATAGAAAACAATAAGAAATAGAGAAACGCAAAAAGGCGATTGTTACTGTATTTAGTTTGAGTATTGAATTTACATTCAATAACTCTTTGCTAATCTATACGTACTATTGTGGTACCTTAACAAATTAATGACAAAGAACTCTAAAAGCTAAAATATTGTTGATCCAAAATTGTATTTTTTAAGCAACAATTCGTGAAAATTCCTTTAGTGAAAGTACGATTTTCTCCGGTTTTGTTATATTCTGTAGTAAATACGGTTTTTATTTTTTATTATTTCTTAGATGGGTGGAGGAGCTCACAGCCCACCTGGTGTTAAGTGGTTATTAGAGCCCTACATAGACATCTACAACGTAAATGCGCCACCCATCTTGAGATATAAGTTCTAAGGTCTCAGTATAGTTACAACGGCTACCCCACCTTCAAACCGAAACGCATTACTGGCAGCAATAGGCAGGGTGGTGGTACCTACCCGTGCGGACTCAGATGAGGTCCTACCACCAGTAATTACGCAAATTATAATTTTGCAGGTTTGATTTTTATTACACGGTGTTGTTCACCGTGGAAGTCAATCGTGACATTTGTCAAATAAGTATTTCATTAGAAAAATTGGTACTCGCCTGCGGGATTCGAACACCGGTGCATCGTTAGATACGAATGCACCGGACGTCTTATCCTATAGGCCACGACGACTTCAAAATCACAAAATTACAAATCTAGATTTATTTGGTCAATTCCATATGTCAAACATAGAGTTACCTATTTATCCTACAAAGCATAATAATCGTAAAAAGAATACAGACAAGAACACATAATTAAATAACTCAACACATCCCAAGAATTTCAGGATCTCCATTACATACAAACTACTTTTAACCAGGAATCCAATAAAAGCCACGTCGAGAAAACGAGACTCCTATGCGGCAGTGAGAATTATACTTACCCTTAAAAAAGGAAAAGAAAGTAGCTGTTTCTTGTAAAGTACGGGGTCCCTATACTGTAACTTTTCTTCGTGGATAAGGAAATTACTTACGACCGACGCGGCGGGGAGCAAACTAAGAAAACAAAACAACGTATTGTGTTGCCCTTTCCATTTTAGTGTTAAAAGTTCAATGACATGTTGAATGACTAGTTGATTATTTAAGGCGTCAAATTTAATATACGTATATCTCTCGTTGAATACAACTTAGTGTTTATTTATTTTTATATATTATATTATATTTTTATTAGGGAGGGGAAAGAAGCGGGCCACCCAGTATAAAGTGATTCCTTGAGTCCCTATACATCATTACGTTAATGACATTAACCACCTTTAGTCATTAAGTCGATGTCTCAATTGTATAACGACTCTTCCACTATTCAAACGCTAACGCATGGCGACTTTACAGCAGAAATATGCTAGTGATTAATACCCATCTATACGAGCTCACATTTCGCCCCACCATCCATAAAAAACGTAGTTGCAAAACAACCTTTTATCATTTCAAGTTTGATGGAGTTTTTATTTATAATTTTTATTTTAATAACAATGAAATAACAATGATATTAGAACGCAAGAACAAAGAACTCGAGACAATATCCGAGAGCAAGGGCCGCGACCTTTTATTTTTTACATTAAAAAGAATGCTTTTAAAACTGTTGAGTGCGGTTCGAAACTCCGTTAAAAGAAAGAAAATTCCGCAAAAACTGTGTGCGAACTCGAATTAAATAGTCGTATCTCCGCTGTGACAGTGGGAATCCATCAGCGGTCTCGATTGGGGTGATAACCACCCCCGCATTCTCGCTACCCTCACTACGAAAAATAAATCGTAATTTGATAGCGTCCTCTAACTCGGACGCTTGTCTATGTAGACCCAGAGCAATATTTGAGCCGGTCGGATTTAGCATCTCATATGAATATTTAATAACTATCATAGCTTTTAACTGTTATGGAGTTGTTATCTCGCTAATTAACCAGGAAGTAATTCATTATAATGCACAGAATTGTCAAAAACAGGTTTGATATTCGGAGGGTGATTCGACAGTATCAAAATTCATCGTGATACTACGAATTATCAAATAAATTTCTTTAGTCTATACTAACTACACTATATATAGTTTCAACTATAGTCATGCCTATTGAAAACAGCATAGAAATGGTCAATACGTCATAGACAACTAATAAAAAAGTACAAACAATATGAAAGAAAGAAATCGTAATCTATAAGTAATTCATCACTTGTCCCTTAGCGCTGAGTCATGCAGCTGTCATTACTCACTAGCAGGAAGGCTCTATTCATTACTAGAAATTCTAGATTATGTGCCTATATACTTGTGTACGATGTGCGTGTGGGCGTATTTTATGTGTGGGCGAATGAGGGATGCGATGACGGCGGAGCGGCGTCGCGTTTCCTCACCCAATAAATGTAGACGTATTTAAAACTTTTATACTTATTCTATACTATGTATTTTAGGATACGCATAGAGTATAGTTGTTCTCTGTTGTTTTTATTTAGAACTTAATTTAAAAAAAGGAAACATAGAGAAGAAAACGAATGCAGAAATCTTACAAAAATAGTTATAAAGGTATTAGAAGTACGAACACTTGAAGTAAAGTAGATCATTGAAGTTTATCAAAAGACAAGATGTGCATTTAGGCACGATTGTTATTTACTGTCCAGTGAATTGAACTGTTTATTGATCTCTCATAACAAGTTTCGCTCATAAATTGAAGGGTTTTGAGCTAATTATGTCGGTTTGTGATATAATTTCACTCCCAATAGTCCATTTGTTTTTTGTTTGGATAATAATTTTAAATGATAATATCGCAATGCAATATTGAGCGCTTACATTAATTGTCATCCGATATAATCATTACTTAAAATTTGAACAAAGTAAAAGCTGTTTCATACTCGTGTGAAAATTTTGAGCATGTGTTTGTTTATTTAATATTCAATCATCGAAAATGTTTATGGTAATCTTTATTTGCATAAAGACGGACGAGCATCTGTTGTGAAGTGACGGTGACAGTGACATGTCCTTAAATATGTGGCCTTATTTAAATTTCATCATGCAGATATAAAATTGATTTTTGATTAAAATAGAGTCCGAACGTCAGAAGCGTAAGTGGACAATTTACAAATAACGAACATTAGTATACACGCTGTCTTAAAATATCTTATACCTTTAAACGAGCACTTCTTGTATATATATAATCTGAATCTCGGAAACGGCTCCAACGATTTTCATAAAATTTAGTATACAGGGGATTTCGGGGGCGATAAATCAATCTAGCTACGATTTATTTTCAGAAAAAGTTGTTTTATTCGCTTCCCGACATCTGTTGGCGAATAATAATACTATTTTTCTTAATTGAGGGCAACTAACCGCTTTAAAGACACAACAAGATGGCGTTATCAAACAAAAAAACGACCAAAGCTCGGTCATCATCTAGTATTCACTTTAAAATCGATTAATAGTTACAGATCATAAACAACGTCATTTAGAAATTCCATCAACGAGACATGTGTACACATATCTATTTCTGAACCAAACAATACAGATTCACTGATTATAATCAACTCACGAGGAGAATAAACGAGTGTGCAATATGCTCTAGATATCTGGGACATCCGTTGATAAGCATAATTTAGGGAAAGAGTTTTAAATTATGTTCTATAATATGGATTTTATTTTAAACAAATAAGAAGTGACGGCTAAGGAAGTGCATTTTAGTCTGAAGGGACAGCCCTAATATATAATTACTGGTAGTAGGACAGTGAGTCCGCGCGGGTAGGTACCACCACCCTGCCTGTTTCTGCCGTGAAGCAGCAATGCGTTTCAGTTCGAAGGGCGGGGCAGCCGTTGCAACTATACTTGAGATCGCAGAGCTTATGTCTCAAGGTGGATGGCGCATTTACGTTGTAGATGTCTATGGGCTCCAGTAACCACTTAACACCAAGTGGGTTGGAAGCTCGTTCACCCAGCTATGTAATTAAAGAAGAAGGAAAATCAAACATTAGGATGTAAACTATGAACTAATTTAAACATTTTTGTTAAGACTGCGCGCGGTGTCTGCGATCCAATATGACACGGGAAAGTGCTCATCACTTTGTTTTATATTACTGTTTCCTTAATATGAACTTTATAAAAAATAATGATTTACGTTTAGCTGAACAAATGAATTCTGTATATTGTTTTCTGTTAATACAGTGTATTTTTATTGGTTTTGGAAATATTGGAATTTGGAAATAACTGGCTTTGGATTTACACCTATTTATACCTATATAGAGTAGTTAATTATGTTTTTATTTTTATTGAAATATAATCTGTATTTGTGTAAACCTTTCATTAATCTATGTGTGCAAACGTGAAGGATGCGTGGGTGTTCTTATCAACGGTTTATTGAAGTTTTGATGACGCACATAACTTTTCTATTGGGCATCGAAAATGCATAAATTATTATCATCAAAAATCACAGAGCCTTTCGATATAATATCGGTTATTGTTAATAAATTTATCGACATTACGTGTGATGAAATTATTATACAGACGCATGTCTCGTTTCGTTAAAGCAATTAATTACATATTGTGGAAGCGATGGAAACACGCAGAGATTAATAAAATGATTTGGAGCCGCTTACACGAGGCGAGATCCTTGACCCTCGGCTGTCGGGCCGCCACCAGACAGACACCGTCGTCGCCCTACATGAATAAATATGCGAATAAGACTTATGCCCGAATACGGATTAGTAACAGGATTCTTATTTTTTTTTGCCATGAGCAGACGAGTTTACGTAACATGAATATACAAAAAGATGTAGTAGGGTACCGTACGGCAATACCAAAAAACGAAATTATTCGTTATGTTTCTTTTTATTCTAAACTAGAGGCCCGCTCCGGCTCCGCTCGGATCTTTAACAAAAATTTCAACGATATTTGACGTTGTTTTATTTTTTTAAATAAAAGAACACTTATTGCGGCATAACTATAATAGTTAGATATATGCTGTCCTGACACTTTTTGTAAATAATAATGTGTTCTACAAAGTCGTAGTATTATCGTATATATATCGTAGTCATTATTTTATTCTATCATCAATAGTTTCCGCAGGGCACGTGATCTAAAGAATATTTTCGGTATTTTTTTTACACCTTGGGTTACATTATTGGAGTTTTAGTAAGGATCCCTAATTTTTTCAAATGTCACTTGGGAATAGTGTAGCTTCCAAATAGTGAAATAATTTTTCAAATCGGTTCAGTAGTTTTAGAGCCAATTCAATACAAACAAACAATTCTTTCCTCTTTATAATATTAGTATAGAAGTATAGATGTATAGTTGTACAGGGAAGGGTTGATGGTACAAGATCGCGGGCGAGGCCACAAATGCGGTGGACTGACCAAATTAAAACAGCAGTGGGAGGTGTCCTAAATGAGTGCAGTAGAATGGGTTCGAGCAGGGAGACATGGCAGGACATCGTGAGACGCATCAAATCTGCCCCTTCCAACACTACGTGACGGTCACGACCACTCTGTCAAGAGTGACACGATTGAGAAGAAGAAATAGACAAACTCATAATACGCCTGGTGATAAGTCGTTACCGGAGCTCATAGGCATCACGCCATAAATTCAGTCACCCAATTTGCGGCATTAGTTAGAAGTTTTAATTCCATTTTAAAATAGTCATGAACTTGTCTAATTTATGGCTATCCAAATAGTATGCCAGCTGTTCTCGACATTGGAACTAAAACGTGCTCCCCGGTATAAATCGTTGGGATAGGGATACCTACCTGTATTGATTCCTTACCACCAGCCAATATTACAATAAAGATTGTGACGGCCAATGAATGTTATGATTCGTTCCCGTTTTTTCTAGTTCTCTTCGTTATTTTACTCTTAGGTTCTTGGCACTATGAAAAATTAGAATAAATCTATTATAATAAATCTCTCTATCTCTATATATATAAAAATGAATTGCTGTTCGTTAGTCTCGCTAAAACTTGAGAACGGCTGGACCGATTTGGCTAATTTTGGTCTTAAATTATTTGTGAAAGTCCATAGAAGGTTTAGAATATGAAAATGCTCGGAATTAAATAAAAATAACACTTTTGTTTTTCCTTCGATGCATCCCCCGTCGGACGGATTCCTTTTGTTTGTTTTAAGTTTATGTTATACAAAAGCTTATGTCTTTTATTTATCGATTGAGCTAGTATATATATTATATAAAGTCTTGGTTCACATGCGTAAAATATAGCTGATAATTTTCTAAATGTGTATGCGCTGTCGTTAGATACGTCTTAAGAAATACACTTACTACGGTTTTTAATGGCATTTTTTATTTAAGTCGATATTGGTAGAGATACGCGCATTTAAAGCAGTAAAAGTGTCTCCCCTTCATATGATCATATAAATTAAAGTCCCTGGTCTAATATGTACACGCCCGGGGTACTCGCATCGGATAATGCGTGTAAAGCTTCCAATCAGACACATACCAATTCTTATTTCTTATTAATTCTTATTAATTCTTACACCGTGCAATTTGTAATTAGTTCTAGTAACTAGTTCTCTGTAACTAGTTAATTAACAATGTAACTAGTTCTAGTAATTAATGTGTCTAGTGCAAGGGTTATTGGACCTGATGAATCCGTAAGGACTAGGGCATGCTGACTTCTGAGGAGGTGAAGAAAATATTTCCGAGGAAAGTTGTCTAGTTTATATACCACACGAGGTCACACTAGTCACAGTCAATGTAGTCAAAGACCGTGTAGATCGCAGTGACGACCGGTCTACCGCCTCCCACGAGAAATAATGATAATAATAAACTCCATTTATGCTTCAATCGAAGTTTGATGCTTTCGTGCAAACCACCCCATAGCCTTCGGACTAAGCCCTCGAGTTCGCTCATCTGTTTTGGCTAAGTGGCAAGGACCAACCACGATCATTTGATCTCGAAAAGTCCTTACGTGGTAATATCTATTTAATTAAATTTAAATTAAGACAAATTGTTGAAGTTTTAATAACAGAATTTAATAAACCACGTACACGAAGCAAGGTCCTTCACTTTGAAGGACAGGGTCGTCAATAGACTGATCTGTGGCTGGTAGCCAGTATGAGTACGTCTTAATTTCCCCTTAATTCTACACTTATTTAGTATGGAAATACAAGGAGACAATTTGTGTTCTGGTAAACGAATTTTATTAAATTAATGTCAGTTAAATTTCTTGTAATGATATAATTATTAATTTTATTCTAAAAACTTTTGGAGAATTTATTTCATTTTGTTATGTAAACAGATGAAGAAGCTTACAAATGGTGTTGAAGAATTAGCGGAGCTTCTAGACATTATACTGTGATTGCCTCCATCCACCTTCAAATCTAAGGTTGGAATTCCAGTACAACGGCTGTCCCGAACTCCGCAGTAAAAATAGGCGGAGAAAATTATTAAAATGAAAATACACATGAAAAGCGACAATCAATGTTTTTATCTGAAATTTTGATTGAATAAAACCGTAAACAAGTTCTGTTTGTGTCTGTCTCTACGCTAAGCTTTAAAATGAATGAACATTTTCTATGGTAGGTTTTAGAGTATTAAGATTATTTTTTTAAGAGTTTTTTTTTTAAATATTAAACAAAAAACATATTGTTATTGTACAATTATTAAAAAAAAACTAGGTTGGATTTAAAGCGAACACAAAATGGTGAGTGTGCAAGATAGTCATAGATTATTATATATAATCTTTGAATACGTGGAATAAGTGGAACGGGAATATTTAATTAGAAAAATTGTATATCTTCTTCCCTTTTATAACTCACTTGTAGTTTTATGGCCGGCTGCTTGCCTAAATTATATCTTTCTCGGGAATAGAATGTTAAAACCTTTAGAAATAAGGTATATTTGTATTATGAAATCAAAGGATTACACAGTCGCTCAAAAGGGCTCAATGCCTCTTTAAAAATAACTACCTAATACTTATGACGCAAAATATACTAAACTGACATGTTTAAGATAAATTCGTGTTTAAAAATGTTCACTAACTACCATATTCACAAGCCTTTAGTGTTGTACTCTAAAACCTTATCCAAAGGGGTGGTAATGAGACTAAATTACTGTAATAAAGTCCCTTAATGGAGAGTGTAATTTTAAGTGACACGGGAGACATGAACTATAAAGCTTCGTTAGTATTTTTAGTTTTTGACGTGGAGACTTTAAGTGTGTGAATATAACTAGCACCGTCAAGTCAAGATCAGAGAGTGACACTTTTCTTGCTATGTAGGATTCTAGTAATGAATAATAAATGCGATATCAATGAACCTAGCTCACATTGTCTCTTGTCCTTTTCGATCGTGTTTGAAGTTTTCAAATGCCAAAACAGAATATGATTTGACTACTCATAAATGTGCTTTTTTATTTTTATTTTTTTATTGCTTAGATGGACGGACGAGCTCACAGCCCACCCGGTGTTAAGTGGTTACTGGAGCCCATAGACATCTACAACGTAAATGCGCCACCCATCTCGAGATATAAGTTCTAAGGTCCCAATATAGTTACAACGGCTACCCCACCCTTCGAACCGAAACGTATAACTGCTTCACGGCAGAAATAGGCGGGGTGGTGGTACCTACCCGTGCGGACTCACAAGAGGTCCTACCACCAGTGAAAACTTCATTTAAGCCCAATGATGAACTCAATCATCGGTCTATGACAAAAACATTCGAAGCTGAAAGTGTCATTTTCTATACGTTTCATACATTCACATACTCCCTCACGTTTTTAAGCTTCACTAGAATAAAATTTACGTATTCATAAATATCTAGAACTCAAAGGCTGATCTTTAGCATTAAAAGTTATTTTACTTGGAAAGCATTGTATTTCAAGTTCCTTGACCCATAGCTATAGCCTATTCTTTTCATCACGCTGGCATTTTACCAAGCGGATTTTTATTCAGCTACAAAGCGGTGGTCGGGGGCGCAATCAATGCTACGCAGACTTGAGAGGATTTTATTTTTATGTTCCCGGCTACTATTAAAACTGCCATTCCAATTGCTCAGGTATTGAGGTTTGATTTAAAATATTTCCAAGAAAGCAAATGATCGATTAACATAATATATTTTTAAAAGCAATTAGTAAATCGTGATTATCATTTTTAAATTTAATCAAAAACGAATTATTAACTCAAGTACATTTTTTCAAATGAAATTCTGATAATGTAAACTTAATTTTGACAACCAGAGGACAGGCGAGCCTTGGTGAAGCCTATATCTATGTCCACCAGTGGACGTCTGTGGGCTGAAAGATAGAAGATAAATAATACACATAGCAGCATACAATAATAAGACAAGCGAATGGAATTTAAATTAATTTACTTACAAGATAATATATCGTATTTTCAGAGACTTCCCGAATATCTTAAGTGGAGCAATTTTTATGGTCGATTCCAAAATAAATGGTTCGTAAACACATTTGTCAACACAAAGGCTTTGTCAAGCTACTTACAGACGTAAGCAAGCCCATAAATATACAGAATATAGGAAATGTTGTAGTAATCTTTTAGGAAGCGGTTTGGAAAAAATAATACAATTAGATAAAGGATTTTAATATATTTTACAATACTTTTCAAAACGTAGTGATTGTGCTTTAAAAAAATATTACTACTATCAATATGATATCGTTGTATTTTTATAACTAGTCATATAATTTATTAATCAAATTTTTATAATAATTAAACTCAGTACATATTATTATGTTGATGATTATAAATGAACTGTCTACTGCTATTAATGAAACGTAAATTCTGACGTTCGTAATACATTTCCATTTATTTATTTCAAACTGACGTACATACATACGTCGTACCTTGATAAATTGAGATTGGTATATCCGTTTTTTTATTGCACTAGACGAGTGTATGGATTCACGGCCCACGTGTGCTTGTATATTATTGTCTCAAGTATCAGTGCTTCTATGTTTTTTTTTTTGATTCTATGATTACCAGAGGCTCTAGGGCCTTTCCAGCTTCACCAAGGCAGGTGGACGATCAAAGCTTCAGCCAGGAGGGGTGGGATTACCTAACAGCTGCTCGAGCGCCTCCGAAAGAGACCTAACAACTCGAGAGCGGCTGCTTCGCGGATGAATCTACTACCGAATTGGAATCGCGACCCGCTGAGAAGAACCCGATGAGAAACTCGGCGGGCTGATGCATGGGTTAGGTTGCACGACGAACCCCTTGCCGAGTTCGACAAGTATGGTTACCGGGGTCCCTAAGCCGGTTCCTAGTGTTAGAGCTGAAGGCCTCTAATGCAAGGGTTATTGGACCTGATGGATCCGTAAGGACATTATATTCTATTCTATCATTACAGACTACTGGACTTAGGCCTCCCCCGAGCCTCGCTAGCGGTCCCTACGAACCTCAATAGTTCGTCAGTCCAACTTTTGGACCTACCCAGTGCTTATTATACTAATAATGTAATTATTATATTACTATGAATTACTATGAATTAGATTTAAGTATTAAGTACCTAAGAACGTATACAAAAGTGTTAATCTTAATGCGTTATGCCTAATGTTTGTTCTCTACGACATCGTTTCAAAGTTTATAGTTAATTTTTGTCCTTGATACTGTCAGATTGCGTGCCAAAAACATAAACTCGGCAATAATCCTAATTTCTTCCACTATCTCACGACATTTCAGCGAAAAACAGCAAAAAAAAAACGCGAACATCGCTAACTCCGCATGTATACGAGTGTAACGGGAAACAAAACAACGACCCGCGACTGAAACTTTTGCAATTAATGTTTTTTCCTCGTAAGATAATTACAGAAGACTTTTAGGAGCATCGAAGGTGGGTGACGTGGGTAACACCGACTGTCCCGGAACAAATAAAATTCCATTCAACTTGGGAAATGAAAAAGGAAACCCCCCCCAACCCCCCTGAAAAATGTTCGTTTGCGTCTGAACAGTTTTCAATGAGTTTGATACTAAAATGTAGCTTGCTAACCACATTCCACTTTGTAAGCCAATGATCGTGTAACTGACACTTGTAAATGAACAGACGAACTACTTACATTTACGTTATAGTTGAATCCTTTAGATCCTAATATTAATTCCTGGTTGTAAAATGCCTTCTCAGCCCCACAGATAGGTACCCTCATGCATTCTAATTTGATTGGTAGAAGAGGCACCATGCAGTATTTTATTACTGGTGGTAGGACCTCTTGTGAGTCCGCGCGGGTAAGTACCACCGCCCTGCCTATTTCTGCCGTGAAGCAGTAATGCGTTTCGGTCTGAAGGGCAAGGCAGCCGTTGTAACTATACTGAGATCTTAGAACATATATCTCAAGGTTACGTTGTAGATGTCTATGGGCTCCAGTAACCACTTAACACCAGGTGGGCTGTGAGCTCGTCCACCAAACTAAGAAAAGAAAAAAAAAAGACTTTAGCAAGTACAATGAATGACTCAACATGAGTGGCAGTATTCATTGATATAACGTAAACTACAAATAATACTGTTAATTTTTACTATATTATATTCGGTATAGGATAATTTCATTTTGCTATTCGTAAATACAGTAATTTACTTCGACCTCCGCAACGCAAAACTAACCAACCAAAAACGATTATGTACTATAAACATCTGATATGAATTATGTCGCTAAATGAATCATTCGGCTATCTGCATAATACATATTGTTTAAGCATTGTAATTTGATAAAGTGTGCGGTATAAACGTCATAACTTCAATGTTTGGTTTGGAAGCCGTGACTGCGGTTTGTATGGTTTTCGAATATGCACGTTACATTTCGTTCTAGCCTGTATGCGAGGCGAATAATTAACGAAATTTAATAAATACATAATTGACATTTTAATTAATCGTTTTTAATTAATACAGAAATAATTCTATAAATTTTTTGTTTAGATATTAAAGTTGATTTAATGTGAGGATTATACATATCGGCCTGAAGTATATAATCTTGGAAATCTTCCTTTCGTAGTTTTCCCCTTATATTAGTTTACTGGTGGTAGGACCTCTTCTGAGTCCGCACGGGTAGGTACCACCGCCCTGCCTATTTCTGCCCTGAAACATTAATGTGTTTCGGTTTGAAGGGAAGGGCAGCCGTTGTAACTATACTGATATCTTAGAACTTATATCTCAAGGTGGGTGGCGCATTTACGTTGTAAATGTCTATGGGCTCCAGTAACAAGTAACCACACAGGCGGGCTGTGAGCTAGTCGAACCATCTATGCAACTAAAAAAAAAAAAAAAAAATATACTTACGGATTTAACAGAAGTCAGGCGATTTTAGTGATAAAAATTGGTCAATCAATACGACTTGAATTTTTGGAACTACCATTGCCATATAATCTGTCTGTTAGTCTTAATTTATATTGTTGTCTCACTTTCTCACGTTTGAAACTTTAGATAAAGTATCGACAGATAGAAAAATTGCAAGCTAATTATGATAATAAAATATAATAGTTTCCACAATCCATTCTAATTCCAACGAATCAATCATGCGTTCCAGTTTTACGCGGAGAACAGTAGCTATACAAAAGTAATTGTGACTTCAATCACATATATGAGGTCTGCTATATCAAGAGGCTGGCGACAAGGTTCTACTGCACGTCTAAGCGGATAAATAAATCTCATTTAATATATTTAGGACCTCATTGCTTACTTGCAACATGCCCTATCAGCGGAAATGAGTTACTGGTGGTAGGACCTCTTGTGAGTCCGCGCGGGTAGGTACCACCACCCTGTCTATTTCTGCCGTGAATCAATAATGCGTTTCGGTTTGAAGGGTATGGCAGCCGTTGTACCTATACTTGAGACCTTAGAACTTATATCTCAAGGTGGGTGGCGCATTTACGTTGTAAATGTCTATGGGCTCCAGTAACCACTTAACACCAGGTGGGTTGTAAGCTCTGGACGAGCAATAAATGAAATAATAATAATAATATTAATCTCATGATTTTGTCCGTATGTCGTTTAGCACCAAATGGTTCACTGTTTTTAAATTCTGAGTTTGCCTTGGATGAAGCTAATGAGGACGTACTATATTTACTTTAAAATAAAGTTCTCTCTCAGACATTGTACATCAAGTTTTCGGTTCGGTGCACGTTCGAGAAACCCTAATAATTCCTAACAGAGCACGTTATTGCGTTGAATAGTTTAGTTACAAATCAGGTGAATCAACGAAACACATTCAGTTTTATGTACGCGAATACAAAACGACTGCGCCATATCCTTTTAAGTATCATGTTTATTCCATTTACTCTAGGCCCCATTACGTTGGCAGGCACATAAATTAGTCCAAGATCATAAAATCGGTATGTAGGATTTCACGCACGCCGCCAATCTTACATCACCTCTGTTTGAAGTGTGTATACTTATATATTATAGCATAGCATAGTATTAGCATAGCATTTATTATATAACATAATTAATAGGTGTAATCTCGTATGTCTCCCTAATAAGGCGGACCACCCAGAAACATAGGCTTCTTCATAATTGTAAACTAGGATTAAGATGATAATTAAATATGGAATACTCGCAAGAAGACGTTTTCCTTTAACACCTCCCAAAGTACAACATTACATGTTATTAATGATGTAAAGTGCACACTTTTTATTAAGACCAATTCAAATCGACTTCAAAAAGGAAGTTTTCAATGTATTTTTTTTTTTGTAAAATGCTTGTAAATTGGATTCACTATTGAACGACATAAATCTAAATTGTAAATTATTTTTTATTTGTTTACTAGCGGAAAAGGGACGGTGGAAAACGCTTAGTGACAAACGTCGCTTATTCAGTACTTTAACATTAACAACTTTACATTTATTCAGTATTTAGACATGTGTATTCTGAATTGTCTTACTATTCCCTACCCTTTTTTACTAGTCTAGATTTCGTAGCCTAATGTAATGTTGAGTAGTTGTAAATACCTGCCTTTGATATCAAAACAGATCTTAGTATCCACGACATTAGAATAATCTGTCTTGACATATAAACGGAAACATCGCGGCAGAAATAGGTAAGACGTTAAATAAAAAATTATAAGTATCCTATCGTCCATTGATTAAAGTATATTGAAACAGAGCACACTCGTTAAACAAATATGATAGCTTGCCAATCCAATTTTAAAGGGCTCTTTGAGCTACACCCACGTATTTTAAAGGTGAGGGGTTAGGTATGTAAGGTCGAGTTTCCGTTGAATCAAGAGCTCGCGTCTAACCAAACGAATGACGTCACAGGAAATAAACACGCGTTTCAATGGAGTTAAACCGGCATCCGTTGTGAAATGGAACAAAAATCGGATCTAAGCAATATAATATGTGTAGTGTAGGATAGTGAGTTCATTTAATAGCACGTTTATGATAACTAGTGGTCCCGCAGTAGTCGAAATTCGACTAAATTAATTGAAATTGTAAGCTCGTACACTATTATGATTCTATTTTCAAAGACTACTTCATAAATCACAAATTTCGCCAAGACTACACTATAGAAAAATATTAATAAAGACAAACAATATTTAATCTATTCTCAATTTGACCACAGACGTCAAGACAAAAGTTTGACAATGAATAAATAGTATGCATGCGTGTGTGCGTCAAATATATGGTAGGGTGTGTAATGTTTTCTTTATTGATATAACGTATCTTTTATGCATTATTTAAAAAAAAATATTAGCATTGTGCATTTCTTCTCTATATTCTCTATAAGTGTGGGAAATTTCATACTCCTCCGTCCGCGCAATTTTCGTTAAAACGGGTAGAAATTGTTTGCTTCACGTATTAATATAGATTCGGTTGTTCTATAAACGTTTGTCGAATACATTGAGTATTAAAACTCGACACGTCGTAACGTCGAATGATATCTAAGCTTATGCTCTTTCATGAAATAATATTTTTGTGTTCGTCTATTTATACTAATATATAAATCTATAGTGGTTTTTACGGATGTTCCGTTATAACTACTGAACCATGCATCCGATTGACTTGAAACTTGGTATCCATGTAGAAAATATATGTACTTAATGGATAGGCTAATATTTATATGAGTGTTGGACTCCTTACACCAGTTGCGGGGGCGTTAATGATGAGAATCTTTGTGGGAGTGAGAAATAATAATGTTAATTTTAAATGTCCAGCGAAGCGGACGGGTACAGCTAGTTCATTTATAAACGTTCGAAAATTTCATTTCCTTCAAACATCAAGCGTCAGTAAATTATCCTGATGTATGAAATAAATCTCGAGTATCAACATATCAATCGTTAGATCGTAATAGCTAAAAAAACCACAAAGTACTGTTATACCTATTAAAACATTAAAATTTATTGAGAGCCTGGCCCGCATATACATAACATACATAGACGCCTTGATAACTAATTTCAACTGCAAACACTGCACGATACTTTGATTCGCTAATATTGACTTAGATACCAAAGGCAAATGCAGCATGGCCACATACGATTTTGATACTTACGTTATAATCTTAGAGTTTAAATTCGTCCATACCTTCGACCAGACTTTGTATTGTTTAAAATGAATCACGATCGTGAATAATTACAACGAAAGTGAAGAAGGTGTTCGTTCGTTTTTGGTTTTTCATAAGATTTTTTGTTTCTACGTATTTCTTAAAAACATCTTAAAAAATAAATTAAGTTAAGTTATGTAAGTAATAAGGTTTCCACCAAAGATATTTTTGTGAAAAGGTGCTTAGTTGCTAAGCTAACTACCGCTATTCACCTCGAGACATGACCTTGAAATTTAAATTGTATTTTTACCCTTAAAAGCGAAACTTATGAGCTGTTCTCGAAGAATATATGAAAACGTATTGACCCGCCCGGTCTCAAACATAATTCGGTCCAATTGCTATTAAAATCCAAATAAACATAAGAACACCAATTGGAACAACCCCGAAATTTATGTGCTAAAATAAAATTTAATGCATCATAACGTATAACGTTGGAAAATCACAATCAAAATAACTAACTACATACAAGCTTTGTTTATTTAGCGATACTTAAATTTTGCAGTTCTAGACACGCTCCGACGTTAACATAAGACGTTCTCGTCTCATAGTACATTTAATTGAATTTTGAACAGAACAGCGGCGCCGCCATCGGAAAAGGTCAGAATATTCATTTTCATTGAACCCATTGTTCGATTAATTAAATTTATTTCCTGAGAAACTTGATCATATAAAAGGATTCTTTTTTTGTATTTTGCTTTTCAGTCTTTTCGGGATGGATCTTCCATTTAATTTTTTTTTTGTTTTTAGTGGCAGACGAGCGGACAGTAAAAGATTACTGTTGTAGTCCGTGAAGCTAGTAGGAACAGTTAAGCGTGTAGGTCTAATCTGTTATCGAATTACCGATGTAATAACAAACGTTTGGAATCTTTTATTGACTACACAACCAGCCAGGCAAGGAAGCATTTAGATTAATTAATTACTTTAGTGCTTCGCTAATGTTGATTGAGACGAGATTTCTCGTTTATCTAGCTAAGTTTCAAGTTATAAGATTAATTAATTGACTAATTAAGATAAAATTAATGCACTCCAATTCTTCTTCGAGCTCCGTAACCAATTTAATTTTTGTTGATGCATAAGCTCATCGTCCACGCGTTGAGGTCTTGCGCAGTTATCGGACCGTATAGACACCATAACAGAATACCGTTGTCCTCGTTGAGAAATGAAACCAACGTTCAATTACTTTAAATGTATCATTAAGATTGGTTTAACAAATTTTCATGATCTTCAACTAGACCTTTTTTTTATTTAACCTGAACAATAAAAAGCTGTATTGTATTTGAAAAAAAAAACGGAATAAGTAAATAATTTCAACGTCTTCCACGCCGTTTCATCAAACAATTTTAAAATAGTAGACGATGTTTGGTTTTACAGAGTTTATATAAACTAGATTTCAGCTTCTTTATATTTTTAAAGTTCGTTAAAGCCACACTTTTATGACAACGAGGTTTATAAATAAAAGCTTAAAGTTACAGTAATCATCATTACCATCATCATTATTCTGCCCTTCTTCCAGTGACCTGGGGTCGGCGCAGCATGTTTTCTCGTTCCATACTCTTCTATCATATACCATTTCTTCGCTCACTCCCCTCTTACCCACATCGTCTTTCACGCAATCCATCCATTTCTGGTTAGGTCTACCTTTCCTCTATATCCTTCCACACTCATAGTTAACATTCTATTACCAACCTCATTTTCATTTCGTCTCATCACATGTCCATACACCCCAAAGTTACAGTAATATGTTCGAATATTATAAGTTAATAATGCATCAAAGTTTAGCCCTTACACAGCTGTATTTGAAGCATTTGTTTATGGTTAAGGTAAAATCGTAGGACATAAGACATTTTTCCTTAGGTAATGATTTCTATAAGCCCCTACTGCAAGCCATAGAAATAGTACCTACATAATTTCGTACTAATAATTAAAAAAATATGTTTTTAATCAATTGTCTTCTTTATTAGCTAAAATCTTCGTATTAGACTCCGTGCTCAGGTAATTTTAATGAAATGAATGAATGCAATTTCACTATCATAATAACAAAAGACACACATCATTGGTCGATATCATTGTGATATACTAAAACAAGGAAAACATGATTCATAACGACAATTGAATGGCATTTATCGATACATTAGATACCTATACTTATTATATTACACACATTTGAACACGGCAGATACCTACTCATTTACACAAATAGCCACTTGGAAAACTATAACATGAACTAAGACGTGTCTATGAATTTTTATAGGCGTATCAATGTCATTGGACAATAAATTTGGTGAAACTTTAGATTGAAGACGTTGAACTGTATCCACCCCGAAAAAACGGTTCTGTATTACACTAAAGCTCCTGGCTGAGTCAGTGCTTACTCACCTCTCCTGGTCAAGGTCAACACAAAAAAAAGCCTTTCTAAACGAGGTGTTTTTTTATTGCTTAGATGGGTGGACGAGCTCACAGCCCATCTAGTGTTAAGTGGTTACTGGAGCCCATAGAAATCTACAACATAAATCCGCCATCCACGTTGAGATAAGTTGTAAGGTCTCAAGTATAGTTACACAGCTGCCCCACCCTTCAAACCGAAACGCATCTGCTTCGCAACTGCTTCACGGCTGAAATAGGCAGGGTGGTGGTACTTACTCGCGCGGACTCACAAGAGGTCCTACTACGAGTAATTACACATTTTATAATTTTGCGGGTAAAACAATCTCAAATAATCTCGTGCAATAGGCGGTAACAACAGTGATACCATTTCTGCCCCTCCACTCCATCAGGGCTGAACAAGTAATTATTTCACGACAGACACAGATATAATTAGGGACATTAATAAAATCAGTGAAAGGTCACAATTTTTACTGATAATTTTTTAATCCTACTAAGGCAGAATTGTTTAACAAAATTTGAAGTACAATAAAAAATACACTACTTTGTTTTTTTTATCTATGCCTTTAATAGGCAGATTTTATGTTGAACTCCTAAATGACTATTTTAAGTTCATTGACTCTAAAATAACATTAAAAACCTTTATTATTCAATTCATATGAACGTGTAGAATTTCTCACTACGTTATATTCACGACGACATTCAAAACGAACGTAATTTTTTTTTTTAATCTGTTAAACTGTATATTAAGCATTTGGAATAAATATATCTCTATTCATTACATTGATAATCATGTTGTTGGTCTTAAGGTATACCTACGTGTGAAATTTATCTAATGATCTGAACATTACATGCCTGAGGTAAGACTTGCCCAAAACTCCCTACAGGTGCGTTGGAATAAAATGTTTTTTTTTATTGTTTAGATGGGTGGACAAGCTCACAGCCCACCTGGTATTAAGTGGTTACTGGTGCCCATAGACATCTACAACGTAAATGCGCCACCCACCTTCAGATATAACTTCTGAGGTATCAGTATAGTTACAATGTGGCGTAGGTGACGACCGCCCTGAATACCACGTCAGTTTTCACGTCAATCTAACCATATTAAAATTACGGATCTAGTAAGCTTTACGTACGTATTAAAGTATTATTTTGAAATTTTAGCCTTCACAACATAAGCATAGGGACGTTTTGTTGGGTTTTATGTGCTTTCGAACGCAAAGCTCCGAGCCCTAATTACGCACTTCCGGCTTTTGTTCCCGTTGACTGTTTGTGAATCTCTCACAATTTCATATCTGCTGGAAACGTATTTTGTCAGGTCAACACACCATACACATTTTTTTTTTCGTGCGGTACGTTAATTCTTTTCTACGCGATGTATATTCGTTTGTTTGTATTGTTTTTAAGTAATGTTTTAAACATTGGTCTCGTTGAATCTGGAAACGGATCAAGCTAAAAATTAAGCTAGTAGCATGTAAGGCCTGTTAGCCTATACGGGAGCTTGGTGTTGATAAACTTGAATATGATTTTCGGTTACACAATTCGAATGTAAAGAAAAAAACACAGTGAAGAAGCCATATATATTTTAGGAACGCTTTTTTTATCTTTTATTGCTTAGATGGGTGGACGAGCTCACAGCCCATCTGGTTTTAAGTGGTTACTGGAGCCCATAAACATCCACAACGTAAATGCGCCATCAACCTTGAGATATAAGTTCTAAGATCTCAGTATAGTTACAACGGCTGCCCTACCCTTCAGACCGAAACCCATTACTGCTTCACGGCTGAAATAGGCAGGGTGGTGGTACTTAAGTAACGTGTAGAGGATAAACATGCAAGACTCATTTTATTTATACAGATAAATAGAAAACCAGTGAAACTCGGTCACGGTTCGCTGTAATTATCTCTAATTGTATGGAAAGCATTGATTTCTCGAAACTACTCGCGCGTCATAACGCATTGATGGTACGACAGAAATATTCCCGCCCTCCTGGTTGCTCGCCTACCTGTCCTGGTGAAACTGGAAAGGCCTCTGGGTCACCAGTAAACCCTCATTCATAAAAAAAAGAAATATTCCCTCGAATACCATCAACAACTGTACCAAATTTCATTACGACGGCTCCTGCATGATCAGGATACGGGGAGTATTCAGTGGCGACAACGATAAGGCGATTATCATGACGCATATTCGTGATCCTATTGTTTACACATAGATACGTAAATGTCAATGAAAGAGCACAATCAAAGCAGAAATAGGGAGTATGGTATCTACTTACATTCTCAAACGTCACTGAAAAGGCAAATTTCAATTTGGTAGGTTTAAATCTTTGCTAATATCAGTTAATGCCAGTCGGTGATCGCAGTATGCTGTTAATACTACAATAATGCTGCTACCCATTCTCCGTCCTAATCCTTAGTCGCCTTTAACAACATTCAGGGGAAGAGTTGAGGCAGTTGTTCAATTTATATTTGGAATGATCATTTCATTATATTAACTTACTAGCGACCCGCCCTCGCTTCGCTTCGGAAACATTAAAACACACATGAAACCAAAAAAATAAAATTAATTTTTTTTTTAAAAAAGTAGCCTATGTTCATCAGGGACAATGTCGGCTTCTAATGGAAAAAGAATTTTTCAAATCGGTCCAGTAGTTTCGGAGCCTATTCGAAACAAACAAACAAACAAATCTTTCCTCTTTATAATATTATAGTATAGACAATTACGAGGAAACCTGTTTGAATAATACTACTGTAGACACTTGTATAAACGACAATAATTTCCCAAAATTGTCTATGCTTTATAATAAAAATTTAATCTCTACGCAGCAACCTAAACATCGCTCACTTGAATCAATACAATATCTTAAACAAGAAAGAGATTCATTTTAACTTTAAATAATGCAGGAATGCGCATTACAATTTGACGAAGTCACGATGCTGTCACGTGATCCTGTCCACAGATTACATTTATATACCATTATCATTAATTTACTGGTAAACAAAGTACGAAGAAATACTAGTAGAAGGGCAAATAAATATTCAGTACAAATATAAATTTTATCGGCAGACCATTTTAATTACTCAAATTGAGATACGCGCAATGTTTTTCTTGTGGGTAAAGTTTAATTATTTTATTAGAATCACACTAATAGAACTCAGTATTATAACATTCACGTGGATACGTTTTTCTTTGTTGTCTATGGCTATAAACTATATTATAAATGTGACTACCAACATTTTCCGGTTAGAATAGTACTTTTCTGGATAGGATACTCGCACTAATAAAAATCCTTAACTTATTTCAGTTGAGGTTTCCAGAGGATCACTGCATAGCAATAGAAAACTTATATTGTCAAAGTTTATTTGTGACTAGAAAACTTTTAGTAAATAATCTAATAGTTTGAAGAAAAACCTGCCGAGCGCGATTTCTCTCCTGCTTAGAGATAGGGTGAATATTAATAAGTTTCTCATTTAGTTAAGAAAGCGTTGAAGAAAAAATGTACTTTCTAATGCTCTACTAACTTATATCATATTATATTTTATTGAAAGAAGGCCTAGTGATATTACGTATATAGTCAATAATTTTTCTCAGTAAATTTGCTTATTATACTTTGAAGTCGTCGTGGCCTAAAGGATAAGACGTTTTTTTTTTTTTTTTTTTTTTTTATGATTGAAAGATTACTGGTGGCCCGGAGGCCTTTCCAGCTTCACCAGGACAGGTGGGCGAGCAAAGGCTCAGCCAGGAGAGGTGGGATTTGCTAACAACTGCCCGAGCGCCTCCGAAGGAGACCTAACAACTCAAGAGCAATTGCTTCGCGAATGAATCTACTACCGGATCGGAATCGCGACCCACTGAGAAGATCCGGCGAGAAACTCAGCGGGCTGATGCATGGGTTAGGTTGCACGTCGACCTCTTTGTCGAGTTCGACGAGTACGGTTACCGGGGTTCCTCAGCCTGCTCCTAGTGTTAGAGCTGAAGGTATCTAATGCAAGAGTTATTGGATCTGATGGATCCGTAAGGACGTGTCTAGGGCGACGACGGTGACTTGTTCCTGCGTGATCAGGATTCGGGGAGTAATCAGCGGTGGCAACGATAAGGCGATTATTATGACGCATAGCCTTATCGAAGTAACGTTCCGACATTGACTTCATGTGTTTGCGGATCGATTCGAGGCCCAGGTCATCGTGTAAGTCGATGTTCCTCACGAACCACGGAGCCCCAACGGCTAACCTGCAAAAGCGGGATTGTAGGGATTGGAGGGTGTCTATGTGTGTGCGGGCCGCGTGAGCGAACACCACACTCGCGTAAGTCATGACGGGCCTTATGCAAGTTTTGTAAAGTGTCACCTTGTTACGAAGGGACATTTTACTCCGCTTACAGATCATGGGATAGAGTCTGCCGAGAATAAATGCGGCACGGTCGCGGACTGTTTTTATATGCGGGCGGAATGTCATGGATGCATCCAGGGTAACTCCCAGGTACTTGACCTTCCTGGCCCAGGGTATAGGTTGGCCAAAGAGGGTGATCGGGGGTGTGATATTTCTCCTCCTAATGCGGGAGGAAATAAGCGGTGAGTTTCCCCTTTGAAATAACACTGCTGTGCTTTTCGCTGGGTTGATGTCTATGCGCCATTTTCGGAACCACTGTCCGAGGGTTAACGCTGCACTCTGGAGTTTACTCGCGATTAGGGACTTGTTTCTACTTGAGTAGTAAACGGTTGTGTCATCAGCGAATAAGGCTAGCTGGGTCGGCGGCGACCGGGGAATATCATTGACAAATAAACTAAATAGGAGCGGAGAAAGAACAGAGCCTTGCGGGACTCCAGCCGTGAGTGGTCGCGGGGAGGAGCGGGTTCCCTCTACTCGATATCGAAAAGAGCGGTTCGACAAGAAGTCCCGTATGATGAGCACGAGACTGTCCGGTACGCCCATGTTGAAAAGTTTGAAAATCAAACCGTTGTGCCAGACTTTGTCGAACGCTTTTGCGACGTCGAAGAAGAGAGCTCCCGTGTAGATCGGTTTTGGTCGGTTAAGTCCTACGAGAATGTGCTCCGTGAGGCGGTGCACCTGTTGTACGCATGAGTGATTTGCACGGAATCCGAATTGTTCATCGATGAGAATGCCCTTGGATGAGACGAAGTCTCTAAGGCGTTTGTAGAGCAGACGCTCATACAGTTTGCCTAGAGACATGAGGAGGCTAATCGGGCGGTAGCTCGTCGGATGATTTTTTGGTTTACCGGGTTTATGTATGCCGATAACGTCCGCTTCTTTCCACACCGCGGGAAAGATACAGTTCGCCATAGCGGCATTGAAAATAGATGCCAACATCACGATGAGTTGGACGGGTAGAAGCTTAATAACGCGGTTAGATATACCGTCGGAACCGGGAGCCTTGCGAGGACGTAGGTCTTTGATCAAGTCTTTAACTTCCATCGGGGTGACGGGTGGTAACGCATCCGAGGGTGGCAAGGAGGCTCTGCGTTCTACCTCACTGTCTACTAATTCTACATGAACAGGTTCCACAGATTGAGTGCTGGGCGTGCACTGGGTTTGCAATGAATCGGCCAGCAGCTCTGCTTTTTCGTCATCATCGAACGCCGCGAGTCGGCCTGAGGGGCCTACGAGGGGGGGCATAGTTACTACTGTATCCGATTTGAGAGCACGAGTTAAGCGGTAGTAAGACCTTTGGGAGGGCGCGAGTCCTTCTAAGAAATCAGACCACCTGGCATCTCGGACTTCGGTGATGCGAGACTTTACGTCGCGTTGTAGGGCACGCATTCGAATACGATTTTCCGCGGTAGGATACCTATCGTAGGCACGGATCGAGGCGTTCTTAGCTCTAAGGA
This sequence comes from Bombyx mori, assembly GCF_030269925.1. Classification (NCBI taxonomy): domain Eukaryota; kingdom Metazoa; phylum Arthropoda; class Insecta; order Lepidoptera; family Bombycidae; genus Bombyx; species Bombyx mori. The sequence goes on from NC_085114.1 coordinate 8,521,295, forward strand.
GCTCCCTAATATCGTCGGGCAATTCGAAGCGGTGAAGGAAGTCCTCCGCCACAACTTGCTTCGATGACCTATCTAATGTCGAGGTGATGTGTGACGTTACGATGTCTATGGCTTCAGCGGTATCCTGAGGAGACGGGGTAGAGTCCGGGCTAAACGGGAGCGATGGTGGATCAGATTCAGCCAGGTTGATGCCCAGCGTGTGCCAATCCACCACAGTCCTCGTGACGGTAACGGAATCGGGAGCGCGACCCAGCTTCATAACGACAGGACGGTGGTCTGAATCTAACTCTGAAACTACTTCGATCGAGTGTAAGCGCAGAGTTACGTTTTTTAATAACGCTATGTCGAGTATATCCGGGCGATGCGCGATATTTAGCGGGTAGTGAGTCGGTGTTAGCGGAGCGACGATATCGAAGGCGAGATCGTCGACTAACGCGTCAAGCCGCCTGCCATTCGGAGTTGTGGTGTGTGAGTTCCACCTGATGTGCTTACAATTTAGGTCGCCCGCCAGAATGACAGAGCTCCCCATGCCGAGCAGCGCCTCGATATCACTGCTTAGAACGATCTTATCCGGTGGAAGATAAACGGACGCGATAACGATCGGCGCGTGTCCCGTCAGTGAGATTCGGCACACTGATGCTTCGATATTAGCGAGCGCGGGAGGATCGAGCGGGACGCAATGCAGGGCTCTTCTATAGTAAATGACGGTACCACCACCACGAGCAGAGAGCCTGTCGTTCCTAACCATGTTATAGTTCGCGATTTTAGGGTCGCGACGCGCGGGCTTGAGTAGGGTCTCCTGTACTAAGAAAATGTCAATTTGATGGTCACGCAAAAAATCACAAACCTGATCACGTTGATTTGCGAGACCGTAAGCGTTAAAGAATCCTATTGTTACGGATAAGGGTTTTATTCTACTAATGTACGCCATTGATTACCGGCGGAGTGAGGGGAGGACGTACGTATTTAACGACGCGTATACGTCAGCGTATTCTTGCACAACGGCGATGAAATGTTGTGCAGTGGAGGCGGCGCGAATGGCGTCACCCAAAGCGTTAACACGCTCAAAGTTGATCGACTGAAAAAAGTCGATCGCTAGAGCGAGATTTTCGGACGCGGTCGGAGGGCAGGTCGCGGGGGAGGGACGTATCGCGGGGGTGGGACGAGTCGCGGGGGAGAGAGTTGTAGCCGTGTTCGTGTACGGCAACGGTTTAGCCCAAGCCGAGACGCTGGGCACCGACGCCGGCACGAAAGCAGGCTTAGCCTTCGGCACAGAGGGTACCGTGGCTTTGATATCTGGGCCGGAAGCTCGGAGGCGGTTTTGACGGGCGACGCGACGATTTATTTTTGGAGCTCGGGGGCATCCACGGTAGTTCGCGGGGTGACCTTGTGTTCGGCACAGGACACAGCTAGGCGGTTCAGTGGCGGTTTTCTGGTCGCGAGTACAAAGGGCCGTGGCGTGATCGCCCAAACACTTAACACATCGGGGGCGCGCGTGACAGTTACGGGAAGAGTGCCCGTACAGTTGGCAGTTATGGCACTGACTAGGAGTGCCTTTTTTATGGGGGACTTCGACGGCAATACCGGAGAGCCTACAGACGGTCCGAATGTTAAAAATTTGCTTACCCTCGAGGGTAGGCTGGAGGGCGACTAGAACCATATTATATGGCTCCCTACCGCGGCCGGTGTGCATGCGGTGCACGGAATTTACTGGTAGGCCTTGTTCTATCAGATCGACCTTGACGAGATCGGCATCTAGCTCCTTCGGGATTCCACGTATGACAACGCGGAGTTCGCGCTCCTCCTGGAGCGTGTAAGTGTGGAAACTTATACGCTCCTTTCGGAGGTAACTTGAGAGGGGATAAGACGTCCGGTGCATTCGTATGCACCGGTGTTCGAATCCCGCAGGCGGTTACCAATTTTCTAATGAAATACGTAGTTAACAAATTTTAATGTTCACGATTGACTTCCACGGTGAAGGAATAACATCGTGTAATACAAATCAAACCCGCAAAATTATTATTTGCGTAATTACTGGTGGTAGGACCTCTTGTGAGTCCGCACGGGTAGGTACCACCTCCCTGCCTATTTCAGCCGTGAAGCAGTAATACGTTTCGGTTTGAAGGGTGGGCAGCCGTTGTAACTATACTGATACCTTAGAACTTATATCTCAAGGTACGTGGCGCATTTACGTTGTAGATGTCTATGGGCTCCAGTAACAACTTAACACCAGGTGGGCTGTGGGCTCGTTCACTCATCTAAGCAATAAAAAAAAAACAAGTAATCAAGTTTTATTTTTAATTTAATGCATCGGAATCGACTTTTCCGGAAATTAGTTATTAACATCAAATTTCATTCCAATTCTAAATACACAAGCTATTTCGATGATTATAGACGTAAGCTTCGATCACAGTAAAAATCTATTCAATATTTTATAAACGGGTCTAAAAGTACCATTTTTAACCCTCAAACACGCATTTTATTTATATGTTTAACCTAAACCTAAAATACATAGACGCAGGACCGGGGAGTTCGTTTCCAAACAAATGTGTTTGCACGCGAAAATCATGTTTACATTATACATAGCTTTACAATTACATTCACTTCAATATGTCATCTTGTATGGAAGCGTGACGACATCGCAAATGACAGAATTCATTACAATTTTCCACGTTCGCTGTGAGCATTGGGCGTTTTTGAACAAGGCCCGCCACATAAATACGTATAATAAATTCCGTTGTTGTGTACGGTGTCATACTTCTTCGCCCTTGGATAAAGGTCAATCGTGGGGAAATCGGGGGTGAATATGATTGGATACCTCTTTCGGGACTGTTTGCTTTTTCTATCATCACGGTCTTATTCTACCGTTACCCGATGGTTAAAAAAAAAATATTTTTTCTTAAAACTTAGAATTTGTGACTATTGAAGTTATTTCATAATTTTTAGGTGGTATACTAAATAGAAATGTAAACGAGTTGACTTTGCATACATTAATTTGGGAATTATCATTTAATGTTGTTCTTTTAAAAATATGCTTACCCTACTACACCACCTAAAGTCGTCGTATCGACTATGCCGGTATTCAAATCCAATACCAATTTCTCTGATGAAAAATATACTTACTTAACACATGCTCGCGAATTACTTCCACCACCGGGAATAACGTCGTCTTATAAATTCAAAACAGGCAAATAAAATGCATATTACTCGTGGTTGCGTAATTATCTTACGGGTAGGTACCACCTCCTTGCCTATTTCTGACGCGAAGTATTCTGGTTTGAATGGTGAAATAGCCGTTATACTATATAATACAATTGTAACTTAGACTTTATGTCTCAAAACAGGTGGCAGCATTCACGTTGTGGTGTCTATGGTCTCCGATAACCTCTTAAGGTGGGCCATGATCTCGTTCACTTCGTCGTTGAATAAAATAGAACACAATTCAAGATAGCGTTCACCGTACGTACACAAGACCGACTTAAAATCACAGTTCTTCCGCGAAAAACCTTCATTAAGTTAGAAGTAAACTGGCGACCCACCCCGGCCTCGCACGGGTGAACTAAGATATTGTGCTCAAAGTACATATTATATACATATATTACAATAATGGTATTGAATTTTCAATACTAAATAAAGAAAAAAATCGAAAAGTCCTTCCCTTGTAGCCTGTAGCATAAACACCATCGACTGCCAAAATTTTACGCTTAGGCTCTGCGTTAATCAATCATCCGGTCAGGATAAGTAATTATGTGTGTTTATATAATAATTATATTTAAATACGGCTAAAAATATTGAGGTACGTAAACGTTTTGTGTTAGAAGAACAGAACTTTCTGATTTCTGTTTTTATGTTGGCCCCGTGTACGAAAGATGTGGAATTATGTACATTTACTACCGTTAACGGGTGTGGTCGTGGTTTGCACGTGCTGCGGGGGCAAAGACCTCGTCCCAGAATGGATCATACCACTACAATGCTCAAGTAGTTACGATGTATTCGCAGTCGTCGATATTACATTAATCACAGATTTATAGTTGCGAAATTGAAATTAATCAAGATACATCGATTCGGAATTAACGTTATAATTATAATCTCAGGAATATTCTAGATATACATTTTGTATTTTCACATTGACGTCTGTTTTGCGGTAGAAGAAATATTTCGAAAATACAAATTTCTCAGTAACGTATAACATTGATTCTAGTCAATGCGATTAGATAATATGTTTTTTATAATGCTTAATTTGCTTTGAATGTTAAAAGTTATTTTTTCCAAAAAGGTCAAGCATTTTGTTTTAACAAATTAAAACTCAATAAAATATCAAAGTGATTTCTATTTATATTATCAACAATAGTTGATAATATAAATATGTTAAAATAAAATATTTTATAAAGTTGATAATATAATAGCACAACAATGTAGTAAAACACTTTATTGCTTAGCGAAGAATGCTATTATATTATAATATCATCTGCCAGCCAGCAAATAATTTTAATCTGAAAAAGTTTTAATTGTAGTCAAGTACATTACTTCAAGTTTGATTCAGAATTTTGAGATTTCATATTATTATATTACATTCGTTTGTTTCTTCTAACGTTGCGAGTTAAAAATATCTATTGGAAACGTGGGTGGCTCTCTGTCAATGGGGACGATACATTATCGCCCTGCCAAATTATGATTGACAGCCGAATAAGAGATCCGTATATTATTACACATCACTAGTGGCCGGTGCTAATAACATCTGAACATGTAAGTAGATAGTGATGTCGATGACACAGAACACGTGTAGTTTTAACTAGATTTATAATACAATGAACTCAAATGTGTGTGCGTTACTATGTATGTTATGTATGTACTAAGTATACAAATATTTATAATATCTATTTTTTTAACTAAAATATTATAATAGGTGTCTTAATGGAACTTTTTATAGTAATTTAAAGTAGCCAATTTTGGATTACTGGAGGTAGGGTATAGTGAGCCCGTATGAGTCAGCACCATCAACCTGTCTATTTCTGCCTGTGGGCGGCGTCATGTTGTGATATCAATAAGTTCTAATGACCATTTGATAACTGTCGGAATATGAGCTTGTTTAACTGTCGCCTTCTGATTAATCTGAACAAAACGATGATAAAAAGCCCGATGATTTTACCACAATCAATCAAACTTTCTAACATCCAATTTATTAAAGATGTGTTTCCACAGTTAAAACTACAACCAAACTCGCAGCGCACCCCAAGGACGTCCGGCCAGCGGAGTAGTCGAGGCGATTGTACTAAGTATTATGCAAGTTTTAACTTTTGGTGGTTTGATTTTTATCAAACGACCTTGTTTCTTCATCCTGGAAATAGATTTTCAACATAATATGCTGCGTATTAATATATTAAATTGGTGCCTGCTCCACGGTTCGAACCACAGTATAGTCACGACTCGATACGCGTGTACCGATACATTTTGTCTATTCGTCCACAGATCTTGTGTAACCACGACTGATATACGACTATTGATTATAGTGATTGACCATAGATCGGATCATTGTACTAGACACAAAACTAAACTAAACAAACACATACGGTAAGAACATACGAGTCGTATCATTGATTAGCACTTTGAATTAATTCGTTTTGAAAAGTTCTGTAACATTAATATTACGATAAAAAAATATCCTGCATTAGAAATGATTCTAACCATAAATAATAGGGGTTAAATGATGAATTTGCTGTTTTATTGTAATAGATAATTGATATTGACATAGAATCTTCATAGTTTGAGATTATTGAGTGAAACTTTTTTTCAAATGGTCCTCTTATGAGGTTCTTCTTTTAAAAAATGTGCAACATTCGATTATCGACTTTCAGTTGTTTTTTAATTCAGCTTAGACAAGATATGTATATGGATATTTCAAAAATTCGAGTGATTTTTTAATACGAGTTCCGACGCGGAACTAACGCTGCAGAAACAGCTCGCAATATCAATATTGCCTTTGGAGAGGGGACTGCTAATGAACACACCGTGCGATTTTGGTTTAAACGTTCTCGTAATGGAAATTTTGATTTGAAGAACGAACCACGTGGAAGACCGCCCACACATGTGAATAATAATGAATCAAAAGAGATGGTGGAAGCTGATCCGAGCTAAACTACCCGGGAATTAGCAGCATGGTTTGACGTTACATTACCAACAATAATGACACATTTGTGTAAAATCCATAAAATAAAAAAATATGAAAAATGTTTAGACTGATATGCAGAAAGAAACGCGTATTGAAACTTGTGTTGCCTTGTTGAATCGATACAGAAATGAAGGAATATTGGATCGAATCGTGACATGTGATGAAAAGTGGACTCTTTACGATAACCGTAAGCGAAAAATGCAATGGCAGACCCCAGGTCGAAATCCGCAATAGTGTCCTAAAGCAAAACTTACCAGTAAAAAGGTAATGGTAACTGTTTGGGGGTTTCAGCATGGTGTTATTTTCTATAGCTTTCTCCGATTTCGTCAAGCTATAACGGCAGATGTCTAGTATGCCGAACTCCGAACAATGATAGCACGCGAGTCATGAATCTATCTTCACCATTATTGCTCCATGATAACGCGAGACCTCATACATCACGAGAAACCGTTTTAACTCTACAGGAACTGCAATTAGAAATCATTCTTCACCCTCCGTATTTGCCAGACCTTGCTCCAATGGACCACCCTTTTTTCGTGATTTGGACAATTGTCTACTTAATAAAAAGTTTTCTTCCCAGGAGGTAGTCCAAAATGCTTTCACACAGTTTGTAGAATATAGATCACCAGAATTCTGTCGCAAAGGCATACATGACCTTCCTATTACATGGCAGCAATGTATAGATAATAATGGTATTATAGATTGATTTGATTAAATTTGGTTTGATAAAAAAAGAATTTCAATTTTTCAGTACAAATCAGCAATTTCAATACTTTAACCCCTAATATATAGATTTTTTTTATTGCTTAGGTGGCTGGACGAGTTCACAGCCCACGTTACTGGAGCTCATAGACAGAACAGTTGTGACAGAACAGTTTTTAAATACACATCCTTTAGTGAAATTACCTTATGTATATACCTACTAGATGTTATGGATGTTTTCTCGAATTAAATAAACTCAAATTGTTTTTATTTATTTAATTATATTATTATGTATTGTATAAGATATGCCGTAAGTGTAATTTAGTGCCATGTCCTAATATGTTCTATCTCCTTAACATTTTAATAAACTGTAGACTGCTTGATTGCGGAATGCAACTTTACATTACATAACCACTTAACGACACATGCGGAGTGCCGCGAACAATGTTACAAAACTTGGTCATGTTTTTAGTCTTAATTGAGGCGAAAACAGTCCCAAAGTTGGATGGCGAAGCTCATTAAGAACAACAAACAAGTGGCTAAGTACAGTCGCCGAGACTGCAGGAGGCAGCGCCTACCAAACTAATCGGCTTTCGTTCTGGAACATTGCCGAAAACGTTCGTAACGGTCTTAAAAATATTCCGGCTTGGATATTAAATATTGTTTATAGATGTCACTATAATTTAAAATGTAACGTTTATTGCGCTCAACGATCCTATTATATTTTCAAACATATAAAGTTACAAGGATGGGTCTTTTTAAAAATAGCTGTGTATACAATGTAGACATCGCTTAAGAAATTTATTCCTACTCTTGCTAAGCGTTTGCACTCACAAAATATATGAGGCATAGACACTAAGTTTTCTTGCAGATTCTTTATCTTTTATCATCATTAAAGTAATTTTGTTATATTGGTACTCATGGCTGAGAGCTCTGAATACATTTCTCGGCTGTATACTCGCCTAAGCCGCAAGTATCTGTTTTTAATTATTCGTTATTTTATGAAGATTTGTTTAAATCTGGATACTACTTTACGGACAGACCTTACTAAGGGTCGAGAAACATACTCGTACGCACGTGATTTATTTTAAAACTTCATATATCTGTTTAACATCTTTAAATAAAATGATCGATTGTTCATAATTTCTCCAGTTTGCGGAATTTAGTACAAATCGCAGCCGCAGAATGTGTTTCGGGACGCAAGACGTACATACTCTTAAAAATCACGCTAAGGGTCCGAACTAAGGCGAATATTACATCGTAAGACGGCAAGATTGATGATGCTATACAACAAACAACCAAATTATATATCAATAGGTATTCGGCTGAAGAAAAACATTGGTAGAATATACGTGAATTGGTATTCAAAAGTTGGAAGTTGTGTTTCCGAACAATTGTGGTGAAAGGAAATCTTTTCAATTCCGAAGTTACATCTCATAAGGAAAAGGTGCGGTGATTTATGTGCGTACATTTCTTTTGTTGCTTTGAAACGATTGAAGAGAACTCTTTACAATTTGTATTTACACATACGCCTCAAAAATCTGTACAAATAAAATATGAATTCAGGGGATAATTAAATTTTTATTCTAATGATTTCGCTTCTAATTATATAAGTCGGCGCAACATCACTATTTAAACTAAAAATAGTTAAAGTTAACTGTTTCCTTAATACACACGTGGAAACTGTTTAAGACGGTATTCAAGAGACTAAGCTCTTTCTACTATAAATGCGAGTGACTATTGTCGCACAAAACACTCCGACTCGAGTAGCCGACTGAGGCGGAGCTCTCTGTTATTATCGCTGTACACTTGGAATGAAATAAATGGAAATCGTTGGAAAAGTAAGTCTTAATTACAGTCACTATGGAAGGCAATGATGAAGAGAAGCTACGATGACGTCTTCATTTTAAAAACACCACGGAACCAGCCAGCTTACTCCGTTATAAAATGCCTGACTAAAATCAGAACTATTACAAGCTTTGTATTTTATTCACCTCAATAAACTTCCGATCGTGTGAATATTGACATCAAAGTATAAATATACGCATGCTAATACAAACTTAAACTTCTAGAGATAACCTTTTTCTTTTTTCGGACAACACTCCATATTTTGTGAGAAAAGATTCCGTAGCAGGCATCATTTAATAGAAAGACTACTGCGACCCTTCCGATTCGATTCACATGGGCAGAGTCACCTTTCCATGCTCTGGGCTCAACCAGGATTTACAGATAAGCAATAAACCGTAATACGTTCGAATTCAGTGAGAGACACCCAAAAAGAGAATTAATGTTGTGTTTGTGCCTTTTTATAAGAACGTAGGGTGCTAAACAATACTGCAATTTAACACCAAATTAATGACTTCAGAAAAAAATTGGAGATAATTTTAGAGAAGCGAATTCGGGTGGAAATAAAGGTATTTCACACAGCTGGACAATACTAATTAATTGTTGTCAATAATTAGTTTTCCAAATAATGTTCGTGCTGTAATTCTAAGTGAGATGTTTTATTATTTCTCAGAAAAGGCGAAGCTCCGGAAAGCTTTGAGAAGCGAGGAGGAATTAACACTTCGACAACGAAAAATAACATTAAAAATAAACACAAATTTGTGAGATTGTAATGAAATTTGTGTATTTTGTCGAATTATTATAGAATAACGGATTTTCTTGTTAAAGCAATCTCTATTTTCAAAGTGACTGTACATACGTTAAACCACTCTTGTGAAAAATATCTACTCTTTGGTTCGGTGAATAACTTGAAGACTTAAAACACGGCCTTTTTTTCCTACCTATGCTGATAGCCTTGAGAGGCTATTTCAGCTTCACCCAGTCTAGGTGAGCTCACGGGGCTCAAACCGGAGTGTTACTTACACTGGCCCTAGCAAGAGCAGCGCTTCACAGAATCTACCACCGGATCGGAAACGCGACCCACTGAGAAGATCCGACGAGAAACTCAGTGGGCTGTGTCTATGGGTTAATTCGCTCGTCGAGCCCTTCGTCGCAAGCGACGGGTTCGACGAGGACGGTGACCGGTGCTTGTGGTACCTAAAAGCACCAAACACGGCCGGTGTTTATGTCGTTAGTTGAAATAATGTGTGACACGAAAATATTACATTTCACTTTCTACATTTATATTTAGTAGACGGGTCCAGTTTAATTATGTTCTAAGTCTTACTTTAAAGTACTGTACAGCTAAGCCTTCGCGTTTTCTTGCGACTTAATTTGGAACGGTTTCATTCTACTCAATTTCTTTTATAAGTAATAATAGAGCTAGGCTACGTTGATGTAAATTTATGCTCAAAACGCAAATATTTTCTGTAGCTTTTCCGCTGTGAGGAACTTGAATCGAGTAATTTAAGTAATGTTATAAATTCAGCCTTTCGGGGAAAATTATGTCAAAAGCAATAACGCTTAATACGTATAAACTCTTTAAGGTACTAAGTCATGTAATTGTCGTTTGTTTTGAGAGTTTAACGCGTACGTTCAGTAACCACGTGCTATTTCCTGTATATTTTAATTAGAAATTTGAAACCGAAAGCTAAAACTTCAAGAAAGAAAAAGCATAGAATTACGGCTCTTGTATATAATTATGATGCTGGCAGGCCCGATAAACGTTGTCCTATCCTAAAGTTTTAATCGGAAATCTGCTTGCTGCGGCACGAACCCTGCCCAATAGTAAATCTAAAATATTCAGGGAATCACTCAAAAACTCACAAAAATATTATCAAAACCGGTTCTGTAGAAACCGGCGCGCGTTTCCTCTTATACAAAAAAAAAACTTACAATATGGGAGTGCCATCGTCTTTTTATTATATTTTTTTTTGTGAGATTACTTAGGAACAGCATTACATTTGTTTTATTAAATGATTGACGGGCAAACTATCAAACTACATCACACGACTCTGACCAGGTCGAGTGCTTCTAGATTTCTAGAAGTTTTTACGTATCAAACCCTACCAGTACTCATTTTGTAGTAGGGCAAATGAGATTAAAGAAAACCTCCGCTTTGATTTCATGATCCAAGATGAGTAGCGGCTTCCACATTGTGTCGTCTATGGGTTCAAGTAACTGCTTAATTACAAGGAGCCTTGAATTCGTACGATGAAAGATATATGCGTCCTTTTAAAATTTTATAATTACTTGTATTCCAATATAATTGGAACTACAATCTCATGTTTCGTAGTGCCCATGAGCTTCAGAGATTACTTGACGTCGAGAATATCGTAACGTTGTCGGTCCATTGAGGCTATTAAAAAGGATTCATCGTATTTATTTTATTCGTGTATGATATAATTTCATTAAAAAAATTGGCTTAAAAACCCGACTTTATTTGGAAAAAAAACTCTATCTTCGAATAAGCCAGAGTAATAGTGAAATCTGTTCGAAAATAGACCGGCCTAAGTTGCATCGAATGACGTCTCTTGCTCTTCCAGTCTTATTCTTCTTTTATAGTTTCCTTCTTTACTAAACAGGGACATGAACAATCATAAACTAGACAGCTTAACCACACCGCCAAACTTCTATATTTCGGGTTGGTTTTCATCTAAATCGCCAAATACAAAACCAACCATTTATTATCTCTCTACGCTCATCTTTTTCTCAGTTAATTCCAAACGGTACAACCGTATTGTGGAGACACAATACCATGTAAATGGATAAGTACTGTCCGACATATTAATTTTAAATAAAACATGTGTATTGTTCAAAAACGATATTGGTCTATTTCCTCTGACATATTTTTAATGTGCTGAAAATCAAATCGTTTGAGTACTATCTATAAAATAAGTCTTCATCTATTATTAAATTCAAAGTTCCCACTGATTTCGAAAGTTATTAACTCGTGTTTCTCGCAAACTTATTGTTTTGTTTACAAGCCCCAAAGGAATGTCGAAAGTCGTCTATTTTTAACTTCAAAGCCTCTCTCGTTACAAATCTTAACTTTATAAATAACATCGGCCCTCTACAAGTGTTTATTTACATGTTTATACACAAAACGACGAGCCGGCTTCAGACAACATTGTTACGAATTGAGACCGTTTTCCGTAATGCGATTATAAATCACCCGTGAAATCGGCAAAGCATTGACGGGTTTCACGAAACGTAGCGCGTAGATCGTTTGGTGCTACGGATGCGTAGCTAACATATGTTTTGCCGACCACGAGGACGGCGATCGATAACCGCCCGCCCGCCTCCGCTGAATGCACTTACCGTGGTCATCTTGAAGTTCAGCTTCCGCTGCAACGTCGTCTCGAGATGAAGAGCCATTTTATTTTAATTTACGAACCGAACAATATACGAGATTTTTAGCCCAGTAAAACACTATAACATAGTTCAATGGACCGATCGTATGTGTTGACTAGACGCGTGACGTACGTTACGATTTCAGCGTGGCTGATCGCGTGTTCACACGGCCATTTTAGCCGCTTGTCAAAAGTTTCGCTTTTCAGCCGCTGGGCGCCACCTTCGCAATCATTACGTCTGCGCGGGGCGCGAATAGAGCCGAATGAATAGAGACGAACACGAGGTAACAGCGTGAGCCGCTACAGGTTCATGATATTTCCAACCTCTAATTGATTTATAGTAAAAGTTTTAATTTAGTTTGAAGTTAAATTCGTGACGTACTTATGAAGTATTATTATTACAAAGAAAAATTGTTCCTCTTTCGTACAATTTATTTTATACTATTGAAACTTTAGAATTGAATGTTTGGGTATATCTACGTATATTCAAAGGTGAAAGTAAATTATACACGAGGCCTTCTTAAGTAGCTTTCCAAATAGGCTCATTCATGAATTAAGCTAACTGTAATGGCGCCATATTGAAAATGTTTCAGAACAGTTTAGTAGTCTTACTGTATGGCTATTTTATACTCAATAAAGTCAATACTGAACCAAAGTTAATACTGTTATCCCGAAAATAGTTTTGATCAAATCCACAAATATAACATGGAAACAAAACACATTTAGTACAAAATTTGACGATATTTGCCAACTAATCGTTTACATGTACTTTTATCGTTGGTCATAAAATTCCGTATTTATTAGCGTTCTAGTTGACCGAACAGGTATAATAAAAGTTCCTTAGAAATGAAATAAATAAGTCTACTCCTACGGAGAGCTTTAAGGTCAGGTTACTAAACTCGATTTAGGTAATAATGTCTCTTGTATTTTCTGTAAAAATATTAGGGCTTAGTAGTTCAGTCGAGCGATTCACTTAAACCCATTCGATTTTACGCTTGAGTTATAGTTTATTAAAATACTACTACCGTATATAGATAGATGTTTTTTTTTAGTAATCGATTGTAAGGGTAGTTTTGACATAATAAGCCTTAGACCCAAGTGGATCTATTGTGATTATCCCAAAGAATTAAATAAATATCTTCGTTCTGGCCCAGATATAGCATAAAATCAACTGCTTTCCTGGGACAGATATTTCCAGCGAGAATGCGTTAGTATAATTTATTGCCTAAGGTGCAAGGTGCAGTAATCGTATAGTGAAGAGTTTCTGCTTCAAGCTACACATGCCGAAAATACTAGTTGAAAGATATCAAATTAAAACTATTATTTACAGAGCCTTGCAAACGAATAATTTGAAGTCTTGTTTCTAAGATCAATGCAGCAGAGGTCAGGTATTTCAGAAAAAAAAAGTTATGAGATGTTATGAGACTTTGCTTGGTGTTGTAGTGTCCGTTTACGAAACTTAAACAAAGAAAAATCATTATCTATCTTCTATCTATATATATAAAAATGAATTGTTGTTCGTTAGTCTCGCTAAAACTCGAGAACGGTTGGACCGATTTGGCTAATTTTGGTCTTGAATTATTTGTGGAAGTCCAGAGAAGGTTTAAAAGGTAGTTAAATATGAAAATGCTCGGAATTAAATAAAAATAACAATTCTGTTTTTCCTTTGATGTGTCCCCCGTTGGACGAATTCCTTTTGTTTGTTTTAAGTTTATTTTATGCAAAAATTTAGGTATTTTATTTATCGATTGAGGCACTACGAAATCTGCCGGGCCAGCTAGTAAGTAATATTACTTGTTTTCTCTTACAACTTACCCGCTCTCTACAGTCAATATGCAACTTGGGGCACCACGTAAAACTTCATTAAAGTTGTCTCATCTCTATCAACAAGCGGGCTCTTTACGTCAATACTGTGAAACATTAATGAGCACATTCGTCGTCAGTACTCGCTATGCACGTAAATAAACGTCATTAATATATTTTTTTTTTATTGTTTAGATGGGTGGACGAGCTCGCAGTCCACCTGGTGTTAAGTGGTTACTGGAGCCCATAGACATCTACAACGTAAATGCGCCACCCACGTTGAGACATAAGTTCTAAGGTCTCAGGTATAGTTATAATGGATCGGCGAATACAACGGCCGGTTATTTGTTTTATCACAACCTAACTGTCGCCATCATCCATTAAGACATGAGTTCGGTTAAATTAAAATGACTGTTCCTTATCAAATCTAAAACCTGTGCCTGATTTGTGACCAAAAAAAAGCACGATGATGTAATGTCATGTAACCTGAACATGTGTGCTGAAATTATTACCTACCACCAACTACGCAAACCTGGATTTGTGGGTTTTTATTGCGCTAATGGATAATGCCGAATGCACAGTGCACATGAATTTGTTAATGCGTAGTTTTTTTTTATCGAAACTTGTCTCATATCAGCATTTTATTTATTTACACAAGATGACAAGTCTGTTTGCTTTTCAAATATTGACAAAAGAAAACTGTCCAGACAAATAATAGATTGTGGGAACGAAAAGCAAATATCCATCTATTTCAAATTTACGTAGTCTCATCTTTAGTTTTCGAAGTTTTCGATATAGTAGGAATAGGAGTTTGTATGTTACATGCTTGTCTAGAAACTACAAACAGAAACTTAACCCGTCGCAGTGCGCTTCTGAGCCGACTTGAGGAAACGATAAGTACAAGCAATGACAAAAGTTGTTGCGACTGTGGTTTGTTTACTTAAATGTAGACTAGAACATAGAGTACGCGTAAAACACACACACACACACACACACACACGCTATGTACGTGTTGATGTGTGTGTGTGTGTGTGTAACGTAACAGTTTTTTTTTTGCACCAATAACAAAATCAATGAATATGTTTATGAAGTTTTAGAGCTTGCTACAGATTTACATTGATGCAGTGACATCCAAGCTAGCATGTTTTGCACTGTTTTATTGTGAGAGCACAGAATTAAATTGGCCAAAAATAATACTAGTATATTTTCCGTAGGCGGATCTCGCCCAAGCCCTGGCCCTCTAAGTGTTTCGGGTCCCCCTCATATGTCGGTCTGGGGACCGGCGAGGGGGACCTAAGAAGACGTCGTGCAAACTGCTCTGCACGCGTTTTACGCAAGAGCATCCGGGTGATGGAAGGCCGGCTATCCTCGACCCACGCTGGTTCTGACCCAGAGGGGTATTCCGTAGGATAGCTCACTCTAACCGGCGCCATCTAGGCGGGCTCCGGATAGCCTGCCGACCGAGAGGGCTGGTGGTCGTGGCGCCGACGACCGCCAGTCCGGCGTCCCGAGGGGGAGGGTGATGGGAGAGATGTACTCCGCACTAAACACTTCACTTTCCCCCCTTTGCCTTTTCATGAGTTCTGTCTCATGTGAGGTTTGGAGGTCGGTTGTTGAGCGACAGGAGGTTTTAGTCGGTTCGACTCCAACATGCTCCGCCCGCCGTCCCCAGTGGAGGGCGGAAGTCCGGCGATTTCCTCCTGACCAAAAAAAAAAAAAGTATATTTTCCGTGGCCTTAGCTTAAGATACCCTCCTGTACTTAGCGCTTCCGCTGGCAGGGTATCCTTAAAATAAAATAAACAGCGTTTGCACCATTATTAAGAGCTACTTCATACAAGACACCTCGGCACACATTTCACCTCGGCAATCCTTTTATATTTTTATTATCCTCCAATCTGTGTTCTACAAATTTAGCTGCCTAACTTGACAAACCGTAAAAAAATTACTAAGCTTTTTCCGTAAAGTTCGTTTGAGGAAAAAAATCAAATCGAATATTCTGAATTAGTTATATTGCGTCAGTAGATAAAATATATTCTAGGTAGGTACGCCCACGTTTATTCTCCAACAATAAAATCTAAAACTGAATTCCAAATGACCTGTTCAAAACTACGAATGAAATTGTTACATCAAATTCTTCTCGCAGGGGAAATGTTATATTGTAACATATAGACTTGATAATTTTTCATGCGCATCTAACTTATGAGATTTATGTTCGTTTCAATTGTTTTTAGTTGTGATCATTTGAATTGTACGACTTATTTCGTTCTTTTCTCTTTACATTCATAGCAATAGTTTTAAATAATAACTACAAAGATTCAACCGAGTGATCGTTGTGTTAATTTAATTAAGAATGCATAGTTCTTTCAATTATCATTAATAATATTTTTTATTACACGTGTGTAAATATATGCTTAACGATATTAGGTAAATTACTGATATGAATAATTCAACATTAGTTACACAATAAGATGCGATGTTAGATAAAACAATAACACGAGTTCGCTCAAAAGAACAATCAGGGGAAACAAGAGAAAAACTGAATTATATCTTGATTAGAACAAACAAGAGTGCACAAGTGCTTACCGAACTGGCGGTTTGAACAATAGCTATACTCGTCAGCCCTTCGTTCCTCAAGAACCTACCCTAGTAGCGACTGTAGTTTGCTCATTTGGAAGAAATGAAAGAGGGTCCTTGTCAGAACCTCGAACCTTTTGTTGGCACCGCATTTGTTCTCAGTGGCCATTTCACTAATTGCGACCACCTTTTATTGTCTCCTTATAAATTCGACGTGAATGTTCATTCTTGTCTCGTTGTCGCTCTTTTAATAAATATGTTTATTGCAAATAAACGCCTTGAAAATAGGCTAGGCTATGGTTATTTCGGTGAGTTCCTGCACCAGATCACAGCCGAGCCGACGGCAGAGTGCTGCCATTGTGGTTGCGACTTGGACACGGCAGAGCATACGCTCGTCGTCTGCCCCGCATGGGAGGGGTGGCACCGTGTCCTCGTCGTAAAAATAGGAAACGACTTGTCGTTGCCGAGTGTTGTGGCATCGATGCTCGGCGACGACGAGTCGTGGAAGGCGATTCCCGACTTCTGCGAGTGTACCATCTCGCAGAAGGAGACGGTGGCGCCTGAGAGACGCACAATCCCGCCGCCGTCGAGCGGGGGTCAGGGAGGCGGATCTCGCCCAAGCCCTGGCCCTCTAAGTGTTTCGGATCCCCCTCACGTGTCGGTCTGGGGACCGGCGAGAGGGGCCTAAGAAGACGACGTGCAAGCTGCTCTGCACGCGTTTTACGCAAGAGCATCCAGGTGATGGAAGGCCGGCTATCCTCGACACACGCTGGTTCTGCCCCAGCGGGGTATTACGTAGGATAGCTCACTCTAGCCGGCGTCATCTAGGCGGGCTTCGGATAGCCTGCCGACCGAGAAGGCTGGTGGTCGTGGCGCCGACGACCGCCGGTCCGGCGTCCCGAGGGGGAGGGTGATGAGAGAGATGTGCTCCACACTAAACGCTTCACTTTCCCCCCTTTGCCTTTTCATGAGTTCTGTCTCATGCGAGGTTTGGACGTTGGTTGTTGAGCGACAGGAGGTTTTAGTCAGTTCGACTCTGACATGCCCCGCCCTCCAACCCCAGTGGAGGGCGGAAGTCCGGCGATTTCCTCCTGACCAAATAAAAGGCTATTGCATGTTAATTATCAAAAGATAGATAGGCATTATATAAGTATATATAGGGATTGAATGCGAAAGGCAACAGACCGAAGAGAATGGGGTGCACAAAAAGAGATCTACACTCAGCATTGGGTGGGCACGGATTGAAGAAGAGAAACATTAGAAGATACGGGACTGCTTCTTTTTTCTGCCTATCCGTACCCTAAAAGGCTATTCCCGTTACGTGCAGACTGTCACTCAGGCCTTTAACACTATAACCATCCTTATAGCTCATCGTATTACTTATTTTCCTGCATAATATCCTGTATTCCTCGCACTTATTCCTATCTTAAACTGGTGGTAAATCGTATGTTCCACACGGGTCGGAAATACCATCTTGCCTTTTTCTGTCGCTGAGTTCCCTTACATGTCAGTCCGAATTATGGTACTGCAGCTTAATTGGAACTTCGATGATTTAATGCATCATGGTGGGTATTGGCATTCATATTGCAAGTGTTCATAGATTCCGGCAGATGATAGAAAAAAAAACCTTAAATGACTTAATATTTAGATTTATTTTTTCCAAATTGCTTTATTAAGGTTTCTAAGCTCTTTTTTGAGAAAAATAATAATGAAAACAATATTAAACCAAATTAACAATTTTGGTTCGTTACCGACAGCTGTAGTACAAAAAACTTCTCAGCTCATGAACCTTGCTAAATTTAATATAGCAATTTATGCTGCCAATTTCGGAACAATAGCAAGATTCCTTCCAAAATGTTGCCGTGCTTTGTAGACAAAACGTATCAAACAATTGAGGCAAAGCATTTACGATCGAAAATATTCACGGGAATCTGAGGTAATACCGACAAGAGTAATTGTTTGAATTCGGAATGTCAAAGGTGTCAACGAGCGACGTCCGCTATGACGCCTTACCCCTTTCCATTTCCAGCCGTCATGGGCGACACATCTGTTTCTTATTTCTTATAGTCATTAATTTTAAATTCTTCATTTTGTCACTTATAGATAAATAAAATCATACTAATAATACAGTCCACTCTTATTCACAACGCAACATATGGTCCTTCTCCCGTGAAACAATCGGATCGACGACCTGCGGAAAATACAATTTGAAAACCGACGCTTAACCGCCATCTTAAAATCGTCGGAGCTTCATCGGCTGGACAAAATTTAGCTATTCAACAAAGATTGCTGAAGATATCGTCAACAAGCAAGTTCAACATTCAATACAATTTGGAAGCCTTGGACATCACAGGAACCAATTCTGATGATACATTCAAGCAGATTGCACCATCCACTGTGAGTCCGTTCCAATCATCTCATACATTCCCTTCATAATTTTTTTAATTCTAATATAAATCTTGAAAATTTTCATTCTATTGCAATTATTACTTCATATTAATGTGTTTTTATCAAAAAAGTGCATAATTTATTCGAACGTTTTGAACACGTTGCTATTTCGTCATACATTTATAACTACAGTCAATTTTTATATTCATCTCTAAAAAATAAATAAAGAAAAACGATTTAAAAACTACAGCATTAATACAAACATATTGCATTTTGATAAAATTTGACATCATTATATTTTATAACATTTGAAATTCTATTTCGATTCAATTTTTTTAAATTTGTCATCTGTCATCTTATAATTTTCATTTCTTGTCCACATAATCTTATTGGCTTACATAAAAAATGGCAGACATGAAAAGTCTAATTAAAAAACGAGCTTCAATTAAAGCAAAACTAACACAATTTTCATCATATATCAACATTTCTAAATCGTGCCAAAAACTAAGTGAGATTCAAGTGATAGAAATCGAATATCGACTTCAAAAATTCGAGTCATTATATGAGAAATATGATGCATTACAGAACGATTTGGAGTCTGTAGTGGATGATTCCAACGAGCAATATGCGGAGCGTGAGGAATTCGAGAAGCAATATTACAGCTTAGTAGCTTCTTCACGTCAGCTGATCAGTGCAGCGCGCAAGCCTCTACAGGGTGAAGCAGTCTCCGAGGTGGGCTCTTGTGGTGCACATACACACAAACACAACTCAATAAGATTGCCTAAAATAGACCTTCCAAAATTCAATGGTGCTTATCATGATTGGCTGGAATTTAGAGACACTTTTATTTCAATTATTCATATAAACAACAACATTGATAACATTAATAAGTTACACTACCTGCGTGCTTCTTTGAAGGGAAGTGCAGCACTTGTAATTAATAATTTAGATTTTACATCTACCAACTATGATATTGCCTGGAAGTTACTCTGTGACAGGTATGACAATAACCGTCTGCTGGTCAATAACCATGTTCAAATGCTTTTCAATGTAGTACCAATTAATAAGGAAGCAAGCAAAGCATTGCGTTACATCATTGATATTACGAATAAGAATCTTAGGGCTTTATCAACATTAGGTCAACCGGTTCAACACTGGGACACTCTCATTATTCATTTAATGACGAGTAAATTAGACCAAGTCACAAACCGTCAGTGGGAAGAGTATAGAAACTCATTATGTGATTCACCTACATTCTCTACATTCATCACATTCCTTAATAATAGAGCTGACTTATTGGAAACGATTGAACAGACAAAATTGGTAAAATTACAGAGCGATTTATCGAAAAACAGTAACATTAAAACAAAAAGTTTAATTATTTCTGAAAACAAATTAAAACCAATTTCATGTCCTATGTGTAAGCAGTCACATTTCTTATTCCTTTGTCCAGAATTTAGAGAATTATCAGTTCAGACACGTTTGGAAAAAGTTCAACAGTTTGGAGTATGTAGCAATTGCCTTAGAGTAGGTCACAATTCAAAAATTTGTAGGTTAGGTCCTTGTAAATATTGTACTGTTAAACATAATACTTTGTTGCATGTTCATAATGAACCTAATTCAAATAGTGCAACCATTGCTCTCTCAGCGGAACATTCAACTGAAAATAGTAAGTTATTGTCAAATTGTAACAATACAACTAGTCTTGCTTTCTCAGCTAAGCACACTACTGATAGTCGTCTAACATTACTTTCGACGGCCCTTGTTCAAGTGGAGGATTTCAAGGGAAATCAGTACACTGCACGAGTGTTGTTGGATAATGGAAGTACAGCAAACTTCATATCCAAAGACTTGGTCAAAAGGCTAAATTTATCCACTTATAAAATAAAATCAAAAGTAATGGGCATTAATGCAAAAATTTCAAACTGCGACGAAGCATGTGAAATTTCATTTACATCAAAAAATCAAGTATTTAGAGCTAGCATACAATGTTTTGTACTACCTAAAATATCATTATGCATACCTCAAGTTTACATAAATACAAAGGCTATTCCTATACCTTCGGACATCCGTCTAGCCGACCCCAACTTCAATACTCCGTCTTCCATAGACATTCTTCTTGGAGCTGAAGTCTTTTGGGACGTCATAGGCGCGGATCGTATCCACATGGGTAGGAATTTGCCCATGTTATGTGATTCGAAATTAGGATGGTTAATTTCTGGGTCAATACCTCAGAATAACCACCCACAACAAACATGTATGTTAATCAATAGCATACATGAAGATTTAACTCGTTTCTGGGAGTTAGATTCTATTGCTACAAAACATACATTAACAGCAGATGAAAGAGCCTGTGAACAAATATTTATCAATACTACATCCCGTAACAAAAACGGACGTTTTGTAGTCAACATTCCTTTAAAGGAAACGCCTAGTGTACTAGGTGATTCTTATACATTAGCTAAACGTCGATTTTTTTCCTTAGAAAATCGTTTAAGCCGAAACGAAAACTTCAAACAACAATATGTAGAATTCATGAAAGATTACATTAAATTAGGACACATGTCAGAAAATACCAATTTCAAGCAATCTCAACTGTCGAGCTCCTCTTATTTTTTACCACATCATGGTGTAATACGAGAATCAAGCACTACTACGAAATTAAGAGTAGTTTTTGACGGTTCCGCTAAGACATCATCAGGTAAATCATTTAATGACATCCAAATGGTAGGGCCCATTCTTCAAAATGATTTACTGTCAATTTTGCTTAGATTTAGACAACACAAATATGTAGTTTGTGCAGATATAGAAAAGATGTATCGTCAAATACTCGTTAATGATTCACACTGTAATTATCAACAGATAATTTGGAGAGAACATCCTACACATGCTCTCAAAACATACACATTAAATACAGTTACTTATGGAATGTCTTCATCACCATATCTAGCTACTAGATGTCTCATGCAATTAGCTCAGGAACATCCTGATCCATCCATTCAGTATACTATAGCAAATGACTTTTACATGGATGATTACATATCAGGAAATGCTACTATTGATACAACAATTAGTCAATGTCAAAGTGTAATTTCTGCTTTTCAAGCTGCTCAATTCAACCTTAGGAAATGGAAATCAAATTCAACAGAAATTACACAAGCTTTATTAAGTAATCATAATCCATCTGACATCATTAACCTAAGTGAGAATGAGTTATCAAAAACGTTAGGTTTAAATTGGCATTGTACTGCTGATGTATTTTCTTTCAACATTAATTTATACCCCATTGTTAAGGTGACAAAACGTCATATTTTGTCAACAATTTCTCAGATCTTTGATCCTATTGGTCTCGTGGTACCATGTATTGTGAAAGCAAAGATCATAATGCAACAATTGTGGATCGCAAAATGTTCTTGGGATGACCCAGTCCCAACAGACATCCATGATCTCTGGACTGAATTTCAAACAACATTACCTCTTTTAAACAGTTTAGAGATTCCCCGATGGATAACTTGTGATTTACCAGTCAAATTACAATTGCATGTCTTCTCAGATGCATCAGAGAAAGCATATGGTACATGCATCTATGTTCGTTCCATCACATCTACGGGTGATGTGCATGTTCATCTTTTAACTGCTAAAAGCAAGATAGCCCCGATAAAGGCTACCACTATCCCACGGTTAGAACTATGCGCAGCTCTGTTAGGATCTCGCTTACATAAAAAAGTATGTCAATCCCTTACATTAAATTTTCAAAAATCTATCTTTTGGTGCGACTCAACTATTGTTTTGGGTTGGCTATCCTCGGCACCAAATTTACTAAAACCATTTGTTAGGCATCGTATTTCTGAAATACAAGATAATGCAGGTGGATCATGGAGATATGTTCCGTCTTCAGAAAATCCCGCAGATCTCGTCTCACGAGGATTGAGTGCAGACAGAATCAATAAGTTCTCACTATGGTGGTCAGGGCCTCAATTCTTGTTAAATTGTGAAGAGAATTGGCCAACATTTCCTCAAATATCTTCAAATTTACCAGATATAGTTTGTTCCAATCAAGTGGACATAACTGAAAACACACATTGTTTAGCAAAAATTACAGAAAAATGTTCCTCTTTCTGTAAATTACAACGTATAGTGGCATATGTTATTAAGTTTATAAATAAATGTCAAAAGAAACCTACTAAGCAGAGTTCTGAATTAGAGCAATCATTGAACAAATTATTAAAATTTAGTCAGCAAGAAACATTCTCTGAAGAATACAATTTACTAAGTACAGGCAAAACATTACCTGTAAAAAATACACTATTAAAACTATCACCATTTCTTGACTCAAACAAATTGATAAGAGTAGGAGGCAGGCTCAACAACTCATTTTATGACTATAATGTTAAACATCCTATCCTTTTATCAAGTTCACATAAAATAACTCATCTCATTTTCAACATGTTTCATATAACATTAAAGCATGCAGGCCCTTTGCTTTTGTTAGCTAGCATTCGTCATCACTACTGGCCCATTGGCGGTAGAAATTTAGCAAAAAAAACATGTCATCAGTGCATAAAATGCTGTCGAATAAAGGCAAATACACTTCAACCTGTGATGGGTAATCTTCCAGAACAACGTTTACATCTTGAATTTCCATTCTTAGACACTGGAATTGACTATGCCGGGCCAATCATGATAGCTGACCGAAAAGGCAGGGGATGTAAACTTGTAAAATCATTTATATGTGTATGTGTGTGTCTCGCTACGAGAGCTGTTCATCTTGAACTTGTTTCAGACATGACAAAAGAAGCATTTCTAGCTGCTCTTAGCCGTTTTATTGCTCGGAGGGGAAAACCACGCAACATTTTCTCAGACAACGGCACAACCTTTGTAGGAGCCTTTAACGAGTTGGCTCGATTTCTGTCACAAGATTTAGAACTTAGGAATTTCGATTCAAGTATTAAATTTTCATTTATCCCTGCTTATACTCCGCATTTCGGAGGTATTTGGGAGTCTGCAGTAAAATCAACAAAATATCATTTAAGGCGCACATTAGGTCTAACAAATTTAACTTTTGAAGAAATGGCAACATGTTTAACACAAATAGAAGCAATTCTAAATTCAAGACCTTTAACTCCTCTATCGGATGACCCATCCGATCTCACTCCATTAACCCCAGCTCATTTCCTTATCGGACGATCAGTGATATTTGCGCCACATCCTCAAGTACCAGATAGTACCAATATCACTAGTCTGCAGAGGTTTCGCAGAATAGAATATCTCAAGCAACACTTTTGGAAAAGATTCTCTCAAGAATACATCTCTTGGTTGCAACAAAAATCTAAATGGTGTAAAACATCTGCAGAGCCTTTGAAAGTGGGTGATCTAGTCATCGTAAAGGAACCATCATCATCTCCGCTACTGTGGCCACTTGGACGCATACTTCAGCTGTACAGTGGTAGCGACGATATTGGAAGAGTTGCAGACATCTACACACGACGAGGTGTCATTCGCCGCGCTTTCAACACTATCTGCCCACTTCCCATCAATTATTGAAGACACTTCAACCGGGGAGTATGTTTGAATTCGGAATGTCAAAGGTGTCAACGAGCGACGTCCGCTATGACGCCTTACCCCTTTCCATTTCCAGCCGTCATGGGCGACACATCTGTTTCTTATTTCTTATAGTCATTAATTTTAAATTCTTCATTTTGTCACTTATAGATAAATAAAATCATACTAATAATACAGTCCACTCTTATTCACAACGCAACAGTAATTAAAATGGATTTCAGGATTACAAGCTTTTTTTTGACCCCCGTTACTCGAGGTCGGCTTTCGTTTCAAGCCGCGATCGGAGGATTACATGAGCCTAAAGCAATTTTTTGTTTCATTATTAAATACTTTATCATTTAATAACGTACTAATACCGAATTAATTGACGAATGTTTTTTTTTAATATGATAATATTTAAGAAAAGAAAATACTTTGACGTTATTTCCTCAGTTAGATAGACGACGTTCCGCTCTTTTTCTTCCCTGCCTGTTCGCTGGTAGTTAAGAGGTAATTCCAGATACAGTCGCATGGGTAGGTGAGCTCACGGGCTCAACAACCCAACAACCCTAGCAAGAGCAGTGCTTCGCAGAATCAAGCCCCGGATCGGAATCGCGACCCACTGAAAAGATCCGGCGAGAAACTCAGGGTTGTGTTGTGCGTCGAACTCTCATCGTAATCGACAGCTTCGACGAGAACGGTGACCAGTGCTTGAAAAGCCTAAAAGCGCCGAGAATAGATCCGGGGGATCCGACAAGACATGTTTCGGGCGATGGCGTCTTTGCGTTGCCCCGTCGCCTGGGTCGGATATGTAAACGATCTGCTCTAAATCGTTATGGTTGTTAAATAATTGAATTTCTTTCCCAATGTGATGAAATAATCTTAATTACATTGATACTTTTGCATAAACATGTTTACTACATCTCTGTTTGCAAATGAACTGCAATCATAAATTCATATTAGGATTCAACTTTTTTTTATATTAAGTGGCAGTCAGGTTCTGCGTACATTCATTTTACACGTGTAGATTATTACCTAACCTATTTCAATGTATGTTTATTTGTTCGTGACCGCTCAAGCGTCTTTATCCGTTTGAGTGACGTGCGATTAACGTTAACTTAAGTATGTTTTTTCATAATTTCTCGATAGGCACGGTGGCGCGTGAGTGATTTCTCTTAGTTATCTTATAAATAACAAACGAATTTAAAATTGAAAGCATGAACAGTTCCCAAGCCGTCTAAGATGAAAGCGTTGGCACAATAGACCTACAATCCCCGCTAGTTCACCTTAAGTACTGTCGCGAATCGATAAGGCTTAATCCCTGTATGCACCTCACAAAGCAACAAAAGCCGCTGCCTCAGACGCATGAGAATACAAACGTTTGAGCTTAAATACTCTCTCATACTTTAAAGCGATACAGGTATTCACAAATACAATAGTATTTATGTTCCCTTAGAGATAGGAACGGCTGCAGGAAAAAAGACTTTAATATAAATGACTGTTCGTCAGTTACAGCCTATTTTTGTCTACTGTTGGGCATAGGCTGGATTAGGCTGGGCTAGACTGGGCTAGTTTTATGCGGGTTCTCGAGTGGAGATCGCGCGGCGGAAGACGTAACGTGGGACGCCCCCTGGCTAGGCGGTGCGATGACCTCCGAATAGTGGCCAGCAAGAAGCGGATGAGGAGAGCCGAAGCCCGAGCTCAGTGATGTGGGTTGGGAGAGGCCTATGTCCAGCAGTGGACGACTGTGGGCTGTTGATGAATGATGATGTTGAGCATAGACACGCCACGCAACCCTGTCGTCTCCATCCGCTGCCTCCTGATCTGCGTATAAAGTCGCTCTAGCTTATTACTGGACGTCCTACACTACGGTTACCGGTCCGCGGTCTCCACTCCAGAACTCTTCAATCCCAACAGTTATAGGTTCTTTGACAAATATGATCGGGCCACTTTTTTTTTATTGCTTAGGTGGGTGGACAAGCTCACAATCCAACTGATGTTAAGTGGTTACTGGAGCCCATGGACATCTACAACGTAAATGCGCCACCCACCTTGACATATAAGTTCTAAGATCTCAGTATAGTTACAACGGCTGCCCCACCCTTCAAATCGAAACGCATTACTGCTTCATGGCAGAAATAGGCAGGGCGGTGGTACCTACCCGCGCGGACTCACAAGAGGTCCTACCACCAGTAATTACGCAAATTATAATTTTGCGTGTTTCACTTTTATTCCACGATGTTATTCCTTCACCGTGGAAGTCAATCGTGAACATTTGTTGAGTACATAATTCATTAGAAAAATTGGTAACCGCCTTGGATTCGAGCACCAGTGCATCACTCAACACGAATGCACCGAACGTCTTATCTCTTAGGCCACGACGACTTTAGCTTGTATAACTTCAGCTTGTATATAAAAAAAAAGTTGTTTTGTCGCAAAAAATTACAGAAACTTACCCGAAACTAAACGTTTAAAAATTACGCCACACAAACAGGTTTTAGGGACTATTTTAGAATAAATTGGAATTTTTATTCGAACATTATTGTGAGATTACGAATTCAAATTTATTACAGTTTTCGTAGGTTTTTTATGCGTAACACTAATTACCTATAATTACCTCTTCAAAGCGAATAGGTAAGAACAATTTAGCAATTTAGATTTGAGTCCGCGTGAATGAATCTTTTGTTAACGGGAAATGAGCTATTACAGTCGATCTGATCATTCTCAATACGAAGCTTTCTGCGAGCGATAAACTAAATCGAACGTCAATTGATGATATATCAAATAATGTCAATTTTGTTAGGGTTTTTCGAATACAACAATCATACGAGCCGCCGATACTATGGTACTCACCTTTGCTCACGAAAGTCAGCAATGCCATGAGCATTTCGAAGCTGCTATATTTTTAGTTCACTGTCCGTACAATTATGTTTTCACTAATACACCTAGTGAAAGCATAATTGTACTAGTACACGTGGAATGATAGCAGAGAGCGCGAAAGATCAAAAGTAAAATAGTATGCCTTTATGAGAAAAAGGGTGCATGTACTTAGGTACGCGCGTAAGAAGTTATACTTTATTTTTATTAATTTTTTTTTCTTATTTTTATTTTAATCTATTTGAAAAAAAATCTATTAAACAACATCCTCAAACACGCACATTGGACATCCCTTTTCTTGACATCTTATAAATTCGGTAATTCTCGGTACGGTTCGGAAAGTTCACCTGCGGCTATATTCAGACTCGCCAAGTTACGTCGGTCGTATTCTAATGAGCGATTTAGTGGGCAACTTCATTCTGTTAATTTTGTGTCACGGTGCGCGCGCATCGTAAAATTTCACTCTCATAAATTTTTCATAACGTGCCTAAAAAAGTATAACTTAAAAATTACAATATTTCTTTAGCATAAGGGGAGCTGTGAACATAATTTTTCGAACTTTCACTACTTAAAAACTAAAAACAGAGTTAGCCATTGTTTATCACAAACATTTTCAGAAGTAAAAATTCAAAGTAAAATATAATTAAAGTTTACATTGTTACTTATTAACTATATAATATTTTAGTTTTTTTTTTTTTTTTTTTTTTTTTTTATTGCTTAGCTGTGTGGACGAGCTCACAGCCCACCTGATGTTAAGTGGTTACTGGAGCCCATAGACATCTACAACGTAAATGCGCCACACACCTTGAGATATATAGTTCTAAGGTCTCAGTATAGTCACAACGGCTGCCCCACCCTTCAAACCGAAACGCATTACTGCTTCACGGCAGAAATAGGCGGGGCGGTGGTACCTACCCGTGCGGACTCACAAGAGGTCCTACCACCAGTAAAATGCATGTACCATACTAATTAATTCGGAAGGTGAATAAATACGGCAAGACGGATTTTGTTACTTAAAATACACGCGATTTTCAAGGAAAGTTAAATATGAGTTGATATAATTTAATGCTTATACACATGAACGTTAATAAATAACAAGAAATAACAAACTAGCTTCCTGTTTGAATCGATTAGCTGCATCTTACTGGTGGTAGGACCTCTTGTGTGTCCACCACCCTGCCTATTTCTGCCGTGAAGCAGTAATGCATTTCGGTTTGAAGAATGGGGCAGCCGTTGTAAGTATACTGAGACCTTAGAACGCATATCTCAAGGTGGGTGGCGCATTTACGTTGTAGATGTCTATGGGCTCCAGTAACCACTTAACACCAGGTGGGCTTTGAACTCGTCCACCCATCCAAGCAATAAAAAAAAAAATGGTAACCCAATCTCATACTCTGAGATTAAAAAGATTAAAATTTACGTCAATCCTTTTGAATAAGGATCATTCAAAGAATCTACGGTAATATATAGAGATGATATCTATTAAGCTCGAAACCATTATACGCAGAAATAATCTTTTTTATGGATTTTGACGGACAGACGAACTGACGTCCACCTGGATTTTAACGATTACCGATCGTATAACATTGGCGCATCACCACATATTCGCTATCATGAAACCGAAGCGTCTTTTCATTCTTGGTCGTTTTAGCACTCGCAATAAACGTCTTTGTTAACCACTATGGCTATGAATTAAAAACGAATCGAACTAAACGCTATTTGCGATGTAGAAGCTCTTTCAAGGGTCTTTTGAAATTCGATAATCGGATGAGTAGCTTCGACAAAGCTTAAGCATCATGTATGGGATAAAGAGTGGCTTGTGTGTGTTGATAGTCATGTTGTTCACAAACTACCAGTCAATTTGTAGATCCGTTGTAAAATCACGAACTAGTGATCACACTGTTTTTTCTTTTTAGGATAGAAGGATAACTGGTGGCTCGGAGGCCTTTCCAGCTACACCAAGACAAAGATACTGTTGCAGCACTTGCTAGGGCTAGTATTAGCAAGACCTCTCGGGTTGAGCTACGTGAGGTCAGCTACTGGTTCGCGCGTAGTTGCAATAGCTCCTTAGACTACTTAGAAGGAAAGAAAAAAAAAACTGTTGTAATTATTATAGAAGGTTCACTCGACATTGTTCGGGTCATGCCATTTACCACAATAAAAAGTATCCTATGCGGTCATTCAGGCCATAAACTTTCTTTGTGCTAACATCAAAATCGGTTAAAACATTTTTACCTGCAAAGTGACAAAAATACATGCTTACAAACTTTTAAATTTATAAAATAATTATAACTAAGAAGTAAATATATCATACTTAAGTCTTAAAAAAAAATCAATAACGTACAGAATAATAGGTAGTAGTATTATTTTTTTCCCTACCTATTCTAGTAACCTCGAAGGGTTATTCTAGATTCACCGAACTAGTAGGTGAGCTCATGGGGCTCAAATCGGGAGTGTTGCTAACACTGGCCCTAACAAGAGCAGTGCTTCGCAGAATCTACCACCGGATCGGAAACACAACCCACTGAGAAGATCCGGCGAAACTCAGAGGGCTGTGTCTATGGGTTAATTTACTCGCCGAGCCCTTCGACGCTTGCGACGGGTTCGGCGAGTAGTATTATTATAAAAGTTTATTGATTATCCTAAAAGTCTTGACTGCAGATACCGCTTCCCGCTGTGAGCTAAACGTCGACCAAAATAAGCAATTTTTAAATTGGTTCTTTTTGCCATTTAAAATATCATTACAATATATTTTTAAAAAGGTTAATGAATGTAACAAACAAATAAGGTTCGTAATTTAAGGTTCCAATTGGAACGTTTATCTACTTTGTTACTATCGTGGCAGATACACAAATTGTATAATATTGACGAGCTGAATAATACGAAAATTAAACTTTGCCTTTCTTATTTGTCTTGGCAATATTTCAAAATCTGATCAGAACTTCTCTTTGAGCGGCTTACATTAAAAAAGGTATTCATAAAAGAAATTGTGATTGTACTTTACGAAGAGGGAAAACACGACGAAATGAATATTTTTACGATGTGGAAAACACCGAGTATTGGATGTGAAGTTCCGATCTCCCCGGGGCGAGTCGAGTCGCGTCGCGCCCGTTTCGCACCGATATTTGTGAAAATACTCCGACCTCCCTGAACTTTTGAAGAGGACCGAGTCTCTTCCGAGAAATTCCTTTTTCGCAAATCTATTTAAGCAAGTAAACCCATTTGCCATAATACTTCCTTATACCTTATTCCGTATTTAAGTATCGAGTACTTTCATGTATTTTGTACGGTTGACTTTCTCCAATTATTGCAGATCTTTTTTGTTGTTTAGGATTAGCCAAATGTGCTCATGTATTGGGCAAAATCATAATGATACCATTCATCTGCGTTCTTTATTCATATTTTTATTTGTTTGCGAATGAAAATGATTGGCAAGTTAATACGTTCGTGATGCTAAGCAGTATAATTAAAATAAATTTACATATAATCATAGATTACACACTAAATATATTCGAGACATATAATAAAATCGTAGACTATACTGTGCTTCTCTTTGACATTAAATATTGACGCAAAAACAACAATGCGAGGCATAAAGAATGAGCAAAGGCAAATAAAAATGTTTATTCATCGGTTTATTATTACTTGTTCATAGTAATTTGGGGTTTTAAGAGTGATCACTAGTATGACGTTACATTCTGGGCTTTTAAGCCGTAAAGCCGTAAAAGTAGTTTTAATTTTGTATACGACGAAAATACTGATTTTTTTAATTTTATATATATCAGAGCTTTTAATGATATTAATAGTATTATCGTTAATTGTCAAATTGAGAGTACGAGGCCGAATCAAACCACATTTCACCTTATGAATATGCACTGCATGAATACCGATTCCATTCTTGAATTCGAAAATATTTGCAATTTTCTTGTTTTATTAATGATATTATGATATGTTTTTCTTTATATTTATATTATTACTTATATTATTTCTGACATTTCAAATAATTTTTAAAATTTATGGTCACGGGCGAATGTTACAAAGGAGTGGATAAAGTAATGAATGAAAAATAAAATATAAATATCGTTGATTTTAAAATCACAATTTTTTTATCATTTTTTTTTTGATTCATAGTGCTTTAAGATCACACATCTAATAAATAAAAACGCACCAAGTAAATTGAAAATCGTTTATTCAGCAATACAAAGTTTGAAAAACGAATAAATGCTGGAAGTTGTAGAACGGATTTACCGGAAGCGGACGCGTCGACAGCGGCCGTCGCTACAGGATCGCAGCACGCTTTCATTCATCCTTCACTTACGACCTTTAAGAACTTAAGCGGGCTTTACGTGGAAACTGCACACTAGGTCCGACCTTCTGCTAACATTGCCATCCCCTTCTAACATCCCGCCCAAGCGTATTCCTGACAGAATAGGAAAAACCAAATCAATACTGTCTGGAACACGCCCACCGGTTCAACTCGGTAACTGTGCTTCCTCACTGGAAATTGGATGAAATAAAACCGAGTAAAAATCATTAAATTTGTATATCGACGTTAGAAAATGTGACTCGTGTAAATGTAAATCGTACAAAACAAAAGTCTAAGCGTTAAATTGTTACGACGTCGGTCGAATTATGGCCACATGGTTAGCACGTGGTACACGGTTCACGTTACAATGTTTACCTGAAACCGTCTGACGGTCAGGTGAGAGCTGAGGTTACTCCGGCCCGCTCTATCTATAGCCTTACTACGTTTCCCTAAACGTACCGTACGGGCCGATAGTGTATTTACCGGCTGTTCGAAATTGACTGAAATGTTTGTAGTCTGAGTATGTAAACTCTTAAAATGTAATCTAGTCTCGATAGTGGCGCGGGCTTATTCAGCGAGCGTCGGTGCCGTGAGCCGGCGGCTATGGTTTGCATTTTTATCAAGAATCGACGACAAGCAGCTACATTTTATTTTGCGTGCCATAAATATGGAACCAGTGAAGACCTCTACACGTTGGAAAATACATTTTCATGCAAACTTATCTGAAACTATGCATAAGTAAACAGCAGCGGAAAGGAGACTTCCTCTTTGCTATAGAATAAAATGAACAAAAGCTTTTTAAATAAATAAATAAATATTCAAGATGAGACGATTATAAAGCAAAATTTAGAGTATTTTAATTTCTGTATCTTTAAAAAATGAACTTTTAGCTTCTTTTTTTATTGCCTTTGTAGGCAGACGGGCATACGGCCCACCTGATGGTAAGTGGTCACCGTCGCTCATGGACGTCAGCAATGCCAGGGGCAGAGCCAAGCCGCTGCCTACCATAATTGAATTTGAATTTGCTCAAATGAATATCTACATTGAGATAAATTAGCTCAAAATACCTGTAGCGTAGCTATCATAGAACACAAATTATTTGCCGGATGCCTGAATCTCGCTAACAACATTTTCAAGATAAGTTTGTACATATATTATAAAATTCGGACCGTCGGTCTACCGAGCAATTTCACCAGGTCGGTGGAAGATCTTCCATCACATCCATCCATCACATTTTTACAGCGGAGCCCTTTTATTACCATGGGAAATGGACGAACATGTGGCATGTTTGCTGAAGAAAGGTCACTGTCGCCCATGGACATCAGCAATGGCGAGATCATCCGCATATCGAAGTCATTGCCTACCTAGAATCGACGTCGTGAAATATTGTCATACTTAAAATAATGATAGATGCAATGAGATTTAATAAAAAAATATATATGTACATACCTATTCCATAATGCAATAAAGCTATCATAAATGCTAAAAACATGTCTATATCCGCGCGAGTCACATTTACGTTGAGAACGCGCCTGTGACTGGAATAACATATGAGTTATTTTTCTTCCGCTTTTGTATTCGAAGAGCATCTCTCAATTTATTATGTACCATTAAACGGCATTACCATTCATTATCTAAAGAAATGTTAATCTTTAATCTATTTCATTGAAATGTTTTATTAAGCATACAAAAGTTAAAATTGTTTGTAATAAATAGTTCACAATGTTTTGAGAAACGATCTTCAAGAACTTACATTAGAAACCAAAATGCAGTTTTAATTATCATATAAATAAATAAATATTTACTAACAATCACGTCACGTTAACTAGTCCCGTTATAAGTTCGTAAAGAACTTGTGTTACAGGTACCAGATAACGGAAATAAATGTAAGATTTTTATTATACACATACATATATCCATAACCCTGGAAAAGACATTTATATTTATCACACAAATATCTTCCCTTGGCGGGATTCGAGCCCGCGACCCCCTTATGTAGTGACCATGTCACTTACCACTACACCAGACATATAATATATATATATACCAGATATATAAATTAAAACTGTTCACAATTTCATCGAAGTCAAACCTACTCTTTTGTTATATTTTTAAAAGCAGAAAAGAATGAGCGTTTCATGAGCTCTCGTTATGTCGTGAACAGTCAACACCCGAAATATAAATAGCCGAAATTACAACAGAAGGAATGTATACCAATTTATTTGTGCCTCGACGCAACGCCTGAAGCATAATTAAAATTAGCGTTAGGTGTCGGCAGTCATTAATTACTAAGGGCAGTTTGAGCGTCTTCAACGTTTAGATGAGTAGGGCGAGCGGGCGACGCGCTTTGCTCGACGTAGAATAAATGGGCCGCAACGTCTTATATTCCTTATATTCAGAGGACAGAGTGAACACGCGATCTGAATAAGTTACCGAAGCGGAGCTGTGAAGGCGCCCGGTGATCCCCGTTGTACGTAAAGATTTATTCCCATCTGTAACTGAGATGAGGACGCGACAGTTTTTCCCAATTATAAGGTGTAAGCGCCCCATTTATTAACATCTCGTCAAAGGAATCACGACCGTGGCGATTTTTGTCGATTTTGTTTCTCAATTACGAGATAGTTTAGATGCGTGTGTGACAGCTGATTTTTTTTTGTTCCTTTTTCTCCGATGAATATTTGCTAAATATGAAGTAACTATTCTATTCAAGATTTTTTTAAAAGCTTATGTAGGACTGACGATCGCTGGAGCAGACGGGTTCTCGAGTGGAGACCGCGCAGCGGAAGACGTAACGTGGGACGCCCCCTGGCTAGGTGGTGCGATGACCTCCGCACGGTGGCCGGCAAGAAGTGGATGAGGAGAGCCGCAGTGCCGGGCTCAGTGGTGTGGATTGGAAGAAGCTTATGTTCAGCAGTGGACGACTGTGGGCTGTTGATTATGATGATGATGATGATGATGATGTTATGGACAGAACAAAATATTTATTCAATCCATTTACAGTTTATTTTGCTGAGCATACATTAACCAATCTGTCTGACCCGCAATGATGTTTAACGTTTGATAATACAAACCGAACGGGCAAACTTTCAGGGAACAGCTCGTATTAAAACCAAAACTGATACAGTTCGTTCAAATTTTATCGGACATTTGAAAGTTAAAAAAAGCCGTCACATCTGGAACGAGCCGAACTTTTGTGAGACGCCGGAACTTGAGAAACTTGGACGTTTTGCGACCACCGGATAATTTCTTGTTGTGCACATTGCGGCAACAACGTCATACTAACACGTTATATTTATACTTCAATAATAATAATAAATATTAATAAATATTTACTAACAATCACACCACGTTGACTGGTCCCATGATAAGTTCGTCAAGAACTTGTGTTACAGGTACCAGATAGCGGAAATAAATGTAAGATTTTTATTATACACATACATATATTTAAGATACATCCATAACCCTGGTAAAGACATTTATATTTATCATACAAATACCTTCGCTTGGCGGGATTCGAACCCCCGACCCCCTTGTGTAGTGACCATGTCACTTACAACTACACCAGACGGCCGTTGAATGGTAAATGCCTAATGGTAAACCGTCAAACCAAAACGTCAAGATCAAAACAAAGAACGCTTCGCTTGGCCAGAAGATTTAACACGGCAACGTATACTGTACATTAATCAGAAGTCACGATTGCGTGACCTCAATCTTCATTAGACACAACTATTCCTAAATATCCAGTCGTATTGATGTAATTCGGACTTTTTTCCCTGCCTATTTTTTTCACCTCATACGTATTTTCCTCTGCTTCGCTCTCTAATTAATACTCTCAACACAGGGAGTAGATATGTAGTCCGCAAATATTGTTACTCTTATTTCAAAATATTTCTAGATCCTCCTGCATAATCACGTGTTCTAATCTGAAGAGGGAGATAAACATTACTCCAATAGAAGTAAAGCTTCGACCTCCTCCTATCAAAGGTAGATGTGGGCATTCACAATAGTTTGATATGGGCTGTGAGCTCACTTAAAATTTAGGTTCTAGGCTTAGTATGTGAATCTGTGGACAGTGAGATTTTGAATTTATTTCACGAAAAGTGAAACAAAATTCGAGATATTGGCTTCTCAAGCAAAATATTATCCATAAAAGACTCCACCAATTTCTGTTCATAAAGTTTTAATGAATGCCATGAATTTTACAATTTAATTTCGGTCACGAATAATTACAGTCGTCAACCGTGAGGCACGAAAGTATCATTAACAGTAACCCCCACAGCATTTAGTTAGATAATAAAATTAATACAATGCAACGAAAACTCGGTATTCATTCGAAGCTCACAATGTAAAAACGCGACAACGGAGTCTCCGCAGCCTTAATATCCGCTGTTTCAGACTCGTAACCGGCTAACAATATTGCATTGCGTACGGCACGCGCTAGTTCCGTACTTATCGCGAAAGTTTCAGCCGGCGGCGGACAGAGAGCGAGGGGGGAGGGGGGGGAGGCGCGGTCTCGCTGCACTATCGATCGCGTCTGCTGCACGATGCTACGCTGTCTTCCGCAGATCACTCCTTATCGTCTACCGGAACACCTCCCAGTCGGATTGGAAAACTGGAAACGTTCAACGACACACGCACGCACACTACAGACGGGCCATGCGCTTACGCTCCACGGCGCAAAGCTTGTTTATCTAAGCCCGTTCGCAGTTTATCCCAACGCGACGTCTGTGAACAAATGCTACTTGCAAACAATTTATGTTAACGTAAAAATAATGTACCAATTTCAATAGGACGCTGACTCGTACAATTTATTACACAGTGCATTTTTTTTTTTTTGCTGTAACCATATTTTACCATGGTTTTTCTCTAATTGAACAAGAACATAAGATTTATAGAAACGTTTTAATTTATTAAATTGAACGTATTAGAATATATCCAGTCGTAATCACTGCTAGTAGTGGTTGTCATACAAAATGTCTAAATTAGTATGAATCAGAAATGACCGATAATAGATTAGGTAATACTTGTATGAGGTTCTACTGTAATTTGCAAATTTGTGATTTTAAAATTATCAAAAAATGTTTCAAAGTAAAAAATGAAAAGTTTAATAATCTATATATTAATACGTGAAGGAAAAACTTTGTATCCCTTTTTACGAAAATTGCGCGGACGGAGGAGTATGAAATTATACTTAGTCTGGCCATAAATACTGTTACGATTACATACATTAAATCAATAAAAAAAATTTTAATACATTAAATCAATAAAAAAAACATTACACACACTACCATGTATTTGACGCACACACGCATCCATACTATTTATTTATTGTCAAACTTTTGTTCTTGACGTCAAGTTGAGAATAGATTAAATATTGTCTTTATTAATATTTTTCTATAGTATAGTCTTGGCGAAATTAGTGATTATAGAAGTATAATAGTCTTTGAAAATAGAATCATAATAGTGTACAAACTTATAATTTCAATTAATTATACTCGAATTTCGACTACCGGGCGACCACTAGTTAATGTAAATGTAGCATCATGCCATTCTTTTAATCGTGTATCAGCGTATATGGGGGGTTTCATAACTATTATAATATTCTTGGGGGAACAATATTTAGCATTACTATACTGTATCTAACCATGAAATTTATAACGAACGACCGAACGGAAAATCGCGAGCACTGAAAATATTGTAAGCTGCACTCGTTTCGGGCAAATTAAATGAAAAACGAAGTTTCACCGCGCGGCGGACAAAGTTGGCCACTCAAGTTCCGAGCTCGGTGGAGAGGCGCGCATACAGACTACGCTTCTCCTCTGTGTACATAAATGCATCGATATACATAGATATTTATAATATCAATACTTATTGTGCAATTTAAAAGAGATACTATAACGTTTAATCTCACATTGAACGATTGGTACCCGCTAGGACCATGAGAATAGTAATGAATCTATCTATATATATATAAATGAATTGATGTTCGTTAGTCTGGCTAAAACTCGAAAACGGCTGGATCGATGTAGCTAATTTTGGTCTTGAATTATTTGTAGAAGTCCAGCGTAGGTTTAAAAGGTAGATAAATATGAAAATGCTCGGAATTAAATAAAAATAACAATTTTGTTTTTCCTTTGATGTGTCCCCCGTCGGACGGATTTCTTTTATTTGTTTTAAGTTAATTTTATACAAAAGCTTAGGTCTTTTATTTATCGATTGAGGCACTACGAAGTCTGCCGGGTCAGCTAGTTTGAAATATAAATGACTTATAGCTGCAATTAAGTGAGTAATAGTAGTAGTGAATAACAATAGTGAGAATAGCCATTTAAAATTCACATGATAAGACAGTTACAAGTTGATAAACATTGAACTCCCGTATTCAATTAAGGCGTGAACGAATTGCGACCCAAGTGGAATTAAAGAGTTACCGAAGCCTATCGAATTCACAGCGTGAACGCCACCACCAACTTCGAGACATGAAGTTGTTTGTGAAGTTTTAATTGTATCGCAAAACGACTGTCCCGTCCTTCAGATCGGAGCGCGACACGATCGTGAGAAAAAATAGGCCGAATCTTATTATTATATATTATCATACCTTTAAACGAGCAATTCTTCTATA
This sequence comes from Bombyx mori, assembly GCF_030269925.1. Lineage (NCBI taxonomy): Eukaryota > Metazoa > Arthropoda > Insecta > Lepidoptera > Bombycidae > Bombyx > Bombyx mori. Next base: position 8,559,512 of record NC_085114.1, read on the forward strand.
TATAATCTGAATCTCGGAAACGGCTCCAACGATTTTCATAAAATTTAGTATATAGGGTATTTCGGGGGCGATAAATCGATCTAGCTACGATTTATTTTCAGAAAATGTTGTTTTATTCATGTTTTCAATAATCAACTCTTCCCGACATCTATTGGCGAATAATAAATAATACTATTTTTTTTTAATTGAAGGGCAACTAACCGCTTTAAAGACACAATAAGATGGCATTATCAAAAAAAAAAAAAAAACGAGCAAAGCTCGGTCATCATCTTTAGAAAGTGTTAAAATCACGAATGCACATTGTGGCTTTACATAAGGGCTTACAACGATGAAGTGGACGAGTACAGAGGTCGACCGATTGCCTCTGGCGATTTTCCAAACTATTCGACACCAGTGTACGTATTTGTCGCTTTGTATTGATTTGACTCGGTGAAACTGTAATTCTTGGTAACGACACGTCGACGCTTTCAATGCACACTCTGCTTCCATTCAACGAACTTACATGAGGTCTCTTACATACTTTTAAACTGCTTTCCCGCACCGTTTTAAAGTTTCGCCATTAACGTATACATAGACTGTATTTAAGACTCTGTGTAACGTCTAGGACTTAGTTAAATGGGGAGAGAGGAGTGTAATTGATGTCTATAGTACCAGTTTATCGCAATTTATAATGAATGGTTAAAGTTGAAGTTCACATTTTAGAACCGGCAGCCGTTAATTTACTACTGAAATAAATATGGAAATGTTATGTTTCTGTGAAAATTTGTCTTTAAGAGATTAAGAAAACCATTTTGTAGCTTCAAGTTTCTGGTTTTAAGATCTTTGGCAAATAAAAACTCTAAACTATGGGTTTCACAATACAATAAATAAATAATAAATTTGGCTAACAATAAAAATTAAAAGAACATTTTATTTGGCTCCATTCTGTTGGTTTTTATTTCTATTAATCCATCATATAGACTGGATAGCTTTATTATTCAGCTTCAATTTGAATTTTTTAAATCTTCGTACATAAATTATTTGTTGGTATAATATCCAATCTTAAATGAGAAAAGGACCTTTTTGTCTTTAATAATAGATAATCTCAGCAATGAATGTTCGAGCAAGAATGAAAAGCTAGTTTTAGAAATGTAAATAAATTTAATACGAGGAGGTGTCGAATATTTTTGAAAATTACAATATCCAGGGTTTTTCTTTTTAAATGACTAACAAGATTGACTTATATTGCTCGTCGTGTTCCACGTCTTAAAATTATTATTTGTCAAAACATTTTACAAATAAATATTATATGTAACGTTGATAAGTACGAAATATATTTTAGTTTTTAAAGGTATTTATTGCGTATTAAACAAATAATGAGACTTATGAACCAATCATATTCAGATTTTGGTAAAACGTACCTAAACAAAAAAATATAAATATATAATAGTAATTACGGTGTTTAAATAAGAAAAGACGAGATTGCGTTTCTTCTAAACAACAAGAAACAACATTTAATGCCCTTTCTTCAATAATTCTTTATCACACATTTCACAACGTCCATTAACCGAAAATTTATTTAAACAACTATCAATTGTCATATGACAGATTGACATTCAATCATTCATTACAAATATAATTTCACTAAAACTCAACCACCGAACAACGCAGTTTTAATAATGCTAAGCAAGTGATATTGTGCCTCCGGATATACGAGATACATAAATTAAACACGCTTAGTATGTGCAGAGTAGACATCCCTTACAAGGCAAAACGCATCGGTAATTTTATCCCTGAGGTAGCTCGCTTAACTTAGTGAATATGTTCAGCTTACCTGATATTACAAGATTATCTTAGCTTCCTTTAGTTTTCTTCCCCCTATTATGTACGATAGTGGGCTTTGGTTAAGTAATTTAAATTTGTATGATATTCCTGTTTAACGCTTCATTTTTCACTTAGCACAGTTTTTTCCTGCACTAGGCTGAGGTAGGTTTCTCTGGACTGCTCTCCGATCATTTTGGACGAGGAGATTCGTGGATGCGGCCCTTGCTCTGATGGTGTTCACGGCTAGATCTAGAAGTTGACCTTCAGTGCCCTAGTGGTACCACCTCATCTTGTTACTGGATGAGGCACACAAACTGTTCAAACGGCTGGTGGTCGCTCGCATCGTCCGACAACTGATCGGAGTCGATCCGGTCTGTCAGCGGAGCAGTTCGAATTCAAAGAGGGCCGCTCAACCCGCTCAACAATCGATGCAGTGATGCACGTTCGCAACCTCTCTGATAAGGTCAGGGCACCGTAGCCCTGGCAGTGTCCCTGGATATCGCCAATACATTCAATAACCTAAGCCCTGTTCATTGTCGGTGACGCTGGAGTATCATTGAGTCCCCGCGTATCTGCGTCGGATGATCGGGTTCTACCTTGAGGACGGGTCGGTGGTATACATCAGGCACAGTGGAAGGGCTGCTCCGGCTCCCCGTCGAGCACGGTGCTCTTTAGAGGTCGGTTCTCGGCCTTCTCCTGTCGAACATCTGGTCCTTCAGAGTAACCTTCGCGATCCTTTTCCGGACCTGTGCGCAGTTTCCGTAGCCCATTGCGTTTCCTCCATCCCGGAGAAAGGAGTTTAGTGAGTCTGCTCGTCTTTCTTGCGCGGAGCTGGCTATCGTCATCGGTAGGATCCGAATGTTGGAGGTGGCGTTCGATAAACTCCAGGCCCTGTTGTTTCACGGGGCCTGGAAAATGCTACATCGGAGAGCCTATCTCGTGATTGAAAGCGTCCACGTCGAGATCGGAGCGACTGGGTTTCACTGGATCTTTTTTTTTTTTATTGCTTATATGGGTGGACAAGCTCACAGCCCACCTGGTGTTAAGTGGTTACTGGAGCCCATAGACATCCACAACGTAAATGCGCCACCCACCTTGAGATACAAGTTCTAAGGTCTCAAGTATAGTTACAACGGCTGCCCCACGCTTCAAACCGAAACGCATTACTGCTTCACGGCAGAAATAGGCAGGGTGGTGGTACCCACCCGCGCGGACTCACAAGAGGTCCTACCACCAGTAAAACCTTACCATCCGGAGGACGCAAGTGCCTACAGGACACGGCTGCTTCGACCACTATCTGTCCCTCGTCGCGCGGAGGGAACCAACGTCTGTGTGCTGCAACGAGGACGTGGCGGAGCACACCCTCATGTACTGTCCCATTTTCGCAGAGCAGCGCCACGTTCTTGTCGCGAAGATAGGACCGGACCTATCGCTGCCGACCATCTGGCTACGATTCTTGGCAGTGACAAGTCCTGACATGCAATGCTTGACTTTTGCGAGTCCACCATCTCACAGAAAGAGGCGGTTGCACGGGACAAGGAGAGCACTTATTCCCTCGCGGCACTGTGCCGTTTTCACCAACCCGGGGTTCAGTTGCAGCCGTTCGTCTAGCTCCGACATCTGTGATGAGGCAACCTCTCTATAGCGTACTGACACCAGGATGATGGGACGACGCTTAAGCGGCTGCAGTCCGCGATGCGATCCGCGTTGTTGTCGTCACCGTCGTCGCCAGACCTACTATAGAAGAGCAACTCGGTTAGCGGTTTTCCACGGTCGGGCCTGGCAGGCTAGTTCTGACTCAACGGGGTATCCTCCCGGAATACCAGCGGCACTGCCCAGGCGGCCTGACGGGCCGCCGTATCGCAGATGCCGGCGTCGTTGTTCGTTGACGACTCATCGATTAGGGTCTTCGTAGTGTTGACCGTGGGAACAACTCTACTCTGCTTGAATTCTGATTCCAGGCGGAGATTAGACGCTGGGTGCAAGGGGAGTCGTTTGGTGGGTAGCGCTCTAAAAGCATTCCTCGGCCCGCGGTCCGCACCCACCATCCGCGAGTCGTCCAGAACCACATACCCCACGTGCCTCATGGGCACGGAAACCTCATGTATGAGGTTCGGCACGGCCCGAAAAAAATAGGTTTCCCTGGACTGTCTTCAATCACTGTTTGCTGATGGGTTTAGCACGCAATCGATTAAACGACAGTCTAAATTGCATATTAAAAGATTATGGAAAAATAGATTAACTATCATCTATAATAGAAATATCTATATATTAATACATGAAGCAAAAACTTTGTATCCCTTTTTACGAAAATTGCGCGGACCGAGGAGTATGAAATTTTCCACACTTATAGAGAATATAGAGAAGAAGTGCACAATGCTAATATTTTTTTAAAATAATGGATAAAAGATACATTAAATCAATAAAGAAAACATTACACACACTACTTCATGTATTTGACGCACACACGCATGCTTAATATTTATTGTCAAACTTTTGTTCTTGACGTCTGTTGTCAAATTGAGAATAGATTAAATATTGTTTGTCTTTATTAATATTTTTTATAGTTTAGTCTTGGCGAAATTTGTGATTATAGAAGTATAAAATACAACCATAATAGTGTACAAACTTACAATTCCAATTAATTATAGTCGAATTTCGACTACTGCGGGACCTCTAATTCAAATAAAACAGGCAGTTATAACACAGTCTAAATGTGTATGGGCCACTAATAAACCATTCCAAACCTACACGCTGACTTCACGTTTCCTTACAGTAAATAAACTTCGAATATAGCTTTAAAACCAAGCAAAAATATGGCGTAGAAAAAGTATTACATGTTGTAATTGAAGCTTTGGCAATACTCGCTCCAGCCGACTACGCTGGACCCCAGCCAGGAATGAAGAAAATAATCCAAATTTAACCCATTAATATTTGAGGCCTTTGGAACTACATGTTTGTAGTAATTGTGTTTTATTTAGGCTTAAATTAATTTATGAAACGATGCATTTAAATGATGGCAAATTGTTTAATCGTAAAACTTAGTGAATAGTATAAATAAATTGACTATTTCTGCTGCGAAGTAGGCAAACATTCTGATTTGTAAGGCAGGATAGGCGTTGAACTTTACATATACATGGAGAGCTCATGTTTCAGGGTGGGTTATTAGCATTGTGATGTCTTCAAGCTCAGGAAATAAATAACAGGCGAGCCATGAACATAATCTGATCTATAGAATTAAAAAAAAGTAGAAACCTGATTTTCTTGAGTTCATAATGTAGAATTTATGTTTTGTTTTCTACTCAATGTGTACCTTTGAGATTCCAGAAAAAAAACCTATTGTAGCAGTATGAAAAGATTCATTAATGTATTATAGAGTGCAATGGATAGACATATTATTGTTTTGGGACAAGAAAAACATACGATCGCGATCTGAAAGTGTTCGTATGTATAATAAATGCAACACAATCTAACAAAGCTGTGGTGTGGGCCACAATCTCATGTGACATAGGGGGGCGACTGCCAATTAACAACGCTGAAGATTCTTAATATTTATTACTCATTCTTCAAATTTCTATCGTAGTCACCTGCAAAGTCGTCAAATATTTCTTCAAAGCACGTTCCCTATGGCACGTACGGCACAGAATACAGAGAGAACCGAAGTCCCTTCGTAGACCCAGAGGCTCCAAACGATTCGACTATGGGCTACGGTAGTCACATAATACCAGGAGTAGGTGGAGAGGTTAGCAGGTTCATCCATTTATTAATTTTAAAAACAATCAAGGAAAAAAATTCGGGTTCATCTGTATCCATTTATTTATTATAATGTAAGTAATATAAAATAACTACTTTAACCAAGATAAAGTATTATAAAGTCTCGGATTTTAGTCTTAATTTGTTTCAGTTACGTTACAAAGACTTAGTATAGCTTGAAACATTTATCATCGTTATCATTAGTCAAATCCTAGAACAATACGCCAACGCGCATGCTTCAAAATGAAACTCGATTAAATAAAAAAATTCGTTAACAATTACGTGTGATTGCGATAATTATGAAAGAGTTGGTAGCAATTAGCGTTTGTCGGGCGAGAATGCCCCTCACTCCTCACAAGGGCCATCTGGCCGCGCTCCAACCCTTCTTGACACGGGAAAACCTCACCAAACTGTTTCGCAATGACATTTTTCAAGCCCTCTTTTTTAAAGCAAAAGAACTACGAGAATTTTCGTTATGGAAATCAGGAATTTTAATTATTTTCTTTTCATCCGTTGATGTTTCAGTATCTTAACTTAGTATAGAGAAAAAGAGAGAGAGAGGATATAAATGATATATACTTTATTAAACACGAAAACAGAATTAACATGGATCAACAGGTAGCTTCGTATATTTTATTGATTTAGAAAAGAAGGTCCATAAGCGTCCTTAAAATAAAAACATATAATATTATCTCCATTATTACATTCAATACATCGTATTAATTAAACACGTAATAAATTGTACTATTAAATTCGTATTCTTTCACTGAAGTGCATTTTATTTTTCCTGGTCGCGTAATGATAAGAAAGCACCACGTAAATTTTGCCTGCCAACTTATTATTACAAACACAGAATGGTCACAAATGATCTAGAACCTAAGTACAGTTTTATCACTGTAGTATTTTTACAGACGCCGTTGATTTTATCTTTACTGCCGTCTATTTTGTAGATAAACATTCTGAATTCAAAGGTCCAAGTTCATATTTTCTTCTGCGTTATATAAGTTCTGCGTTGGAAGTATGATAGATCGAGATATGAAATCCCAGACTCGAAATTACCAGAAATCTAACAAAGGTTCAATGCTAGATCACTCAGAGTACTCAAATGATGAATGGCAATCAACTTAATGCTTTTTAATTAACTTAGTAAACAATCATACAGACACACTAAACACTAACACACACACCCATACACACTCTTCACGTTTTAGTGAACGTTTTTTACCTTTGTAGGCCGATGAGCACACGGCCCACCTGATAGTAAGTGGTCACCGTCGCTCATAGGCGTCAGCAATGCTAGGTATACAGCCAAGCCGCTGAAGAAGTAGGTTGAAGGTGTTCATGTCATGTTATATAAATTGTATTTGTGATGTAATTTCGACTGCAGTTTTGACATTTTATTTTTAATTTTTTTATTGCTTAGATGTGTGGACGAGCTCACTGCCCACCCGGTGTTAAGTGGTTACTGGAACCCATAGACATCTACCTCGTAAATGCGCCACACACCTTGAGATAGAAGTTCTAAGGTCTCAGTATAGTTACAACAGCTGCCCCACCCTTCAAACCGAAACGCATTACTGCTTCACGGCAGAAATAGGCGGGGCGGTGGTACCTACCCGTGCGGACTCACAAGAGGTCCTACCACCAGTAATTACGCAAATTATAATTTTGTGGGTTTTGGTTTTATTACACGATGTTATTCCTTCACCGTGGAAGTCAATCGTGAACAATTGTTAAGTACGTATTTCATTAGAAAAATTGGTACCCGCCTGCGGGATTCGAACACCGTTGCATCGCTACGAATGCACCGGACGTGTTATCCTTTAGGCCACAACGACTTCAATTTATAATTAATCTCTTTATGTTCTGTTACTTAGATCACTGACACAATTATCTGGAGTTAAGCGCAAGAAGCTAATATACAATTTGAACGAGTGTAAATTTCAAAGGACATATTTTTTATGTACATATGCTCTAATCGTTTATACGTAATTAGTTCAAAATGGTAGGCAGCGGCTCGGCTCTGCCCCTGGCATTGCTGACATCCATAAGCGACGGTGACCACTTACCATCAGGTGGGTGGTATGCTCGTCGGCCTACAAAGCCAATAAAAAAATATATTTTTTTATTTAATAAATTTCAATCCAAACGTCAATTTGTTACGAGAAAATAAGATGTACGATACTACCCAAACATTAAAAATTAATTACACGTTAAAAATGGAGTAAATTTTATACGCCATTTTAGCGTTTAAGGATATCGATTTCTCCTAGATGTATGTAACATACGCCGTGAGTTGCATATGGTGTGGTACATCAAACGGTATTCAAGTGTGTGACGTTGGATGTAAGCCAAAACACAATGTCTGCACACGGTTACATACAATAATTGCCCGCTACGGGTGTACCTTTGAAAATGGAGACACTTTTTGTGGGTAGTAAATACGTTGCAAATTGCAGGGACGAAACGCAGCATAGACTCAGTAAACGATTTCAAACTACGTGCTATTTTCACGGCACACGGTAGTTCTTTGTGATTAATTACGTTAATGACCGGACCATTTGAATATTTGACCGAATCATTTTGATTGTTGTTGAAAATATGACACAACTTTTTTTTTTTATTTTTACAACATTAATACTTTAGAGCTAGTTACAACTCGGTACGAAATTTTCAAGTTTCAGAGCTACGGAATGGTGTATAAAGATTTTTCCAAACATGGATTGACTCTCTAGCCGTACAGCCTCTATCTTTCAGTCCACAGACGTCCATTGCTGGGCAATATACTCGTATACTTAAAATATCTTCTATAGGCTAATATTTAGTTACAAAGACCTTCAAAACTATTTGAAATAATACAATAAAAGAAATAGTTACCCAAAGCGTAATCTTAAATAGCTTGCCTAGTCATTTGAAAATGTCGTCTTAAAACGTTTTTTTAACTGTGTTCGAAGGCAGATATATTATCATACAGCTCGTCTAATGGTGAGTAATCACCGTAGCTCATGTCGCTGCCTGCCACCTAAAACTCGTTTGTAAGTAAATGATAAAACATAGGAATTATGTAACTCAGATATTATCATAAAAGTAATATAGAAAGCGCCCTAAAATCAAAACTAAGACAAATTTCATACTGTCCGTGCATAGCATAGTATAGTTAACCTCGTTTTATTTTCGGTCCATGAAGGATGGCGGCTCATCCCGCTTCGGATGGAGTACACTTAACCGCAACAGATGGCCGCACACTACATCCACGTTATACGTACCTCCTACATTGTCTACGATAGACGATGGTTCCGAGATGAAGCAAGTTAGACCCGTTCGTTTACCTTTAATCGGACACGCGTATAATTTTCCTTACTTAAACTAAATAGTACTTGCAGTAATTTTTAATAAATAATAGTTTAAAAAAAAACTAACAAAATACGCTTTTATAGAAAATCAGGAATCAAGGAAAAAATCAAGAAAGTGCTTTTCAGGATATTTTCAAAATATTCTACTTATATCTGTTCATAAAATATAGCTACTGATATCATGCACCCGACGCATTTTTTTTATAACAACTATTATTTATTTTTAATTTTTTAGTTGAATTTCAATTTTTAAAATTTTTTTTTCAATATATTTTTTTTAATATCTGTTAATAACTGTCTTAGTGAATTCTCATCGGTCCTTAATAAGTATACCAAATTTCAAGTTAATCCGACGTTTTGAAGGGGGTCAAAATCATGTTTAAAGATTCCTTTACAAACATACATACGTTTGAAGCTAATAAAAGCGTATTAAAAACATTTAAACTCGTTTCACTTAAAGGTTTTTCCTACGTACTGCCAGTAACTTCGAGGGGCTATTCTGGTTTTACCGGGTGCGTAGGCTTACTCAGGAGGCTCAGCTTGAAGGACTTTACTAATATCTGCCCTAGCAAGAGCAGTGCTTCGCTGAATCTACACCGGATTGGAATGGCGACCCTCGTAAGATCCGGTGAGAAACTCAGTGGATTGTGTCTGTGGGTTAAGTTGCATATTGAACCCAATGGCGCATTCATCGAGTTCAATGTGATCAGTGACCGGTAGTTGGAATACCTAGAAGTACCGACAGTGGATCGGAAGGATCCGAACATACATACGTGTTCAGTGTGCTTAGTGCGAGTTTTTAACGTCCTCGATAGCGTAAAAGTTAGCTCATATTTGTATGGAATGGGATCGTTTGCGTACGTTTGCCGCTAGGGGCGCTGTTCCAACTGCATACAAAATTGGGTTAACTTTTACGCTATCGAGAACGTTAAGAAACTCGTACTAAGCACACAGGGCGACGACACGACGACGGCTCTGTATTGCCCGGTCGTCTGGGTCAGGTATGTACTTAAATTAAATAATTATGCTCTAATGTTAAATATAAAATTTTGATAATATTGCTGTGTGGTTTCCGTCCGTAATATAATTATCTAATCTCTGTCTTACGTTTAATCTATTTCAATTAAAAGCCTACGAAATCACTTAGCGAGAAAAATCAGTGCTTTCCTTACAAAACTGAAATGTTTTATGAATACAAAACAACATGAAAATGAGGACATTCATATCTTCACACGTTGGTTGGCATTGGTTGGCGTGCAATGAGACGTGTACGTTCCGTTGCACGCAGCCGACGGCGCTGCATTTCCGAACGCATCGTTCAATATCCGAGGGATTGTTTGTAGAGCCACCCCTTCTCTCCCCGTGCCTCCCTACAGATATCACTGCCTCTAATGGAGCCTGCAGAGACGTTGGGTCTTAGTAATAGACTTCTTTTTAACCTCGATCAAGATCTTAAAGGATGAAAATTCAGACATCCATAAACCGAATCAATCGGATTTCTTTGTGGGAAAAGTAGATTATCTGGTTATGGTACATTCAAACGGCATGAAAAAAGTCTTATTCTTAAATTGTTTTGAGGCTTATTTATTTAATGTCTCATAAATGTTCATCAGCTATGTTTTAATACCCAATTTTACGTCTTAAATTGATACAACATCTTCACAAAATAAAATTAATTGAAATATTGAATGCGTGAGTCTGATGCAATTTAGTGTCAATAAAATAGGCAACGGTCATGGTTGAACCAATTAGCTGTAAATGTATTTAAATAATTACATAAATAAAACAAAAATCTGAACCACGTGGATATTAAAGCTAATGATGCTGTTCTGTACCATTTGAACACCACTATTTCTGAAAACAAACAAGAAAGAAAATCGAAGTAAGAACGTAATTGATTGAAATAAACATAAATAAGTCCAAATCAAAATCATAATTAAAGAACTGAACCTTGATCTGGAAAAAGATAAATTATATCTTCATTATTGGAACTGATATTATATTTAGTTATCTACAGAAACTTTCCAAGAAGTTGTAAAAGTAATCTTTACGGCTTCGAAAGGAATATCTAGACTGAAGTTTAGTTCGTTCTACGTAATTGAGGCGGAGAGATAACTAAATAAATGCGTTAAGCCTTAGGAGAGCCAAGGGTATTAGAACTATTCCGACTACGAACTATCCTTCGAGGCGGATTACGGGAGCCGATGACGGAAATGCTTCACGCCTCCCCCACTTTCTGTTAACTTTTACGTATGGGATTGATAATAAATAAAACATTTATAGTTGTGTTATTTTCTTTACTTTTCGCGAGTCGTAGATATAATGAAAACTATTTTGAAGGCTTTCATTATACAGTGCCAATTTACAGTGTTTTTAATTACGATTCAGCGCCAACAATTGTGTAAGAATGTTTGTATCAGGTTGTATTGCATGTTAATATTGAGCACATTGAGAATGTTTTAAATTATCACTCGAACGTAGAACCAAAGTATGTACACGTCTCTGAGTGGAACGAGTGTGTCTATAATGTAAATGTTTGTTACTTGTTCCTCTAGTTGAAGTTGCGTATTGAATTTCTGAAACGGTCTCGTGAATTCGCGATACCTGCCAGTTCCTATGTACGTTTCCTGACGGCTCGAACTAAAGAACTCAGAAAAAGTTTAATAAAACTGTATATTGGTGTGCAAATTCCTAAGCGTCATAAGTTTAATAATACATATACGATATTAATACGAGATACGAATTGATGTATTATCAAATGTTTAGACTTAGACAGAAATACGAAGCAGAAGTTTCGAACAAAATCAAATTAAAAAAAACACAAACAAAAAGTACATGTCGTTGTGTTATGTATACTTTCCTAATGTAACCCTGAACGTATTAATATAATTATGTTTTTATTATTATTAATTTCTATTAAAGCATCCGTCATATTTTCGGGCACTGCTGCCATTTTTTACAGGAGATGCCTATTCACATTGCCGGAAATTCTAATCGTTTAGGTCTATCTTAATCTGCCCAGATTAGTCTCTCAGTTCCTTGTACTTTTTTACCTACCTAACTGCCAGAAGCCTTAAGAACTCACAGAGCTCAACCTGAAGTAATTTACCAACATCTGCCCTAAAGCAGGGATTTGCTGAATCAACCACCCGATGACAATCACGACCCGCTGAGAAGTTAAGTTGCACTTCGAATTCTTGGTCGCATTCGTAGAGTTCGTCAAGAATAGTGAACGGTGCTTGGATTGTCAAATAGTACTGACAGAGGATCACACTAACGACTACCACTCTACAAACTGCAGAGCTCACTCTACGAACGGCATCCTCTGCGTTCATCTATAGTGCATTTACGGCATTCAGAATTGGAGGTTTAGGCGGTGTTCCATAACAGCTACATCATGCTTTTCTTTAAATGACGTTTGATATGACTCTTCAATGGTAAGCAATGGCCTACTGTGCCTCTGGCATTGATATTTATGTTGTAGTTTGGTAAGTTTTCAGTTTCACGTCCGCTTGATAATAACTACACGATAATAACAAAATCAGAACATTTTTACTTCTTCATAAAAATTTCCCGTAATTAATTTAATATTTTACTGGTGGTAGGACCTCTTGTGGGTCCGCGCGGTTGGGTACCACCACCGTGCCTATTTCTGCCGTGAAGCAGTAATGCGTTTCGGTTTGAAGGGTGGGGCAGCCGTTGTAACTTACTTGAGACCTTAGAACTTATATCTCAAGGTGGGTGGCGCATTTATGTTGTGGATCTCTACGGGCTCCAGTAACCACTTAACATCAGGTGGGCTGCGAGCTCGTCCACTCACCTAAGCAATAAAAAAAAATTAAAAAAAAATTTAAACAAAAATTTTTACAACTATCTTGTGTAGAATATGTCATGTAGAAAATAATGCAGACATTGGCTAGAACCAAGATATACTTTTCATTGCATTATTATGTTACTGTAGCAACCACATTTTTGTACATTAACATAAAATATTTCTTGCTACGTTTCTTTATTTAGATACGATATAAATTTTGAACGTGCAGCTATTACGTTTGTGGGAAGTCTTTAATGACCCGTAGAATCGTTTTTATGATGTTTACTTTGATCAGAGAACAGCATCAAAACGTCTTTTATGGAGCAATAACATCGGATTCGACTGAAAATTGGAAGTCTTCGATGTCAGAATTTATCTCTTTAAATTTTGGTTAGTTCAACGTTGCACAATTCACGTGATTTAAAAACGAAAAGGGAAGCCATAATTGCTCAATTGTTGTCTTCAATAATATAATCGTTTGTGTTTGTTAAGTAAGTAAGTTTGTAAAGAAAGTAGGTAATAAAAAAGGGAAGAGTATTTTTTTAAATTATTATCCATCTGTTTCTTCGCGCGCTTCTCCAGAAGTAGGTACCTACTAAACGTAATCTTGTAGAATTTATAGGTATGAAAGAATTAATTTGAAACAAAATATAGGTACATATTTATTTCATTACAATCGAATGTTGCGTGGAAACGTTTTTGACATTTAAAGTTTGGAAATTTTCTTATATATCGTTTATGGTTAGAAATTACTAAGTAATTATGAAGTTTTAATTCGAAAGGAACTATTTTTGTCTGTTACGTTTTCATGTCGTAGCCACTGAACCGAATTTGACGATATTTCTTTTGGTTAAATTTTGGACCGTGGTTAAAAATTTAGACTACCTTTTTTTTCTCCTACCTATGCTGATAGCCTTCAGGGGCTATATCAGCGTTACCCTGTGTAAGTGAGCTGTCGGGGCACAAACCGGAGGTGTTGCTAACACTGGCCCTAGCAAGATATTCGCAGAATCTACCACCGGATCGGAAACGGGACCTACTGAGAAGATCCGGCGAGAAACTCAGTGGGCAGACTTCCTTTCATTCCTTTGCTGAACATGGATCTCCGCGCACGCATTATACAATGTAAACCACGCGGACGAAGCTACGAGCGGAAAGCCCGTACATTTAATTCGGTGAATTTGTGCAGATTCTGAGCTTTTACAGCTTATGCATATGACTAGTATCATTGTGATAGCTTTGGTGTCAGTTATCCAATACATTCTTCATGGACATGCATGGATTGCGTGGTACATGTAATTCCGAACAACCGCCTCTTAGAATTCTGGTTGATGAGTCCTATTGAAGTTTTAAATATTAAGTGTATTTTATCTATGATTGAAGCAATGTTAATGACCATAGTTCTTTGAGATTTTGTGATATATGTCACAGACAGTCCTTAAAAGGTAAAGAAAGCCTATAAATGGCATAAAGTATTACATGGCTTTGGCCAGTCAAATGACATTAAAAAGAAAAGTAGGTAACGTCGACAACAGTTTGTGAACTTGTAGTAATTTAGTAGGCATTTGAACAAATATAGGTAAACCTATTGATTTAGATAAATACACCTGGTACTTCTGCTCAATATTTAGCTAATACACTTACATTATAGATATATTAGGTCCTTACGAAGTTAGCGTTTTGTCGTACTGACCACTTTGATTTGAAATATCTCCTCTTTGAATAAGAATTCCAAATTCAAATTTATAAATTAATTTAGCTGCTACATTTGAGTTTTCAAAAAAACAGTCATTCATTATTTTTTTGCTTTGGCATCGCTTATTACCGCACAGTGGAAAACGTGAAATAACGGGATACTTATTTACCAGTACGCAATCTACAGTGGCACCAGTGCTGCAGAAACAGCTCTAAGCAATTAAAGGCTATTGTGGGAGCGGATCTATCTTAAAGCACTTCAGAGATAGCTGCAGGCTTCGGGTTAAGTGATAAAACTGTATTAATCCACTTGAAGCAAATCGGGAAAGTAAAAAAACTTGAATCGAACTTGCAAACACGCGTCGACTGCTGTGTTACTTTGCTCAACCGACACAATAATGAAGGAATTTTAAATCTAATCATTACTTGTGATGAAAAGTGGATACTGTACGATAATCGAAAGCGCTCGTCGCAATGGCTGGACCCTGGAGACCCAGCCAAATCCTGCCTTAAACGAAAATTAACTCAGAAAAAGTTACTTGTGAGTGTTGGTGGACTAGTGCCGGTGTCGTTCACTACAGCTTTCTAAAATCTTGCCAAACGAGTACGGCAGATATCTATTGTCAGCAACTACAAACCATGAAGAAAGAACTAGCTGCTAAGCAACCGAGTTTGGTCTTTCGCTCTAAGTCACTGCTGCTTCATGACAACGCAAGACCACACACTTCACAACAAACAACCACTAAGTTAGGTGAGCTACAATTGCAATGTCTGCGACATCCACTGTACTCCCCGGACCTTGCTCCAAGAGATTACCATTTTTTCCGGATTTTGGAAAGCTTACAAGGAAAAAAATCAACTCCGATGCGGCAGTTCAAACCGCCTTCAAACAGTTTATTGATTCTTGCTTCCATGGTTTTTTTGTAAAGGTATCAATGAACTACCTATGAGATGGCAAAAGTGCATAGCTATCAACGATTTATACTTTGATTAATTAAATACATTATATTTTACAAAAAAAAATGACTTTATATTTCTCCCGTACAAAACGCCAATTTCATATGTAAGGACCTAATATTTATGAATATTTATTGCATTAACAAGTTCATTGCCTACATAGTGAGCCAAACCCATATGTATGTATTTCTTTTACAATGTGAATGTCGCCACCAACCCTAAGACGTGAGGTCTAAGTCTCAATTGTAAAATATTAAAGGACCCATCCTTCAAACCAGAACGCAACAATAGTGCTGTCGTAACTGTCTCTCTCTGAAATATATCCTGTGAGATCCCAAGGATTCGCTCTGTGCTTTTTGGCTTCTCAAGCAGAAGATTTCGACGAGCGGACTAACCCTTAGACACCGGACTGAGTTTCTCACTGGACCGGTCGCCATCCCGACCCGGTGGTAGATTTTGCGAAGCACTGCTCTTGCTAGTGCTAGTGTTAGCAAATTTTCTCAGGTTGAGCCCATGAGCTCATCTACCCATCCGAGCGTAGGTGGATTAGCCTCTTAGGTTACCAGCGCATAAATAAGGGAAAAAAGCGCTATAGAACTACCCGTGTAAAATCACAGGATGCACTTACCAGGAGTAATTGCCCAAATTATAATTTTAACCAGTTTCATTTTTGTTACATTATTGCTTAATAATGTAATTCATTCATTAAAATTTTATTATACATTAATATATAACATCTATACATTCAATTTACAGGAAATAGCAGATGAAGATTTGACGAAGGGTGGACGAAGTTGTGTGAATAGTTTCATTTTGTTTCTTTAGTCTATATTGAAATTTAAAAAAAGGTAAAAAAACTGAGCAACAATGACAGAAAAAGCTGTTTGACATATTGAAAAAAGATCTTTTGAGGTTATCTTATTATTTTGTTATTAAAAATTCGTCGAGTACGTACGATACTAATATTTTAATTCCATAAATCCGCTACAGTATTAAACCTAAAGCATTTAAAATAAAAAAAATCAATGGTTGATAATTCTGATAAAAGACCTCAATTTGGGAATAGATATCTGGAAAATGCTGAAGAAGTGTTTAAACACAACTCGTGGTACCGTATTTATTTATAAACGATTTATTACATCAACACTTTACTTATCTTGCGATTGTGAGATCAAGGCTTTGGAGAAAACAAGACATAGAAAAAAGCCCACGGGCGGTGCTAGATATTTGAATGATAAGAAGCATATTCTTTTATTTAATGCTTGGTAATGCAATTTATAAGTTTTTAAAGTAATTATAACTTAATTTTCTTGATGATCAATTAAGTTTGCACCGTGAACACGATCATTTTTATATTTATAAAAAGTTTCGAGTTTCTTGGGTTGGTAGTAGCATCCTATATGTCTATCTACACTTATAAGATAATTAAGAAAAACATTAGATGTATAAGGTCAGATATCCACCAGTTCTATGTTATAATTAAAATGTCTATTCATCATCATTCTATTCATCACTTAGGCGAAGGTCTTGTATCCCAAATATCTCATTAACAGGAAAATAACTGTAAATAGACTAAAACCTATGACATTTCTTGAATTTCAGGGATAATGTGGAATGGGATGAAGACCAAGAGAAAAAAGCACAAGAGAAGGTTAGAAATAATTCACAAGTAACATTCACAGATGAACATTTAAAGTCCTTAGAAGAAGATGCTGATAAACACTGGGATGCATTCTATGATATACACCAAAACAGGTAAGAAGTACTAAAATCACACAGGAGATTTTTAAACTGATTTTTTGTAATGTTTATTATTAAATGACTTCTTTGAGAAATTAGTGCGATACAATAATAATTTTACTATGGCTGCCTTGAAATATATCTCCGACTTAGGTGACGGGGGGATGAAAAGCCACCATCACCCAAAAAATGCCCTATCTGATTCTTGCGAACCCCCATAATTTGGGCAATTTAAACAATAGTCATTACTTGTAAAATGCGATGAAGAGCCACTTAGCCCATAGATACCAGTGAGTTTCTCACCAGTTCTCCAAAGCGGGTCTCAATTGTGATCCATTAGTAGAGTCAGTAAAGCACTGCTGTTGCCAGGACTACTGTTAGTAAGTCCTCGCAGGTAGAGTACAGTTAGCTGATCTTCCAAATCATGTGTAGCTGAAATAGCTCGATAAGGTAGTGAAAAAAAAATTCAGAGGCTAATATTTAACTTTTTAAAATTCTTACATTTGTTCATAGTGAATAAATAACATTATGTAAAAACAAAATTCATAACTTTTACAGCAAATTGTAGCAAAATTATCTCCGATGTTTGCGTAGGAAGAGACGGCCACTGCATTAGTGTTGAGTGGTACCAATTTTTCTAATGAAAAACGTACTTAACAAGTGTTTATGATTGACTTCCACCACACCATTAAAGGAATAACATAGTGTAATAATGTGTGTAATCAACAAACCTACAAAAATTATAATTTGCATAATTACTGGTGGTAGGACCTGCCTATTTTTGCCGTGAAGCAGAATTCGATTCGGTTTGAAGGGTGCGGCAGCCGTTGTAACTATACTGAGACCTTAGAACTCATATCTCAAGGTGGGTGGCGGCATTTACGTTATAGATGTCCATGGGCTCCGGTAACCATTTATCACCAGGTAGGCTGTGAGCTCATCCACCATAAAATTTTCAATAACCAGTGAAGTAATAAACCCAAAAATTAAAACATTTTACAGATTCTTCAAAGACCGGCACTGGCTTTTCACTGAATTTCCTGAGTTAGCACCTGACAATACATCTGCACCTGTACGAGTGTTTTCAGAAACTACAAACCATGCAAACAAACAAAACACAACTCTCAGTTCTACTAGTGATACAATTCGTAACATATTTGAAATAGGTTGTGGTGTTGGAAACACAATTTTCCCAATACTGCAATACAGTCAAGATCCAAAATTATTTGTATATGGCTGTGATTTCTCATCTAAAGCTATTGAAATAATGAAACAAAATGAGCTTTACAATACAGATAGATGTAAAGTATTTGTATTGGATGCAACAGAGGCTGACTGGAATGTACCTTTCAAGGAGAATTCAATAGATATTGTGGTGTTGATATTTGTATTGTCTGCTATTGACCCCCAAAAGTAAGTCACTTTCAAGTTATTCTCTATAGTTTTAAACTCTAACATACTTAATCCTATAATCCTCCTTGCATTGTGTTCCTCAATTCTGAAGGTTTTGACCTATATGAATCACTTTTTTTCGTGTCATGTTCCTCCATCCATTCCTTCTGCCTAGTAACATTGAGGTTGGAGTCCAATGTAATTTTAATTTGATCAGACCAGCCCATTAGACTACAATCCATTGGTCTCTTTTCTTCTACATATGTAAGGAATGCAATAATTGAATATAATATATCTATAAAAAAACAGTTTCATCTTGTTACCATATCCATATAAGACGCCTATGAGAAAAGGTAAAAACTTATCTTGGATTTTCTAAGCTGATCTAATTAAACTATATCAGTTAATCGTTATTATATTTAAAAAAATTGAAGGAGGCTATGTTTGTTACGCATTATTCCCTGCACCTTTTTTAAGTCATCTGGTATTGGTTCATGGTACATGAAAATATTGCTTATCCTGAACAATCAATCATTATCAATCAATCATCATAGATCAATAATTGATCATAGTTTTCTTAAATATCTCTTCAATGTTGTTATAACAATAAACCCGAATTAGAAATGTTTCAAACTTATAACAGAGAAAGAATTGATGCACTCTATGATATTATGTGTTAAGAGTTTATCAATGTATGATGATGAATGCAAACGCACACAAAATTAGATTAAATTGTAGTATTAGTATTATCAATAAGAACAGTAACAAATTTCAATATTCGGGATCAGTGTCCTTGAATAATACTTACAAACATCTCGCCGGATCTTCTCAGTGGGTCGCGTTTCCGATCCGGTGGTAGATTCTGCGAAGCAGGGCTCTTGCTAGGGTTCGGGTTAGCAACGTCGTCAGGTTTGAGCCCCGTGAGCTCACCTACTAGTTAAGGTTACGCTGGAATAGCCGCTCAAGGCTACCAGGTTAGGTAGAGAAAAAAAAAAACGTCTCAACATCGAAAGAATAAAGTAAAATCTCTTATTCGCAACTTCTGTATGGATTCGTATATTTTTTTCTTTATTTTAGGGTTGACTAATTACCTATAAAATTAACATCAGTTATTTAAAGAAAATTTTAATAGAATTTACTGCATAATTCGAAAAGTGGAAATCATGGATATCCGACGTTATGTTATTAATGTTGAGTTAATAAACATAATTATGTTTCAGGATGCCTCAAGTAATCAAGAATATATTCAAATATCTGAAACCGGGTGGATTAGTTGTGTTCCGAGATTATGGCCTCTATGACCTAGCACAACTAAGGTTCAAAAAAGGAAGGTGTATATCCAACAACTTTTATGCACGAGGTGACAAAACCAGAGTATATTTTTTTACACAAGAAGAAATAAATAAACTCTTCACGGGTGAAGGATTCATAGAGGAGCAGAACCTTGTAGATAGAAGGCTACAAGTAAATAGAGGAAAGATGTTGACAATGTACAGAGTTTGGATACAAGCAAAATATAGAAAGCCGGTTTAAAATAAAACTATTTTCTAAAAAATATATTTATTAGTTTAAAAAAAGTGTAACATGTAAATATAACTGCATACCATTAAGTAAGTAATTTTACAATACGTATTTACTTCTTGAAGTTATTTAACACTTGTAAACGTGAAATTGTACGGCTTAACAAAAGTATTTG
Source organism: Bombyx mori (assembly GCF_030269925.1). Classification (NCBI taxonomy): domain Eukaryota; kingdom Metazoa; phylum Arthropoda; class Insecta; order Lepidoptera; family Bombycidae; genus Bombyx; species Bombyx mori. Next base: position 8,579,715 of record NC_085114.1, read on the forward strand.
TCAGTTTATTGACAATTTTGATAGGAGGACCGTTCCAAGTGACCTTAAATTCCTCTATTAATCTTTTTATAAGTAATTCTATTTCTAATTCTGCTATCCGACGCCCAATACAGCTTCGAACGCCAAAACCGAATGGTAGAGTAACAAGAGGATGCGCATTACCGTAATACAGTGGATCTGATTTTTCGACCAACCACCTTTCCGGTATGAACTCTTCGGGCTGCGGATAAAACTTTTCTGACCTTGATAAATATTCGTTTGGGGCTATGACGTCTATCTGTAACCAGAAATAACGATATGGTGACTCATGCGAAATTTTATTCAATATTTTTTACTTATTATTATGCTATGCATTCATTAATGTCAAAAGCGACATGAATCTGAGCGTTATTAAGTTAAAATAAATTAAGAACTAATGATAATATCTTTATAAATAGTGAATCTGGTGATTGCAGAAACTGAGTATGCAAATAGACATAAAAGAGTTTTTGTCATGTATTGAACATAGATAGCTTTGCCTTTGTGCACAATAAAAAAAAAAACAATTATTACAAACATATCTTAAGGTACATAATCTTCAAGGAAACTTCCTCAACTTAAACTTCGTTTGAATAAATAACGCCGAGTATCGTCCACACATTAGACACTATTTAAAAAGTACCTATAATTTTCTCACATTATAATAATGAGAAAAATATTATTATTCATGAGAAATAATTAAATCTAATAATTTATTAATTTTAATAACCTGGCTTATTCTATAAAAGGAAGGTCACCTTAAATTGATTGTTAAAACAAATTTGGCCCTGATCATTTCAGATCATTATAGTAAAAGGGGAAGAGGTTGACCGAAGAAGACATGGAGAACGTATGAGAGAGAGAGAGGAGTGGATGTTGAAATGACGGCTGATATAAGAGAATTAAATAGAAAAATTCGCTATGTCGACCCCACCTAGTGGGATAAGGTGGAGAAAAAGAAAAAGATCATTTCGGTTAAATATTGTAGAGACATCGGTTTTTTTCAATTCCTTATCGGTATTATATTTTATTTCATTTCTTACCCCTTTAGGTATGTAATAGCCGCCAACGATGTGGTCTCTATGTGTTCTTCTCAAATTCGCAGGAACTACATGACGTAGCCGCAAAGCCTCTTTCAGACAGGCTCGGAAGTATCTTTTATAGTTCGACTCTGATGTACGTATTTCTTCACGTAATTTATCCTGCACCTTTTGATTCATCGCTAAATTGAATAGTAAACTTGTCGTTACAAAACTGACCTGTAATTAACTGAAATTTGGAATAATAATGTAAACTAGTATAGATAAATAAGAGTGAAATGACGTCACTTCTGAATATTTACAGCAATACGCATCTGATCAAATCTGAATTGTCATCATTCCGTCGGTCAACATTAGAAAATGCTATCAAATTCAGGCAAGTATCGAAGTTACAGAGATGATGTTATGTCTATGTCATAATAACTGCAAAGGCCCCCTGTGTGCTTAGTGCGAGTTTTTTAACGTTCTCGATAGCGTAAAAGTTAACTCATATTTGTATGGAATGGGATCATTTGCCTATGTTTTCCGCTAAGGGCGCTGTTCCAACTGCATACAAAATTGGGCTAACTTTTACGCTATCGAGAACGTTAAAAAACTCGCACTAAGCACACTGGTGAACGTATGCCTACGGTATCCTCTCGGGGATATCAGATATCTCACGGGGTATTTCGCGGATCACCAGTGAAACTGGTTCGCATTAGAATGGGTTGTATACCTGGGTAAAAGCGGGTAGAACCAATAAACGTTTGTACAAAAGCTCTAGAAGGATGATCATGAAACTGAAAACTATAAAATGGTTAAATTGTCCACATACAGTATCGATTCCAGCAAGCAACATCTCACTGGCCATCATGACGGCGACTTTCTCATCAATGGCTATTAGTTTTTCGAGCACACTTTTCTCCTCTTCAGGTATGTCGTAGCCTCTTTGCTCCAATTTCTTCCGAGCGTGGTTAATGTACATCATACTTATCCTGAAATAATATTTCGATACGTTTCGCGAAATATTTTCATAATTCGTTATTAACGAAACTTATCAAATACCATAAAATTTAATGTTATTATGAAAAAAAAAAACAAAAAAAAACTTTACTTAAATAATTTATAAGCTGTAAAAAAATCCTAACTAAAGGACTTTCACATTATCCGTCAGCAGCACCATCCAATTTTTTTTCTAAACTGTACCCATTTTCAACTGGTCTTGCCAAATAAATCCTAAATCGGTCGCAGAACTACTAGATAGATTGGATTACTTTGCTGATTATTTATATTGCATAAGCAAACCCCTTCAAGTTGTTACATAGATTTACTAAACTTTACTTACTCCCATTGCGTATCATACGCTTCGATGACCATTTTATAGGCTGGCGTTGCGATGTAACGCCAGGGACTAGGCCTTATTTCCAATTTGTAAGTGAGTTCAAAAATATCCCTCGTACTTTTCATTAAACGGCGCGCCGGATGGTCGCTGTCCAAGCTGTCCTTGAGACATCCTAGTCTGGATCCTAAAGCAACCAGGGCGGTGGCCTCAAGAGAAAATTTTGTCAATTCTAACTCAAAATTATCTTTTATGTAAGCATCGTCGTGAGTTATTTGCGATAACCTAAAATTTTAACGCAACGGGATTATTGAAGAGCATAAAAAATTACAAACACAGTTGTAATATTTAATGACAAACGAGAAAAGATACCTTTGGACAAAATCTTGTGCTATTTCATCGATACCGGGTGCGTAAAGCTTCACTAATTTAGGCAACAATAATGCTGGATTTACTTTAGTCCGAAATTCCCGCCATTCAGGACCTTGTCTGTAAAATTGTGTGTGAAAGGGTAATTTAAATTCATAAACAGTTGAAAATTTGGTAAATGCCACTTTCCAAAATTCATCAAAACTCCATCAGATTTGAAGTCGTCCTTCGTGTCGGCCTTGGTATATTCGTATTGAGCAATTCGACTGTGCTTGTATTAAAAGACCGCTGATACAAATGTTTCTTTTGAAATATGTACCTACTGGACAAATTTCACAAACGACTACCATGAAGGAATCATATCGTGTTAACACGTCATTATGGATCCTCCCGATCCATTGACGGTGCTATTAGGTACCACAAGCACCGGTCACCGTCCTCGTCGAACCCGTCGCTTGTGACGAAGAGCTCGACGAGCGAATTAACCCATAGACACAGCCCAGTGAGTTTCTCGCTGGATCAGTGGGTCGCGTTTCCGATCCGGTGGTAGATTCTGCCAATCACTGCTCTTGCTAGGGCCAATATTAGCAACACTTCCGGTTTGAGCCCCGTGAGCTCACCTACATGTTAGGGTGAAGCTTAAATAACCTCTCAAGGCTATCAACATAGGCAGGAATAAAAAATCGTGTAATATAAAACAAACCGAGAAAATTTATAATTTGCCTAATTACTGGTGGTAAAGCGTTATGTAAACCCGCACACTAGTAAGTTCCACCTTGTCTATTTTTGCTTTGAAGCAGTAATGTGTTTCGGTTTGAAGTGTCGGGCAGCCGTTGCACTGTAAAAACTGAGACTTAGAACTCATTGGTGGGGCATTGATGTGGTTTATGCCTACGGGCTCCGGTAACCACGTGACATCAGAGCCGCGAGCTGGTCCACCCATCTAAATTATAAAAAAAATCCAAATTTCTCTACCTACGCGTTTATCAGACCGTGAAGTCCCCCGTATCTCGATTTGCGTAATTGCGTCCTGTAGTAGTCTAAGACTTGAAATCCTGGACGCAATGGATTTGCTTCTTCAGCTCTGTACACCTGTGCGCAAAATAAGCAACATACCGAAAATTATTTATCAATCTGCACAAAACACAGTTCTGCATAACGAGAAAATGTTTAAGTGTAACTTAAATTATCTAAGTCGTGGCATCTGTAAAATGATGTAGTTTCGAAAAATTGCCCTATAAGCCGAGGAAAAGTAACATTTAATTATTTGGCGTGAAAAGCGTCTTGTCATAAATACTTCGAAAGTTCTATGTACAAAGTAATGTGTATCTGACAATTAAGATTTGTAGAATAAAGTCAGAGTGCTCTGAAGAAAATATTTCAGATCAAATATATACAGGGTGTCCGAGAAAGAATGGATAACCCTAGAGCGTTTGGGGACTCAAAATAAAAAAATATTTCTTAGGTAGTATCCTGTCTAGTGCGCGGAAGTCTAAAACTCATATCTCAAAGGTGGGTGGCGGCATTTACATTGTAGATGTATATGGGCTCCAGTAACAGCTTAACACCAAGTGGGCTATGAGTTCATCCACCCATTTAAGCAATAAAAAATAAAAATTTACGTTTATGTTTGGTACCTGTTCGAAATGATCTGGTTCAAATAAAAATAACATCGTTCCCCTTGCGAAAACGCCATCTACTTTTACTAAAGGTCCAAATTTACCTTCTAAAATACCCAGTACATCAAACATATTGGTTTTTGGACCAATCGTACCTGTAAAATAACACATAAATGACATTAAAGACAGGAAATCTGTGTATCTATGCAATCAAAATTACCTATTATTTTTTCCACTAGCATATTATATCAGATTGAATTGGAAGGTATCTTGTCTGATGGCGAGATGCTGTCAAAAAAAGACCCGACTAATAAAATTTCCATCACCTATAATCGGAAGAAAGTGATGCAGAGGTCCTATCAATGGCAGTGCCCCCAGGCCTGGTATTGATTCAAACGGCTTAGGCTTATTAAAAGTCGAAAATTTTCCATTTGCGTAGCTGTAAACATAGTTAACATTAGCAAGATTGGAAAACTATTGAACAAAACAAAAATTTATCAAACTCTTAAAATGATGTTATGAGTAGTCTGCTAACGTGCTATCTAGTCATATCTTGTGATTCTATCAATATCAAAAGCAGATAATAAAGTAGATTTCCAGAATGAATGAACCCTAGTCCATTCATTTATATCAACAACCCGGAATCGCATATTTATTTAATAATTAAAATGAAACGTGCTAAGTACCTACCTACGTATTTCCTTGAAAAAAACTACCTGCCCGTTTATTCCATTCTTGGGTATTCAAAATGGATAAATTAAAAGACTATTTGTGTATATGTCATCTATTTTATTATGTGTATTTTAACATTTTATTAAAGGTAAGTAGCTCTTTTGATAGATAAAATTAGTAGTTTTATGTACCTGCCAAAAATGACCATTTATGACAACTAGTGTTTCGCAATGAACGAGATGCAACTTTATTCAGTAAAACTTCAAGGATTAAGTTCCTTTTTTATTGCATTTTTTCTTTTAAGTTGAATATTAATTTGGAAGAAAAATATATTGCATGTTTTCAATCATAAAAGTAAAATCTGTTGCCAACACAGAAGGAAACTTGAGGTGTCTGTGATTAGGGGCGAACACTATTAGTCTATACATTTTAGCTTCCCTCTTCGTTCATTAAGTTACATATAGGAAGGTGTTAGCCCACTGAGTTTCTCGCCCGATTTTCTCAGTGGGTCGCGATTCCGATCCGGTGGTAGATTCTGCGAAGCATCAACTAGCTAGGGCTGGTGTTAGCAAATTCTCTTAGGTTGAACCCGTGAGCTCACGTACCCGTCCGGGCCTAGCTGGAATAGCCTCATAAGCTACCAGCGAATAGGTAGGGGAAAAAATAATTAGGAAGGTGTTGGTTTATTTTTGAAATACCTACCCAACAACTTTACAAACAATAACCAAAATATGTATTATTACTACTACATAATGCAGGCACTTACTGATAACGCTTATGAATTTGCAACGCAAATACACGTTGTCCACTTTTGTTTAAAGAATACATTAGAAACTGGGTACCTACAGATTTAAACAACAAAATCACTTCGTCTCCGTGTGACAGTCCGGCAAGGTCTGTCGGAATTCTAAATTCTACAATTGAAATTTGAGCTCGATTAGATTAATTTGACCTTGCAGCGAAGTTTGGCCTTGATTTGGGTACATATGAAGCTGTAATCGTAATGTTTTTTTTAAACAATTATATCCCTTAGTATATTATTATAGCATCACACATTTGAAATAGTTACATTAATAGTAACATTTTATTTATTTTAGTAGTCTAACAGCTACTGTGTGTATATCTACTGTGTACTGTGTCGGAATGTGTCCGCTTAGAGCTAAAGCCACAAGTAACGCGTATCACAGCGAGTATATAATTTTTATTTATGATAAAATCAGTACATTTTCATACTGAAAAGGTCTGGTAGAAATCTACTGTGTTCAATAACTGCCAAAAGATGATACAATTATAAATAAAAATATAAAAAAAAAACCAGAAATCAGTAGCTAAATTTTTTTACTAGTAGCAACACTGAATTTTTCGAAAATCTGAGTCTGGCTTTTTGGCGGGAATATAAGAAGCGAGGTCGTGTAAATAGTTTTATTTCGTTAGTTAAATCTTTTTCAGGTATTAACGTGTCATAATGATGGATTATTAACGACGAAAGTGCACAAGTCTCAAAAAACTTAACTAAGTCGCTGGCCGTGTCTTCTTGTGCTCTTCCAAAAAGTCCACTGAAGTCTCATTAAATACTCTCATAAAATATCATCTCGGCAAATTCAATTTCATTCCATCTTGTATTTCTTAGAGTAATGAACGAGCTCACGGCCCACCTTAAGTGCTTGCCATACGAGTATGGCCATAGATATTACGTGAATTCCGGCCTCTCTTGTTTAAGATGCTGTACGTACAAGAGGTAGAAATCTCAGTTATATTGGTCATAGATCATTATACACTTAATAATTAGTTAACTGCTATCTCAACCTTTAAGCCGTAATGCATGACTACTTTGCGACAGAAATATAGCGAATGATGGTACAAAACCGTGCGAGTTCATCAGACGCTCTATCGCCAGTAACTATGCCAATTATGATTTTAGCAGGTTTGATTATTATCAAACGAAATCTGAACAATGCTTAGGTGCATACCTAATAGGTACTATTTTTTTTTTTTTTTTATAATGGCAATCTGCCGATAAAGTAGGTACATGGAGTTAATAAGTACCTACAACTGGAGTGCTGTCTGATGCCGAGAAATCGGTCTCGAACAATGAAGTAGGAAACCTATGGAAATGAAACGTCAACCAAAATTTCGTGCCACTGTGACGTCATCTGGCCACAAAACATGGCGGCTTTAGTGCTGTACAAAAGATTTCAATGTTATCAGGTTTTATCGATAAACGTTCTTGGCTCATTTTATTTTAAATATTGTTGAGTATTATTTATTTGTAGAATTTAATGGGAAGTAAGTAGGTATATTGTTATGTGCAAATATGATATGATTTAGATGGGTGAAATCTAAGACAAGTTCGTCCTTCGAATTTGCCAAGTAAACGATATGATGATTTTTAAAAGTTGCTACACTGATTTTATAAAGTTGTCGTTTGCCGCAAAACATAAAGATATGGCGTAGTTCAAAGCCATCAGCCCATTTCTAGCATGCTAAATGTTATCGTATTTTGAGTACGTGTTTTTCTTAGACTATTACAATCTATTTTAATTGTTTTGCTGACTCTAAAGTCCGTAACATACTACCGCAGCGCACCCCAAGGAAGGTGCGCCGCACCATTTGAATCACTTTCGCTTGAGAGTGATTCAAATTTTAAACTTATCAAGGGACCGCGTGAAAAAAAAAACACCTACAGAACATTTATTCATTAATTACAAACGTCATTCCTTGTGACTTCCTCTCTAAAATCACTTAATTATTAAAAATTTAACAAATTTACAATAGTGTTTTACTCACTGCGGAATAAAACTATTTTATTTAAATAGTTCCGAAGAGATTTTGTCGGTAGCCTTTTTCCCGAAATATCTAAACAGAATGTCTAAATATGTTTTGATGACATATCTTAAAGTGGTATTTATGATTAGTGTCATGATCAATAGATTCCGACCGAAAAATGGATTTTTCGGATGAGGGCTCCATAATGAATTTAAATACATATAGATAATAGTTTTAGGACATCGACTTTCTTGAGATCCTATAAAATACGTTTTAATTATTATTTTTGTATGTTTTAAGCATGATAAATTATGAAATTTTATATAATCAATCATATTAAATCGATATCATAGTCAATAAATAATGTACAACCCAAAACAGACGGCGAACTGACGTGACAATGACATTTGGCGCGCTAAACATGGCGGATTTTCGGCCTCATTAGACGGAGACGGAGATATTTACGTATATTCATGTTTCATTTTATGTACGCACTGAAATACTGTTATATTGTTTTCCTGCGAGTTAAAGTGCTGAGTAAGAACGAGATAGATATATGTTTATGTATGTGCCTTCAAAATGGGTGCTATTTATATAAGCAATTGTACGTATAGAACAATATGTCGTGTCCCTACTATATAGGTCTATGGTCTCGAAAGAGAATACTTTTTGGTCGCGGTGTCCTTGTCTAATGTGGTGACCATATAAAATTTATTTATAGGATAAAATTATACACATGCATCAGTTTTGAATTTACCTTAAGTAATTCTGTGTAACCCTATGTAAATACAAAACACGTGCTTGCAACGTTTTATTTATGTAAATTCAATTCTAAACATTGCTTCGTCGTCATGGTGCCTTTTTTCGACGGTTTTTTTTGGAAGTTGCTGCGTTGTCGAAAATCTAGCACTGAGTTTTATTACAAACATCATTACCTCAGTGCTATTACTTAAACTTCCTCAAACTCATGTTTAACGTCCGAATACTCAACCGCGACTTAAATATTATGTTGAACTTAATTACGCAATTCCTACTTTAGTGTACTGGCTAAGTGGGCCGTGCAAATTAATATTTGACACACTGAGTGAGACACTGCAACACACATGGTCTGCGCGTATCGGGTGCTCTTTTCCTACATTCACATCTTCAATTGATTTAAAATTACTTGTATTTTTACTTCTGTGCTATTTTCATGACACGTGTATATTAAGTCTACTAGTTACATTTTAGGAAATAAAACACAATGGGTAATAAAATGAAATGAACTGAAATTCATTTATTTGTTATATGTAGACAATTAAATAACTCTTAAATGACAAGTCAATACACATAACACAATACACATAGTACTTGATCTCTATTTACAAAATATTGGTTATATTATTATTATTAAGTTCAGTAAATTTTCTGTAATCTTATAATATAACATTTCCTCTATTTATTTTTAAGTAAATTCTTTTTTTTCAACGAAATACATAATTTATTTTAATCAATATCTAAGTGGACCATGAGTATCATTAAAATTTCGCAATTTAAATTTCAATTCAATTAAAAATCGCCATTTTTCTTTAATAAATCTAAAATCGACTTTATATTTACAATCACTATTTCACGACTTTTAAGTTTTTGTTTCAATACCTTAACATCTTGTCGTAATTTTGCTTTTCTCGGGGTATTTTTTATTTCTTGCGTTTGAGTACTTGATTCTTCTTGTTTGACCTTTTTAAAGGACATTTTCCAGAAATTCCAACGTCATATTTACTAGAAGATCCTCCTCGTTCGCTTAACGTCAGGCAAATGATATACATGCTTGCGTGCGACGCTATTCAATACAATAAAAAAAGTTCAAGAAATACCACGTGATGGCTCTTATAATATGAAAAATACATTGCAAAATTATAGTTTTCACGATTGTTTTTTCAAATTTAGTATATGACATAGATTAAGTACAATTTACAAGACAAATGGTATTAAATATTATAATGAGAAAAAATATCTCACATTTTAAAAATATATGCTCACACTAGTAAAAATTTATCAATGAATCTGACATATGGAAGGATATTCCACAAACTGGAGAGGATTCTCGCTTAAAACCACTTATATTAAAAGTGTTCACCATGATTACACGGAAACTTTCACGATTTTCGAAAAAAAAACAAGCCACAAGCTGTATCAGTGCCATTTTAACTTCGCACTACAAACGTAAATAGACGCCATTTTTATTTTAATCCATTCATAGCTCTTTTTTGGTGATGCCAACAATTAATCTGGCTTCCCACCAAATTCAACATGAAAACCATCAGAAATCTACGTACCTACCATTAAATTTTCCATTAAACAGAGTTCTTATTAATATAAAACAATATTTTTTTTGTTAATGAGCTTTATTAATATATGATGTTCTATTAAAAATCAATATTTATCATATAATCAATACTTCTTATATAATTTATTTTAATAAATTGTCATCATCAGAAACTAAATTCACCATAACTTTGTACGTTTATGTTGAACCAATTTAATTTTTGACGTTGATGGAAATTCTAAATTGTCGCAATATTTTCTAGTTAAGTTTAAGTCACATCGTTTAAATAATATGTATTTAGATATATTATTGTCATAAAATGTTTAAAATCCTGTAAAGTGGATTGATTTTAACCTTTTCAATAATTTTCAACAACGCCCAAGCTACTAAAAAATCCACTAACCACTAAAAGCCATTTTTGATAACTAAGACGGGGGTCCAAATTCCGAGATTTTATGGAAAATCCTCTAAGCTAGCAACACTGCTTTTTGTTTGTAAAATATGCGAGAGGGACACCACCACTTAATAATCATTCTCTTTTCAGACCGTTTTTCCTTACATCTTTTGCTATTTAAAAATAAACTTTAAGCCATAGAGATAAAGTATATTTTTAGTTTTTATGTCAAACGAAGTAAGCACTCCAGTTAGAATAGTAACTCTATGAGTAGGTACTATAGGACCAGAGTTGACAGCTGTCAAAGTTACGTATGTAGGGATGCACCAAAATTCAATTAATAGGTATTGAGAATTGAATCCGAGATATGATTAGGAAACTATGAATTCGCAATCGAAACTTAAAGGCGCAATAATTAAAATTAGGTTGATTGTAATAATTATACTGATTAATGGTGTAGCCTCAATTGGCATCTGAAATTTAAATACCGAAGTCCCATTGAATTGATCGAATTCCAGGTTTTTTTAGGGACAAAGCAGTCCATGTAGGCGGTAGCCTTTCCAGTTTCACCAAGAGAACTGGGCAAAGTCGTGCTCAGCCCAGATAAAGAAAAAAACTGCAACTGAGGGCAATTGCTTCTAAATCTATTATCGAAACAAAATCGCGAAGCACTAAGAAGATCTCAGCAGGCTGACGTTATGGGTTAGATTTCATATCAAACTCTGACCAGGGACTTGCTGCCCAAGCTAGAGCTGCAGGCGTCTAAAAGTTGTGATATTAAAGGATTAAGTTAAGCCGTAAGGACGTGGTGGAGTTTATAGATAATACACTTAAGGTCGAGTTCGATGTGGTTTGCGCAATAGGATATGAGGGAATTATATTTAAATTTACGAAATAATACTGCTTTCAACTTCAATTTAGTACACTATCGCTTTTCGGATTCGCGAGCACTTCATATACACTGTGCTTAATATTTATTAATCTTTTTTTATAATTATCAATGTACATTATTAATGATTCCAGCTTTGATTAAAAGCTTGGACTGACACTACGTAATTCATTACATAGATATCATAGTTATTAATGCATTATACTAACTGCTGTTTCAGTAAAATTTGATTTATTTGGTTTATAAAATCCCGTTACCGTTGAACACCAGGTAGACCATAAGAATGTGCTCCATACCAAGATAATTAAAAACAAACAATTCAAGGTACATATAATCACAATTTACATTCACAATTGAAAAATATGCCAACAATAAGTGAGTCGATATTCCATATTCGAATTAAATTTGGTAGTATAGCATCTTTGTTGATTTTAAAATCGCTTACCAATCCCTACTCAAAATTGACAGCTGAAAATGTTTTGATGAGGTTAATGGACGTCAAAAATAATAGTTTTAAATTTGTATTGACAAACATTTGATTAGAACTTTCACATAAAATACAAATATGTGAATACAGACGGCAGATCATTAGACTACCATGTATACACTTCCTGCGGTCTCTTTTATCCTTTAACTGTTAGATTAGTCCACGCGGAATTCTTTAAATTGCAGTTCCTTTGTCATGGGACATAGTTCCGCTACAACTATCGATCGACTTAAAACTAGTAGCTTCCCCTATTAAATAACACGAAATATTGCACCAGTATAGATACATATGCAGAGAAAGAAATGTATTAGTTTATTCAAGCATAAATACAAGTGTAGTTACAGTATAACGAAAGTGCACAATTGCTAACGTGTTCATTATAATAAAATTAATGTTTATGTTTGTTAGTTAAAGTGTTAATGTTGTAAAATGAGAAAATATTGTTTCGTTGCATGAAACGAAATAGTTCCTATACCTTTATTTCACAAAGGTCACGTCCATGTATTGTTGTTCGTTTCTGTAAGTACCTATAAATAATTTTCGTAAAAAAAAAAAAAGTACAACTCTTTATTGAAAGTAGTCGCTTTCATTGCTTCTATAGTTAATGATAATTACAAGTTTAAATTAAGTCATTCAAGGGATACCATTTATTAATGGCTTTTTTTAATTATAAATTTGTTCATTTAAATACATTTTGAAGAATTTTATTATTTTCAGAAACCATATAATATTTAATACGTCGTAAATGTAAGTTTTGTGAGTGTGTCTAATTTGTGTAATGAATATAATCCTGAAAACTAAATATGATATTTAAAAAAAACTTTACTTAATTCATAGTTTGCTTTTCAAACATTTACATGAAGTGTACTAAATTTAATAATCCAATAACTGTTGCACATCTCCAGTAATGAAGTACTAAAACATAGTATTATCAATGGATTATTCAAAAAAATTAAAAAGAGCCTTCATTATTTTATTAATCTGTTTAGTACTGTTTATATTTATTGGTAAACTATAATGGAATTCAATACAGCAAACCCAAACAATGTTGCTAATTAATTTTTTCAGAACTATGGATAAAAATTGTTCACTGAATTAAACTTCAAACATACAACTTGTTTTATCGTTGTGTTGTGTATCAAAAGTGGATAAACTTTGGTCCCACTATTGACTGTGTAATATGGTATAATAGGGCTAAAACTACAACTGAAAGATTCAGTTAATCTGTCTAGAAATGAGATAATGATGTTGAGCAATCAAGTCCTTATTAAATGTTAATTTTTTTATATTGAATATCTATATTAATAGGTTGCTACAGTGATGATGCAAAGGTTGCTGTTCCTTTTTACTGGTTCTTAAAATATTCAACATATACATGTTAATTTGTTTAAAGAATATAATATACAGAAAACAAATAAAGCTTTTAAAGGTAAGTAGTCTAAAAATGTTGACAATTTCAACAAAAACTTCACATGCAAGTCTTTTATTTGTTTGACAAGTTTAATTTTTCTTGAGTTATTTGTCACTAAAGCATGTACTTTGTGTGTTTTCAATAGTATTCACTATACATCTTATGAAATGAATGTTACAGATAATTTTACTAAACAAGATTAAAACAAATTTTCAAATACATTAAAATAGAAAGTAAACAGAAATTATGAATTCATTAATTTGTAGACATATTAACTAATTTTTAAAATAAGACTTAGAGAAGATTTATGCCTGCTTGGATCATTCAAAAGGATCATTCAAAATCATTATTTTAAAAACAATAATATGTTCTGATTCGAATTACAAAAAGAATATTGCAATTTTAATGTAATTTAAACTTTGATCTCATATAAAAAGTCTTAACTCACAATTTATGGTCTATGTGGACTTGTAGTTTCAGCTGAAAGTTCCTGTAACCACTTTAACCAAAATTTGAAACAACAAACACACTTATAACATTTGATACCAGTGCTATTTTGCATTTGTTGTTCGTTAATTATGATCTATTGCAGATTTTGTTGTTAGTATTTTTGTATTTTATAGCATAAATTCTGCAATTTGCAATAATTTGTATAAAAACAAAGTGATCTAGCAACATGGGCATCTCTGATATCCATGAATGACAGTGATCACTGATAGGTGGATGGTTTAGGATTGTTTATTTGCCTTCACAGGAAAAACAAAAGGAATATATGAAGCTATTTGGTCATCATTGTTTTATGTGTTCAATATTTTTAAAGACAGTGCAACAATCTATGCTACTACTATAAATGTGAAAGTTTGTACGTTTGAATTTATATTACTCAATGATGCAAAAGTAGCTGACTGCACACATAGATTATTTATAACTTTGATTAACACATAGAAACTTATTATCATAGAAAATTACCTAATCCAATGTCCTGTGGCTGTTATAAAAATGCAACTATGTGCTGACAAACTGATGAATTAATAAATCAGCTGGTAGTTTATGAACCAAAGAATATCACAATCAATGCTCTATCTCCGGGCAATGCATTAATTATTTCTGACTTTCAAATTTAGAGAGGGTGAAACAGTGTGCCACATTTATTAAGCCATAAGACAAGATCTACAATCATACCAGCAAAAAACCATCTGAACTGTGTACACATAATTATAATTAACTAATAACAATAAAACTTCTATTGCAACAATAACTGCACAGATTATGATGCCTGACTTTTGTTTTTTCATTCCTTCCTTAATAGGTCATCATTTATTAGTTTGTATTGGTTTTTCCTCATCTGTATCCATAGCCAGCTTAATAGCTATGTGGTAGATATAAACACTGAAAATTAATAGTCAAAAACATTGTACATTATTTTCTATTAATAATAAATAGTTTGTGTATTGATTTTGTGTACCAGTGTAATCAAATATTTATTGATTTTGCTGTAAGTTCTCGTTTATTTGTAGTGTTTTTGTTTATAAATTTATTTTATGAGTATTACTTGTATGATACGACAGCTCACGGCTGGGTGTCGGGATGGCGAGCATGAGTTCCACGCTCGTCGAAACCGTCTCCATCAACTACGAGGACTTTAATGAAAGTTTCCTCACATGCGGCACATGTTTATGTTAGTACACATCATTTTTATACACATGCACTCAATATAACACCGTGGTATAATCGTCGTAAATGTCTGTCTGTCTTTAAAACGTAACTTAAATTTCACTTTAAGGCACTTATGATGGAGGCGAACACACCCCGAAGCTTCTGCCGTGCTCACACACGGTTTGTCTTCATTGCCTAACGCGCATCGCGGCTTCACAGACACGGGACGCCGGCAGCTTTCGATGTCCGATTTGTCGCGAACTGATCACAATACCTCGAGGAGGGGTACCGGCTCTCCCGCCTTCGTTTCTCGTCAATCAGCTGCTCGATCTTATGGCACGGCAACGCCGAGAGGTTATACCGCAGTGTAGCTCGCACCCAGGCAGGGAGCTACTTTTCTGCGAGACATGCGATTGCGTTTTTTGTCGTTACTGTGCCGATGGACCGCACAGCGACACGCCGTGTGACCACACAGTTGTACCGTTTTCGATAGCGTTGAAAAGGATGTCAGAAATATTGCTATACAGAGCCAACGAGTGCCTGAGCAAATTAGGTTCGGCTAGGGAAGCGGTAGCAGGTGAATTGAGGAGATTGGAAGCGGCTGCAACTGCGGCAGACGAAGCTATTGATAGACACTTTGCGGAACTGAGAGCGGCACTAGAGAAGAGGCATAATGAATTAAAGTCTGCCGCCGCAGCGGCTGCCAGTCACAAACGAAAGTTACTCGAAGAACAATTGAAGCTGATTGATGCAGAGAAATCTAAAGTAAGTACCTAATATGTTATTGTCAAACTGTCTTGTTTTTTTTTTTATGATAGAAACTAGTTTTGCATTGTGAAAGTGAAAGGATTCTAATAATGCAAATTCGACTGTCTGTATTCAAATTTAGTTTTCTTTAAAAAGTTTATTTTGTCACGAACAAAATCAAATGAGAGGACAAAAATGAAAGGAACCAAAACTCTATAGGCTTAGTAGCCATTTTCCATATTCATCGTTGATCACGTTAATGGTCTTTGTTTATCATCTTACCATCAGTATTATACACAACTTCAGTATTTCATTATAATATATTAAGACATACAAGAGGCAAACAAAATCACGTCCCAACAATATTAAGCGCACGTCGTAGTCCATTGATCACAGCCCGTATGCCACTGTTCATATGGAATTAGGTATATGATTATAGTTTTATATTATTATTGATTTCCTGTCTAAGCCAGTCCACCTGTCTAAAGTGAGCGAACTTTCGGCACACCTGGTGTTTAGCGATCACCGGAGCCAATATTTTTTTTTAATTTTTTTTATTGCTTAGATGGGTGGACGAGCTCTCAGCCCACCTGGTGTTAAGTGGTTACTGGAGCCCATAGACACCTGCCACGTAAATGCGCCACCCACCTTGAGATATAAGTTCTAAGGTCTCAGTATAGTTACAACGGCTACCTCACCCTTCGAACTGAAACGCATTACTGCTTCACGGCGGAAATAGGCGGGGCGGTGGTACCTACCCGTGCGGACTCCCAAGAGGTCCTACCACCAGTGATTACGCAAATTATAATTTTGCGGGTTTCATTTTTTATTACACGATAATATATAGACATTACAACGTTTGAGACGTTACTTTGAGACGTTAGCACCGCGTTTAAATCATATGTCACAGTTGTCCTACCATACCAATTGATATGCATAATATACTCGTGCGGCTTGTAATACGCCACGCGCCAGTAAAGAATCCTGGTGTTGAGCGGTCACCGGAGGCCATATAGACATCACAACGTTTATACCGCCTCTTCCTTTGAGACGTTAGTACCGCGTCTAAATTATATATCACAGTTGACCTACCATACCAATTGATGATTTGCGGATTATAATACGCCACGCGCCAGTAAAGAATATAGAAACCGGTCATCGTTCTCGTCGAACCCGTCACTTGCGACGAAGGGCTCGACGAGTAAACTAACTCTCAGACACAGCCCACTGAGTTTCTCGCCGGATCTTCTCAGTGGGTCGCGTTTCCGATCCGGTGGTAGATTCTGCGAAGCACGGCTCTTGCTAGGATTCGTGTTAGCAACGTCGTCAGGTTTGAGCCCCGTGAGCTCACCTACTAGTTAAGGTTACGCTAAAATAGCCTCTCAAGGCAAGCTTAGGTAGGAGAAAAAAAAAGAATATTAAATTAGTAAAAAAAAAACGCCATTTCAGGTGGAAGCTGAGTGTTCCGGGTTACAGCAACAGGTAGAAGTGCGTGAAGTGAGCAGCAGAGCGGCTGCTTTGGGCGCCAGATTGGGTGACGCGGCTGCATTGGCCGAGCCAAGAGAGAACGCGTTCTTAGCCGTCGACTTCGCGCACAACGACGCTCAACAACGCTTCGTGGATTCTCTCGAAGTGCTCGGTCGTGTCAGGACCAGTACTACTTTCCCAGGGCTGTGTTCGTTACAACTCGGTGAGTAATGATACGGTATTTTTTACTGGTGGTAGGACCTCTTGTGAGTCCCTGCGGGTAGGCACCACCACTCTGCCTATTCCTGCCGTGAAGCAGTAATGCGTTTCGGCTTGAAGGGTGGCGCAGCCCTTGTAACTATACTTGAGACTTTAGAACTTATATCTCAAGGTGGGCGTCGCATTTACGTTGTAGAGGTCATGGGCTCCAGTAACCACTTAACACCAGGTGGGCTGTGAGCTTGTCCACCCATCTAAGCAATAAAAGATAAATAAAAAACTAACGTTGCACTGACAGTAATTGTAGAATTAGGAGAATTGCTGGTATAGGAAGCGGTTGTTGGTAGTCTACTATACCATGCGGTCCATGCTATCTATGCTATGATCGAAAATTGTGTACAAATTTGAGTTAACTTTTACGTTATCGAGAGCATTAAAAAACTCGCACTAAACACACTGATTACGCATTTCAGAATCATCATGCGTGTCTGGTTTGGAAGTGGTGGTGGTTCTCCGCACCGTGGACTATCACGGTGAGGCGCGTAGCACCGGCGGGGACCCCGTGACGGCGGCCGCCACGCTCGACGACGCCCCTCTGCCTTGCACCGTCACCGATCTGGATTCCGGACTCTATAGGTTTGTTGGGGACCGGCGGGTGTCCGAAGCGAGGACGGACCCCTTCAAATGGTTTTTTAATCCCTTGGGCAAATACGTCTTCGCAATGTGCCTTTCGATCACATCTTATTATTTCAAGTGTATAAATACAAACTTGTGAAATAGAGTCGAAATTGCGACATTTTTCCGAGCGACTCAAGTCACTTTGTGAGCCATAGTTGAAGTTCATAAAAACGCTTCAATTAAGATTCGTATCGGTCCGAAAGTTAATTTAACATATTTTGACGTTTTTAAAGTTTGAAAAGAGATCACGATTTACTGGTGATAGGAACTCTTGTGAGTCCGCACGGGTCGGTACCACCACCCCGCCTATTTCTGCCGTGAAGCAGTAATGCTTTTCGGTTTGAAGGGTGGGGCAGCCGTTGTAACTATACTGAGAACTCATACCTCAAGGTGGGTGGTTGCATTTACGTTGTAGATGTCTATAGGCTAAAAACAGATTTGAGCACTGTTTTGCTTAATTGAATTAACGCTATCCGCGTCAGTTATCGGTTTGGTGGCGTAGGATCTCGATGCGTCCGTGGAGTGCGGGCTCGGTGTCGGTGCGCGTGCTGGTGTTCTCCCGCGCCGTGCGCGACTCGCCGCTGCGCGCCGCCGTGACGTCACAAGCCGCGCCGCTGCGGGTGTGGGGCGCGCGGGGGAACGGGAAGGACCAGCTGAGCCAGCCCGTCGCGCTAGCCAGGTACCGCCAGAGGGTCCGATCGGTTTTTCTTCTACAACTTCTTCACAGTAGTAATAGTATCCAAGCCTGATCATTTTATTTTATTTCCAAGCTAAATGGCTACCGGATTCTATAGACATCACATTTATATTACTTAAGCTCATTCATCACCTAAGCTCATTCAAAAAACCCAGTGCCAAATAAAGTGTACAGGTTTGTATTGTACAGGCTAAAAAGTTTGAGAGCCAGTGATCTAAATTAGTTTTTTAATCCTACCTAAGCTTATAGCCTTGAGAGGCTATTTCAGCGTAACCTTAACTAGTAGGTGAGCTCACGGGGCTCAAACCTGACGACGTTGCTAACACGAACCCTAGCAACAGCCGTGCTTCACAGAATCTACCACCGGATCGGAAACGTGACCCACTGAGTAGATCCGGCGAGAAACTCAGTGGGCTGTGTCTGAGGGTTAATTTACTTGTCAACGGGTTCGACGAGAACGATGACCGATGCTTGAGGTACCTAAAAGCACCGTTAGTGGATCGGGAGTATCCGAAATGACGTGTTTTGGGCGACGTCGACTGCTTTCCATTCTGTCCGCAGGATTGGAAATGATTGTAAAACATTTGTCACATTTCAAAAACCGGAATGCTTCGCGACAGAAATCAGTAGGGCAATGGCACCTATCCGTTTGAGCTCAGAAAACGCGCGATAAATCTATCATAATAATAAGTCGTCGTGGTCTAAAGGATAAGAGGCCCGGTGCTATCGTATCAAATTATGCAACTGCACGCAAAATACGTACTTCACGATTGACTTCCACGGCGAAGGAATGACGTCGTGTAATAAAAGTAAAACCTGCAAAAGTTATAATTTTCGTAAGTACTATTGGTAGGACGTCTTGTGAGTCCGCACGGGTAGGTACCACCACCCTGCCTAATTCTGGCGTGATGCAGTAATGCGTTTTGGTTTGAAAGGTGGAAGAGCCGTTGTACTGTAAAAACTGAGCCCTTAGAACTCATGTCTCATGTAGGCTCAGGTAAACACTTATCATCAGGGGGGCCGTGAACTCATCAACACTTCCACTGCTTCAATCTATGAATTTTCCATAGATTATCAAAAAAAAATTAAACTAAGACTAATCTTACTTCTAAACCTAGTCTAGTAAATATGACACGATATCGACCGATATCAACCATACAGTATTGTCTATATTTCATCTAGTATTTTGAAATGCATCAAGTAAATACAAAAATAACCCATTGTAAATTTTTCCATTCCACTAACAAGCTTATAAACGGAGGTATAAATGCTAGTCAAAAAATTTTTGAATTTTTTTTAATTTAATTACATGTTTCCTTAGATGTCCGAAGCGTAAAGAAATTTATGTTCTGGATGCTGGTAACTCAAGAGTGAAAGTGTTGGACGACGAGACGTTCGCTTTCAAAACGCATATCGTGAATGAAGGTGAGCATTTTTTTTATTAATTTCGAACAAACCCAAACATCAGTAGTGGCAACAATAGAATAGTAGTTCTATTTTTCCAACTGGAAAGGCAAAGGTACCACACCATACAGCCTAATCTTTTATAATTTTTATTATGAAAAATGATAATATAAAATGAAGTCGATTAATATAAAACATGGCCTGAAATGAAATGAGATGATATGGGATGAAATATAATCTCAGTAAAATGGTGGTCATTTACTGAGACTTTTTCAGTGGATTTTTTGGAGGATCCGAGAAGTTACGTCCAGCGGCTTTGTTTCATTTTCCACATTTGTGCTGTCTCACAGATACTAAGCAGTTAATAAACCACCTTTATTACACATTTAAACCTGAAGGAACACTAAATAGACAAAATAAAACAAATCACACAACTCCTCGCGTTCCCACCAAAACATCTGCAATAATAGAAAATTAATTTTAAAGCTGTCAATTATTATAAGGAAAACAAAAAACGGGGTTTACTTGGCTGGTTAATAGTGCGAACTTGTCTATCTGTTGCCAAGTGAAACTGCGGCTCTACATTGGTGATCTTCGTCCAATCCAATTGCTGAAGTCCATGGGCCATGGTAACCACTCACCATCAGGTGGCCGTATCCTCGTCGCCTACAGGGGCAATAAATAAAAAAAGCAAATTCAAGCTCTTCGCTTTTTCATGGTATTCCCCATTTCTTACGATATGCTTACACGCCTTAATACGTTGTATAGGCAATTAGAATGATAATTCTAAAATAATAATAATTCTCTTTGAACAATTTAACTATTCAAAAATTCCACAAATCAGATTAGTTTAAAGTTGATGATCTTGTAACTAAGTAATATGAGGATACATTCGTAAACAATAGAATTTGTGAGATGAACTTTTACTGTATTTAAGATCTCCCTGTTACTCATTAACCTGATATAACCTAACAAGCTGTAAAGTATCCGAAACGCCGGAAATAATAAGATAAGAACAGGAAAATAGTATTAGTAGGAGTATTAAGCGGTAGGCAGCGGCTTGGCTCTGCCCCTGGCATTGCTGAAGTCCATGGGCGACGGTAACCACTCACCATCAGGTGGGCCGTATGTTCGTCTGCCTACAAGGGCAATAAAAAAAAAGAAAAACCATGATTAAACTGTGAAAGATTCTTTAAGTGTGTCTACGACTTGCGAATACCTAAGAAAGTCCCATACAACCTCACAACCTCATATAAATTTTGAGACTATTGTCAGGACTGGCGGGTCGCAGTTGTACCGGCATTGCTGTGACCGCGGAGGGCGTGGCCGCCGTCAATTGGAGGACTCGCACTATCACGGAGGTGAACAAAATTTATATTTATATCTGAAAAATTAAACTAATTTAGCTCAAATAGAAGAATCTGCTTTCAAAAATATGCTGTAGTTAGTTGGCGATTACTTGTCCACTGAATTTCTCGCCGGATCTTCTCAGTGGGTCGCGTTTCCGATCCAGTGGTAGATTCTGCGAAGCACTGCTCTTGCTAGGGTTCGTTTTAGCAACGTCGTCAGGCTTGAGCCCCGTGAGCTCACCTACTAGTTAAGGTTACGCTGATATAACCTCTCAATGCTCTCAGCTTAGGTAGGATAAAAAAAATGTTACAATAATAACGACACAATAAATTTCAGGTGAACACAGAAGGTACGACGCTAAGAACGATTCGTTCGGATCGTCTGGTGGAGCCGGTGTGCGTGGCGGCCGACGTGGCGACGCGACGTCTGGCCGTCGCCGACAACGGCGCCAGAACTGTCTTCGTCTTCGATCGCTACGGAAACATCGAAAGAGAAGTACGTCTGTTGATAGCTTCAACCCCGTCCGGGTCTCTATATATATCCTCTCAAGCTACTAGCGAATAGTTAAAAAAAAAACTTCACCACAAATACATGCTTTGGAATGGATTTTCTTGCGTGCGAACGACAAGGACGGAACTTGTATAAAATGTGTTGTATATCGTCTTCTCGCATCAAAACTGTACAATCTCAAAACTTACTAAATTTTACAGGAGAGTGTTTTAAAGGTTTAACATATGATATTTTTAATATTAATTATCATTGCAAAATATTTTTTTTGTTTTTTTTTGTTTTTACCAGTTACATTATCGATCTTTTAAAGAAAGATAAAATTATGTATTAATAGTAGTCGAAGTATAGGTAAACTAAAAAAAATCTAAAACCAAACTACGCTCTTTTGACAGTATTTATAAAAAAAATACTGGTGATATCGAATGATTCCGAATATTAACTCAATTTCGAATATGTTTAGAAATTGTACACTTTTAATGCGAAAAGACGATATGTCAAAATCACAAATACAATATTGATATTGGTATAATTATATTTTTCATGTAAAATATGGCAAAGATTTAGTTTTGTTTGTGTGTGTTTGTAAGTTTCTAATAGATGGCGGTGTAAGTTTGGTTGGTCGGTTTGGGTATCTAATAGATGTCGCTGTGTTTTTCGCCATATCTTAGCGGGTCGCAATTTCGATCCGGTAGTAGATGCATCCGCGAAGCAACTGTCCGTAAGCTGTTAGATCTCCTTTGGAGGCGCTCGGGTAGTTGTTAGCAAATCCCACCCCTCCTGGCTGAGCCTTTGCCGCCCATCTATCCTGGTGAAACTGGAAAGGCCTTCGGACCAACAGTAATCCTTCCTTCACAAAAAAAGGCACGTGAACGTTTCAAGAAATCGATGTATGTTTTTTAATTGTATGAAACGTCATTTAATTAGCCGTAGTCAGAGCAAAGCGAATCATGACCTGATTTACTAGTGTTTTTTATAAACTTACTGGTTAATATTTATGTTATTCCTTCATCATGTAAGTTTATCGTGAACACGTTTTAGGGATCGGATAAAGTAATCATATGAATGAATCTTTTTCAATATCTATGTCATAATTGAGTTTATTTACAACTAAAAAAATATCAGTTATTTAGTAAATTAAATCAATGATAAATTAAAGAGACAGATACGATCTGAAAGATGGTACGATAGAAGTTTGTTGACACACTTCCATTGTATCGGTTTTGTTTAGATAATCTATTCGATCTATTATTTTATCAACATTAATACACTATATTGTTTATCGAAAATCTATGTTTTTTTTTTAATGTTTGACGGTTTCATATTTGCAGATAGGCAACGGTGATCTCGGCTTAGTGGGTGGTCTAGCTTTATCCGAAGACCTCATCATCATAGCTGACGTGGCGGTGCGGATCTACGATTCTGAAGGAAATCTCAAAAACACATTGGCCCCCGTCCCCAAAGGTAAATCAAATTCGTTTATAATAAAGACGACTGTACTCAAAATTTAAATTAGACAAAGTTGTAGATGTCGGTTATAACGATATTAATATATTTTGCTTAAACTGCGGTTCTTCACGTCGCCAGTTCGGGTGTGTCGAATTATGTAGTCGTCGTGGCCTAAAGGATAAGACGTCCGGTGCATTTGTTTGTATCGATGCACCATTGTTCGTATCCCGCAGCCGGGTACCAATTTTTTTAATGAAATACGTACTTCACAATTGTTCACGGTTGACTTCCACGGTGAAGGTATAAAACATCGTGTAATAAAAATCAAACTCTCAAACTTATAATTTGTGTAATTACTGGTGGTAGGACCTCTTGTGAATCCGCACGGGTAGTAGTACCACCACCCTGCCTATTTCTGCCGTGAAGCAGTAATGCGTTTCGGTTTGAAGGGTGGAGCAGCCGCTTTAACTATACTGAGACGTCACTCCGGTTTGAGCCGTGAGCTCACCTACTAGTTAAGGTTACGCTGAAATAGCCTCTCAAGGCTATCAGTTTAGGTAGGAAAAAAAACAGACCTTAGAATTCATATCTCAAGGTGGCGGCATTTACGTTGCATGTCTATAGGCTCCAGTAACCACCTAACAGCAGGTGAGTTGTTAGCTCGTCCACACATTTAAGCAACACAAAAAATAAAAAATAATAATTGGATAATCAAAATACGGACATCTCTATTCATTTACAGGTCGAGGGGTGTACGGTGGGGTGGCTATAGACGAGACCGGCAGCGGCAAGCACATCGTGTGCGCTCGCTCGGTGCGCGGGCGGGCCGCCCTCGTGGTGCTGGAGGCGGGGGGCGGCGGGAAGACGCTGGCGGCCTGCGAGCTCCTCGACAAGAAGCCGCGGAGGGTCGCCGGCATCGCGCTGCTGCCCAACAAGAAGGTGCTGCTAGCCGACCTGGCGGGAGACTGCTTAAGACTGCACACTTACTGGTGAAAGGTGACTAATTAGCTTGTTATCTATACTAACTAGTAGTCGCCCGCAATAGTCGTAATACGACTTATAATTATTTGAAATCATCTCACTCACACTCACTCACATGAGGTCCTACCGCCAGTAATTACGTAAATTATAATTTTGTGGGTTTGATTTTTATTACACGATGTTATTCCTTCACCGTGGAAGTCAATCGTGAACATTTGTTGAGTACGTATTTCATTAGAAAAATTAGTATCCGCCTGGGATTCCAACACCGGTACATCGCTCAACGAATGCACCGGACGTCTTATCCCTAGTCACACCTAACACCTATCAGAGACGGTACAGACCACAAGTAAATTTCTGTGCCTACCTTGAGAGATGAAGTTATGGTCCGAATAACGATTTGTCCTACCTTTCAACTGGAACGTATGATTGGTTCACAAAAGACATAGACGGAAACATCTCGCTATTCCTTGCATAATTCAGTCTCCTATTATTTCAAAACTCATGGATAAAATATGGTATATAATATCGAGTCTGATTTCAGACAGTAGATACTCATTACTATAACTTATTCCAATCGTAACTAGTGCTGCTAGTGGTTTGTTAAATTTTAATTAATTGGTAACAGTAAATTGTATAAAAACGTAATTAAATTTTATTGCACACCAAAACACAATTAACATTAAAAAATAGTCAACAAGCTACATGATACCTATATTTACTTATATTTATTTATTTTCAAACATGTTATACAATGTAATATGCTTTTAAACTTGTTATTACTAACTCCCATTAATTTGAGGCAAATAAAAATTAATTGGTTATTGTTTCAGATGACCTCTCGAATGAGCCGGGTCACGCTGGTAAGATGACCATCGAACGAATTTCATGCTAGTCCATAAACGCATCGAGAAACGATAGTAATGTCGGCCATATGTATATGCGCCAAATGAAAGGCGCAGAACTTAGCACTTGCACCAAAGTCCTTAGTCGACCTGCACTAACTACAGGTCGCTAACTTACGCTATACTACGCGATCAAGCTAAGAATGGCATTGACCGGTTTTCAAACTACAAAAAAAAAACTAACTTTGGTATAATTATTTAACTCAAACACAGATTTAATAAAGTTTCTTTCACATGTTTCAACTAAGCAGCAGTTCATCTAGGAACTTTCCTATGTGAAGTAATATTAATTTTACAAGCACGAAAATCTATCGAATTCGTAATATAAATGTATCGATAGTCAGCCTTCGAGATTGACGTTACCGTATGTCAAAACAATTTTCATGCTCTCGATTATAAGTTTCGAGTTTCGAGAACGTGACAACTTGGTTGCGAAACTAAAGTAATTAAATTCATTCGTGCTGCTGAAATTAGTTCTATTTACGGACAGTAGGGGCGCTGTTTAAACCCTATACTCGATTTTATCGATAGCGATACTTTATCGATAGTCATTCGTGCTCGTCCCTCAGAGGTCATTGGCTTATCTTTGTTTTGATCGCATAGTACACGATTAATTTTAGTACTTACAGTATTTATTTCTTGCTATTGTGTATTTTTTAGTTAACTGTCGATAGTAGTAGTTTGAAAACGCGACTGATTTTTTTTCGTTATTTTAATTTGGCTCGTTCTTTCTCAAAATTCCCACAAGCCATAATAATGTTTATGTAGCTTACTTGAGCTTTTAATACTTTAAGGTAAAATCGACGATTAAAAGCATTTCGGTTCTTAAATCTCGGAGTTAAGACTGAGAATTCGATGCATCTAATATTTCGATGTGATCCCATAAATTTAATCGATATAATAAATGAGTATCGATCGCTAGCATAACATTCTGAATGATCGATCGATAATTTTTAAGAGGCGTATTTCCTCTAAGCTAGTCTTACGGACAAAGCATTTACTGTCTAAAAGTCCTAACATCACGTTTATTATAGAAAAACGACAATATTTAATAATCAATTTAAGAAATGGTTAACAAGAAAAATCGTTTATTTATATAAGTATAAAAACTACGTCATCTTATACAAATAGATTCAATATCAAAGTTACTATAGAAACATAAATAATCCATCCATTTGCTTTACAAATCAGTACCGTAAAATGGGGCGATTAGGGACAAATTCCAACTTTATGAGCAATTTTAAGGTAGTTGTTGATGTATATAATGCTATATCAGGATCAAAATGATTGAGTCTTGGGGGCATCTTTGTTGTCTAATTTAAAATTATGCAACTAGCATTTCAGTTTAAGCAAAAAATGCAAAAATAGGTGTAATCCCTATTTACCCGAAAATTGCGGTTAATTGGGACGAAATGAGAAATTTGCTAGGGTTGGCACTACTTTTATTTTTATATATAGTTTTAATTTATTTATTTATTTAGTTGCACCAACAAAGTGATAATCAATAAAAAAAATTGAAAAACTGACAAAAGTACATGGCAGACATCACCTCAATTATAGGTGCAATCGACAGTGCAGTAACAAAATATATATATATATATATATATATATATATATATATACAGTCAAAATCTGTTATAACGACATCGAAGGGACTGCTCATATTCAGTCGTAAAAACCGATAGTCGTAACAACCGGTGATGTTTAATGTGTATCTTGCAAGTACAAACAAATCTATAGGGAATTATTGGAAAAATATATTTACATAATACGCGATTTTTCTTCAATATTAATTTGGTTTCTTTTTCTTTGCGACATTTTGAAAGTTTCACGAATAACTCCACAAAGTTTTGGTGCGTCTTGTGTATAGATAAGTAACAAACTAACTGAAGAGATATGAAGAAGCGGGCTTTGACTCTACCGCATGCACGTGTTTTGTTTCTGAGAATTAGAAAAGACCCTACACTAAACTAAATCCTATTGTGATTTTAATAGCCATTGAAGACAAATGTGGATACCTATTCAAATTGTTTACAATACAGCTTAGCCGGTCGTTCTAACAGATCTAATTCTCCGAAATATTAGTTAAATGTGGTCGTTTTATGAGGTATGTCGTTATTACCAATGTCGTAGAAAGCAATATTTTTAATAAGGCGGTCATATGGCATTCAGCCGGGACCTTTGTTCTAGGTTATTATAAGCGGCATGTTGTATTAAACGATGTCGTAGTAAACGGTTTTGACTGTATATATATATTTACACATATATAGTGGGCTTTCTTAGAAACTGTTTATATTTCTCCGTTCTTGGTAAGTACTTAGGGGCTGATATTTCTATCTGGGTTAAGAGATTAGGTGTGTCGGTTATTCCATGGATTAATCAGATGAATACCCCCACTCTGAACAAATATTAAATATTTTATTATGTATTACTTAGACATTTTTGTCCACCTTGAGATTTCATTGATCTTGTTACATGTCTCTGCAAAATCGACTTACTTATATTAGATTGCTTATCTATTTCAACTAAAGACTTATTCCCAATTTCGCTTCGTTAAACCAGATTTTTACCAACAAATTTAAAAAATATTGTTATAACTACATAGACAACCCTACAAACCTGTACCTATTTATACTTAGGTCGTTTCCATTTCACGTATTCTCATCCCAATTGACCCCTTTTTCGTTGTTATTTGTACCTAAGACGTCCCCAATATCCCCAAAAACAACAGATTTTTACATGTATTTTTATTTAATCAAATACATTAAAACCAATAACAACTGAGACTTACCTTTAATATATATGCTGGTTCAAACACTAAATAACGTTTATAAATCATAGTCGTCTTCTATTATTATCCAATAAATAAAAGAGAGCAAAGTTTCTAGCACTACAATAATTACCACCACAGGAAGTTAATTTGAAACGCGATTTTTTATAAGTTAGCAGCTATTATCATGCATATTCAGAGTTGTTTTGTGAACTTTCAACATTCTACTATTAAACTACAAAAAAAATGGAAGATTTTGCAACGAATATAAAACTTATATTGAGCGTCGAAAGATTTTCCCGGTTTTTTCCCGATTCGCCTTTCAATCCCTAATCGCCCCATTTTACCGGTACCTAATTCATATTAGTTAATAATACTACCTTTATCCATGTCAATTTGCTCAATCGTATAACTAAAACACCATATCACAAAGGGAAAGCTTCCATTTTGTTAGATTAAATAAACAAATAAGTATGAAAAAAAGCAACAAATTAGCACGGAATTGCATTATGCTTAAAAGGCAGATGGACAACTTCTATTTTCAAAATTTCAAGCTACAATGCGCGTGACGTAATTTGGGTCCAAACTAATTGACAAGCTACCCATTTTTTTTTTTGGAGTTTCTGGCCTGTTATCCTAGACCTTTAGGCTAACAAGCTACCCATAGATCATACACTAATACAGATTGTGTTGTTATTGGTTAATTAATTACTATGAAAATTTGTTAGAATTATAGTCAGAGTTGATATAAAATATAAATACAAACCTGAATAATAGTGATTGAATTATCTTATTAATTTAATCAAACTCCCTTATAACTGATGTCCGGTTGCCTATTGCTTGTATTTTTATTGTTTGACGTTTTATAATTTCTTTTTAAAATAAGCAAATTGAAAGTCCCATCGACTGTTTCTTTAGTTTTCTTTTCAGTCTAGAACAATAACGTCATGAAAGTTGTAGCATAGAGTTTGGTTTTCCAAAGCAGAATTCATTGCTAATTATTTTAGGGAATGATCACCGATATTGTGTAACTTGCATTTTGTTCCCACGCGTTCTATTTTAAGATTAATGTTATAATAATTATCTTTGTGCTAACATACTACACGGCGCTTAAAATTTGGCAAAACCGTATCTACACCGAATTTTATCAATGATTTACATATCTTAAGAACTAAAAGCTAACTAAATAGCTTTCTATAAAACATAAAAACTACGTTTCTTTGTTATATCTAGTGTATTATTAAATATTTATAAGTCTTTATAGAATCGTTGACTGCATTTTATTGGTTCATTAGTTGTATC
The DNA here is from genome assembly GCF_030269925.1 of Bombyx mori. Classification (NCBI taxonomy): domain Eukaryota; kingdom Metazoa; phylum Arthropoda; class Insecta; order Lepidoptera; family Bombycidae; genus Bombyx; species Bombyx mori. The sequence continues at coordinate 8,609,138 of NC_085114.1, forward strand.
GTGTTTTTATTTTATTTACTTCCTAGTGCTTAATGCTTATGTAATATGAATCTCAACGGAAGTGTACTTGATTTAAAAATATTGAAGAGGCCTCGAATTTTTACGTAACATTTATCAATATCGTTCTACGACAACTCAAATATTTATTTTTTAATATAATAATGTAATTCACTACTAGATTATCAAGTAACTAAAATACATAATTTAAATTTCCAAATATATAACAAACCTATTAATTATAAAGATTATATTTGAACTTTAGTAAAAAAAAATATCCGAATGATTAAGCTATTTATTTATTTAATTTATGCTATTTAAGCTATATGAGTGGAATTGTTTTAATTTTGATCGCAGTGTTAAATTTTACATGTGAAGACGCGCTTACGTCCCACGTCCCAACACCAAGTGGGCTGTGAGCTCGTCCACACATCTAAGCAATTAAATAGAAAAGTGCGATTCTAATTTTCATTTCCTAAAAAGAATGCAAAATTCAATGTTTTTTAAATATCAACAACAATGTTCGATCGACAATGTTATGAGATAATTTCGAAAAATAATTCGAAAACATTACGATGCCGAGTAAAACAAGTTAATGATTTTAAAAAAAACTTGATTAAAATCCAAATATTCCCCCGATACTTCGATATAATGCGATCGAGCGCGTTTAGAGCGGTATTGTTTCAGTCCATTCTTAAACAAGCAGGTGCTGAGAATTGGGACCTTTTTTTACACCATTACGTGATCGATTGGCGTGACCTAACAACTTTGTAACAATTGCAATACATACTGCACTAAAATGTACAGACGGTTTATATGTCGTATAGAAATTTATGTGTTTCAAATATAAATACAGTCAAAATCTGTTATAACGACATCGAAGGGACTGCTCATATTCAGTCGTAAAAACCGATAGTCGTAACAACCGGTGATGTTTAATGTGTATCGTGCGAGTACAAACAAATCGATAGGGAATTATTGGAAAAATATATATATATGATACCCGATTTTTCTTCAATATTAATTTCTTTTATTTTTCTTTGCGACATTTTGAAAGTTTCATGAATAACTCCACAAAGTTTTAGTGCGTCTTGTGTATAGATAAGTAACAAACTAACTGAAGAGATATGAAGAAGCGGGCTTTGACTACCGCATGCACGTGTTTTGTTTCTAAGAATTAGAAAAGACCCTACACTAAACTAAATCCTATTGTTTTCTTTCCTGATTTTAAAAGCCATTGAAGACAAATATGGATACCTATTCAAATTGTTTACAATACAGCTTAGCCGGTCGTTCTAACAGATCTAATTCTCCGAAATATTAGTTAAATGTGGTCGTTTTATGAGGTATGTCGTTATTACCAATGTCGTAGAAAGCAATATTTTTAATAAGGCGGTCATATGGCATTCAGCCGGGACCTTTGTTCTTGGTTGTTATAACCGGCATGTTGTATTAAACGATGTCGCAGTAAACGGTTTTGACTGTAATAGAATTTATTTATATATGTTATTCTGTTCCTAATTTTTTTTTTTTTTTGGAGTACTTATTTAATTAGACTTGAAATATTTGAGTTGTCGTTTATAACTTATATTGAATTTGAGTTTCGACTAAATACTTATTGTGAAATAAATTTATTTTAGGTTTGGCGTAATGGAATTAGGCGTTTGTAGAATTTAGTCATAGTTCGTAATGTGAACGAGTGCCTGATAGTCACCGACTGTGACAATATTAACATTTGTTTTGAAATAATATTTTTAACAATTTGATGCTAAGGAGAAACTTTTTTTATTTTCTGTTAAAACAATGAAACCAACAATTGAAATAATTTCATTCAAATAAAAAAGGGATATAAATAATTTAATATAAATCATGTATTTTGACTCAGCGTTATTCAGCTTTAAAAGTTCAATGAAACATACTTGGGCCCCCGCAGTTTGAATACATCAATATACCTACCTACATAGGAGAATGTATAATAACAATATGAATTTGTATGAACAGAAATAGAAAAATGTTGTTAATGTAATATTGTTTATCAAATGCGTCGTCAAGGTTCGCTTGTATCATCTTTACAAAGTATCTAATTATTTATTGCAACTCGAGGAACAACTAAAATATTATAAAAATTAACTCGGAAAAGAAAATTGAAGATTTCGAATATCATACCTTACAATATATGTATTATATAAAATAACAAAATTTAAAAAATGTTCTTATTGTGTTCTTTTAACTTATGTCTTATTTAACTCCTAAGACAACGTTGGCTAAAAGACATTTGCCATTCGAAATGACGAAACTAGCTATCATGAATACGTTCTGTCGGTTAAAACCATTTTGCAATAATTAATAAAACGAAACGGTTATTATTTTAATTACATTTAATGACTATAAAAGATTAATAATTATTGTTAATGTAAAAAAAAGCTGTTATGACCGCATCACGTTGTTGCCGGTGCCGACTCAGTGACGCGCACACAATATAAAACTCAATACCTAGGTATATCGTCTTCTCGCATTAAAACTGTATAATCTCAAAACTTACTAATTTTACAGGAGAGTGTTTTAAAGGTTTAACATGTAATATTTTTAATATTAATCATCTTTGCAACATTTTTTTTACTATGAATTAATTTTGTTTGTATAACCTAAAAACAAACCAAACCATATAACCAAATGTTTCCGAATATTAACTCAATTTCGAATATTTTTGGAAATTGTACTTTTAATGCGAAAAGGCGATATGTATACGTTATATAAAATTAAAAATGTTCGCAACAATAATACCATTACATTTTCAAATCAATCATTCGACATCGCACATTTAAATTAATAATATTTTGTTGTTTTATTTTATTAAAATTTAAATTAGGAATTTACGTGAGACTAAAAGAAATTCAATGTTTTATTGTATCAATAAATACTTTCAATTGTTGCCATAATAGTTAAGCGCGCTTTGGCAATGTTTACATTAATGTGTTCGAATACCATCGTTCGATTGTATTTTGTAAACCAAAACACCACGGGGCTATTTAAACATATTTCAAAATATATTATGTATTTGTATAGTTTCGTTGACCGTACCAACGTTATAATTGCGTCATTATTGTTATAACAATGTTTTTCTCACCTTGAATAGGCAAAGATTGTTAAAACTTGATGCCGCTATTGAGTGTAAGATTTGTATTTGAATAATCGTGTGGTGTGGATTGTGTACGCTCGCTCTTGTGTTAGTTATTGGTTGACGGTATTCTCTTTTGTAATTTGAGTATGATTATAAAAATAAAGTTGAGGTAATTTAAAAAAAAATGCTCACGTCAATCATTACGAATAAATAAACGAATCAAAAAATTGTTCTGATGTGTGCTAGCAAATACTTAATATACATATCGCAGGGTGAAAGGATATTTGGTTTATGCGACAATTATCTTTCTAATCAAAGATCGGTTTTATTTGGTATTAGCATCAACGATTCGTTGTTTTTCATTGAACTTGTATTAAGTTTACTCAATTCAAATAGCTGAAGAAGTTTTGTTTTTGTTATGATATTTTTTCCAAATTTACCTAATAACTTTTCACCCCTCGATATGTGGCTGTATTTTATATATCGTCTTTTAATAGGACACAAATTGTTTGTCTTGTATGCTACGTATGCTTTATTTTCGTAGCCCGAGTGTTATTATAATATACTGACCGTGTAATATTTTGTCACAAATCTGTCACGCCTCACTGCCTCTGAATTCTCATGCATTTACGAACACAAATTTTATTATTGAAAACTTATTATATAGGTCAGTTTAATGTAAAAAAATGGTACAAAACTAACGTAAAATATCAATTAAAGATGTATTTTCGTCATTCGTTCAAATAAAATTATTATAGTTGTCAATATTAGTATCGTATTGCAGATGATGATTATAAATGATTACTATATATATTAGACATAAAATCGTAATATATATTTTGTGATGAAATTGATTTGGAGCTGTCACGGATATAACCGATTATCATAGTGATTATTCTTGTTGAAGCTGAAACGTGTTTATTTGTTAGCTGTGAAACTGTACTTAATAAATCACAGAGTATCTCAGTGTATTGTCGATAGCGTCACTTTTGTGCAAACGCAATAAAGTTCAATTTAAAAATAAAAAAAATGCATATTTCATTTTGCCTTAAGTTTTCTGCAGTCATTAAAATTGTCTTTCCACTACAATAAATTTTAGAGCAGCGCCAAAAATATTGTCTTTGAACTCGGTCAAGAAAAAGCTACGGTTACAATTAGGTAACAGAGTGCTTAGTGCGAGTTTCTTAACGTTCTCTATAGCGTAAAAGTTAACCCAATTCTGTATGCACTTGGAATAGCGCCCCTAGCGGCAAACGTAGGCAAACGATCCCATATATGAGCTAACAAAAATATGAGCTAACTTTTACGCTATCGAGAACGTTAAAAAACTCGCACCAAGCACACAGGTCTAGTGGCCGTTATGCTGTGATAGAAACCAGGGGATGGAATCGTCTGAAATGACTTATCAATCGCAATCGCAAATGTTCACGATTGACTTCCACTGTGAAGGAATGACATCGCGTAATAAAAAACAAACCCTGGTAACAAAAACAAGTAATTACTAGTGGTAGGACCTCTTGTGAGCCGGCCTATTTCTGCCGTGAAGCAGTTCTGCGTTTCGGTTTGAAGGGCGTTGTAACTATACTGAGACGTTAGAACTCAAATCTCAAGGTGTGTGGCGGCTTTTATGTACGTTGTAGATGTCTATGAGCTCCAGTGACCACTTAACACCAGGTGGGCAATAAAAAGGTCAAGCCTCATGGATCGGTACAGTATCAATCGCAGTTAAGGCTTTCGCTACCGCAGGCCCCGCTGCAAAGTATTTCGCAGCCGGTGACTATAGTCATTCCTCCCATATGGGCGGTGTTTTTAGCCGTTGACTATAGTCACCGCTAGTAACAAAAAGGTTAAAAAAAACACGTCGAAACCTATGTCCCGAGTGCCAGCAGTACCGAATCATCGAAGCTCTAACAAGTTCATCAATTATCATCATCATAGTCGGTTGCTCTTGGCAGAGCAGTCGTAGTCGTGTGAAATCCTAGTTAATTAAAGCCTTGACAGATGTACATAATCCACAAACTGACGTTTGGCGCACGTACTCGTTAAGTCGGGTTTTGGTAAAGTATTTCACTTGATCAGTCCAGCGCATGGGGCTTCATCCACGAGATCTTTTACCATTGACCCAACCCTGAACAACAAGTTGCTTAATATACTCTGCTGGCCGTCGTGATACGTGTCCAAAATATCGAATAATCCTGGATTGCAATGTAAACTAATTATTTTCAAGTCGACCAAATATTGACCGTCACTGATCCGAAATGAACTGAACTTTCCCGAGCGCTATGACATGTCCTTCTTCAAACGAGGCTTGTGGAGAGTATTAAACCTTAGGCAGCGGCTTGGCTCTGCCCCTGACATTACTGACGTCCTTAGGCGACGGTAACCACTCACAATCAGGTGGGCCGTATGCTCGTCTGCCTATACGGCAATAAAAATATTAAAAAAATCGTAATGTACGGATCCCGGGTGATCCTCGTCTGAATTACGCCAGGCAAGAATGATAATCATTAGCGATGCTAGAAGAACTGTCTACTAAGCCGGTCGTCCATCAATCGTATAGCGGTAATTTTATGACATAAAACTTTATGCGTTCTGGTTTTTCTTGTTTTATTTCCGTTTAATATTATCTGATTTACAGTTTTACCCAAAATCACAAACTCTTAACTTTGTATTCAATAAGAGTTACAATTGAAACCAATAATTAAAAAAAATAAGAAACTTTATTATTGAGACACAATGTAACAAACACATTTCAATAATATGGAAACAAAAGTATGTATTACGTAGTTACCTACTTAAAAATTAAACAACTGAAACATTGTTTTCGTTAGTAAATAAAACACACACAGTAATATTTCTTACATAAAATGTGAATGAATTACAAGAACGTTATACAAATGCAAATTTAATTAACCGGAGAATTTACTTATTATATAAGTAACGGAGGTTTTTATTTAAAAAAATTACATATCGAGGCTATTTGGTTTAAGCGACATTTTTGCAATATCACAGGATGGCCATTTAAAGTTTATAATTTGAAAAGAATATCGTAACAAAAAAACTTCTTTAGCTATTAGAATGGGGTTAACTTTATTGAAGGTCAATTACAAAGATCGAATTGTTGATGCTAATACCAAATAAAACGGACCTTTCGTTACAAAAATAAATGACACGTGTTACTATAGTTAAAGACATGAGTGGATGAAGGGGTAAAGTACCATTTGTAAGATTTGTGAGTTTTTACATTGAATGAAGGTGTTATGTGCCCATAGACCATATTAGACCTTAAAACTCCAGGTTTAAAAGCTATTTTTAGAATATTTTTTTTGTTGCCGTATAGGCAGCCGAGCATACGGCCCACCTGATGGTGAGTGGTTACCGTCGCTCATGGACGTCAGCAATGCCAGGGGCAGAGCCAAGGCGCTGCCTACCGTTTACTTAATACTCTCCACAGGTCTCGTTTGAAGAAGGACATGTCATAGCGCTCGGGAAACACCGTGGAGGGAGCTCATTCCATAGCCAGATGGTACGTGACAAAAAGATCTCTGGAAACGCACTGTGGATGAACGTAGTGGCTCCAGGTAGTATGGATGAACTCTACTCCGGTGGTGGGCGGTGCGATGGTAAAAGCGAGATGTCGGTATCATCTCGAACAATTCCTCAGAGCACTCCCCATGGAGCACACGGTACAGAATACAGAGGGAACCGAAGTCCCTCCGCAAACCCAGAGGTTCCAAACGATCCGTAAGAATGGGATTATCGACAATCCGAATTGCATGTGACGAAAGAGTTATGTACGAAGAAAACGTACATCAAAAGTGTGTTGCCCGTTTTCTCAAAATTAACAAATTGTATCATATCTCCTTCATTTACTCATGTCTTCAGTTATTACTATTTTTTATATCGTCTTTCCGCGGTATCTTATCTTCTAACATAACCCTCCCACTAATTCCTGTTCTGACTTTCTAACCCAAGTTAACTAGCGACAGGGCGTCATGTGAGTCAAAAAAAAAAGAGTCCTATTTCTGCCATGAAGCAGTAATGCGTTTCGGTTTGAAGGGTGGGGCAGCCGTTGTACTGTAAAAACTTGGGCTTAGAACTGATTCTCAAGGTAGGCGGCGTTATAGACGTGATTGATGTTTATGGGCTCCGGTGACCATTTAACATCAGGTGGGCCGTGAGCTCGTCCATCTGCCTCAGTAATAAAAAGGTTCATTATTCCTAAGGTCCAAGTCATGCTCCGGTCGTAAACCAAATCGAATATTAATAAGAACACACTACTTACCATCTACCACTTAGTGGAATAAGACTTATGCATATTTCTATAGGAAACAGGATTTGATTTCTTAGTGACACTTGACCAAGAAATCTGACTCAAATACATCAAAATACATAACAGTTGTCAAAATTAGATTACCATTTCAAACGGATACTTTTATTTACCACTAATATATGAATCTATAATGACTGAATTAGAAAGATATCATAATTTTTTTGAGATTACTATTATTATTACTTATTGAGCAATGAAAATATTACAATAATATTGTATTAAGACTTCTCTACATTTTACAAAATACAAATGCAATAACCACAAACATATTTTTTTTCATCAAGAGATCGTTCCTAAAAACCGTTCGCAATACTTACCTAAAATTAAATGTACCGTATTATTACAAAATTGAAAAATAATATTTTCAAATTCGAACACCTTTGAAAGGGCATCTACACACGCTCACAATAAGAAACTGCTAATGACATGTCGAACAAAGTGAAAACGAATGTTTTAAATTTTACATCGAATTGTCAAGTAAATAAAGTTATATAAACGAAATGTTTACATAATGTCTGCAAATTATTGTTAATTGGTTTAAACTGTAAGTTCATACTTAACAAAATAAAATTATGACAAAACTAATTACCTACGTTATATTATATAAATGCAATTTTGTGATTATTTCGTTATCGTCTCGAGATATAATAACATAATAATAAAAACTACCTACAAATATAAACATTGGGAAAATACTATCACCGTTCTAATTACTTACAATTGTTACGATTGTAAAATTGTTATTACACATATAATCAGTCCGTAGATAAATTACGATACGGCCTAGGAAATACGATATAAAAAAATACTAATTAGTGCAAAATTAGAGATATCTCTTTACCCTTACTTACCGAATTTCTTTAAGGTCTGCTTGCAATCTTGTATTGTTTTATGAAGACGTTCCACAGTCGCGGAGGTCTGTTTACTTTTGAGAAGTCTTTTGCAACTCTCAATGGTCGTGAAGTATCCGCAAACGTTGTGGAGCACCCTCACGACTCGGTCGCCGCATACGAACAAATACTGGCCGCTTGCGTCAAACTTCATGTAGTTAACTAGACCTGTAATAACAACGGGGACGTTCTTTACGAGTAAGCTTAAATAGGATAGAGATTAGATGATCGTTTTGTATTGAAATTGGACGAGAGAGAGAGAGAGAGAGATAGAGAGCATACTTTATTGCACACCAAAACACAATAAATTTAACATCAGAAAACAGTCGACAAGCAGATAATACATTTGTACAATAGGCGGTCTTATCGCTAAAAGCGATCTCTTCCAGACAACCGTTTAATTACCCGACATTCTGGACAGATAAAGATACAACAGGTATGTTGCGGTGTACTATTAACAACATATTATTAAAGAAAATACATAGGACGAGAGCGATAACAATACAGTTTTCTAAATTAAAAAATGAAAGATGTGGTGTCGTGGGACACCAGGTAGGAACGAGGTTCCTTCGGCTAATGTAGAATCGACACAATTTGCAAAAAAAAAATCGTGCTCAATTTTATGTAGGTTTTCTTGATTTTTCTCTTAAATTTTGCTGATTAGTTTTTATTTACTTAAGTACAGGAAAGTATTTAGGAAATTCAGTATTTTAGGAAATAATAAATTACGTAAAATAGAAAGAGAATGGATGAGAGAACGAAAAGAAAGAGGGAGAAAGAGAAAGGTATTATACACTACTCGCTTGTGTATGCGACTGTCGCGCCTGCGCACGTCTCATTTAACGGTTTCATTCCACGCACTTTTTTCCACGGATTTTTTCTTACGGTTTTACTATCACATTTTTTTCAGTTCGGTCGCGCAGCAAAATCCCTATCCCCTTCAAGCCTGCCGTAAGGAACTTCGTTCCAAAAACGATTTCACTTAAATTCGTCTGCGAATGTTTTATACACTTTTTAAAGACAGATTGTGGAGCTCAAAACTGTTCGTTATAATAAATACTACCTCGGTATTGATGGAAAACAATTTTGGTCTGTTAAGTTAGGTCTTAATTTCAATGTAACATATATAATTAAAGCAACTAGTGGATGCAAAAATTCTTTCCTACCGAAACTTAACCTCTGGTCTTTGAAACTTTGAGCTCACCTATTGGTTCGGTGAATCTAGTATAAACCCTCGAGGTTACAAGAATAGGTAGGAAAAAAAACCCAAAAAGAATGAAGTTAGTTTACATACAAATATTCTACTTATTTCTGCTGGAAATCAGTCATGCGTCATGGTTGGAGCATGCGTTATACTTTACTACTGATACTTCGACTTAATCTCTCCAAGTGGCAACATCATTGACCTAATATTTATATACTCTAGTAACCGCAGAACACCTAGTTTTCTCCTCTGCCCAACCCCAATGACAAACATTGTTACGCTGGCTACATTCACTGGCATTTATAACAAACTAGCTGTATCCGTCCGCTTCGTTGGGCATTTAATATTAACATTATTATTTCTCACCCCCACAAAGATTCTCATCATTAACGCCCCCGCAACCAATACCGTCTTTACCATAAGGGCACACGGGGCCCGTGCCCAGGGCCCCCATTCTCAGGGGGCCCCGAAAGACCGACAATTTCTCTCACACGTTTATTCTCAAAACATGTTTGTCGGGCACATTACACTTTTTTCACAAATTAGTAATCAGAAGGTTATTTACAAGACATATACTATGCCTATAATAGAAGATTTTGCTCAACAGAAATCCCGAAAGAAACCGTTATCGAAATCGTAACCAAAAAACCAGTCTAATTCTATTACCTAATATCATCAATTCTAAATCAATCAATTCTAATATCATTAATGATATATTATATTATACTGTATTTGATTAAGTATAATAAATGGTCATACTCAGTTTTTTTTAAATTATAATTCGCTTATTTTACTTTGCAAAAGGGCCTCAACTTCTTGTGTGCCCAAGGGCCCCATCCTAATTTAAGACGTCCCTGCCCGCAACTGGTGTAGGGAGTTCCGCACTCATAGCCTATCCATTAAGTACATGTATTTTGTACATGGATACCAAGTTTCAAGTCAATCAAATGCACGGTTCAGTAGTTATAACGGAACATCCGTAAAAACCACAATACATTTATATATTAGTATAGATAATGACTACACCATATTATATCACATATCAATTAGGTCACAATAAAAAGGCCGCGACAAGACGGAAAAACACGTTTTGTCGGACAAAATCATGATACGTTGCAGTAAAGTCTAAAGGATGTTACGTAATTAAAAAGAGACTTTTATACGCGACCTAAAATAGCATTGGATGAATTAATGAGTGGCGGTAGGTGGTGCCCTGATCGATGAAGCCTTGGATGTTTGTTAAATAATCAATTCGCGTACGAATACCTTGTATAATAATAATATACTAGAGGTCCCGCAGTAGTCGAAATTCGACTATAATTAATTGGAATTGTAAGTTTGTACACTATTATGATTGTATTTTATACTTCTATAATCACAAATTTCGCCACTATAAAAAATATTAACAAAGACACACAATATTTAATCTATTCTCAATTTGACAACAGACTCCAAGAACAAAAGTTTGACAATAAATAGTTTGCATGTGTGTGTGCGTCAAATACATGGTATGTAGTGTGTGTAATGTTTTCTTTATTGATTTAATGTATATTTTACGCATTATTTAAAAAAAATATTAGCGTTATGCACTTCTTCTCTATATTCTCTATAAGTGTGCAAAATTTCATACTCCTCCGTCGGCACAATTTTCGTAAAAAGGGATACAAAGTTTTTGCTTCACGTATTAATATATAGATAGGTCAGTTTTAATGTTATTCCAATGAATCGAATTAACATAAACTGACGTATTAAATTTACAAACAAATCTCAACTAACGTAAATGAATTAAGGATGTTATTGCAAATAACCGAATTCTTGTGATTTTCCCGCGAAGGCTATATAATACATATTAATCAGTATTTGTTTACGTTCATTGATTGCGTATGTACAATCGTTTATATTATATAAACGATGGTATATAAATTATATACCATCGGGTAATCCCAACCATTCAAAGGGTTTGTCGGCTGTTACATTTGAGACTGCGACCTCATGTTTCAATGGATAGGGCGATTTACGACGTCATTTATAGGTTTTAGTATTCAAAGAAGACGCTGTCTGATCACAAAACGAACTAGATGTGGTATTTTATATATTGCCTAGTTGCTACAGTTGATCAGCATGACTGTCGATCCTTAACAATCTAGATAAATCAAAGATTCAATGCAGTTCCATGGTAAGTGGGTACCTCGAAAAGAGCTGGTCCTATTTGTCCATTTCATATTTTTTTTTATTGCTTAGATGGGTGGACGAGCTCACAGCCCACCTGGTGTTAAGTGGTTACCGGAGCCCATAGATATCTACTACGTAAATACGCCACCCACCTTGAGATATAAGTTCTAAGGTCTCAGTATAGTTACAACCGTTGCCCCACCCATCAAACCGAAACGCATTACTGCTTTACGGTAGAAAGAGGCAGGGTGGTGTTACCTAGGAAACGTAAAAGCCAAACCAAAATTTAGGAAGCACATTCAACAAGTTACCCTAATAAATTAAAAGGAATATATTGAGGTTTGAATAGAACTTCTATCGGGTCTGATATTAAATGAACAATAGCTCACACGGCATTCGTTCTTGCCCTCAAGTGAAATACATATTATTATTATTTCTAAGCGTCAAAACCGTGCTTTGTGTAAGCACAGTTTTGGAACCGAAATAGACATAACATTGGCAGCAACCAGAACAACTCAACGCGAACTATAACAATTAATAGTTGAATGACGTATAGAGAACAGCTACATTATATGGACCTAAAATAGACCTTCGGGTCATGTCGCACGTGGAGCGGTGTACAAGTATTTCTGTAGCTTCTTGTGTTATATTAAATAAAGTATGAAGCCAATTTCGCGGTAGACCGTCGCTTGGCTAAAGACGCCTTACACAGTGCCACATGCCAATGGTTTAAAGAATAAGACGTAGAATGTATTCGTATCGAGCGATGCGGCTATGCCAATGAAAATCCAGCCTATAGGTACACATTTATGGTTACTAAGTAAATATGCAAAGGAGCGCTGATAATCACTAACATCAAGGAGATAGAGAGATCCTCTGCGAATTTACGGAGATAACAAAAAAACTATAGAAACTCTACATAGAATACACTATGCAAGAAATATTTTATATAGAAAAATATTGAAATGTCGACATACAACACCTCAGTCGTCCGTGTACAGGGAAATTGTGAATTATTCGAATATTCGAGATGTCGGATAATATATTATTATCATAAAATGAAAACAGCAAAGCCGAGATTAAACTGTAGAAGTAGTTTTTATTATATCTACGAATCGAAAGAAAAAAATATGAAAATACATACTTTATTTTTGACATATTCCCACCTTTTTTTTTTTATCCTACCTAAGCTGGTAGCCTTGAGAGGCTATTCCAGCGTAACCTTAACTAGTAGGTGAGCTCACGGGGCTCAAACCTGACGACGTTGCTAACACGAACCCTAGCAAGAGCCGTGCTTCGCAGACGCGACCCACTGAGAAGATCCGGCGAGGAACTCAGTGGGCTGTGTCTGAGAGTTAATTTACTCGTCGAGCCCTTCGTCGCAAGCGACGGGTTCAACGAGAACGGTGACCGGTGCTTGAAGTACCTAGAAGCACCGCTAGTTGATCGGGAGGATTCGAGATGACGTCATTCCCACCAAACTCTACATGGCTTATATAGAAAATCACGAATCGCATACACAATATGTATGTACAAGATTGCCCGGAAGACATAGCTTTAAGCGATAACGCCGTCTGTTATAACGCTCTTGTTCTTTGCTTAGTGTGAGTTTTTTAACGTTCTCGATAGCGTAAAAGTTAGCTCATATTTGTATGGAATGGGATCGTTTGCCTACGTTTGCCGCTAGGGGCGCTGTTCCAACTGCATACAAAATTGGTCTAACTTTTACGCTATCGAGAACGTTAAGAAACTCTCACTAAGCACACAGTGCCTCGACCTTAACTTTTTGCTAATGGTTTTCTATTCTAGAAAATTACTTACCTGTGTAAACATTTTCCACGGTGTCATATAATATCCCTGTATACGTGTCGTAGAACTCTATTGAAGAATCAACAGACACGGCCAGGACTTCGGCGTTGGGCGATAGCGCGATGCGAGGTGCATTTGCGGTCTGCGTGTATTTCCCCGTCTCCAAAACGTGGGGAGATTCACCTCTGACGTAATCGACTGCGGATACAAAATTGGTTTAATACTAGAACGGGTATTCATGTGTATTGTAATTTAAGAAAAAACGTGCTATTCATACGGGTTCAAGTGAATTTTACAGAATGCCACGTACCATCCGGCTATGGAATGAGCTCCCCTCCACGGTGTTTCCCGAGCGCTATGACATGTCCTTCTTCAAACGAGGCTTATGGAGAGTATTAAGCGGTAGGCAGCGGCTTGGCTCTGCCCCTGGCATTGCTGAAGTCCATGGGCGACGGTAACCACTCACCATCAGGTGGGCCGTATGCCCGTCTGCCTACAAAGGCAATAAAAAAAAAAAAAAAAATCATTCTATAGCAAGCTTAACCTCTATAGTTAGTACTGTTTGCATTAAAAATGTAATTTAAGAAAAAACGTGCAATTCACAGGGGTTCTTTTTTTTTCTTTTTTTTTCCTACCTAAGCTGATAGCCTTGAGAGGCTATTTCAGCGTAACCGTGGCTAGTAGGTGAGCTCACGGGGCTCAAATATGACGACGATGCTAACACGAACCCTAACAAGAGCCGTGCTTCGTAGAATCTACTACCGGATCGGAAACGCGACCCACTGAGAAGATCCGGCGAGAAACTCAGTGGGCTGTGTCTGAGAGTTAATTTACTCGTCGAGCCCTTCGTCGCAAGCGACGGGTTCGACGAGAACGGTGACCAGTGCTTGAAGTACCTAAAAGCACCGTTAGTGGATCGGGAGGATCCGAGATGACATGTTTTGGGCGACGTCGACTGCTTTCCATTCTGTCCGCAGGATCGGGAATGACACGGGTTCAAGTGAATTTTACAGAAGCGTTTTGTCTCATTCTATAGCAAGCTTAAGCTCTATAGTTAGTACTGTTTGTCTCTTTTTAGAGTTGTTTTTTCGTTACATCGGGATTCAAATCACAACGATTTTAATAAGTCTTCATTTTTCTCTTCTATAATGACACAACTCCAATTATGGAATTTGTAATTTTTTCGTGACTAAAAATATAAATTAAGCGGCGTCACCTCAAGAATGTGATACACACTGTGTGGGCTTCCCACAAGCCCGACCGACAATACGGACTCAATACAGTATAGTATAGTACGAGCAGTCAAATTTCCTATCGATATCTAATATATAAAATTCTCGTGTCACAATGTTCGTTCCCATACTCCTCCGAAGCCGCTTGACCGATTCTCATGAAATTTTTTATGCATATTCAGTAAGCCTGAGAATCGGCTACTATCTATTTTTCATACCCCTAAGTGATTAGGGTTGTCCACCCCTAACATATTTTTTTTATTTGGACAAATTTTTTTGTTATAATGAGGTATTATGTGATTGAATGAGGTTTTATTATTTTTATTATATATTCCCTCATCGTTCGCAGCACTACATACCTCTTTCACTCATTTACCACATCCTTACACACTTACAATAAATTAGTTTTTTTTTTCTACACTAGAAATTCCCTAGAAATCTTATATATGGCAAAACAATGTTTGCCGGGTCAGCTAGTATTATTATAGGATTATCATTATAGTAAAACAGGTGTTGCTCCTTGCCGGTAACGTTTTATTGAATAGCAAACACAGTATTTTTTTTCTGAGCATGCGATTTACATGACTAAATATTCATGTATCGAGTTTTATTAAATATTTAATCACGTATGAATTCTTAGTGACTCGTAAAAAATGTGTGTTTACTTTGACGTTCCATTGCTAGCATAATTCGAACAGGAGACCGATTCTATCAATATGTATTTAATATTTAAAAAAACGTATATTTTGAATTGAAAAAAAATAACTGATCCAGTATTGTTTGATAAGTTCCAAAATGCTATTCTCTAATAATAATGATAGTAATTTTGTGTACAAAAAATACTCGTGTCATCTTCAATTACACTATTGGTTTTATTAAAATTTTCATTGATACCATTCACATCATTTTCAATTTTACACAATAGTACAAATATCGTCTAGTTGTGGTAGGACCTCTTGTGAGTCCGCACGGGTAGGTACCACCACCCTGCCTATTTCTGCCGTGATGCAGTAATGCGTTTCGGTTTGAAGGGTGGGGCAGCCGTTGTAACTATACTTGAGACCTTAGAACTTATATCTCAAGGTGGGTGGCGCGTTTACATCGTAGATGTCTATGGGCTCCAATAACCACTTAACATCAGGTGGGATGTGAGATCGTCCACCCATATAAGCAAGAAAAATAAAAGTTGATCTATTTGGTTAGTGGACCTTGACTGCCCATGTCAAGAGCTCCGGGTTTAATCCCGTATCGGAGTCAGTATATGTGTATAAGATATTGGTTCCCAAGTTGATCTTGTCTCGTATATGTCGGGTAAGTTATGAAGAACAAAGAGGAATAATTGAGAACTTGAATGTTTTCATTCAAATATCGTAAAACCCTAAAAGTACCTTGAAATTAATTATTTTAGACGATAGAGATTACAAACAGAAAACAATGTTCTAATGAAAAAAGTGATTGGACTTTAAATTCTATAAAACACGTCACAAATATTCATTATCATCAACGGGTAAGTCCGGAGAGCGTCTGTCGTAGCCGTTTGGATATATCAAAGGTATTTTCCCTATTAAGTAATTTAAAATGTCGATCCAAGAAAACTTGAATTACGTCATCAAGTCTATCTGTATTCTAAATTCGAACAAGTTCAAAAAAAAAACAAAAAAAACAAAAAAACAAAACAAAACTAGAACGCAAACACTTCTGTTTGTGAAACAGCATCGATTAACGCAATTCGTTACGTATCAAAATATTTTCGTTCATGTATTATGGATTGTAATGATACCCGAGATGTTGCGTAACACATTTGTTATTTGTTTGTTCGCAGCTTATAATGTAACGTAACACCGCTCGGAGTATGTGGCCGATGCGCTAGCTTTGCGCTCCGTAAACATCACACGTGCAGTGTGCTTAGTGCGAGTTTTTTGACGTTCTCGATAACGTAAAAGTTAACTCATATTTCGCCTCTTCGCATTAAAAGTGTACAATTTCCAAAATAATTCGAAATTGAGTTAACACGAGTAAACATTTGGTATCACCAGTATTTTTCTCATAAATACTGTCAAAAGAGCGTAGTTTAGTTTTATGTTTTTTTTTTTTAGTTTACCTTTGGTTTGACTATCTACTATTAACAAAATTAATACAATAAATAAAACATAATTTTATCTTACTTTAAAAGACAGATAATGTAACTGGTAAAACAAAAATGTTGCAAATATGATTAATATTAAAAATATTACATGTTAAACCTTTAAAAGACCCTCCTGTAAAATTTGTAAGTTTTGAGATTATACCGTTTTATTGTGAGAAGACGATTTGTGTGGAATGGGATCGTTTGCGTACGTTTGCCGCTAGGGGCGCTATTCCAGCTGCATACAAAATTGGATTAACTTTTACGTTATCGAGAACGTTAAGAAACTCGCACTAAGCGCAATTTTTCTCGTTTGCTTTTGTTGCAACAAAATAATTGGATACTATCCCGTTCGTTTCTCGGCACTGGAGATGCTCGTGCTTAACACGAATTCTGTCATGTACATATTCATTTGAATTTATTGTTTAAACTCACGTCTAATTAAAATAAACTCAGTTTGGCTGCAACATGCCGTTTGAAAGAAACATTCGAAAGTTTGTTGTGAAAATTACGATGCTTAATATACATTTGTCAAATTCACTTTTCGACGATTGAATAAAATGATGTATCAATAAATAAATATAAATATAATTTTAGCAGCTTCGACAATTATAAATCACTAAAGCTTTGGCTTGGGTTATATTGAGTCATTCAACTAGTCAGAACACTTTGTTTCTCCTCATAAAGAATTCTGCGCAATTAATAACGTGATAAAGAACACACATACGGCCATACTTTACATTTAAAGGTGACGTCACAAGTCGTAAACCTACTTTTTACATTCTTACGATCACGTCCAAGCCTCAATAACGGTACATAATTCATCTTCGCTTATTAATTCTATTATTGTGAATCATTAATTCATTAACCCATCGCGGAATAACCGATAAAACTTGGTTCGTAGGTACTCACTCTTTGTGTGGTATAGCTTCCACGTGCCGTCTTTGGATATTGTTGCGATGTGTGACGTGTCAACATCGAAAGCCACGTCGTATATACCCGACGAATGTCCCGTCAGCTCGTAAGCCTTTGACACCTGTTTGAAATCTCCAGTTTTCGTAAAACACACTTCCATTACTTTAACGTCTGGCGAGAAACCGGTGGCGACGACGAAACGGCCACAGGGCGATATCTTGGCGGCGTGAGTGCTCATCAGATACGTGTCTAGCTTCTCAAGCTGTTGCCCTTTTAGGTCCCATATCACCAAATCTGTCTTTGATGAGCACGACATCATGAATTTCCCGTTACTCGATATATCGAATCCTATTACGTCATCTTGGTGGACCTGTAACAATAATTATTGTTTTTATCAAACGCATATTTGTGTGCAGTAAGCAAAGCTATAGTTAAACGAATTGCAAAAATGATGTCATCTCTTTCTTATTATCGGACCACCCGCCACCGAAGCAGAGTTCATTCTCACTACCTGGAATTATTGGATTCATTAGTGTGTTTCCAAAGACATTTCTGTCACGTACCACCCAGATTTGGAGTGGAGTACCTTTTTGCAGTTTCCTGAATGCTTACAATGCCCTAAATCTCATCCTTTATACGAGGTTTGAAAATAACTCTGTGTGATAACCGGCTGCTTGGTTGTCGCTATCAATGTCGATGTCCATCGACGGGAACCACAAACCAGCAAATAAACCATAATTTGGTCTATAATATAGACGGTCTATAATATAGACCATATTATGCTCATCTGTCTTCAACGGCAACAAAAACTGCCAAATAATTCATCGTAAATTATAATCAGTAAATATATTTTATTATAATTAGAAGTTGATTGATTTAATCTTGTATGGTATGAACGTGTGAATAATAAAGGAACTGCCATGATTGGTGTCGTAAATTGACATATACTTAATATATACATTAATACTACATCAACAACAAAAAAAACGGTTTCTACAAACTTCAACTAATAATAAAGATTTATAGCGGAGAGAATTAGTTGAACAGCCTTAATAAACTATAAAGGTAGAGATAGATGTTCGAATGAGGAATTGCGTTGCGCGCGCTCCGTGAATTGTTCAAAACTCAATGAATAATTCAAAATATTCCCGACGAACATACGTGCATCATGTTTAATGTAGACGGCATGCACGAGGAAAACGACCCGAGAACCTTCCTGCGTCTAAAAATATTATTTTCGAGGCTACAACGAGTTCATACATCGGTAGAGCGGTCTGAACGGCGAGCGCCATATTAAAATTATCGCGAAACTACTTTATCGGTGGGCCTTCGCAGTGGGGACTACGTTAACATGATGACACAACTAACTGCGTGCGTCTCTGTATTCACTATACTAGTATGTACCTATATCAAAGAGCCATTGTTCCGGTGGAAGGTCTTTTTTTAATCGTCTGCCCGCATTCTGATAAAGTTGAACACCCTTACAGAGACAGGGCAGGGATCGTTCTTATATCGTAAACTCTGAGCTGTACTACGATTTTATTATGCTTTTTGAGAGGAGATGATGCAATGTCCCCCTTGTATTTCGATGTGTTTTTCCATTATAATTACGTTTTTTTTTTTTGAGATGAACATAGTAAGATTGCGACATTAATAATAATTTTATGTAATTTGTTATTGCCGATTCGTTGACACTGAACTGTTTAGGAAGACAATTTATAAATTTTACTTTAATGATAAGACGCCCGCCCACTGTGTTCGTATAGGATAGGTCTATGACATGGTTTTAGATGTCGCAGATACTATTTTTTATAAGGAAATACGTACTTAACACCTATGATGACCGTCTTCAACAATGAAGGATCCTGTGATAATTTTATCAATTAAATCGGAGAATAAATACATTTTCATAACAAAGCAACTATTGGCGTATTATGATACTGCAGTGGTAGGTACCATCATGACTATTTTTGTCGCGAAGAAGCCATTTAAAGGGACAGGCATTACACTTCTTTTTTTTTCCTACCTATGCTGATAGCCTTGAGAGGCTATTTCAGCTTCGCCCTAACGTGTGTAGATGAGCTCATGGGACTCAAACCGGAGTGTTGTTAACACTGACCCTAGCAAGAGTAGTACTTCGCAGAATCTACCACGGGATCGGAAACGCGACCCACTGAGAAGATCCGGCGAGAAACTCAGTGGGCTGTGTCTATGGGGACATTACACAATAAAACAGATTTGACCTCAGGTCTGAGAGGCAATATTTGCGTGAAGTTTATGGGCTCAAAAAATTTAAGAAATTGAATGAAGGTGTTATGTGCCTATAAACCATATTATACCTTAAAGCTCCGAGTTAAAGGCTATTTTTAGAAATGGCATGTGATGAAGTTATGTGCAAAGAAAAAGTAGAAGTAACGAAAGTTTGTTGCCCCTTTTCTCAAAATTAACAAATTATATGATATCCCCTCATCCACTCATGTCTTCAATTATTAACCAGGATAGCCAAGCTCTCGTCTACCCATTCCTCTTTAGTTAAATTTAAAACAAAAAAAAAACTAGAGTTGACATCCCTATTCACTTTAATAACGTCCACTTCAAAAAAATTAACAAGAGCCATGTTTTTTTTGTAATTCAAGTCGCTTGGTAACGACTTAATAATCATTTAAGCTATCAAGACACTGGAATTTACCGACTTATTAACTAATTATATCAATGGCTTCTATCATTTTGCGTATTACATTGACGGATATTCCAAAAATGAATTTTGTACAGTATTTTTTCCGTGTTATAAACACGAGCTCATTGAGGAATAATAAAAACATATTTGTTATGAGCGACCTGTTTCCTTTCTCGAACAATAGTGATGGGAATCGTATTATAACAAAAAAAAATTAGCGTTGCGATCATTAGAGAGCCGTATCTGTGTTACAATCGGCGAAATCTTGCGACGATGTCAGCAACATAACAATGACTGACAAAAACTTAAAAAGTACACAATAAAAGAAAATGTCTGCGAGTTTATAGTACGTCAAACACAAGAGGTTCGTTAATTTAGATTCAGCTGACGATAAAGAGGCACGCGATAGTTCCATGTAACTTTTTGAATTAGTACAAATTGGACGAATTATGTCAACAGTCAAACACATATTCATGCAAAAAATATATAGCCAGACATTTTATTAGGGTTTTCACGAATGCAGTACTGGATGAAGTATTTGCGAGGTAGGTGGTAATTTAACTTTTAGCGTTCATTCATTCATAGTTCAACATCATCATCATCATATAAATAAAATTGGAGTGTCTGTTTGTAATATTGAAATAACCGCTTTTTACTACATGCATATGAATATATATACAGAACATACACCAAAATAATATTTTTTACAATTTTTAATCTAATCTCTATTTTAATCTAATCTCTGGAACGGCTGGACCGATTTTGACGGGACTTTCGCTGATAGGTAGCTGACGATATAAGGAGTAACTTAGGCTACGTTTTTTAGACTAGCTTCGCCCCGCGGCGTCACCCGCGGTACGACAATAACCGCGGGTAACATCGCGGAACTCAGCTAGTAAGTACCTAATAAAATTAAACATATTGGTTACAATATGTTGTATTCTGTTAGGTTAACCACTTATATAATTAATTTCGCTCTATAGCTTTCTTGATTGCTGCAGAAAACTCATATAGTGTTAAATTTTCTATTACATATTTTCTTCTATGTACAATAAAGAACCATCAATTTAAGTCAGTCAGTGCGGAATTCTGTTTCGACTTTCCTGATATGATATCATCATAATCACATCGGATGCGGTGGTACATATCCTATTAACTAATGCCTATACAAGTCGACGTAGGTAGACTAGGAAGATGGTCATGATAATATGTATAAGATAAAATACATAACGGAAAATAGCTTCCCGTTTTATTCTTATTAATCATAAATACATATAAAACACTATACCTATAATGAAACTTCATGTTTTGTTATTGTATTATATTTGAATCTGAATTTCGAATTTTCAAAATGTTGATCGAATTATTAAATAATTCGTTTTTGAATTTTAAATACAAACTTAAGAAATTTAATTGTAGAATCTATAAAATTTAAATTCCGTCAGAGGTTCTAGCAGAACATAGTCTAGTTGTCATCAAAAGATACGGGTAGATAAGGGAGATTCCGGCGACAGCCTCGAACTTAAGCCGTCCCCTCCTCCTTTATGCTGATTTGTGATTTGTTATAATACACATTAAATAATAAATTAATATATACTATCAATCACGCCACGTTAACTGTTCCCGTGCTAAGCTCGTAAAGAACTTGTGTTACAGGTACCAGATAACGGAAATAAATGTAAGATTTTTATTATACACATACATATATTTAATATACATCTATAACCCTGGAAAATACATTTATATTTATTATACAAATATCTTCCCTTGGCGGGATTCGAACCCGCGACCCCCTTGTGTAGTGACTATGTCAATAACCACTACACCAGACGGCCGTTAAATTGTCTTCATCATCATATTATCAAAGAGCCGGGTTGGGTAAATTACTGTATATAAATCTGACTGAATGTAATTAGAATAAGAATATCAGTAACAATACCCTTTAACGGTACAACACAAACAGCAATAAAGAATTAAAAGCGCTGTCTAAGCCCGCGCTGCGTTATCCTCGTATCGTATTTATGCGGAATAAGCCCGTTTTCGTTAAGACAATGGGTGTCTCAACAACATTGTCGAGGTTCATTGTCGAACACACAAGGTCGTCGTGATTTTAAACAAAATCACGAAACGATCGCTTCGCGTCTCCTTTATCGGTACGTAGCCATATTTGTTTTACGAATAAATATTTGTTAATATTACGGAAGGGAAGGGACGTGGATTGATTTTTGTGTTCGATTTAAAATCATAAACAAGGAAAACATGTGTTTTATTGAGGTTTCCCGCAACGTAAACGACGTCAAAGTACTTTTTGTTCAATGAAACAAAACCGATACAGAATTTACATCTTTAAAACGTTGACGTAATTATATCGATTTCTTTTTTGGATCATCTTATTAAAGCGCGGAATATCTAGTAGACTCTGGGAAAAACGAATCTGAAGATACTGAGAATGAATCTTTTTCTTACTGACTTAAAAGATTAAAATATAGGTACATTAGCTTAGTAGAATTTAGTACATAACAAAAATCGATATAATAACTTTAGTGAACCGCGTAGGACGCCTACAAGAAGAACTTAGTAGAATTTAGTACATAACAAAAATCGATATAATTACTTCAGTGCGCCGCGTAGGACACCGGTGACCTACACGGCAGTCAACGTGTTAATAAATGTTTGTTTATTTTTCATAAACTTGTATAGTTTTTAGTGGGATATGAAAGACGCGTGTGTCAACGTGAAATGAAATCATACTTTCGATTTTAAATCTAGACAAGAAGTGAACGATTATTTTAATTATATTGCGGTATCTACACAAAATTATTGCCATCAGATACCTTGAGACATAAAGGACTCTCAAAATTTTCATTGACATGTAAGTATAAAGTGTGAAAGTATTATAAGCATAAATAAGCAAAACAATGATACCCCAATCCGAACGAGTTCATGACCGAATCTATATAATTATTTGTATCGATTTTAAGTTAACAAAATAAATCGATTTCGTATGTCACATGATAAGGTGACGAATACAAGAGTAACATGCGCATTTTAAAACAAAGGATACAAAGATCTTTGTTCGTTTGGTCTCGCGAAACAAGACCGAAGATAAATACGTGATATGTTAATTAATATACATTACAATGTTTAATTGAAGCTCGTGGTTCAACGTATTGAACGTGCTATCAAAATAGGGGGGGGGGGGGGGGGGGTTACTGATTCGAGGTTGAACACATGTATATACAGGTCATTGAACGGTAGGTACGAATTTACGGTAGGCAGCGGCTTGGCTCTGCTCCTGGCATTGCTGTAGTCCATGGGCGACGGTAACCACTCAGCACCAGGTGGGCCGTATGCTTGTCTGCCTACAAGGTCAATAAAAAAAAATTGTAGGAGGGGAAATTTGTTCATGACAGTTCACTCCTTCCAAAATATCTTTGGCAAGGCATTGTGAATGTTAATTCCTTGGGCGACAATAGAAAACACGCTCTTCTGCCAACGAAAACCAATAAAATGAATATCGATCATCATCAATTTTAACGGTGCCTATCGAAAGATTATCGCTTACGTTACAGAGATTTTGTAATACTGAAAGTGTCGCAACGTTTATATATATATTTAATCTTTATTGTTGATTTTAATGTCATTATGCAATTTGATTTCGGATTGGAAAGTGAACGTGGTATCGCGATGGATATACTTTCATTGTGTCCGGTAACACGAGAAAGCAACATGCGTATATGTATTCATGTGTAAGGGAAGATGCAAGTTTCATTTTAATCATTCTTATTTATGTGTGTTTATATCATAAAAATATCAATTAAATAGTTCGCTAGGTAAAAACAAAGGCTTTGAATTTTATTGTTGTAGCGGCATTAACAATTCTAAGTAATTATATTACATTAGTTATTAAACACATTATAAATTATTTTTACGTTTTAAATTTTCGGCGGTAAAAAATGTCCCGTGTCACAGACTATATTCTTTTTTTCACCTCTCGTGCGTTCCGGCTTACGCATCATAAAAAGGTGCGTTCTTAAACGCCACAGCTTCACAGATCATATCACCGATAAAGTAGTCCAGAATATGGGAAGGTGGACTTAAAAACTGAAGAATTGCAAGTGTGCAGTAGTTTTGGTGCAAGCGTTATATCTATTAAATCTAATTTAAACATAACGATTTATATTCCTTATCCTTAACGAAACCATGAAAACTGTAACATAAAAAAAAATAACAAAATTAGCACACAGTAAATAAAACTCTGTGGCTGTGTTATAATAACTTCGTCAACGATGTCTTGAAATCTAATTAAAATACTAAAGGTTTTCCTTTTAGATTGTAGGTTGTGCCCCAA
This sequence comes from Bombyx mori, assembly GCF_030269925.1. Classification (NCBI taxonomy): domain Eukaryota; kingdom Metazoa; phylum Arthropoda; class Insecta; order Lepidoptera; family Bombycidae; genus Bombyx; species Bombyx mori. Next base: position 8,633,964 of record NC_085114.1, read on the forward strand.
AAACTTAATTAATACATATAATTTGTAGTAATTGAAACGGAAGCGGTTTGTTTTACTTAAATTAGTGGCATCCTATTCTTGCTCGCGAACCTTAGATTAACAAACGCATTAAGCCCTATACACATACGTATTCAATTGGATCAACGGCTAGGCGGACCAGAAGTAAAACATACCTAGTCAAATGTAGCATTTTCCTCACGCATCATTAGGCTCTATAGCGAAGAATTCTCTTCCTTCTTTGTTCGAAAGAAGGTTTAAAAGATTGCATTTGCGATATCCGACGAGTAAGCAATTATTAGCCAAAACCATTATTTAAAAAAAAAATGCGATATCCTTCCATAATACTTAACAAAAGCGTTTTCTAAAATAAACAAATTACAAAAGCATGTCGTTCGACTTTAGCTTGCGTGTTTGAGTTTAAGCAAATTTACTTGGTCTCAATTCGAGACGCGGTCTCTGACCAAAGACGACAGTTCGTGACGTCATTTCGAGAGTTCTAACGGTCTCGTAATAATAATAAAATAATAAGCGACCAACTTCGACGGAATAAATTTTAAGAAAAAGTCAAATTTATTAATCTGGCCAATTTCTTTTACGTACGTGTGTCAAGAAGGTGATGTTTTGTGTGCGCGCGCGCGCGTGTGTGTGTGTGTGTGTGTGTGTGTGTGTGTGTGTGTGTGTGTGTGTGTGTGTGTGTTTGTGTGTGTGTGTGTGTGTTTGTGTGTGTGTGTGTGTGTTTGTGTGTGTGTGTGCGCGCGTGTGTGTGTGTGTGTGTCGTGTGTTTATTTGGTTTTTGTGTCGGTGTGTTATACCTATTTCTACCGCGATGCAATTTAAAGATTTGTAAGAAGAGTGATACAGTCGTTATAAACACAGTAAAGACCTCAACGCCACGCCTCAAGGGGACATTCTTGTTGTGATTTCTGTGAGCTTTAGTAGCCAATTAAAATTTACTGGTTATTAGCTCGTCCACTGGCCCAGTGAAATAAATAAAAAACTTCTGTAAATTTTGATTAATTTTGTACAAGCACCGCTAGTGTTTCATTTTTCTAAACGAGTTAAATCATAAACTGTTTCTAATTCATAAGTGTTTTTACAATTAACAAGGTCGAAGAAGCAGCAACATTAAGTGTTTCTAATTTTTATTACATCAGGAAGTGAAACAACAAAGCAACGCTAAACATTAAGCACAGCTGTATTATTACAGTTGTGACATAAACAGTACAATTGTTAATATTGTTAAATAAATAGCAATATCGTTAAATTCTAAACAAAACCCAGAAAGAACGATACTACACTACTTTTATAAATATTTATGTACGCTTTGTAACAAATCCACAAGTTAAACAAAGCTATTTCAAGCAAAATTTATATTTACTAGAGGTCCCGCATTAGTCGAAATTCGACTATAATTAATTGGAATTGTAAGTTTGTACACTATTATGATTGTATTTTATACTTCTATAATCACAAATTTCGTCAAGACTACACTATAAAAAATATTAACAAAAACAAACAATATTTAATCTCAATTTGACAACAGACGTCGAGAACAAAAGTTTGACAATAAATAGTATGCATGCGTGTGTGCGTCAAATACACGGTATGTAGTGTGTGTAATGTTTTCTTTATTGATTTAATGTATCTTTTATGCAAAATATTAGCATTGTGCACTTCTTCTCTATATTCTCTATAAGTTTGGAAAATTTCATACTCCTCGGTCCGCGCAATTTTCGTAAAAAGGTATACAAAGTTTTTGCTTCACGTATTAATATGTATATAGATTTCACGAAAATTGATTGAAATCCCAAAAATCATTACTCTATATATATCTACCAAATTTAAAAAAGAGAATATTAATCAATTGAATTTATCTCATGTAGCAATACACTTAGACACAACACACCTGTACACGTTTCCTAGTTAGAAAATGATGTCAACTCAAGTTGAGGGTTAATCTGTCAAGGTTAACGACTTAAACAAGAATTTAAATTAGGTTCAAAGATATCGAATTTTATTACACTGTATTTATACTGTGGTCCGCGGATTCGGTCGCGTTCATTTTAACTTATATACAAATAAAATAAATAAATATAAATATTTTACTAACAATCACGCCACGTTAACTGGTCCCGTGATAAGTTCGTAAAGAACTTGTGTTACAGGTACCAGATATCGGAAATAAATGTAAGATTTTTATTATACACATACATAAATTTAATATACATCCATAGCCCTGAAAAAGACATTTATATTTATCATACAAATATCTTCCCTTGGCGGGATTCGAACCCGCGACCCCCTAGTGTAGTGACCATGTCACTTACCACTACACCAGACGGACGTATACTTATACGTATATTATTATGTGTGGGTTGCAATCGTTTGTGAGAAAGAGTAGTTTTATTGTTTGTTATGGCTTAGTCTTCCGACGTCTTTACGTATCAAGAAACTGTATATTTATTCAAGAATCTACTTGTATTTTTAATCGAATAAATTTTCTTCAGGGCGAGTCCGTTTTTTGAGCGATGCTCAAATAAAAATGACAAGCTTATGGATGGAATAATGAACTATTCTGTTATTAATCTGAAAATATGGACATGACTTCCACGGTGAAGGAATAACATCGTGTAATAAAAATGAAACCCGCAAAATTATCATTTGCGTAATTACTGGTGGTAGGACCTATTGTGAGTCCGCGCGGGTGGGTACCACCACCCTGCCTATTTCTGCCGTGAAGCAGTAATGCGTTTCGGTTTGAAGGGCGGGACAGCCGTTGTAACTATACTTGAGACCTTAGAACTTATATCTCAGGGTGGGTGGCGCATTTACGTTGTGGATGTCTATGGGCTCCAGTAACCACTTGGCACCGGTTCGGCTGTGAGCTCGTCCACCGATCTAAGCAATAAAAAAAAAATCTTATCTAGCTACTGTTATTAACTACTATCCCGTCATATACCCATAGCATTAGACAGTGATCTTAGATCTGACGACTTGCTCTATAAGGCTCTAATCCAAAATTTCTTCATGAAATCGATCCAGGACTCATGTGATAACCAATTTGGTGTAGTCGCGTACACCCAAACATCATATTACATTTTATTCGTAAATATCTCGCATTCAGGCCGAATTCTGTAACACAATAGTACACAATATACGATACGCTTTTTGTACTGAAACTAATTTCAGTATTTTAATTGGAATTTAAAAGTTTATTCAAAGTCATGAGTTCATTAAACTTCGTCAGCAACGCGTTTGCGTTTTGTTTTTAATCGTAATCAATCAAGATTGTCTGGTGTACCGAATCGATATGTTCGAATGTCTCGACACATTCCCATGACATGTAACGAATCGAATAGAAAACTTTCACCGCGGATTCAGTTTTTTTATAGGTAATTAGCAAAGGAAACGTACGCTGTTTACATTTTCCAATGATTAAGAGTTCCGAACAATGCAGCCTTATCACTCACTGTAGTACCGTGTGAGTCACGCGAACGGACTATTGAAATAAATGAATACGCGTAATTAAGTACTCGATGACACACCTGTTGTTTGTTTTTAATTCGATTATTTTAGTTTATTTCCGATTATTATATTTCGTAATAGGAATTATTGTTGTTATTGTTTTACAAAGGCACAATAATTTCTTCGATGCGTTTTTTCTTCTTCTTTTTAATTATATAGAGAGACTTTTCAATAACAAAATGAGATATTCGAATTCTAAATTATCAAGTAAGTATTTTTACGTATTTTTAAATCTAAGTATTTTTACAGCGATGTAATAAAATCTAGCTGAACTAAATTTAAGTGAAATAGATGTTTTTTCTAATTGTCTCACAACTTACAGGAAAAATCTGTCGCGGATCATTTCCCAATCAAATATAACTTAATCTCAAGCGATCAATCAAATGTAATCAAATCTTAGTTCTATAATATTTTTTTTAATTTTTGTTGTTAATGCACTGTCGATTGTACCTATAATTGAGGTGACATCTGCCATGAATTTTTGTTAATTGTTCAATGTTTTGTATCGATGGTCACTTTGTCGGTGCAACTTAATAAATAAATAAAAAAATGTCTAATATGGTCTAACTCACTAGAAAACCTTGCTTTAATGATATATTTTCATAGATTAAGCCAAACTATATACAGAGCATTGTGGCGTGGGGTTCACATTAAAATACGCATTTCCTATGTCATATCTATATGATATGAAATACATCCCGATGTGACTATCTTTTAACACATAACAACCAAAATCTTTACTATATAATTCGTGCTAAATCGCCTTCACGGAAAATTACAGAACAGATTACAAGGTATCATAATTTCAATAACCGCAAATGTAATAAGACATTACGCAAGCACATTTGTATGACCCTTGAATAATATGATTGTGTAAGTGTGCATTAATGGTTTTCTTGTGTGCAAACTGAACGAACGTATTGAAGGGTTCTATAATGATTTATTTTAGCAGCATGACGTGGAAGTAGCAATTGCATTGCCTTTCTAACCTTAAAATCAGAACCAGTGTGCTTAGTGCGAGTTTTTTAACGTTTTCGATAGCGTAAAAGTTAAGTCAAATTTGTAGGGAGTTGGAACGTTTGCCTATGTTAGCCGCTAGGGGCGCTGTTCCAGCTGCATACAAATTTCAGGTAATTTTTACGCTATCGAGAACGTTAAAAAACTCGCACTAAGTACACAGAACTATACAGACATATTTTTTACTTCGTAGCAGATAGGTCCTACCAACTCGTACGAGCACGTCATTTCGGATCCTCCCGATCCACTATCGGTGCTTTTAGGTACCTCAAGCAAGTACCTCGTCACTTGTGACGAAAGGTTCATCGAGTAAATTAACCGACAGACACAGCCCACTCGCCGGATTTTCTCAGTGGGTCGCTTTTCCGATCCGGTTTTAGATTCTTTATTTTAATTTTTTATTGCTTATATGGGTGGACGAGCTTAAGGCCCACCTGATGTTAAGTGGTTACCGGAGCTCTTCGACCAATGTGAATGCCGCCACCCACCTTGACATTGGAGTTCTAAAGTCTGAGTATAGTAAGGCTGCGAAGCGCACAATTCAAAAAAGCACTGTTCTTCCTAGGGCTAGTGTTAACAACGTCACCAGGTTAGAGCCCCGTGAGCTCACTACGTTCACTCGTTCAGCGAATCTAGTATAGCCCCTGAGATAACTAGAATAGATAGATAAAAAAAACGTACGAGTCAACATAATGCACAGTACTAAAAATATAAATAAGAGGCAGTTAGTTAAGAAAGTAAAGGTGACTCTTAGACCAACGAAGTAACAAAGTTTCAGCTCATCTGCAATAATGTTGGATATTAAGAATTATGTCTCGATGAGGAACGTAAGAGAAAAATAAAATACCCAACTCAACTGTACACGTGTCCGATTATATCACTAACCCATTTAAATAAATTTAATCATGGTATGAACATTGTTACCCCAAACAATTAAAATAAAAACTTTAGAATAAAAAAAAGTACGTATAATAATATATACAGTATCTATCTCGATTAAAATCGTAGTAATAAATTTATTACTAATGATCGTACTACGTCATGCGGGCCACGGACCGATTTCATGAATATTTATTTTTTAAGTAAACAAAATTCACGAATCATAGGGTTTACCACTCAAAATAGCATGCTTAATAACATTAATTCTCCGATATTAATCACACCTACGACTTATAAAAAAAAATAACAATGAGTAATGCACCGGCCTAGTGGGGCAGACGATTCCAACAGTATACACATATTGTGCGCAATGCAAGTGTATTCCCATTATTTGCTATAACTGTGTCCATTGTCTGTGTTATGTGGACCTGTGACACAAAATAAATACCATTTTAATGAAAAGTAGTATAATTGTATTATTGTTATGCAACAGTTCATTGCAGAGCGAAAACGTTTTGTTCTCGAATTGTTTAATGTTATTGTTGCGAATTTCAATACATATTTATTATTATGGAACAAGTATAATAATGTCTTATGTAATATGGTCGTGTTTAAAAACCGCTAGGCAAATTTACTTGAAATTGCTATTTTTGGACTACATACGGAAATAAAAATCTTCCGTCTATTATTATATTGTAACTTCTGTATTATATTGTAATCATAATATGAATATATGTAATTTGTTTCCACTGCAACAAATTACTTTGCCTTATTACTAAGCGTTTTATGATAGGTTATATGCCAGTAATAAAAACTATTTTTCTTTAAATTGGTAGTTAAATCTATGATTTCAAAATGAAAATGTATCCAGTAAAGCCGCAAATTGTTAACATATGTATATCTTTCAACATGTCAATATTTTTACAGATAAGATTATTATACCCGGAAGCAGCGATCCTAAGGATCATTTGATCTTAAGTGGTGGTAGCTGACACTCACGACTGTATACTGCTACTACTGTGTACTCATTTAAAGAAGGATAAGCAATAACACAATAAAAATAAACGTTGGTAATGCAGATTTTGAACTCTATTCCGGTGGCAAACGGTGTATTAAATAAAACTATATGAACAGACTAAAACGTGGCAATTCAACAATTAACTGACACAATGTACCTATACAGAAAAAGCTGCAGTTATTTTAAATTTGTAACAACTGCTTTGACCAGTTGCGGTATTTCTTCGAACTTTCTTGCAGAGCAGCAGCAATTTGAAAAACTGTAAACATTATTATGAAGGAGTTATTGAACTTTTAAATTTTGAGTGTAATAAAACCTTTTTTTAAAGTAAATGGGGATTGTAAAAAAAATTCGCAGAAATATTTTCGTGCTGGTTGTTCACAAAGTAAGACAAGAGTATTGTTATTCGAAAGGGCAACATGGGATTCAGTCACGTAGACGAAAAGTAAAAAGTACGATGACTTGGTAAGTGAATCGTTTTTGGAGATTGACTTCATTGTGTATCACCGTAGCGGCATCGCAAAAGTGAACGTTTTTTTTTTATTGCCTATGTAGGCAGACGAGAATACAACCCATCTGATAGTGAGTAGTTACCGTCGCCCACGACTTCAGCAATTTTTTTTTTTTAATTTTTTTTATTTACTTCAGATTTTACATCCATATTACACGTCTTCATTACATTGCATTAACATTTCATTTATACTAAAATTAAATAAAAATAATAACTAATCTCGGACTAAAACAAAAACAATAATAATAATAATAAAAACAAAAAATCAAATAATAATAATAAAACAGAAACTGTAAATTAACATGAAAACTACCTTAACCTAAAGGCTGGTTTGGATGAGAGCCAGAGGGGCAGAGCCAAGCCGCTGCCTACCAAACCTGTGTTTGTGGACAAAGAGGATAATATGAAAAACCGATTTTGATATCATCATAATTACATACAATTAAAGCTTGTTTATAACATAGTCGCATCGCTTAATACGGGTTCACCAGGCGTCTTATCGTTTAGGCTACCACGGCTTCAACTATGTAGGTATATATATGTTAGTACTAATATCGTTTATAGATCTAGATATTATATAGTTGAGTGAACTACAATTAATTTTTATCGTTTAATCCTTTTAATCACAACCATTATATACAATGAAATAAAGTGTGTTCGTTGGTTAATTATATTAACGGATGCTAGTTTCAATTTAATATTTTGGTTCAGTATTGAAAGTTAATACTAAAACCCTTATAATAAACGATAAACTGATAAACGTGGTACTAATTCTATTTTGCACTGTTACGGCGCTGACGATAATCTATAAAGCCGAGAGTTCAGAGCTGCTATTCCTAATAGTTAATATACACGCTTGTTAAAAAAGCCCCAAATTTTAGCATAATTTATTTAAAATATCTTTGAAAGATACATATTATCCAAATTGGTTCAATGTTTGTAGACATCAACCCACACAAGCAAACAAAAAGAAAAACCGGTCTAAAACATTTCCGATGATGCAAAGAATTCCGTAGAGGGGTGAATGCTGAACATAACTTTTTTTTTTTTTTTTCCACAGGAGAAAATCGCCGGATCCCCACCCGCGCGGCAGGTGGGGTATGTGGGAGTTGAACCTCGCTAAAAACTCCTGCCGCTCACAACCGGCGCCCTACCTCGGACCGGGCCGGAGCCCAGTCGGGGCTATTGAAACGGCGGGACAGGGTTGACGCAGAGCACATTACATCCATCCCACCGTCCCACGGACGCCGGACCGGTGGCCGCCAGCGACACGACCACCGGTTCCCTCGTTCAGCGGGCCGAGAGCCCGCTTTGATGGCGCCGCGTTACACCTTCCCCCAGAGCGGTCGGGGGAACGCGGTCTGCCATCACCCGGCTTCCTATTGCGGGTGAGCGTGCAAGCACGCCACCCCACGTCTGGGTCTCTCCCCGCACAAAACGGGTGGGACCCCTATCTCTTAGGGGGCCAGGTCACGGATACGACCCCGGTCCCGACCCCCTGCTCGGCGGCGGCGGGTTTCTGCGTAGTGAGGAGAGCTTTCCCTCACTCGCCCCGCCGCCTCCTTCTGCGAGATGGTGCACTCGCAGAAGTCGAGCATAGCCTTCCATGACTCATCGCTGCCAAGCATCGACGCCACGACGCCAGGCAGCGACAAGTCAGGTCCTATCTTTGCGACCAGGACACGGCGCTGCACCTCCCAAGCGGGGCAGACAGCGAGCGTATGCTCCGCCGTGTCCAGGTCGTGTCCACAATGGTGACACCTCGTCGTCGGCTCAGCCCCTATCCGGCGCAGGTACTTCCCGAAGCATCCGTGCCCGGTCAGCACCTGCACCAGATGAAAGGAGAGACGTCCTTCGCCACGATTCACCCAGTCATCAAAGACCGGGTAAACCGCCTCGACGGTCCGTAGCCCCCACGTGGGGTTGGCCAATCGCCTCGACCACGACTCGAGCACAGACCGCCGAGAATGGGCCTTCCGCGCCCTCAGCTCACTCTCGGGGACACGCGCCACGCCCTGAGCACGGAGCTCGCTGCGCCACCGATAGTCGGCAGCGAGCGACTCCGTCTCCAGCTCCCATGGCGGCGTCCCCGCCAAAACACACGCCGCCTCGAAGGAGACGGTGCGATATCCGCGGATGACCCTGATGGCAATGGTGCGCTGCGGCCGGCGCAGAAACCGAGCCATAGTGGCCCGGCTGCGCGGCTCAGCCCACACAGGTGCACCGTACAGGGCCATCGATCGCACCACCCCCGCGTAGAGGCGGCGCACAACCTGATCCGGTCCCCCAATATTCGGGAGCAGCCGGCTCAAAGAACCGGCCGTCCCCATCAATCGGGGGACCAGCTCCGCAAAGTGAGCACGAAAAGCCCACCGGCTGTCCAACACGAGGCCGAGGTACTTCAACTGCACCCCGACCCCTATCCGGACGCCTCCAACCACGATGTGGGTGTCAACTGGTGGCGCCCTCCGCGGCCCGTGAAACCACAGAGCCTCGGATTTACTGAGCGCCACGTCGAGACCCAGACTCCTTATCCTTCCGACGACGAGGGCCACTCCCGCTGTGGCGAGACGGGCAGACTCCCTAAAATCATCCCCCCGGGCCACGACCAACGTGTCGTCCGCGTAACAAATAACGCGGAGGCCCGGGAGGAGGGCGCCCCTCAGCACCCAGTCGTACCCGAATGCTGAACATAACTTAGTCGATTTTCACAATTTAATGTTTTTTACAACTGAAAGTAATGAAAATTCTCATCTTCATGTATGTTCGTCTTAAATATTTAATTCTAGAAAGATACATCTTGACAGTTTGAATTAGGCATGAAATCGTGATTATTCAAAATAATGCACAACGTTATTGCATTTTTCATCTCGGCGCCCGCAACCACTTCCTTTTATCATAAAATATAAGTTAAACGCTGTTTGTTGTACAAAGCGAAATAAGAATGATTTAGTTTTTTTTCTACCTATGCTGATATGATAGCCTTGAGAGGCAATTTCAGCTTCGCCCTAACATGTAGGTGAGCTCACGGGGCTCAAACCGGAGTGCTGCTAACACTGGCCCTTGCAAGATTAGTGCTTCGCAGAATCTACCACCGGATCGGAAACGCGACGCACTGAGAAGATCCGGCGAGAAACTCAGTGGGCTGTGTCTATAGGTTAATTCGCTCGTCGAGCCCTTCGTCGCAAGCGACGGGTTCGATGAGGACGGTGACCGGTGCTTGTGGTACCTAAAAGCACCGTTAATGGATCGGGAGGATCCATAATGACGTGATGATTTAGAAGAGAGCGCTATGCCTATTGAGAAATACATGTTGTCTTTCTTCAAACGAGATTTCTGGTGAGCAGTCAGCGATAGGCACCAGCTTGGCTCTGCCCATTTTATTTATTGCGTCGACAAGTGAGCGACGGTAACGGTAACCACTTACTATAGTATAGGACAGTATGATAGTCCCAGCCCACTGAGTTTCTCGCCGGATCTTCTCAGTGGGTCGTGTTTCCGATCCGGTGGTAGATTCTGCGAAGCACTGTTCTTGCTAGAGCCAGTGTTAGCAACACTCCGGTTTGAGCCCCGTGAGCTCACCTACATGTTAGGGCGAATGAAATAGCCTCTCAAGGCTATTAGCATAGGTAGGAGGAAAAAATAAATAAAATGATTGTCTGTTTACAATGGCAAAGAAAAATGTCCACTATTTTCACACTATAAAAAGCAATTATGCTGTATCTAAAACTTGTATCGATTTGCGTAGCATTTATAGTAAGTCTAATTGCACTGATTGTTGATGATAGCTTTCGTAATCATACAGCGATAAGGACAAAAAGCAGCTAAACAACCAAGGTTATCTACCATGCTTGAGAGTCAATCGCCGCGGCATTGAGCCGGACAAAGACCGTGTTTCATACGACGTTTATTTAATTAACATTTGTTTACATATTCTTTGGAAATCATCAAACTACAAAATGAAGCCGATTTCTTTGGTTCAATAATATTATTTTGGCATAAATAAGCGAGATGGCGGTGTCTGCTCGTGCCAGTTCGGTTTCACCTTACGCCCGACACTCGGTCACCAGTAGAAATTTCATTTTGTAGTTCATAAAATATTACATGAGTGTCTTTCTATCTGTCATTTGTCTTTCGTTTTATTTAAGATCAAATACTGTGATAGAATAGTAAGCTTTTAATATAAGTGCATTACCCGTTCGTGCGTTTTTGATCTATCAGCGTATAGGTAGAGGAAAACAGTACATAATAAGTAGAAATTTTAAATGTACTAGTGGTCCCGCAGTAGTCGAAATTCGATTATAATTAATCGAAATTGTAAGTTTGTACACTATTATGATTCTATTTTCAAAGACTATTATACTTCTATAATCACAATTTTGCCTATATTGAAAAATATTAATAAAGACAAACAATATTTTGTCTATTTTCAATTTGACCACAGATGTCAAGAACAAAAGTTTGACAATAAATAAATAGTATGCATACGTGTTGCGTCAAATACATGGTAGTGTGTGTAATGTTTTTTTTATTAATTTAATATATTTTTTAAGCATAATTTTAAAAATATTAATATTCTGCACTCCTTCTCTCTATTCTCCATAAGTGTGGGAAATTTCATACTCCTCCTCCTCCGCAATTTTCGTAAAAAGGGATACAAAGTTTTTCCTTCACGTATTAATATATAGATAACGATGTTGTACTTCTAAATGTCACCTATACATAGAAGAGGGCACGTCTTAAGTGACATTCGAAATTTATTCTTCAAAACAAACATTACGAAAATTCGTAATAAAATTCGTTGTGAAATGCGAAAAGTCTTTGATGTAAAAATTCCGTTTTCCGTACACATATTAAACGAGTAGACTTATTGAATTATTCAGCCAGACTGTTATTTGAATTTTCAGCGAGGCGAAGCGGCCATTCGGCCATTGCTCTGTGCATGAGTTTACAATATGACGCCCACCTATTTTCGGATCTCCTAAATTAAACGTAAGTGTATTTCACTGTATTACGTCAAAACGAATCCGGGACGATCATTGTATGCTTTGTTGAATGAAAATTAAAAGTGCTTCCGATTTTTCTGAGATTAGTGCAAATTCATTAACGATTAAGCTAACGTTTTTGAGTATACTCTACCTTTAATTACATTTTACTGAAATAAATAAAAGTATAATTAAAACATTCTAGTTTGTTAGTTTATTAACCCCTCAACAAAAAAAAAAAACATTTATTTCTAACTCATGAATTTACAACAAAATACAAGAATATTTTATTTCATTGTAAAACAAAAGTTTTTTGACCTCCAATAAACAATTCGTTCAAACATCTCCACGTTACAATAAGGTCAAAAAACTTTGTAATGTGACACGCAGGCGCGCTCTTCCAATAATTTTGTCTAGAGGACGAATGATACATCTTTAATGCAGAATGAATTCGTGGCAAAAACTAAGACGCAATTTTCTTTCGTAGAAAACAAGCTTCGAAGTTCTTATAATAATTAAATTAAGATGTTTTCGATATTTGTAACTCTGTTCAATTTAAATAGAGACTTAAATAAAAACCAGTAAAGACCAGATTTCTATGTTCCATTTTCAAACAGAAACATCGCCACCTAATCAAGCGTTGAATTATTAAATCAAAATCATGTACCATAGGAGGCAGAGGAAATAAACACATGCAACCACGTGCTATTTCCTTTTTATAATGTGGCAACTAATTTTACAAAACTCAGATGTTATTGAAACAATATTCGGGGTTCTTATGTATAATGTATTTAGAATAAACATCTGTATTTATTTGCATGTTCCTTTCTAATTCAATATTGTGCAATAATTTAGTTTTCAAATTACATGCTAACAACGTGCACGTGTGTTTTTATTAAACGATTCCAAAATCTATTCAGGATGTTCAAAAGTGATACGGTCCATTACAAACTATACTTTATCGTTCTAAATAATTGACGTTCAATTTATTATTCTATTTATCTAATGAGTGCAGAGACACAATATCTGAGTTATTGCGCGTCGTATATAACAGAAAACGCACTAAATCAAAACATTACGATATATTTCGATAGCTTATGACCTATTGACCTCCTATACATTTGTATAGATGCCGATAAAACATTACTCGCCTAGATACGATGGTACAGAGTTGTGCATTATCCGCACATGTATCGTTTACTGCAACGCAGCTGCTTTATCGATAGCGTCAGATAACAACTGCTTATGTAATCTAACTGGCGTGCGTTCGCGTGTCACGAAGCTTATAAACATAGATATAATTGTTGATTGAATTCAGTGAAACCGCCAGTAAAAGTGGGCCGGCATAATACGGTTAGAACGATAACTTGTCGCGAAATGATACGACTTTAGCAGAGAATCATCGATTATTTTAATTCAAGGTAAAAGCTCAGCGAACCGCATTGAACGTAAACAGTGTAGTGTTTTAATGATTTTATATCTATATCTTAACTTTTAATGAAACCGAATAGCTATTCTATTGGCCACTGATAAGGTTCATTCTTCACTTTGTCCTCAATAATTTTGATACCTGTACGATCTTAAAATGAGTACCTAGTTCAACTGGTATAAATAGGTGCCTTTGTTTAAGCATAACCTTCAAGACTTTTCTTCTTCTTTTATTAAAAAATTGAAAAACCCTGTGGATATTCTGCGGGCCAATCGAGGAAACTTGGTTATGGTAATTCATAATTCAACATTTTTTACTATTAATGAAATAGATGCGCACGTGGTATTTTACACGAAGTATTTATTATTCACAGGAATTTAAAAGAGGTTTGTTCTTGTGAAATTCATCATCGCACTTCACAATTCATTGTAAAAGTGTCGGGTTAACATTTTATCCTACATATGTATTGAGATGAGTTTTAAAAGTACATATTTAAGTCTACGTAGTGTGTGCTATATTCTCTTAACAGTACAAAATATTCATATTTATATTAATATGTAACGTAATTACTGGTGGTAGGACCTCTTGTAAGTCCGCGCGGGTAGGTACCACCACCCCGCCTATTTCTGCCGTGAAGCAGTAATGCGTTTCGGTTTGAAGGGTGGGGCAGCCGTTATAACTACATATACTGATTCCTTAGAACTTATATCTCAAGGTGGGTGGCGCATTAACGTTGTAGATGTCTATGGGCTCCAGTAACCACTTAACACCAGGTAAGCTGTGAGCTCGTTCACCCACCTAAGCAATAAAAAAAAATGTTTAAATATTCAGAAAGGATTAATCATAAGTTACATTAAAATAAGTACATTGTATCGGATAATTTGTCATCACAAAAATTTTGCTTTCGCTACAAGGTCATCTTTCATTGCGTATTTGATTCTAAGTATAATTGCAGATACTTTTGTTATATGCCAAGATAAATAAACGTTATTCTTCTATTTTTATCAGTAGAACCCGGAAGTACCTTGGTTCGGTTTTTGTCATCATACCGTGCTATCCTTCATCGTTCATATCAAAGTACCTAATATTATAATAATATATTGAATATTGAACACGAATAATTAACATGTTTTTTTTAAATATTGAATTAAACGTAGAAGCCAATAAACTAAATACGTGAACTTTATTATTAAGGGTATTATTACCCATTACGTTAATTAAATTATCAGAATTTAACTAATAGTATTTAATTACGTTCCCTATGTGCAACGCTATATTACTATATCCCTAAGCGATTGCAAATTATACATTATGTCTCGAGATGGGTGGTCGCATTTACGTTGCGACATGTTGGCTCCAGGTAAACTCAAGTATGTGACCTGGTCTACCAATCTTTGTTTTCTTTTTTTTTAATTGCTTAGATGGGTTGACGAGCTCAGCCCACCTGGTTTTAAGTGGTTACTGGAGTCCATAGACATCCAAAACGTAAATGCGCAATCCAAATTGAGATATAAGTTCTAAGGTCTCACGTATAGTTACAACGGCTGCCCCACCCTTCAAACCGAAACGCATTACTGCTTCACGGCAGAAATAGGCAGGGTGGTGGTACCCACCCGCGCGGACTCACAAGAGGTCCTACCAACAGTAATATGTTAATATAATAAATAAAAATCCTTTAATAACAAAAAATTTTTTACTAAAATTGACGACTGCAAAATGATTAAATTGACTAAATAAATATTCGTAATACTAACCTTATCGAAAGTGATAGCAGGCGTGGCGGAAGCAATAGCGCCATCCTTCTTCTTCTCGATTTTGTAGACGATAATATTATTTTCTCGTACGGTGTGAACGATGAAAGCCTTGGAGTCCGGGCTCCAGGCCACATGGGAGGCGTGGTCAAACTCGATGTTCACACGTAAAGTTCTGTGCTCCTTCTGGCTCAGATCTCGTATGTCCCAAAGGATCACTGACCCATCTAAGAAAAAATCAACCTATTAAGGGCCATAAACTTTAACTTCGAGGAGCTCTCCAAGCGGGGCCGTTGTCCTAGATCGCCGAAGTCATCCCAAAGTCGTCTTAACTATACAGATGTAATTAAATCGTGCTTTAGTTTAGTTTTTAAACGAAAGAAAAAAGTTCAGATATTTGAACGGATGAAGTTGTGGTATTTTTTGAACAATAACCATTTCGTATCTCTCAGGTAAATTGTCTGCAGAATTTTTGCAACGCGCTATTGTCTTCTGCTCATAAACTCACAAAATTTTCAAAAACAAAAAATGCACATTATCTTTTTATTTCTCATTGCCAAGTGAACAGGTAATTGTTTTTGAGACAACAACGAAACAGATAATTTTCCTACGAGGAGACGAAACAATAAGTGGCGTATTCGGGAAGGTTTCAATCCTCTTACGAATAACGATAAAGAAATATTCACCATTTTTTTTTCCTTTCGAGCTTACTAAGAGTTGACGGCCGACCATAAAATGTTTTTTTTTATTATTACACACAAGAATAATTTTAATTAAGCCTTAAAGTTCTTACGCGATTTTTAACCTCATTCAAAATTCGTTTCATCCATATACATATGTAAGATACCGTCATGATATAATTTCCATTGAAGACAAGATGGAGAACAAAAGTCAAACCTTGATACTATTCAGTAATTGTTTACGGATAAGTTCGATTGTTGCAAATGCTTGTAACTTGCTTGGGTGTGCAATGTAAGAACCGGTAAAAGGTCAACGGACCACTTAAGACTTCGAAACTGAGTCACTGTACCAAGGCCTCTCGATTTCAGGCAGTTTATTATAGTTCTATCGTAAAGCTAATTCGTAACTGACCTGACCAGTTTTATGGATAACAGTTAACCAAGATATTGAAGTTCAATATCTAAAACGTATTTACTATTAGATGTTAGTATTCAAGTGTTTTTATTATTAGTCATTGCGTTATTAGTCAAACTCGGCTACCACCATTGTTTGATTTGGAAATCTATCTTTAACTGAAATGATTATTCGTGTTATTCTTCATGCGCGTTGATGTCTTTTCGTTCAATGGCCCCCGCTCAAGGAAACTAGGAAGGCGTTTGCCTAAATCATGAAACAAAAAAACTGTATCTCACGCTGCCATCGTTACGTCATTTATATCGTATTTTTCTATACTAGTGATCGGACGCAGTAGTCGAAATTCGACTATAATGTATTGATATTATAAGTTTAAACATTATTATGGTTCTATTGTCAAACACAATTATACTTCTATAATATCAATCACAGATTTCGCCAAAACTGCACTATAGATAAATAATATTAAAGACAAACAATATTAATCTATTCTCACCAATTTTACCACAGACTTTAAACAATAACAAAACTTTGACAATTGACAGTAAACAAAGAGTACATATATTTTTATGTATGTGTTGTGTCAAATATATGGTAGTGTGTGTAATTTTTTTGCATTATTAGAAAAAAAAAAATTAGCATTCTCTGTATATTCTCTATAAGTGTGGGAAATTTCATACTCCTCCGTTCGCGCAATTTTCGTAAAAAGGGGTACAAAGTTTTTGCTTCACCTATTAATATATAGATATGTACATTTTAATCACGGCTCTCGGTTCATACACGTATAATGAGCCAGAGGCGATTCTTATCCGAACAGCAACAAGACAAAAACTCGTCTGTTAGAATCCACTCGTACTGAATTCAAGGTCCATCGTCATTGTTGGTGCCCCCGAGGCCAGGCTTCATCGCAGATTCGGTTTTGGTGGGCAGCGAGTAGGCGACTACACAATTATTGTTAATTGTGTTACTAAAGCTTTTGTTGCGAGTTAAATTCATACGAACTTATATACACATATTTATGACGCTAAGGTTATAAGTTGAATAGGTGTTTGCAAGTCGCTTGTATGCTGATGCATATTTCATTTATGTTCTTATCTTATATTGAATTTTAGTATCCATTAACGATCATTGAAATAAGTCAATCACTATTTATAGAGATTATGTAAGACAACGAAAACAATAAATTATTTAGCAATGAGCAACTGTTTCAACAATTGGGACGTTAACGTCACGTGTCAAGGGTGGTGGTACCCAAATTGTGCTTAATTTCAGGAGGGCCATGAGCCACACGTCTAGCGTAAAAAAATTAATAAAAAATTTACTTAAACTATTTTTATGGTTTCGTGATCAGTCAGTATATGAAATGTCAGAAATAATACAATAATAATAAATGTGAGATTTAAAAATACTGTTTTAATTATATTTACGACTCGCGAAACCCGAAAAAGTATTTTCTAATAATATATAAATAGCATTATTTAAAAAAAACTGTTTAAAGTATAAGTAGCTCTCGTATATATCGATAGGTTTCCTTGACTCAACTTCCACAATACAGCGAGCTACGACATATGACGCGGAGGGGCTCCGCGGGCGTGTTGGGTTTTGATGACGAAACACCCCGTTTTGTGCAAGCCTTTGTGATTGCGAAAGAGACTTTGACGTTAAGCCACTCGGAGGTTAGGCAGCCTATGAAGAAAATTTGAACAATTCAATACTATTATGCCAAATTGTATAATAATTCAACCGCTTCAATACTCGAAGAACCAAATCAAATCAAAAAAAAATTATTCAACATAAATGAAAGTTCATACTTGTTGAACGTCAAAAAGAATTACCGCCAATTCACAAAAACTAGCCTCCGGCCTGAGAAGAACTAGCAAGAAACTCAACGGGCATGTCTTTTTCTTTTTTTAAATATTAGATTTTGTTTTTGAAATATTCATTTTTACAATGAGTATTATAACGTAACAATTATTGCAGTATTGAACCAATTTAATATCTTAAGATAAACGTCGACATCAAGATAGTTTAGATAAATACCATAATCAAATTTATTTAGCATTATTTTCTTGTCTTTACAGCGTTAGGTACAGAAATTTAACAATTCGGACCTATTGCTGTCAAATGTTGTCTTTTATCACTTCTAATAGTGTCAAAAAAGGTCGGTTACAAACAAACCTTGTACGTAAGGAATTACTAGGTTGTTTCCGAGTAAGCCACAACAATGTCATCGATAAAATAAATAATATTATCGTATAATTTTTATATCATTTATCGCAGTGACTTCATTTCAACGTAACTAACACAAGCATGCATGTACTTCATTCGCAAAAGTTCTATTTTAGGCGTTCTCGCTCGACACACAGGTGACGACGTGACGTCTAGGTGCTTTCGTGGATAATAAACATGACCGGGCGATAATTTTGACGTCATTTGACATTTTCTTGATAAACGTAATAATGACAACAAATCGAAACAAAATATTCAAAACGTTCACAGCGTTCGGGGTCAACGTATCGGAGATAGAAATTCATTAAAATTGTATTCTTTATGTTTTTTTTTCCG
Source organism: Bombyx mori (assembly GCF_030269925.1). Lineage (NCBI taxonomy): Eukaryota > Metazoa > Arthropoda > Insecta > Lepidoptera > Bombycidae > Bombyx > Bombyx mori. The sequence goes on from NC_085114.1 coordinate 8,652,739, forward strand.
CATTTATATAATGATAAGCTATCAGAAACGCCATCTCGGATCTTTCGCGGGCTGGGTCACCTTATCTACAATGTAATGAGGAAACCAACGTGCGTCCTCATTGATTAAAATAATGCGTCCTTATTTGATTAACAACGGAACTGTAATCATTCTGGATTTTTATAAAATATATTATATTCGTTCTCGGCACATTAGTCTGATAAAGTAAATAAAAAACTCTCAAACCGAGCTAATTGAATACCTACGAGCCTTATTTTGGCGGTCTGAAATGTAAACAAAACGCGTACAAACGACCGGACAAGAGTTCGTTGCTCCTTGTCTGCTGATATACGTGATATCAAATGTATTTAACCGACTTAATATTACATATACTACCTCAGACTCCAACGATATAAAATCAGGGATATGATTCCGGAATTGATTATCTGAATATGACGCAATATTACCTATCGTATTGTGTTGAGTTTTTTTTTTTTTTTGTTACAATAAAAACACATAATCCTATTCATGTTTTTATAAACCTGTCAACTGGATTCATATAAAAAGATGTCTGAAAACGTAAATACATTACGATATTTATTATTATGTTATAAATATTTACAGAAACTATCGACAAAATGACCAACGGAACAACCTGGCGGTCATTAGTTGGCTCATCTTAATACGCGTTTCATAATTTCATCACAAGTTTATGTAAGAATACCTATTATGTAACGTCACTCCGAGTGCACGGTCGGTGATATCTGAATGGTTGAGAACCACTTCACATTATTGTTACCTAATTATTAACATTATGACCACATTAAAAACGTAAAACCTATTTCATTTAAAACGCCTAGTGATCGTGACCGCGGTCAGTATAATGAGTCATCGATATAGGTCAATTTTTTTAAATAATACTAGGTGTGTCTCGTTGTTTTGCTTCAGTTTAATTTGGTCCGGTCGCTATGAAAATGTGATCTGGCCTAATAGAAAAAGTGAAAAATTATCACATTTCTTTTAAGTTCACATATGGTTGCTAATGCTAAATAAAAAATCTAATATTAAAAAAAAAAGACATGCCCGCTGAGTTTCTTGCCAATTCTTCTCAGGACAGAGGCTAGTTCTTGTGAATTGGCGGTAGTTCTTTTGACGTTCAGCAAGTATGTAATTTCATTTATGTTGAATAAATTTTTTTTTGATTTGATTTGATTTGAATGGCAATAACAATAAATTCTTTTTTTTTTTTTAGTTCAGCATTAGAACCGCATTCTTTCAACGGCTGGATTATAACAAAATGTAAAATAAAAAATCGTCTTACACTGCGTCCTCTTTTGATTAGCAGAGACAACGCTAATTTTTAAATATTTAATACTTTTAAACACTAAATTGTCTATCAAATAGCGACCATTGACCATCAGATGGCCCGTTCCCGGCCTTTGATGATAAACAAAAATAAACATGTTTTATAATAGGCACGAGTATCGAGTAGCTTATCGAGTATATTTTCTTCAAAAAATGAATGAGTTAGTCACTGAGAAAACACAGCTAGACTTAGTCACCTCGCTATTAATATTATTATTTTTACATACACATATTCATCAAAACATTCGTACAGTCAATATCTTCATACTTACGAAATCTTCCGGTGGTGTGACGACGTGTGCTTTTCCCGTTCACACCGGCTTAATCAAATGATTCACTCTAGAGCAGAACTTGTTTCGTTTCATAATAAGGAATTCCCTATCAGCAAAATTTTATTACGTCTTTTAGGTAAACCTATTTTTGTATGTTATAATTCAGTGTACAAATTAGAGCTGGGCAGAGAATCATGTTTATTATATTACATTGCCAGAAATTTGTTTGCTAATCAGGAAAACATCTGCCAATCAGTGAACAAGAATGCGTTAAGTGTATCTTTATGAAGAAGCTTTTCTGATGGATAATGTTGATGAATTTGTTAATCCGAATTGAATCTAAAGACGAGCAGAATAAGGCTTACCACAGAGTAGAGCTAACCTTAAGTGGATTACGTGCCACAGCTAACAACTAGTTGTTACGTAGCGGTGAAACCTAGAATAGTGAAAGTTTTTATAACAGCTACAGTGACACCAATATGGTCATAGTGGTTTGATATTAACAGTTATAAAAAATATATTTTTATCTGCCAAATGGGATCTTTCGAAACTTATTCAAATTCACTAATCTGATAGATAGCCTACTTTGTAACGCTTAGAATTAAAGGTATAGTGATAAAAATAAACAAGGTTTAAAAAAATATCACGTTTATTGCCTCGATTGCAATTCAGAGGCACATACTACACATGTCAGTACGCGCGCTCCGTCAACGTGACAATTTAGTCACTCTCGAATATTGTCAATCACAATTTGGTCAATAATTCATTAATTGTGTCCATAGAACAAATTTCTTTTCACATTAAAATATTATCACTCAAATTATTAGGCGGAACTAACTAATGGATCATAAGGTTGCAAAATAGGTAGTTGATATGATATGCTGTGTACTCTGTTCGCTTGCTCCTGCTGTACTTTAAGTAGCACCAAATCCATAGCAGCTCGAGCATCTTCCAATGGCGAGTGACCATTGCTGCCTCTTTGTACAGTACGGCCCAGAAGCTCCTCGGATAGGGCGCGTAGTGATCGGCGCATTGGGAATCCTCGTGCGTGTGGATATAAAGCACATGTATCTACAACTGCGCTGTGCAATAACTTCAAAGCGCGGAGATCATTTTCCAGAGCATGTCCGATAAGGATTGTGTCAGTTCCAACGAATCCTAGTATATCGTTTTGTACGTCTCGTAGCGTCTTAGTCGCGCGCGCCAAGTCGCGCGGCCTGATGCCCGAGAAACGGGTGTTGTGATCGACGACAGGTGAACTCGGTTTAACTAGTGATCGGTATACAAGACGGCCATCGGCTGCAATGACCGCGATACTAGCTAATTCCAATCCTGCTGTAGTATAACACATCTCCGTGTCAATAGCATACACTCCACCGCGAGGTGAACGTGCGCGCACGTAGCCTTCAAGAGGTCCGTTCATCCCAGGACGAGTACCGCTCCACACATGAGATCGCGCTACACTGCATCCTCTTGAGCCGAGCATTGATTTGCAGCATGCGTACCGAGAATCACTACTAACACGGCCCCAATGATAGAGGCATGTTTCTTCTTTAACGTATTCACCATCACGAGTCATTCTAAACATTTTATCACAACGTACACACAAGTGTTCCACAGCATCCGCTTCTTCGTCACTGTCAGATCGCGGAGTTGACCCCAAGGACCCGCGACCGCTGTCACCTTGGGACCCGGGAACAAATTCAGGGGCATTTACATCCCACGTAGTCATCGGTCTAGGTCGAGGCGGTGGATTTATGTATACGACCGCTTTAGTCGAATTCGGTTCAATTTCCAAAGGATATCCCAAGGTCCACATGCGCTTTGGAGACAGGAAATGTGACCGGAGGGCCTGTGCTAGTTGTTCAGTGGAGAGTCTCTGCGGCGTCGACGGCGTCGTCGGCGCGGACGGGGGGCGGCGTTGATCACGCGGCTTGCGCCGGCGTGCTGCAGCGCCGGCAGGGTCCACCGACGCGACGGTCTCTTGATAAAACCAATCGTGGAATTGAATACAAAAATGCATGTTTCTTGGTTGGCTTGTGTACACATAGAGTCGAAATACGAGCGCGGAGCTTGAGTTAGAGGTACGTGCTATCGCGCGCGCGGGCGCTGTACTAATGACGCGCTGGTGGGGCAGCCCACGCTTTATACGTTACGTACGCAGCGCGCCTTCGTTAACGGGACACAACGATCGACTGGCCTATTCTCATTTTTTCTAAACAATAACACAACTTTTTCGTACAAAACATTACTTGTATTTGAACTTATTTTAGATATTTAACACGCAGAGCGTCCTAACCCTGAAGCAACTCGATTTGTACTGACGTTTGTTTAGTTGTTTACACTAAACAGCTGATGCCCGCGACCCGCGTGGACGCGATGTTTACGTACGATAATATAATATGGGTTCGACTCCGGACAAAAATGTAAATGGTAACATTAGATAATTATCTAGACATTATCGTTTCTTTATTGAATATATATAATCGTTTTTTAAGTGATCATTATTTAATCGTTTCCTTAGTACCTACTAATTATTTATTTAAGCAACAATTAATCGGTTTTGTTCCGTGAATTGTAAATTTTCATTTTCAGAGTTATGAATGATTAATTAATTTGACGATAAGAGAGAAAAATAGATAATTCACTTTAAACTACGGAAGAGTGAGAGTACAATGATTGACAAGGGAAGGAAGGCCGGTCATTGTCTCCGATTCTTAAAGCACAAATCTTACAGGAAATGTGTCAGAATATTAATGAAATTAAAATTCGGGATCCGAAAAACATATTATTTCAATCATTTATATCATCAATTATACCATCAATGTCAATGATACTATATACAGTCAATTCGTTATAAGGTTGTTTTTGAAAAAAATACTTTCGTCTTAATACAGATACCGAGAGGAAACTTTTATTTTTAACGGTAAAAATTACGATCGAACGTGAATCATACGTTTTTCAGAATCATACCGCTTACGAGACTCCGTAATAATGCCATAATTTCATCAGATTTGCTTACGTGACGAGATTTGCTTACGTGACGAACGACATTTATGAATTTGAGAATTATTTCTTAATCAAACCAATTCTAAATAAAGCTTCACTTTATTACATATTAAACTAATATGTAATTAATTTAATTATGATTTACCCTGTTCTTGGTCATGTACAAATTACATAAATATTTTATCATTATACTAATTGTCTGCAGGTGGTCTTCAAGCGTTAGAGTCCGTTTGATAAACTAACGTCTTAGGTGTATCAATGTGTAGGTTTGGTTTATTTTAATTCGGATCAATAAAACGAAATGAACTTCACTATCAAGAGCATGTGCGCATGACGGCTACATCGCATGAAGCGCATAAAGTCGGTCCGTTTGTATGTACAACGCGCTCTTTGTTGGCCACCTCTCTACGTAGAGTCGTATGCGTGTGTGCCGTGCCGTTGTTTGTATACAGAATCGCGTGTTGGCGCGCCGCCGCCGCCGGCTGGTCGGTGACACCATCGCCGATAACCTTATATATCGAACATACTTTGACTCGACTACGTTATCGCGCACAAGCTACTCTATCAGTCCGAACATCAATAACTCAATCAATTAAAAATAATTAAACCTATAAAGATATATGTGGCAAAAGTGGCCTAAGCTTACCATAGTCAGTATGGAGGCAATTAGGTTTGCATTTTCATGAATTTGAATTTGACTAAGCAAAAAAAACGATACGCGCAAAAATAATGTTTACAAAGCTATCTGTTATCTATGGGCGAAACTGTGGATAGGCCGGTTTTGCATCAAAATTTATTCAAATAAATTCGAATATACGTCATATAAGCTTGAATATAAAAAAAATGTGGTTTAGGTCACTTTTGCGTTGATGGTCTTCATATATTCATCAAAATTCACAATCCTTCGTTTTATTGTAACGGATAAACTTTAAATTCTTTGTATGACAAGCTAACTGTCGTTTCTTTTGCCACGCCGCTGAATTGGAGCCCGTCGTGGGAACTATTATAAAACGATTATTGAGCGAAACACCGGCGTGATACAATGAAACGCGGACGTACAAACAAACGTAGGTATGGTTAATTTCATATATTATTATTCGAAACTAAAATAAACCTTATTCTCGATAAATTTGGTTTTTTTTTTCAATTTCAATATGCTAATAAATCATTGAAGAAATCCACTACGTCCTACGAAAGTTATTACTGCGTACAATGTTTATTTATTTAAACATATTTCATGCAGTGCGTTACTTATTATGGTAGTAATTTAAATAGAATAATTTTTAACGTAAAATTACAAGGTTTACTGGTGGTAGGATTTCTTGTGAGCCCGCGCGGGTAGGTACCACCACCCTGCCTATTTCTGCGGTGAAGCTGTAATGCGTTTCGGTTTGAAGGGTGGGTGGGGCAGCCGTTGTAACTATACTTGAGACCTTAGAACTTATATCTCAAGGTGGGTGGCGCATTTACGTCGTAATGTCTATGGGCTCCAGTAACCACTAACACCAGCTGGGCTGTGAGCTCGTCCACCCGTGGAAGCAATAAAAAAAAGAAAAAAAAGTCGTAGCGCCGAACGCCCGATGTCCGTTTTGCCTACAACAAGCGTACGACGCCTACTTCTGTTGCTCACAAACTCGGTTAGTGGGCCACGGTGAACGATGAACAGTACCGGATCGCTATTTCAAGCTTCGTAGCTTATGATCGATAACGTAAACTCATAACGATCATACGAACAGCGTTTAAGCAGTATCCTCTCGATCTATCGAAATCTTAAAAATGAATGAATACTCAAGGCTTTGGTCACGGTTCGCACTGCACGTAATACATTTATGAATAATTTCCAATGTATGAATAATTAATGAGAAATTCGGCTCAAGGCGATCAACGGTTTGTTCTGTAGATTTAAATGGTTAATAAATTTTAAAGAGAAAATTAGTTAAAGCATTTTTTGTCTTTTCTTGGCGTATTCCAGCCATAATTAACTCGACTATATCGAAATGGTTATATACTCTTCAAGTCGCGACTGATTCGCCGAATCAATACTCAAAACAATGCCATCTATTACGAAATGTTATTTCTGATTTAAACTTTATTTCTACGTACCTATAGTTCACAAAAGAATTCCTGACTCTGCAGGATTACGCGGCTTACGGAGAATCTTACCCGTTAAAGCCACGAAAGCTTCAAAATAAGTATTGGTGAAATAAAGGGCGTTTCTATGGTTTAACACGTGACTATGTTTTGGTGAAAGTCGCTCATCACCGACGTCAGCCCACGTTGACCAACGTCACGATGTACTATCGCAAGTGGGTCAAGGAGCTCGTGTCGACTGTGAGTGACTACACCTCCGGTAAGAAAGGCTTACCGATTGAAAATATTAACCGAAACTATTTTGTTGTTTACATTGAACGAACTTATGAAGCTGGATCGTTAACGCTATACGTTAAAAACTGGTCGTTTCTCAGTTATACGTATTTAGAAAAGAAGCCGTTTAACAATATCACACAGTTCTCGTGATTATATAAAGGAACGGCCTCTTGTGAGTCCGCGCGGGTAGGTACCACCGCCTTACCTATTTCTGCCGTGAAGCAGTAATGTGTTTCGGTCTGAAGGCTAGGGCAGCCGTTGTAACTATACTGAGATCTTAGAACTTATATCTCAAGGTGGGTGGCGCATTTACGTTGTAGATGTCTATGGGCTCCAGTAACCAGTTAACACCAGGTGGGCTGTGAGTCCGTCCACCCATCTAAGCAATAAACAAAAAAGCATTGAAATGCAGAAGGACTATTTAGGTAACGGTCGTCCGAAAGAAACAAAAATAAGTCTGTTAAAAACCGGAAAAATAACATTTTCGGGGCACGTTCAAGAATTGACATCGCGATCTACACGCACGAACAACGGCTGATATAAGAAACGACAAATAATGTACAGACGTCAATACACTGGAAATATATTTTATTCAAGCTATAAGTTTGAAGGTAGCATTTTAATCGTTCTTCGATACATCGACAAAGAATCACACCTCACAGAGCACACAGGAAGTTATCGATATTTAAAACAACATTTGACGCATTGTTTCGTACCTTTTCGTTTTTCTTTGTATTAAAATAAACAGGTCAGTAGAAAACGGTTTCAAATCAATATAATCCATCTCCATATATATTTTTATCATGATGGTCTAGTGGTCCTATCGTGAATATAATTCGTAACTAATCAGCAGTCATAAATGAATAAGTTTAGTCGCATCAACCGTAATTGGGTGATTGATAAGAGAGTATTTTATTTATAAGCACAATGCTATATATAATTCGAAATTTTATTGTTACATTTTTGATGCTATTTATTTCGCGGTGACTCATAGCAGATCAATTAATTATCGAATTGACTATAAAAATTTTGCTCATTACTTCGACGGTACGAGACTTGGTTTATTGTAAAAAGATATCGTTATTTTGTAGCGGAGAACAAAGATTTTAGATTAGTACGACTGCAAGCATTGTAGTTTCCTACATTAACTTCTTATCGACAGGATACTGCGTAGTTAGTTATATTTTGCTAAATGCACCTAATCTATTTATTTTATACTGGTAGTTAATTATCAACAAAGGTGTTGTGAGTATGCTAACACAACATATTATTATTAACCTTATTAATCACGTTTTAAAACAACGTATCATAAAAAATATAGTATTCGTGGTGGGGGACGGAAAGTGATGTAGGTAGTTGCACTATGCATTGGCCTTTCTATGTTCCGAGGCGAATTGGAATCTTCGCTCGGCGCGATGCCAACGTACGCCTCAACTTCAATATGCGTCAATACACTTTAAATACTTATTTATGGTAGGTAAATATTGCGAAAGCGGTACCGATATAGATATCATGATTAGGGCCGCGAATGTTTATCCTCAAAGATCTAAAATTGAGGCTACCTATATATACATTGGTCGATTGAATAGAAAGCAATTGAATATGCAATTTCGAAAAGGGCACATCTCTGAAAACGTAAAATGTTCAGGAAATGAAAAAATCTGATTATTTTCTAAAGCAGTGTAAAATTTAAAATATTAACTTTTGAGATATATTTTAGTGTTAATTAGCAATTGAAAATTACTGGAATTATTATAAAATGGGTGTAAGTAAGCCTAAAAACTACATGTAGGTATATGAAAAAACGTATTTGACAAAATATGCGACATGTGCCCTTTTCGAAATTGCATATTCAATTGAAGAGGTGGTAAATTCGTGCATATTTCTTTTATAATCTTATTTTATGATGAGAAACAATGTTATGTTGATTATTTACATTCAACTTTGACTTTTTGACTTTTCTTTTAATAACACAATGGATACAACAATTTTCTAGTAAATGACTAGGAGCGTTTGGTACGAACGGTCATTGCCCTCAGGTTCAGCGGTGGTGATGTCCTTATATGCAAATCGTTCAGCGCTAATTTATTATACAGTACAATGCTACCGAGATATTGAAAAGAAAAAAAAAAACTTCACATTATTTTCATCTTACACGTCACATTGAATGTATAATTTGTTAAAATACTATAAAAAGAGACTCAAAACAATATTCGCGACCACTTTCGTGACGTCACAGAATACGATTTTCGTCGCGGGATTATCCTGTGTGAAACTATTTGTTTGTCTCATTTTGAGGAAACGCTGTACGAACTCAGAACCAGAACACATCGGAATATTACATAACGTCATCAGATGTGTAATAAAATTTCCTCGAACGCCGATCAATGAGACATTTCGATTCGTTTGAATCAGTTTTGTTATCGATTTTGCAAAAACATACGATAATCTTACACGAAAATTTGTATTTTTGCTTTTTATCTATTTTTGTATCAAGTTGATGCATTGTTTTATCTTTTTATATATACAACTGATGGTATGGGATCATGATTACCAGGAAGTTGGCAAATTAATTTGTTTATTAAATATACTTCCTGCTTTTTAAAATCAATTCAATATAAATAATATATTTCAGATTAATCAAGATTTAATAATATTATTAACGTTCTAATTCAATAATAAAAATATTATTAATCGCATGCTCTTTATATTTTTGGAACAAAGTTCCTTATGGGGCGATCCGGAGGGGGAAAGAACGTCCGTAACGTAAGATTTTTATTAGTAATGCACGCAATGTACGACTTAACTTGGTGAAAACGTACAAATTAGTAATGCACACAGTGTACGACTTAACTTTGTAATAACGTACAAAAAATAACATTTTTTTTATCTTTCATTGACCACGATCTCAGAGCGTTCGTTTGCGCAAAACACTAACTCGTATGCAAACAACCGTAAATGAAGTGTACCACAATAAGTTCGCACGTTACCGAACGACCGTGGGTTGTTGCGAAACCTTCAGTTTTATTTTCTTTATAGGTACCTCGAATAGAACTTAAAATTAATATTTTTATAATAAGGAACTTCGTTCCTATCCGGTGTCCGACGACACCACACATCTTTCTTATAATTTTCTGTATCATTTAGACATAATACTGTCCCGCTCTTTGTATGAACCTCGAATACATTTTCAAACATTAGCAGATTTGTATGTAACACGTTATTATGATAGACAATGGGTATAACACGGTCGCCATTGCCCAACAACTAAACAGCTGGTTTCTAAACGGAAATAATGGTACGAAGCTGTACGTTTGTGTGAATGCGTGGTAGGTACTCGGTCGGCGTTAAGCAATCCTTCATCGACGTAACAGGCTGAAGGTCTCGTAATTAAAAACTTCATTGGAGGAGGCAACAGTTTAGCAACGTTCTTTTAACAACCGCAATGAGCATCAGTTAATAAATCAAAAAATCCTTTTGTTAAATTCAAAACCTGCACGCATCATCAAGAAAAGCCCAAAAAGTATATCAAACGTAAAGATACAATATCTAAAAAAAAAAATTTAATGTATCAAACAAAGGTAAACTCGTATGAGATTTGCTAATGACTATGACCTAAAAACATTATGATACGTATTGAGTGAATAGTTTATTGAAGTCTAGATGTGCCCAAGCGTTAATTTGTTACGTTATTGAAAAATAAAATTCATTCCGATTGAAATAAATTCCCCAACTAATGTCAACCAAAAACCATAAATATAAACCAGGATAAAAAAAACTATAAAAAATTAATTGTAATATTATCTGCCCGCCAACGTAAGTCAGTCCAATGTCGCTCGAGATATTTTCGAGATCATGCCAAACAGACAAAATTTATTCAAAGTTTGTTTGGGTTGTAATTGTGTTTAAAAATGTTAACACGATAAAGACTTCATTTCTAAATCGTGGATAAACAAATCAATACTTATTTATTATACTTTCATTAAAACACTTCGATTTCACTATTATCATAGCAAATTTCCTTGCGTTAAACATATAGGTCACAAATTTGAATATATGTTTATTCAGCATCAGTGCAGAGTTAGGTCTGACGTCAACGGAAGTAACGGAATATCTTTTGTTCTAGCGATAATTTCTGTGTCATGAACTCTCATGAATGGCGACGAGTCTCGTGTCAAAACTCACGCGGCGATTTCTCACATGTGAGTCGTCTATTATCAAAGGTGGCAATCTGTGCATTTGGACAAAAAAAAAATATTGATATGTCAATACAGATTGATTTGAATATAATCGTCTCCTTCAAAGAATACGGTTAAAAACCTGCATTAAATAAAGGTTAATAGTTAACCTGTTATTTATCTAAGATGTCGTTCCGAAGAGTTTTGTGACTGCCAATGGAATACAAAGTCAATAATTCGTTTTTCTGATTTACCAATCATTGTTCAAAAGTCAGATTGCCGGCTTTGATAATAGTCGACTCATGTATCGTTTATCACAATTGTTTCGGTATCACTGAGCTTTATTTGCGCGGCTTTTAATAGTTGGATATGTTGTAATTATTAATTGAGAAATGTATGTAGAATAATATATACAGTTAAAATATAATAAGTTCTAGTGTGTTCTAAACGAGTTCCAATATTAATTCTGTATTTTTTTTTTTATTGTTTAGATGGGTGGACGATCTTTTATTACCCACCTGGTATTAAGTGGTTACTGGAGCCCATAGACATCCACAACGTAAATGCGCCACCCACCTTGAGATATAAGTTCTAAGGTCTCAGTATAGTTACAACGGCTGCCCCACCCTTCAAACCGAAACGCATTACTGCTTCACGACAGAAATAGGCAGGGCGGTTGTACCCACCCGCGCGGACTCACAAGAGGTCCTACCACCAGTGAACAATATTTAGAGTAGTACAATATTTTTACAATAATAACTCATTCCGTTTAACGCAAAGAAATTTGGGCAACGTAAATACGCAATTTATGTAGAAATTATATTGGTAAAAGTCGCAGGCCAGACCGATTGTAATGAGTTTCGTGGTTGCCAGATTTCGACCGTGGCCTTATGCAAACAAAGATATTACAATGAACGCGAAACGCGAACTAATCTCGCGAATTAGCAAACAGTAGAAATATGCCAAAAACAGTTGGTATTTGAAGAAACGAGCTCAAATTGTAATACTTTTAATCATTATAATGCGTTTCGGTTTGAAGTTTGGGGTAGCCGTTGTGCTGTAAAAACTGAGACCTTAGAATTCCTATCTCAAGGTAGGTGGCGGGTATTTACGTTGTAGATGTATGTGGGCTCGGGTAACCACTGAACACTGGGTGGGCCGTAAGCTCGTCCACTTACCTAAGCAATAAAAAAAAGTATTTTTGTTTTTTAAATCAGATGTCGGCGCAACATTTATCTTCCATTTATCTCTAACTTTAGTCCTACTTACGTTCACTACATACACACAGTTGTCATCCACGTATAAATTCATCATCCTTCTAGATAAATACATACTATTATCTCTTCTCACCCTAACAAGCAGGTGAGCTCACGGTGTTCAAACCTAACCCTAGCAAGACCAGTGCTTCGCAGAATCTACCGCCGGATCGGATACGCGACTTACTGAGAAAATCGGTCGAGAAACTCAGTTGGCTGTGTCTGTGGGTTAATTTTCGCGCCGATACCTTCGTCGCAAGCGACGGGTTCGAAGAGCACGATGACCCGAGAAAATACGCACATATTAAAAAATTCAGTGCTATCAGTACTATCATATCAACTAAATGCGGTAGGCGGCCTCATTTATTTAACAGAGCTCGATATTACATACATTTGTCATTGAGTCGTCTTCCTACTTCCTTCTGTATGTATGTAAGCTTTGTTCTCGTAAAACGTTATTTCCTAAATTAAAAATAGAACAAAGTCATTACGATTCTGAATTGACAAATATTTGACTAAGTTAATGTTCATGAGAATGACAATGAGGTAGTACGGACTGTAGATGTATCTCTTTGGTAATCTATTTTTTGTCATCAGTTTTAACTACAGCCTATATTTTAGTCATGGATGAATGTTTTAAAGGTTTTAAAAGTCATCGGTAACTCAATTGGGGCTTCAAATTAAAGATCGGCAGTGGCAAGGGCTCCTGCGACCGTTCAACACCAGTAGGTTCGTAAGTTAATTTTGCTCATCTACGCTAATAAAACAACGAAAAACTAAAATACACACTTATCTCAACAGTTTGTGATTTAGTTAATACGTAACGGTTTAATGTTGAACGTCCAAGGACGGCGTGTTTTTCTCGATTCATTTTTTTTTTTTTTTTTTTTCCCTACCTATGCTGATAGCCTTGAGAGGCTATTTCAGCTTACCCTAGCTTGTGTAGGTGAGCTCGCGGGGCTCAAACCGGAGAATTGCTAACACCGCCCTAGCAAGAGCAGTGCTTCGCAGAATCTACCACCGGATCGGAAGCGCGACCCACTGAGAAGATCCGGCGAGAAACTCAGTGGGCTGTGTCTGTGGGTTAATTCGCTCGTCGAGCCCTTCGTCGCAAGCGACGGGTTCGGCGAGGACGGTGACCGGTGCTTGTATTGCCTAAAAGCACCGTTAGTGGATCAGGAGGATCCGTGATGACGTGCTTTGGGCGACGTCGACGGTTTACCAAACGGTCTACAGGATCGGGTATGTAGTTTCCGGCGGCCACGACAAGAGGGTTCTCATGTCGTGCCGCCTTCTCAAAGTGGCGCAGCGATGCCGACTGTAGATACTTACTGACGGGGTCGAGCTCCAGGTCATCGTGGAGGTCCACGTTCCTCTGGAACCATGGTGCTCCGACGGCTATCCTGCAGAATCGGGATTGTATTACCTGAAGGGGTTTCAAGTTGGTGCGGGCCGCGTGAGCGAACACTACGCTTGCATACGTCATGACGGGGCGTATGCAAGTTTTGTAGAGGGTTACCTTGTTACGGAGGGACAGTTTGCTTCGTCTACAAAGCATTGGGTAGAGTCGTCCTAGTATAAACGCGGCGCGATCGCGTACCGTTTTTACGTGGGGACGGAATGTCATCCCTCTGTCGAGGATGACGCCTAGGTATTTGACCTTCGGGGCCCACGGTATGGGCTGGTCAAAGAGAGTGATGGGGCTAACGGCGGAGGTGTTTACGCGCCTACTGGGGAGTGGGGTGCTCGAAGTGGTATTCGGAGGGCGACCCCTTTTGAATAGCACCGCTGTGCTTTTCGTGGGGTTAATGTCTATTCGCCACTTCCGGAACCACTGTCCCATGGTGGTTACTGCGGTCTGGAGTCGCCGATGAAGCAACGACATCTTCCTACACGAGTAGTAGATAGCCGTGTCATCGGCGAAGAGCGCTAGATGGGTCTCCGGAGACCGGGGTATATCGTTGATATACAAACTAAATAGTAACGGGGAGAGTGCGGAGCCTTGCGGGACTCCGGCAGTCAGATGACGGGGACGAGAACGAGTTCCCTCTACTCGATATCGAAACGAACGGTTCGACAAGAAGTCTCGTATGATGAGCACGAGTCTGTCTGGCACTCCCATGTTGTACAGTTTGTAGATCAAACCGTTGTGCCAGACTTTGTCGAACGCCTTCGCTACATCGAAGAAGAGGGCGCCGGTCGGGATTTGTTTACGCCTATTTAGCCCTATTAAGATGTGCTCCGTGAGGCGGTGCACTTGTTGTACGCACGAGTGTTTGGCGCGGAATCCAAACTGCTCGTCTATTAGAATTTTATTCGCGGTAACGAAGTCCCAGAGGCGTTTCCGAAGGAGCCGTTCGTAAATTTTGCCTATCGCTGGGAGGAGACTAATCGGTCGGTAACTAGCGGTTTCATTATTCGGTTTGCCCGGCTTGTGTATACCGATAACGTCTGCTTCTTTCCATACCGCCGGAAAGATGCAGTGCGTCATAGCAGCATTTAAGATGGTAGCCAACATTGTTATCAGTTGGACTGGTAAGAGTTTTAACGCGCGGTTGCGGATGCCGTCGGAGCCGGGTGCCTTCTTAGGTTGAAGGTTGTCTATTACTTCTCTAACTTCGTCAGAGGTAATGGGGGGTATCGCGTCCGAGGGTGGCAGGGAAGCTCTGCGCTCGACCTCCCTGTCGACTGCCTCGGTGTGTTCGGGGTCCGCGTATTGAGTGCTGGTGGTGCACTGCTCTTGCAGTGCATCGGCCAGCAACTCTGCCTTGTCATCGTCATCGAAAGCCGGTGGTTGGCCTGAAGGGCGTACGAGAGGAGGCATAGTAGCGGTAGTTTCGGACTTGAGAGTCCTTGCTAGTCGCCAGTATGCTTGATGAGAGGGCGCGAGTCCTTCTAAGTAACTATCCCAATTCTCATTTCGGGCGTCGCTTAGGCGAGATTTTACATCCCGCTGTAGACGACGCATCCGAATCCGGTTTGAGTGCGTGGGAAGTTGATCGTAGGCCCGGATTGCCGCGTTTCTAACTCTTAGGAGGTTCCTAAGTTCGGGGGACAGTCTGATGCGGTGGAAGCTATCCTCCACATCGACTTCTTTTGAGGATCTTATGATCGCGGAAGAGATGTGATCCGTGATGATGTTTATGGATTCGACTGTGTCCTCGGGGGAGGGAGTTGAATCCGGGCCGCAGGGGAGGATTGGTGGAGCGGCATCGGCTAAGCATTTGCCCAGCTTCTTCCAGTCCACCATGGTCCTCGTAGCTGTGACTGGGTTGTGGGGGCGACCGAGCTGCATAACGACAGGTCGGTGGTCTGAGTCGAGCTCTGACATTGCTTCGATGGAACGCAAGCGCAGAGTTACGTTCCTCAGCAGTGCCAGGTCTATAGTGCTCGGACGGAGCGCGATGTTATACGGATAACATGTTGGAGTTGGGGGACCGACTACTTCAAAGGTAAGGTCGTCTATAAACGCGTCGAGACGCCTACCATTTATGTTTGAACTGTGGCAGTTCCACCTAGTGTGGTGGCAATTTAAATCGCCTGCCAGGATGACGGAGTCTCCCATGCCGAACAGTGACTCGATGTCACTGCTCAGAAGGGGCTTGTCCGGGGGGAGATAGACGGATGCGATGACGATCGGCTGGTGTCCCGTCAGCGAGATACGGCACACTGACGCCTCGATATGTGAGAGCGAGGGGGTATCGAGAGGGACAACGTGCAGGGCCCGCCTATAGTAAATGGCAGTCCCGCCTTTGGAGGCGGTGAGTCTGTCATTCCTAACCATGACGTAATTCGCGACTTTCGGGTCACGACGCGAGGGCTTCAGGCAGGTCTCCTGCACTAGCAGAATATCTACAAGATTGTCGCGGAGGAATTCGTAAATTTGATCGCGTTGTCGCGCGAGTCCGTTAGCATTGTAGAATGCTAACGTAAGGGAATATGGTTTCTCTCTAGCGTTTTGCGCCATTGATTACCGGTGATTTTAGAAAGTACGGGCCACGGACTCGTAAACGTCCATGTAATCGAACGCGGCCGCGAGCCGTTGTTCGGGGTTTACCGCCCTTCGCAACGCGTCTGCGAACGATCGCAGACGGTCGAAGTTGACCGCCGTGACGAAGTCGCGCACGAGCGTGAAGTCGTTGACGGCTGAGGGTTGCGGGGGACGGTACGCGGGCGCGGGGGGAGGTGCGAGCAGGGGCTGCGGCGCGGGACGTGTCGCGAGCGGGGGCTGGGGTGCGGTTTGTGTTCCCGACCTCGTATACGGCAGCGGTTTATTCCACGCCGAGACGGTGGGAACCGCAGCCGGTACGAAGGCGGGTTTCGGTGCCTTCAGCACCGAAGTCTTTGGGCCGACGGTACGGGGGGCTGGGTGGGTCGGACGTTTTCGCGGAGCCCTAGGACATCCACGGTAATTCGCGGGGTGCCCTTGCTTAAGGCATAGGACACAGCTTGGAGGTTCGGTCGCGGTTTCCCTAACTCGCGAGCAATCTACCGTGGCGTGATCGCCGAGACACTTCACGCAGCGGGGGCGCGCGTGGCAATTCCGAGCCGAGTGGCCATATAGTTGGCATCTGTGGCACTGTCCGGGAGTGCCACGTCTATGGGGGGCTTCAATGGTAACCCCGGATAGGCCACATACTGTCGCGAGACATGCGATCTTTTTCTTGGCCTCCGGGGTTGGTTCTAGAGCGACTAAAACCATGTTATATGGTTTTTTGTCGCGGCCGTTGTGCATCCGGTGCACACTTACTATCGGGAGGGACTGAGCGGTCAGATCCTCCCTTACATACTCTATGTCGAGTTCCTTCGGAACTCCGCGTATTACTACGCGGAGCTCGCGGTCCTCCTGAAGAGCATAGGTGTGGAAACCTATGTTCTCCTTTCGGAGGTATGCTGAGAGGGCCCTATGGTCGCCCGGCGTTGCGACCTTTATCTGAATCCCATGCGCGACGTTACGCGCATGGGTATAATTTATTTTGTTTGCCTGAAGGGCCTGGGAGACGCGGTTCCACGCTGACTTCTCCTGGAGAATCAGCGGGGGCGGGGCGACGGTTTTTTGCGCGGATGCGGGCTTGGGACGCGGCGGTGGGGTTGCGCGGCGGCCGGAGTCCGACTCCGGTGTCACGACTACCTGCGGACGGGAGGCAGTCGCTGACTTGGTTTGTTTTGTCGTGGAGCTCCGGGACTCCACGGCGCGAGTACGTTTTTTCCCGCGTTTTACCGTTTGGAACCCATCCGAGGTTCCGGGCTGCGGGCTCGTCGCGGACTCGAAGTCCATCTCCGATCCGGTATCGGAGTCTGAACCTGAGTTAATTATTACGGACGACGCGACGGATGATATTGGCGAGAATGACGTCGCGGGTGCGTTAGGCGCTTCGTTGGCGCTAGGCGCTTCGTGAGTCGCTACGTGCGTACGTGCGCTCAAATTGGGTTTGGGGGCGGGGCATGACTGCGCGGCTCGAAATGACGCGGCGAGGGACGCGGGCGGGGCGGGACTCGCGCGGGCGGCCCTGTAGGCCGCGAATTCGGCCGTGAGGTTGGATAACACCGGGTACTTTTCGGCAAGTAACCCGAGAAACCCTAAGAGTTCTTCTTCCATCTTACGTTTTTGCCCGGGGGGGGCGTCCCCGGGACTTAAGGCACACTCGCCGAAAGGCGAGTCCCCTGAGTAGGAGTTCACCCCCTGAGCTTTACCAGCTCCAAGGGGGGGGAGTGCCTTTGCCGTGAAAACGGCAGTCGGCTAGGATTGGGGTGGAGTTTGGGAAGGTGGGGCCCCACTGGGTTGTGAGAATGCCACAACAAGCGGTGATCTCAGCGGGGGGTTAGTCTCGAAAGAGACTGTTTTGCTCGCCGAATAATTAAATAAATTTAATAAATGATATGAGTGGGTGATAATGTGAAGTCGTTACGAATGCACAATCGACAAGTTCGAGTTGCTTTTACGACCCAAGGTCGCGACGCCAGCGATAGTGCGTCAAGAATTCGCAACAATGCCGCGATCGATGCGACAACGACAATGCAGCGAAACTCAAGACACAAGATCGCGACGGCAGCGACAGTTTCTCGTAAAAACACGTCCGGACTGTAAGGTGATGCAATCGGAACTGTCCGATTCATCGCCCTTATGCGATTCGCGATTAATAAAAGTCTTATTTGGCGATAATATCTGACGCAATTATTTAAATAATGGTTGCAAAAAAAATATTATTAGACAAACATCACTTTAGTTTGGAAGTACGAACCGTAGTAACGCTGTTAGGTAAATTAAAAAATAGATAAATTTTCGGTGAACGTACGAAGGTCAAGCTCATTGCAAAAACCCTATTTCTTTAAGCGCATTTCCAATGACATTGAAACCTGTAATGGAGTTTACTTTGACCAAGGATTTGCATTGTTTTTTTTTTGATCGATTCGACTTACAAGTACCTACGACAAAAAGGCACGTATATTCTCAAGCTCAATACAAGAAAATAAAAAAATGTGTATTATAAATTCGACTCTATATGTAAACAATCTTATGTTCTTAAATAAGTCTTAGGTATAAGCCGTCACCAGTGTTAGATACAATAGCGTTATTAAATATTAATAAGGTTATTACAAATTTAAGCTGTCGTGTGCAGTTTCGATGGTCCATCTGGTCGTTCATCTAAATTAATTACGCATTTGTTTTTTCATCTTATGTGATCGAAGTTCGACCACAAAGCAAAGCATGTTTTTCGAAAAAAAAAAAAAAAAAAACCATAACTTTTAATTTACGAATACGGAACACCTACGGAACCGTTAGATTTCTTAAAGTTTTATTCCCTACCTTTTAATGTCCGCGCTAAAGATAGCCGTTAATGTCCATTTTCACGTATTAATTAACAATCGTTAACTATAAGTAGGTCATTAAGATAAAAAAAGTGTGGTAAGTCATTAAATAACTACTGTAATTAAAATAATATGTATCTCTTAAGCATCGAATACGATTAATGATAACAATTGCAAAATAATAATAAAAAATTGTCTATTTGTATCTTAATTCCATTTGATTGTTGGTGCATTTATTTGAATTCCATTGATGTTCGTGGTATTAAACGAAATTCTAAAAAATATAGCGTTTTTAAAATGAAAATTTATCAGGTTAAGGTTATCTGGTTAAAGAATAAAATGTAATGATCAAAAATCAATACTTTCATTTCAAACTTTAGACTGCAAACGACAAGATACGTTTATTGCTTCATGGAGGGTTATTTTAATTTCGTTTTTTTTTTTTTTTGTTGCTTAGATGGCTGGACGAGCTCACAGCCCACCTGGTGTTCAGTGGTTACTGGAGCCCATGTATATCTACAACGTAAATGCGCCACCCACCTTGAGATATAAGTTCTAAGATCTCAGTATAGTTACAACGGCTGCCCTACCCTTCAAACCGAAACCCATTACTGCTTCACGGCAGAAATAGGCAGGGCGGTGGTGCCTACCGGCGCGGACTCACAAGAGGTCCTACCACCAGTAAAGATTCTATTCAAATCTCAATGTAAGTAGTTCAATGAAATTAGTTTTATATGGAACTAGTAGGAAAATGAACACAATAGGCAGTCCTATTTCGTAATGCATCATGCAGTATCGTTTTCCTAAACATACTGCAAAAAGGCTAGCTAAATTACTATAATATTTTAAAACAGACTGAATTACGTCATTGATGCATCCGAAAAAAATGTTGATTTAAGAATGTATTTATTAATATGAATCATTGAAAGTTATACTTTTAGTAAATACAATGCTTTATTTTGAAGCATGAAGATCAGGGATTACATGTCATATATAAAATCAGCTATCGTCACACGTCAGGCATTTTTATTAGCAATTCTATTTGAACTGCTCGTTTGGTGCTTGGTGGTATGTACCACAATATTTACAATAACGACTTCTATACTATAAACCTCTGCATATTAGCTGGATAGACAAAGGAACGTATTTCGAACGCATAGTACAAACCTCCCTAAACACGTCATTACGGATCCTCCAGATCCATTAAAGGTGCTTTTAGGTACCTCAAGCACCGGTCACCGTCCTCGCCGAACCCGTCGCTTGCAACGAAGGGCTCGACGAGTAAATTAAACCATAGATACAGCCCACTGAGTTTCTCGCCGCATCTTCTCAGTGGGTCGCGTTTCCGATCCGGTAATAGATACTGCGAAGCTCTGCTCTTGCTAGGGCCAGTGTTAGCAAATCCCCCGTTTTGAACCCCGTGAGCTCACCTACTCGCCTGATTACGCTGACATAGCCGCTCAAGGCTATCAGCTTAGGTAAGAAAAAGTAAAAAAAATAGAAGCGAACCTCAACTCTGCTGTGATATTATTATATCATCATATATTATATCATCACATGTATCATTAAATGATAATATTATTATAGAACACGCACATCCTTATAGTATTACGTATACCTAGTAGAACTGAAACAAATACATCGGTGTTTTTCATAGTTGTCTGCGCATTAAAAGCTGTTTAATAAGTAGTTTACACACATTATGATTCATTGGTAATGACATTGAATATTCGCCGACCCAAGCATTACCATATTTGATATGATTGCTTCATGCATAAGTCGGATATACATATATACATAATTTCGTGATTCGCAAACGAACAAACCGTCGGGTTTTGTACAGTTAAGCTTAGTGGAGTCATACCGAATCTGGACAAAAATTTGAACTAACATATTTTAGTAAAATTTATTTTTTCGGGTGTCGCGAATAATAGAAATAGTCGATCAATTATCTACGAATAACGTCAGTCGTTCGTGACTACGGAGAATACAAATTGTCCAAAACTTCCGAAATTGTGAATTGAAAATATGTAAATAAACGCTAGTTTTAATTATTAAAGTTTTTTTTCCAATATAACTTAATAAAATATAAACCAGCATCTACAAATAAAGTCTGACGGACAAAAAAACTGACAAAAAAGTCAATATAATACTGGTATTTCTTTTTTCTTTCCTATTCTCTGGTAGCCTAAGGGGCTATTTCATATTAATACAGCAAAAGCATTGCCAAACAAAAGTATGTAAAGAATTCGGTTCTTCAGGTAAATATTTTTTTACAAATATTCTTCGAACGGACAAATACCTCTTTTGTTAATTTTACATTTTTATTTAACATTCGTTCATGTTAACCTACATTTCGAAAATTTTAATAAACTAAATAGGTTTTAAGACACAAGGCTGGAGCCGACAGACGCCTTCCGCAGTCAACGGTTTTTGGAGACAAAAGGCCTCTTACGTTTACTCTTTTCCTAGTTTTGATCAATACCGGTATCCTTGAATTAGTTAATTGTGACAAATTTTTTTCCTTTGTTCAGACGGTTTTTATATAACATGTTATTTTTGTTTTGACTGTACTAAGAGATAGAGCGAGGAATCAAATTGTGGAACATTATTATGAGTAAATTAATAAATTCTCAATTTCGGTTCATGATTTTAGTTTTTACGGACCTATATTGGGGGACGAACTCACGTTTCGCCATGTGTTAAGCGGTCACTGAGATGTACAAGACCATTAACGAAGGTCAGTTAGTAGCCCTGAGCCTTATTCCAAAGTGGGCTGTGGCTTCAATTCGGAACTTCTCAATAGAATTGGAATCATTGAGGATTGAAACTTTTCAGACCGGAACTCAAAACTACAAAAATCTCGGAGCAACAATAGATAAGAGAATAGTATAGACAGTGCAGGCTTCCAGCATTTAATAGTATTATTGTTAATAAAGTATCATTATTTATCATTATCCTGCCCTTCTCCCAGTTACCTGGGGTCGGCGCTACATATTTTCTCCTTCCATACTCTTCTATCATATACTATTTCTATCATATAGTCTTCTATCATATATTAAAGTATGTTATAACAAAACATAATTCTGTACTACTATACTGTTGTAGAATAATAACAATTTCATTTTAGATGTTTCTATTGTAATGTTTACAACTGGCGCCATCTTGCTAAACGGCCTTAACATAATCACTGCGACCTTAAAAAGTCGCTTTAAAACATCAATAGATGGCAGCAGTATGAGCAGTGTCTTGAAGTATTAATGAAAAAGCATTTAATTTTAAAGGTTTTGCGTTTTCCAGTTGCTTCATAAATTAATTATAAATAAAACATAATTAATTGTGATGTTTTTACGTTAAGCAAATTAAAAAAAAATACGTCTTAGTAATGTCAATAGAACGAACAAAAGTTCATTGAGCTCATAAGCGCGTTCACTAAATTAATGAATAGGTAATAATATAGTAGTACGATATTATTGCGATTAGGAGCACGTGGTCGTGATAGCTCGTTTTAAGCGCATGCGCAATTTTAATCAAATCAAATACCACGTGGTCGACAATACCTACAACGCCAGACAATCGCAACATTGTGTTTACATAGTAAATTACTACGATTCAGAAAAATAACGGCACTATCAACGAGTAATAATAACAAACTCTTTTTTTTTTTTTTTTTTTTTAAATTATCCGTGTATAAATATATTTAATGTATTTCTTTTCGATATTAAAACGTAATTTACTTAGCTCAGTTATTTATTAACCATTCACCGTTACAATTCGAACATGGAGGTTTAATTTTAAAGGTCGATACCCGGATTTGAACTTTACACAATAAGGTAGGTAAATAGATGAATCGCAGAGTACATACTACTAAAAGTTCACGTCATGAAAATCAGAGTTCCGTCGAGAGGAATACTTCCAGACGCTTCTTTCCTTGTTGAATTACGAAATTTCTATCTCATAGCGTTCGTTATTCGATTGGATAATATAGTCAATAGTCAAAGCCAAATGTGCCAACGGTGAAAGTAGCCTGTGCTTGTTATGTTATGAATGTTATCTAGTCATTTCACCTAGGCTTTCCTATATTAATTTATAGCTAAAATGTACAAACGAATAAATATTATATTACTACTTAGTTTATTGATTTCTATGACTCAAACTGCGTGACCTATTTTTAGTACGATTATACAATAATCTTTGTTTTCAATGACAAATTGGCGACCACGAAAAAAGTATATAAATACATCAAAAAGTTTCTACTGTCTTTGTTTTCTGAGCGTTCATCGCTTATGATTTAATTCTAGATACAGTTGTTGATGCGTCAGTGGAGTTTTCTAGTATTCTTTTGCGTGATTTACGTCCGATATCTGTAGCTGTGGCTGGCATGTCGTTTCAACGAATGAGCATGTATTTGATATTTTATTAATATTTAGTAATAATCACCAATAATCGTTATTTTATCGAATATGCGTAAAACAAATATCGTGCAAAAACGATAAAATACCACAGCGATTTCACGATAATCCAACTTTATTTAATTATCGTGTTTCGCCAAGTGACATTTGCAGAGAGCGTCACTTGCACGTTTTCATAGTAAAAAAAAAAGTGTAATATTGGATAACGCCGATAATATCAAAACAAAACAAACCCAAGTGCAGAGGTAGAAAGTGCGTCGTGAGACAACTTTCGCGACCGAATTCAAGAGAAAGTAGTCCGGGGCGCCGCGTCGCGCGCATACATTATATCACTTCATCCGACATCGGAATTATATCACTACCACACGCCTCTTTCCGAACTAGAAATTATAATAACAACGATGATTTAACTCTGACTAATTCCGAGGGTAGTAAGCGCCTCTAACTGCCGGACCGAGGGTCGTGGGTTTGATTTCCGCATTGAGCAAACATTCGCGTGATGAATCAGTTTGTTTTCACTTTGTCAAAATGTTTAATTTCTATATGTGTGTACATCCAGAGCCAGATGACCTTGTGTGACTTGTCTTATTATTATTATTGTATCAAATACTGTCTCGCCCGCTAGGACGGCAGGACACACTCCGGTGAGGTGGGCAACAATCGGCCGGCAAACCTGCGAACTATACGGGCACTGTCCACCAAGATATCTTATACCTTTAAACGAGCAATTCTTGTATATATAATCTGAATCTCGGAAATGGCTCCAACGATTTTCATAAAATTTAGTATACAGGGATTTCGGGGGCGATAAATCGATCTAGCTACGATTTATTTTCAGAAAATATTGTTTTATTCGTGTTTTCAATAAACAACTCTTCCCGACATGTATTGGCGAATAATAATACTACTGTTTTTCTTAATTGAGGGCAACTAAACGCTTTAAAGAAACAAAAAGATGGCGTTATCAAAAAAAAAATATCATCTAGTTACAATTGATAACCGACAGTGTATGTTAATTTTAAATAAACGTCATCATCACAAACGCGCACTGTATGCTGTACGCAAAAACAATATTAACGTTGGGAATGAAACTTTTACGCTTTCATAATATTACAGTTACATGTCGGCAAGCGGAACTATTTAACGGGCCGCATCCGTTTAGACAGAGCTTTTGTTCGTAAAATTACTCCTTTCGCTTTCGATTCGCGCTGGCGCAGCATCCGCGGGACGCGGGCTCGTGCACGCCAAATTAGCGTGTCCGCGTACTAAACACCGCCTATTTACAGAAACGAAACAATGGAAGGTCACCACATGACGATACATACAAATGAGGAGTATATCCGATTCAATCTCACATATAGCGGCCTACTAAAACCGCTTCCTATTTTTTTTATTGCTTACTAGCGACCCGCCCTCGCTTCGCTTCGGAAACTGTAATTTATTATTGATTTCTCCACTATTTAATGGATGTTATTATACATATAAACCTTCCTCTTCAATCAGTCTATCTATTAAAAAAACGGCATCAAAATCCGTTGCGTAGTTTTAAAGATTTAAGCATACATAGGGACAGACAGATATAGGGACAGAGAAAACTACTTTGTTTTATACTATGTATGTAGTGATATGGGTGGACGAGCTCACAGCCCACCTGGTGTTAAGCGGTTACTGGAGCCCATAGACATCTACAACGTAAATGCGCCACCCACCTTGAGATATAAGTTCTAAGGTCTCGAGTATAGTTACAACGGCTGCCCCGCCCTTCAACACAGACTCACAAGAGGTCCTACCACCAGTAATTACGCAAATTATAATTTTGCGGGTTTGATTTATATTACACGATGTTATTCCTTCACCGTGGAAGCCAATCGTGAACATTTGGTAAATACGTATTTCATTAGAAAAATTGGTACCCGCCTGCGTGATTCGAACACCGTTGCATCGCTAGATACGAATGCACCGGACGTCTTATCCTTTAGGCCACGACGACTTAATTCCTATTTGTTTTAACATTTCGAGAACTTTTTAAAGCCTCTACAAAAACGCCGGTTCAAGTGATACCGGTTGCTTGATTTCAACCAAGGTTCAGGTAGTGAAGCGACCATTGGTTACTAGAGTTGCGTTGACCTCATAGACGCGCGAGTTTCGTCATCGCTGATCTCATACTGACAATGCGTTCATCTACTTGTAAATTACTAAATTTTCACTATAGATCGCCTATAAATTTTCCTAACACAAACAACAATCAGTAAAATGTATCTAGAACAAATTTAATATGATTTTCTTTATTTATTATTGTATTGAATTGGTAATTTCAGTGGATGGCTAAGTTGTGCCTTTTATTTGTCAGCATCTATCGGCGACGCTTACCACTTACCATCAAGTGGGACATACGATCGTCTTAATAGCAGATGAATGTCAGCCATTTTAGCTTTCTATATCGCAAAGCACTCATGCGTTCTGGTGTGTAGGATGAGACAGCCGTTTAGCAATACAATGGACTTCGACCTCATGTCTCAAGTCTGACTCAAGGTTGGTGACAGCTTTCACGTTGATGATGGCCTCGATAACCACTTAACACGAGGTAGGCCGTAAGCTTGTACTCTAATCTATACAATAAAACAACAAAATTAATAATAGTGTCACGTATTAAATAATTCACCTAACGTCACCTTAATTTAGTTGTTTTTTCCAGTTCAAAGCGGATTAGCTTTTATTTTCAATTCGACCTGCGGGTCTTGAGATATTTCAGTTAATGAGGGATTATTTATATTATAAAATTGAATTTTAACATGATATGATTTTGTTTTCAAACATGATCTTGTTTATTTTATTTCTATTGAATTTGAATTTTATTTTAAGCTATGATTATTACAGATTCTTTAATGCTGAAACTTTCTAGAATTTGTAAACATTTTAGTTAGATTTTACAGAGAACTGAATAAAATAAACTCCTACTAATTTTTTTTTTTTTTTTTTTTTTTTTTATAACAACTAATGGGCAAACGAGCAAGACGGGTCACCTAATGGTAAGTGATTCACCGCCGCCCACGGTCACCAGCGTTTACGCCAGTGCGTTGCCTACCCTTCAGATAAGAATATGCTCTTTTCTTGAATAACCCAATGTCGCAGTTGTTGGGGAAGACCGCTGATGGCAACGAATTCCAGAGATTTACTGTGCGTGGCAGAAAACTGTTTTTAAAACGCATTGTAGTTTTTATTATTAGTTATTTTGGTTACCCTTAGTCCCTAAGCTAATTTTCAGTCTGACGTACGAAATAAATCGTTATATTAATTTTATGTATTATACATTTATACTATATCAGATATGATGAACGTGATTTCGACGTCCTTATCTTGTCTAGGACGATTTTATCATAAAAAAAGATCGCAGAAACTAAAAAAGAAATGACATGACGTTTTTCATACAAAAGTCTAAAAAATGATAACCGTAACTGACCTTGTGTTGGTTTTGTTCAGATTGAACTGATATCTGTTTTGTTATACAGTAAAAGTTCATTATTCGCGTGGTATATGTTCCATAAATATGCCGCGAAAACCGTGAAAGCGCGTTTACAAAGAATATTCGGTCGGATACCTACATATTGGAATCCGTTTTATCAATGTGTATATATCGATGTACCAATTATATCCGCGAATAAAGAAATCTTTAGCCGTTAGCATAGCAATTGTATGTATTGTACTGTTAAAAGTGAGACCTTACAACTCATGTCTCAAGGTGGATGGCGGCATTTTGGGCTCCGGTAACCACTTAAAACCAGGTGGGCCGTGAACTCGTCCAACCATATATGCAATAAATAAATAAAAAATTGGATCGCATTTTTTTAATCCGCGAATAAGTAGCTTTTACTGTACGTTTTTTGGTGCAAATGGACCTCTTTATTGGTTGCGACAGCCCACAGAGTCAACAATTTGCCCGAATTCAGACACCGCATCGAAATGCCACGGATATTATATCCTCCAAAACAGAAAGTGCGTGCAGTTTCGGAGCTAAAATGTGGATAGTATCACAATGTTTGGCATCCACTGTACATATTAGTGCACCAGCAATAAATTATAATGTTATATCTACGTATCAAAATAACCAATCCATTCATACATTTGATTTCTGGTATCCTATAAATTTTGCGGCTTGCTTCAGTCATTTACCGATTATAACCAATCATCTCATAGAACTAAAATTAAAAAAGACAGATTGAAATCAAAACAGCCTTGTAATTATTTATATTTACAGAACTAAATATGAATTGTTAAAATGAGACTTTATCTCGTCGATGCTACGTATTAAATAATATGTATAATGTACCAGTCTGTGTCGTAGTTAACGATTATATGTGAAGCATGTGATTGCGTAACTTTGAAGTAATAATTATCACCTCGATAGGAAACCGATAGTCAAACGAAATGAAAAAAACATTAGTACATATTAAGACGTGTCAATTACTTATTGACACTAATTAGCATACGCATATCGATGTTGAAAATGTTCGATGCACTTCTACTGGTACAAAAATATTGCCTTTGGACAACACCATGCTTCCACAATTAATTAATACAACTAGGAAACCTTAGTTGGGTAATAATTGAAATTTTATATCAAAGATGATCTGGCCATGACTAAGCGAAGCTAAGTGGAGTGATTTTTTTTATCCTATCTGTTCTGATAGTTAGTCTTGAGAGGCTATTTTAGCTTTTTATTGACGTGGAGGTGAGCTCACAGGGCTCAAACCGGAGTGTTGCTAACACTGGCCCTAGCAAGAGCAGTGCTTCGCAGAATCTACCACCGGATCGGAAACGCGACCCATTGAGAAGATCCGGCGAGAAACTCAGTGGGCTGTGTCTATGGGTTAATTTACTCGTCGAGAACTTCGTCGTTCGACGGGTTCGGCGACGACGGTGGCCGGTGCTTGAGGTACCTAAAAGCACCGTTAATGGATCCGGAGGATCCGTAATGATGTGTTTAGGGCGACGTCTACTGTTTATCAATCGGTCCACATGATCGGGTATGATTGAGTGATACTACTGCTAAACTGCTGACAATAAAAAGCTATTGATATAAGTCTGTTATTTATAATTTACTTTTAATCATATGCGAAAACTCGATTTGAATTTCGCGTTCTGTAAGCGTGTGTCACGCCTGAAAATAGGGATAATACAAGATCATTTCAATTATGTATAATCTTAAAATAAAATTTAATGTTGCAAATAAACAAATTACATCCTTATCAAGATGTCGGAAACAGTAGTGTTTTATTACTTTCGATGTTAATCGTTTGTACTTACACTGATTGCTTTCTCTTATCAAGTTTACGATGCAATTTGTGAAGCTTACGAAAAAAAATCCGATTACAATGACATTTACATCAATATTTGGCAATATCGACTTAAATCAAAATTCTTTGTACACATCAAACAAATATTTTTAAAGTTGTGCAATATTTCAAAGGCATATTTTAGTTTACAAAA
The DNA here is from genome assembly GCF_030269925.1 of Bombyx mori. Lineage (NCBI taxonomy): Eukaryota > Metazoa > Arthropoda > Insecta > Lepidoptera > Bombycidae > Bombyx > Bombyx mori. The sequence goes on from NC_085114.1 coordinate 8,681,874, forward strand.
CTAGTAGTTCTTTTTTTTCTAATTACAGAAGATACCTTTTGTTTTAATAATGAACGGTAACAATTTACATAATAAATAGCATTTATTAAATCTTGTAGTTTAGATGACACTCAAGCAAGAGTGTCAAGGCAGTCATCCATTTCTAATGATTCGAATAGTTTCTATATTTAATTACGGTAGATTTCCCATAATTCATACAATTTTAATAGGTTTCAATTTTACAAAGGCTATCAAGTCTACTACAGTTAGGTGCAACTTAGAATTACATTGTCATCAAGTACATTAATATATGAAATACGTAATCAACAAATGTTAACGATTTACTTCCACGGTGAAGGTAAAGTGTAATAAAAATCAAACCCGCAAAATTATAATTTGCGTAGTTACTGGTGGTAGTACCTTTTGTGAGTCCGCACGGGCAGGTACCACCACCCCGCCCATTTCTGCCGTGAAGCAGTAATGCGTTTCGGTTTGAAGGGTGGGCTAGCCGTTGTAACTATACAGAGTCCTTAGAACTTATCTCAAGGTGGGAGACGCATTTACGTTGTAGATGTCTACGGGCTCCAGTAACCACTTAACACAAGGTGGGCTGTGAGCTCATCCATCCATCTAAGCGATAAAAAAAAAGTTGATGACGATAATATTTATGAAGCATGTTTCATATGTTAAATTATTTTAAGAACATTTTGCGATTACAAATTCATTCGAGCGGAAGATATTAAATCTCGCTGGCTTTAAACGATTCGCAGAGGTCAGTTGTTAGTTCGTATGACTTGTCCATCATTCTAGCCATCGCATTATTTAATGGCCTATTGTATTACGAAGCAACATGGCAACCTACAAACGGGGTACAGATCAAATATATTCATACATTTTACTTTTATTAAACGGACCATCTAATGTTAAGGGGTTAGTGGCGCTCACAAACTAAACCGCGTGAATGTATCTCGCTGCCCCTCTTGAAACATGAGGTCGTGACATCATTTGATTACATTCCCTACAAAACAAATGACGAGCTTCCTGTTCCACCCGTGAGTTTCAAAAGAAACCGCGATCGCGAATATAATTTGTAACAACGTAGAGAATTGTAATGGCTACAACTGCATTGCGAGAGTATGACTTAACTGTGTATACAGACAGCATTCTCGACACGATTTTCTACATTTGACGGTAACACAAATCGCGTGTGCATTGGTACACGTGTTTGAAACTAGGAATACGTACAACATTAGTTATGAAACGGCACATTCATAACGTTGCCCCGGCAAAAGCAGGAAGCGATGTTTTTTATACATTTCATTCCATATAACATAAGTATCATTATTCAGTTATTATTATCGTAGATGGGATAACGAACTCATGATTCATTGGGCGTTGGGGCGGTTACTTGGGGTCATAGACATCACAATCTGAAAGTAGCTTTTTCGCGCGTTGTATAAATTATTTTCGAAAATTAAAGTTATTAATAAGCACGCCATTTTGAATACTAAGATCTAACTTCAAAGACGCGATAAAAATAGCATTTACAAATCCATTATATATTGGATTATATTCCTCACTTGTCCACTACCGATTTTCGAATACCTAACATCGGTACAAATGATTACTTCACACACACACACTTCATTACATTTAAAACGGCCACATGATTTGGTTTATTCGCTAAATGTAATATAGATACGTTTTATTCAACTCAAGTGTACGAGTAACGTTTAACAATATTGAATTTTATAGCGGTATAAAGATTGCATGGCCCCTTCTAAAAACACGAGACGGATTTCAAGTTAAGAACGACATCGACAGGTCATAATATTATGACAAAAGGACGATCACCACGACGCTACCAGGAAGTGTATTCAATGGTCTGGCCAAGGTTAAAGACTACGACGAAACACGATCTTATCAGTTGAAATGATTTAAATTCACTCTAGGTAGTAAAATAAAATTTAACTTATTTAAATTCTGGATTTGTACTTTTTATTACTGGAGATGAACGGACGAGCTTACGGCTCACGTGGTGTTAAGCGATATTATTGGTATTTATAAACACTACCACGTGAATGTGACGGCATCGCTTCAAACAAGAGCTCGTGTTTTCTTCGGAGTATAGACAAAGATCATGAGAACCAGTGCGAAGGTCATAATATACCCTAACTACTATGTATTACTCGAAACAGGAATTTTAGAGGAAAATATAGGTTATTTTACTGCATAGATAGGAGAATAAGCTCACGGCCTATCCTGTCTTAATTTATTTTTTATTGCTTAGGTGTGTGGACGAGCTCACAGCCTACCTGGTGTTAAGCGGTTACTGGAGCCCATAGACATCTATAACGTAAATGCGCGACCTACCTTGAGATATAAGGTTCGATGTAAGGATCGAAGGTTCCAGGTGTAGTTACAACGGCTGCCCCACCCTTCAAACCGAAACGTATTACTGCTTCACGGCAGAAATAGACATGGTGGTGGTACCTACCCGCGCGGACTCACGAGAGGTCTTACCACCAGTATTGGCACACATTGTTTCTTTGCTAGCGAAACAGGCAGCGTGATGGTACCTCTCTGCGGGCTTATAATACCCGAGACAGGACAAGTATTAGTACAATTACAGGGACGGATTATGGGGAATGGAGACAGGATAGGGACTACATCCCGTTGTCTACATATAAATGACATCATATAGTATATCTATTACAACGCGTCAGTCGTCCATAGTGGAATCAATTCAGTTCAAATATTTAACATCAAACTCCGGCCCCTCAATTCATTAACGGAATAGTCGATTATTTCATCAACTTTGTCTTACCTCTCAGAACCAAAAATACCCCTTTAAATTATTGTAAAATATAAGTAACTGTTAAATTTACGGACCAGACGGATCGTTCAAATATAATTATAATACAAAAATAATAAAAATGTAATTTAAAATAAAAATATTAACCGTTTTATAAAATGTACGTTGTAAAACAAAAGAGATGAACCAGAACATATTGATGCAAATTACACTTTGAATAACTGTATTTAATTTTGTTATAATAGTGAATTATGAGACATTAACATAATACATATTTTATGAATTTATTTATTTATCATTGCATTGTCATGGTTATAGTTTATTCACCTCAAAACACGAAACAAGATGGATAATGTCTATATGTATATATTTTCGTGAGAAACTTGTTTTTTAGTATGCATATTAATGAGTTTTTTTTAATAACTCTTCTAGTTTTATTTTGTATTTATTTCAAACCGATATTATTATATTTTACTACGTCCCAAAAACTGCTACTTTTATCTCATTTAAATTAACATTAACGGATTTTTGTCTATCTATGCCCGCTAATCGCCAAATGGCTGAACCGATTTGGATGTGGCTTTAAGTGATTTTTTGAGAGATAAGCTTCGACGAACATTTATTGAGTGTCTCATAAAAATGTTTACTAAAAGTATCAAAATACAATGTCGATGTATAAATTGCAGCAAAGTATATTACTCTTAAAAAAACATTTACGTTTGCGCGTATGAGAGAAGACAGCGCGTTACAAAGCCATCAATTTGTTCGATTTCATTATGTTCTCTAGCCGACTTAACCTAATAGGTGGCATGGCTTTAATAAAGAATAAAAATATAAAAATTATATTCTCATAAATTCACGGTTCGTTCTTTAGTAAATAATATCATCGGTAAAAAAACATTGAAATAAAGTAAGCTACGATCATGAGCTAGCTAGGTGGAAGCTAACACAAGGGTCGATGACGCGTGAAGCATGACCATGAGACGACCTACCGCGAACGTCCTCGTTGGTACTCTGCCCGACCGTGACGACATTTAATACCTTACTTACCACCAGCAAAACATTATCTTGTGTTCCGTAATTTAATGTTCTGTTAGAAAAATATTGTACTATGTTATGAATGTAGCCCTCGTACTCAAGATTACAAAGAATTCTTGCGTTTTAGGTGGCACCTTGGATAGGCCACTGAGATTACTTAATGGCCACGAAAGACAGTGAGCACCCATTCTTAGGTAGGCCATATGTTGGCATGCATTCGGAGGGAATTAAAAAACGAAATTCGGACGGAATCATATCCACAATATTCCACCATCACTATGTAGTACACTGTGTAGTGAAAAAGCAAAAAAACGATAATTTTTTAATCGTTACTTTACTAGGGGTACTCTTTTATCAGTTACACGAATTAGGTTTATTGATATGTACTCAATGTTTTATGTTATATAGCCACACCATTTTGATCACATGTGCCAATAAAACAAAATCCAGCTTAATAGTCAGCGATAACACATCTGGATAATACGTCTGGTCTTGACAGATTTACATTTCTATCTTGCTTCTTTATGATAGGTGACTGAAGTGAAAATTTAGCGACGTGGATATTTTTATTTGCCTTTTTCTGTCATCAGTACTGTAAGCCGGTACGGTTAGGTACCTACCGCCATCCCGCATGCCATTTGCCAGAAAAAGATTAATGAGTAAGTAAGGTTGCATGTCCGAAACTACAGCATGCATTCTGCAATTGTTTATTCATAATTGGTAACATATTTATTACCACTGCTTCACATCGTTAATGACAATTGACAAACGGCGCGAATTCGTAGCGGTCACCACGCGACCGTAAGACTGCCAGTAAACGTCAATAAGGTAATCGCAAAACTCACATTAAGCCGATAATAAACGGTTGACAATTCAAAAAGACGATTTTTATCAATTCTTAATACAAAGTTGGCATTCGTAAATCTATTCTTGGTTCGAAATGATCTTGTAACATTTTCAAACAATCTTTACCTCACGATCTTACTTTGTACACGGTACTTGAGTACACAAACGAAACTAAACATAAACGGCGGCTGTGGAAAGTCGATAATGTGGTTAAACAAAAGGCCAGTCGTGATCAAAAAGCGGATCGCGACATATTAATCGCGTTCGGTGTATTTCATATTTCGACCTAGTTAACATTCGGTATAAACAAAGCCTGCGGAACACGGTCGCAGACGTTTCGGCGAGGTCACCGACCTCTGTATCTGCGATCATTCCGGTTCCAAAGCTTATCGCCACAGGCCAGAGCAACGTCACAACTAGCACAACATTACCGTAACTAGAGCGGGAAACTGATTTTTCACCGCGATTCTAACAAATCTCTAACGAATGACATTAACAAAGCTATTTAGTTCAACAATCGCTCACAATTTATACACTTCGAGACACACAATTGAAGAACGTCAATCGATATAATAAAAATTTAGTGACTCATGATAAAAATACATGATGGTCTTAGTTACTGTTACCAAAAATTATAGTTATAAATTATGGAGGGCAGTAGAACACGGAATCGTTTTTCAATGATTTGATTCAACATTTATTATGTACTACGTTACATCCAATATGTATAATTGGTCTGAAGGAAGTAGGGTTGGCAAAAAAAAAAAGAAATATACCCGTCGCTTCGTCCTATGTCTCTTCATTTTACCGATACCAGATTTAAGCGGATCGATGCTGTTCCTTATCACGAACTGCGACGTTCCTTAAATGTATATTATCAACAAGAGCTGTCTTAGATGTTTTTGACCCTAAGAAACTGAAGGACAGTTTGAATTTTATCTAAGAATGCTAAGACACAGCACGCGTTATCGATATACACTTTACTGCTTCATCTATATAAAAAAGGACTGCTTGAATACTACATATAAAATGCAAGTATAATCATGCTTATAAAAATATAACTAAATCCAACTCTAATGTAACTAATAATCATCGATTGAACTACTATCTTAGCTTTCTACAATTAATTACGGTTTTAAGATGAAATATAAATCTTCTACAATACGACGCATTTACAAGTTAAAAAAAATTAGCTACATATTTAATGAAAAAAAAAGATGTTTCTGACTAACTATATGTATGTAGTTAAATAGCCTTGGGACGACTTCGACCGTCGGACCTCCAAATTACACATAACAGTGGTAGCAACGCATCGACAAAAACACGGCAAGACCTTGACTAGCAAACCCGACTCTTCCTTGTGGAACCATCAAATAAACGACGAACCATAACAATTAACATATTCATAAAAAAATACGTCTACACATTTTAGCAATTTCAGACAAGTCTCACAAATACGTTTCAATCTCAAACTGAACTTATCGAAATAAATCAAAAACTATTTATCTGATGGCTTCACCGGATTAGCGAATTCGATATGGCTACACGAATACAATACTGTCTGAAAAATTAAATGATTATGTAAGTTACGGCAGCTGAAGAGTATGAGGGCACGCTTACATCAAAACCGATCTAATTTATATTAACTTACAATACTTTTTAACTTCAACATAGAATTGCATTCGCTTAACCATATAAATCGGATATGTATTCCGTCAAATCAACTTTTATTATGGATTTTGGAGCCAATCCGCTTCGTTATGACTTGATGGAATACATGTTAACTAAGGCTACATCTCTCCAACCTCACACATCTCGCTCGTAATTCGAAGTCGTGAATTATTAGCACAACATAAAAAAAAACTGTGAAATTTACCAGTAAAATCATATTTTTATAACTACAGTCAAAACCGTTTACTGCGACATCGTTTAGAACAACATGCCGGTTATAATAACCAAGAACAAAGGTCCCGGCTGAATGCCATATGACCGCCTTATTAAAAATATTGCTTTCTACGACATTGGTAATAACGACATACCTCATAAAACGACCACATTTAACTAATATTTCGGAGAATTAGATCTGTTAGAACGACCGGCTAAGCTGTATTGTAAACAATTTGAATAGGTATCCACATTTGTCTTCAATGGCTATTAAAATCAGGAAAGAAAACAATAGGATTTAGTTTAGTGTAGGGTCTTTTCTAATTCTTAGAAACAAAACACGTGCATGCGGTAGTCAAAGCCCGCTGCTTCATATCTCTTCAGTTAGTTTGTTACTTATCTATACACAAGACGCACCAAAATTTTGTGGGGTTATTCGTGAAACTTTCAAAATGTTGCAAAGAAAAAGAAAACAAATTAATATTGAAGAAAAATCGCGTATTATGTAAATATATTTTTCCAATAATTCCCTATCGATTTGTTTGTACTTGAACAATACACATTAAGCATCACCGGTTGTTACGACTATCGGTTTTTACGACTGAATATGAGCAGTCCCTTCGATGTCGTTATAACAGATTTTGACTGTATTATTAATTCATCATAAAGATTTCAACTTAATACCATATTCAAACCAATGTTATATGAGACGTCATTTTACTGATAAATTTCCTTACAATGGCCTCATATTCACCAGTTATTCTAATCGTTATATAAATAGAATTTAATGTGCTATCATATTCAGGTGTGATAAAATAAAAACATACGAATATATGGCTGTAACGGCAAGGACGAGGGATATTACACGTGCCATAAAAGTTCCGAGTGATTAAAATATTGTGTGAACATGTGGCCATTATTCTAACGGTGTTATTGTAAAGATAAAAACAAATAACAAATACCGCTATATTTTGTCAACTGCGAATGAGTTCCTTGTATACATGATGCAAAACGTAAATTTAATTAAAAATACATTATTTTTGTACAAAACGTTACGTATTATTACAGTTATTGTTTTTAAAGATTGTTACATTATTTACACAATAACACATGGCTAACACACAAACTTAATTATTAATTATTGTTCGTATCTATTGGCCATACGTGACAAAAGAGCCCTACAGCGGAATCAGTTTATATTAGGCACGTTATAGTTCAAGTACTAAAGAAACTCACTCACTATGTTAATTTAAGCATTTGTAAATGTTGGAGAGAACTTACCATCACAGGTAGCGGCCATGAACTTGCCGTTGGCGGAGAAATCCATTAACAAAACCGTTCCGGGATGACCCTTGAGATTCTTCATAAGCCAGGGATGGCTGAAGTCCGTTTTTCCTTTCCATGCTGGGCGTTTTTTGCTTTTACCGCCGACGCGTGTCTCCGCAACGGCTTCACACGGCGGTTCATCAGTGAGAGTGCCTTTAACAAAAAAAAAATATTGTACTCGTATGGCATGAGGCAAAGGCTTCTTGAAAATTCAAACTGCAGATTCTATAACTTGAAGCAGTCTTCGAGCTTCAGCTGGTTAGTCTCAGTATGGGAGAAAAGCTAGGAGGAGAGGGAGTGGTATTCACACATCGTGTAGTATAAATACGATTTTTTTTCAATAACATTTAATAATCAAATTCATTCATAGATTGGAAATGATTACTGAGAAAATTACCAATTTTATTTACTTGCCAAATAATAATTTTGGGTTTGAGACGTTACTCGTGAAATCTCAATCATTTAATTAAGGCGAACATTTAATTAAGGCGTGGGGCAGCCGTTGTAACTACATTGAGACCTTAGAACTTATATCTCAAGGTGGGTGGCGCATTTACGATGTAGAGGTCCATGGGCTCCAGTAACACTTAACACCAGGTGGGCTGTGACCTCGTCCACCTATACAAGCAATAAAATTTTTTATTTTAGTTGAGAATATATTTATAATTCGAAAAAGAAACGGCCCGAACGCCCACAATTGCACACTCCGCCTAATGAAATTTCAAATTGTTACTACTACTACCACAATGTTTATTCTTTAATTCGTTTTGTTTATCTCCTTACATTTAATGTTCTATAAAATAACATTACAAAGGTTGTAGCTATTGAGCTATTGTTTACAATCAAATTTTGAATCACCTCCAGCCTTCGAAGGCAACGTGCTTAATCTTATTATGATTGCACATTGCCAATCGATACTTCTCTCGTTATTCTGGGTGTTTCCACACTATTTTGACGCTTTTTACGTATAGATTATAAAGCAACGTGTCGTATCACTGTCTGTTCTGTTATCCGAAGCGATGTTTCTGAAATCTACTGTTATCACGCTTACGTAATAAATCTGTAACTTTGCTTGGACGTTTGATAATTTTTGTCTATTCAGACTGAAGTCTACTTTGAGACGCTACAAATGATTGTCATTGGAAGCTTAAAACTGTTATCGGCTTTATCTTCCACAAAAGAATTTGTGTAGGATGAATATAAAAAAAATTAAACTATTACTTCATAAACCAGTTTTACAATATTCACTTACGTTATTTAATAGTTCGCTAAGCAATAAATCGATAAGATATAATTGAACAATAGCTTAAAACAATAAGCTTTGATTCCCGTGATAGCTGTTTTATAGTAAGTTACATATAACTTGATAAACGGTAGTATTAACAGATTGATATCTCTTGGGTTAGGTTTCATTCGAAAACAATTCATAAAATAATAAAAATAAATATTTTTTTCAACATACCCTACCACTGCCGATTGCATCACGTCAGAAACCAATATTAACTGTAGTTTACTGTATCGGCAATTATAAAAGGATGGACAATGTTACATTCAATTAGGGTTAACACTTCCAGAGCACATTTAAAGTAGTCTCGAGGCCCAGACAACAAAAAAATACTTTTTACTGGTAGTAGAAAGTCTTGTGAGTCCGCGCGGGTAGCCACCACCACCCTGCCTATTTCTGCCGTGAAGCAGTAATGCGTTTCGGTTTGAAGGGTGAAGCAGCCGTTGTAACTATACTTGACACCTTAGAACTTATATCTCGAGGTGGGTGGTGCATTTACGTCGTAGATGTCTATGGGCTCCAGTAACCACTTAACACCAGGTGGGTCCACCTATATAAGCAATAAAAAAAAACATATATTTAAATCCATAAGGTCAAATCTTAAAACACTGGCAAATAGTTCGTATTTTAAAATAGAACAATATATTTTCCTAAAGTATTTTTATAACTGTACACGCCTACGCATATACGATAGATGATTCAATTTATTACTCATAAGTTCAAAGGAATGAAGCATTGGACATGTGTTTAAGGATAATGATTCACACGTTCCTAGCACATAGAAAATATATTAGGCCACACTATTTATTTATATTTATTCCAAATTTGTTGTAGTTTAGGAGGAAAAACTTTTATTTTTTTATTTTCCTTTTTTTTATTATATTTTTTGTTTGTCAGATATTTCTCTTCTTCTCAGTCGGCCTAATTTTAGAAGAGTACAATTGCATGCTCCACAATACCAATGCCAGTTATGTCGTGTTTACTGCCTATGACGTGTATCGTGGAGTGTTGGTCAGTCTATCTGGTCAATTCAGCGCACGGGAGATCGTCAAAACGCAATGTAATATTATATAGATTTTAATTTATTACTCGCAATTTCTTAATTGGCCTTTTTTGAAAATTATTAGTAATTATTGTTGGAAATATTATTATGAAACTTTAAATAAAAAGAGAGTCCATTATCAATTTTAACTACATATTTAAAATATCGCCTAAACTCTTCTTTTGAGTTATGCGATGACTAATAGCCGCTGGAGAGTGAACGAAGTTTTTTTTCCTACCTAAGCTGATAGCTTTGAGAGGTTATTTCAGCGTAACCTTAACTAGTAGGTGAGCTCACGGGACTCAAACCTGACGACGTTGCTAACACGAACCCTAGCAAGAGCCGTGCTTCGATCTACACCGGATCGGAAACGCGACCCACTGAGAAGATCCGGCGAGAAACTCAGTGGGCTGTGTCTGGGGGTTGTTAATTAATTAATCGCAAGCGACAAAGGGCTCGACGAGTACGATGACCGGGAACGAAATATTTGTACCTTCACTAAAGCCTTTTTTGTCGCGCGAAACATCCGTTAAGGATTACGCCAGTGGGGAGAGCATGAGAACCAATCGAGATGTGGATTAGGGCTTATTGGGTGGTAAAGACTCCTATCAACTAGTAAGTATTTGTTCAACTTGATGATTTTGGTTGAATTACAATATAATAATATGTGTATGTATGTATGAAATATGAGAATTAAAATACTTTCGAAATGATACTTTTGAAAAAATTTAAATATATGATTCATTTTTATTGCTGTATACAGACAGGCTAGCTCATGGCCTGCCTAGCATTAAGTGGTTATCAAATTTCTATACCCCTAGTTTACCCTGGCTACTGACATTTGCTTCGTATAGCTATGATAGATCAAATGTCAGGCAGCAATTTGGCTTTGCTTATAGCAATGTTGATGTCCATGACCACTTACTGTCTGGTGGATTGTATGATATTTGCCCCAAGGGAAAACTCTTGTTATTGTCATCTTTGAGTAAGATATTCGAAAGTGTAATGATTTTGATTTAGGCAATAAGATGAAAGAAAACCCTTCCTTTTGATGTTACCATGTTTATATATTTTTTCCTGGTTTTTATCAGTACAAAAATCATGTAAACAAATAAGCAGATATGAACACAGCATAAAATTATTTTTAAAAGTTACAAATCGAGTGTCTTGAAAGCAGTGCTGTTATGTAAGTGTTCAGTTTATCTCAGCAGAGAAAGTGACTTGAGCTCGGTTGCACTGCATGAGCAACTTTATAACTTGTTATGACTAACAAAACAACAACCGGCAGATCATTTCCAAAATCAATTAAGTATTATTTTTTAATACTTTAATTCATCTTTTAAATCATATTTATTTAATTATGATTATGCAGTGAAAGTTTGTATTTTTAATTTTTTTACATTACATATTATATTTATCTAAGAATACATAAATGTTACCTTTTGTAACAAAAATTAGATTTAGACATATCTGTGTACAATATAAATGTTCATATTTGATTCCTCCATCTGGCATAGTCATAGTCTGCCTTGTCTTGGAAAACAATATTTGCACAGATGGTGACGATATGTTATTGTCCTAACCATAAGTTTCTGTTATTAGGCCTTTATGTGTTACTTATTCATTTCAATTTACATAAATATATATATATTCAGAAGCCCTGTACTAACTGTACTATTTAATTTAATAATTATTTTTCTTTCCAAGCTACAATGTACTTCTTCAGTTCTATTACAGAAGAAATGGCTTTGTGATACTTAACAATAGAGAACAATAAGATGCTAGTACATATTTTATTTTATATATTTTTGTAAAATGTAATCAATAAATTGAACATGAAATTGCATTATATAGTCAAAATTCGTACTTTTCTTATACTTTAGGTTTTCTTTAAAGAAAATTATCGACGACATTTTCTTTAAGCTTTATATGTAAAATAATGGGATCATTAACACATATTTTTTTCTATAATTAATTATATGAGATCTTTAGTTCAATGACTTACAGAGTACAGTTGTTGAGGACGTAAATTCTATGTATGTCAGGTACATTCTCAAGTCAACTTTTCAAGTACAGTTATAGCATCCGCTCGCATAGCACAAAAACCGCATGAGATACATACTAGGTACCTACTGTGTCCGTTGCCGGTAAATAGTTATGCTTTTACGTACATACCTTCAACTTATTTGAATCTGCTAAAAAAATTCGGCGAATTTTCTGGTGTTGTTTTTAAAATAATTAAGAACTATTTAAAAAAATTTAGAAGCTTCTAAAATTTAATTCTAACCCTTACCAGAATTGTTCTCTCTCTCACGTTCCTCCACCGCTTGGTTTTTGTTGCGGAATATAATTTTGTAAATGAAATGCAACAAAACGCAGACTAAAACTGCAGTTGCCGACAAGAGGAACACGTGAATGTTTTGACCGCTTTCAATCTCTCCCATTCTGACTAAATTCTTTCGCGGAAACTAAGAATAGTGCACAAATTAAGATTTACGATAAATTATAATCACGCGGTCACACAAACAATAACTAACCACAGATACTTATATGACTGACTGAACAGAATTGATTGAATGAAGTGAATATATTCAATTAGTCAACCACGATGCGGCGCGGGAACACGTGCCGGTACTTATCTGTCACTGTCAAACTGTCAAGCTTTGTTTTTGTCGTTTTCTACAAGACCTGGTATTTGTGCTTTTAAGCCAAATAAGTTTTAAAATCTCAAGCTTCTTAAATCAGCCAGCTTCTTAATTAGCAATTCAAAAAGCCAAACATGGAGCATAGGCATAGATCAAATTACGAAACTAAAGATTAATGTATTTGAGTATTATAATACTGGTCCGGATTTGATTCACTGTTATAGTCATTATCAAACGTAATAATGTATTTTGATTTCAGACTTTTGTTATTTTGTAGTTTTGTACAACTTCAGCATCAGTAATATCGTAGAGCAAATAGGCGTTTGCCGAAATGCTTAAAATTAAAATAAGTTATTCAATAGTGCATTTCATACTATCACATTGGTGAACAAAAACATTTAGAAATGAAATAAGCTAAATTGCTAAATCTAAAAAATTGCAGAAATCTAGGTAGAGAGTGTACATGTAACTGTGAACACCTACCCTAATGCATTGTGGTCACCCATTATGTGTTTCTAGAAATCATTTTTGGCACACGCTAGCAGATTAGATTTAATTTTCCATAGTGTTTCTTTCTCAAGTGGTCTCACGGATAGTTATTTTAAGTTATATACACGAGTGTATAAGAGTTGTAGACAGGCAGGAAATTTACGAAGGCAATAGTAAGCTCCTGTTAAAAGAATATGGCTCCAAGTAACATTATGTTATGTTGCATACTGTTATTATTGACCAAACTCAAAAGTTGGCTAGGTACCTTTTAACTATGGCTTTATGGATTGAGTCTAAAAAACATTTTCAGTCATAAAAAGAGTATGTTATCTATTTAAAAGAAAAATAGTATTTAATCAGTGGAGTATGTAAGTACATTGCTAAAAGCAATGAGTTTGTTTAACTAAAATCTGACAAGTGTCATGAAATACACTTAATGAGATTGAAATCTGTTGAATAATAATAATACTTATAAACTCAATTTTTCAACAATGTAGAATGAAGTACCAAATTTTAAGTTTTATTGTAAATTAAAATGTCGTCTCGTCGGGGTGGCAGGTATCAATATCTTGACTCTGTAGAAAACTAGAATATGGTTATTTGAAAGGCTTGCTTGTTTTATACATATTTCAAAATTTAACATTAGCGAACAAACAAAAGAAAGACATGCTTGAATAATTTGTTATGTTTGCCTCATTTTATACTTATAACTTCACTTTGAAACTATATACTACAAAATAATCTAAATATCAACTAAAAATTATACTATGGAGATAGTGTTTTACAGCTCTTGTGCAAAAAAGTTGAGTAACTATTAATAGGTTGTTGTTGTTGTTGTAGTCCTAGGGTACCCCGCTGGTAGATAGGGCCCTCGCAAGTTGTCTCCACTTTACCCTGTCTTGCGCTTGCTCCTTGACATCACTCCAGGTCACGTTGGCAGTCCTCATCTCACTCTCTACGGTGCGTCGCCAAGTGTGTACAGGGCGACCAATAGGTACTCAAAATTTATTATCCAAAACAATAACCAAAACTAAACAGATCAATTGCAAGCCAGACAAATAAATGGGTGTTACATAGGGGATACGTTTTAGAAAAAGGGATTTCAATGGTAAATAAATAAAACTATTTCATGATTATCAATCCCAAAAATAAGTTTTTTTAAAAGAAAGAATTTTGTTGAAATTTTGTGAAAGAAAAACATTATTTTAACATCTTCCAGTTAAAGCATTAATTATTACCATCATAAATGTACACTTCTACACCGCTGGACAGAGACGTGTGAGCTTACAGCCCTGAGACTGATCTTCGGCTTTTCTCATTCACACAGTCAACAGTTTATTTTGAACACTTGAAGTGTTCTAAGAAATCTCTTACGCCTATTAAATAAGAGGATATCTTACGTCTATTTTAAATTATATGTTCACAAGAATAATGCTACGATATTTGACCACATTACAGGTTATGAATCTAAAACGACAAAAACTTTTTTTTAATCTTTAATTCAGTAAAACCCATACTTACATTACTTAAAATCTATGTTAGTAACTTAAAAACCTAACACATTAGTATTTAACTACATATTTATTACAATTTTTTTAGTCATCCCCAAGTGCCTGCTGTAAAGACAATTAACTAGCAGTCCAATCTTGCTCGATATGATGTTCAAAAGTCATTTGCTGAGCTACATAATTGTTTTTTAAGTTTATGATGATTGGTTTTTTAACAATCCAGATTGGTAACCTTTTCAAGTCTAATGATGATATAATTTTTCAAATAGATTTATAGCTTAGAATAGTACTGTTTTTAAATTCTTTTTCGGTCGGCAATCATTTTTTGCAATATGCTATTATGAGGATGTTTAGGCGCAAACTCCTTCGTGAAAATTTCAGAAATCGGATGAAATTTTTCACAATACTTTCTTTCGCTGTCTATTGGCTGAAGAAGCTTAAAGCTAAAAAGAGATAAGTAGATAATCAAATCTAATTCTATAGTTCCATTATGATCAATTCCATGTTCAAAATTTCTAGAAACAACTCGATGACGTCACTAACATGACAAAAGACTTCAAATTAAATCATTCAATGACAGTTCAATTTCGTCTGTTGTGTTGATAATACAGAAGTAAAGTTTCCGATTTAAGTGTTGATTAAATCATGCCTCGACGAGGAAGATCAGCAAGCCCTCCACCAGCGCCTCAAAGGAGGTAAGTTTTGTATTCCGTGGTGTTCTTCAGATTTTAGTGTAGTATAACCTATAACTAGTTAAAACTTATACACCTAAATTTTTAGAGCTGCTCCCCCGCCAAGTAATGTACCAGCTCGTGCGGCTCCATCGACCCCGGCTACGACAGTAGCTCAACCTCAGCAGCCCTCGCTATTCGGGCAGATGGCTGCCACGGCTGGTGGCGTAGCTGTAGGATCGGCTGTGGTGCGTATTTACTGTATTACGTAATTGAAAATTGAATTACACCAAAACTAGTTCTCTGCAGAATAAAGCAGAAAGTTCTCGATTTCACAACAGCTTGAAATAATTGGTCATATTATTTTTCCCATTTTACTACATATTGGCAAATGGCCAAAGCAACTTGAACTTGGCCACATGTGATAATGATTCATTTATTATTGAATGTATTCATTTAAATTTTATTAGTTGAGGAACATGTTTAAAAAAGTCACAAATTATGAATCTTGAGTGCTGATCTTCACCAGCGCTATGGCATTATGGGGGCATATTGTGAGCCTACAAGTGTACATACTACCATCCTATTTGGGACTTACGCAACTGCGTCACTCAAAATATTGCTCATCATCACATGTTTTGCCACTATAGGGGCATATTCTCATATTATTATGTCAGTTGAAATATATAGGGTATTTTTTTTTATCGCCTAAGCAAGCTAAGCATTGGTCGAGTGTGAGGGTCGTGCAATATATTTCCATTATAAATTGGATGGATATATTTTCATTACATAACTTGAAAATACACACTTCAGTACACAGTACACTTCAGTATTTTTAATTGACATCCAGTATGATTATTTTATTTCATCAACTTTTTTAATAATTTTTTTCTAAATTCACAATGTTTGCCTGATGTGAGAATTGAACTGATGACCCTTGTGCATCACCCAGGGCCGCTAACTAATGTAGCGCTAAGTCAATCAGAAATAACTTAAATACAGATTGTTTTTTGATACAAATAAAGACAACGCAATTCCTATCCTGGTGAAACTGGAAAGGCCTCCGAGCCACCAGTAATACTACAATCCTAAAAAAAACCAAATCAATAATTGATTTTGCCAATATGTCACCAGTGAGACAGATTTGCACTTTTTATTCGAGAAGATAAGATAATCACACTGCCCCTTTACTTAAAAATTTATTTGGAGTCTACTATCTCAAATGACAAAGAAAAAAAAATATAATTGGAACAAATAAATAAACAAATCTAAACTGAAACTTGAGTGATATTTTTATAAATGTAGAGAAAAGTAGTGATTTTTTTGCGTGTCCACCTAGAAACTGAAACTAAATAATAATGTTTGACATTAACATTTGCCTCAATTTATTAATCGCAATTTATTTATCTTCTGTCACTAATGTTCTCAAGTGTTGTAAAAATGTTTTTTTTTTCATTAGATACTATTTTGAAGATTATGTAATGTTTTATTCTAGGGTCATGTGGCTGGTAGTGCTCTAACAGGTATGTTTAGTGGTGGTGGAAGCAGCGAGCCAGCCCAGCAACAGCAAGCAGCTCCTGCAGCTCAAACCTACAATCAATACCAGGGACAGCCGGCTCAAGGACCATGCGCGTGGGAGATCAAGCAATTCTTGGAATGTGCTCAACAACAGCACGACTTGTCACTCTGTGATGGCTTCAATGAAGCTCTACGTCAATGCAAAGTCAATAACCACATCTAAATGAATATAGGTTGATAGAGGTGTCCATTAATTTTGCTCGGAAAATGATTGTTTTAATAAAAAAATCATTGATAGTTTTATTTCAGAGATGTGCCTATACATTTAATTCTTGGAAAGTTTATTTTGATTACCAAACATCCACTCTGAGCAATTTGAGGCACCTGCCAAGTAGCTATTATTTTTAGTGTAAACGGAAATTTTGTTTTCCAGTGACTAAATCTGTAGTCTTATAGTTTTATAGTTGACCACATAAAAATATTGTTAAACCTATTTTACAGATTATTTAATAATAATTATTTTTTGTAAAATTATGTAGTTCAAATTATTAATAAAGAAGTTGAAATACATTATTTTTTTTTTTTCTGTGATTTCTGACATTGTTTTGTAATGTGGATTACATTTTTACGATCACCCTTTGTAATTTTGAAACATATTGCAATAAAAAAAATATATTATGTTCTGGTGTTGACGTATTGAGGTTTGCGGGGATCCGCTGGATGCAAGCAGCGCAGAGCCTATTATTGCGGCGAGGCGTGGGGGCGACCTATGTTCAGCAGTGGAGATCTGTGGACTGATAGAATAGAATAGAGATCGCTGTTGCACTATAGACGCACAATCAGGAATGTGACAAGGAATAACCTACACAAAACTTAACAATATATTTTTAACGGATATATAAAATATTATTACCAACAATAATTTTTGATAAAAACAGAATTTCTGTTAATGCAATCAAAAGCGAGTTGGACAATTTTTTTCTTTACAGAAAGACAAACTTCAATAAAAACTTATCATTTTGTACTAATAGATGCTGCAACCTGCAAACGTAATTTTTTAAGCGGCAAAAAGTATTTGTTTTTTCTCCCACCTACGCCGAAAGTTCGGTTTTCCTCACACTGTACAGTGAAGAAAGTCTAACTTTTCCTCCCTCTGTAGTTCAGAGATGAACCTTGGTAGGTGTAGTGTGGTGATATTATGTTTAGTGTAAAAGTGAAATAAACAAAAGGCGATAAAATTTAATAGTGAAGTATTAAACAAAGATGAGTTCATCAGACAGTTCTTATTCACTTAGTAGTAGTTTATTTAAAAATTAAAAAACAGTTAAATTGTTGTTTTATGAGTGGGGGATGACGAAGAAGCTTGATAATATCACCTTCCGTCATAAACCTTAGAAATTTTTTCTTTACATTCTAAGTGGAGGAGTAAAGTCAGGAAAGCTAACCCCACCACCATGTAGGATAAATAGCTGGGAAGAGAGAGAGAGAGAGACATTCTAATTAGGCGAATGATATTTCTTCATCCTGAAAGTCATTTGGGAACACTTCAACTACGTATTTCCGTACAAAGCTTGATAGTATTACTTGTTTACGGGATTTGATTATGAGAAAGTTGCAGTCATGACACTGCATTAGTGAAAAAAAAAACCATTCTACTATTTAATTAAAGTCAAAAGTGAAAATGTATTTAATATACTTCCACAACTATTTGTTATTACTGTAGTTTTTTTTAGTTCGTTCGTAGTCGTTCTGGTGATACGCTACTTAGGTCTTGTCCATCATATGGCGGTACCCTAGTTTGAAGAATAGTTTATCATACGTGTCATTGTATAAGATAAGAAATAAAATTGGCAATAATTTCAACTTTGTACCCGTTCCTAAAAAAACAGGAATAGAGAATTTTATTCTCCTTTTGAGCATCGGAACCCTACAAATGATTAGGGCAGCACACTCAAAACAATATCTCAGGTGCTACAGAAATAAAAGTCAGAGTAAAATTTTATTTTTCTTTGCCGATATCGCTCTTGAGAGAGTGGTCGTGGTCATCACTTCAGGTGTTGGTGGCAAGGTTCACAACAGTTACACGTCGCCACTTTTCTCTGATGGCTGCCCTACTCGTGCATTCATGTAGTGATGATGAATCATTTACTGCCGCTTTTATCTGATCAGTCCACCTCATAGACGATCTTCCTCATGGCCTGGCACCCTCAAGTTTCCCTGGACCACAATTTTATTTACTAACGAGAATTTTGATCATCAAAGATTAAATTGCGTTGTAGTAACAGATATGCTACCTTCCAAAAAACCGGAACGCATGACTATTATTCTAGAAAAAAACCGCTAAACAATACAATACCGTCTTCGACCCCATGTCTTACGTAACTGATGTGCCGTGGACCCGTTGATCAACTTAAACAATGAATAAAAATAAATAAGGATAAGCTAAAACATTTGGCTATCCCAAACCTTTGTGAAATTAATTACAAGTGTTAACGCCAGTAGCTTTCAGATTGGCTATGCCCAGGGCCGGATTTAAACTTAATGCCGCTCCTGGGCGTCGGAGAAAGATACACCCAATCCTGGAATTTTACTTAAACTTGTAGTTTATATATTTTATTTTTCAAAATTGAAATAACTAACTTATAGCAAAATCGTTATTATATGTTATATTATATTCCAAAAACTTAAACAATTTTTTTCTTCTTCTAACAATTATTATTTTTTACCAAAAGTGCCAAAATTATAATTCACAAATAATGGATGAATTGAATTTATTGAACTATCAATTAAACAGAAAATAGTTAATAAATAGAATTGATTAATTATATTGAGCAATCTTGATAAAGTAATTTTTTTTTTACTTTTAAAATTTGTCCACCCTAAAAAATTTGCCGCCCTGGGCACTTTCCCCGGCTGCCCCTAATGTAAATCCACCATTTGCTATGCCTAAGTTCCAGTTCTAAGCTACTAGCGACTAAGCGACGGGGATGCAGGCTTAGAATATATAACTCAATAACAAGATACCACATCTCTAATCATCCGATCGCCATACCACCAGATTTCATTGTTAGGCCTTTACTAGGTCATCTTATCAGTTGGTTTATTGACGTCATTACGCTCTACATAAATAATATATTATTTTGTTTTACTATCATGGAATTATTATTTATTATTGTTCTAGTTTATCACGAATCTTAATTATTTTACAGTAAGACTCGTTATTCGCGCTCTAACCAGCATGCACCGGCACGTCCTCCTCCAATGGTTGTGACGCCTACACCACAACGCTCTTTATTTAGAGATGCGGCTGCTGTTGCTGGAGGCGTTACTGTAGGCACTGCTGCGGTAAGAATCGAATAAGATTATCGGAGATAGCATTTTTCTCTACTTGATTAGTTTGATGAATCTAGAAATGTATGAAAACTTTAGATTCTAGTTACCGTGGTAAGATACCTACATAAAATTTTTGACCTCTCAAAGAGATTGCAGCTTGTAGACAAGTGAAGAAAGTTTCATCTAGATGCTTATCGTTCTTCTGTGCGGAGTAGATAATACTTACCCTATTGCTGAAATAGAACACATTAATATTTGCTCTTTAGGTAGAATAAAGTTGTAGAATGTCATCTTATACGCGATTTTTCGATTTATAATATTTAATTTAAGCAAAGCCTAGGGAACTTAATGGTTGGCAATCCTGTATGTTTAAAATCTACTTACAATACCTATGTGCTGTGAGTAAAACGCACTTAGTTTATTAGAATTCATTCAATGTAGGTACTCAAAAGTCTTCCTTTATCCAACTGCTAGGTTTATTGCGATTTATGATTCTTTTATCATGAAAAGTACATAAATAGCTAAGTTTCATGAAAACAAAATACATTATTTCACTACATCGCTACAAAACCAAATGGCGCTTAAAATATATGTATTGTCAAGATATGCTTCAACTATTGGCTGAAGGTTAGTTAGGAAGGAAGGTTGTAACTATACTTGAGACCGTAGGTATAGCTCAAGGTGGGTGGCCCATTAACGTTGTAGATGTCTATGGGCTCCAGTACCCACTTAACACCAGGTGGGCTGTGAGCTCGTCCACACATCTATGCAATAAAAAACAAATAATAATAATTTATAGTTCCTTTAAAACTTTCAGGGTCACGTAGCCGGAGAAGCCATTACAGGTTTGTTTTCTGGACGACGCCGGGAAGAAGTCACCCAAGCTTTGCCAAGAGATTACCAGCTTGGTTCTGAACCAAACGGCCCTTGTGCATATGAAATATCCCAATTTCTTCAATGTGCCAGCAGTCGAGACAATCTGCAGGAGTGCGAGGCTTTCAACGAGGCTTTACGCGAATGTAAACGTCGGAACAGTAAGACTATTAGTATTTTAATTCCACGGCGAAGGACATCATGTTACGCGCTGGGGTTCGGGATATATAAAAGTTCCACCAAAGTAAAACTGTTACCTAAATACGCCCTAACACGAGTAGAGGATTTAAAGAGGGGCACCTTTTATACTCTTCCTCCTTCAGTCAATCGCTCATTGCTGCGCATCGTGATGCGCCCGCCTGTGACCTTTTTTAGTAATTTGTAGCCACTTTTATCGGTCAGTGGCACAGTGAAGTGCTTGGCTCAGTGTCATGTCCAGACACTCGGATACTTGGTCACTCCACCTTTTTCGGCTCCGACCTCTGGATCGTCTTCCATCCACTTTACCCGTCACTATGAGTCTCTCCAGGTTGTCAGAGGGTTTTCTTGCTATATGACCAAAATATTGGAGCACTCTATATAGGCATTTGGTGGATAGCCTCTGGTCAACTTTTAGCTCGTTGAGGATGGAAGCGTTTGTCCGGAAAGCCGTCCAAGGAATGCACAATATGCGCCGCCAGCACCACATCTCAAACGCGTCTATGCGTCGCCTGTCAGACTCTTTTAAGATCCAGGTCTCAGCCCCATACAAAAAGATTAAGAAAACGAGCGTTTCAACAATTTGCACTTTCGTCTTCTTGAGTATGTTCCGACCTCTCCATATTTTGTTTAGCTGGCTCATAGCAAATTTGGCCATTCCGATGCGTCGCCTTATTTCGTTTTCCGATCCACCTCTATTGGAAATAATCGAGCCGAGGTACACGAAAGTCTTGACGATGTGGTATTGGCCAAGAATATTATTCTCGTTAAGGGTGCCGGATTTATTCACGATCATGATCTTTGTTTTGAACTGGTTGATCTTTAGCCCCATTTCCTCGCTGACTATAACCTGACGTCGAAGCAGCTCCTCCATTTCCCCTTTTGATGACGTAACTAATGTGGTATCATCCGCATATCGTAAGTTTGAGATCTTTACGCCCCCAACTGTGACGCCACTATTCCACTCCTCTAGTGTTTTGCGCATTATGTATTCGCCATAGATGTTAAAAAGTATAGGCGAGACGATGCAACCCTGGCGCACTCCTTCCTCAAATCGGAACTCTTTTTTTTATTTTTATTGCTTAGATGGGTGGACGAGCTCACAGCCCACCTGGTATTAAGTGGTTACTGGAGCCCATAGACATCTACAACGTAAATGCGCCACCCACCTTGAGATATAAGTTCTAAGGTCTCAGTATAGTTACAACGGCTACCCCACCCTTCAAACCGAAACGCATTACTGCTTCACGGCAGAAATAGGCAGGGCGGTGGTACCTACCCGTGCGGACTCACAAAAGGTCCTACCACCAGTGATTACGCAAATTATAATTTTGCGGGTTTGAGTTTTATTGCACGATGTTATTTCCTTCACCGTGGAAGTCAATCGTGAACATTTGTTAAGTACGTATTTCATTAGAAAAATTGGTACCCGCCTGCGGGATTCCAACACCGGTGCATCGCTACATACGAATGCACCGGACGTCTTATCCTTTAGGCCACGAAGACTTCATAACGTCATAACTTCGACGTCTCTTGATTGTGCTGGGCCGATCCGTACCGATTCCTGTCCCGACCGGTATAGGGTTCTCATCAGCTGAATCAGATGTATGGGAACGCCCATGTCCTTACCAGCACATACCATAAATGTTTCCATCTAACGCAGTCAAAGGCTTTTTGGTAGTCGACGAAGCATAGGACTGCTGGGATGTTATACTCATAGCACTTTTCTATAATAAGCCTTACGTTGAGTATCTGTTCGCGAGTACCCTTTCCCTTAACAAATCCTGCTTGTTCTTGAGGAATTTGCCAGTTTAGAAAGTTTTTAAGCCTCGAGTTAATGACATGCAGCAGTACTTTGCTAGTGTGTGATATCAGGGTAATGGTTCTATAATTGTCACACCTTCTGGTAGTGCCTTTTTTATGTAAGGGCAGTATCGCCGAGTGAGTCCAATTCATCGGCCATTCACAGCTTCGCCATATTGAGTTGCATAAGTCTACAAGTTTCACTACTCCCTTCACTCCGAGGCCCTTCAAAACTTCGGCAGTAATATTATCGATGCCGATGACCTTTAATATAGTATAATTAAAATTCCAACCTCAAATCTCATGTTAAATAGCAGTATTTTTGTGATGTCTACGTGTTATTATAACCTACTTACGCTTTTTTTCAATTTTCAGGGTTACCCTAACAGAAAAAAAGTAAGATGAAGATTCTCATGTACACATTATAATTTTTTTTAAAACTAATAAACATTTAACTGGTCTTGTTTCCACTGAGATTTTAATGAATAAATAAACAGTTTCAAAAGAAATTTCGGGACTATCAATAAAACTACAGTGTACAGGTGTATACATGTAAAATTAAGTTTTTATTTACACTTACATACATTGTGACGTTTTACAGAACAAATAAATCTATTCAACACGTATTTAATTTGAAAAAAATATATAATAATGCAGATTCGATTAAACACATATATTCGAGTCGAGTTTCGTTCAATTTCACATATATGCGAATCATAAGTAACATAGGACCTGAAATTAATTGAGAGGAGGTTTTTGTGGACGTATTTTGTTGCTATAGTATTTATATCACATTCGTAAATTTTACAGTTTGGCACACTACAAATTTATAATTCAACAAATCTGTGGATACGTAATGCTTGAATATATCTTTGGACATATCGAACCGGCTTAGTACTGACCGACTAAGTTCAACATTAATAAACTCGATAGAAAAAAAAAACAAAATCAACATTTTGTTTCCTATTGTTTACGGAACAATATTTAGCAACGAACGAACATGTATAATGGAACAATAGTTGAGAACTTAACAGGATGGACGCGGTTTTTACAAAATAATTGAATTAATTTCGTTCGAATTCTTAATTGAACTAAAATACGTAATAACGCTTAAGCTAAATCAGTCTAGTTCTTAAAGCGACATCCTGAATGTCATAATAATAATAGTAAAGTGTAAACACATGTTAGTCACACTGGAAATATTCATTATAAGGCCTCTAGTGTTCGTGTTAATTTTACTAACAGATAAGAAATGTTACAAGAATATTACACAAGTGGATTATTACGATCCAAAACTTAATAATATAATTACAATTTTAATAACAGAAAAAAAATACATTGTAATAATACATTAACAGATCCAAATTGTGTTTGTTGAAGCTTTGTTCTATTTTGCTAAGAAATTTATATTTGAAAATGCAGACATTAAAGGTTGGATTTGCACCATTTAAAATATCACTAAACAATTAACTTTAATATATTATATAAACAATCACAAAAATAATGCACCAATGCTTAAATATAAATTCTATACAGAAATATTGTGTAAACAGCGGGCGAACAGATAAACGCTAAGCCCAACATCGAAAAATAATTTAAAGCTCATGAATCGATCGATCAACACGCGTAAACATTCAATATAACAATAGTATATTGTGTCAAAATAGAGCGGGGACTGAACGCCAAACTACGTCCAGGTAAGCGTATCAACGACATTACATTAATAATTATATTACAATAAGATTTAGCACAACATCGACTCCGGCTACGAGGCACTGGGGTCGAGAAAGAATAGTTTACAAATTAATTCACGTATGGTCACTGACAAGTTTCAAATATGACACAAAAAAAAATCAGATTCAAATGTGAATCTGTCGGGAGTGACGTCGATCTCACGTAAACTATTTACGCTCGTAAAGAGGAACCTACATAGCACTACACTCCGGGACGTCACAAGCGCATCTCCCACAGCACGAGGTACGCGTCCTTAGGGTTGGGGTCGGCGGCGGGCGCGGGGCGCTCGGCCGCCTCCGCCGTCTGCCGCCAGTCCACGTACCCGCGGCCGCCCATCACCGTCAGCACCGAGCGCCGCGCCGCGCTCTCCCCCACCGCGTAGTCCGCGCCGCGCAGGCTGCGCCCCCCGCCCCGCGTCTCGCCCGCGCTGCCCGTGCTGCCCACCGACCGCTGCGACGACGACTTGCTCGACGCGACGGACGATTCCGGCGTGGACACCGCGACGGGCGCCAGGCTCGCGGCCCCCGACGCGCCTGAGCTGTTCCTCGAGACGCCGCGCAGGGCCATTGACTCCTCGCTTCCCGATGACGTACACAGACTGGAGGCGCGCGAGTCTACCGACCAGTTGGAGAGATCGAGGCTGCGCGGCCGCCCGGCGCGCATGCGCAGTCGCCGGTCCAGCGTGCTCACGCGGAACGGTATGGTGGCCAGCTCGGGGTCACTGCGTCGGATCGCCTCACCGCCGCCGCCGCTCACATCGTTCTCACCGACGCAGTCCTTCACGAATATGAGATCGCCAAACAGTCCGTACACGTCGCAAGCGTTTAAGTTGGCGCACTTCGGCAGAGTTTTGCTCAGACGCACGTCTCCGGGCTTCTTCCGGCGCACGACCGCGGAGTGCACGCGCTGCGGTCGGTACGGGCTCGTTTCCTCCGAGATTCGTCGCTCCAGTTTCGGTTTGTCACAGTCTTCTTTAGAGTCCTCCTCTTTGAACTCGTGCACGATGTTCACGTCGGCGAGCGCGCGTGCGTTCGAGAGGTTACGTCGAACTGCATTGACGTCGATGTCGCGCGTTTCCGGCAACAACGACAATAGAAACGTGACGGGTCCGGCGTGAGCGTGATATGAGACGGCAATGTGACCGCCGACCAGAGGCAGGCCCTCCAATTTAGGAAGAGGGACGGTGACGCTGACGCCAGCGGTCGTGCCGACCCACAGGAGGCCCTGGCTGGCGAGCAGCGCGGAAACGTAGGCGGGCTTACTGCCGTCTCTGGCTCCGATAGTTTTAGCAACATCAGCTGCGATGTCTATGTTTTGTAGATGCTCGAACGTCTCCGCGTGGTATAGGCTGACGAATGTGGAATCAGAGAACGCGGTCCACAGACCGACGCCGGAGTGCGCCAAGTATTTCACTGTTCGGTCTCCGTCGCTCTTGAGTTCGAGAATGCGCATGATTTCGGCGGTAAGAGCGTTGATGGCAAAGACTCGGCGCGCGCAGGTGGCGTAGAGGATGCCGTCCACGGGCAGCAGACAGTGCACGGGTTTGTCGCCGAGCTCGATGGCCAGCGGCTCCTGCAGCGCCCAGGAGTCGTCGTGGTTGCGCCTGTAGACGGCCACGCGTCCGTTGGTGAGTCCCACGAACATGGCGTCGCAGTGGTAGCGGATCTGCGTGACGGCGGCCACGGTCGGCACCTCCGCGAGTTTCTCCTGTTTCTCCGGTTCCACCGCAGAGAAGATTATTATTTTCTTGTCTTCGGTGCCGAGCCACACGGTGTCGCCGCACAGCGTGGTCACTTGCCGTATTCCTTTGGCGAATTCCATCGAAGTGACCTGAAAGTAAGTTCAGATGTCAAAGGAAATCTGTCTGTGGATGTCATTTTCAGAAACCAATTTCATTTTATTATTATTATGAGGACATAATAATAATAAAAAATTAACACTGTAACTAATTATGAGAGCGATTATTGATTTCTAAGAAAAAAATTAACAACTTAATTTTAGATGCAGAAAAAAACAGATTTCTCTTAAAACTGGGTGAGAATATAAAAATCGTTTTCTGAATATGAAACGATATTTCTTTGTCTATCAAATTAAGTTAAAACCATCATGACACGACAATTTTTTTTGGGGTCCCAAACGCCCTAAGAAAATGGGCATTGTCCTTTGACACTAATATTATACTGGAAGCCGAGAAATAAGTCATGAAACAAGTGAACGTTATTTACCTTGGTGTCCGGCAGATCTAAGGTGACGAGGGTCTTGAGTTTGGCGGCCCGGTGCGTGAGGACCGCGACGTGCGAGAGCGCGGCGCCGCCCGCACACACCCACAGCAGCGAGCGAGCGCGACGCAGCGAGGCGCCGCGATTGTTACCGCTCGATGTGTAGAAACAACCGCATCGAACCTATCAACAAAAATATAACCAAATATATAAAAATGAATTGCTGTTCGTTAGTCTCGCTAAAACTCGAGAACGGCTGGACAGATTTGGCTAATTTTGGTCTTGAATTATTTGGGGAAGTCCAGAAAAGATTTAAAAGATAAATAAATATGAAAATGCGCGGAATTAAATAAAAATAACAATTTTGTTTTTCCTTTGACGTGTGGGGACACGAACGTCGGACGGATTCCTTTTGTTTATTTTAAGTCTATTTTATACAAGTCTTTTATTTATCGATTGAAGCACTACGACGTCTGCCGGGTCAGCTAGTAACCAAATATAACTCTCCTTGTTAATGACAACTTACAAACAATGCAGTCTGTGTACATATTTGTGTAGATTAATTCTTCTCCTTTTTTTTTCTTCACCTTATTCCAGTAGTTGGGGTCGGCACAGCTAATTTTTCTCTTCCATTCTTTTCTATCAGCCGTCATCTCAACACTCACTCTTCTCTCTCTCATATCGTCATTCACACACTCTATCCATTCATTAAAACCATTAAATAGTTTGTCACATAGAAATTAATAATTCCCATACTCTATCCCATCCTCAGAGGAGAATTATTTTCCTTATGCCTTTCACATGACAGCATTTTTATACTATTCCCTTTGTAATTATTAATAGCAGAGGGATGCCCTTTAATGGACTTAGAAAACTTTAAAAAAATTAGGCACCATGACCTTTATTTTCTTGATAATAGAGTTTAATTTTAAACTGCTCAATATGAACTGACTGACCTCTGTAAGATTTTTGGAAGAGTAGACATTGTTGGCATCGACAAAGAGCGGCATTTTGTGTGGTGGCGCGTGAGAGACGGGCACCCTCCAGGCGGGAGAGTTGGCGGGCGCCTGGGCCAGCTGAGCCAGCCTCAGCGCCGTGGCCCAGCCCAGGCGCGCGCCCGGCTCGTTGGCGCGGAACGTCAGCGCCTCCTCCCGACCGCGTATTCGGAGTTGGAGACAACAAGAATCCACCCACGCCATCTCATCGTCTTTTTTCTGTATACAACCAAATAATTATCAAATATATAGCTTTTTTTTCTAAGTGATTTTATGACCTGGTAACTAAGTAAGACCTTTAAGTCATGTCTTATTTTAATTTATATTGTTAATTTTATGAAAAATTATAATATGGAGTGAAATGAAATTAGATGCTATGGGATGAAATATAATCTCAGTAAAATGGTGGTCATTTACTGAGATTTTTTCAGTGGACTTTTTGGAGGAATCCGAGAAGTTACGTCCAGCAACTTTGTTTCATGTTCCCACATTTGTGCACTTTCATATATATTAAACAGTTAATAAACCACCGTTATTACACATTTAAACCTGAATAAACACTAAATTGACAAAATAAAACAAATCACACAACTTCACTCCTCGCGTTCCCGCCAAAAAGTCGTAACCAAATATAGCATATAACTATAGCAACATACCTACTATATTTTTATATTAGTTACTGGTGGTAGGACCTCTTGTGAGTCCGGACGGGTAGGTACCACCGTCTTGCCTATTTCTACCGTGAAGCAGTAATGCGTTTCGGTTTGAAGGGTGGGGCAGCCGTTGTAACTATACTGAGACCTTAGAACTTATATCTCAAGGTGGGTGGCGCATTTACGTTGTATATGTCTATGGGCTTCAGTAACCACTTAACATGAGGTGGACTGTGAGCTCGTCCACCCACAAACGTATCTGCTTTTTGACTGTTTTTTTAATGTAAATTGTGTTTTGCTGTGCAATAAAGTGCATTCTCTCTTTCTCTCTCTCTAATTATTCATTAAGTTTATTATGATTAATAAAACGAAGGATCTTATTGTGTTGCACTTTGTGTTTAAGACTTTATGAAATGTTGCATAACACCATCCTGGTCGTTTTTGTCACGAATCAATCCTATTGGAATTCCAGCCTCATACTATACAAATGAACTGATATGAATGAAAATAAATTACTGTGGGCTTCGGTCACAATTTCAAAAGATTTCCAAGAGCTTATTTGACAAAAAAAAAAAACAATGTTATGAAATATCTCACCTGTATGCTTTGTTGTATACTCTGCAACAAGGTTTTGAACATTTCCGGTGCTAGTTCAGGATAGGGAGTTTTCAAGGAGGCCGCCAAGTCGGCCATCCTCGAAACGGTCTCATAGTCGTGCATCAACGTGGACATCTCGCCGCAGAGAGAATCTCCCGTTGACGTGCTCATTTGACCGTTGCTAGAGTTTGAACGTAGGCTGCCACTACGGTTCATACCTGCAAATGCCAAGTGTTTAGTTTAGCTTTTTCATTAAATAAAAAAAATAAAAAGTCATTTAAGTACTTTAAGTACCTAACTATGCATAATGAAATAAAATTAAAAAAATTAAATATGTTATAGCTTTCTGTCTCTTTCGTTTAAAACGTTTATATTAGTTAGACTTGTATAACTGGCTCATCTATGTAGTATAATCTTTAAACGTAATAATTTTCACCAACTTCAAGATGATCTGATTAACTTGAAAATTTGAACACGTATCAAGGATCAATGACAATAACATATAATTACTTTGTTGGATGGACGAATATACGGTCAACCAGGTGGTAAGTGGGCACCGGAGTCTATACACAACAACTTAATAAGCCTCCACCGTCACGATGGGGCATGAGTTTAAAGTCCGTTTTTACAGTA
Organism: Bombyx mori; assembly: GCF_030269925.1. Lineage (NCBI taxonomy): Eukaryota > Metazoa > Arthropoda > Insecta > Lepidoptera > Bombycidae > Bombyx > Bombyx mori. The sequence continues at coordinate 8,711,958 of NC_085114.1, forward strand.
TAACAGCTGCCCTTTTATTTCCTACCTAAGCCTTCTCTGGCCTTGAGAGGCTATATCAGCGTCGCGTTAACTAGTAGGTGAGCTCACGGGGCTCAAACCTGATGACGTTGCTAACACGAACCCTAGCAAGAGCCGTGCTTCGCAGAATCTACCGCCGGATCGGAAACGCCACCCACTGAGAAGATCCGGCGAGAAACTCAGTGGGCCGTGTCTGTGGGTTAATTTACTCGTCAAGCCCTTCGTCGCAAGCGACGGGTCCGGCGAGGACGATGACCGGTGCTTGAGGTACCTAGAAGCATCGTTAATGGATCGGGAGGATTCGATATGAATTGTTTTGGACGACGTCGACTAATTTCCATTCTGTCCGCAGGATCGGGAATGTTGTTACCGGCGGCCACGATGAGCGGGTTCTCGTATCGTGCCGCTTTATCGAAGTGGCAGCTGCCTCATCTTTCAAACCGAAACACATTACTGCTTCACGGCAGAAAATACACAGGGTGTTGATACATGTGTGGGCTTACATGACACCTTACCAAGAGTTTATTTAAAAAAAAGTCTCTTTTATGATAAAGGCAAACGCTTTTGTTTTGTAGCTACTTTTATTGCATACCTTGAGCGAGCACTCTACTGAGCGTGGGCGAGGTGCCCGTGTCCAAAACCTCAACGTCCTGCACCGGATGTGCCCACTTGAGGCCGAGACGTTCCGCGTCATCGCCGCCCGCGCCAACCGACACGCACACCACCAGGTCGTTCAGTAACAGCAGTCGACGGGGCTTGCACTTAGATAAGCCACCCGACTGGTTAAATTCCTGTAATTCATGAAATCTATATATTAATACGTGAATCAGAAACTTTGTACCCCTTTTTACGAAAATTGCGCGGACGGGGGAGTATGAAATTTCTCACCCTTATAGGGAATATAGAGCAGGAGTGCAAAATGCTAATTTTTTTTTAAGTTATGCATAAATAATTCATCAAATCAATAAAGAAAACATGACACAACACACATATACTCTGCGTTTATTATTGAAAGTCTGTGGTCAAATTGAGAATAGAATAAAATATTGTTTGTCTTTAATATTATTTGTCTATAGTGTAGTCTTGGCTAAATCTATTATTATATTGTAGAAGTATAATAGTGTTTGACAATAAAACCATAATAATGTAATAATGTCAATTAATTATAGTCGAATTTCGACTACCGGGGACCACTAGTTCACTTTAATAGAGATAATAATAAAAATAAAATCATTTATTGCCTTTCACATTAAATAAAATACAAATAAAAGAAAATAAAAAAGAGAAAAAGGCAAAAGACAAAGGTCGAGAAATCGAACAGCGCTGATTTTCAGTCACCCCCGTTTCCCTTTGGTTCATTGCGGGATAAAGGCCCTAGGTACGTGTGTACAGACTTAGAACATGGTATAAACTAGTATAAAAATAAGAAAGAACAAAACAAAAATCTAATTAAAAAAGATAAAAATAATAACTATTTATCTAAACTTTGTATATTATCCAATTACATTAACATAGCTTCAAGCACTTTCTAATGTTGTTTCAAAGCTTCTAAAAATATCAATTAAAACAAGTTTTATCTACGTTTTTTTTTTAAGTCACTACTCCTAACAATTTTCGAGATACTTTTTTATCCGTTCTAAATTAAAACGGCCTCGGTCTGATTTATATGATCACTGAATCAACCAAATCAATTTATGTGAATATGAAAAATTGTTTACATTACAAGATCTGATTATATTATCATCATAACAGTTTTTATTATTACTCTTTGCAGAGAAGTTGTGTTCATGTGGAATCCTTGGCTATTAAAACCTTGACAGCTGTTTTCCATAGTTCGCCAACTGAGGCTTGACGCACGCAGGCGTTATGTGGGATTTTGGTACGGATTTTCACTTGATCAGTCCAACGCATGGAGCTTCGTCCACGAGGTTTTTTTTTATTGCATAGATGGGTGATAGACATCCACAACGTAAATGCGCTACCCACCTTGAGATATGAGTTCTAAGGTCTCAGTATAGTTACAACAGCTGCCCCATCCTTCAAACCGAAACGCGTTACTACTTCACACGGCAGAAATAGGCAGGGCGGTGGTACCTACCCGTGCGGACTTACAAGAGGTTCTACCACCAGTATAAAGTTATATATCACCAGTTACATATCACTCATATAATCTTATATATAAAATTCTCGTGTCACAATGTTAGTTACCATACTCCTCTAAAACGGTTTGACCGGTTTTTATGAAATTTTATAATAATATATATGTTCAGTAGGTCTGAAAAACGGCTACTATCTATTTTTCATACCCCTAAGTGATAAGGATTGTCCACTCCTAACATTTATTTTAAATTTTTTGGAAAAATTTTTTTTGTTATAATCTGGTATTTTATGTGATTGAATAAGATTTTTTTTTCTACACTAAAAATTCCCTAGAAATTTTGTAACATTTGCCGGGTCAGCTTACCATTTGCAGTAGATCGTCTTGTCTGAGTAAATGTCGTTTGTCAGCCCGGGAGGCGAGCAGGCGGGCCGCGCCGAACCGGGTAGCGCCACCCGCACCCCCCGCGCCCGCCACCCCGCCGCGGGTCAGCCTCCTCAGGGCGGCGCGGAATGCCTGCACAATAAACTTACACGTTACTATGTATCTCAGAATACGACCTTAGCTTACCAGGAGGCAGCCCTAAACACGTCATTACGGATCCTCCCGATCCATTAACGGTGCTTTTAGGTATCTCAAGCACCGGTCGTCGGTCTCGTCGAACCCGTCGCTTGCGACGTAGGGCTCGACGAGTAAATTAACCCATAGACACAGCCCACTGAGTTCCTCGCCGGATCTTCTCAGTGGGTCGCGTTTCCGATCCGGTTGTAGATTCTGCGAAGCGCTGCTCTTGCTAGGGCCAGTGTTAGAAACACTCCGGTTTGAACCCCGTGCGCTCATCTACACGTCAAGAAGAAGCTGAAATAGCCTCTCATAGCCTCTCAAGGCTATCAACATAGGTAGGAAAAAAAAGGAGGGTGCTAGGGCTCCCCCCATTAAAAAAATAAAAGTATCTCTGAGTTTCATTCGCTTTAAATCATGCCAAAGTGATTATAATACTTTATCATAAGTAACGTAAATTCAGTAACGATGTAAATTTTGTAAAAGCGATTTCTTTTGACATGCGATTTGCTATGCAATTTCTTTAGTATTAGAAATTATCTCATTCTAAAACACAAATCATTTAAAACGTTATGCCCTGACGGTAGAGCGTATTGTAAGTCCGCACGGACAAACACGGACCACCACGCTATCTATTTCTGCTACCTTTTTTCCCTACTTATTTGCTGGTAGCCTAATAGGCTATTTCAGCTACGCCCGGACGGGTAAGGTAAGCTCACGGGTTCAACCTGAGAGAATTTGTTAACACTAGCCCAAGCAAGAGCAGTGCTTCACAGAATTTAGCACCGGATCGGAATCGTGACCCACTGAGAGGCCGGCGTCTGCCACAGTTTGAAAGATTGTTTTTTTATCAATATTTTATAAATATTATCTACAAATATGATACAATGACGTTTTGTGTCTCGTCTCGCTATATATACAGCATGGTGTTTTTTTTTGTGTGTGTAATTATTAATGATATAAAACAAAATACCTGTGTTCTTTCAGCGTCACGTTTTCTTTCATTTAATGCTTCGGCTAACGCCTCTAGTCTCGTCAAAGCTCTTTGTAAAGCCACACGGTCCGCGTGCCCGGGGGGCGTGTGCTTCAATAAATCCTGAACAAAAAAATAACGTAAAATTAAAAAAAAATCGTTAGCAGAATTGCTGCGGTAATGTGCGCAGCGCTTAACCAATAGAGCCTTAGCCATATACATAAGTTTAAAAAAAAAATGCAATGATCACGAATGCTTACGGTTGGCGATCTTTTTGTAATTGATTAATTTCGTTATTGAATGTAAAATATTGTTGTTGTTTTCTCACTGCGATCTTTTTATAAATGTTTTACCCAACAAAAAAGCGAAGAAGCACTAATGAGGAGTGGAATAGTCAATAAGTAGAGTACAGCGAACTATTTTATTTATGTATTCATTTCATTTACTTCAGATTTTGCATCCATATTACATTCACTAACATTTCATTTACTTCAGATTTTGCATCCATATTACATTCACTAACATTTCATTTATACCAGAATTAAATAATAACTACAATCTTGGAATAAAACAAAAGCAATAATAATAATAAAAAACAAAAAAACAACTAATAATAATAATAAAACAAAAACAAAAACTCAAAATTAACATCAAAACTACCTTAACCTAAATAAACGCTGGTTTAAATTATTATCTTATATTTCAAGATATAACCAAATGTTGTGGACATCTAGCGTGAAAGCGTTTACCTGTAAAAACATGATGAACTGCGGAAACCTCTGAACCGGCTTAACCATCAGTCCGAAGAACGAGAGTCTGTCGTGAGCACTAATCTGCTTCACTTTGAAGAAGTCGGCCAGCGCTGATTTCCTTTTCGACTCCATTTTAGCCAATTCCATGGCGACTGAGAAGTTATTTATGAAATCCGAATACACGTCCAGCACCACGGCCTTCGAGAATGCGCTCAAAAAGACCTCGCCTGTTGAAAAATGATAGGTTAGTCATTGTATCGGCGTGGGACGTAGTTGTCAATATCTTTTATCTACCGCGAAGGATTTTTGCTTTCTGTTTTAAAATCCCTGTTGCAATGGATTAATGGAGAAATATCCTCAGGTTAGAGCTTCATGAGCTCACCTACTCGCTCGGTTCACAGGCATAGCCTCTAAAGGCTACCACCAGCTTAGGTAGGTTTACTGGTGGTAGGACCTCTTGTGAGTCCGCACGGGTAAGTACCACCACCCAACCTATTTCTGCCGTGAAGCAGTAATGCGTTTTGGGTTTGAGGGGTGGGGTAGCCGTTGTAACTATACTTGCGACCTTAGAACTTATATCTCAAGGTGGGTGGCGCATTTACGTCGTAGATGTCTATGGGCTCCAGTAACCACTTAACACCAGGTGGGCTGTGAGCTCGTCCACTCATCTAAGCAATAAAAAAAAGGTAGGGAAAAAAACGGAGAAAAAATAAAATAAGTAGTCCGCGGCTTGGCTTGTGCCCCTGGGATCCATATGGATATCAGCATATCCATATGGATATGGTTCTGTATACTGAATTATTTGTTTCTCTGCCTGTAATTTCATTAAAAAATGTAAACCGATACCGGAAAATACATGTTTTTTTTTTAGGTTAATTATTTCGAATGTTTTGAAAGGAGAATTTTTTTAAGAATAGGTTTTTAAAAATTGTATTCGACTTTCCAGCAACAAATTTACGGAAAGAAAATGTGACATGAGCGACTCTGAGAATAAATAACGATTCTGTAGTAATGCCCGATTTTTATAATCCTACTAATTATATAAACTCGAAAGTATGTAAGAATGTGTATTGAAATATAAGATGTATATTTGTTACTCTTTCACGCAAAAACTATTCGATGGATTTTGATGAAACTTTACAATAATATAGCTTACACATCAGAATAACACATAGGCTTTATAGTGTGAATTACCCAAAATATAACGATAAGTGTCAAGTAAGTAGAAAAAAATCTGCCATCTCATTTTCATAACCAATATTAAATTACAGTTCCCAAAGCGAAGCGAAGGCGGGTCGCTAGTATATAAATAAAGTAATTTATGGGCGTTTTTATTACAGAAATGTAACATCCTGTATGTTATTAGACGTATGGTTATTTCATTAAAAGGGTTTACAAATAAAGTGAGAATGTCGAATGCGATTATGTCGTACTAGAGTACTTTGTCATCATTAAATCATTATCATCTTGAACCGTTCAAAAGTCATCGTGGCCTAAGGGATAAGACGTCCGGTGCATTCGTGTTGAGAGATGAACCGGTGTTCGAATCCCAGGCGGGTACCAATTTTTCTAATGAAATACGCACTCAACAAATGTTCACGGTGGCCTTGCACGGTGAAGGAATAACATCGTGTAATAAAAATTAAACTCGCAAAATGATAATTTGCGTAATTACTGGTGGCAGGATCTCTTATGGGTCCGCGCGGGTAGGTACCACCACCCTGCCTATTTCATGCGCTTCGGTTTGAAGGCAGCCGCTGAAACTAGACTTGAGACCTTAGAACTGGGCTCCAGTAACCACTTAATACTAGATACTAATAGGGTAGATACTAATAAACTACTAGATACTAATAAACACTTAATACTAGATACTAATAGGGCTGTGACGTTATTTTTATCGTCCACCCATGTAAGCAATAAAATATCGCACTACTCAACCGAGCAGGCATTAGATACGACTTAACACAAGAAGGCCCGGCGCTCGAGTTCGTTTAACCAACTAATGCACTAAATGTTTAAAAATAAATAAAATAAATATCGCAGAGTACTTTTCAAGCAATATATATATATATACATATTTCAATATCAAACAATTGCCACATCTATTTTTTTGTGGTTCGCGTGAAATTTATTTTCGAGCTTTAGTAGTATGTACATCGCGATGACGCGACCGAATATATTTTTTTAAAGGCGCCACGTACGTTTCTTTCGGACTACAGTTGCAGACGTGCAAAAAAATTAATGGTCCATAAACATTAATTGTGTCAACGAATGTATCATTTTTTAAATTTAAAAATCGTTCACGAGCCGCTATATGCGCCACGCGTGCGTTCCTCATTTAATAAAATGACTAACGTTTGAGAAGTATGAATAAACCGATTCCAGAGATAAAAAAAAAAACTTGTTTACGTAACTGGACCCGATTATGTGTGTTACAGTTTCACGGGAACACTTTAATATTATTAGCCTTTAAATATTCTGTACGTAAACTTTTTACTGGAAGTTCCATGTTGTTTATATTGGATGGAGCTGATTAAACAAAGCTGTAAATAATCTGTATATAAATATTTAGAACAAAATAAAACTTCAGAAAGTTTCCTCCGTATGTATATCGATTAAATCTTTTCCTTTAATAGTTATTGACGTGGTTAATTGATTTAAGAAACAATGACAATAACAAAAACAAAAGACTATGAATGTTTTACACGTAATACATAATATGGAATCGAAGTCGTGAGGTTCTCAGTGGTTTTCCGACGACCGGACTAATAATAAACAACCTGAATATAAGTAGAAAAAAAGTTTCACTTCATTTTTTTAGTAAATATGTAAACGCGAAATAAATACAAAGACAACAAAAGCGAAAAAATTACATTGAGGTTGTTATAAGAGTTTTAATTATGAATGTGGAAGGCTTTAGAAAAAGGTAGACCTAAGAAAAAAATGGATTGATTGTGTGAAAGACGATATGTGTAAGAGAGGAGTGAGCGAAGAAATGATATATGATAGAGGAGTATGGAAAGATAAAACATGTTGCACCGACCCCAGGTGACTGGGAGAAGGGCAGGAGAATGAATGATGATGATAAACGAGAAATAAAGCAATGAAAGAGGATGCTACCCGTCCATGCGAATCACAAAAGCGTCAGCTGCTAAGTCGCGTTTTATTGCGCGCATTTAAAATCAATTTTTTTTTTATTTAATTTTACAATTGTTATTAGTTGTAGTAGCTAAATATAATAAAAGGCACGAAGACATCGGACGTAGTTTATTGATGATATGAAATGAAGCAAGCAGGCGTTTTAGTTTGACGGTTAACGAATTTAAGTCTTAAGGTGGCTATTGCCATTCACGGAACATAATAATATGAATAAGATCAGATACATCATCTACCTATTTAAGTACTTAAATAAAAGAAAATGTCCCAGACCTTTTGTTATTTGAAGTCGGTTAAAAAAAAACTAAAGATCTTCAACCGCCATGGTGTTTTTAAAAATGGTTACATAATATTAATAGAAAAAAAAAGAGGTAGTTACCTATTTTTTCATCGCGGTCCCACGTCTGCGCACAGTCGGCCAGAGCGGTGCGGAAGTGTAGGTGGCATTGTAGGATGTCAGGTAGACGGTGGAATAACGTTTGTATTTTACTGGCGTTCAATATGGCCGGACTGCTCTCTTCGAGGGGCTTTTTGTAGTCCTGTGGAAAAACATAACAATTTTTGTTCCGTATTTGTTTTCTTGCAAAACTGTTAAAATAAATAAATAATAGACGCTTTTTTGTCTCATAACACTAAAGATATATATATATATATCACGGTCCTATGATCGTTAATCCAAGATCATGAGTTTTTGATGTCAAGGCTGGCTGTATTCGGGTTTAAGAGTCCACTTGTTCCGGCAACCTCTCGAGATGAGGAGGGCATAATATGATAATAAAAAATACTGATTTTCTTCAATAACTTAATCCACTACTTGATGCTACGTGTGGTTTCGCTTCAACATGTAATTTTTAAATAATTAAAAAAACAAGAACAAAAATTAAGCTTCGCCTTGAAATTTACTGCAAAAATTATTTTCATCACAGATAGAGAGAGAAACAGAGAGAGAGAGAGAGAGAGAGAGAGAGAGAGAGAGAGAGAGAAAGAAGAATGTAAACAATAAACACGTTACGTAATATTGTTGGAACTATAATTCTACCATGTAAAAAATGTTGTTGTTGCCAACGGTTATGTTGTAAGCTAGTATTTATTATTTCAAAAGAACATCACCAATTTACGATTTCAAAGAACAAGTCCTGCATCGAGCGTGCAATTATCCTGTTCTTAACCTATGTTTACGTTCGTATCGTATGACTATCTCATTAAAATATAATTCTCATAAATATAGCGAATATTCTGTATCTTAAGGAAAAAAAGATTACTGTCGCAAGAGGCTTCATTTTTTTCTTGCGTTATTAATACAAAAGTGCGCCTGGAGATTTGACCATTCATGTACCAACGAATCAACAATATTTTTAAGTTTCAAAGCGATATCGGGCCAGAGGAACACAACCAACTTTATAACTCAAACAAAAAGGTGCTATGGGACAATAAATCGTTTGAATATGTACGTATTTCTCGTCCGTTACAAGGATGGAAATTTTATTAGTAAAATCACAATGCATAACGTCAGACCGCCATCATGTTATTTATATATGTTTAGGTAAGTACATACCTATTTATATTAAAATTATAAATCATCCTTCAAATGAGGAATAAAGTAAGTAGGAAATTAATGTATTTTTTTGTGAATCCTCACTGATCGTGATTGGATTGGAATGATGCGGAAGATTACATTTACCAACCTGTTCTTTATAAAGTTCATTTAATATTACAAACGGCCAGAACGTATTCGCTCTTATTAACACGCGTACATGATTTAGAACAACAAAAAAAACTGAGTACGACAACAGAACATAGCAATTAAATACTAATTTTCACGGATTCACAATCTCTTCATACGCTAACGAGATACAAGCAAAAACGTATATTCGTCAGAAATAACGTCACATCTCGAAATAACTCGTGTTTAATGTAAATTGTAAACGCACACATTCGCAATGGACCTTGTAAGTTATGCTTCATGTATTATTATATATTCCGTGACTTGAGAGGAGAGGAATCAGCGGTAGCCAGCGGCTTCGCTGTGCCACTGGTGTTGATGACGTTCATGAGATTGGTAACCACTTCATTTTGAGTGGTGGTGGGCCGTATGCTCGTCTACTGACGAGGGCAATAAGAGAAGACTTCATTTTGCTAATTAGATGTTATTACAATTTAATTGTGAAGGGTAATGTGACATTCGCGTGACGGACTGCCATGGCAGTTAATTACTCTGAAGATGCGAGAAGACGACGTAATAACAATGTGAAACATACGCTTACAGATATTATCAATTTTATTGAAGTGTTTTTTTTAAGATCAATTATGGATTATTATAAAAAAAAATAACACATACTTTATTTCTAAAAAAAATTCTAAAGTTTGATCGCAATGAATGTATGCGTAATAGAATTTTTGTTTCTAATTGAAATTATACCAAAATCGATAGGCTAGTTTAAAAATTTGCTCACAGCCGTAATAACTCCATTTTGGGTAAATTGTGTCTTAGCTCCATTGCCTTTCAAGGCTATGTAATATTACACAAAAAAAAATGTTTGTTTATCTTAATACTATGTGTCAATGTGTTTTTTTTGCTTGGCCAATACCATTTTGCGTTATCGTTAAAAGTAGACAGTCAATTGTGGTAGTAACGCTATAAGCTTTCGATGATAATTGCGACTTATTATTGAATACAGAAAATGATACGAATCCTTACGTTGGAGTGTTTAGTCTATTTTATTAAAATCTATTTCAAAAACGAATTGTAAAGTATTTACTAAAGGGCGTATGGAAACTTAAATGATAATGTAAAATAAGTTTTATGTACGGCACCTACGGTCCCTATCCAAAACAAATCGGCTGACGCTTTGGATTAGTAGTGTAATGTGACATAGCGTGTGTCTTATTCCAGAGTCAGATGGTACATGGCATAAAATACATCTAAAAATGGACTGCGGATGTATGAGCGTATTGTTTGCAGGTAAATAAATGACCTCTGCTTCGGTAGCAGGCGATTAGATGATAAAATGCATTCGACAGGATCATACAACATATTCTTCACAGCACTTCCTATGCAACATACGATACACAACACAGAGGGAGCTTAGGTTCCACTGAAAATCCAGAGATAGAACGATAATTAGAGCGGGATTATCGACAATCCCAACGTGCCGCTTTTCAATTTTGTCAAATGGAATTACTGCATATGAGGCCGGACTAGCACTTTGTTAAACATGAGACTGTTCGTGAAGTACTTACCGCTTCGCTCTGTTTTTTTCCTACCTATGCTGATAGCCTTGAGAGGCTATATCGGCTTCTCCTTCACGTGCAGGTGAGCTCACGGGGCTCAAGCCGGGTGTGTTACTAACACTGGCTGTAGCAAGAGCAGTGCTTCGCAGAATCTACCACTGGATCGTAAACGCGAGAAGATCCGGCGAGAAACTCAGTGGGCTGTGTCTATGGATTAATTCACTCGTCGAGCCTTTCGTCGCAAGCGACGGGTTCGACGAGGACGGTGACCGGGGCGCTTCGCTCTATTGAAGACTCCCGGTACTCTAAATTACTTCGATACAGCTATACTGAACACCGCTCGAAATATAGACTCCTTCGAATTGCGGCGTCACGACAAAAGGATCTTTCTTTGTAGTGAACGCGGACAGAACACCTGTTTCTTCAATGGGTTGAATTGAACTAAATTCAATTCCCCTAGTTTTACTGTCTATTTCTGCCACGAAGCAGTCTTCGATTCCGGTTTGAAGGGTTCCACCATTATTGCTCAATCTAAATGAAAGCATTGAGTGCGTAGTTTAATAAACAAATAATGTCGGCTTACGTTAGGATTAACCTTGTTTAAACATTAGATCTTATTTGTTACGTCTAAACGTTCATTATGAACATAAACAATAATTAAATACCGAAAATATTGTGATAATTGAAACAATGTTTAACATAATATAAAGCAGACTCCATTAAGAGGCTTGTGGAGAGTATTAAGCGGTAGGCAGCGGCTTTGCTGAAGTCCATGGGCGACGGTAACCACTCACCATCAGGTGGGCCGTATGCTCGTCTGCCTACAAAGGCAATAAAAAAATAATAAAAATGTAACTCAATTTGTCTCCTTAAATATTGTCCGGCAACGCTCGGCGCCATTTTCATTAGGGATACGACCTCGTCTATTCGTACTTTATTGAAATATATCCCTAGTCCCTACTTCTTAATATGCCTATCTTTAGTATGCGAACATCAGACAAAACAGTTCATATGTGCAATTTATGTTTATTTCTAACTCTTCACTTCTTCAATTCAAACTCTTAATGGTCTTGTTAGCTACAAACCACAAATTTGCAAGGATCGATCAAATAGAGAAAGATAGAAAGTGGCTCTAAATATCATTCATATTAGTATGGAAAAAGACAAAGAAAAAGTCACTACGTAACGTTTGTTTGTCAACTGTTTGTCAACTGATTTTAAATTTCTTTCAAGTGTACGAGTGTATCAAATTTTATTGTGGAATAATATTCCCCTGGAAATATCAATAGAGCAATACAGAAAATTTAATATCTGAAACAAATCTAAGCCGTGGGGTCTCAGTGATTATGGTCGAATTTTGATAATCGGGCGAGAAAACCTGATAGGTATTATTATTAGCCGTATTTTCACTTCATACTTACATCTACGAGTATAATGTAATATCGTTCAAATAAGAAATAAAAAAAACGAATCGAACAGATCATAAATATCGAAGGCTAATAAAATATGGCATTAGTTATAAAACCAGACGAGACGATCCAGTAACGGTTAAATTTCCATAAATATTCGAGTCGACCTACGCGCCAATACACCAAACCCGTCCGACTTTTGTTCCGTTGCTTTTATTTTTTGATTGATAAAAGAATCACCTCTGAACAGGTATTCATTGATGTACGTTACGTAACGCGTCCGATCAGGTAGCTATCGAGAAGTCGGCGAACCGCTTTCCGAACCAGTAATCTGGTTAATAAACAACTTCAAGATGTTGTTTAGCAACAGTTACCGCACTGGTTAATTAAACGTCCTCTCAAGGGATCTCACGTCTGGTGAGAAAGAAAACAATAGTTCCGTCTTAAAGTAGCACCGATGTTTTCAATTCAATTCGGACACAGTTTGCGTTATAGAAACACTAGTCATGATCGAATTAATAAAAAAAAAATTTCTTACACAATTTTTAATTCAAATTTATTAAAATTTATTTTCTATTTTTTAGTTGGATTTTCTATAAAAGCAGCGTATTTTGTTAGTTTTTTTTAAACTATTATTATTTTTTTAAATATTGAATTGTCATCGGTCCTTAATAAGTATACCAAATTTCGACTTCATCCGACGATTTGAAGGGGGTCAAAATCATGTTCAAAGATTCCGTTACATACTCACGTACATACGTCTGAGGCTAATAAAAGCGTATTAAAATTGGCAGCTGCTTCTTCTTCTTCGTCAATCTAAAACATATACGCCCTTCCCGATCGCGGATATTGCCCGAGCGACGAGAAATGGCAACGTGCGTTCTCAGAATGGTCAACACGAGATGTTAAAGATAGCCATCGGACCGGTTCTTGCACGCTGATACGTATTAGCGAGTCGACTCCCTTGTTGACAACGTGCGTTTGTTTAGCTTCACCATAATTTAAGGAAACAAATATCTGAAGTAGCTCGACTTGTACGGATAATCTCCGACGATTTGCCAAACGAACGGTAACGATACGTTTGGCTTGTACACAATAAAATTTGCTCTATTCGTTTCTAGATTAGCAGTGCTTTGTTTATAATCTATATATTAATACGTGAAGCAAAAATTTTGTGCCCCTTTTTACGAAAATTGTGAAAAGAACGATGAAATTTCCCACACTTATTATAAAGAATATAGAGGAGTGCAGAATATCAATTTTTTTTTTTAATTATGCTTCAAAATACATTAAATCAATAAAAACAACATTACACACACCACCATGTATTTCACACACACACGCATGCATACTGTTTGTTAACTGTCAAACTTTTCTTATTGCTTATAGTCGGTGGTCAAATTGAGAATAGATTAAATATGTATTGTTTGTCTTTATTAATATTTGTCTAAAGTGCAGTCTTGGCGAAGTTTGTGATTATAGAAGTATAATAAATAGTTTTTGACAATAGAATCATAATAGTGTACAATGTTATAATTTCAATTAATTATAGTCGAATTTCGACTATCGGGGCACTACTAGTAAACTTAAATTAATGAAAATGTTCAAATAAAAGAATTGCCTAACAAATATCAGAATGCTATTTAATTTTCTCGGTTTACTTACATTTACGAGTCGCTGTAGAGTGGCGACGTATGAGTTTTCACTGTGTATAATAGCAGCGACGACGTGCCGACGACGCAGTTGCACGGGCGTCAGCGAGTCCGGCGGAGGGCCCAGAGACGGCGGCGGAACTCTCCCTCCTCGAACCTCACCGCCGCACGAGAACAAATCCTCCTCCAGCTGAAAGAAAAAAAAAAACTATTACCTATTTACCCTTCTTTCTAAACAAATCTACTAGAGTCCCTGATTAGTTAAACAAACGGAAATAGACAGTGTTAGTATTTGGAATTATGAGTTGAAGGACATGCGGCCGCGCACAACGAATGTAAATTCGCTGGTACCGACCGACACTCGGTCACTACCGTCGCGTCACTACCGATTTGGATTCAGCAACACGCAAACGTCAAGAGTATCATCACTCAGAATTCAAAGACTTACGTTATAGTGCGTCAATGTATATTCGGCTTTATCATGGAGTATTCTCATGCAAAACGGACAAAACATCTCTGAGGCAAATTCGAGTGAATTAAACAAACTTTTGACATTTACGTGCAGCACGTTATTCACGTAGTCTCACTAAAAATAAACTGAAGTAAGAAAATTACAATCGTATACATGAAGCCGGTATGGTAGCACACTGGATACCAATCTGACATCATTATATCACATGTTAAAATAGATTATTTGTTTAGCGTGTTGAGACCTCCGAGGCGACGCGACATACACGAATACGCGATCGTCTCGTTACTGCGGTTCGACGTTCAATGACTGCTCAATGGCCGGATCATGATTCATCTAAAATACTAAATGTGATTCACATGGTTTATACAATATTAATTGTTATTCCTGTGTCGTATTCTGTATTACGTAAAAGGATAACGGAATTAATATAGGGGTTTTGTTTGAATATCCTTATCTATTCTTGTGTTATTCTGATGGATACTTGTAGACTTGTAAGTCGTCGTGGCCTAAAGAATAAGACGTCCGGTACATTCCTATCTCGCGATGCAACGGTGTCCAAATTCCGCCGGCAGGTACCAATTTTTCTGATGAAATACGTACTTAACAAATGTTCACGATTTACTTCCACGGTGAAGGAATATCATCGTGTAATAAAAATCAAACCCACAAAATTATAATTTGCGTAAATACTGGTGGTAGGACCTCTTGTGAGTCCGCACGGGTAGGTACCACCACCCCACCTATTTCTGCCGTGAAGCAGTAATGCATTTCGGTTTGAAGGATGGAGTAGCTGTTGTAACTATACTGAGGCGCATTTACGTTGTAGGCTCCAGTGACCACTTAACAGCAGGTGGGCTGTGAGCTCGTCCACTCATCTAAGCAATAAAAAAAAAAGATATTTAACAAGTAACCTCGGGTAATTTGGGCATCTTGTCGGTTTCGTGCGAGTGCATGTCGTACTGGTGCGTGGATCCCCTGCGTACGCTGAACCAGCGCGCCAGCCTCCCCCCGCCCTCGTCGTCGGGAGGGGGCGCGGGCGGAGTGATTCCTCCGCTTCGCCATCGTTCGCACAGCTCCCGCGCACGGCTGAGGGTGTTGCGCAGCTGTCCGGTACTTCTAAACAATAACAGTCACCCCTTTAACAATTTCGTTAAGACTTGCTTAGTTTCAATATGAAACTAATGGGATAGCTTTACAATAAATATTAAAGTAATGATGGTGATTTATGTTCACGTTGAATAAACTTGTTCATTATTCTTATTATAATGAAGTAAAAAAAATTTTAATATTCTTAAATCCATTAAAGGCGTAGTTACTACAAACAAGTAGTTATTATTATAGTAAAAAAGTAAAAAAAAACCTCCCAAGAGCATAGTCAGAGTTGCACGTAGGGCTTTTACTTATAACCTAATTAAATACTTCAAAATACAATACTACCTCCAACACTTCAAATAGGTATTCATGTTTTTTTGCGATTAAACCAGGTCACGCCCCGCCTGACATTAAATGAAGTAGTCACAGGTACAACACAACGTAAATGCCGTCATCCACTTTGAAACATGAGGTTTTAAGTTTGAATTTTTTAGTAGAGCTTTTTTAGGCTTGTACCTTTTTTTCCTACTTAAGCTGATAGCCTTGAGAGGCTATTTCAGCGTAACCTTAACTAGTAGGTGAGCTCACGGGGCTCAAACCTGACGACGTTGCTAACGCGAACCCTAGCAAGAGCCGTGCTTCGCAGAATCTACCAACAGATCGGAAACGCGACCCACTGAGAAGATCCAGCGAGAAACTCAGTTGGCTGTGTCTGTGGGTTAATTTACTCGTCGAGCTCCACGTCGCAAGTGTCGGGATCGACGAGAACGATGACCAGTGCTTGAGGTACCTAAAAGCACCGTTAGTGGATCGGGAGGATCCGAAATGACGTGCTTATACCTTTAAATCAGAAGGCATTACTGTTTTGCGACAGAAATAGGCAAAATTGTGGCAGTACCTAAGCAAACTTTTAAGACACCCTTCTAGTTTAATTACAAATACGTATTCGTGGACCGACCGTGCTTAATCCTATAGAGGCGATTAAAATATTCAGAAATAAAATACAATTGAAAGCTATTTAGCACAAAACAAGTGCCAACATACTTAGAAACGTTAAGTCACGTTAATACACGTGGCTGTAATATTCGTCATCAGCTTCTCAAGAGCGCGAATGTGTTTAATTAAAAATCATGCTATCGAGATGGTTGAATGTTTAGCAACCATAACGTGATACGAACCGTGAAGTTTAACATAAGGATCTCTCGTCAATGAGCCATTGCAAATAAAGATTTCACTTTAGTAATTAATAAAACATTTACCAGTCAAATTAACTATCCGTTGTATATCTTTACTATTTATTTTATCGTATCATAAGAAACTGCAACTTGTTATATAAGAGACTTTTACTTTTATATATCCATATTTTTTTTCAAATAAGCTCTATGTTCACCGAATGATAAAGGCTGGTGAGGGAAGTTGTGTACTTAATGATTGTAGCTGTGTCGTCTTCTAATTATTGTAATTAAACCTATTTTTTTGGTCATGTCTCGCACTTTTTATTGTCGTTATATTACTTCCGATGCCTCTAATTTCTTTATAGTTTTTGTGGTAACAGACAACTAAAGTCTTTTGATACTAATTCGTTGACATTTATTGTACACGACCCGGTCTGTATGGCTGTTTCCGAGTAGTGTAATAATATTTTCTGCTGTCTGTTTGTGCGCTGGTAGAAGACGGCTGTTTCTTTCGATGGGTTTCGGCTTCTGTAGCGAGGTTTCACAGGTAACTGTCTGGTTCACTGGTAGCTGATTCACTGGTGGTTTTCTGATAACTGTACTATTGGAGAACTGCTGGTAACTGTTTCTGTCTTGCTGATGTTTCTTTGTCGGAGAGCTTCTGAGAACTGTTTCTGTCTTGATGATCTGCTGAGAACTGTTTCTATCTTGCTGATGGTTCTTTGTCGAAGATTCACTGGGAACTGTTTCTATCTTGCTGATGGTTCTTTGTCGAAGATTCACTGGGAACTGTTTTTGCCTATAAATGGCCATCCTTTTATATTTATTTCAGTACCCCATCTCGCGACGCGCTATCGACGCGCCACTTTTGGAGGGTCCCTTGATCTGTATGTTACCGTAGTGAAAGCGCTCCACAAATCGTTCCTATTGGTCTATTTACATTCTCTGATCTGATACACTAACATATTGCATATAAAATAATTTAAGATTATACATTTTTGTTACATAATTACTTATTAACTATATTATTTCTATTTGTTTGATAAAATCCTATTTCGTCCTGCACATTACTCCCGCCGTGCGAGTCCGTCGCATTCTTCTCGGTGCAGGATGGTCTTCTTCGATGGGCAGGATCAGTAGTTTTCTTACTGGTCTCCGTAGAACTTGGTTTTGATGTCTACGGTACGATCCACGTTGTCGGGAGCTGGATATATCGCTATCATTTCTCCCTCGCATGCGCGTGTTTCGTGGCAGGCATTTCCACTTTTCACGGCGACGCTTCGGCCATGAAGCTCCCGCCGGTGCTGCAGCTGCTATATTTACTTCACCCATCGGTTCTGTAGTTTCTGACGCCGATTCCGTCGGCCAGGGGTCCTCTCGTTGGCGTAGGAATTCTGGCCCTCTGAACCACCTATGTTCGTTGTGGTACGGCATTGGGACGTCTCGGGTCACGTCGTCGGCTAAGTTAAGCTTCGTGGGTAACCATCGCCTCCCGTTTACTGTTGCACTGTCTTCTATAGCTGTCAGGCGTTGGGCGACGTATGGTTTGTACGAGCGTGATCCCGTTCTTGTCCATCTCAACACTATCTTACTGTCGGTCCAGAAGGTCTTCGAGGTCGGCTTTCTTTCGTATTTCCGACGAAAGTCTGTTGTTATGTGCACTGCATCTTTTAAAGTTTTGAAGTTATCCAAGTATTCGTCTACGTAGTGTCTGTTCTGTACTGCGACTGCCGCCTCCGGGTGCGTGGCTTCTTGTTTCTGGGCGGTCAAGTTCTTTACATACATTGCTGTGGAAGGAGAACTTGACGCCCCGAAGATCAACGAGGTCATTCTGTTTTCTTCTGGGGGCTTGTCATCTCGCTGATCTTTGCGCCAGAGATAACGGAGCGCGTCTTTGTCTTCAGGTCTCAATTTTACTTGTATGAACATCTCTTTGATGTCTGCTGTTACTGCTATATTATGCTGTCTGAATCTCATTATCACTCCTGGCAGTGATTGGAGTACGTCCGGTTCCTTAAGCAGCATATAATTAAAAGCTACCCCTCCTATCCTGGCGGCGGTATCGTGGACAACTCGGAGTTTTTCCGGCTTCAGAGTGTTCACGACGGCGAAGTGAGGTAGATACCACGTTCTGTTCTCTGTTTTTGTTTTCGGAGCGGGCTCGGCGTAGCCTTTCGCGACGAGTGCTTCCATCTGTTCTGTGTGTTTCTGTTTCAGTTCCGGATTACGATCTTTTTTTTTTTTTTTTTCCCTACCTATGCTGATAGCCTTGAGAGGCTATTTCAGCTTCATCCTAACGTTAGTAGGTGAGCTCGCGGGGCTCAACCGGAGAGTTGCTAACACTGACCCTAGCAAGAGCAGTGCTTCGCTGAATCTACCACCGGATCGGAAACGCGACCCACTGAGAAGATCCGGCGAGAAACTCAGTGGGCTGTGTCTATGGGTTAGTTCGCTCGTCGAGCCCTTCGTCGCAAGCGACGGGTTCGACGAGGACGGTGACCGGTGCTTGTGGTGCCTAAAAGCACCGTTAATGGATCAGGAGGATCCGTAATGACGTGCTTTGGGCGACGTCGACGGTTTACCATTCGGTCTACTGGGTCGGGTATGTAATTTCCAGCGGCTACGATGAGAGGGTTCTCATGTCGTGCCGCCTTCTCAAAATGGCGCAGCGATGCCGACTGTAGATACTTACTAAGAGAGTCGAGCTCCAGGTCGTCGTGGAGATCCACATTCCTAAGGAACCAAGGCGCTCCGACGGCTATCCTGCAGAATCGTGATTGAATAACCTGAAGGGATTTCAAGTGGGTGCGGGCTGCGTGAGCGAACACTACGCTTGCATACGTCATGACGGGGCGTATGCAAGTTTTGTAGAGAGTTACCTTATTGCGGAGGGACAGTTTGCTTCGACTACAAAGCATTGGATAGAGTCGTCCTAGAATAAACGCGGCGCGGTCGCGTACCGTTTTTATATGGGGACGGAATGTCATCCCTCTGTCGAGGGTGACGCCTAGATATTTGACCTTCGAGACCCACGGAATGGGCTGGCCAAAGAGAGTGATGGGACTAACGGCGGAGGTGTTTGCGCGCCTACTACGGAGTGGGATGCTCGAAGTGATGTTCGGAGGGCGACCCCTTTTGAAGAGCACCGCTGCGCTTTTCGTGGGGTTGATGTCTATTCGCCACTTCCGGAACCACTGTCCCAGGGTGGCTACTGCGATCTGGAGTCGCCGATGAAGCAGCGACATCTTCCTACACGAGTAGTAGATAGCCGTGTCATCGGCGAAGAGCGCTAGATGGGTCTCCGGAGACCGGGGTATATCATTGATATACAAACTAAATAATAACGGGGAGAGCGCGGAGCCTTGCGGGACTCCGGCGGTCAGTTGACGGGGACGAGAACGAGTTCCCTCTACTCGATATCGAAACGAACGGTTCGACAAGAAGTCTCGTATGATGAGCACGAGTCTGTCTGGCACTCCCATGTTGTATAGTTTATAAATTAAACCGTTGTGCCAGACTTTGTCGAACGCCTTCGCGATGTCGAAGAAGAGGGCGCCGGTCGGGATTTGTTTACGCCTATTTAGTCCTATCAGAATGTGCTCCGTGAGGCGGTGCACTTGTTGTACGCACGAGTGTTTTGAGCGGAATCCGAACTGTTCGTCTATGAGAATTTTGTTCGCGGTAACAAAATTCCAGAGGCGTTTCCTAAGGAGCCGTTCGTAAATTTTTCCTATCGTCGAGAGGAGACTAATCGGACGGTAACTAGAAGTTTCGTTTGTCGGTTTGCCCGGCTTATGTATACCGATAACGTCCGCTTCTTTCCACACCGCGGGAAAGATGCAGTGCGTCATAGCGGCATTTAAAATTGTAGCCAACATTGCTATCAGTTGGACTGGCAAGAGTTTAAGCGCGCGGTTGTGGATGCCGTCGGAGCCGGGTGCCTTCCTAGGTTGTAGGTTGTGGATCGCGTCTCTAACTTCGTCGGTGGTAATGGGGGGTAACGCGTCCGAGGGCGGCAGGGAAGCTCTGCGCTCGACCTCCCTGTCGACTAACTCGGTGTGTTCGGGGTCCGCGTGTTGAGTGCTGGTGGTGCACTGCTCTTGCAGTGCATCGGCCAGCAGCTCAGCCTTGTCATCGTCATCGAATGCCGGTGGTTGGCCTGAAGGGCGTACGAGGGGAGGCATAGTGGCTATAGTTTCGGATTTGAGAGTCCTAGCTAGTCGCCAGTATGCTTGGTGGGAGGGCGCGAGTTGTTCTAAATAACTATGCCAATTATCGTTACGCGCGTCGCTTAAGCGGGAGTGGACTTCGCGTTGTAGACGACGCATCCGAATCCGGTTTGAATGCGTGGGAAGACGATCGTAGGCCCGGATTGCCGCGTTCCTAACTCTTAAGAGATTCCTAAGATCGGGGGACAGTCTGATGCGGTGGAAGCTGTCCTCCACATCGACTTCTTTAGAAGATCTAATGATCGCGGAAGATATGTGATCGGTAATGATGTTTATGGATTCGACGGTGTCCTCGGGGGATAGATTCGAATCCGGGCCGTAAGGGAGGATTGGCGGAGCGGTGTCGGCTAGGCACGTGCCCAGCTTATTCCAATCCACCATGGTCCTCGTAACAGTGACTGGGTTGTGGGGGCGACCGAGCTGCATAACGACAGGTCGGTGGTCCGAGTCGAGCTCTGACATTGCTTCGATGGAACGCAAGCGCAGAGTTACGTTCCTCAGCAGTGCCAGGTCTATAGTGCTCGGACGGAGCGCGATGTTATACGGATAACATGTTGGAGTTGGGGGACCGACTACTTCAAAGGTAAGGTCGTCTATAAACGCGTCGAGACGCCTACCATTTATGTTTGAACTGTGGCAGTTCCACCTAGTGTGGTGGCAATTTAAATCGCCTGCCAGGATGACGGAGTCTCCCATGCCGAACAGTGACTCGATGTCACTGCTCAGAAGGGGCTTGTCCGGGGGGAGATAAACGGATGCGATGACGATCGGCTGGTGTCCCGTCAGCGAGATACGGCACACTGACGCCTCGATATGTGAGAGCGAGGGAGTATCGAGAGGGACAACGTGCAGGGCCCGCCTATAGTAAATGGCAGTCCCGCCTTTGGAGGCGGTGAGTCTGTCATTCCTAACCATGACGTAATTCGCGACTTTCGGGTCGCGACGCGAGGGCTTCAGACAGGTTTCCTGCACTAATAGAATATCTACAAGATTATCGCGGAGGAATTCGAAAATTTGATCGCGTTGCCGCGCGAGTCCGTTAGCATTGTAGAATGCTAACGTAAGGGAATACGGTTTTTCTCTACCTTTTTGCGCCATTGATTACCGGTAAAGATTTTATAACGTACGCGACACGGACTCATAAACGTCCATGTGATCGAACGCGGCCGCGAGCCGCTGTTCGGGGGTTGTCGACCTACGGATAGCGTCAGCGAACGATCGCAGACGGTCGAAGTTCACCGCGGTGACGAAGTCGCGCACGAGCGCGAAGTCGTTGGCGGCAGAGGGTTGCGGGGGACGGAACGCGGGCGCGGGGCGAGGTGCGAGCAGGGGCTGAGGCGCGGGGCGTGTCGCGAGCGGGGGCGGGGGTGCGGTTTGTGTTCCCGCCTTCGTATACGGCAGCGGCTTTTTCCACGCTGAAACCGTGGGAACTGCAGCCGGCACGAAGGCAGGTTTCGGCACTGAGGGTGCCGAAGTCTTTGGGCCGACGGTTCGCGGAGCTGGGAGGGTTGAACGCTTGCGCGGAGCCCTAGGACATCCACGGTAGTTCGCGGGGTGCCCTTGCTTAAGGCATAGGACACAGCTTGGGGGTTCGGTCGCGGTTTCCCTAACACGCGAGCAATCTAGTGTGGCGTGGTCGCCGAGGCACTTTACGCAGCGGGGGCGCGCGTGGCAATTACGAGCCGAGTGGCCGTAAAGCTGACATCTGTAGCACTGCCCGGGAGTGCCACGCTTGTGGGGGGCTTCGATTGAGATCCCGGATAGGCCGCAAATTGTCGTGAGACATGCGATCTTCTTTTTGGCCTCCGGGGTGGGTTCTAACGCCACGAGTATCATATTATAGGGCTGTTTGCCCCGCCCGCTGTGCATCCGGTGCACACTAACTATCGGGAGGGCCTGAGCGGTCAGATCCTCCTTTATGTAGTCGATGTCGAGTTCTTTAGGGACTCCGCGTATCACTACGCGGAGCTCGCGGTCCTCCTGAAGAGCATAGGTGTGGAAACCTATGTTCTCCTTTCGGAGGTATGCTGAGAGGGCCCTATGGTCGCCCGGCGTTGCGACCTTTATCTGAATCCCATGCGCGACGTTACGCGCATGGGTATAATTAATTTTATTTGCCTGAAGGGCCTGGGAAACGCGGTTCCACGCAGTTTTTTCCTGGAGAATCAGCGGGGGCGGGGCAGCTGCTTTAGGAGCGGGCGCGGGCTTGGGACGCGGCGGCGGGGTTACGCGGCGAGCGGAGTCCGACTCCGGTGTCACGACTACCTGCGGGCGGGAGGCGGTCGCGGATTTTGTCTGCTTCGTCGTGGAGCTCCGGGACTCCACGGCGCGAGTACGCTTTTTACCGCGCGTTACGGTTTGGAACCCATCCGAAGTTCCAGGCTGAGGGCTTGACGCGGATTCGAAATCCATCTCCGATTCGGTATCGGAGCCTGAACTTGAAACGATCGAGGTCGCGGCGGACGTAGCGCGTGATGACGTAACCGACGCGGGCGCGGGGGTGGGGGTAGCGCTAGGCGCTTCGTGAGTCGCATCGTGGGAACGTGCGCTCGAACTTGACGCGGCGGCGGGGGGTGCGCGGCGTGCCTCCGAGGCACGTTTGAAATACGCGGCGACGGACGCGGGGGGGGAGGGATTGCCACGAGAGGCCCTATATGCCAGATATTCGGCCCTAATTGTCGGGTACCTTTCCCGGAGGAACCCGACAAAATCACTATCACTGACACTGTCACGATCTTCAATCATCTTGCTGTCTTCTTGCCCGGGGGGGGCGGCCCCGGGACTTTTGTTGAACTCGCCGAAAGGCGAGGCCCCGGATAGGATAGGATTTGTAACCCCCCTGTGCTGCAGGACAGCAAGGAGCAGGGGGGGGGAATGCCTATGCCGTGAAAACGGCAATCGGCGGGGAAAAGGAAAGGAACCCGCTCGGGCTGTATAGTGCTACAGCAGGCAGAATCGCGAGCGGGGGTCTAGTCTTGAAAAAGACTGTTGTTTTTGGGAAGGGTTAGGAAATCGCTAGCCTGTGAGTGCCACAGGAAGCTGAACGTAGCGATTGGTTTTGCCTTGAAAAAGGCAGTTGGTAAAGGGTGGGTTCGCGGTTACAACACTTTAGCGCACAAAAATGGACTCCGAGACGCAAATCGCAAGCGACCAACGGATCGGCACGTCCGCACTACTGAATTGTAAGCACGATGTATTCACGGTCACTACACTGTCGAGCACAACTGTGAGTTCAGAGACGCGGCTCGCAAGCGGGCCACGGATCGGAAAGCACGTCCGCGCACGACCGAGTCGTGAGCGAGAATGCCGGATTACGATCGAATTTGTTTTCTATATTTATCAGTTGCTTTAACGAGTTATTGTAGTTGTCTGGTAGACTGACATTATCTGTTTTCCAGAGCAGAGCAGTTTCGTATCTTCCATCTGTTGTGTGGACTGTATTGCTGTTGAGGATGCGAAGCGCCTGTTCCTCTGGGTCTGTGTTTGGTCTTCTTGGTGTGATGCATAGCGCATCCATAGCGAAATACTGTTTTACCAGATTTTCTATTTTATCATCTTCCTGGGTTTCGCTAGCATGATTTATGTAGTTTATGTGGTGGCCTAGGGTACGAGTGCGACCTCCATGCAATACCCAGCCTAGAGGTGTCAGTGACGCTATTGGCTGATTCCTGTTGCCTCGTCTAACTTTCGAAGTTAGTAACATGTGCCAGTTGTCTTGGCCAATCAGGATTCCAGGTTTCGCGTTCTCGTACGTGATGATGTCACTGATGTCTCGTAGGTGCGAATACTCATCTATCTGTTCCTTTGGTATTGTTTGTGCTGTTACTTGTAGGTCGTTAACTGTTCTCGCTTGTATTATTTCTTTTCGACTGTTGAGGCCTCTGAGCGTGAGGTTGACTCTTCTTGACCTTGTTTCCGTTGATTTTATATTGTTGATCGCCTGTATGTGTAACGGATCGATTGGTCCTGTTATTCCAGTCTTCTTGCAAATGATTTCGTTTATCAGTGTTACCGTTGATCCATCGTCGAGCAGCGCGTATGTATCAACCGTGCCTATCGGTCCTTGTACTTGGACTGGGATTATTTTCAAATAGGACTGTTTCTTTTTTCCGGTCCAAGCGGAATTAATGTTCTCTGTTGTTTCGTTGTCACTGTTGTCTGTTTTTTCAATTTTTCTGTCGAAGTGTAGCATCTTGTTGTGAGTATATTTGCAATCATTAATGTCACACGTGTTCGGTTTACAGTTGTGGGTTTTATTTCTATACTTGAGACATCGGAAACACAGGTGTTTATTCTTAGCGATGTCCCATCTTGTGTTTGAGTCTGCCTTCTTGAATATGTAGCAGTCTGTTGTGGTGTGTTCAGTGTTGCTACATACCGGACATTTAGCTCGTGATGGCTTCTCACTGACTATGTGCACGTTTTGTGTGCGTCTGTTATGTTGTGCGGGCTGCGAGTAGTGCCCCGCCTGTTCAGGCTGTGCATAAGGGCTGCACAGTTCGGCTTCTCTTTTCATGAATTTTTCAAATTTAATCAGATCCGGATCCTCCTTCGGTTGTATCGCGGTGAAGTCGTAGTATCGGTAACGTAGTGTCGGTGTGAGTTTTTCTAATATTGTTTTGGTAGTTTCCGGATTATATAAGTAATGTGTGCACTTTAATGCACGAAGCGTAGCTACGGCGTTGGTCACCTTACTGGAGAATATACATATGTCTCTTGGTGTTTCTGTTAGTCGTGGCAGAGCTCGTAGCGTGTCTAACTCCGTTATGGCTATCGTTTCCGGTCTTCCGAATCGCGCTTCTAGACTTCTTATGACGTCGGACGGATCAGCATTTGTTATAAGTAATCCGTCAACGGCTTCCTTTGCCCTTCCTTTCAGGTTCCTTCTGAGTCTGTTTATATTTTCAGTTTTTGTAAAGGAATTCATTGTCTCTTGATAAGCTGCACGAAAGGATAGCCAATCTTGGTGATTTCCATTAAAGAATGGCAATTCTGTGTATCTTGGTTCGCGGGCGGCTTTGACGGCGAGTGTTATTGCTGCGGTTAGATCTGAGAAGTCTTGTTTGTCGCAGGCTCCCGCCGGTGTTTCCTTATGTCGGTCGTGATTTTCCGTTTTTGTGGGTTGGGTTTCCAACCACGTGCCCACTCTTTCGTCGAGTTCTGACTTACTGTATTCTGATTCGCTGTTTTCATCATCAGATCCAGCTTCGAGCGTGGCCAATCGGGCGGCTGCTAACTCCACCTGTAGGCGGGCGAGCTCTTCTCTAGCTTTGGCTATCTTCTGTTCTTTTCTGTTTCGCGACCGGTCAGTTTTGACTGTACCGGCGCGCTGTTTTGTTGGCACGTCATTCTGTTTGGCTATATACTGTTTGACGGCCTCTGTTTTTGAGTTCCCAGGTTTCTCTGCGAGTTTCGTCGTGGCTTCCGTGTTGGCTGTTGCGCACGATGATTCTGTTGTGGGGGCTACCAGACTCATGACGGTATTCGCGGTTGTTTCTGTCCACATGCTCTGTGTTGTAGCTGTGGTTTCTGAGGGCGGCGACTGTTTAGTTTCGATCCGTCCTCTTCCTGTTGACCGCGTTATCGGCATTGTTCCAATTTCCTTTTTTCAAAGTGAATCTTCTACCCGGCTCGAAAGAATAATGAAATGTGTCCTCTATCCGGCTCGAATGGACCATGAAATGTACACGACCCGGTCTGTATGGCTGTTTCCGAGTAGTGTAATAATATTTTCTGCTGTCTGTTTGTGCGCTGGTAGAAGACGGCTGTTTCTTTCGATGGGTTTCGGCTTCTGTAGCGAGGTTTCACAGGTAACTGTCTGGTTCACTGGTAGCTGATTCACTGGTGGTTTTCTGATAACTGTACTATTGGAGAACTGCTGGTAACTGTTTCTGTCTTGCTGATGTTTCTTTGTCGGAGAGCTTCTGAGAACTGTTTCTGTCTTGATGATCTGCTGAGAACTGTTTCTATCTTGCTGATGGTTCTTTGTCGAAGATTCACTGGGAACTGTTTCTATCTTGCTGATGGTTCTTTGTCGAAGATTCACTGGGAACTGTTTTTGCCTATAAATGGCCATCCTTTTATATTTATTTCAGTACCCCATCTCGCGACGCGCTATCGACGCGCCACTTTTGGAGGGTCCCTTGATCTGTATGTTACCGTAGTGAAAGCGCTCCACAAATCGTTCCTATTGGTCTATTTACATTCTCTGATCTGATACACTAACATATTGCATATAAAATAATTTAAGATTATACATTTTTGTTACATAATTACTTATTAACTATATTATTTCTATTTGTTTGATAAAATCCTATTTCGTCCTGCACATTTATTTAAATCTATTCTCATAATTAAATCATTTCAATTAGAATGTAATGTATACGGATACTGAAATGATAGTGGTAAATATCTATTTCGCTGTGGTTTTGTAGAAAACATTTAAAACTAACTATTGATCAAGAAACCACAATAGAACAATTATGTTGACAAAGTGCTCTCAAGTGTCTGTCTGAAGGTTGCCAGCGGGTAGGTATGAATAAAAAAACAATGTTTAATGTATGAGTTGGTATAGGCAGTGAATACATTAGATCGCATTTGGTAAT
Source organism: Bombyx mori (assembly GCF_030269925.1). Classification (NCBI taxonomy): domain Eukaryota; kingdom Metazoa; phylum Arthropoda; class Insecta; order Lepidoptera; family Bombycidae; genus Bombyx; species Bombyx mori. The sequence goes on from NC_085114.1 coordinate 8,739,381, forward strand.
GTGATGAAAGATAATAAATATTGTCACTGCGGTTGCCTCACTCTGAAAGCAATCTACGTAATGCAATTTTATGATGTGGTGTCGGCTACGGTACTTAGATCGAATTTAGTTTATGTAAACGCGGTCTAGTTCTTTGTATTCCTTTGTTTTGTTTCTACGAAGTGGCGCAAACATTCCAAGTACAAAATTGTCCAAGGTTGTTTTTTTTTTTTTTCATTGTAAAAACAATGCGAATTACATTCGTACACGGAGCCTTAGTGAACAAGACGGGTCTCTTATTTCCGTTGTTGAAAAATATTAATAATGTTTTGGAGACACATCGCAAATAGAAACCAATTCAGCCCAAAATGTCCCATCGGATGGGAGAGGCCCTTATTGGGCTGCGATTCTGATCCGGTGATAGATTTTGCGAAGCACTGTTCCTGCTAGGGCTCGTGTTAGCAAATTCTCTCAGGTTAAGCCCGCGAGCTCACCTACTCGTCCACGCGAAGCTGGTATAGTCCCTTCCTTAGGCTACGAATTAGCAAAAAAACAATTCATAGCATCGACAAAATGCCTGCTTCTTCGAGAAATGGCATACTATGAAATTAAGTAACTAAAAGCATTTTTTTTAAAATAGTACCACTGTTATTTCTAGTACGGAACGTGACTGTTTGACTGTCATGTTACAGTGAACAGTATCAGAACAAATTTAAATCGATGTTCTCATGATTGTCGATGTAACGACTAGAGCTCTGCTTTGATCCCTGGGTCAAGTGATGCTTGCTTGACTTTTCTGGCCACGACTCGACGATTACTATTAGCGATTAGCCAATTAGGTATTACCTTATGTTACACAGAGCCGCGAGGCCCTTTGTTCGGTTAACAGGCGTATTCATTTGACTTGTTAGATAAGAAAATTACCGACATAGTAACTTTACAACGATTACGTCACAAATTTTGTAACGATACGACGAAGACGAAGCGTAGGTAGGTCTTCCCAGATTTAAATGCATGTTCATCTGTGGACGGTATGCTTAGTGCGAATTTTTTGCCGTTCTCGATAGCGTAAAATTTAGTTCATATTTAGAATGGGATAGTTTGCGTACGTTTGGCGCTAGGGTCGATATTCCAACTGCATACAAAATTGGGTTAACTTTTATGTTATCGAGAACGTTAAGAAACTCGCACTAAGCACACGGAACGTGGAACGGTATGTTTTTATCGTAGAAGCCTCATATGTAAAGTGAAATAAAATCTATATGAGAAACGCTAATGGTATCAGCGTTGAACTTAATTGAACACACAAAACAGAACCTAATGTAGTATAACATAAAGAAAAATTTCCAAACATTATAAATGAAACTGGGATAGCTATTTCGAATTCCTTTTAAATAAATATCTTCAAGTTCATAGTCAATAATTCCGATTAATCTTAATTAGATCTCCAAGCTTTACATACGTGCTCCATAACATTCAACAAACAAAACCGTTTGTTGAAAGAGCGCATGAACGCAATTTATAAGATAGAGACGTCGCAGTGTCTGCTGCATTAATTCCGTTATCTACTGTGATGACCCGACAGTGTCATATCTGTTCTGGTGAATTTTGCTTTAGATATAGAATTTTATTGCTTTAGACGTACCCAGCGAGTATTGTGTGGTTTTCGGAGCACAAACACACACATACTGTGTGATTTCCGTCACGCACGTTGAAGCTTGGCCGAAGTTTACAATGCCATTATATGTGTCCTGTCTGTTCTGGTGAATTTTGCTTTAGATATAGAATTTTATTGCTTTAGACATACCCAGCGAGTATTGTGTGGTTTTCGGAGCCCAAACACACACATACTGTGTGATTTCCGTCACGCACGTTGAAGCTTGGCCGAAGTTTACAATGTCATTATATGTGTCCTGTCTGTTCTGGTGAATTTTGCTTTAGATATAGAATTTTATTGCTTTAGATGTACCCAGCGAGTATTGTGTGGTTTTTGGAGCCCAGACACATACTGCCGCCACGCACGTTGAAGCTTGGTCGAGGTTTTGATTGGAATGCTGCATTGTATAATGGTTGTTGTACCATATAAACCGGTACGTAAAACTGCTTCGCTGTAGAAATGGACATGATGGAGGTCTACCCTATCATTAATTACGCATATTAATATTATTTTGTTAAACGTTTGGATTTTTTCATCGTGGAAGTAGTTTTGGTGCTCTTGGAGGAATATTCATTTAGAAAGAAAGGGATCTCTCAAGGAATTTAAACCTTTTTGTCTAGCGTGGTTGCAATACTGGACTTGTGTACAACGGACATCACACGCATTATGCAAAGACGCTAAAAAACTCGTTTACCTAATTATTTTTATCTTTATTGGAGAAATAAAGCCATTTTCGTGAAAGTAGAAATTTTAATTTTTTGTTATTGTTGACACTTATTATTAAAACAATTGCGTGTTGTTAATAACACTTTGCATTTACCTTCTACGAATAAAAACCATTTAAATGCGTTTTCCCCTTGTTCCAGAATACGGTTAACAAGTGTCTGACCTCAATGACAAAACAATCACCATTAATTATTTCAAATTACGTTAAATTGCTAAGATATCAGTTTTTTTTCTGTCGAATAAATGTTAATTGAAATCATGTGATTGTCGTCAGTCTGATGTTTGATTACAGACCATAAAGTGAATTTTGATTCATTCACTGAATTCAGTGGTTTTTCGTTGAACCTATTAATATTAAAGAATGTATGGGTAGATTGACTAATGTTTAGTTAATTGGGATAAATGCGAAGTCGTGTTTATTCGTATTGGTCTTGTAAGGATACAAGAATATAGGCTTATATAAAACCAAGGAGGGAGTGTCACCGTCTAGCTTGGGACACAGGCAGAATCAGACAACTACACAATTTGCGGAGACATCTTAAGAGCCCGTATGGGTAGACTAGCAACGGCAGTGTTATTCTTTCCGGTTCGAAGGGTGGTCCAACCATAAAACTGAGCTAAGACTTCAACCTGTAAAAGCCAATGTGGCTGGTCCGAGGAAAATAATGATGAAACGAAAATACATAAGACATCAAAGAACGTATGAAAATCTTTAAAGAAACATTAGCGTATTATTTTTATGAATATACGTAAAATGTATTTCAAATTTTTACTGTGAAATTTTATCAGCCTTCATTACTCAATGTTGTATCTATCGCTGGAGCGCGCATTCAACTTGTTAGCGCAGACCTTGGCATAATTTTTACAGGTAGTAATGTCGTATCATCTGTAATTATGAATGTTAAAGGTTGAATGTAAAAGTACCTTATACGCAAATGAATAAAGATACATTTATATTAACGATAGATGAGGCAAAAAAAACATACAGTTTTATTTGTTGTTTCAAGATAATTCCAGAGTAAATTTCAGCAATGCAGAATGATTAAAATTAAATTGAGATAATTATTATATACCCGCAGTATCTAATAACTAATAATCATCGATCAAATTCATAAGTTCGATTAAATTTAGTCATTTTAGAATGAATGTTCTTAGGGAAAATTTAGATTTATACGTATTTAGTGAATTGGGTTTCTAATTGTACATTTTACAAGGGCACATATTATGTAATGGCACGGACTGGTACCACTCTTGCGTGTTTAATGTTTATATCTTGGGGCAAAATAAGTTTAACCTTGGAACATGAGCAGAATCGGGCAGGCATGCCTACATACGTTTATTTTGAAGAGTACAGTGGTCTTATTCCAATACGATTGAGGCTTCAAGGTGGGCGAACCGTTTCGTGATCTACGGCAATACAAAAATATATTTGACTTGAAACATTGAAATAACCGTCCGGAATGTGTCACCGTTTAAGAAAATAGTTAATTCTAAGTGTTAACATACATTGTAACGGTATTAATGTAAGGTCAGGCAAGACACTGACACAACGAGCTGCAAGTTGAAAAGTATAACATTCAATTCAGTTCTTGAAGAAACAATGAACTAGTTTTCGCTTGTGACCTACCTGCATACAAAATGCTGAGAGCCATATAATTTAAAACTATGATGAAAAGAAACGTCTTAAGCATAAAGCACTGTCGGTTTTTGAATAAAAGAAACTTTCGTGTTCTAATTTCGGATTTATTTTCCGATGAATCGAAATCTTTGAAGTTTCCGTGGTATTATTTTAGGTCAAATAATAATACAAAAAAATTACGTATGATACGAGAATGAAAAAACTATCACAGTATCATGTTGTTTTATTTTTTTATTGCTTAGATGGACGAGCTCACTGCCCACCTGATGTTAAGTGGTTACTGGAGCCCATAGACATCTACAACGTAAACGCGCCACCCACCTTGAGATATAAGTTCTGAGGTCTCAGTATAGTTACAACGGCTACCCCACCCTTCGAATCGAAACGCATTACTGTTTCATGGCGGAAATAGGCGGAGCGGTGGTACCTACCCTATGTCTACTACTATTTTCGTTGTGAGTCAATTAAATGGGTAGCCGAATTATCGATACACGTAACAAACAATAACGATTGTGATTTTGTTGTTGTGTCCTTTTTAATTTAGTTGTAAATTGAACTACATTTATACTTAATTTTGGAAAAGTCGCTTCCTCATACACCGACTACACTGTACACGTATCTTATAGCCGTTAGTCATTTAGTCAGAAAATTAGTTAAATCATGGTTGCGGTTGGGAGCAACGCGTAATTTGACGTTCGATTTAAAATACAAAGCAAGAACTTCGCTATGCACATAAAATGATTCATATGCCATGTCTCGGTAATAAACTACCAGTTCACTGTAAGGGAATTTTATTAGTTGAAACTCAATCAGTTTTCCCTTTTCTTTGCCCATCGAAGCCTGTGAAACACTAATGAAGTCTCAATACGGACTTATTAGGTATGATTATGGCAATTACGAAAACAATAGACGTCGTGTTTGAAAGCGTGAACGATCGTTTTGTCGGAGGCAGTGCCCTCTAGTAGCCTGTTGGGTTTGAAACACAGGAAATTTGTGTTAATTGGCCTCGCGGCGCTCGCTAATTGTCCGTCGCGAGCGGACCACACCGAGCAGACGACACAGGAAGTCGCATGCGCCAACTGTCAACAATTCACTTCGTACATACTTGCTACATGATCACGAACGCCCCGAGTTGTTGTATATTCACAAAATTTCGGTCAAGTTAATAAAGTTATCGAGTGACTCACTAACGAAGAATTAAAATGTGTCTGCGGAGGAGTTTCAAAGTAAAAGTTTTATTATCTGTTGTTTGTAGTATCATTTTCAAAGATTACGTCACAAGCAAAAAGCAATTTCATTTTTGACGTTACGAAATATACCTACCTATCTCAAATAATGTGAAAACAATACAAAACAGACTTAAGTAGGAATAATAAAAGCTTCATATTACATTTGACCCTCGTAAAACCGAGTATCGCTTCTAATTCCAGCGAGCGTGATCAATCATAGTTGGCTGAGACATTGGTGGCTTCCTGTGCGTCTTGGACGTTAAAACCACTTAAAATCGTAATAAAGAAGTAGTAAAATTCAATTTTATTGGTTTTAAATGAATTATTTTAGTACGTATTTGAAGTTCTACTAAAAAAAAAAAAACTACTATCTTTATTCATCCCGTATGCCCTAATGAAAATGGACCTTTAAATAGTTTTACCGTGTTTTTATTGGAGGTAAAAGTGAATTACAAAAATTGAAATGGCAGTGGGCAGGTCACGTATTGAGATACACAGACACCAGGTGGACAGTCAACACTACAAAGACCGAAAAGACGATGGGCTGACGATATAACCGAAATAATAGGAAAGGACTGGCAAACGATCGGCAAGGACAAAGATCAGTGGAAAGGACTGGAGGAGGCCTTCACCCGAGGAGGGGTCCATATCCAATAACAAAAACTAACTCGTACTAACATTTAGACAATAAGCATTAATAACTAACTAAACACTAACAAATAAATACCACATTTCAAATGAAAGTGCAGGATAAGGAAATACAGGCTTTTTTATTTTTTATTTTATTAAAAGTGAGTTACAAAAAATTTATTCTCTTTCTTAAACGAAGCCAGATAATAAAATAACAGAGAACGTGCAAAGCACGGTGCAAATAAGGAAAAAAAAGAGTAATTCAAAGCGGAAAACATTTTAGAAAACTTTAAATATAAACTTTTCATAGAGGGGAGTAAAACGCAGATAAATCACAACCGATAAAATCCACTATAAGTTGATTTATTACCTGGAGTCCAGCGTGGAGTTGAGCCTTTGTGAGCGTCTGAGAGGTGCATTACGCACCGCGCTCACGGGCTCCTCCCAACTGCCACCCGCCGATCGATGTTCATCTGTACAAACAGAAATAGTTTTTTTATTATAGTTATCATGAAACTATGTCCATCCCAATCAAGACAATGATTAGCTATATGAATGATCCAATGTTTTATTAAAACAGATACAGTCACATTTGTATATATCCGTTTTGTTTTTAATACTTATTGTGTATAAAGTATAGTTTAAATTGAATTTGTAAAATTATTTCGAACAGCATTACAAGCCGTTTAAAATTTGCCATCTTAACACAAAGGAAATTTATCTCCTTTTATTATAGAAATGACTGAAAACCTCAAGGTAATCGGGATAATAATGAAAAATAATAATAATAAATACAATAAAACCGTTACATTTATTACAAACTTGACAGTGATAAGTTTTAATTCATATATACATATATATGTATAATGGAAACTTCCATAAAGATTTTTAGGTAATTAATAATAAATGATAAATAACTAACATTGGTTTTGTAGAAGTGACCTTTCTCAACCACAACATGATAAGAAAATTAAAAAAATTCTACGTAGCTCACAACGTACTCACACTTAAAGCATTTCTTATACGAGTATATTTAAAAAAATATTTATAGAAGAAAATGCTTACAAATGTTTGAGGCGTGAAAGTTGTAGCATCCATAGATTTGAATCCAAGCAATGTTTTGGAACCAAAGCATGTTAGGAATATAGATAATGTAAGAATAATGAAACAATAAGAATGTGGACAAAGACTGGAATGGAATTCTTCTGAAAATCTGAGAAAGCGTGCTAAAACAATGAATGGAGATTTGGCACGAAACTAAAATGAACTAGTTCATGAAACTCTTTAATAATAATAGTATTTTACTTGTGTGCTTTCGCCATATTTATGTCTTTGTTAATTTCTGCTAAATGTTCAGGGAGATTTAAAAAAATATATTGGAATTTGTGTTTGGTTATGTCTACTTAATAGCACTCTAACAGTAGGCGGTGATGGAATGAAAATGATGGGCGGGAGGTGTAGCCAAAATAGTCACATTCATCAGGAATCGTTATGTAACAAGGTAGAGTTTCATATTTTCATTGCCCAGAGTTAATACGTCAGTTATGTGCTACGCGAAGAAAATAAAACCCAAAATCATCAAAAAAAATAATCAACTAATCAAATAATCAACAAAGGAAGTAGAATCATGATATACTGGAAAACCACACGGAGAAAGAAGATGAATGACTATATAATGGATAACGCACAACTTAAGACGGTGGATCAGGAAGAATTAAACTGTACTATCTAATCCTTTATTTTATTATTTTACTAGCGGGCCGCTCCGGCTCCGCTCGGGTCTTTAACAAAAATTTCAACGATATTTGACGTTGTTTTATTTTTTTAAATAAAGGAGCACTTATTGCGGCATAACTACAATAGTTAGACATATGCTGTCGCGACACTTTTTGTAATTAATAATGTGTTCTACAAAGTCGTAGTACATTATTTTATTTTATCATCAATAGTTTTCGCAGGGCACGCGATGTAAAGAATAATTAAGGTATTTTTTTTACACCTTGGGTCACATTATTGGAGATTGGTAAATATCCCTGTTTTTTTTTCAAAAAAGATTATAGCCTATGTCACTCGAGAATAGTGTAGCTTCTAAACAGTGAAGGAATTTTTCAAATCGATTCAGTAGTTTCGGAGCTTATTCAATACAAACAAACAAACAAATCTTTCCTCTCTATAATATTAGTATAGAAGTATAGATGTGGCATCATCTTTATTTATTTATCTTATGACAAAAATTCGGGTACTCTTTTAAATTATTTTATTACATTTTTGTATGTGTATTACAGTCACAGCACTACTTTAAAAGCACTTAAATTAATAAAAATGAAATCGCATTTTATTTTGCGAGAGCATCTTGAGAAATATTTGCGTTCGGGTCACCCTGACCGGTAAAGGTACAAAAACAAACAGGTAAAGTGGAGAAAAAGTGTTCGTTTGAAAAAAAAAAAAAAAAAACAAATAGCAACCAAACGAATGAGGTTTCATTGCTTACGTTATGCTATTGCCATTTTATAAAATACGTTAATCGAATTTGAGACCTTGAAAACATTAACGTGGGCGTGGAAGACTAGTTTTGGATGTCACTTGTTACTTAGCGTGATCCAGTTGTTATCGAGATTCCATTTAAAACGCGACAATTAAAATATATTAAGTCACATTACAATAATAACTACCAACGCATAAAAAGGTTTATTTAACAGACATTAACAAATTTAAAGTTATTAATTTTGTGTCAGTAAATCAGGTAATTCGTTGTTAATCAAATTCTGGTATTTGTAATACTAATACCTACATAAAAAAATATTGTGTTAACAAATATGTATATGTATCCATCTATATTGTAGCCGTATAATTCATAATCCATTGGTAAAACGTTTGCGAATTTTTGGGCACACGAAAATGAAAAAAACGATGCAATTTATATTTCTACTTTTCAAGGCGATGTGGATCACTTCATAAACACCCAAATATATGGTACTACAATCTACTATATCATTGTAGGATTTCATTTTACAGCCCACTTATTGGTTAATGGTTCACGTCGCTCATGGACAGCGACAAAGCCACAGATCTGTTGACAAAGCCCAAGGCACCGCTAAGTCTAAGTTTGCCGCTGATGATTCTTTTCTCGTTTGTAAAAAGACCTGTTATGAAGCCAATTTGAATAGGTCAAAATCTCAATTGTGCCGTATTTCGAAGAAGCTTTAAAATGAAACGCGTGATAGCTTCGTAGCAGAAATAGGAAGAGCAGTGGTTGCTACCCGTGCGGTTTTTGTACGCCCTACCATCAGTAAATGTGATCACAGTGTATAGGTATAATATTCGGAAAATACCCTACCCATTTGGCAGATGAACTTCTTACTCGCCTTTTACGAAACACTACAATGCAATGAAACTTCTATGTACTTCCTGAAGCCACAACAACAACTTCTGTGGTGTTTCGTCAGCTCTAATAACACGTTTTGAAATGAGGTTTATAGATAGTACTTTACGGGACGACGCTACCTCTGATCTGATGCTACTTCATGGTGGGACGCCAGTTCCTCCATCTTAGAAGCCAACAAAAGAAGATTGCCTTAATAAGGCTCAAATTAAGCTATTATTAACTATGTTTCAAACAGTTTAACTGTTGCTTTTATAGATGACTGTACCTAATAATAAAATGTACGTAGATTAAGTAACCTTAATGATAGCTACGATAGAAATACTCAGTCACTGAGAAAAGTTGAAAAGTTCAATCATATAAACATTTATGTTTCCAACGCACCACAATCAAAAGAGAATAAATAATTCATACTCGCATGTGCAACCGGGTAAATTAAATGTTAGTTAGTATTCGTACTCGAGAATGTGAGAAATCTAACATTAATTACATCATTACTAAATGGTAATATTATTTTCTTAAATTCATAAATAAAAATAGAGATTAAATCTTTGGAAGAAATGTCTTGTAAAACGAAAATCGAACAAGTACCTACCTTCACATCTGTTTAGTTCAGTAATTATTAAGACGATATAGAAACTTAGTATTAATACCAACACCCATACGCCAAAAACTATCAAGGGCAACTGTAGCGTGGGACGACGACTTCATGAATAAAATAACTATGACACAAAACGGACCCGCATTACCAAATAATTACCTACTCAATTTGTGTTTCTTTATCAATTTGTTCTTGAATTTCGTTATTTTATCACTTTTCCTGGCACGTTTCGCTTCAATGTAACGCGGTCTCGTATCCATCATGTTGTATTTACATAACAATTTCACAGTTTTTAAGATCAAGGCCTTTAACACTTATAGTTGATTTTATTTTCTACGTAGCAGTCATTTTAGCCGCCGTTTTGATCTTTGAACACAACACTATGTCAAATGTTAACAACGAGTGACGTGTTACCGTGGCTATGTTTGATCACATACTAATGAAAAACTGAATGAGCGCAAATCATGTTTGTTAAGTCATTTATTATAAAACCACTTGACGACAGCGCGTTTGCAGTCAGTCAATTATGATAGTCTTAATGTCTCCGTGGTATGAGTATTATTTAATTTTATTTTCTGAATTTTCTCAGGCTCCGTCTATTTAATAATCTTCTATGATCGTGTCTGTTTTTTTCATTTCATTAATATTTTAGATATTTGCAAAAGCATGTGGAAATTAAGACAGCGCGTTTGCACTCAGTCAATTATGATAGTCTTAATGTCTCCGTGGTATGAGTATTATTTAATTTTATTTTCTGAATTTTCTCAGGCTCCGTCT